>NC_090813.1:59433400-60774650 GCF_000390325.3 Nicotiana tomentosiformis | reverse complement strand
CTATCCAAGACCCCCAACAACTTATTATCCACCGCTCCCCTTCTCAAAACGATTAGCAATGATAGGTAAAACTAAAGAACTACCGATATAGTGTATGTATGTTGTACAACAAAGCCTCAATCCCAAGCTAGTTGGGGTTTTGTTCCATTTGCCTCATTTGAATATTCAGTAACTTAAGATCTCTAACACTAGAAGTTCTCTAGATTTGCTTCTAACATAGACTAGAAAGATTAAAAAGTCTCTAAGTCATTATTAGACCCGCTATAAACTTAACAGCACGACTAGACCTCAATTCCAGTCAGCTGGTGCCGCCTATATCAATGTTTCCTATTCTTTTGCTAACAATTTTGCAGATATGGCTAGAACCTTAAGATTGAACAACTGGACCAATTTATACAGAAGGTTTCTACCAAGTTATTGCAGCATTTTTCAACATCCTATGGCAACTTGGAATTCCTATTGCACAGTAAGAGAAGTCCCTTCTCTCCTCTATTGAGCTTAGTGGAAATCTTCGTTAAATTTAACCCTAAACTTCTCTCCAACTTATTAGAGGTAAGGATCATGATTGCAATGCATGTTCACCCAAGCGTCATACATTGGCATTGCATTACCCGAAAGAACAAATCAATTATAATCTCAACAACTAGAACAAGAACAAAACAGACCACAGACACAAACATGCACCAAAAATTGCTATAATTAAATGACTAATCACCCATTTCTAATACATATAATCCAAAAATACACATATAGAGATACGTAACCTCATCATACCTCATTAATAGCCTGCATCTGACCATTGCTCTTCTTAACCTTCTAAGCTTACTCAAGTAATACCTTCTCTCCTCTTTTGAGCTTAGTGGAAGTCTGCCTTAAAGTTAGACCCTTAACTACCCTCCAACTTATTACCCACCCACCCACCCCCAAAAAAACCACTGATTTTCTACATCACCCTCTCCTGAGCTTACCAAATACTACAATCCAACCACCAATTAGAAGTACGGATCCTGATTGCAATGCATGTTAATCTAAGCTTCATAGATTTGCATTGTGTTACCCTAAAGAACAAATCAATTAGAATCCCAACGATTAAAACCAGAAAATAACAGACCAAAGACACAAGCAGGCACAAAAATATCTAATGATTAAATTACTAATCACCATTTCTAATGCAAACAATACAAAAACACACACTTAGAGATACGTAATCTCATCATACCTCATTAATAGCCAGCATCTGACCGTTGCTCTTTTTCACCTTCTTAAGCTTCCTCAAGTAATACCTTTTTTATTTTCAAAATAATCAAACAAAACCCAATTAGCATAACAATTTACCAGCATAAAAACATTAAAGAAGATCAAGAGGAAATAAAACTGTAAATACCAGAATTTGGACTTAGCACGAACTTCATTGGTAGCCCATAACTTCATACGATAAATCTTGGGATGCTCATCTGTTTCAGAGGGCAGAGCTCTCCCGACAACCTGGTACTGATGGAACTGCAATCATGCCAACAAAACACCATTGTTTGTTAAAATCTTGAGAAGTCAGATAAGAAATGCAGAATCTTGAAAATCCACTTAAGAAAAAAAGAGCCTTTACCTTGTAGTTCACCATTTCTGCACAGCTCTCTTTCCCTCTGCACTGCGTTCGCCGAAGTGAGGAGAAGCGAAAGGGTTTTGATGTTTAAAGGGCCTCTATAGAAAACCCTAGTTTCAAAGGGTACTAAATTGGATTTAGAATTAGGCCATGTCTTGCTATTGGGCTTTAGAAGTTTGGACTAGATATTATGAGGTGGCCCATGAGTTAATATTAGCCATAATACTGAAAATATTATTTTTTTACGGATAATTTTCAATATTAATATTTGGCAAGATTAAGAATATTTGACTATGCATAAAATGTTCTATACAAGCAAACAATCCATACACAAAATAATATTTGATTTTCGTCCTTATGACATTTAAATTAGTCAGATACTTAGAATTATAATAGAAATTGTTGACAAACTTTTAAAAAATTTGAATCTCACAATATGATGGATACATCTGAAAAAATAGTATTAAAACATATACAAATAAAGAATCTTTCTAGCGATGAATAATATAAAGATGTTTGTTTTTAGTATTATCAGTTTTCATGAATGCGCGTCGCACATTTATAATGACTAGCTTTAGTGTACGTGCATTGTACGTGTCTTTCGCGTCAATCAATATAGAATATATACAAAATAATAAATTGGTGCATACATTGAAACAATAGCTGAATTTTAGTATCTTCTACACATGCAAAAATGATGAATTTAGTTGAATTCGTTATATAATATTTGTAACTATAAATATTTTATTATAGTTATGAGATATAAATACGTTATGTTGTTGTATCTCGCCTAATTTCTCTTTAGAATACAAGTAATATAAATTTGGACTATCAATTGACCAATGACACTAATAGCCTTTTTGGCCAAACTTCTAAAATCATCTTATTTTGAAAGGTGTTTTTCGCAAAAATACTTTTTAAATAAGTACTTTTGGTAAGAAGCAACTTGTGTTTGGTTAATTAATTTGAAAAGTACTTTTTAGCAGTAATTAGTATTTGGATAAACTTTTAAAAAGTGCTTTTAAGTGTATTTTTCTCAAAAATATTTTTTGAAAAAAATACTTTTAGGGAGAAGCTATTTTTTCCGCTTCTTGAAAAATTCTTCTGCTCCTACTCAAAAATACTTTTTTTTTCCTTTTAAAAGCTTAGCCAAACACCTTAACTTAGAATACTTTTGGTAAAAAAAAATGGCCAAAATGAAGCTTGGCCAAATAGGCTATAAGTATTTATATTATATCAGAATTTGTCTAATGGTTATTTCATCAAAATATTATAAAACTTAATTACTGAATATAAATATTTATCTAATTGTTTATCCTGTAGTGTTCTTCTACATTCCCAAATATATATATTTCTTGAAATTCTAATCTATTAAATAATAAATTTTTCGTAAAACTCTAGTCACTGAATTAGGCCGGTCTTGAGGAAGTTGTTCTTTAAAAAAGATTCTAGATCTTTATCCAATCATATTATAAATAGTTATTATTTTTCTTAATATGTTAAAAGCTTGAAAAACTAAGTAATAATTTAAAGTATTGAAAAGGAGATCTAATGCATTCCTAATGAAGCTTTAAAATTAATGGTAACTTTTTGATAATTGATTTATCATCAAGATTCTAAAACAAATTATGTAAAAAAATGAAGCTAAGCTACTTTTTTATAATAAAAGAGATTAAAAGTTTAAAAACTTGCTCGGCATAAAAAAAAATACATGGTATATATTAGAGAATTACATATTTAAAGATTGATTTTTCTAATTTAGAGGAAGGTCCAGTAAACAATATGTATTATGACTATAAATTATAAGTATAATCAATTTTTCATTTCCATGAAGAATAATAAATAAATCTTATTTAATTTGTCAAGATTCTAAAATAAATATTTTATGTAGGAAATAAATTAAAGCTACTTTTTATAACATAAGAAATTAAAAGTTTAAAAACATGTTCTGGTTTTTTTCTCGGGTGGAGTCTTTTTTTTGGTTGGGGGGGGGGGGTAATTAAAATTTTATTACCACTTGAAAATATTTACATGTATAAACAAAACACCTAAGTTTGGACAGAAGGCCCTAAACTCAGTACAAAGCTAACTCATTCTACCTATATCTTCATTCATGCTATGGGTAAAAATTTAAGTATTGCATTTCTTTTCTCATCCGTATCTGCATATAGCCTCTACAATGTACTTCTTGAATTACTTGTCTTGTGATGTCTCCGCTGCTTCTCCTCTCTTGTTGAAAGATTCTGCGATTCCTTTCTATCCACAAATGATACACTACTCGTGCCATACTAATTCTATAAACCTCAACTTTTGATCACTTACCAGTTACATGTTTTGTGGCCCACTCAACTTCTTCCTCCCAACCATATACCTGCCTTGCGATCCCCTGCCATGCTAGTAATTTTTTCCATATGTCTGTTGAGTATTTATAAGTAAAGAAGCGATGTTGATGATCCTCCATCTCTTGATCACACAAGGGACATGTTTGGTTAACTTGTATCCCCCATTTACTTAATCTGTCTTTGGTATATAATCTTTCCTGAAGTGCTAGGTAGAATATGAATATCCATTTCGGGCAGCCTTTGTTATTACAGATCAATCTTCTCCAGCTTGCTTTTGGGAACTCCTCTCGTAATTGGTTATAGATGGTTTTGATGGTGTATGTTCCTACTGTTAGAACCTTTTCTTTCTCCAAACCAGCCTCATCCAGATACTTTGTAGCATGTAATATCATGTACTATCTATGAGGCTTGCTTAGCTTCCACTGTCCAAGGAACCCTCCCTTTTATATAGTATGCATGCACTCATAGTATCCACAATTTATCCTTCTTTTTGCATACATTCCATAAGTATTTCAGCAAGGTAGCTTTTTTCCACACACTCATATCAGTGATGTTAAGTCCCCCCTGTCGATTTTGGTCTGCACAATTTGTCCCACGCCACCAGAGCTTTCTTACTTGTATTTGTATCCCCTGTCCAAAGAAATTTCCTACATATGGATTTAACAGATTGAACAACTTTCTTTGGTAAAGGAAAGATCTGCGACCAAAAGGATTGTATAGCAATCAATACACTCTTTATCAATTATAATCTCCCTGCATAGCTCAAAAACTTCACAGTCCATTGTTTCACTCTCCCAAGCATTTCATCCAATAGAGACTGACATTGACTAACTGATAGTCTTTTTGAACTCAAAGGCACTCCAAGGTATCGAAAGGGAAGTTCACCTATTATAAAATCAATTTTCTGAAGGATCTCTTGTTGTGCATCTACTGATACTCCACCAAAGTACACACAGCTTTTGTTTTGGTTTGCAATATGTCTTGAAGCTTTTGAGAAATTCTGGAAGCATTCATACAACAGCTGTATAGATATCACATCTCCTCGATAGAACAAGATCAGATCATCTGCAAAACTGAGCTGAATGATACTCAATTTTTCACACCTAGGGTGATAGTTAAAATATGACTGCTTTTTTAGTTTTTTCAGTATCCTTGTCAAGTATTCCATTGCTAAAATAAAAAGTAGTTGAGATATTGGGCCACCTTGTCTCACTCCTCTCTTAGCTGCAAATGATACAGTTGGACTTCCATTGATAGTTATGGAATATAACATTGTTCTAATGCACTCCATGATCCACCCTATAAACTCTTTAGGGAAGCATAAGCCTATAAGTACTTGTTCTAGGAATACCCATTTAAGGGAGTCATACGTTTTCTGCATGTTGATCTTGATCATACATTTAGGCGAGATCCCTTTCCTACCATAACCCTTTAGTAACTCATGGCTGAATAGGATGTTATCTGTCAAAACTCTGTCGGGGACAAAAGCTGCTTGGCTATCATCTACCAAAGTATCCATCACTTGCATCAATCTACTTGTTAACATCTTGGAAATAATCTTGTATAGTATGGTATAACAGGAGATTAGCATGTATTCCCTGATCGAAGCTGGATTCTTAACTTTGGGGATTAAAGTAACTGTTGTAGTGTTTATTGGCTTATACATCTTTCCCGTACTAAAGAAGTCCAGTACTGCTTTTACAATCTCTTCACTAGTGATATGCCATGTTTTTTTTTTTTTGAAGAAATATGCATTGAAACCATCCCCTCCAGGTGCTTTCATGTCATCAATCCCTTTCGGTGCTTGAATTACATCCTCTCTTGTAAAAGGAGTAACAAGTTGTAGCTGCTGGCTTCTAGTAAGAACTATTCCATTCTTTATCCACCCAGGGTGAATAGCAGGTACACTTTGACTTGCATTCCCTAGTAGCTGTTTGTAAAATCTAATTACTTCATCTTCAATACTCTTTGGATTTGTAAGCACATTTCTATTACTATCTGTGAGCTTAGTTATTTGATTCTGCACCTTTCTCCCCTTCATGCTAGCAAAGAAATATGCACTATTTGTATCCCCCAATAGCAGCCATTGTACTCTGGAAATCTGTTTATAAATTGATTCTTCAATCTTATCCCATTTCTTAAGTTGAAACAGGAGGTTCTTTTCCTCTTCAAACATACTGTTTGGGGTATTGGAATTCCTCATTCTCCCTTGTGTATCTTTTAACTTCTCTCTGATGGAGCGAATCTTCTTTGTTATATTCATAAATTCCTTCCTATTCAAATTCTGCCATATAGCTGCCATATTTCCTTCATGTAAAGACCAGTTAGCCTCTACTATCTTCCCAAAATTAGGATGATCTGCCATATAGTTGTAGAATTTAAAAGGCCTATTTTTTTTATCACAATTTCCCTCAACCTCTATACCCATTGGAGAATGATTAGAGAACAATGAGTCCATCACATGAACTTGTAAAGGAGGCATAATAATTATCCAGTGGCCATTCACAATTGCCCTGTCTATTCTACTAAAAACATGACTATTTGTCCATGTATATGATTTACCAACAATTGGTAATTATGTCAAATTACAATCTTCCATCAAAGCTCTGAAGTCCTTAGTTTCATGATCCTGCACTTCTCTGTCATGAACTCTATCTTCAGCCCCCAAAACTACATTGAAATCCCCCATTATCAACCAAGGTCCCATAATTTGGCCCTCCATGTCCCTAAGCATATCCCATAAAGGTTTCCTATCTTGAACAGTATACCGTCCATAGACTGCTGAGAAGTGAAACTCCTTGGTGTTGTGATGAACTTTAACATGTCCATGGATAATCTGAGCAGACCTCTCCATGACTGTAAAACTTATAACATTTGGATTCCAAACTACCCATATCTTACCCTTGCATGAAGTTGACACATTATGACACCAATTCCACCCGACATAGTTTTCCCTATAATTTGAGCAACTTTTATATCATGAACTCGATGCTCACTTATTGATATCATAGTCACCTTAATTTCCTTCAAAAACACCCTTAACTCTTTGTGCTTAAACACCTTATTAAAACCCCTTACATTCCATGTCACTATCATTCTGATACTTTGGAATGATTTTGTGGTAACACCTCTGTCTCAACCTCTCTACTTGAACTATATTCTGCCATTTCAGTTCCTTTGGCTTTGTTCTGGCATATATTTGTGACTCTAGTGCGGATATTTCTTCCATGGGTTCCATCCCAGTTGTCTATGAGTTATCAGATATATTTCCTATAGATTGGCCGGGGATTCCACCCGATAGAGATATTGACTTCTGTATTGATTTGGCTCCGGGCACCCAGCCAATTTCTATTTCACCATACTATATGGCCCCATCGGCGCTAAAGGAATTAAAGGAGCACTTACAGGACTTGCTTGATCAGTGGTTCATTAGACCTAGTATCTCGCCCTGGGGTGCACCAGTGTAATTTGTAAAGAAGAAAGATGGTTCAATGCGGATGTGTATAGATTATCGGCAGTTGAACAAGGCTACTATCAAGAACAAGTATCTGTTGCCAAGAATTGATGACTTATTCGATCAGCTTCAGGGTGCCAAGGTGTTTTCAAAGATCGATTTGAGGTTTGGTTACCATCAATTGAAGATTAGGGCATATGATGTTCCTAAGACAACTTTTCGGACTCAGTATGAGCATTATGAATTCCTAGTGATGTCATTTGGGCTGACAAATGCCCCAGCAACATTTATGGATTTGATGAATCAGACGTTCAAGCCCTATTTGGATTCTTTTGTGGTTGTATTCATTGATGATATCTTGATTTACTCCAGCAGTCGAGAGGAGCATGAGCAACATCTTCAGATTGTGCTTCGGACTTTGGAAAATAATTAGTTATATGCCAAATTTTCAAAATGTGAATTTTGGCTAGACTCAGTTTCCTTCTTAGGGCATGTTGTATCAGCATAAGGCATAAAAGTGGATCCTAAGAAGATTGAGGCAGTTCAGAATTGGCCTAGACCTACTTCAGCTATAGAGAACTGGAATTTCCTGGGTTTGGCAGGTTATTATCGCCGATTTGTGGAGGGGTTTTTATCTATAGCATCTCCTTTGACCAAATTGACCCAGAAGGGTGCCCCATTCAGATGGTCAGACAAGTGTGAGTTGAGCTTTCAGAAGCTCAAGACCGTTTTGGCTACGACGCTAGTGTTGGTATTGCCCACAGGTTCAGGATCTTATATAATGTATTGTGATGCATCCCGCGTTGGGCTTAAGGCAGTTTTGATGCAAGATAGCAATGTGATTGCATATGCATCGCGGCAGTTAAAAGTTCACGAGAAGAATTATTCTGTTCATGACATAGAATTGGTAGCCACCGTTCATACGCTGAAGATTTAGAGGCACTACCTTTACGATGTCTCATGTGAGGTATTTAATGATCATCGTAGTCTATAATATCTGTTCAAACAAAAAGATCTCTATTTGAGACAGTGAAGATGGTAGGAGCTGTTGAAAGACTATGATATCACCATTTTGTATCATCTCGGAAAGGCCAATGTGGTGGCCGATGCTTTGAGTAGAAAGGCTGTGAGTATTAGCAATCTTGCATATATTCCGGTTCGTGAAAGGCCATTAGCCGCAGATGTTCAAACTTTGGCCAATCAGTTCGTGAGGTTAGATGTTTCAGAGCCCAGTCGGGTTCTAGCTTGCACAGTCACTCAATCTTCTTTATATGAGCGCATCAGAGAGCGACAGTATGTTGATCCTCATTTGCTTGTCCTTAAGGACACGGTGCGGCACGGTGATGCCAAATAGGTTGTTGTGGGGGAAGATGGAATTCTGCGGATGCAAGGTCATATTTGTGTGCCTAATATAGATGGGCTTCGTGAATTAATTCTTTAGAAGGCCATAGTTTCCGGTATTCTATTCATCCGGGAGCCGCCAAAATGTATCACGATTTGCGGCAATATTATTGGTGGAGGAGAATGAAGAAGGATATAGTTGCATATGTAGCTCGGTGTTTAAATTATCAGCAAGTCAAGTACGAGCATCAGAGACCTGGTGGTTTGCTTCAGAAGTTAGAAATTCCTGAGTGGAACTAGGAGCGTATCACTATGGATTTTGTTGTTGGGCTCCCACGTACTCAGAAAAAGTTCGATACAGTATTGGTTATTGTGGACAGGTTGACCAAGTCAACACATTTCATTCCAGTAGCAGTTACCTATTCTTCAGAGCGGTTAGCGGAGATTTACATCTGCGAGATTGTCCGCCTTCACAGTGTGCCCATGTCTATCATTTCTGATCGAGGTGCGCAGTTCACCTCGCACTTTTGGAGGGTTGTACAACGTGAGTTAGGCATGCAGGTTGATCTGAGTACTTCATTTCACCCACAGACAGACGGACAGTCAGAGCGCACTATTCCGATATTGGAAGATATGCTTCGCTCTTGTGTTATAGACATTGGAGGTTCTTGGGATCAGTTTTTGCCACTTGCAGAGTTTGCCTATAATAACAACTACTAGTCTAGCATTTGGATGGCTCCATATGAAGCATTATACGGGAGGCGATGTCGTTCGCCAGTTGGCTAGTTTGAACCGGGAGAGGCTCGGTTTGGGTACCGATTTGGTACGTGACTCCTTGGATAAGGTCAAGGTTATTCAGGATCGACTTTGCACAGCTCAGTCTAGACAAAAGTGTTATGCCGACCATAAAGTTTGTGATGTTACATTCATGGTTGGAGAAAGAGTATTGCTCCGAGTTTCACCTATGAAGGGTGTAATGAGGTTCGTAAAGAAGGAAAAGTTGAGCCTTAGGTATATAGGACCCTTTGAAATTCTTGAACGGGTAGGTGAATTAGCCTACAGACTTGCACTACCGCCTAGTTTATCAGCAGTTCATCCGGTGTTCCATGTGTCTATGCTCCAAAAATATCATGGTGATCCGTCCCATGTGTTAGATTTAAGCTCAGTCCAATTGGATAAGGATTTGACTTATGAGGAGGAACCGGTAGCTATTCTAACCCGAAAGGTCCGACAGTTGAGGCCTAAGAGTTATCCATCAGTTCGAGTATAATGGAGAGGTCAGCTAGTTGAAGCATATACCTGGGAGTCCAAGTCGGACATGCGGGGTAGATATCCACACCTTTTCACCAGCCCAAGTACTTATTCTAATTCCGTTCGAGAACGAACGTTTATTTTAGATGTGGAGAATGTGATGACCCGAAAGGTCATCTTTAAATTTAATATTCATTTCTGTGTTCTGAGACCTCAAATAGTACCGTTCAGCTTTCCACGACATGCGTGCACAGTCCGTATAATTTTTCGGGAAGCTTTTATGTGAAAAATTGATAAAAATGTGAATTTGCACTTTGAAACTCACTTAAGTTGACTCCGATCAATATTTTGAGCAAACGAATTCGGATACGTATTTTGACAGTCTTGGTGGGTCCGTATGGTGATTTTGGACTTAGGAGCGTGTCCGAAAAATTATTTGGAAGTCCGTAGTTAAATTAGGCTTGAAATGGCTAAAATAGAAATTTAAGTTTAGAAGTTTGACCGGGGGAGTTGACTTTTTGATATCGGGGTCGGAATCTGATTCTAGAAATGTGAATAAGTCCGTTATTTCATTTATGACTTGTGCAAAATTTGAGGTCAATCGTGCTTGATTTGATAGGTTTCAGCATCGAATGTAGAAGTTAAAAATTCTTAAGTTCCTTAAGCTTGAATTGAGATATGATTCGTGATTTTAGCATTGTTTAATATGATTTGATGTTTCATCTAAGTTTGTATGATATTTTAGGACTTGTTGGTATGTTTGGTTGAGGACCCGAGGGCCTCGGGTGAGTTTCGGATGGTTAACGGATCGAAACTTGGACTTAAGGAAAAATCGAAAAATTATGCCTTCGGGTGTAATCGCACATGCGGACATTTTCTCGTAGGTGAGAGCTCGCAGAAGTGAGCCGGGCAAGCGCAGAAACGGGGAGGGGCTGTGTCACGACTCAAAATCCAGCTAGTCGTGATGGCACCTAACCCAACCCGCTAGGTAAGCCAATTAACAACTATCTAATTCCAATGATATTTAATAAGACAGTTAAGTAAAGAAATTATCTGAATCTTATACATTTCCCAAGGGCTGGTAGTATAAATCATGAGCTTCTAAGAATAGAGTTTACAAAGCTGAAATGAAGTAAATACATCATCTGTTTGAAAAATACATTAACAGAGTTTTATAGATCTAAGGCTACCATGAACAAGAGGCAGCTACAACCGGGACGCAGGTACATCTTCAAATCCAGCTCCCATCGAACACAACAACATCAACAGCCAACATCTGCACGCAAGGTGCAGAAGTATAGTATGAGTACAACCGACCCCATGTACTCAGTAAGTAACAAACCTAACCTTAGGTGAAAAGTAGTGACGAGCTAACACAAAGCTCGAGTCCAACACCAATATTCCACAACAGTTCATAACTGCATAGTACAAGTGATAATAGAGGTATCTCAGAAATACAATGCTCAGTTCGTCACAGTTCCAGAAAAATGGGCATTTCTTTTCAAGTATCTCAGTGAAAACCCAAATGCTTCAACTAAAGTATTAAAACCATTAATAACTGTTATATGTTGTCCAAATGTTGGTAATTTTTGTCCTTTTGCTGCTGATTTACTCTTCACTTGTTGCCATACATCCCCACCTTCCATCATTTGATTTTGTATACTGTGGTTCTCAGCATTCTTGTCTGGCATCTCCCTTTGAGCTAGGTTCTGTAATTTACCTTCAACATTAATAGGCTTCCATTCTGTCCTCTGTTTTGGGGCTTTCATGTGCTGTTGTTGGCCTATCTTGTTCTCCACCATTGCTGCTTGGGGGTGTTATTTTTGGCAATTTGCATACACCTTGCACAATATGTGGGTTTCCACTCATACCATATTTCTTGCTCAATCATTCTTCCTTTTGGATCTTTTATTTTGATGACATTTGGAAGCTCCCTAGTTACATCAATCTCTACAAGAATTCGTGCAAATGAAATCCTATTTGCATTTGACATACATGCATCATCATATATGGGTTGACCCAAACCACTCCCAATTTTACTTAATGCATTTGCACTCCAACAACTCAATGGGAGATTAGGCAGTTTTACCCATATTTGGAATTGCCTTCGGGTCTTCAGCATCAAAATTAAAATCTGCAGTCCAAGCCTTGATAATGACTGGTCGATTGCTCAACATATGAGGTCTTGAGTACATCACCAAATTCCTCTCTTCCAAACATGAAAAATTAATTACAAAATACCTAGCATTGTGATAATATACTTTTGGTTTTGCTGTGAACTCCCTTTGTGCTGCTACGAACCTCCCATAGCCCTAGTTGTAGGTGAGCCACCAACAACATATGCTATTGCAGCATATTTCCATTTTTCAATCTCACTGTCAATATCCTCTTGTATCAATTCCACAATCGTCTCTCCCTCAACAATCGCAAGAGGTATAAAAGTCATATCCATACCTCTTGCTGCCATTTTGTTCTCCTCAAATAGCGTCGACCATGCCTTTCCTCCTGGTTGTCCTGGTTCCAGTTGTAGCTTACGTTGTGCTCCCCCAATGTGAGTTACTGTTTCATTGGCTTTGTCACTTTGAACTGGCTTCAATTGTGGATCTATCCCTTTAATCTGCATCTGCCCTATTTCCTTTGAGCTCAGATCAGTCTGCATGTGTACCGAAGTTATCCATGTAGGTGTTGGGGTTCTGGTACCTTCACTTCGCGAAGGAAGGGTTGGCCAAATCTTCGAATTATTTGTTGCATGTTCCTTTCCCTTGGTGCCTACTGGTTCCTCAGTCACTTTCCTTGGGTTAGTGATGGAATTGCTCCCACTTACCCCCGTCTTTGTCGATAAACTAGCAGTATTGCCTCCAGTCGCTAGAGTTTTTGGTGTTACCATATGTAATGTTTCTGAGTTCCTTCCCTCCATGAAATTGTTGTCTTCCTCTATCAATTGTTTTGTAGCTTTTGACGGTCGACCTCGTGCCCTCCCGGTGAGCGCAAGTTAGCACTTCACGCTAAACGTGCGCTGAGAGAGAGGGGAAGGGTTTCTCTATTGGTTGAGTAGAACTTTAAGTTAATTAGAAATGAACAATTTAAGCACAATAAGGTTGAGTCTTGTTCTTAATTTTTTCTTTAATATTTATAAGTCTATTTTTTACATGGTAATGAAAAAACAAATTGTAACCTAGGTACGTAGAATTCATTCTTTCCAACTTTGTATAAAAACTAAAAGAGGAACAATATAATCTTTATTTAGACAACAAAAGCAATTTTCTTAACTTAAAAGGGTATGGTGGTTGGTAAATAGAATATGGTTATATGGAATTAGTAAACAAAATATGGTTACTTGGATGTAGTTTCGGGTTATATGGAATTGGTAAACAAATATGGTTACTTGGATGTAGTTTCGTTGGACTATTAAATCAACGTATAATTGTTGTTTTTAAATTCTTATATATTAGAAATTCTTATATAACTCAAATAAGGAAATATATTTAATAGTCAAAATTTTATTGATTTAAAGGTTCTAAATCTTAGGGAGATAATTAAATGACTATTTTGTCTATTGTGAACTCTATTTTTAAAAGGGTAAAAAAAGTGAACGGCATTTCGTTAAAGGCCTTCATACTTTTAATATAGTATAGATATAAATATAGATATAGATAGATTATCACTATTATTACTTTAAGCAAAAAATAACATTTATTATTGTATCATATATACACATACTATTTTAAGAACTATTTCAATCCTAGTTTTTTTATTATTGATATTTAAGATTTTGAAGTCAATAAATTACAAAATTATTTAAATTCTTAATTGGATGTTTTCTAATGTTATACGAATTGTACAAACACTAAAATAAATAAGTGAATGAAACAAAAGCTGAGAATAAGAACAAAATCTCATTGTTGACATACATGGGATCTTTCACCCATTTCCTGTCAATCTTTCTTTTTTTATGTTTTTTCTCTTTAATATAATACTCCTAAATCAGAATGGAGTTGAAAGTAAAAAACTTTATTAACAAGACGAACCCTTACAAAGTGAACGAAACTTTCCTATTTTGGATTGAAAAGTGCATGAATTCTAGACTTAGAAAAATTAAAATCCTAAATATTAGGAAAATAATTAAATGACTACTCCTAATATTATAGGAATAATTAAATAAATACTCCTACATATTAGGAAAATAATTAAGTGACTGTTCTTAAATATTAGGAAAATAATCTAATGACTATTTTGTCCAATGTGAACTATATTTTAAAAGAATAAAAAAGACGAACGACATTTCGCTAAGGCCCTTCGTGTTTTTAATGTAGTATAGATATGCGATGGTTCATCCAATTATTTATGTAAAGGAACAATACATTTAATTAATTAGAAAATTACTATATATACAGTAAGGAAGGATTGTTGTAAAGCAACTGACATGAAAAAATTCAACATTTTTTTTTTTTGGTAATTATAAATTATATTACCAAGAAAATATTACAGCCAGATACAAGAAGATAGAAAATTACAAAACTAGGTTATGTCTTCCTACTAGGGTAATAATCAAGCTTCTTCAACTGCATTGCCAATCTCTTCCTCTTTCCACTCTCGGCAATGTATGTCTTGAATGATATGTCTCACCACAGTTGTTGCTGGTATGATTTTTTGTTAGAAAGATTTTGTTGTTCATTTTCAGCCACGTATAATAGACACTTCCTGTAAGGGCCATATGGTATATCTCCGATTTTGCATTGTTGCCATAGGCATGTGTTTGTACCACTCAATTTTTTCCTCCCATCCCATAGTATGTCGTTTCATACCCTGCCACCGGAGAATCTGCTGCCAAACCTGAAAGGTAATTGGACACTTGAAGAATAGGTGTTGCACATTCTCATCAGCATTATCACACAATGGACAGGTCGTGCCATAGTCCATGCCCCAATTCTGCAATCTAGTCCTCGTGTATAGTCTGTCTTGTATTGCAAGTGTGTTGATCCAAAATGTCATCTTTAAATTTAATAATTAATTATGTGTTCTAAGACCTCGAAAAGTACTATTTATCATTTCCCGACTTGCGTGCGCAGTCCGTAAAAATTTTCAGAAAGTTTTTATGTGAAAAATGGATTAAAGTATGAATTAGAGCTTTAAAACTCAACTGAGTTGACTTTGGTCAATATTTTGAGCAAACGGACTCGGATCAATGTTTTGACAGTTCCGGTAGGTCCGTATGGTGATTTTGAACTTAGGAGCGTGATCAGAATTTTATTTGAAAGCCCGTAGTGAAATTAGGCTTGAAATGGCTAAAATAGGAATTTAAAGTTTGGAAGTTTGACCGGGAGTTGACTTTTTGATATCGGGGTCGGAATCCAGTTCTGAAAATTTTTACGGCTCCGTTATGTCATTTATGACTTGGGTGCAAAATTTGAGATCAATCGGACTTGATTTGATAGGTTTCGACATCGAATGTAGAAGTTGAAAATTCTTAAGTTTTATTAAGCTTGAATTGGGGTGTGATTTGTGATTTTAGCGTTGTTTGATGTGATTTAAAGTTTCGACTAAGTTCGTATAATGTTTTGGGACATGTTGGTATATTTGGTTAAGGCCCCGAGGATATTGGGTGAGTTTCGGATGGTTAACGGATCAAATTCGGACTTAGAAAAAATCTAGAAAAATTTCTGTCTTTTGGTGTAATCGCACTTGCGAGAAATTGGCCGCAGGTGCGATGGCGCAAATGCGGCTCATGTTGCGTAGAAGCGCTTGCGCAGAAGCGAGAGGAAGGGCGCAGGTGCGAGCGAGCCCGCAGGTGCGATGGAATTTTCCGCACCTGCGAAGGCGCAGATGCGGTCCAAAGCTCGTAGAAGCGAAGGCAGCTGGGATGAGCAATTTCCGCAGATGCGGTATTTCACCGAACAGATGCGGAACCGCAGGTGCAAAAGCACTGGGCAGTGTACAAAACAGAAGGGTCCGAGAAATTTTATCATTTTTGATATTTCCAAAAGCGTGTGAGGCGATTTTTGAGCGAGAAATCACGGAAATCTTGAGGTAAGTCACATGTAATCATTGTTAGTCAATTATATTGGATTATCATTAAATATTTCGAATAGATTACATGTTTTTGGGGTGAAATTCGAGGAATTGGGCCTAGAAATTTCAAAATAAGAATTTGAGATTTGGAGGTCAAGTTGATGTCAGATTTTAGTAAAAATGGTATGGTTGGACTCGTGGTTGAATGGACGTTCGTATTTCGTAACTTTCGTCGGATTCCGAGACGTGGCCATTTTTGAGTTAATTTCGGATTTTATTGAAAAATATAGTATTTTCTTATGGAATTGATTCTATAATTTTTGTTGACTGTATCGAATTAATTACGACTAGATACGAGTCGATCGGAGTCGGAAAATTGAGGAAAAAGCATACTACGTGATTAAATTGGAGCAAGTCGAGGTAAGTGACTTGTCTAACCTTGTGTGTGGGAAATTTCTCCTAAGATTGGTATTGATGTGATTATTGAAATGTGTTAAAAGTCGTGTACACGAGGTGACGAGTGTGTACACGGGCTAAATATGAAAGATTATATTTTTAAATTGTGTAGGTCACTGTTGCGCATTTATTAAATTATTTTATCTTGTTATATTTTTCATCATTGATCTGAGATATATACTTTAAATTTGTTTGACTTTTTTCCTGCTAATTGTTTTACTTATTTAGTTGAAACTTGGTTTCTTTTATTATGTGCATTATTTGAAGGTTGATTTTTTTTAAATTAAATATTATTAATATGAAGTATTTGACATTTTTAAACTTGATATTGAAGCAACGTATTAAAGATTTTTAAATATTATTTTCCTGAATTATTTATTCCTGAATATTTTTGTAAGATTTTCGTACTCATTGTGATGGAGTCGTGAGCTCTTTATTGTGGAAACATATTGTTGTTGAATTATTTTGGCAAGTTAAATTATTTGAGCACTTGAGGTGCAAATTGTGATATATTGTGAAATTGATATGCATGCGGTGGTATAAGGTTTGAGTATTGAAACGCATGCGGTGAGATAAGGGTGGCTTGATACGCGTGGCTAGTAGGGAGAACTACTAGAAGTCATGCGGTATGATAAGGATGGCTAAAACGCGGGATGCTATTTCGGGAAAAATATTTTCATTAAAATAAATTATGAAGGCTCCCGCGGTGAGATAAGGAAATGAGATATTGTGAATTTATTTATGATTTGAGACTACGAGGCGGTACCTCGGGAGTGCCCTTGTTGATATTGATTTATGGCCGCAGTTGCCTTTGATTATTTGTTGTGATTTTCTTGAAGTTGAAAGAAAATTTTGTTTTATTTCCACGAGCTATTAATTGCCATTATTTGGTGTAATTAAATGTGACATACTACTTGATTCATTTTCATTGTCATTTTATCGTATTATATTGTTTAAACATTTTACCATGTCATTATTTATTCTCTAGTAGGGCATGACCTAACCTCGTCACTACTCTACCGAGGTTAGGTTTGGCACTTACTGGGTACCGCTGTGGTGTACTCATACTACGCTTCTGCATATTATTTTTGTGCAGATCCAGGTACATTTTATCAGACTAGGCATCAGTAAAATAACTGTACGATGAGATTTTGAGGTATATTTGCCAGCGTCCCAGACTCCGGAGTCCCCTTCTATCATTATTGTGTTGCTTTCTTTTATATATATATATATATATATATATATATATATATATATATATATATATATATATATATATATATATATATATATATAGAGAGAGAGAGAGAGAGAGAGAGAGAGAGAGAGAGAGAGAGAGAGAGAGAGAGAGAGAGAGAGAGAGAGAGAGAGAGAGAGAGACATTGAGGATAAATTCTTAGAAGCTTGTGACTTATTTCTACCGGGTTTTGGAAGTTGAAATTGTTTGAATTGTAGTTTATTTATTTCAGATATTTATTATTATTCCGCATTGATAGGCTTACCTAGTCTTAGAGACTAGGTATCATCACGACATCCTACGAAGAGAATTTGGGGTCGTGACAAGTTGGTACCAGAGCTCTAGGTTCATAGGTGTTATGAGTCACAAGCAGGTTTAGTAGAGTCTTGCGGATCGGTACGGAGACGTCTGTACTTATCTTCGAGAGGCTATGGAACTGTTAGGAAATATTCACTTCTTTGATTCCTTATCATGCGCCTTTGTTGATTTCAAAGTTCTAAATAATTATCTTTCTATTCTCTCACAGATGGTGAGGACACGCACAACTAGATCCGATGATCAGACACCCGCGCCCCCTGTTGGAGCCGCAAGAGGCCGGGGTCGGGGTAGAGGCCGAGCCAGAGGCCGAGGAAGACCGCGTTGTGCAACCAGAGCACCTGCACGAGATGATGCACCAGAGCCACCAGTAGCTCCAGTTGGAGGGCAGGCACTTGAGGTGACTGTTACTACTCCTGCACTTCAGGAGACTCTTGCCCAGTTTTTGAGCATGTTTGGCACTTTAGCTCAGGCAGGGTTAATTCCACTTGCTCCTGCCACATCTCAGGTTGGGGGAGGATCACAGACTCCCGCCTGTACTC
The DNA here is from genome assembly GCF_000390325.3 of Nicotiana tomentosiformis. NCBI lineage: Eukaryota > Viridiplantae > Streptophyta > Magnoliopsida > Solanales > Solanaceae > Nicotiana > Nicotiana tomentosiformis. The sequence goes on along the minus strand of NC_090813.1, from coordinate 60,756,103 downwards.
CAGAGCCACGGGCCCAGGTTGACCATGCCCCAGAGGTTATACCAGTGCAGCCAGTTGTCCCAGTTCGGCCTGAGATTAGGATAGCAGTTTCAGAGGGGGAGCAGCTCAGGCTCGAGAGGTACATAAAGTACCACCCTCCCACTTTCAGTGGTTTAGCTTCAGAGGATACTCAGGGTTTTCTGGAGGAATGTCACCGTATCCTCCGTACCATGGATATTGTGGATTCCAGTGGGGTTTCTTTCATGACATTCCAGCTTAGAGGAGCAGCTTACCAGTGGTGACGGGCATATGAGTTGGATAGTCTGACTGAGGCAGCTTCACTTACTTGGACTCAGTTTTTTGATATGTTCTTGAGGGAATATGTTCCTTGGAGTCATAGAAATGCATGGCGCATAGAGTTTGAGCAGCTGCGCCAGGGTTCTATGACCGTGTCAGAGTATGCAGTCCGATTTAGTGATTTGGCAAGGCATGCACCAGCCTTGGTTGCTACTGTTTGAGAGCGGGTTTGCAGATTTATTAAGGGTCTCCACCCTAATATCAGATACAGTATGGCCCGAGAGCTAGATATGGACATTATATACCAACAGGTGGTGTCAATTGCTAGGAGATTGGAAGGTATGCAGATCTGGGAGAGGGAAGAGAGGGAAGCTAAGAAACCCCGAGATTCTGGCACATATAATAATTCTCGTGCCCCAATTGTAGCCCCTAATGGTAAAGGTTATGTGAGTCGTCCTATTCATTCAGCACTTCCAGCTTCCAGTGATATTTCGGCTACTCCCAGACCTCATGTTCCATATTATGCACCGCCGGTGTCTATTGTACCTCCTGTACAGGGTGCTTTCAGCGGGCAGTATAGTCGATCAGGCCTGAGCCAGTCCCAGTAGCCACGTTCTCCGAGGGCTTGTTTTGAGTGTGGTGACACTCGTCATATCATGAGGGATTGCCCCAAACTTAGGAGAGGTGCACCTTCACGGATTTCTCAGGCCCCACCTATTCCACAGGGCCCTCAGGCTTCTCAGGCCATGATTACTGCACTAGTTGCCACTCCACCTGCACAACCAGCTAGAGGTGGAGGTCAGACAGGTAGAGGTTGCCCTAGAGGGGGAGGCCATGCCAGATATTATGCCCTTCCTGCTAGGACAGAGGCCGTTGCATCCGATTCTGTTATCACATGTATTATTTCGATCTGTCATAGAGATGCATCAGTCTTATTTGATCCAGGCTCCACTTATTCTTATGTGTCATCTCATTTTGTCCCATATTTAGGTGTATCACGTGATTCCTTGAATTCTTCTATTAATTTATCTACACCCGTGGGTGAATCTATTATTGTGGACCGCGTATATCGGACGTGTTTAATTGTTATCAGTGGTTTTAAGACCATAACTGATTTATTATTGCTCAGTATGATGGATTTCGATATTATTTTGGGCATGGACTGATTGTCGCCCTATCACGCTATTCTTGATTGTTACGCCAAGACGGTGACGTTAGCTATGCCAGGTCTACTGCGGCTAGAGTAGAGAGGTACCTCAGATCATGTTCCTAGCAGGGTTGTTTCATTTCTTAAAGCTCAACAAATGGTTGAGAATGGGTGTGGTGCGTATCTGTCATATGTGAGAGATGTTAGTATTGATACTCCTACTGTGGAGTCAGTTCCTGTAGTAAGATATTTTCCTGATGTATTTCCAGCGGATCTTCTGGGCATGCCACCCGATAGGGATATTGATTTGGCATTGATTTGTTACCAAGTACTCAGCCCATTTCTATTCCACCATATCGTATGGCCCCAACAGAATTGAAAGAATTAAAAGAACAGTTACAGGAATTGCTTGATAAGGGCTTCATTCGGCCTAGTGTATCGCCTTGGGGTGCTCCTGTCTTATTTGTAAAGAATAAGGATGGTTCTATGCGGATGTGTATTAATTACCGCCAGCTGAACAAGGCTACTATGAAGAACATGTATTTATTGCCACATATTGATGACCTATTTGATCAGCTTAAGGGTGCCAGAGTGTTTTCTAAGATCGACTTGCGTTCAGGCTATCATCAATTGAAGATTCGGGAGCCAGATATCCCGAAGACTGCTTTCAGGACTCGGTACGGTCGTTACGAGTTCCTTGTGATGTCTTTTGGGCTGACCAACGCCCCAGCAACATTTATGCACTTAATGAATAATGTATTTCAGCCCTATCTTGATTCTTTCGTCATTGTGTTTATTAACTACATTCTGGTGTATTCCCGAAGTCGGGAAGATCATGAACAACACCTAAGGACTATGCTTCAGATTTTGAGAGAAAAGAAGTTATATGCAAAATTTTCAAAGTTTGAATTTTGGCTTGATTCAATGGGAATTTGGGATCATATGGTTTCGTGTGAGGGGATCAAGGTAGATCCGAAGAAGATTGAAGCAGTGCAGAGTTGGTCCAGATCGTCCTCAGTTACAGAAATCTGGAGTTTCCTTGGTTTGGCAGGGTATTATCGTCGATTTGTAAATAGTTTCTCTTCTATTGCTGCATCTATGACCAAATTAACCTAGAAGGGTGCTCCGTTCAGGTGGACCGAAGAATGTGAGGAGAGCTTCCAAAAGCTCAAGACAGCTTTGACTACAGCCCAGTATTGGTATTACCTATAGGTTCAGGGTCTTATACTGTGTATTGTAATGCATCACGTATTGGTCTCGGCGCAGTGTTGATGCAAGACGGTAGGGTGATTGCCTACGCGTCCAGACAATTAAAGGTACATGAGAAGAATTATCCTATACACGACCTTGATTTAGCGGCTATTGTTCATGCCTTGAAGATTTGGTGGCATTATTTGTACGATGTCCATTGTGATGTCTACACTGATCACCGGAGTCTACAACATCTGTTTAAACAGAAGGATCTGAATTTGCGGCAGCGGAGATGGTTGGAGTTGCTTAAGGATTATGATATCACCATTCTCTATCATCCCGGGAAGACCAATATAGTGGCCGATGCCTTGAGTCATAAGGCGGAGAGTTTGGGCAGCTTAGCATATTTATTGGTAGCAGAGAGGTGTTTAGCCTTGGATGTTCAGGCCTTAGCTAACCAGTTTGTCAGGTTGGATATTTCCGAGCCGAGTTTTGGCTTGTGTGGTTTCTCAGTCTTTTCTTTATGATCGTATCAGGGAGCGTCAGTATGATGACCCCCATCTGCTTGTCCTTAAGGATACGGTACAACACGGTGATGCCAAGGAAGTCACTATTGGAGATGACAGTGTATTACGGATGCAGGGCAGGCTATGTGTACCCAATGTAGATGGCTTACGTGATTTGATTCTCCAGGAGGCTCACAATTCTTGATACTCCATTCATCTGGGTGCTGCAAAGATGTCTCAGGACTTGAGACAACACTATTGGTGGAGGCGGATGAATAAAGACATAATGGAGTATGTAGCTCGGTGTCTAAATTGTCAACAAGTAAAATATGAGCATCAGCGACCGGGTGGATTGCTTCAGAAGCTAGATATTCCAGAATGGAAATGGGAGAGGATCACTATGGATTCATTGTTGGGATCCCAAGGACTTAGAGGAAGTTCGATGCAGCTTGGGTGATTGTGGATAGATTGACCAAGTCAGCTCATTTCATTCATGTGGTTACTACTTACTCTTTGGAGCAGCTGGCTCAGGTCTATATTTGTGAGATTGTCAGACTCCATGGCGTACAAGTATCTATCATCTCTGATCGGGGTACGCAGTTTACATCATGGTTCTGGAGGGCAGTACAGCATGAGTTGGGTACTCGGGTAGAGTTGAGTACAGCATTTCACTCTCAGACGGACGGGCAGTCCGAACACACTATTCAAATACTGGAGGATATGCTTCGTGCGTGTGTGTTAGATTTTGGGGGTGCTTGGTATCAGTTCTTACCACTTGCAGAGTTTGCTTACAACAGCAGTTACTAGTCAAGCATTCAGATGGCTCCGTATGAGGCTTTGTATGGTAGGCGGTGCCGGTCTCCAGTGGGTTGGTTCGAACAGGGCGAGGCTAGACTATTGGGTACAGACTTGGTTCAGGATGCCTTTGGAAAAAGGTTAAGTTGATTTAGGATCGACTTTATATAGCCCAATCTAGACAGAAGAGTTATGCGAATAGGAAGGTTAGTGATGTTGCATTCATGGTTGGTGAGCGGGTATTGCTCCGGGTTTCGCCTATGAAGGGTGTGATGAGGTTCGAGAAGAAGGGCAAGTTGAGCCCTAGGTATATTGGGCCTTTTGAGATTCTTGAGAGAGTTGGAGAGGTGGATTACAGACTTGCACTACCACCTAGTCTTTATGCGGTTCATCCGGTATTCCATGTTTCTATGCTTCGAAAATATCACGGCAATCCGTCTCATGTGTTAGACTTCAATTTGGTTCAGTTGGACAAGGATCTATCTTATGTTGAGGAACTAGTGGCTATTTTAGATAGGCAGGTTCGAAAGATGAGGTCAAAGAACATTGCTTCCGTGAAGGTTCAGTTGAGGGGTCATCCAGTCGAGGAGGAGACTTGGGAGACCGAGCATGATATGCGCAGCCGTTATCCGCACTTATTCACCAGCTCGGGTACTTTTTCTAACTCCGTTCGAGGACGAACGTTTGTTTTAGAGGTGGAGAATGTGATGACCCAAAATGTCATCTTTAAATTTAATAATTAATTTTTTGTTCTAAGACCTTGAAAAATACTATTTATCGTTCCTCGACTTGCGTGCGTAGTCCGTAAAATTTTCCGGATATTAAAGTATGAATTAGAGCTTTAAAACTCAACAGAGTTGACTTTGGTCAACATTTTGAGAAAACGGACTCGGATCGGTGTTTTGACAGTTCCGATAGGTCCGTATGGTAATTTTGGACTTAGGAGCGTGATCAAAATTTTATTTGGAAGTCCATAGTGAAATTAGGCTTGAAATGGCTAAAATAGGCATTTAAAGTTTGGAAGTTTGACTAGGGAGTTGACTTTTTGATATCGGAGTCGGAATCCAGTTCTGAAAATTTTCACGACTCCGTTATGTCATTTATGACTTAGGTGCAAAATTTGAGGCCAATCAGACTTGATTTGATAGATTTCGACATCGAATGTAGATGTTGGAAATTCTTAAGTTTCATTAAGCTTGAATTGGGGTGTGATTTGTGATTTTAGCATTGTTTGATGTGATTTAAAGTTTTGACTAAATTCGTATAATGTTTTAGAACATGTTGGTATACTTGGTTAAGGTCCCGAGGATCTCGGGTGAGTTTCAGATGGTTAATAGATCAAATTCGGGCTTAGAAGAAATCTGGGAAACATTTCTGTCTTCTCGTGTAATCGCACCTATGAGAAATTGGCCGCAGGTGCGATGCCGCAAATGCGGCTCATGCTGCGCATAAGGGAGAGGAAGGGCGCAGGTGCGGGCAAGCCCGCAGGTGCGATGGAATTTTCCGCACCTGCGAAGGCGCAGATGCGGGCCAAAGCTCGCAGAAGCGAAGGCAGCTGGGCTGAGCAATTTCCGCATATGCGGTATTTCACCGTAGATACGGAACCGCAGGTGCAAGAATTTTGTCCGGAAAGTGTACAAAACAGAAGGGTCCGAGAAATTTTATCATTTTTGACATTTCCAAAAGCGGGTGAGGCGATTTTTGAGCGATAATTCACGGGAAATCTTGAGGTAAGTCACATGTAATCATTGTTAGTCAATTATATTGGATTATCATTAAATATTTCGAATAGATTACATGTTTTTGGGGTGAAATTCGAGGATTTGGGCCTATAGATTTCAAAATGAGAATTTGAGATTTGGAGGTCAAGTTGATGTCAGATTTTAGTAAAAATGGTATGGTTGGACTCGTGGTTGAATGGACGTTCGTATTTCGTAACTTTCGCCGGATTCCGAGACGTGGCCATTTTTGAGTTAATTTCGGATTTTATTAAAAAATGTAGTATTTTCTTATGGAATTGATTCTATAATTTTTGTTGACTGTATCGAATTAATTATTACTAGATACGAGTCGATCGGAGTCGGAAAATTGAGAAAAAGGCATACTACGTGATTAAATTGGAGCAAGTCGAGGTAAGTGATTTGTCTAACCTTGTGTGGTGGAAATTTCCCCTAGGATTGGTATTGATGTGATTATTGAAATGTGTTGAAAGTCATGTACATGAGGTGACGAGTGTGTATACGGGCTAAATGTGAAAGATTATATTTTTAAATTGTGTAGATCACTGTTGCGCATTTATTAAATTGTTTTATCTTGTTATATTCTACATCATTGAACTGAGATATATACTTTAAATTTATTTGACTTTTTTCCTGCTAATTATTTTACCTGTTTAGTTGAAACTTGGTTTCTTTTATTATGTGCATTATTTGAAGGTTGATTTTCTTTATATTAAATATTATTAATATGAAGTATTTGACATATTTAAACTTGATATTGAAGAAACGTATTAAAGATTTTGAAATATTATTTTCCTGAATTATTTATTCCTCAATATTTTTGTAAGATTTTCGTACTCATTGTGATGGAGTCGTGAGATCTTTATTGTGGAAAAATATTGTTGTTGAATTATTTTGGCAAGTTAAATTATTTGAGCACTTGAGGTGCAAATTGTGATATATTGTGATATTGATACGCATGCGGTGGTATAAGGTCTGGGTATTGAAACGCATGTGGTGAGATAAGGGTGGCTTGATATGCGTGGCTCGTAGGGGGAACTACTAGAAGTCATGTGATGTGATAAGGATGGCTAAAACGCGGGATGCTATTTTGGGAAAAATATTTTCTTTAAAATAAATTGTGAAGGCTCCCGCGGTGAGATAAGGAAATGAGATATTGTGAATTTATTTATGATTTGGGACTACGAGGCGGTACCTCGGGAGTGCCCTTGTTGATATTGATTTTTGGCCGCAGTTGCCTTTGTGTTGTGATTTTCTTGAAGTTGAAAGAAAATTTTATTTTATTTCCACGAGCTATTAATTGCCATTATTTGGTGTAATTAAATGTGACATACTACTTGATTCATTTTCATTGTCATTTTATCTTATTATATTATTTAAACATTTTATCATGTCATTAATTATTCTCTAGTATGGCCTGACTTGACCTCGTCACTACTCTACTGAGGTTAGGTTTGGCACTTACTGGGTACCGCTGTGATGTACTCATATTACGCTTCTGCACATCTTTTTTGTGCAGATCCAGGTACATCTTATCAAATCAGGCATCAGTAAACTAACTGTACGAGAAGACTTCGAGGTATATCTGCCAGCGTCCGCAGACTCCAGAGTCCCCTTCTATCATTATTGTGTTTCTTTCTTATTTTCTTTAGACTTATATATATATATATATATATATATATATATATATATATATATATATATGAGAGAGAGAGAGAGAGAGAGAGACATTGAGGATAAATTCTTAGAAGCTTGTGACTTATTTCTTCCGGATTTTTGGGAGTTGAAATTGTTTGAATTGTAGTTTATTTATTTCAAATATTTATTATTATTCCGCATTGATAGGCTTACCTAGTCTTAGAGACTAGGTGCCATCACGACATCCTGCGGAGGGAATTTGGGGTCGTGACAGCAAGGTAGAGGATAAACAGCCATTTAGAGTTGCCATGTTCGTTGCATATTAACCTCATCCAATGTACTTTAGGATAATTGTCTCTCAGCTTGTTGTACATTGTCTTTATAGCATATGTCACATGGTTCAGAAAGTCCTCGATAGCTAATCATGTATTCTTTAGATATTGTTTAGCCTTTAGGATCTTCTCAATAAGCCAAGATTTCGGCGCAACAGTTATTTCCCAGACTTCATACCCTTACTATAGTAGATATGCACACATTGTATCCAGAACTTATCCTTTACATAGGTTCCAATAGTGCTTAAGTATGGTAGCTTTATTCTCTGTGTAGATGTCTATTATGTTGAGACCACCTGCTGATTTTGGCAAGCAAAGTTTGTCCCAAGCTATTAGTGACTTCTTTGAGCATTCATTATTTCCATTCAATAGAAACCTTTTACACACTTGTTCAATCCTCTGAATCACCTTCTTCGGCAGGATGAAATATTTGAGACCAAAATTGTTGGATGGTTGTGAGTACACTTCTGTTCAGCTGTAACCTACCTACATAGGATAGGAACTTGACAGTTGTGATGACCCAAAATGTCATCTTTAAATTTAATAAGTAATTCTGTGTTCAGAGACCTTGAAAAGCATAATTTATCATCCCTCGACTTGCGTGCGCAGTGCGTACAATTTTCCGAAAAGTTTTTATATGAAAAATAGATTAAAATGGGAAATAGAGCTTTAAAATTCAACTAAGTTGACTTTGGCCAACATTTTGAGCAAACAGATTCGGATCAAAGTTTTTGAAAATTTTGATAGGTCTGTATCATGATTTGGGACTTGGGCGTATTCCCGGAATCGAATTCCGAGGTCCCTAGCTCGAGATATGAAATTTTGATGAAAAATTAAAAGCTTGAAAGCTTAATGATTTCTAAGAAATTACTGATGTTGGATTTATAGACCTCGAGTCCGTATTTTGGTTCCGGATCCCAGTATAGGTCCACTATAAAATTTATGACTTGTTTGCCGAATTTGGCAAGAACCGGAGTTGATTTGAAGTGATTCGAACGTCCGGTTGTAAAAATATAAGTTTTAGAGTTTTCTTGAAAACTTCCTTTGATTTGGTGTCCGATTCGTAGTTCTAGGTGTTATTTTGGCGATTCGATCGCTCGAGCAAGTTCGTATGATGTTTTGGAACTTGTGTGCATGTTTGGTTTGGAGCCCCGAGGGCTCGGGTGAGTTTCGGATAGGCTACGGGATATTTTGGACTTTGAAAATCTAGTATTTTGCTGCAGCAGGTGTTCTGGCATGTTCTTCTTCGCGTTCGCGAAGGTACTCTCGCGAACGCGAAGAGTAAACTGGGCAGCTGGATCTTTCTTCTTCGCGAACGCGAAGCGATGGGGCATTACCCTTCGCAAACGTGACCATCTCCTCGCGAACGCGTAGTGTTAGGCACACCTGGGGGAGGGTCGATCATTCCTTCAGTGCGAACGCGCGCTATGCCTCGCGAACACGAAGGTCAGGGGGGAAACCTTCGCAAACGCGAAGGAGGACTCGCGAACATGAAAGCCACAGGCTGCTACTCATCGCGAACGCGACATGCCCTTCGCGAATGCGAAGAAGGCCTGACCCTTGTGACTTAAAACAGAACCAAAAACGGGATATTTCCCATTTTTCACAACCCCTCAATTATAACTCGGCTTAGGGGCGATTTCAAAGGAGTTTTTCACGATTTCGGACTGGGTAAGTGTTCTTTATCATATAGTGATTGTATTTCACAAATCCATGTCTATATTCATCATTTATTTCGGATTTAGATGGAAGAAATTGGAATTTTTGTAAAACTTTCCAAAAACGAAAAATTAAGATTTGAAGGTCCATTTGATATCGGAATTGGACAAATTTGGTATGGTTGAACTCGTATCGGAACGGGTGTTCGGATTTCATGAGTTTTTCCGGGATTTGAGACATGGGTCCCACTGCCGAATATTTTAATAATTTCGAATTTTTATCCGAAAAATTTGTAAATTCATATGGAATTAATTCCTATGATTAGTATTGAATATATTGAATTTTTTGTGAATAGATTTGAAGCTTTTGGAGGCAAATTTAAAAGGAACAGCTGTGGTTGAATAATTGATTTGGAATTTGCAAAGCGAGGTAAGTGTCGGGATTAATCTTGACTTGAGGGAATAGATCCCTTAAATTGTTTGTTATGTGAATTGCATGTAAACGATGTATAGGCGAGGTGACGAGTGTCTATACGTCGTCATATTAATTGTTTGCCTGCTTACTTGAAAAATCATAAATTATTTTTAATCATAAATTAATTATTATAATAATTATTTCTCTCTTATTCTTTGCAAATGTAAATTCTTAAATTCCTGCATTAATTGTTACATACTATTTGAATTATGTGCCTTAATTGTTATTTGACATTTAGCATATTAAATATTAAACTGCCTATTTACTCCTTGATTTCCATAATAATTTACTATTTGTCATTGTTTGCTTCATAATTAAACCATAATTATTGTATGCTTGTTGTCTTGAAATTCTATATTAATTGTTACATTTATTGGAAAAATTTCTTCTATAAGAATTGATAAATGAAAATGTTGGAGGAGCGGGTTGCACGCCGCAACATGATTGATTATAATGAATATATTGAAGGATCGGGTTGCACGCCGCAACAGACTTATTAAAAGTCAATATTGGAGGATCGGGTTGCATGCCGCAACAGACTTATTAAAAGTCAATATTGGAGGATCGGGTTGCACGCCGCAACAGACTTATTAAAAGTCAATATTGGAGGATCGGGTTGCACGCCTTGTTAAAAAGTTAATATTGGAGGATCGGGTTGCACGCCGTAACAGACTTGATTAAAATAAATATGTTGGAGGAGCGGGTTGCACGCCACAACAGAACTGAACGTGGATATATTGTGAGAACGGGTTGCACGCTGCAACAGAAATAATGAAAATGATAATTGGTTATGACTGCTGAGTTGCCTTCAATTATTATAAATGAATTACCTGATTTATTCCTATTATTGTTGTTGATACTAATATGGCGTACAAGTTAATGTAAGTGAACCGCCTTAGCCTCGTCACTACTTCGTCGAGGTTAGGCTCAGCACTTACCAGTACATGGGGTCGGTTGTACTGATACTATATTCTGTACTTCTTGTGCAGATTTTGGAGTTGGTCCCAGCGGCGTACCTTAGACTTGATCGGATTTCAGCTACCAGAGGAGACTTGAGGTATAACTACATGGCGTCCGCAGTTCTGAAATCCCCGTCTATTTTACTTTAGCTGTGTGTTTATTTCCAGATAGCTTTATTTTTATTTAGACCTTTATTTGTATTTATTCTTGAAGCTCGTGCACTTGTGACACCAATTCTGGGATGATATTTAGACACCGTTGTTATTATGGATTATTTTAAAATTACTTTCGCATTTGCTTCCTTGTTGTTAATAAATTTAAAATTATTTTAAAAATGGATAATGTTATTCTATCGTTGGCTTGCCTAGCAAGTGAAATGTTAGGCGCCATCACGGTCCGAAGGTGGGAATTTTGGGTCGTGACAGTTGGTATTAGAGCACTAGGTTACATAGGTCTCACGAGTCACGAGCAAGCTTAGTAGAGTCTGAAGGATCGGTACGGAGACGTCTGTACTTATCTCTCAGAGGCTATGAAGTTTAGGAACAATATCACTTCTTTATTATTCTGTCGTGCGATTTTATTCTATCATCGATGATTGAACCATTCTACTCTTATTCTCTCGCAGATGGTGAGAACACGTAATACTTCTACCGATGGGCAGGGACCAGAACCCCCGGTGGCAACTATGGCCAGGGGTTGAGGTCGAGGTCGAGGTCGTGCTAGAGGCCGAGGTAGAGGCCAAGGTAGAGCTCAGTCCAGAACTCGAGCAGCTGCACCTGTTGAAGAACCTCAGATAGACCTTCAGGAGGAGGTCCCAATTCAGAATGTACCAGTTGGACCAGTTCAGGTCCCGGAAGGATTCATAGCCACTCCAGTACTTCAGGATGCTCTAGTCCGATTCGTGAGTCTTATGGAGGGTGTGGCCCAAAATGGTACATTTACAGTGGCACCAGCCATCTCACAGGCTGGGGGAGGAGCACAAACTCCCACTACTCCCGCCCCGAAGCAGATGGCTCCCCAGAATCAGGCTCCAACAGCCCCGCCAGTTGGGGTAGTTCAGCCAGTTGTTGCGGCACAGACCGGTGATAGGCCCGCCATGTCTTTTGAGGCCTTATTGAGACTGGATAAGTTTACCAAGCTCTTTCCAGTTCACTTTAGTGTTACACCTTCTAAGGACCCACAGGATTATCTTGAATGCTGCTATGAGGTGCTGCGGAACATGGGTATAGTTGAGACCAATGGGGTTGATTTTGCTGTATTCCAGATGACGGGTTCTGCCAAGAGGTGGTGGAGAGATTACATATTGACCCGACCAGTCGGATCACCTGCACTTACCTGGGAGCAGTTATCTCAGCTATTTCTGGAGAAGTTCCTCCCTATCACACTGAGAGAGGAATTCCGTAAGCAATTTGAGCGTCTACAGTAGGGAAGTATGACTTTTACTCAATATGAGTCCCGTTTTGTGGATTTGGCCCGTCATGCTCTCCTTTTACTACCTACTGAGGGAGAGAGAGTGAGGAGGTTCATTGAGGGACTCACACACCCTATCAAACTTCAGATGGCCAAGGAGAACAGAAGTGAGGTTTCTTTTCAGGCGGCTGCTAATGTCGCAAGGAGGATCGAGATGGTTCTTGCACAGGAAAGAGGGCAGAGGTCCGATAAGAAGCCTCGGCAGTTCGGTTGTTACAGTGGTGCCTCGTCTGGAGACAAGGGTAATTTTGGTAGGGGTCATCCTCCCAGACCGTTTCATTAAGCACTTCATGTATCTCCAGGTGCTTTAGGGAGTCACAGTCCTATTATGCCTTACTCTGGACAGCCAGTATTCAGTGCACATTCAGCTCCTCTCACTATACCACCAATTTAGAGTTACTACAGTGGTTATCCGGCCCATCTGGGTCAGCTTCAGCTTCAGCAACCACGGCATCAGGATGGGTGTTATGAGTGTGGGAATATTGGTCACATCAGGAGGTATTGCCCTAGATTGGCGAGTAACAGATCTCGGCAAGATTCTCGTGCCATCATACCGGCACCGGTTGCTTCACTGCCTGCTCAGCCAGTTAGAGGTGGAGGCCAGCTAGTTAGAGGCCGTCCCAGAGATGCAGTTCAGAGTGGTGGGGCCCAACCCCGATTTTATGCTTTTCCAACTAGGCCTGAGGCCGAGTCATCTAATGCTGTGATCACAGGTATTATTCCAATTTGCCATAGAGATGCTTCAGTTCTATTTGATCCACGATCTACTTATTCCTATGTGTCCTCTTATTTTGCTTCATATTTGGTTGTGCCTTGTGATCCTCTGAGTGCTTCTGTATGTGTATCTACACCGGTGGGAGACTTTGTGGTGGTAGATCATGTCTACCGTTCGTGTGTGGTTACTATTGGTAATCTTGAAACTAGTGTGGATCTTCTACTTCTTGATATGGTAGATTTTGATGTCATCTTGGGTATGGATTGGATGTCTCTTTATCATGCTATATTGGACTGTCATGCCAAGACAGTGGCCCTAGCTATGCCGGGGTTACCTCGATTAGAGTGGAAAGGAACTCCTGGCCATTCTGCCAGCAGGGTTATTTCTTATATGAAAGCTCAGTGTATGGTAGAGAAAGGGTGTCTAGCCTATTTGGCTTATATTCACGATCCCAGTGCAGATGTTCCTTCTATGGATTCAGTACCAGTTGTTCGTGAATTTTCAGAAGTATTTCCTGCAGATCTGTCAGGGATGCCACCCGATAGAGATATTGACTTCTGTATTAATTTGGCTCCGGACACTCAGCCCATTTCTATTCCACCATACCGTATGGCCCCACCAGAGTTGAAAGAATTGAAAAAGCAGTTACAAGCCTTGCTTGATCAGGGATTCATTAGACCCAATGTCTCGCCCTGGGGTGCACCAGTATTATTTGTAAAGAAGAAAGATGGCTCGATGCGGATGTGTATAGATTATCGGTAGTTGAACAAGGCCACTATCAAAAACAAATATCCGCTGCCAAGAATTGATGATTTATTTGATCAGCTTCAGGGTGCCAAGTTATTTTCGAAGATTGATTGGAGATCTGGTTACCATCAGTTGAAGGTTAGGGCGTCTGATGTCCCTAAGACAGCTTTTCGGACTCGGTATGGGCATTACGAGTTCCTAGTGATGTCATTTGGGTTGACAAATGCTCCAGCAGCATTTATGGATTTGATGAATCGGGTGTTCAAGCCTTATTTGGATTCTTTTGTGGTTGTATTCATTGATGATATCTTGATTTACTCCAGCAGTCGGGAGGAGCATGAGCAGCATCTTCGAAGTGTTCTTCACACCTTGAAGAATAATCAGTTATATGCCAAATTTTCAAAATACGAGTTTTGGTTAGACTCAGTTGCCTTTTTGGGACATGTTGTATCGGCAGAAGGCATAAAGGTGGATCCTAAGAAGATTGAGGCTATTCAGAATTGGCCTAGACTTACTTCGGTTACAGAGATCCGGAGTTTCCTAGGTTTGGCGGGTTATTATCATCGGTTCGTGGAAGGATTTTCATCTATAGCAAGCACCTTGACCAGACTAACCCAGAAGGGTGTTCCATTCAGATGGTCAGACGAGTGTGAGTTGAGCTTTCAGAAGCTCAAGACCACTTTGACTACGGCGCCAGTATTGGTATTAGCCACAGGTTCAGGATCGTATACGGTATATTGGACGCATCTCACATTGGGCTTGGTGCAGTATTAATGCAAGATGGCAAGGTAATTGCATATGCGTCGCGACAGTTGAAAGTTCACGAGAAGAATTATCCTGTTCTTGACTTAAAATTGGCAGCCATTGTTCATCCGCTGAAGATTTGGAGGCATTACCTCTACGGTGTCTCGTGTGAGGTATTTACTGATCATCATAGCCTTCAGTATCTGTTCAAACAAAAAGATCTTAATTTGAGGCAGAGAAGATGGTTGGAGTTGTTGAAAGACTATGATATCACCATTTTGTATCACCCCGAAAAGGCCAATGTGGTGGCCGATGCTTTGAGAAAAAAGGTTGTGAGTATGGGCAGTCTTGCATATATTCCGGTTAGTGAGAGGCAATTAGCTACAGATGTTCAGACTTTGGCTAATCAGTTCGTGAGGTTAGATGTTTCAGAACCCGATCGGGTTCTATCTTGTACAGTCACTCAGTCTTCTTTATATGAGCGCATCAGAGAGAGGCAGTATGATAATCCTCATTTAATTGTCCTTAAGGACATGGTGCGGCACGGTGATGCCAAGCAGGTTGCTATGGGGGAAGATGGAGTTCTGCGAATGCAGGGCCGTATTTGTGTGCCTAATGTGGATGGGCTTTGTGAATTAATTCTTGAAGAGGCACACAGTTCCAATTATTCTATTCATCCAGGTACCGCTAAAATATATCAAGATTTGCGGCAACATTATTGGTAGAGGAGAATGAAAAAGGATATAGTTGCACATGTAGCTCAGTGTCTGAATTGTCAGCAAGTTAAGTACGGGCATCAGAGACCTGGTGGTTTGCTTCAGAAGTTAGAAATTCCTGAGTGGAAGTGGGAGCGTATCTCTATGGATTTTGTTATTGGGATCCCACGGACTCAGAGAAAATTTGACACAGTTTGGGTCATTCTGGACAGGTTGACCAAGCCAACCCATTTCATTCCAATGGCAGTTACCTATTCTTCAGAGAAGTTAGCTAAAATTTACATTCGTGAGATTGTCCACCTTCACGGTGTGCCCGTATCTATTATTTCAGATCGAGGTACGCAGTTTACCTCACATTTCTGGAGGGCTGTACAGCGTGAGTTAGGCACGCGGGTGGAGTTGAGTACAACATTTCATCCACAGACGGACAGACAGTCAGAGCGCACTATTCAGATATTGGAAGATATGCTTCGCGCTTGTGTTATAGACTTTGGAGGTTCTTGGGATCATTTCTTACCACTAGCGGAGTTTGCTTATAATAATAGCTACCAGTCGAGCATTCAGATGGCTCCATATGAGGCATTATACAGAAGGCGATATCGATCGCCAGTTGGTTGGTTTGAACCAGGAGAGGCTCGGTTGTTGGGTACCGATTTGGTACAGGATGCCTTGGATAAGGTCAAGATTATTCAAGATCGACTTCGCACAGCTCAGTCTAGGCAAAAGAGTTATGCCGACCGTAAAGTTCGTGATATTGCATTCATGGTTGGAGAACGAATATTGCTCCGGGTTTCACCTATGAAAGGTGTAATGAGGTTCGGAAAGAAGGGCAAGTTGAGCCCTAGGTATATTGGACCCTTTGAAATTCTTGAAAGGGTAGGTGAAGTAGCCTACAAGCTTGCATTACCACCTAGTTTATCAGCGTTTCATCCGGTGTTCCATGTGTCTATGCTCCGAAAATATCATGATGATCCGTCCTACGTGTTAGATTTCAACTCAGTCCAATTGGACAAAGATTTGACTTACAAGGAGAAGCCGGTGGCTATTCTAGCCCGGCAGGTCCGACAGTTGAGGTCAAAGAGTTATCCTTCAGTTCAGGTGCAATGGAGAGGTCAGCCGGTAGAGGCATCTACCTGGGAGTCCGAGTCAGATATGCGGAGTAAATATCCACACCTTTTCTCCAGCTCAGGTACTTTTTCTAACTCCATTCGAGGACGAACGTTTATTTTTGAGGTGGAGAATGTGATGATCTAAAATATCATCTTTAAATTTAATAAGTAATTCTGTGTTCAGAGACCTTGAAAAGCACCATTTATCATCCCTCGACTTCCGTGCACAGTGCGTACAATTTTTCGGAAAGTTTTTATGTGAAAAATGGATTAAAATGGGAAATAGAGCTTTAAAACTCAACTAAGATGACTTTGATCAACATTTTGAGCAAACGGATCCAGATCAGTATTTTGAAAATTCCGGTAGGTCCGTATCGTGATTTGGGACTTGGGCGTATTCCCGGAATCGAATTCCGAGGTCCCTAGCTCGAGATATGGAATTTTTATGAAAGATTAAAAGCTTGAAAGCTTAATGATTTCTAAGAAATTACTGATATTGGATTTATTGACCTCAAATCCGTATTTTGGTTCCGGAGCCCAGTATAGGTCCACTATAATATTTATGACTTGTCTGCCAAATTTGGCGAGAATCGGAGTTGATTTGATGTGATTCGGACGTCCGGTTGTAAAAATATAAGTTTTAGAGATTTCTTGAAAACTTCCTTTGATTTGGTGTCCGATTCGTAGTTCTAGGTGTTATTTTGGCGATTCGATCGCGCGAGCAAGTTCATATGATGTTTTAGAACTTGTGTGCATATTTGGTTTAGAGCCCCGAGTGCTCGAGTGAGTTTCGGATAAGCTACGGGATGTTTTGAACTTTGAAAAACTGGTATTTTGCTGCATCAGGTGTTCTCGCATGTTCTTCTTCGCGTTCGCGAAGGTACCCTCGCGAACGTGAAGAGTAAACTGGGCAGCTGGATATTTCTTCTTCGCGAACGCGAAGGCTTGGTCACAAATGCGAAACGATGGGGGCATTACCCTTCGCGAACGCGACCATCTCCTCGCTAACACGTAGTGTTAGGCACACCTGGGGGAGGGTCGATCATTCCTTCAGCGCGAACGCGAGCTATGCCTCGCGAACGCGAAGGTCAGGGGGGGAAACCTTCGCGAACGCGAAGGAGGACTCGCGAACGCGAAAGCCACGGGCTGCTACTCATCGCGAATGCGACAGGCCCTTCGCGAACGCGAAGAAGGCCTGACCTCTGTGACTTAAAACAGAACCAAAAACGTGATTTTTCCCATTTTTCACAAACCCTCAATTATAACTCGGCTTAGGGGCGATTTCAAAGAATGTTTCATGATTTCGGACTGGGTAAGTATTCTTTATCATATAGTGATTGTATTTCACAAATCCATGTCTATATTCATCATTTATTTCGGATTTAGATGGAAAAAATTGAAATTTTTGTAAAACTTTCCAAAAACGAAAAATTAAGATTTGAAGGTCCATTTGATATCGGAATTGGACAAATTTGGTATGGTTGAACTCGTATCGGAACGTGTGTTCGGATTTCATGAGTTTTTCCGGGATTTGAGACATGGGTCCTACTGCCGAATATTTTAATGAATTTCGGATTTTATCCGAAAAATTTATAAATTCATATGGAATTAATTCCTATGATTAGTATTGAATATATTGAATTGTTTGTGAATAGATTTGACGCTTTCGGAGGAAAATTTAAAAGGAAAAGCTGTGGTTGAATAATTGATTTGGAATTTGCAATGCGAGGTAAGTGTCGGGGTTAACCTTGACTTGAGGGAATAGAACCCTTAAATTGTTTGTTATGTGAATTGCATGTAAACGACGTATAGGCGAGGTGACGAGTGTCTATACGTCGTCAAATTAATTGTTTGCCTGCTTACTTGAAAAATCATAAATTATTTTTAATCATAAATTAATTATTATAATAATTATTTCTCTCTTATTCTTTGCAAATGTAAATTCTTAAATTCCTTGCATTAATTGTTACATGCTATTTGAATTATGTGCCTTAATTTTTATTTGACATTTAGCATATTAAAT
Organism: Nicotiana tomentosiformis; assembly: GCF_000390325.3. Lineage (NCBI taxonomy): Eukaryota > Viridiplantae > Streptophyta > Magnoliopsida > Solanales > Solanaceae > Nicotiana > Nicotiana tomentosiformis. Next base: position 60,737,862 of record NC_090813.1, on the reverse strand, counting down.
ATTAAACTGCCTATTTACTCCTTGATTTTCATAATAATTTGCTATTTGTCATTGTTTGCTTCATAATTAAACCATAATTATTGTATGCTTGTTGTCTTGAAATTCTATATTAATTGTTATATTTATTGGAAAAATTTCTTCTATAAGAATTGATAAATGAAAATGTTGGAGGAGCGAGTTACACGCCGCAACATGATTGATTATAATGAATATATTGGAGGATCGGGTTGCACGCCGCAACAGACTTATTAAAAGTCAATATTGGAGGATCGTTTTGCACGCCACAACAGACTTATTAAAAGTCAATATTGGAGGATCGGGTTGCACGCCTTGTTAAAAAGTTAATATTGGAGGATCGGGTTGCATGCCACAACAGACTTGATTAAAATGAATATGTTGGAGGAGCGGGTTGCACGCCGCAACAGAACTGAATGTGGATATATTGTGAGAGCGGGTTGCACGCTGCAACAAAAATAATGGAAATGATAATTGGTTATGACTGTTGAATTGCTTTCAATTATTATAAATGAATTACCTCATTTATTCCTATTATTGTTGTTGATACTAATATTGCGTACAAGTTAATGTAAGTGAACCGCCTTAGCCTCGTCACTACTTCGTCGAGGTTAGGCTCAGCACTTACCAGTACATGGGGTCGGTTGTACTGATACTATATTCTGTACTTCTTGTGCAGATTTTGGAGTTGGTCCCAGCGGCGTACCTTAGACTTGCTCGAATTTCAGCTACCAGAGGAGACTTGAGGTATAACTGCATGGCGTCCGCAGTTCTGAAGTCCCCGTCTATTTTACTTTAGCTGTGTGTTTATTTTCAGACACCTTTATTTGTATTTATTCTAGAAGCTCGTGCACTTGTGATATCAATTCTGGGATGGTATTTAGACACCGTTGTTATTATGGATTATTTCAAAATTACTTCCGCATTTGCTTCCTTGTTGTTAATAAATTTAAAATTATTTTAAAAATGAATAATGTTATTCTAACGTTGGCTTGCCCAGCAAGTGAAATGTTAGGCGCCATCACGGTCCGAAGGTGGGAATTTCGGATCGTGACAGCAGTCTAGGAGGTTACTTTCCCTATCATCTTCTCTATCAATGGTTGACATTGCCCCATTGCTAGCCTTTTTGAGCTCGATGGGACTCTCAGGTACCTGAAGGGGAGAGAGCCAACAGAGAAGCCTAACTCTTGTATTATTTCCTGCTGAATCTGGTCTGGCACACCCCCAAAGTAGACAACACATTTTCCTTGATTGGCCACCAAACCAGATGCCAAGGAGAATTGGTGAAAGCAATTGTACAGTAGCCTAGTAAAGACCACATCTCCTCTACAGAACAACAATAAGTCATCTGCAAACTCCAATTGTATTATATTCAGCTTGTCGCATCTAAGGTGATAGTTAAAGTCTGGATTATCTTTCAAAATTTTCAGTAGTCTACTGAGGTACTCCATGGCTATAACAAACAAGAATGGTGATAAAGGATCACCTTGTTCCACTCCTCTTTTTGTAGTAAAAAGGGCACTTGGTTGAGCATTGGTAACTATAGAGTATCGATACACATACCATGATTCACCTAACAAATATTTTTGGAAAACTTAGAGCATTCAGAACTTGTTCTAGAAAAACCCATTCTATAGAGCCATAAGCTTGTTGCATGTCAAGTTGGATCATGCATCTTGGTGACACCCCTTTACTCCCATATCCTTTCACTAGTTTATGGCTAAGGATAATATTGTCAGTTATGACTATGCCATGTACAAATGCAGCTTGGCAAACAATAATTTAAATGTTGGAAATCAATGTTATTACATTAGCATAATACTTGAATTTAAAATGATTGGATATCATATGAACCTAAAAAATGACCAATTTAGCTAAGTTAGATAATATTATTATGTACTTATAGTTTGAAAATATGCAATGTAATCATATCTTACCTAAGACTTCTTTATAGACATTTTTTTTGTATATGTTCTCTTCTAATATATTGGCTGTTCCGTCACGATCATAACTCTTGTTGTCAATATTGATACCCCTTGAAAGTGCAACATAAAATTATACATACAAGAAAGCATATTGTGGCAATTATAGTCCAATATTTATGATTGTTTGGCCTTGTGCTTTGTTTATTTTTTTTGAATAAATTCACAAGAATATCATTCATTTTGGAGGCAAAAATTACATTCCGGAGACAAACACATGCTTGGAAGCAAATCGGCCCATCATAATTTATGCATATACAATTTTGTTGTCAAAATATCCCCATACCATCTTTGTACCATTACATAAGTCATTTGACGTATTTAAATTTCTCGGTAGCATAATGTGCGTATGTTTCTTCAAAACCAACATATACACAATGGACGATCAGTTTTTACTTACCTACGTAACACTAACATATATAAAAAAATATTGAACTTGACAACGAACCTTTGTGGTGGTACACTATTTGGTGTTAAAATATTTGTATTGTTCCTAGCAGTAGTTGTTATTATGATCTTATTTAGTCGATCAGCACATAATTTTGCTGTATACTTTGTCGAGGACGAATTCACGTCGAAGTAAATGACCCAACTGCCAACATATGATAATAGGTGAAATTGAGATGTCGATGTTACTTTTTGGAACCTTCTGCCACACTTAGTTTTTGAAGAGCTATATGGAGAGTGCTGGATAAGGCTTAACCAACAAACTAGCTCATATATGGAGTCTGACGCATATGTTATTTTTTATATATATATATATATATATATATATATATATATATATATATATATAGTATGAATAAAATGTCGGTTTACAAAAATAACCTTGTAATATTAAGCATAATAACTCATAATAAAAGGACATAACCGAAATTCTAAATATTAGTCTTATAATCCTATTAGTTTTAAGACACAATACTACACGTTAGGAATCCTACATGATTACCTCTAGGAATCCTATAGTATAATTACTTTCGGGCTGTCTAATTCATATAAAATTGAATAAGTAAATATCTTTAGTCATGTAATTCTATTACTTTCAGGATATACTTCTTAAAAATTTCTATTACTAATTTAATTTGAAAACGTATTATAATGTCGTATTACTAATTTAATTCGAGAATGTATTATATTGTCCAAATTCATTTAGAAAAAGGAGAGCATGTATTATTATAAAAGCATAAATACAATATTAATATACCAAAATAGCCCTAAATTATTAAATGGAAGAACTCATAGGAAGATGACATAACTGCAATAACCTATTTTTTGGACTTCAATACCTTCTATGCTAATTTTTAATATTTTAAAATTAATAAAATTTTGTCTATTAAATTCTTATTAAAAATATGTAGGAATGTTTAATAAAATCAATTCCATAAGAACCCTCCATATTGGCAATACATTATCACTTCATAATGTCTAATACTAAAAAATAAATAAAAGTAATATTAAATGGACTGCATAAAGAGTTGAAATTGAGAAAAGAATACCCCCACGATAATATATTTTTAAATTATATTTGAACTATTTTTCTACTAAAATAATATTTTTTTAATCAATTTTTCATGTAATATTGAAAAATACCCAATTATTAAACAACAACTAAGAAAATATTTAAGAATATTAATGTGTGAGAAAGAGAAAAAAATGGTTGGTAAGAGTCAACACCACTAATGATTCTACAACCATAAAGATCTAAAAGTGAAATGTCATATCAATCTTTTACTCTTTGAAAATAAAATCTATGGTGGATAAAATTATAATTAAGATTAAATATTCAAAACAAGAGATGAACTAATATTAAGATAATCAACATAGGATAAATTACTTTTTATGTTAAAACCAAATAATTAAATCTTTTAATTAATTATTTAGCAAGAAAATCCAATTCAATTATTTTTTAAATTCATCATATGAGTAAAATTCTTATTCAAGTTAAAAAAAATCTTAAGTTACATAAATTTATTTCATAAAAAGAGCGTTAGAACACAAAGTTAAAAAAGGTTAGTATATTATTAAGAATCAAAATGCCATACAAGTGTCTGAGGAAGCACAATCAAAGCTAAATTCAAAACAAGAACAAGCTTTCAAGATTATATTATAAAGAGTTGACTCTGCTATAACGGGATTATTCTTTGTAAATGCCTCCGGCGAATCGAAATAATATTTCTATGTCATGACTTTTGTTGATTTTGGAACTACTAGTAGTACTTGACATAAATCACATCCCAAACCATTATTTTTATTGTGAGGCCACCCACTTTAGATATTCACATCCAAAACAAGAACAAACTTTCAAGATTATATTATAAAGAGTTGACTCTGCTATAACGAGATTATTCTTTGTAGATGCCTCAGGCGAATCGAAAAAATATTTCTATGTCATGCATTACTTGTAAATATCATATCAAGAGGCATATCACTGTTAGCAATAATAGCAAGTGGTGTACTAATAACGAATTTATTGTGAGGCCACCCACTTTAGATTTGATATAACCTCTTTAAACAATTTAAATAACCATCATAAATATATCAAAGTAGAGCAATAATGCTAAATTTATAAGGAGAGCAAAATTGATAATATGGGATGAAACACTTATGGCTAAGTATTAAACGATCGAAATAATTACGCGGAGTTCTAGAGATAAATTGGATATTAATGAACCGTTTGGTAGAAAATAATGGTTTGGGATGTTATTTATGTCAAGTACTACCAGTAGTTCCAAAATCAACAAAAGCAGAGGCTGTAAAAGCTAGCCTGTCAAAGTTATACTTCTGGCCTCAAATGAAAAAGATTCAACTGACAAGAAATATATAGTAAGAACAGATCAAATATTCAGTGTCTTCTTGTTTCATGTCAGAAACGAAGAAGAGCATCCAATAAAAGATGATTTGGTTCTTCCTAAACACTTGATTATCAATCCCAACGGTAATCGTAGTGCATTTAATAAGAGAAATATTTCTATCATTAGATTAAAATACAATTTGTGCAAATCGCATGATAGAACTAAAAAGATATCATAGCTAGCAGAAATGAATATGTTGATCAACTAAATAAAAGGTTGATTGCAAAATTTTATAGTAAAAATAAAATATTTTTCTGTTTTTGACTCAGTAGAAAATGATACCAATAATTACTACCAAGAAGAATACTTAAATACTTTATTACCAAATGGCCTTCTACTATACATGTTTCTTGTCAAGTTTATTATTTTTTACGTATGTTAGTATCACCGTTTATATAATAGACTAAGTTAAAATTGATCTTTCATTGTATATAAGTTGATTTTGAAGAAAAATATGCTCGTCATGCTACTGAAAAACTTAGATACGCCGAATAGCTTATGTAATAGCACACATATGGTACACAGAAGTTTTGACAATAACGTTATACATGCAAAAATTAAGATACTGATCAATGTGATTCTAAGTATATTCTTATCCCTGAATTTAACTTTCGTCTTCCGAAACTAAGGAATATTCTTTTAAACTTGTGTGAAAATAAATTTTAGTATGTTTATGTTTTGCAAATATAATAAATAAAGCACAAGGACAAACATCATAAATATTGGACTATATTTACCGCAATATATTTTCTTGCACGAATAACTGTATGTTGCGCTTTCAAGAGCGATATCAAGATTGACAACAAGAGTTCTGGTTAAAGCAGAGCAACCAAAGCATTAGGAGAAAACATATACAAAAAAACATTGTCCACAAGAAATATTCGTTAAAATACCATCACATTAAATACTTTTAAACTATAATACATAATTATCTAACTAACATGACACAATTGATCATTTGTGTAAGTTTTGATAATGTCCTTTTATTTTAAATTTATGTATTATGCTAATGTAATAATTTTCGGCATTTAGATGATTGTTGTATTATTATACATAAAATTTCTCTTATTAATTAAATTTTATTGTTCCTTCATATAAATAAATATTTAAATCATCACGTGCCATTATTAACGTGCAACGCACGTTCATAAATACTAGTACGTATATATGTATATATTCAATAAGTCAAACCCCCAACAGTGTTTGAAATTGTAATGTCTTCCGAATGGAGCAGCCAAATTCTACAGACTGAACACACATCCAATTTAGTTTCTGTTGGGGAAGTTTCAAAAATACACATCACATTTACTGCTGGAGCATACCAAGAAGTACCACAAACATTAATAAAGGAAGTGTACGTTCAATATAAGAACCACCCAAGTCAATATTTGCTATACAGATTGAAAAAAAGAGACATCCTTACAAACAAAAACCAATCAATAAAGTTGCTGCCCCCCCCCCCCCCCCCCCCCCCCGAGATCCACTATAAGTTACATTTTGCAGCCTGGATAGCCTCACCAGGAATGAGTTGCCTTTGTCACACCAAAAGTCACAGCAATTAAAGCAAGCATGGCCTGATTATCAAAAAGATAAACATAGTCAGCGGCTGACATTGTCACAGCAAAGAAATTGAGAAATAATAAAGTAATGGAGTGACAATGCTGATACTTTGCTCCATTGAGTACTGCAGAAATCAGTAAACTAATTAGTGCATAGCTACAACCGCTTGGGGCAGTAATAACAAGCACTCATCTATCCATGAACTTATCTACCCCCCTATTTGTTTCCTTCCCCTCCATCCCCATCTACCTCCAAATCCAAACAAAGGAGGGAAGGCGTAATGTATCTTTGTAGCATATAAAAGAGCATACATCAACTCCTCGTATATTATTCCTTCTTAAAATTCAAGTTGGGTATTACCAAATAGTGTGTTTAACCTGTAAACAGTAAAGATATGCTTGACTAATTGCAACCATAAAACAGATTACTTGAGTATTCAGCAGAACAACAAAGTGTACAAGAGTACCAGTGCAGGACTGCTTATTTGCTTATATGGAAGGCTTTTAAGCGTCACCTAGGAATTCAGACCAATTTAAAATTGGAGAACTGAACTGCACATTACTTGGATTCAAATCCACGATCTGAATAAGACCGAACAAGATAAATATAAGACCTCTTTAAAGGAACTAGCCCGAGCTTTCCTGAATACCAGTCGGCACTAGAAGGAAATGTTACATAATAAATATATAAAGCCAAAAACTCATGCAAGAGTTAGATTAGGACTTTGACAGCACCAAAAATCAAGGTTATTGTTGAATATTTTTTAAGACGTGCTTCCTTGGAGGCAGAAAGGAACAATGATTTGATGATTTGGCCAAATCTAGCAGATTGAAAACATGTCGACATGAAAAGGGCTAAAAGCAATTGGGCCAAAAAAAGCGGGGTTTAAAAGTGGTTTTACAATTGGCTACCCAAATTTAGTCCACTTCTCAACCTAGTCTAATTGCTCAATCCTTCTAATGTTCCTCTAATATACGCTCGTAGAAATCCAAGCTATAATATACATTTATGCCCTCTCTAGAATAAGGTAAATAGCAATAGAAAAGGATATCCAAGTCAAATGAGGTAAAATCATGGTAAGCACTTACATGGTGTAATAAATATAGTTATCCAATATCAAGTCCACATATACTGGACGTACAAGAGAGTTTATTCTTTTTCCAAATGTATAGCTGCCAAAACCAAATTTTATTACTCCCTCTGTTCCATTCTTCATATAAAAAAATGGTTACACCTCTGTTCCAATTTATACAACACTTTTTCTTTTTTAGTCTTCCAAAAAGGATGATATTGGATATTTTGGAAAACTTAACTTCAAATTTCCAATTTACCAATAATGACATGTTCTTATAACCGTAGAAATGTCATAACATGTTTAAGACCACAAGTTTTAAAAGAACTTTCAATATGTGTCAAAAGTCTTTATGTCCTAAACCCAGTCAACTGAGCAATTTGTGTGATTTTACCCCAACAATATTTGCCAACATGACTCTGACGAAAACACATGGTACCCAAGAATTAATGACGAAGGGAATATCATCCACCGTACAATTGCATGCTATAAGAGAGAGAGAGAGAGAGAGAGAGAGAGAGAGAGAGAGACTTACCCCCAATGTGCATGCTATAAGTCCAGGCTTTTCTCTGTAATCAATCCGCACACACAGAAGAAGAAAAGCTCCAATATACCAAGGAACAGTACCAAGAAAGAAACCAGAGATGAACCTTGCAAACAAAGTCACCAAAATATTAGAAAGTAAGCCAGCATTGAAATCTTTAGTCAATCGTACATGAATCATAAAATTGAGTTTATGAAAATCTGGTCATAGAAACATCAGAAAAAGGCAAAGCCCTTAGCAACTATCACATCAGGATTTGATATTGCTGAGTTGTTAATTTGGTGTGCTTCACATTGTTTCCCCAACTAACCTACCCATCTTTATTTTTAAAAAAAGTTAAAACTCTGAATACGATAATGGGAAAGCTCTAAATAATAAGAAACGCTGAGTAGGATTCCATGTATCACTTTTTATCAATCTAACCACGATTTATAACCGGAAAAAAAAAAATTTGAGCACAAGAAAAAGTACAACAATAGGAACTTACAAGAACCAGCCAATCCCCATGCCACAGCAAGGAAGCCGGTACTCCCTTACAGGTCTACCTTCGGCAACAGCATAACCTAAACCACAGTGAAGCAACATATTAAACATATATAACCTCTAACATTAAAATAATTTTTGAAAAGCAAATATCTGTTATTCAGCCCAGTTAGAACAATAAGATTTAGAAAGCATTTTCTAGATTGCAATTCCTGAGATTTTCCGAGACAAGATACATAACTAGTTTACCATTCTTTCACGTGTAAGTTAACCATAACATTTCAACTCCACTTTTACAACTTCTGATTGCTTTAAGAAAGTTTGCAATCACACATACAAAATCTAAAGTCAGAATCCATTGATTAAGGATTCAACAAGCTTTAAATATGCTAAGATGGAAAATCAAAATAGCATGATTGAAGGAAAAAGAAGCCTTTCAACAGCTAATATCAATCAATCCTTCCATGATCAACCACATCTCCTATTACTAACAATAAACTAACAGAGAAACTCAGAGAACCCGATTGCGAAATTCCTTTCACTACATCCTTCAATACAACATGACCACTCTCCACCACTAGATGTTCAACCGGATATAAAACTTAAACCCACAAATCTGCAGATTTGTCGAGACTGCAAATATACATACTTAAAAACAAGGAGTTAATCAACCTACAAAGTTATAGATGAATTTACAGATGAAATTATGCACAAAATACAACTTTTTTATAATTGAAAGTATCTGCATCCTATCACAATAAGCCTGTGTTTACAAAGATACTAAAATCGTGAATAATATTGCTGGTATCAACATTAATGTTTCACAATAGACCCATTAATAGAATTGGCTAGTTTCGGCAATCAGTATTCTGAATATTCATCAAGCATCATACTGAGATTTTATTCCATGAAATGTTCAAAACAGAGAAACAAACAGAATTATCAACAAACATAAAAGAAAAAATTATGGAAGCCCCAGTAGATAGATGAAGATGTGGAAAAACACACCGTGAACAGTTTGATAACCATGAGGATAGTAATGAGGAGGAGCGCCGGAGGCACCAGGCGGAGGAATGGGCTGAGGAAAACCAAACACCGGCTGAGACTGTGGAGGAGGAGGAGGCGGATGATTGGCCACTCCTTGAAACGTACCGTAGTAATAGTTTGGCGGCAACGGTTCGCCGGTGGCCGGAGAGGCCCTGTTTTTCCCGCCTTCTTCGCTCATCCTTTCCACCGGGATAGAGATCGAGCAACGGGTTAGGGTTTCGGGATCAAAGCGAAGTCGTATTGTTGCTGACGCCAATTGACAGAATAAGATCGTCGTGGCGGTGTGATCGGCGATTTTGCGGTCTTTGATTTGTGGTGCGCTGACGGTTTGCTGATATATATTTCAGTTTGGCTTCGTTGGTAAGTTTCACGCCAACGCGTGGATATAAAAATTTGTCTTTATACAAGTTTATATTTATGAAATTTGCGATTGTTGTCATTCTCATCTAACCCAGGTTGTTCACACGTGATGAGGTTTGTGCCTGACTGAAATATAATCAACTGAGACAATTTATTAGTAACACTGTAATTATATTAAATTTGTAAGGTTAACACGAGATTTGGTTGATCAATGACTCAGGCTTTACAATATAATCTTTTTGTTTCATTTTATATTACATAGTTTTCTTTTTAATCCGTTTAAAGAAGGTAAGCATCTTTCTCTATTTCAAAACTATCTTTAGTTTTAGTGAATGGCATGACATCTATATGCCCACAACATATTAAGTGGACCTTTGGTATGTTATGTAGATTTAGTTTATATGTCAAAAGTATTATTTTCTTTTTTAAAACAACAACAATAGAGCTAGTATAATCGAACAAATCGAACAAGTAGAGTTTGTGGAGAGTAATGTGTACACAAATATTACCCATACCATAATACTCTTTCTATTTAAAAACTCCATTCAAGTAGCACCAGAGTACACATATGCAAAGAATTATAAACCAAAAAGAAAAAGAACATTCAAGTCGCACCACAGTCCACATTTGGAAAGAATTATGAATCAAAAAGAAAATTACTTATGGGAAGGAACAAAAATTGAGTGAAGACACTGACATGGAACACACTGAAAGACCTTATGAAGCAAAAAAGATAACTTGAGCATATTAGACGCAAACATAAACCCACCATTGCTTACTCAAGCACAAGTTGATCAGTGCAAAATAGTTGACAATCTGATACAAAGTAGCGGAGACGAATTATACGCTAACATCAGAGGGATGAGGAACTACATACATTGCTAGTATTTCCTAACTAAAAGTGTGTCAAAAAGTTTTTCATGCCATCTCTGATGTTAGCTAAAAGGGGGCAGCCAAAATGTCTTCTATATAGCCAAGTCAAGCTTCTGAGGGTCCTGCCAGCCCTACATTATCAAGAAAAATAATGTCAGTAAGTTTCTTCGAATATCTAATCTATCAAGTCAACATTATATTGATTTGAGAGAGAAATCCCGCACACTAGGACTAGGTATATACAAAGATAGAGCATCTTACAACAAAGCATGCTTCCCGACAAATAGCATCCATTCATTAACACTAGTTAAATATCAAAAATACTCCAAAGATATATAAAGTCGAAAATGTTCTACGTACTAAACAAACGTACTAGCAAAGATTTAAAAGATAAATAATGTATCTAGAAATTCTAGATGTCCAATGCATAGCCCTAATTTGCTAATACATAAACCTAATATTTTCTAGAAAATCAAAATTATATTTCAAACAGAAGCACCTCTGCTACAGTCCCTGGTCCACTCATTTCCATTACGAACATGCTCCTCATGCCATGCACCAAATAGCTTAGAATATGATGTCTAGAATAAGATCCCAAAGTTACGGCAAGTCAATTCATTTATAAAAGACTGCAAGACACAAGTCAACCAAGGAGGAAAGACGAGGACGGGATAGCAAGACTAGGAAGTTTATAAGCAATTAGAACACAAAACTGGAAATTCAAGCTGAGAAGGCCGAAAGATTGCAACTTGAAGGAGCAAATAATTAAATGAAAAGAAGATTCTTTCATATGAAGAGAGGACCTCTTACACTGGCTGTCAAACTAAAGCTATATCTTTGAGCATTCAAAAGCAAAGATATGGATGTGTCGCACTACATTAAGAGAGTGTACATTCATCCAATATGGTTAGCAATGACACAAGTAGCCAAGCCTTCCATTGTTATAACCTTTAGTTCATCACACTAACATCTATAAGACTAAACATCTGTACTTGCATATTCAAGTATCAAAGTTCATGGATCAGGAATGAAGATTTTTTTTGAAAACACTCACCAAAAACAAGAAAAAGAGCACCAGAAACAGAAAGCGCAAATGCTCTGGCTGGATTAACTAGATAGGTAACAGAACTGTCGCAATCACGGATCGGACATGGTTTTATTATTGTTTTTCTTTTCTTTTGAAGACTTGGTTCTGTTAGTTAGTGTATATCCAGCAATCCAAATGCATTATTTCAGTGAAACTATGTTTTTCTGCTCTTTCTTACAAGTAAGTAATTGTTATAATGCTTATGGAACAAACTAACTCAGAGTTTTACAGTGTCAACAAATAGAAATTTATATATCTGCAGATAGATATATAACTTCAAGGATCTAGCAATCATATTACTATGTCTATTGATCTAGTTGTCTCTTCATAGTGAAGTCATTGGTTATCGACCTCAACACAACTGATGCTCCAACAAGCAAACACTACGAAAGCTGAAAAGTTTCTCTGATCATTTAAATGTTTCTGTTGACAAAAAGGAAGATCTTGTATTGTCAGAAAATAAATGGGGTGACACGCACGATGCACCTTTGAAGCCAAGCCTACATCTTTTCAAACAATTCCCACTCTGAAAGACATGAAAGGGAGAAAATAGTTTTCAAGTGGGACTCGAAAAGGAAGCATTTTAGCTCTTTTTTCATACTTCTATGTGCACATGTAAGCCACCCTAAAAGAAAGTTTCTCTTATTTTGAGTTGCAATATCATGTGGCATCTCTATTTATTCCCCTTATTTCCACCAATTTCAACTAGTAATCCAAGAAGTTGTTTGGCTGACTAACCATAAAATTGGACTGGGAAAATAAGAGAATTGCATACAGTGAGAGACATCTATATTGTGACTGATTCCACACCACAAAGCTATTCACAAAAATATACTTTCTTAGATGGGAGATGAAAAGAAAACTTGTTAGTTGGCCATATTTGCTTTCCAGAACTACAGCAGCAACTGACAAGCATCTCCACTAATTGTGTAGAGTTAAGTAAAAATGATCACAGAGTTAGTTCACGTAGTAAATTAATGCATCACAGATTCACAATCAATCTGCTTTGTTTCACCAGGTGCCCATAACATACACATAAGCACATAAGGATAAGAACAAAGCAAAAGTGCAACATCTCAAAGTGGGATCAGACTTGACAATCAACACAAAGCAAGCACATAGTAACTTAAGATATAATTGAAAAGACAAAAGTTGATCACCGCACTTTAGGAGATTTTCACGTGCTAATTTACCTCTAGCAGCTTGCTTCTTAACTGGTAGCATCCCTCCAATCAGAACTAAGCTCTCTGAATAGTTGAAAATCATGGACGAACTGCTATCAGCATTATCGATGCACAATTTTGCCTTAACAGAACTAGTCACCGGATCAAAGAGGAACAACACGCCATTCTCATCCTCAGCAACAATATTACCATTCCTCAAACAGCCAATAATTCTGTTGAACCCGAATAACATTTCAACATTGCATTTCTTGCTCCAACCATCTTCATCATCCATTACCCAAATTTCAACATTATATTTGTCTGTTTTATCCCACATTAATATACCAAGAGAATCCTCCAAATTCACAAGATACCCCTGAATCTCCAGTCTCACTCCAGGCATAGGTAACTTGTCAAATACTTTCTTACTCACATCAAAACACACCAATACCTCACGTGACCCATGCGCATCCTCAAGCAGAGCAGTCCAATAAGGCACCCCTTTAATAATCAGATTGCAAGAAAGCCCAAGAACTCGAAACCCCACCTCATTTGGCACCCTCTGCCAGCTGAAACTCTTGGTTGAAAACATTTCCACTTCATCCGCAATCATAGTTTCTGGTCCGAAACTCTTAAGACTCAAGACCAAGAAGTCATTCTCTTGTGAATCGTACGCCAACCCGATGGAAACACAAGAGTGCGTTCCCATAATGGGTTTGCGTTTCGAAAGCGGCAGAGTCCTAGACTGCCTCATAGCTGGGTTCCAAAGAGTAATGACATCACCCCAAGGTGGCTGACAAAGGCACACAATGCCATTGCAAGAACCCACAACCACCATACTTTGCAAGAAGAAAGGGAAAGGGTTATCAAGTTCCACAACTGATGATGACTCGGGGGACAGGTTGATTAGTGAGAGTAGATGATCAGCGGACTCGAGATGGCGAGTGTGTAAAAGAATGGGTGAAGAACCGGTAATGGGCTGCAAAGAAGAGGAATGGCGGAAATGGGTGGCTACGAAGTTGGGTTTGGAAATGAGTTTTCGCCATGGCTTGCAAACGCACCTGAATTGTAAAAGGGTCTTCACAGGGAGACGAGAAAGGATATTAATGATGATTTCTCTTGGGAAAATGCAGTTGCATGTTGCGTCTGGAGCTCTGTTTTTTGTTTTTTTCGAGTTCCCTTTACCTTTCTTTTTCCCCTTTCCTTTGCCTTTAGACGGCGGCATTTTAGCCGGGAAGTGGCCGGAGGTTGAAGATGAAGAAAGGACTTTGTGATCGACAGAGAGAACTGGGGATTTGTACAGCCTAGCTAGTCTTGACAAAGAAGAGAGGAAAACGGTTTTAGAGGGTTTTGGATATAAGGTGAAAACTGAAAAGCAATTGTGTATAATATACTTACACGTTCAGATTAATGATTCTTTAACAATGGAATAGTCCTCTTTTCCTACTTATTTGGCACCATCTCGTCTTAAATAATTTTTGTAATAACGACCATATCGTCTTAATTAGAGTACTTGCATTTTACTTTTAAATGATTTAATTTAGTAGAAATTTATATTTAAATTAATGAATAATAATTTATTTTGTTTAAATAACTTAAGATAGGAGTATTTAAAATACGGAAAATATTTATTAACGTACTAATTTTATACTAAATAATCTATTCTCTAGAATCCATGAATCACAAATTTATAAAAACTCTAGCTGATCAATTTTCCAAAGCAAATAATAAGATATCGCTCTATAATCCTATGAGGATTAAATTATTCCTTAAAAATACTTGTGTAGATAAAATTCTAATATTTGAATTTTTCCTTTATCTGAGAAATTAATTTCAGCTAAAAACTTGCTACTTTGAATATTAATAAATCAGCTGAGTGAAAGCAAAATGAAAGGACCAAAAATTTTCCTTAGCTCCTTAATCACTCAAGTTAATTCCACAAGGATTCAAATTTAATCGTAAAAGTTTAAAATCATTGGTCTAGCTTTAATGCATGTTTTTTGGTGGACCAAAATAGCTTTTTTAATGTTAGAATTCACAAGAAAAGAATATAACTGGAAATAATACACATATAGATGAAGACTTGTATAAATAAACTAACTCACGCTAATATGAATGTATGAAGGATGTCCCTTCCAATTTTATTTTATTATTATTTTTTTTAATTTAACTTCATTGTTTTCTTTAGAAGAGTACTCCCTGCCATATTATCAGCTATGTTTAGGGCGGTTCAAAACTGAACCGATATCGTTAACCGAATCGAATAAATGACTTATTGGATTAGTGGTATCGAATTACCGGAGTAATGGATAGTGAACAGATTGAAATTTTATTATTAATGGCTTAACGGTTTGGGAACGGATTACTCAATTTTCTTATCGGGTAAACCGTTAACCCCTTAAGAATTTTTATATTTAGCATATATTGTAGCATAGTAAAGTTAGGCAAAGTTGTACTAAGATGGATGAAGCTAGTTTTCTTCATGTTTAGGATGCTCATCTAGATTTTGTACAATGCAATGAACTAGAACTATGTTCATTGCACAAATTAGGTGGTATATGTTATGTCTTCCTTATCGGTAGTTCTTGTATGTCCTAGATTGGAAGACGACTCTTCAAAAATACTACTATTAGATTAACAAGACAGACTTTGAATTTGAATCTAATATTAGTCTGAAAGCATTGGCATGTCATCTTACTATGGCCATTTGGTATTTGATTGTTCAAACAGTTTTTATTTAGTTTAGACGATAAACTGCCCGATAATAGTTAATCCGATACTAATCCGCCCATTGTCTTATTGGATAGCTAGCGGATTAATACATTTATAATCTGATTAACCGATAAATCAAATCGTTAAGCGTAATTATCCGCCCGATCCGCCCGATAAGCAACCCTAGCTAAGTTAGCTTTGCTTTAACTTATCGATTTTGATATCAATCACACGTGTAATATTTTGTTGGCTTTTCATCGGCTCAAATTTATTCTATTTTCAAATATAATATTCTTTATACTCTATTGCTATCACTACTGTACGAAGAAAATATTAAATCCAAAATCTAAAAGAATAAAAAATACATACATGCATACATACAGACAAAAATATATATATATATTTTCCAGTAACTTGGAATTCCCTTTTTTTATATATATATATATATATATATATATATATATATATATATATTTTTTTTTTATATATATATATATATATATATATATATATATATATATATATATATATATATATATATATATATATATTTCCCAGTAACTTGGAATTCCCTTTTTTTTGGGTAATTACTTGAGATAGTTTCTAAAATAAAAAAGAATTTATTCAAGATAATAACTTAAATAACTTGTGCATGTCGAAATAGTTATTGTTTATATATGAACATTATTACACATCATAATACACAAAAATTATTGAAAAAAGGACATATAAGTGCCCGAGGAAGGTTGCAATGCACAATTAAAGCTAAATCCTGAATAAGAATAAACTTTTAAGAATATCTTATTAATAATCACTTATTCATAGAACGAGGTTGTTTTTTGTAGATGGCTCTGGAGGAATTAAACCTATATCGTGTATACGCTTAGAGCTCACCTCCTCACCCGTACGACTCTCGATAGTAGAAGAGAAAAGGAACGTGCATTATTTACAAATATTAGATCAAGAGGCATGAAAATATTAGCAACATCAATAAAATGGTGTAGAGGGTCGTACGACTCACTTTAGATTTGACATACTACTTCAAACAATTGAAACGGCCATAACAAACATGTCAAAGCATAGTAGTAGTGCTAAATTGATAAGGAAATAAAAGTTAATAATATGGGATGAAGTACACATGACGTGGCGTTAGACGGTCAGAATAATTTACAAGAACTTTAGAGATATAATGGATGTTGATAAATCGTTTGGTGAAAAAATAATAGTTTTTGGAGGTGATTTCCGTCAAGTACTACCAATAGTTTAAAATTCCACAAGAGCAAAGACTATAAATGCTGGCTTGATTAAATCATACTTATGATCTCAAGTGATAAAGATTCGGCTAATAAGAAATATGAGAGTAAATCTAAATCAAATATTATGTGATTTCTTGATTTATGTCGGAAGCGGAAAAAAGCATATATATTATAAAAGATAATTTAGTCCTTCCTTAAGAATATTTTGTTGTCAAGCCCAATGACTATAGTAGTGGTGAAGATTCCTTAATAAGGAAACTATTTTCATCACTAAATAAAATAGAAAGTTGTGCAAAATACATCAAGGAAAGAACTATCTTAGCTGGCAGAAATAAATATGTTGATCGACTAAATGAGATGTTGCTTACTAAGTTCCTTGATAAAAGCCAACGTTCTCAATTTTGACTCGATGGAAGATAATACCACCAATCACTATCAAGAAGAATACAATACCAAATGGCCTTTCACCATAGATATTCGTTGTGAAGTTCATTATTTTATAGATGTTAAATGAGATCAAAAAGACAAAACGAGCAAAAAATTTGTATATGTTAGTGTCATGTATGCATACAACAAACAAAGCCATATTTGATCTTTCATTGCATACATGCTAGTTTTGAAGAAAAATACACCCATTATACTGAGAAACTTAAATCCGTTAAGTGTCGTATGTAATCGTATAATGATAGTGTATAGAGGTTTTGATAATATTATCACACATTCAAAAATCATGATGAATTGATGTGCTTCCAAGCATGTGTTTATCCCCACAATTCAACTTTCTCCTATCTTCTTAAAATTTATCAAGAAATAATTTTCATCACGCTTGTGTTTTGCAATAATAATACACAAGGTCAAACAATTCAAAATGCTGGATTGTATTTGCTGCAACATGCTTTCTTGCACGAGCAACAATATATTGCACTTTCAAGAAAGTTATCAATATTATCGATAATAAGAGTTTTGGTCATGATGGAGCAACCAATCAGTCATAAGAGAAAAACTACAAAAATGTTGTTTATAAAGAAGTCATTGGTAAGATATGATCACGTTGTATATTTCTAAACTATACGTACATAGTAATATTATCTAACTTGACTAAATTGATCAATTTTGCATTCAGATGATATTCTATCAATTTGAATTCAAGTAGTATGCCAAATATTGGTTTTTGAAATTTAAATAATTGTTGCATTTTTACATGTCAATTGCTCTACATATCATTTTTTCTTCATGTATATACATAATTTTTGTGATGAATTAATTTTTTATTCTTTATATTTATTATCGACGAAACCCTTATGCGTCATTATTAGCGTGCATTGCACATTTATAGAAACTAGTCTATATCTATACCTATATTATATTAAAATCACGAAAGTCTTATCAAAATATCGTTCGTCTTTTCTACCTTTCGTAAGTGTATTATATGATGGATATACTTGTAATTGTAATAATTAATTTTTTTTTTATGGGTAAAATCAAAAGCTGTCGTGTGCTTCCTTTTAGGTATAGAATTCTTTAGAATTTACATTGTTTGGGAATCTTGCCTTACTGTTTTTTTTTTTAATCTTTTTCTTTGGCTTTAATTTGTTTCCTTTAGTTTTAGGATTGCAGGGATATTTTTTTTTTTTTTTTTTGCGTTTGTTTTTTTCTTTTAGTTTTAGGATTCTTTAGATTCTTGTGTATATATTTTATATGTATGACATTATGAAGAATTTAGGATGTTTAATTTTATTATGTTATAGCAAATTAAATCATTCAAAATTTTATATGTATAAAGCCAATAAATTCTCAAAGTTGGATTGTATTGTTGCACGCAACTATCTGTTGCACTATCAAAAGGGTTCATATGAAGGTTTTATTAATGAAGAAACAATCAAAACGGACAAAAAAATCATACGCTAAATACGTCATCCTTAAAAAATATATGTCTTTGTATCTCATAATTTAAATTTAATACAATCTAACTAACTAAATCTAATTGATTATCTACACATCATATGTATCCAATCATTTTAAGTTCAACTCCAGTTCAAACAATCCTCCTCCTTGTGAACCTTTCTCCATTGGGAATCAATAACATTGAAATACGTAGTTATAATCGTAAAGTGATATTCAACCAATAATACATATATTTACTCATTGTTACCTTATATTTTAGTACTTTTAATCGTCTTTTGAGTGTTAATTATATTACTTTATACTTAATATTATATTTTGACTATGTAGGAATAAAGTGATGTGAAGATGAAGAAATTTGAAGCGAAATTGAATAAAAAGCGGAAGAAATAGAAAGAAAGTTAAAAGAATAAAAAAAAAGGGGACGCCCTTCGGTGTTTGTCCTCCCAAATGAAAGACAAAAAAAGCAAAGGAAATGCATCCCAGGCTAAGAATTAAAGAAGGCAAAAAAAATACATTGTTGCTACCAAACGCACACGCAAGTATACGCGGTCGTACAAATAATAAAATGATAAGTCGAGTGTCGAACCCACAGAAACTTGCGTTAACTACCCACTAGCTATTATAAAAGTACGAATTTTAAACGCTAAATGTTGAAAAACTGAAATATCCCCGAAATATTGACAGACTAAGAATTTACGTGCAACGCACATTTATAGAAACTAGTTATTATAAAAGCACGAATGTTTCACACTAAATATAAAACTAAAATAATTATCCAACACTATCGTCATTTCTAGTATTGCAAAAAGTTTAAGAAATATTTATAAATTACATTACAATAAATATTTATAGGTATAAAATATTTTTAAAAATTATATAAATGTACTATCGGGTTGGTTTAGTTTCGGTTTGACTTTTTTTTAGTTAAAATCAAACCAAACCAATTATGGTCAGGTTTTATTTTCCAATACCAAACCAAATCAAACCAAACCACATCGGATTTTTTTTTCCGGTTTGACTCGGATTATCGATTTGGTGAGTTTTATCGATTTTCTTTGTATACCCCTAATTCTAAATACCAACACTCACTTCTCCTTCAAGTATAATTAGAGGCGGACCCAGGATTTGAGCACAACGAGTGCACCACTATCTTTAATATAGATATATAAGCTGGTAACGACAAAATTTAGCGTGCTAACTCCTTGAAAACTTAATGATTATGAGTCAGCGATCAAAAAGATCTTTTAAAATATCAAAAACTTACTCAAATAAAATCAAGATTAAATATTCGTTAAGCAGTTCAAGCAGAGTCTCAATCGCCATCACTAAATCGACGGAAGTATGCTACTTCGCCGAAGTGATTTTTGAAGGCAGAAGTATTTTGAAGTTTTTCTATTACTCTTTTTTGGGGAAAATTTTGTTGAATTACTTATTTTAATACAAGTCAAGAAAATGTTGATACTTATAAACTTAGTTATCAGGATAAAGAATATAATTGGCTTCTTGCTAATGGAATATTTTATTCCCCTCCCAGTTTCCTTCATGTCTCTTTCTATTATCTTTTTCAACGTTTAGAAAGACGTTTATCAAAGAAGTTATTAAATATTTTGTGTAGACGCCCTAAAGAACTAATCGTGGAGAGAATCTTGGTTAGGCTTTTGAGAGAGAAATTTGAAGGGGGAAAAGCTAAACTAAGTTCACTATATATACTAGTGCTAAAATATTTTTGAACTCAGAAAAGATAAAAAAGAGAAAACCAAATTGAGCACTACATAAAAAATTACTAACTACATTGAACTCAAAGAGGAAAAAATCAAATGAAAATGAGCAACACTGCTGCTGGCCTTGAACCCCGGTCCATCTTGAGAGGACAAATACTGTGTTAAACCGGCACAGCCATCCAGCTTTTGTGTTTGAAGGGGCACATCAAAATTATTTAAGGGGTTCTTGATGTATATATAAATATATATATACACGATTTTTGTAGAAACTAACGGGTTCCGGTGACCCCTCTACTGACCATATAGGTCCGCCTCTGAGTATAATTTCTTTTAATTAGTAACATACAATATTTAGCTCTATATCTCCGAAAAATATGGTATGATAATTGGAAATTGGAAATTTCACTATAGTTAACCAAATATTTCGAGTTCAAACCCTGAAATGAAGAACTTCCGCTTTACTCCCTTAATGGAACTACCTCGCACAAATCTAATTCTAAATACCAGATGGTTAAACAAAAAAATTACATCTTTGATGATTCTTGCCTGGAAGTAAGAGGGTGGTGGAGATTTAAGATAAAAGAAGCGTATACTATATGATTAACCAAACACGAACTTGTAGACTCAATGTTACTTCCGAACATTGTCAAGAGGACAAATTAACAGTATATTATATTTGGCTGTCCATACAGTTTTTTTCTTTTCTTTTTGGGGTAAATAAAAAAGGACTGGAGAATTGCTGAAATTGTAATAAGACTGGAGAAAAAAAATAAGGAGGTTCGTTCGCATACTGGCAAAAAAGAACAAAAATTTTGTGACAACATCAGTGACAAGCTTTACAGAACCTTCTAACTGTTAAAATGTTGCGTGTAACAACGTTTTTCAGGACTCATAGAGACATATAGTTTAACCATAGTCAAAGAATTATGAACCAAAAAGAAAATTTTGAGGGAAGGAACAAAAATTGATTGAAGAAAACAGTCAATAGGGAAAATGCAGAAAGATGAAGAAAACACTCATAGGGAACACGCTGAAAGATATTATGAAGCAAAAGAAAAAACAACTCGAATAGTGTTATACGTAACCATGAACCCACCATTGCTTAATCAAGTACTAGTTGATCAGTGCAATGTGCAATAGATACTAGTTGACAATCTGATCAACAAAGTAATGGAGATGAATTATACTGTTTAATATAAACATCAGAGGGACCAGGAACTACATACATTGCTAGTATTTCCTATATAACTAAAAGGATGTGAGAAAGTTTTTCATGCCGTCTCCGATGTTTGCAAAAAAAGGGGCAGCCAAAATGTCATTCATGCAATCCTAGTAGGAAAGGCAGCCTGCTGAGGGTTCTTAGTGGTAAAGACCTTCATATTTATGCCAGCCCTACATTATCAAGAAAAGGAATGTCAGTAATCTTCTCTGAGTATATATATCTTTTCTTATCAAGTTAAAATTATATTGATTTCAGAGAGAAATCCCGCATACAAGGTATATACAAAAGGTAGAGCATCTCACAACAAAGCATGCTTCCCCACAAATAGCATCCATTTATCAGCACTAGTTAAATATGACAGAAATGTTCCACTAAATTATACTATCAAAGATTTTTCTAACTCTTCAAATGCTCTCCTTGAAAATGGAGATAAACATAAGAACATTCTTGATCCTATTTAAATATTTCACTCTTACATAACAACATCACTAAGGGGTATTTACAGGTGCCAGAGGGAACCTCTGGACTCACATCTACTAAATACTTTTCTTGGTCACTTTGAAACATAAAAATGCACCTTTATCATACTAAAAGATAATGTACCTGGAAATTGTAAATGTCCCATTGGTAATGCTAATACATAAACCTAAAACTTAATTTCTAGAAAATCAAAATTATATTTCCAACAGAAGCACCTCTGTTACAGTCCATGCCCGCTACTCATTTCCACTCAGAACATGCACCTCAAACCATGCACCAAATAACTTAGAATATTATGTCTAGAATAAGATCCCAAAGTTATGACAAGTCAATTCATTTTTTGAAGATTGCAAGACACAATTCAACCAAGGAGCTTATAAGCTATGGGAAAACAATGCTGGAAATTCCAGCTGAGAAAGCCCAACGAGTGCAACTTGAATTAGAAAATAATTAAATGAAAAGGAGATTCTTTCATATGAATAGAGGACTTCTTATGCTGACTGTCAAACTAAAGCTATATCTTGGAGCATTGAAAAGTTAAGATATGGATGTCTCATACTCCATTTGAGAAAGAGTGCTCATTCGTCGAATATGGTAGGAACGACACCAATTGCGCCTTTCATTGAACATAAGCTTTAGTTCATCAACATTAACATCTATTAGACTAACATCCATACTTGAATATACAAGTATGAAGTTCATAAATGAGGAAATGAGGAATTCTTTTAAAACACTTACCCAAAACAAGAAAAAAAAAATCTGAAAACGCAAAAGCTCTGCAATTGACTAGATAAGTAACAGAATTGTTGCAAATCCCTGACAGGACATGGTTCTATTAATTTTCTTTTTTCTTTTGAAGCCTTGGTTCTGTTAATTAGTGCAATCCAGCAATCCAAATGCATTATTTCAGAGAAACTATTGTTTCCTGCTCTTTCTTACACGTACATAATAGTTAGAATGCTTATGGAACCAGATGCCTCAGAGTTCTATAGCATCAGTAAATAAAATTTTTCATATCAGCAGATAGATATAAAACTTCAAGGATCTAGCAATCATAATACTATGTCTATTGACCTAGTTATCTCTTCATAATGAAATCATTGATTAGTGATCTCAACACAACTGATGCTCCAACAAGAAAATACTACAAAAGCTGAAATGTTTTTCTGATCATTTAAATGTTTCTGTTGACAAAAGGGAAGATTTTATGTTTTTAGAAAATAAATGTGGTGAACAGGGAAGTTGAGATCTTCTGGAAACACTCTCGATTTACATGATGCATCTTTGAAACATGCCTACGTCTTTTTCAAACAATGCCCACTATGAAAGACATGAAAGGGAGAAAATAGCTTCAAGTGGGACTTGATTTTTGAAATTGAATTGGAAAACAAGCCAATTCCGTAGACAAAGAAAAGTAAGCACGTTTATTCTAAATAAAGAAAGAAGACATAGAATTATCTCCACAGGCACTTGTATAAAGGTAACACCAAAAAATATGGGGATACAAAGAGAGTAGTTTTTCCAGATATTCATGATGCTTCAAATGAATAGCTGCAAATATCGTCTCCTCTTACTCACAGGAATTAAAACTGTGAAAACTTTTCAATAACAAAAAGATAAGCACACACAGTTGTGAGACAATAATGACCTAATTGCGGATTTCTTGTTTTCCGTTAATCTTCTCTTAGTTTTACGCTTGCCATTATTGATCCAAATTCAAGCTGAAAAGCTAAAGAGGCCAAGAGAGGAAATATAGTTCTCTTAATCTGTTTTTCTTTTGTTTGATGGTAAGTCCTTCTGCAAGATCAATAGAACTCTTCGGAACCAATGGAATTGAAAGAAGCGAAGTGGAAACCAAGGCAGGGCAAACGCGACACTTCATGGGGAAATAAGAGAATTGCATGCAGTGACAGAAATTCATGTTGTAACTATTTTCACACCATTAAGTTACTACAAGAGCACAATTTATCAGATGGAAGAGAGAAGAAAAACTTGTTAGTTGGGCATAAAAGCTTTCCAAAACCACAGCAGCAACTCACAGGCATCTCCACTAATTGCGTAGAATAAAGTAAACAAATCATAGAGTAAGTTCACACAGTAAATGAACCCATCATAGTTTCACAGTTGGTTAAACATATGCACATGATAACAACAAAACAAAGGACAACATCATAAAGAGGGCAAACAACACAAAGCAAGCCATATAGTAACTTAAAATATAGACACAAGTTGATCACCGTACTTTAGGAGGTCTTCGCGTGCTAATTTGTCTTCAGCAGCTTCCTTCTTAACTGGTAGCATCCCTCCAATCAGAACTAGGCTCTCTGAATAGTCAAAAATCACATACGAACCCTTCTTAGCATTCTCAATGCTGAATTTTGCCTTAACTGAACTAGTCACTGGATCAAACAACAACACGCTGTTTTCATTCTCGGCTACAATGTCACCATTCATCAAACAGCCCAAAATTCTGTCAAAACCAAATGTTATTCCAACATTGCATTTCTTGCTCCAACCATCTTCATCATCCATTACCCAAACATTAACATTATTTTTGTCTGTTTTCTCCCATATTAACATACCAAGAGAATCCTCTAAATTCACAAGATACCCCTCAGTCCCCACTCTTATTCCCGGCATAGGTAACTTGTCAAATACTTTCTTACTCACATCAAAATACACCAACACCTCACGTGACCCATGCGCATCCTCTACTATGGTACCCCTTTAATGATCACATTGCAAATAAGCCCAAGAACACGAAACCCCACCTCATTTTTCATCTTCTTCCAGCTGAAACTCTTAGTCGAACACATTTCCACTTCATCCGGAGGTCTAGTTTCAGCTGGTCGGAAACACAAAAGACTCAAGATCAATAAATCATTCTCTTGAGAATCATAAGCCAACCCTATGGAAACACAAGAGTGAATTCCCATAAGGGGTTTGGTGTTTGAAAGCTTTACCGTCCTATACTTCCTCATAGCTGGGTTCCAAAGAGTAATCATCTCACCCCAAGGTGGCTGAGAGAGGCACACAATGCCATTGCAACAACCCACAACCAACATATCGTGAAAGTAGGAAGGAAAAGGGCTATCCAGTTCCACAACCGATGATGAATCGGGGTGCGGGTCAAAAAGTGAGAGGACATGATCAAAGGACTTGAAATGGCGAGTATGTATAAAAATGGGTGAAGTACAGGTGGCACTCTGCAAAGAAGAGGAATGGCGGAAATGGGTGGCTATGAAGTTGGGTTTGGAAATGAGCTTCTGCCATGGCTGGCAAACACACCTGAATCGTAAAAGGGTCTTCACAGGGAGACGAGAAAGGATATTGGAGATGATTTCTCTTGGGAAAATGCAGCTGGATGTTGGGTCTGAAAGTGTATTTTTTGTTTTCTTGGAGCTCCCTTTCCCTTTTCCTTTCTTTTTCCCATTTCATTTGCCTTTAGAGGGCGGCATTTTAGCTGGGAAGTAGCCGGAGGTTGAAGATGAAGAAAAGCCTTTGTGATCGACACAGAGAACTAGTAAAGAAGAGGGAAAAGGGTTTTAGAGGGTTTTGCTTATAACAAGGCGAAAAAGCATTTGTGGATAATATAAGGACAATTCAAATTAATGATTGCTTAACAACCGAATAATAACGACCTTCTCGTTTTAATTTTTTCTCCTGTTAATTAGATTACTGCCTTTTCACTAGTTATGGATTTTATTCGGTAAAACTTTAACTTAAATTAAATGAATAGTAATTTATTTTG
Organism: Nicotiana tomentosiformis; assembly: GCF_000390325.3. Classification (NCBI taxonomy): domain Eukaryota; kingdom Viridiplantae; phylum Streptophyta; class Magnoliopsida; order Solanales; family Solanaceae; genus Nicotiana; species Nicotiana tomentosiformis. Next base: position 60,711,777 of record NC_090813.1, on the reverse strand, counting down.
TTAATAAATTTAAGATTGGAAATAGAAAATAATCTTACTAATGCAATTTTGTAGTACTAAATAAAAAATATTATGGTTAAAAATATCAACCAAAATCACTTTTATACTAGCCAAAGAAGAGATTAGGATAAAGGAGCATCTAAAAGTTAGTGCGAACAATATTTGCATTCTTTGTCTCGATTAAATACACGCAGTACATTCTCTTCCCCTGTTTATCTTTTGTATCTGGACTTGCGGACAAGGCAGCAACGTGTCCATTCTCCTAAAAGTGATTTTTAACAACTAAACAAAGCTATAAAAAAACTAAGCAAGGCTCCTTAAGGTAGGTTTCTTAAAAAGGATATACTATTTAAAGCACGTAGTGTTTCGTTTGAATTTCTTTCCCTAAAATAGTAGTGCTTGCTCATTTAAAGTTTCGAAAGTGTCCGGCATATATTCTGACAAACTCGTTTGAAAAAAAGATAGTAGGACTTTCCATAAATCAATAACTATCTAAATATTTTTTGTGTTTGGGAAACAAGTATTGGAGTTTACTCAGCAACTAAAAGAGTTCGTAGCATAAGAAAAGAATAAGTTGAAGTAAGGGCAAGAGAAAACGTTGTGGTATCAATTGGCTTTATAATTAAGTAATTAAAATCTCATTAATTTGGTGAAGCAGTAATTACATAACGATGGCTGAAGTTAATAATTCTTAGGATAAGGACATTCAGAAATGGCAAACCACATTTCTCTAACTCAATCTTATTACATATTCCAAATCACCCATTAACGCATAAATTTTTGTAATTCTATATGTGTGCGTCCATAAAAAAGGGGAGAAAGAGATATATTCCTAGAGCATAATGCTATTTTCTTTTAGGTCTTCAGCTTAAAACAGAATCAGATTCTCTTGTAAGCAATGTCTAGGAATTAGAATAGACCAACCATGTCTATTGTTCAAAGCATAGGTTCCTTATTGCAAGACCATTTATTTAGCAAAGGTAGCTGTACTTTACCAAGACAAGATAAAACTTACCTCTTTTAGCACAAACTATCAAAATTACGAACACTCCCTCCAATCCTTTTTAATTTGTCGTTTAAGTTTTATGTCCCCTATCTAGAAAATCATTTAATAACATGTATAACTAAGTTGTATTGAAAGGCTTATCCTCTCATTTCTTTCACAGTAGATTTGTACCTTCACTGGAATCCGATGCCATACACAAATATAAAAAAAGAAAAAGTGACAGCCCAAACCCCCTCATGTCCCCCCTTTCTAGGCCTGGGGAGGAGTGTTTCTTCTCTTTTATGAAGACTGGTTTCTCAAATGTTGCCACTCATATTATATGTGCACCTAATTAAGAGACCTTATAAGAAAAAGAAGTGCGCAAATGAACACATATTGGTCCTTCAGAAAAAAATCCATGGAAAGAAACCATTCTTTTCACCACCATCCCAAGGCATTCCATGTATTGGGACCTCAGCATATTTCTTCTCCCGGTTGGAGAGAACTCATCAGCTCCAGTTGGTTAGTTACCATTTTTCCTTGACTTCTTCGTTCCGCTCTGAATTCCTTGTACTACTTATAATGATGTCTTTATTAACTTAATGTGCAGGAAGGATGAAAGCTACAAAAGAATAACGATGGCCTGCTTTGTACAAGCAGTATACTTGCTCGAACTTGACAGGCAAGAAAATAGGAGCAGAGAAACTGCTCTTGCACCACAGTGGTTGACACCTTTTAAGTACAAACTAGTTGAAGTCCTTGTAGATGAGAGAGATGGTTCTATATTTGCTGCAGTTTTGGAGTGGGATCAAGCAGCAGCGTTGGCTGATTTTATACCTGTAAGACCAACTGGTGCACCAAAGGTGGTATTAGCTATCAGAGGAACACTTTTGAGAAACCCCACAATAAGGAGAGATATCGAGGATGATCTACGTTACCTAGCGTGGGAAAGTCTCAAAGGATCCTTCAGGTTTGACAGGGTTTTAGCGGATATAAAATCAATCATCAATATTCAAGGAAGCAAGAATGTGTCCATCACAGGGCACTCGTTAGGAGCTGGCTTTGCTCTCGAGGTATATAAGGCGTTAGCTGCAGATGGAACTTATATAGAGGCACATCTATTTAATCCACCATCTGTTTCATTGGCCATGAGTTTGAGAATCTTGGGTGGGAAAGCTGGATTTGTATGGAAAAGGTTCAAATCAATGCTTCCTTCTAACTCACAGAATCTAGGCAAGGGTGCTGATGAGGCTGCAGCTGAAGTTACAGAATCAAGAATCACTTCAGAACTTAAGCAAATGCTGCCAATGCCTCATTTGTATGTTAATACAGGTGACTACATCTGCTACTACTATAATTATCCAGATGGAGGACAAAACAGTATTTTCCATAGTAATAAGGAGAAAGAAGCAAAACTTAGAAATGGACAAACCGGAGTAAAGCTTTTTGTGGTGTCAAAAGGAAAGCAGAGGTTTCTTGAGGCACATAGGCTGCAGCAATGGTGGTCTGATGACTTGGAATTCCAAATGGCTCTCAATAATAGCATGCTGATAAGTAGGCAGCTCAACTCCTTGTACACCATTAATTCAAGCTCCTAAACAAACTCAAGGCTAGAGTCTTTCAAAGGAATTCTCAGCCCTTGACAGTTTTTCTTCAAATTATCTTCCAAAAGTGGATAGAGAACAACAAATGTATTTCTACCATTAGGTTCAGAGTTATATTGGCATGTGTACTTGCATTTGGACTGGTAAAGACTGAATGTTAAACACAAGATTGTAAGGCTTGAGATTCTGCATTGACTTATATGAATGAATTGATTAACCTCCTATACATTTTGACTTGCTAAACCAAATTTGAAAACTTGCATAGTTGCATATAAACTTCAGAAAATTTAACACCAGGTGTCTTTTTTTGATAAGTACATGATGGGGCCAAACATATTTTGCAGTGATTCACCAAATGACATTGGTGCTAATTAAGCAGGGGAAAAAATAGATGTTTTGTACATTAAACTACTAAGCAAGTATTTGTAAAAAGAAATGACGGAGAAATACAATGTCAAGGCAAAAGCAGGTTAAGACATGCACAGAACAATCAATCTGATTCAGCAATCTGTTTGGCCTGTCAAGAGCACTACTTGTTGGCCGTTGCGGTTATTTTAACATAATGTGGGAGTTTCTGTATTAAAGTTTAGGTAAATTCATCTTTCACTTCAGCAGAACAAGCTAGCAGACCTCAGCTACTTGAGGCTTTCTCTACCATTGAATATTTTTCTAGGAAATAATTTTTAACTATTCCAGAACCTAAAGAAAATAGAGAATATAAAAAAGTAAATTCACTCTGAACTTCAATTGATCCTCATTTCCTCTTAAACGTTTTCGAAGAGATGTACTACAAGATTTCCCTCTCTGTCTTCTTGACCATATTGACGTTATTTCTCAATCTAATTGACGTACGATAAACTCAACAAATCAAAGCCTAGATAGAGCACCAATAATTACTCAATTTGCAACAATACTTAAATCCTTGCCTCTCTTTTGTGTTTACAAAAAATCATGAAACGCCTTGTTTCATAATTTCCAAAAGAAAGAAGAAGAAAAAAGGTAACTAATTTTTCTTTAAATTCACTGTATACAAACAATCCCACGAAGGCGATAAGTTGACTGAAACTAACGGGAGTCCGGTAGAGATATCCTATAACTCCAAAAACATTGAGAAAATAGCAGAAACAAATAAGTATTCCCTCCGTTTCAATTTAAATGAGTATTTTGACTCGACACGGAGTTTAAGAAAAAATAATAAGACTTTTAAAATTTGTGGTCTTAAAAGTTTAAGGGGTAAAAACTTTGTGGGGCCATGACATTTATGTGGTTATAAAAGTTTCTCATTAAGGGTAAAATGGATAAAATGAAGAGTTTAAAGTTGAATTATTTCCAAATTTAGAAATGTGTCATTTATTTTGGAACATACTAAAAAGGAAAATACCTCATCTAATTTGAAACGGAGGGAATAGTAAACAACAAGCTACTTCCAAAATAAACTGGTCAGGGGTATATTAGAAAAGATCACTCAATTCCTTCATTTCAAATGCAATGTATACCAAAATAATAGAGTTATTTCTTACTTATATGCAGAAGGTAGTGATTAATAACCTGGACAAGTTTCTCCAATCCTAGAAATACTTTTTTAAAAAAAAAAAAAAATTACTTTTTTTTTTTAAAGCTGAGATATTTGGCCAAGTTTTTAGTAGAAAAAAAAATTATTTTTGAGGAGAAGCAGAAACAATTTTGGAAAAATAAAAAAAATAACTTCTCGCCAAAAATATTTTTAAGAAAATACACATTTCGAAATAAGTTGATCTTTGAAACTTGACCAACCACACTATAAATAAGCAAAAGGGTTGATCACTATCCTTGTCATGGCCCAAGCTTAGCCTCTCGAAGCGAACACATTTAAGATTCAATATCACAAAACTCTGCCCAATCAGATAAATCAAAATTCCATGCAAACTTAAATTTTCACAAAACTTTGAACGCCCAAACGTTTAAGAAGAATTTTAGAAAGGAAAACCGTATTCAAATAATACTGGAGTATATTTATTTAAAGAAACTTTGTGGTGTTCTTAAAATTACTTTTAGAAAGGAAAAAAAGATATCCAAACTACGTCTTATAATATAAGAAAATTCCAAAATTGGTGCCCAATATGGACGACTTGCCGTACGTGTCCTTAATTCTGAACACAAAAGACATTTTGGTGGAACAAAATGCAGAGTACTACTTTTCCTCAAATGGAGACAAAGATTGCAGATATTGCATTAATTTAGGCACTTTCCACTATTACATTGTTAAACAAACATTAAATATCCCAATATAATCTAAAGATGTGTTCTTGATTTTTGTTAAACCCCTCAAAACCCTACCTTTCCCCTCTTCTTTGTCAAAACCATTCATCGTTTTCAACCTCCGGATCGGACTTCCCAGCTAAGATGGCGCCAGCTAAAGGCAAAGGAAATGGGAAGAAGAAAGGGAAATGGAATTCTAAGAAAACAAAGAGCAGAGCTCCAGACCCAACATGCAACTGCATTTTCCCAAGAGAAATCATCTCTAATATCCTTTCCCGTCTCCCTGTGAAGTGCCTTTTACGACTCAGGTGCGTTTGCAAGCCATGGCGGAACCTCATTTCTAAACCCTGTTGAGGTTTTTTGTTATTTAAGATGAAATAGTCTTAAAATGAGGGTGAATGGGAAATTGAGGAAAAAATGAAATTTTTGAGTAAAATTTTAAGTTTCCCCCTCTTGACAATGAGACATTGTCCCATATTGGAAGAGTAAAAGATTTTTGGCGGGTATATATATAATTGCTCTTCTTGTAGCTCTTAAAGAGTTAAGAAGAAAGCAAGCCTCGTGCTGTCGTCGCTCTGCTCGGCTCGGCTCGGCTGTCAAACGATTGATTGATTAATTTTTTGGACCAAATTTATTTGTTAATAGTAAATATTAACGTAAGATTATCCGCATTTGTAACGGATATGTTCCAATCCGTGTATTGACCACCAGCTGCAATAGCAGCCGCCTAATGCTCTTCCCACCATGGCCAAGTGCTTGCTCCACAAACAAGCTAGTGCATGCTCCACCATGGAGGGTGGAGGGTCGTTCATCTTCATTTGGACCAGATTTTGTGACTTTCTTATTGGAGAATGAGCCTCAAACATTTAAAGAAGCTATGACTTCTTCCGAATCATTGTTTTGGAAAGAGGCAGTCAATTGTGAAATAGAATCCATATTGAACAAACATACATGGGAATTGGTTGATCTTCCTCCTGGAAATAAACCTTTGGGTTCTAAATGGATTTTTAAGAGAAAAATCAAAGATAATGGCACTATTGATAAATTCAAGGCACTCGTAGTCAAAGGGTATAGACAACGAGAATGTCTAGACTACTTTGATACATACTCTCCAGTTACAAGAATTACGTCCATACGGATGTTAGTAGCATTAGCTGCAGTGTATGGTCTTGAAATTCATCAAATGGATGTTAAGATGGCCTTCTTAAATGGAGAGTTGGAGGAAGAAATTTACATGGAACAACCTGAAGGGTTTGTGGTTCCAGGTAAAGGAAAAGAAGGTATGTAGACTTGTTAAGTCTCTTTACGGACTAAAACAAGCACCCAAACAATGGCATGCGAAATTTGACCAAACAATGTTATCAAATGGTTTTAAGATAAATGAATGTGATAAATGTGTGTACATTAAAAATGTTCCAAATCACATAGTCATTGTTTGCCTATATGTGGATGATATGCTGATAATGAGTAATGACATTGCCAACATAAATGCTACTAAGTATATGCTCAATAGCAAGTTTGATATGAAAGACTTGGGAGTTGCTGATTTAATTCTGGGAATTAAGATCTATAAGACTCCTCAAGGTCTGGCATTGTCACAATCTCATTATATTAAGACAGTACTTGAAAAATTCAAGTACTTGAGCTTTAAAGTTGCAAAGACTCCAATTGACGTGAATCTTGCATTAGCAAAGAATAAAGGCCAAAGCATATCACAATTGGATTATGCTCGTGTGTTGGGATGCTTAATATATATCATGAATTGTACACGACCAGATATAGTTTGTGCTATAAGTAAACTGAGTCGATATACGAGCAATCCAGGCTAATTTCATTGGATGGCAATGAAACGAGTTTTGGGATATTTAGAACATACCCAGAACTTTGAATTGCACTACAGTAATTTCCCTGCGGTGATTGAGGGATACTGTGATGCAAATTGGATCACCGGTTCAACTGATTCTAAGTCCACGAGTGGATATGTATTCACTATTGGTGGAGGAGCGGTATCTTGGAAGTCGTCCAAACAAACATGTATTGCCCGCTCTACAATGGAGGCTGAATTCATAGCCTTAGATAAAGCCGGTGAAGAAGCTGAATGGCTCCGGAATTTCTTGGAAGACATTCCATTTTGGCCCAAACCGTTGGCACCAATATGCATACATTGTGATAGTCAAGCGGCAATTGGAAGGGCTGGGAGCGTTATGTATAACGGTAAATCTCGTCATATACGACGAAGACATAAAACCGTTAGGCAATTACTCTCTAGAGGAATTATCACGATTGACTATGTAAAGTCAAGTGATAATGTGTCGGATCCACTTACAAAAGGCCTAACTAGAGAGGTAGTTGAGAAATCATCAAGGGGAATGGGGCTATGGCCGAGAACAAGTCATTGTGGCGGTAACTCTACCTAGAAGACTGGAGATCCCAAGATCTAGGTTCAAGGAGATCAAACAAAGTCATTAATGACGGTTCAACATTGTCAAATAAAATTTTAGTCCGTTCTCGTGATGAGACAATGTTCAGTACAAAGGATAAAGCATTAAGGCTTTTTAATGATTTCTAAATTTGATATGGGGTATATCGAATAGTGTATCTACAGGATGACACGTTTAGGAATCACCTATGTAAGTGTGAAGTGTTAGCCGCTTCAAGGAGAATTTTGTAAGGCCAGTTCTCTACGCACTTATGAAACCAGACGGTGTTCATGGCTGAAACGAACACAACAATGAGAACCAAAGACGGTTAAGGGTTGATTGTGTGACTTATGTTTATCTAGGTATACACCAAAGATCGACGGTTCAAAGATATCAAATCTACCGATTGACCGAGTATATCCGACATAAGTTCACTACGGAAAGTTCAAAGGGAAACCTACTTATCCAGATGCGATTAATCCTTGCTTGCAAATCACACAGTTTTTCCATGCATACTTCCGTGATATAGCCATTCCCCATTCATGTGGGGATTGTTGAGGTTTTTTGTTATTTAAGATGAAATAGTCTTAAAATGAGGGTGAATGGGAAATGGAGGGAAAAATGAAATTTTTGAGTAAAATTTTAAATTTCCCCCTCTTGACAATGAGACATTGTCCCATATTGGAAGAGGAAAAGATTTTTGTTGGGTATATATATAATTGCTCTTCTTGTAGCTCTTAAAGAGTTAAGAAGAAAGCAAGCCTCGTGCCGTCGTCGTCGCTCGCTCTGTTCGGCTCGGCTTCGGCTTCGACTTCGAATTTGGATTTGGATTTGGTCAAATGATCGATTGATTGATTAATTTTTTGGACCAAATTTATTTGTTAATAGTAAATATTAACGTAAGATTATCCGCATTTGTAACGGATATGTTCCAATCCGTGTATTGACCACCAGCTGCAATAGCAGCCGCCTAATGCTCTTCCCACCATGGCCAAGTGCTTGCTCCACAAACAAGCTAGTGCATGCTCCACCATGGAGGGTGGAAGGTCGTTCATCTTCAAAGCTGACTGCTATAAATATGTGCAGCAGCTGTTGAAGAAAGATACACCAAACTGAAAACGCTCAACTTTGGCTATACATTGCACTCCTTCATCTCAGCATTTCCATACGATTTTCTGAGTTTCTACTCCTTTGTTCTGCATTGTTTTAACTTCAAACAAAGCAACTGTAAGTGTGATTTGCTACCGAACTTTGTGTTCGCTGAAACACTGGGGTTTGAAATACCGCTACACCAGTGTGTGATTCGTTCTATCCTGGGAGGAAATAATCCATAACCTTGGGTACTAGGAGGGGATTAAATTCCTTAAGGAAACACTGTGAATTCAGTGGGCTCGAATTAATTACTGTTTCATTACGATAACTTATATTTTCCAGAATTATTATTTATAAATACAGCAATATTGACGACAATAACAATCTTAAGGAATTTAATATTTATTTCTGTATTTGTGTTATTCTTATTATTCTGCAAACTAAAACCTTTGTGGTTTTGTGTACTCCCGTTTTGGAGAGTAAAGCCTTCGTGGCGTTTTGTTGGAGATTAAAATATACGTGATTTTTACTCCAGTTTGAAAACGTTTATTAAGCGTTTGTTTGTGTCATTCTTTTACAGAAAAAAAATGACGACTGAAAGCGAAAACCAAACTGTTCCGACGGTGACTGCCAACGCATCGACAAGCCGAACACCGGCGTTGGCACCGGCAGAAAAACCCGAAAAATTTTCCGGGATTGATTTCAAGCGCTGGCAGCAGAAGATGTTCTTCTACTTAACTACGTTATGTCTACAGAAGTTCATCAAAGAAGATGTTCCTGATCTGCCAGATAAAACCCCAGAGAATGAACGCTTTGTCGTGATTGAAGCGTGGAAGCATTCTGATTTTTTATGCAAGAATTATATTCGTAGCGGACTGGATGATAATCTGTATAATGTATATAGTGGCGTGGAGACGTCAAAAGAATTGTGGAATGCGCTTGAAAAGAAATATAAAACTGAAGATGCCGGGATGAAGAAATTCGTTGCCGCAAAATTTTTGGACTACAAAATGGTAGATAGCAAGTTTGTTATTACCCAAGTCCAGGAATTGCAAGTGATTATTCATGATCTACTTGCTGAAGGTCTTGTCATCAATGAAGCATTCCAAGTAGCAGCAATGATTGAGAAGTTGCCTCCGTTGTGGAAGGACTTCAAAAATTATTTGAAACACAAACGAAAGGAAATGTCCCTTGAAGATCTCATTGTTCGGTTGAGAATCGAAGAGGACAATAAAGCTGCTGAAAGGAGAGGCCGTGGAAATTCAACAATAATGGGAGCAAATATTGTTGAAGATAACAAAAAGAGGAAGAAGGCTTCTGTTCCGAAATACAACCCAAGCAAGAAGCGGTTCATTGGAAACTGCTACAACTGTGGAAAAATCGGACACAAATCTACGGAGTGTCGTGCTCCGAAGAAAGACAAGAAAAGGGGTCAAGCAAACATGGTAGTAAAGCATGATGATGTTGATAACTTGTGTGCCATGCTTTCTGAATGTAACTTGGTGGGAAATCCTAAACAGTGGTGGTTTGATTCTGGAGCCACTCGCCATGTTTGTGCAGTTAGAGAAGCTTTTGCTACTTATGCTCCTGCTGGACCCGGAGAGACAGTTTATATGGGAAATGCTTCAACATCAAAAGTTGAAGGATATGGGAAGATATTTCTGAAAATGACTTCTGGCAAGGTCATGACTTTGAACAATGTCCTTCATGTTCTCGAAATGAGAAAGAATTTAGTCTCTACTGGATTTCTTGTTAAGCACGGTTTTAAGTGCGTTTTTGTGTCCGACAAGGTTGTCATAAGTAAGAATGAAATATTTGTAGGAAAAGGTTACCTCACCGAGGGCCTTTTCAATCTAAATGTAATGGTTGTGGAAAACAATAATAATATTTCAGCTTCTTCTTACTTACTTGAGTCAAATGATTTATGGCATGTACGTTTGGGTCATGTCAATTATAAAACCTTGCGGAAAATGATTAACTTGGAAGTACTGCCTAAGTTTGAATGCGAAAAATCAAAATGTCAAACATGTGTGGAATCTAAGTATGTTAAACATCCTTATAAGTCAGTTGAAAGGAATTCAAATCCTTTAGACTTAATTCACACAGATATTTGTGACATGAAGTCAATACCATCTCGCGGTGGAAAGAAGTATTTCATAACTTTTATTGACGATGGTACTCGATATTGCTATGTTTACTTACTGAATAGTAAAGATGAAGCAATAGACGCATTCATGCAATACAAAAATGAAGTTGAAACACAACTTAACAAGAAAGTAAAAATGATAAGAAGTGATAGGGGTGGTGAATATGAATCTCCTTTTGAAGAAATATGTTTAGAATATGGAATTATTCATCAAACAACAGCCCCTTACACGCCCCAATCTAATGGGATTGCGGAAAGAAAGAATCGCACATTAAAGGAGATGATGAATGCGTTGTTGATAAGTTCTGGTTTGCCACAGAACTTGTGGGGGGAAGCCATTCTTACGGCTAATCGAATATTAAATCGAGTGCCCCATAGCAAAACACAATCCATTCCATATGAAAAATGGAAAGGAAGGAAGCCCAACTTGAATTATTTTAAAGTGTGGGGGTGTTTGGCAAAAGTGCAAGTTCCTAAACCCAAAAGGGTAAAGATAGGACCGAAAATCGTTGATTGTGTTTTCATAGGATATGCGACAAATAGTAAATTATATCGATTTCTGGTTCATAAATCAGAAAATCCCGACATTCATAATAATACGGTTATAGAATCAGATAATGCTGAGTTCTTTGAAAATATATATCCGTATAAAAAGGAATGTGAGTCGTTTGGTGAAGGATCTAAACGACTTCGGGAAGAAACAAAAGAAAGTATATGTAATCAGGAGGATCCAAGACGTAGTAAACGTCAAAGAACGTCTACTTCATTTGGACCAGATTTTGTGACTTTCTTATTGGAGAATGAGCCTCAAACATTTAAAGAAGCTATGACTTCTTCCGAATCATTGTTTTGGAAAGAGGCAGTCAATTGTGAAATAGAATCCATATTGAACAACCATACATGGGAATTGGTTGATCTTCCTTCTGGAAATAAACCTTTGGGTTCTAAATGGATTTTTAAGAGAAAAATCAAAGATGATGGCACTATTGATAAATTCAAGGCACTCGTAGTCAAAGGGTATAGACAACGAGAAGGTCTAGACTACTTTGATACATACTCTCCAGTTATAAGAATTACGTCCATACGGATGTTAGTAGCATTAGCTGCAGTGTATGGTCTTGAAATTCATCAAATGGATGTTAAGATGGCCTTCTTAAATGGAGAGTTGGAGGAAGAAATTTACATGGAACAACCTGAAGGGTTTGTGGTTCCAGGTAAAGAAAAGAAGGTATGTAGACTTGTTAAGTCTCTTTACGGACTAAAACAAGCACCCAAACAATGGCATGCAAAATTTGACCAAACAATGTTGTCAAATGGTTTTAAGATAAATGAATGTGATAAATGTGTGTACATTAAAAATGTTCCAAATCACATAGTCATTGTTTGCCTATATGTGGATGATATGCTGATAATGAGTAATGACATTGCCAACATAAATGCTACTAAGCATATGCTCAATAGCAAGTTTGATATGAAAGACTTGGGAGTTGCTGATTTAATTCTGGGAATTAAGATCCATAAGACTCCTCAAGGTCTGGCATTGTCACAATCTCATTATATTAAGACAGTACTTGAAAAATTCAAGCACTTGAGCTTTAAAGTTGCAAAGACTCCAATTGACGTGAATCTTGCATTAGCAAAGAATAAAGGCCAAAGCATATCACAATTGGATTATGCTCGTGTGTTGGGATGCTTAATGTATATCATGAATTGTACACGACCAGATATAGCTTGTGCTATAAGTAAACTGAGTCGATATACGAGCAATCCAGGCCAATTTCATTGGATGGCAATGAAACGAGTTTTGGGATATTTAGAACATACCCAGAACTTTGACTTGCACTACAGTAAATTCCCTGCGGTAATTGAGGGATACTGTGATGCAAATTGGATCACCGGTTTAACTGATTCTAAGTCCACGAGTGGATATGTATTCACTATTGGTGGAAGAGCGGTATCTTGGAAGTCGTCCAAACAAACATTTATTGCTCGCTCTACAATGGAGGCTGAATTCATAGCCTTAGATAAAGCCGGTGAAGAAGTTGAATGGCTCCGGAATTTCTTGGAAGACATTCCATTTTGGCCCAAACCGTTGGCACCAATATGCATACATTGTGATAGTCAAGCGGCAATTGGAAGGGCTGTGAGCGTTATGTATAACGGTAAATCTCGTCATATACGACGAAGACATAAAACCGTTAGGCAATTACTCTCTAGAGGAATTATCACGATTGACTATGTAAAGTCAAGTGATAATGTGTCGGATCCACTTACAAAAGGTCTAACTAGAGAGGTAGTTGAGAAATCATCAAGGGGAATGGGGCTATGGCCGAGAACAAGTCATTGTGGCGGTAACTCTACCTAGAAGACTGGAGATCCCAAGATCTAGGTTCAAGAAGATCAAACAAAGTCATTAATGACGGTTCAACATTGTCAAATAAAATTTTAGTCCGTTCTCGTAATGAGACAATGTTCAGTACAAAGGACAAAGCATTAAGGCTTTTTAATGATTTCTAAATTTGATACGGGGTATATCAAATAGTGTATCTACAGGATGACACGTTTAGGAATCACCTATGTAAGTGTGAAGTGTTAGCCGCTTCAAGGAGAATTTTGTAAGGCCAGTTCTCTACGCACTTATGAAACCAGGCGGTGTTCATGGCTGAAACGAACACAACAATGAGAACCAAAGACGGTTAAGGGTTGATTGTGTGACTTATGTTTGTCTAGGTATACACCAAAGATCGACGGTTCAAAGATATCAAATCTACCGATTGACCGAGTATATCCGACATAAGTTCACTACGGAAAGTTCAAAGGGAAACCTACTTATCCAGATGCGATTAATCCTTGCTTGCAAATCACACAGTTTTTTCATGCATACTTCCGTGATATAGCCATTCCCCATTCATGTGGGGATTGTTGAGGTTTTTTGTTATTTAAGATGAAATAGTCTTAAAATGAGGGTGAATGGGAAATGGAGGGAAAAATGAAATTTTTGAGTAAAATTTTTAAGTTTCCTCCTCTTGACAATGAGACATTGTCCCATATTGGAAGAGGAAAAGATTTTTGTTGGGTATATATATAATTGCTCTTCTTGTAGCTCTTAAAGAGTTAAGAAGAAAGCAAGCCTCGTGCCGTCGTCGTCGCTCGCTCTGCTCGGCTCGGCTTCGGCTTCGACTTCGAATTTGGATTTGGATTTGGTCAAATGATCGATTGATTGATTAATTTTTTGGACCAAATTTATTTGTTAATAGTAAATATTAACGTAAGATTATCCGCATTTGTAACGGATATGTTCCAATCCGTGTATTGACCACCAGCTGCAATAGCAGCCGCCTAATGCTCTTCCCACCATGGCCAAGTGCTTGCTCCGCAAACAAGCTAGTGCATGCTCCACCATGGAGGGTGGAGGGTCGTTCATCTTCAAAGCTGACTGCTATAAATATGTGCAGCAGCTGTTGAAGAAAGATACACCAAACTGAAAACGCTCAACTTTGGCTATACATTGCACTCCTTCCTCTCAGCATTTCCATACGATTTTCTGAGTTTCTACTCCTTTGTTCTGCATTGTTTTAACTTCAAACAAAGCAACTGTAAGTGTGATTTGCTACCGAACTTTGTGTTCGCTGAAACACTGGGGTTTGAAATACCGTTACACCAGTGTGTGATTCGTTCTATCCTGGGAGGAAATAATCCATAACTTTGGGTACTAGGAGGGGATTAAATTCCTTAAGGAAACACTGTGAATTCAGTGGGCTCGAATTAATTACTGTTTCATTATGATAACTTATATTTCCCAGAATTATTAATTACAAATACAACAATAGTGGTGACAGTAACAAACCCAACTTCATCGCCGCCCATTTCCGCCACTCCTCTGCTTTACCGCGCAGCGGTTCATCCATTCTTCTGCACACCCGCCATTACGAGACCTCTGATCATGTAGTCTCACTATACGACCCGCTTGAAGAATCAGTTGTGGAACTGGACAGCCCTCATCCTTCCTTCTTCCCTCATATGATCGTTTTGAGTCCTATCAATGGCATTGTGTGCCTTTTTCAGAAAGCTTCGGGTGATGTTATAACCCTTTGGAACCCAGCTATGAGGCAGTCCAAGATGGTGCCCCTTTCGGGGAACAAACCCTATAAGGGGTACTGTTGGGTATCCATTGGATTGGCCTTTGATCCCCAAGAGAATGATATTTTGATATTGAGAATCTTTTGTGTTGTGCCAGGATCTACAGTCCCGAACGATGTGGAAATGTGGTCGACTAATAGTCTCGGATGGAAGAAACTGAAATGTGAGCTGGTTTGTAGTATTATTTCCTATACTTGCCTTTCGATCGTTAAAGGGGTTCCTTATAACTGATGAATTTGGGCTGCGTACAGTGTTGGTGCGCTTTGATGTGGGTAAAAAAGTATTGGTTGGCTTTTATAACTGATGAATTTGGGCTGCGTACAGTGTTGGTGCACTTTGATGTGGGTAAAAAAGTATTAGAGAAGTTACCTATGCCAGGAACCGGAGAGGTGGCTCATCAACGTCTTGTGGCCATAGATGATTCTATTGGTTTGTTAACTTGGAAGGAAAGAGACGAATGCTATATTAGTGTTTGGGTAATGGATGAAGAAGATGGTTGGAGTAAGAATTGCAAGGTAGGACTGTTATTCGGGTTTGACAGAATTGTGGGCTGTTTGAGGAATGGTGACATTGTTGTTGAGAATGAAAATGGACTGCTGTTCTTTGATCCAGTGACTAGTTCAGTTAAAGCCAAACTGAGTGTTGATAATGCTGAGAAGGGTTGATAATGCTGAGAAGGGTTCATATGAGATTTCCAACTATTCGGAGAGCCTACTTCTGATCGGAGGGATGCTACCAGTTAAGAAGGAAGCTAAAGATAAATTGGCACGCCAAAATCTCATAAGGTTCGGTGATTGCGTTATAACTACTATATCTTGCTTTGTGTTGATTGTCAACTCTCACTTTTAGATGTTGTCATTGCTTCAGACGTTTTCTTATCTTATGTGCACATGTATGTGTTATACAGGCACTTGGTGAACTAAGCACATTGACTCTGATGTATTAATTTACTATGTGAACTTACTCTATTTGATTACTTTAGTTAATTCTGTATTTCTATGCAATTGGTTGAGATGCTTGTACGTTGCTGCTGTTTCTAGCTTCTTTCCATAGCATTAGTCCATCATATGTACCTGTGGGTTGTAACAAACTGCTCTGTTGACTAGTTGAGATACACACAAGCTTGACCGGATATCACCTTTATTAAGAAAACATTGGTCCATAGAGTTATATTGATCTTGTGGAAGATTCTTGATTTTAAAGATAAAAGGATAAACATATATTGATAATTGTATTCCCTGGTCTTGAGTTGAACCTGGAAGCCAACAGTAGGTCTTTTTGTCACAGAAAATTAGTGATACCATATTGATTTCCAGCAACTGTAGAGCTATGATACCTTTTAAATTTTTAGCGAGGGAAGCTTAGAAAATCTCTAATCTTTGATACCTGAACCGTGTTTGCTTAGTCTTCTTGTTTTTGGAAGTGTTCACCAGTTTTTGTTCCTTGACAGAGTGAGTAGTAACACGAGACAATTATTTTTCCATTTATTTAATAGCAAGTAATTTGCAGTTATTTATTCGAAGACATCAAGACTATCTGGAATAGCTACTCTCCTTGAATGCCCCCCTTTTCCCTCCCTCTTTACTGATGAAAGTATTAGAAGTTTCATTGTAACTATACAACTCTTGGTTTTCTCCTTGGTTGATTTTTCTAGCAATATTTGATCAATGAATTGACTTGTCATGATTTTAGCATCTGTAGACGTATATAATATACTGTATAGTGTGGATCATACTTGAAGTGAATAAGTGATGCCAGGAACTGTAAGAAAGGTGCTTTTACGATGAAAATGATTAGAAGGAAGAGAATGAGAGCATTGAAGTAGCTCCTTTAGTACGATGTGGATAATATGGAAAAAGAGATAGAGATGTTTGATGGAGTTCAAAATTTGTTGTACAGATTAGCGGAGCATTTTTGTTCTTTCGATATTCTTGGAGTAATTGTACTGTTCTAGTTAGCGTTGATGACTGGATGCTATTCGTAAAGAAACATGCTTTCCTGTAGGATTTTAAGTAAATATTTTTGTTCTTCAGATATTCGTGGAGTACTTCTAATATTCCAGTTAGTGTTGATGCTATCAGTAAAGAAATATGCTTTCTTTTAGGATTTCAACCTTTTTCATACATCTTCTATGTTGGATTTCCCCCCAAAATCAATAAAATTTAACTCATAAAAAGATATTATGAGAAACTTACAAATATTTTTTTTTATTATTATGCAGGGATTGCCTTAACTTTGTAGAGACAAACCTCTTGTGAACTCGGCTATCTAGTTTGCACGAAACACAGACGCCCTGTTTACCCCCCATTTTTGCGAACCTCAGAGATAGATGAAATACTCTTTGACATCTTTTCAGTTGGTAGGTAGCATGTATGTAGTTTCTGCCCTGGCTGTTTTACAACCATCTGATGTTTATACTGGAAGGTTCTAATTCTGATTATCTGACTTATCAGATTGTTCAATCAATGTCTGTTGTTCATTGCACTCATCAATTGGTACTTGATTAATCTATGGTGTTTTCATATTTGTGGTGTAATACTTTTGGAGTTTTCTTTCCCATCATAACATCTCTCTTTGTGTTCCCTTTTGAGTTTTTCACCTTAATTTCTGTCCTTCCCTTGGGTTGTTCTTTTTGGTACGAAGTTTTAATGGCTCTCAATAATAGCATGCTGATAAGTAGGCAGCTGAACTCCTTGTAAACCATTAATTCAAGCTCCTAAACAAACTCAAGGCTAGAGTCTGTCGAAGGAATTCTCAGCCCTTAGACAGTTTTATTCTTCAAATTATCTTTCAAAGGTGGATAGATAACAACTGTATTTCTACCATTAGGTTCAAAGTGATATTGACTTGTGTACTTTCATTTGGACTGGTAAAGATTGAAATGTTAAAACACAAGATTGTAAGGCTTGAGATTCTGGATTGACTTATGAATGAATTGATTAACCTCCTACACATCTTGACTTGCTAAACCAAATATGAAATCTTGCATATAAACTTCAGAGAAACATTAAATAAGGAAGTAACTACAAAGGGATATATGACCTGCATCTTTGTGCAAAAGGTTCAGGGTGCATTTCTACACAACAGATTATGTTAATAAAATTTATACAAACTCCTGCATTGACCTAGAAGTTGGCATCAATCCCATACAAGGTTTCTTTGATCTACCCTTGCTAACTGCACCTACAAGTAGGATGCATCACAATTCAAGCTCAAAAATTAGGGGTTAAAATGGTATATCGCAATCCTTGGTCACAAATTAGAGCAATTACTATCCTTATTGGTCTAGTCCCTTGTTATTCGATCTAAACACATACTTAAATTTCCCTTTCCAAGCTCAACTCGAGATTATACGGACAACTCTAATTTGGAAGTTAATAACGGCTGATTACTGCTTACTCTAAGATTCCTTATTACTGTAGAATTCTATTTTGCAGTTAATCTTTAGGTCTTTGTTGTAACTCTCTCCTCCTATTTAGACTCTTTCCTAATAGGTATTATCTTTTTCAACTTTATCTTGTTGCTGCATGTGCTGTACATATCTGTATAAATGGTCTGCCATACAATCAAATAACATTGCAGTATTTTCCATCTTCTACTTTCTTCTCTTTTATGCTATCAGAGAGACACTAAACTCCCACGAGTCGATCCTATGTTTTTTTCTTCCGCTTACTAGCCCAACCACTCAAATGGCCGCCAATATTTCTGTGACCAATGTTGAGGGAGTCAACAACACCATTACTATTGTCCAATTCAATCCTCTTATGCAACTGCCCATAAAATTAGCTGGCAGTCACAATTTTTCCTTGTGGAAAGCTTAAGTTTCAATGCTTATGCTGGTCACAATCTCTATGGGCATCTTGATGGCTCCATCCCTGCCCCTACACGCACCATTTCTCAAAACAATCAAGATATGGATAACCCTGCATTTATTCCCTGGTATCGCCAAGATCAGTTAATTCAAAATGCTATCTTGGCCTTTGTTGATCCTACACTTGCCACTACTGTTGCTGTTGCAGTCTTTGCCAAAGCTGCCTGGGATGCTTTGCATACTGCGTATGTGAACAAATCTCAAACAAGAATTTTCAGCTTGCGAGATCGATTGGCTCGCCTCACTATGAGACTCTCGTCCGGTCACCGATTATCTTCATCAAATTCGATCGATCTGTGATGAACTTGCAACTGCTAGTGCCCCTGTATCAAACGCCGAACTCATCATTAAAATACTCAGTGGACTCGGATATGAATTTCACGAACTCTCTGCTTCCATTCGCGCTCGAGATTCTACAATTTCCTTATGAAGAGCTTTATGAAAAGCTTCTAGATCATGAATTTTTCCTAAAGCACGAGGAAGACAAGAAGCCGCTGTCAACACCTATTATCGTTGCAATAGCACAAAAGACTACACCAACTCCTCCTCGTTAGGGTAATAATCCTAACTCCAGCAATCATCGTCTAGGTCCGAAAGCACTGCCAACAATCAGCAATAGCAAGCACAACCATGGCGCCCACGAAGAAACAACCAGCAACATCCCTTTGACAAAAACCCTCGCTGCCAACTATGTGATCGTGTAGGTCATTTTGCTAGAGTATATAGATCGCAGTCACATGATCATCTGCAAGCTCGAGCAAACTTTGCTGCTCGTTTTTCTCCTCAACCGACCCCGTGGATTGTGGATAGTGGAGCCACTCATCATATTGCATCTGATACTCAAAACCTAACCACTATACATGATTACCACGGAACCAAATAGATAACTATGGGCAATGGTAACGCCATACCAATATCCTATACCGGTAACGCTAACATAAGTGCTTCAAATCATAATTTCAAACTTCTCAATACCTTATGCTCTCCTATCATAAAAAGTAACCTTATTCATGTTTCTAAGTTTTGTTGTGATATTCATTCATCTATTGAATTCTTTCCTTTTCATTATCTTGTAAAGGATCTGAGTACGGGGGCGTCTCTAGTTCGCGGGTAGATTAAAGATGGGTTGTACGAGTGGCCACCGGGTTGTGCATATCGTCCTCCTCAATGCAATGTGGTTGTTCCAATTCACCTGTGGCATCAGCGTTTAGGTCATCCTAGTCGTCGCGTTTTCAATACTATTCTTAATAATATTTTTCTTCCTGTTTCAGATCCTAAAGCTAGTTCCATTTGTAATTCCCGTTATTCAAATAAAATGCACAAGTTGACTTTTTTCGAAAATTCATTGCAAAGTAATAAGCCACTGCAAATCCTGTATAGTGATCCGGTTTTGTCAATTGATAAAAGAAGATATTATGTGTTATTTGTTGACCAATTTTCAAAATACATATGGTTGTTCAATTGAAATAAAAAAATGAAACGCTTGAAGTTTTTCAAACTTTGCATCCATTGCTTGAACGCAAATTCAACACCAAAATTCAATCTCTTTACACTGATGGTGGTGCTGAATTTCAAAGTTTACAGTCCTATCTCAAAACACATGGCATAGAACACTTAGTGTCACCCCCATATACTCCGCAAAGAGTTGCTTTAGTCGAAAGACGACACCGGCATGTTATTGAAACTGCTAGAACCTTAATGCACAAAGCATCTTTACCCTCATGCTTTTGGAGTTTTGCCTGTCAACAAGCTGTTTATCTTATAAACAGGCTCACTACACCCAATCTTCAGCATAAGAGCCCCTTTGAAATTTGAATTCAAACTATGCCCAAGTATGACTCCATTAAAGTATTTGGATGCTTGTGCTATCCATGGCTCAAACCATATGTCAAAAATAAATTAGAGCCCCGTTCGTCACCATGTGTTTATTTAGGATTTTCAAATAATCATTACTGCCATCAATGTTTGATCCTTTAACTTTCAAAATTTATTTATCACGTGATGTCTTATTTCTGAAAAATCAATTCCCATTTGAAAATATTATTTCCCATTTGAAAATTACACTAAATAAAAATGTATCTTGGGAGATTTGTTCAAGTGAACAACCACAAATGGTTAATACTTTGAGTTCAAATGTCTATTATGAGCTTCCTACTCATAATGTACAACAGTCTGGACACTCATTCACTCGTCTCTTCTGCCCCAACAGGTGCCACCATCTCAGGTAATTCGGTTTCTTGCTTATCTAGCACTTCCTCTCCTTCTCCAACATCTCTGCTGCCCCCTCCTCTTGCCACACTAAACTCAGTTGCCAGCCATGATTCCTCTCAACTAAATCGTTCTGCCTCACCAGTTCAACATTCTCCCCATTTAAACGCTCAGCCTCAATCCACAATAATCACTTACCAATGCCGAAATAAGTCCACTGGACCATTGACCCAGAACCCTATGATACAACCTTCTTCCTCGTCACTTGTCCGACCTTCCATCGCCTCACAACCTTCCCTTATTGCCTCTGATTCTACAGTGACATCCACTCATCATATGATTACTCGGTCTAAGACCAACAACCTTAAGCCTAAACAATTTCACAATGTTATTCAAACCACTTCCTCTATACGTAGAACCTTTAAGCAAGCTCAACAAGTCTTACACTGGCATGAAGCTATGAAAAAAGAATTTGAAGTCTTAGTTCGGAACCGGACATGGGATATGGTACCATGTGATCCTTCGAAAAACGTGGTGGATTGTAAGTGGCTTTTTCGAGTTAAATATCATCTTGATGGTTCTGTTGACAGGTACAAAGCTCGCCTAGTTTTCAAAGGGTTCACACAACGACCTGGCCTTGATTTTCAATGTACTTTTAGTCCTGTGGTAAAGCCCGCAACTGTTCGACTCGTTCTTGCAATTGAGACACAGCAGAGCTGGCCCATCCGTCAACTTGATATCAATAATTCCTTTCTGTAAGGTCGTCTTGACGAGGAGGTCTATATGCGCCAACCACCTGGTTTCGAAGCTTTTACACATCCTACACATGTTTACAAGCTGTGTCACGCTCCGTTTTCTCGCGAAAGCGGGTTTCGATATGTGACAACTCTTTTAAATGGGTATTAAAAGAGAAGAGTCGTCACCTAACGATTTTAAGGTGCGTTAGGGGTACCTATTTACAAATAACTATGTTTGACTAGTCAACGCCACCAAAGATCGGGTAAGGGCTTAAATTTCCTCAAAGAGAAGGTGTTAGGCACTCTTCGAGGTCCACAATTGTGGGTCCCGACCGAAGTTTACGCTATATGGATTAGATAATTAAACTAGGTGATCAAATAAGCAAAAGATGTAGAAGTTAAAAACTCTATTACAACATAAGAATTAACTATATGACTAATTGATACAAGTCTTAAAAAATCTCAAGGAGTACAATTGCGTCGATCTATGACTAAGTGTGTATATAAAAGGATAGGGGGTCTTAAGTTTTTTAGCCTAAAGGATCACCCCGTGCAACATAAATAATACTTTGCAACTCCATTAGGATAGGGGTTGCTCATATTATTCAGCAGGCACATACTATCATCTCCTGCTACCCGATTACTATGTTGAAGTTATTACTTAAAGGCGCTCTAATTCAATTCTAAACTGTATCCTATGCGTGCACTACTCGTTCCATACCTTTGGTCCAAGAGGCTTTGGACCTACTATCGGGTGGTTCTAGACTTTACTCAGGTTGCTCAAAATGATAAAACTAGGCGACATTCAAAACAGATAGGACTGCACACAATTGCAATGAAAGGCTCAAGTGGACCTCCACACATAAACAAAAAATTGCACGCAGGTAGATTCAGCAATATACAGTAGACAGATACAGAATTAAGCCATGCTAGAGTCGTTAAGTCCTATAGACATAGCTTCTATGTGATCCCAGTTCAAGACGTCCTACAAGCAATGCTGCTATTTCAGACTATCGAATTTGCAGATTACATGTATTATCAAACTTATAGACATGATCTCTAAGTTATTTGTGCCAATGGGGAAGTGAAAGCTATTAGAAAACTCGGAATTATTCGTGTTTGATCCTATAGACATGCTTTCTAGGCGAGTAACAGTATCCTATAGGCCGGATCTCTAATAGTTGGTATTTAAACATAGACACATCATGCATATTCCTATAGACACATTATCTAGGCGGGCAATGTAATAAGAATAACAGAAGTAGTCGATTAATTAATTAATTTGAGCCCTATAGAAATGGTATCTAGATGAGTATTAGCAAAGGCATGTATTATTGCAATCCTATAGGCATGCTATCTAATAATCATATAGAAGTAGACATGGGAGCAGGTAAAGTATTTACTCAAACAAACATGTTTTTGATAGTGTACAAGCATCATGCAAATTAAGTAAGTGACGTATGTGATTCCTTATAGGCATAATTTTTATCAGTGTGTAGAATTAAAGCACGTCAAATAGCAGGCAAAGCAAATAATCCCTATGGACAGGTTTTCTACCCATTTAGGAAAAGTTATAGTATACCCGCTTCCCCTATTTTTACTAACTCCCTAGCTATTTGTTTACAAATTATTACAGGCCCATATAATGAATATAAGTATAAATATTACCTAAGGAATAACAGCAGGCCTAAATAAAAATAACCCAGTACTGTCTGGGCCTTCAATAGGCTCATTTTCACACGAATAGCAGGCCCATATCCAAACGCCTCTCAAACAGGATAGTATGTCCATTTGCACAGCCCAAGGCCATACATGAACTCATACCAAGCCTAACAATTATAGATTGACCACTTAACCCAATAAATTAATGAACCACACATGAAAATTAATTAAATAGCCCTGAAGCAATACCTCATAGAGACAAAATTATATGACATTTAACAAGGTTCACATAAACACATTGGCATTTCAGAAAGCAAGAGTAACATGGTTGATTAGTCAAAGAACATGAGAACTAGGAGAATCAATAAGGGCTTAATCTTCAACAGGGTTTTTCTTACAAAGAAGACAACATAGGTTCCTGCGTGAGCAATTATTCAACAAAAGGAATAAGAGTAGCATGCTGAACACAGTCAAACACTAGAAAAACTTCAGAGGCATATCTACTTAGGGTGAACACATACATCTTAGAAATCCAGTTTAAGACATGATCTAGAATTAGTCAAAAGGACTTTAGCTAAGAGTCTTAACATGAGAACATGGCAGAGTCATAGACAAGAAGAAGTGGGATACAATAGAATGTCCAACATAGGAGCTTTGTGAGAGTAGTATAGCAGAACAGGTTCATGAGCAAATACTTTAGTTGAATGTGAGATAACTTTAACATGCTAAGCATCAGTCAATACCATAAATATTTATGGTGAACAAGCAACATGTCAGTTCCAGATCAACAAGATATGCAAGCATCAAATTTTGTACTAGTTGGCCACACATAGGAGAAAAGGCTAGGTATGAGGTTTACCCTAAGGTCTCATACAATACTGAAGAACTCATGATTTCACAAGTCAATTGCATATACTAGAACCAAATAACACGAAAGTATGCCCTATCTAACAACACAACCCCAGAAACATAGCAGGTTAGGTAAGATTAACTCAACAAGGATTGGGACACATGAGTTGGTTATCATAATAATCCAGAACAAAGCAGGGAGAAGACTTAGGGCAAGCATCATGTATATACATAGACATGGCATGCTAAACAAGTTTTGAAAAACGTTGTTTATGCTAAACACATGTGATAAGAATACACCATAGTTAGAACCTAGGCAAGTTCAGATGCTAAGAGTATAGAGGCATAATAATATTTAAGAGCAAATAAGCTACAAAAAAGATGGGATAGTAGGACACTGATTCATGGAAGTTTCAGTGTCACAAAGCATATATATGAACAAAAGATAAGGAAATTTCGAAGGCAAAAGACTTACCAGTTACAAATTATCAAACAAGCAAAATAAGAAGAATAATCTCAATAGTATTCCAATCGTCAATAACCAAAAGAGCAGCAGAACCCCAAAATCTCAGTGCATTAGAGTTCCCAAGGGTTTCAAGTAAACCCCGGCCAGTGCTCGCACTGAGAAAAGAACAACAATCGAATTCTGGCGGCCTTGGCTTTCAGTCGGCTCAAGTTTAGAATAGTGAGAGTGAGAGAGTAATAGCAGTAGTTTCATAAAAAAATGTTCAGACTCCCCAGGGAAACGAGTAAGGGGGTTTATATAGTGATAAATTAGGACGAACAAACAAGAAAACAATCAATTAAACCTAAATCAAGAAAGAAGAATCATAATCCAAACCCTAGTTGGAATCAAACTTAGGGCAAATCATTCACAAGCCCCAATCACGACTAAATCAACAGAAATATACCATATACAAGAGAGATTTTCTCTTCTCTAGGAACCACATTCGCACCCAGAACCATAGAATCAAAGCTGAATTTGTGAGAATCGAGCTTGCCATAAGTGCAGTGGTAACAAAAGTTACCATAAATGAGTAATCGTAGCAAGAAAGGTAAGTAAAACCCGCGTATGGACGCACATAAGGAAAGAATAAGAAAGGATCTCCACGGTCAGCTAGGGTTTAGCGTGAGAGTAGAGATGAGAGAATGCAGGGGCGGCTGGGTGGAGGGAAATGATCTCTAGGGTTTGGTGTGAGAGTATAAGGAGAATGAGGGTTCTATTTTGGGCCGTTGATCATTTGAGATCAACAACCAGGATTAACGAAGGTGGGGTGGGTCAAAAAATGGGTCCAGACCGGGTAAGGTAGATGGGTTGTTTGGTTTGGGCTTCTGAAGGGTAAAATAAATGGGCCAGGTGCCTTGGACTTGTTTTTGATCTGAAAATTAGTTCTATGTTGGTATATAAACTAAATACACGAAATTATTTAAATAAAAATAAATAACAAGTAATAAAATATTACTTATGAAATAAAATGATTGAATATAATAATTTAACATTATAAAAAATATAAAAATGCTATTTTAACATGAATAATATAATAAATGTAATTATGCATAGAACATATGCTATTATTGCAAAATTATGCAAATGGCTCAAAAATGCAAAGATAATTATATGAAATAAAGTAAAATATTATAAAACATATATGTAGATGTAAATAATGAATTTGGATGATTAAGTCATCACAAAATAATTTGAAGGACTAATTAACAAATTTTGAGTAATTAAATGTAAGAAAATTAATTTTTAAAGTTTTAAAATTATGAAATATTATAGAAAAATACTTATATGACTTTTGTAAATGCAAATGATATTTTGAAAGTATGTATGATATTTATAAAATATGAGAGAAAAATTGGGTATCAACAAGCTGCACAAAGCTATATATGGCCTCAAACAAGCTCCTAGGGCCTGATACACTGAACTCGAAAATTATCTTGTTACTTCGGGATTTATTAAATCCCAATCTGATTCATCATTCATAATTCTAAGTTTACTGCTTATATACTAGTTTATGTTGTTGACATAATTGTTACGGGCAATCGAATTCGTGGTGTTCAAAATATTATTGAAAATCTTGTAACCCGATTCTCACTAAAGGATCTTGGTCCACTTCATTATTTTCTTGGTGTTGAAGTCTTTTTTTATCCAGATGGTCTTTTGTTGTCTCAATAAAAATACATTACAGATCTGTTACTGGAAGTTAATATGCACAATTGCAAGGGTGTTCCAACGCCAATGCCTTTTACTGTTGTTTTACCAGAATATGCTGAAGATTCTCTAGTAGATGGCTCTCCTTATAAACGGATAATTGGTATAATTCATTATCTTTCCTTTATATGCCCGGACATCGCTTTTTCTGTTAGCAAACTCTCACAGTTCATGCACTAACTCTTAATATCTCATTGGACAACCATGAAGCGTCTCCTTCGGTATCTTCACCATACATCTTCGTTTGGTCTCCGAATTGCTAAAGAACGTGATCATCGTCTTCTAGCCTACTCAAATTCTGACTGGGCTGGAGATCCTCTTGATCGAACCTCCGCTACAGGTTATGTTGTTTACCTTGGCAGCTCTCTGATATCATGGTCTTCTAAGAAGCAAAGATCTGTTTTCTGTTCGTCCGCAAAAGCAGAATATCGGGCTGTTGTAACTACTGTTTCTGAGACCAATTGGCTAAGAAGTTTACTCTATGAGCTTCACTTCCGTATATCAGCCACTTCTCAGATATTTTGTGACATTGTCAGTACTGCTACATTTGCACCAATCCGGTGTTCCATAGTCGTATGAAGCATATTGCTATTGACTTTCACTTTGTTCGTGAACAAGTTCAAACCAAGGAAATCGAAGTTCAACACCTTCACTCGGCTGATCAAGTGGCAGATATACTTATGAAACCACTTCCAAGAGCCTCATTTGTCAAGCAATTTTCCAAGTTCGGTGTTGTTGATACTACTAACTTACCAGGGCATAATAATGACTGATTATTGCTTACTCTAAGATTCCTTACTACTGTAGAATTTTATTTTGTAGTTATTAATTTTTAGGAATTTGTTGTAACTCTCTCCTCCTATTTAGGCTCTTTTCTGATAGGTATTATCTTTTTCAAGTTTATCTTGTTGCTGCAACTGTTGTACATATATGTATAAATGGTCTGTCATACAATCAAATAACATCGCAATATTTTTCATCTTCTACTTTCTTCTCTTTTAGAAGTCACCCAATTAAAATCACTGAGGCACAAGACTGAATATGTAATTAAAAATCAAATCATAATTAAGCAAAGAAAAATACAATTACATTAACTAATTAAGCCAAAGAGGTTTATCACAATTAGTGGTGGCAAATGGGCGGGTTAAGTCGGCTTTGGACGGGTTAAAAATGGGTTGGATCTCAACCCACCCATATTTTATACGGGTCAAAAATGGGTTGGGTATCAAATAGGGGGTAAAATATGGGTTTAACCCATATTATATAAGTGTAATATTTTTTTTAAGTGCAATTTATAATTTTTCTTATGCTCAAATTATTTAGTGACATAAGCTTAATTGGAATAATATATACTCTTCTTAATTAAATTTATTCAAATTTGACTATCATATTGTAAATTTAAGTTACTCTTCCAAAAAATAATAATAGTTTTAATTTTACTGCTTGTTTGGGTGGTTGTTACACATCGTTTCATAATGTATCATATTGTATTATATTGTAGTATATCGTTTGATGAATATAATGTTTGGATAGATTATATCGTTTGTTGTTGTTTTATGATATCATGCACCAGCAATATGAAGAATAAATTTGCAATATATAAAGAAAAATTATGATACGAGATAAATTTATTATATAAAAAGGTAGGGTAAATGATAAAATAAAATTATTTAATAATAGTGAAGGGTGAGATGAGAGAAAAGACAAGATAACGACGCAACCACACTAAATCGGTCGTTACATAAAGTGGTACATTTCATCGTTACGTAACGACGAATTTAACGATACGATACAATAAAATTTAAGTAACAGCCAAAACAAACATCATATTTAAAGTAACAATACGATATAATACAATACGTAACGACCATCCAAACAAGCTGTTAGGAAGAAAATGTGCTTAGTGTACTTCAAGCAATATCACTAATAATATAAAACTCTGTGCATTTCCCACCTTGTTCATATATTGTCTACAATCCAATATAAAATTGTGATGACCCAAAAAGTCATCTTTAAATTTAATAATTAATAATATATTTTAAGACCTCAAAAAGTACTATTTATCATTTCTCGACTTGCGTGCACAGTCCGTATAATTTTTCGAAAAGTTTTTATGTGAAAAATGGATTAAAATATGAAATAGAGCTTTAAAACTCAATTGAGTTGACTTTGGTCAATATTTTGAACAAACAGACTTGGATCAATATTTTGACAGTTTTGGTAGGTCCGTATTGTGATTTGGGACTTGGGTATATGCCCGAGATTTAATTTGGAAGTCCCTAGCTTGAATTATCGCTAGTTGGCTTAAACTAGAAACCTAAAGACTTAAAGATTTTAAAGTTTGATTACAAATTGACTTTTATTGATATCGGGGTTGGATTCGAGTTCTGAAAATTTTCATAGGTCTGTTATATCATTTATGACTTATCTGCCGAATTTGGTGAGAAACAGAGTTGATTTGACGTGATTCAGATGTTCAGTTGTGAAAATAGAAGATTTAAAGTTTTCTTAAAAAAATCATTTGATTTGGTGTCCGATTCTAATTCTAGGTGTTAAATTGGTGTTTTGATCGTGCGAGCAAGTTCGTATGAGGTTTTTGGACTTGTGTGCATGTTTGGTTTGGAGCCCCGAGGGTTCGGGTAAGTTTCAGATAGCCTATAGACCATTTGAACTTTGAGAAAAATCTGGTTTTTAGCTTCTGCTATCATCTAGTGCATTGTGCTTCACGATCGTGAAGCCATTCCTGCGATCGCGAAGAGGAAAGTTGGACTGGCACATTTTGTGCTTTGCGTTCGCGACCGAGGGCACGCGTTCGCAAAGGGTCGAAGTGCAAAGCTTCGCGTTCGCGATCGAAGCCTCGCGTTCGCGAAGAAGGAATGAGGCAGAAACTAAAGCACCAAATTTGTGCTATGTGATCACACAGGTCAGTACGCGATCGCATAAGGTTGAGAAAATGTTCCTGCGATCGCATGGCCATTTACGCGATCGCATAGAGTTAAAATTTCGGGCAACCAAAACATGATTCGCGATCACAAAGAATTATCCGCGATCGCGAAGAGTAAAATAAACCTGGGCAAAAGTTGTTCTACGCGATCGCAAACGAATTTCCGTGATCGCGAGGAGTAAAAATCTAGACAAACAGAACTTAAGTTCTGGAAATGGGATTTTGACCCATTTTCCACCATTTTTGTTTTTGAGCTCGGGTAAGATGATTTTTGGGCTTTTTTTACGGAAAAATAGTGGTTAAGTGTTCCTTATCCTATATTGATTATATTTCATGATTCCATTTTCATTTATATCATGAATCCGTGAATTTATGGAAGAAAAATCATATTTTTATAAAATCTTCTAAAAATGTAAAATGAAGATTTGAAAGCCAATCCAATGTCGGAATTTAATAATCTTTGTATGGTTGAACTCGTATCGGAACGGGTGTTCGAATTTTACTAATTTTTTTGGGATTTGAGACGTGGGTCCCACTGTTGATTTTTAAAATAAATTTCGGATTTTTATCCGGAAAATTTGCAAATTCTTATGAAATTAATTCCTACGATTTGTATTGAGTATATTGAATAGTTTATGATTATATTTGAGGATTTTAGACACGAATTCGCGAGACAAAGGTTTGTTGGATTCTTGAAATTTGGTTGCAAAGCGAGGTAAGTGTCGTGGTTAACCTTGACTTGAGGGAATAGAACCCTTAAATTTTTTGTTATGTGAGATGCATGTGAATCATGTATAGGCAAGGTGACGGGTGTCTATACGTAGTCAAATTAATTGTTTGCATAATTACTTAAAAAATCATAAATCATTTTAAATCATGAATGAATTATTATATTAATTGTTTCACTCATATTCCTTGTCAAATATTAACTCTTGGATTCCTGCAATAATTGTTACATGCTTATTTGACTTATGTGTCTTAAATGCTATTCGACATTTAGCATACTAAGTATTAAACTGCTTATTTTCTCTATGATTTCCACAATTATTTACTAATTGTCATTATTTGTTCATAAATAAATTATAATTATTGTGTGCCTTGATGCTCAATAGTTTCTCATTGGACGTGGTATTTATTGGAGTAATTTTTATTATATTTATGAGTTGTTAAAACATATTGGGGGATCGGATTGTACGCTGCAACAGACTTATTTAAAAGTCTATACTGGGGGATCGGATTGCACGTCGTAACAGACTTATTTAAAAGTCTAAATTGGGGGATCGGATTGCACGCCGCAACAGACTTATTTAAAAGTCTATATTGGGGAATCGGAAGGCACGCCGCAACAAACTTATTTAAATGTCTATATTGGGGGATCGGATTGCACGCCGCAACAGACTTATTTAAAAGTCTATATTGGGGGATCGAGTTTCACACCGCAATAGAATTGTTTAAAATTTATATTGGGGGGAACGAGTTGCACGCCGCAATAGAAACAAGTTGAGGGATTGTGACTGCTGAGTTGATTTCAATTGTTATTATTATTTACTGGTCTTACTAATATTCCCGTTATTATTATTGTTTTTATTACTATTATTACATACAGGTTAAATGTAAGTGACCCGTCTTAGCCTCGTCACTACTTCGTCGAGGTTAGGCTCGGCACTTACCAGTACATGGGGTCGGTTGTACTGATACTACACTCTGCTCTTCTTGTGCAGATTTCAGAGTTGGTCCCAGTGATGTACCATAGACTTGCTCGGATTTCAGCTACTCAGAGGAGACTTGAGGTATAACTGCATAACGTCCGCAGTTCTGAAGTCCCCGTCTACTTTACTTTAGCTATGTGTTTGCTTTCATACAACTTTATTTTATTCAGACCCTTATTTGTATCATTCTAGAAGCTTGTGCACTTGTGACTCCAGTTCTGGGATGGTATTTAGACATCGCTATTATTATGGATTATTCACTATATTTCAGACTTTACTTCCACATTTGTTTCTTTGATATTTATTAATTTAAAATTATTTTAAAATAGATAATATTATTCTAACATTGGCTTGCCTAGCAAGTGAAATGTTAGGCGCCATCACGGTCTCGAAGGTGAAAATTTTAGGTCGTGACAGTTGGTATCAGAGCACTAGGTTAAATAGGTCTCACGAGTCATGAGCAAACTTAGTAGATTCTGAAGGATCGGTACGGAGACGTATTTACTTATCCTTCAGAGGCTATAAAGTTTAGGAACAATATCACTTCTTTCTTATTCTGTCGTGCGATCTTATTCTATCATCAATAATTGAACCATTCTATTCTTATTCTCTCGCAGATGGCGAGAACCCGTAATATATCTACCGACAGACAGGGACGAGAGTCCCCAGTGGCAACTATGGCCAGGGGTAGAGGT
This sequence comes from Nicotiana tomentosiformis, assembly GCF_000390325.3. Lineage (NCBI taxonomy): Eukaryota > Viridiplantae > Streptophyta > Magnoliopsida > Solanales > Solanaceae > Nicotiana > Nicotiana tomentosiformis. The sequence continues at coordinate 60,680,262 of NC_090813.1, read as the reverse complement.
CGAGGCCGAGGTCGTGTTAGAGGCCGGGAAAGAGGTAGAGCTCAATATAGAGCTCGAGCAGCAGCACCTATTATAGAACCTCAGGTGGACCTTCAGGAAGAAGTTCCAGTTCAGACTGTACCAGTTGGACCAGTTCAGGTTCCGGAAGGGTTCATAGCTACTCCAATACTTCAGGATGCTCTAATCCGTTTGGTGAGTCTTATGGAGGCCATGGCCCAGAATGATACATTTCCAGTGGCACCAGCCTTCTCACAGGCTAGGGGAGGATCACAAAATCCCACTACTCTCGCTCCGGAACAGATGGCTCCCTAGAATCAGGCTCCAGCATCCCTGCCAGTTGGGGTAGTTCAGCCAGTTGTTGCGGCACAGACCAGTGATAGGCTCACCATGTCTTTTGAGGCCTTATTGAGACTGGATAAGTTTACTAAGCACTTTCCATCTCACTTCAGTGGTACACCTTTTGAGGACCCATAGGATTATCTTGACCGCTGCCATGAGGTGCTGCAGAACATGGGTATAGTTGAGACCAATGGGGTTGATTTTGTTGTATTTCAGATGACGGGTTCCGCCAAGAGGTGGTGGAGAGATTATACATTGACCAGACCAGTTGGATCACCTGCACTTACCTAGGAGCAGTTTTCATAACTATTTCTAGAGAAGTTCCTTCCTATCACACTGAGAGAGGATTACCGCAAGTAATTTGAGCATCTACAGCAGGGCAGTATGACTGTTACTCAGTATGAGTCCCGTTTTATGGATTTAGCCCGTCATGCTCTCCTTTTACTACCTACTGAGGGAGAGATAGTGAGGAGGTTTATTGAGGGACTCACTCACCCCATCAGGCTTCAAATGGCCAAGGAGACCGGAAGTGAGATTTCCTTTCAGGTGACTGCTAATGTCGCGAGGAGGATCGAGATGGTTCTTGCATATGAGAGAGAGCAGAGGTATGATAAGAGGCCTCGTCAGTTCAGTAGTTTTAGTGGTGCCTCGTCTGGAGGCAGGGGTAATTTTGGTAGAGGTCATCCTCCCAAACCATTTTATTCAGCACTTCAGACATCTCCCGGTGCTTCAAGGAGTCACGGTCCTATTATGCCTTACTTTGGGCAGCCATCATTTAGTGCATATTCAGCTCCTATCAGTGCGCCACCACTCTAGAGTCACAACAGCGGTTATTCGGCCCGTTCGGGTTAGCTTCAGCTTCAGCAGCCATGACATCAGGATGGGTGTTATGAGTATGGGAACATTGGTCACATCAGGAGATATTGCCCTAAGTTGTCGAGTAACAGATCTCGGCAGGATTCTCATGCCATCATACCGGCACTGGTTGCTTCACCGTCTGCCAAACCAGCTAGAGGTAGGGGTCAGGCAGTTAGAGGTGGAGGTCAGATAGTTAGAGGTGGAGGTCAGGCCGTTAGAGGTAGATGCCAGCCAGTTAGAGGCCGTCCCAGGGACACCGTTCAGAGTGGTGGGGCCCAGCCCCGATTTTATGCTTTTCCAGCTAGGCCTGAGGCCGAGTCATCTGATGCTGTGATCACATGTATTATTCCAGTTTTTCATTGAGATGCTTCAGTTCTATTTAATCCAGGATCTACTTATTCCTATGTGTCCTCCTATTTTGCTTCATATTTGGTTGTGCCTTGTGATTCTTTGAGTGCTTCTATGTGTGAATCTACACCGGTGGGAGACAATGTTGTAGTAGATCATGTCCATCATTCATGTGTGGTTACTATTGGTAGTCTTGAGACTAGTGTGGATCTTCTACTTCTTGATATGATAGATTTTGATGTCATCTTAGGTATGAATTGACTGTCACTTTATCATGCTATATTGGATTATCATGCCAAGACAGTGACCCTAGCCGTACCGGGTTTACCTCGGTTAGAGTGTAAAGGTACTCCTGGTCATTCTACCAGCAAGTTTATTTCTTATATGAAAGCTCGGCGCATGGTCGAGAAATGGTGTCTAGCTTATTTGGCTTATATTCGCGATCCCAGTGCGGATATTCCTTCTATGGACTCAGTACCAGTTGCTCGTGAATTTCCAGAAGTATTTCCTGCAAATTTGCCAGGGATGCCACCCGACAGAGATATTGACTTCTGTATTGATTTAGCTCCGGACACTCAGCCCATTTCTATCCTACCATACCATATGGCCCCGCCAGAGTTGAAAGAATTGAAGGTGCACTTACAAGACTTGCTCGATCAAGGATTCATTAGACCTAGTGTCTCGCCCTGGGGTGCACCAGTATTATTTGTAAAGAAGAAAAATGGTTCAATGCGAATGTGTATAGATTATCGGCAGTTGAACAAGGCTACTATCAAGAACAAGTATCCACTGCCAAGAATTGATGACTCATTCGATCATCTTCAGGGTGCCAAGGTGTTTTCAAAGATCGACTTGAGGTCTGGTTACCATCAGTTGAAGATTAGGGCATCTGATGTCCCTAAGACAGCTTTTCAGACTTGGTATGGGCATTACAAATTCCTAGTGACATCATTTGGGCTGACAAATGCTCCAGCAGCATTTATGGATTTGATGAATCGGGTGTTCAAGCCTTATTTGGATTCCTTTGTGGTTGTGTTCATTGATGATATCTTGATTTACTCCAGCAGTCGAGACAAGCATGAGCAACATCTTCAGAGTGTACTCCAGACTTTGAAAAATAATTAGTTATATGCTAAATTTTCAAAATGCGAGTTTTGGTTAAACTCAGTTGCCTTTGGGGGGAAATGTTGTATTGGCATAAGGCATAAAAGTGGATCCTAAGAAGATTGAGGCTGTTCAGAATTGGCCTAGACCTACTTCAGTTACAGAGATCTGGAGTTTCCTGGGTTTGGTAGGTTATTATCACCGGTTCGTGGAAGGGTTTTCATCTATAGCAATCCCATCGACCAGACTGACCCAGAAAGATGTTCTATTCGGATGGTCAGACGAGTGTGAGTTGATATTTCAGAAGCTCAAGACTGCTTTGACTACGGTGCTAGTATTGGTGTTACCCATAGGTTCAGGATTTTATACGGTGTATTATGATGCATCTCGCGTTGTGCTTGGTGCAGTATTGATGCAAGATGCCAGGGTGATTGCATATGCGTCACGACAGTTGAAAGTCATAAGAAGAATTATCTTGTATATGACTTAGAATTGGCAGTCATTGTCCACGCTTTGAAGATTTGGAGACATTACCTTTACGGTGTCTCGTGTGAGGTATTTACTGATCATCGTAGCCTGCAATATTTGTTCAGGCAAAAAGATCTCAATTTGAGGTAGAGAAGATGGTTGGAGTTGTTGAAAGATTATGATATCACTATTTTGTATCACCCCGAAAAGGCCAATGTGGTGGCTGATGCTTTGAGTAGAAAGACTGTGAGTATGGGCAGTCTTGCATATATTCCGGTTGGTGAGAGACCGTTAGCTGCAGATGTTCAGACTTTGGCTAATTAGTTCGTGAGGTTAGATATTTTGGAACCCAGTCGGGTTCTAGCTTGCACAGTCACTCGGTCTTCTTTATATGAGCGCATCAGAGAGCGGCAGTATGATGATCCTCACTTACTTGTCCTTAAGGACACGGTGCAGCACGATGATGCCAACATGTTGTTGTGGGGGAAGATGGAGTTCTGCAAATGCAAGGTCGTATTTGTGTGCCTAATGTGGATGGGCTTCGTGATTTAATTCTGGAAGAGGCCCACATTTTCAGGTATTTTATTCATCTAGGTGCCGCCAAAATGTATCAAGATTTGTGGCAATATTATTGTGGAGGAGAATGAAGAAGGATATAGTTGCATTTGTAGCTCGGCGTCTGAATTGTCAACATGTGAAGTACGAGCATCAGAGACCTGGTGGTTTTCTTCAGAAGTTAGAAATTCCTGAGTGGAAGTGGGAGCGTATCACTATAGATTTTGTTGTTGGGCTTCCATGGACTCAAAGAAAATTTGACGTAGTTTGGGTCATTGTGGACATGTTGACCAAGTCAACACATTTCATTCCGGTGGCAGTTACCTATTCTTCAGAGTGGTTAGCTGAAATTTACATTCGTGAAATTGTCCGCTTTCACGGTGTGCCTGTGTCTATTATTTCAGATCGAGGTACACAATTTACCTCACACTTCTGGAGGGCTGTACAACGTGATTTAGGCACACGGGTTGAGTTGAGTATAACATTTCATCCACAGACAGGCAGACAGTCAGAGCGCTCTATTCAGATATTGGAAGATATTCTTCGCGCTTGTGTTATAGACTTTGGAGGTTCTTGGGATCAGTTCTTGCCACTTGCGGAGTTTGCTTTTAATAATAGCTACTAGTCGAGCATTCAGATGGCTCCACATGAGGCATTATATGGAAGGCGATGCCGATCGCCAGTTGGCTGGTTTGAACCGGGGAAGGCTCGGTTGTTGGGTACCGATTTTATATAGGATGCCTTGGATAAGATCAAGGCTATTCAGGATCGACTTCGCACAACCCAGTCTAGGCAAAAGAGTTATGCCGACCGTAAAGTTCGTGATATTGCATTCATGGTTGGAGAAAGAATATTGCTTCGAGTTTCACCTATGAAAGGTGTAATGAGGTTCGGAAAGAAGAGCAAGTTGAGCCCTATGTATATTGGACCCTTCGAAATTCTTGAAAGGGTGGGTGAAGTAGCCTACATGCTTGCACTGCCACCTAGTTTATCAGCAGTTCATCCGATGTTCCATATGTCTATGTTTCGAAAATATCATGGTGATTCGTCCCATGTGTTAGATTTCAGCTCAGTCCAATCGGACAAGGATTTGACCTATGAGGAGGAGCCGGTAGCTATTCTAGCCCGGCAGGTCCGACAGTTGAGGTCTAAGAGTTATCCTTCAGCTCGGGTACAATAGAGAGGTCAGCCGGTAGAAGCATCTACCTGGGAGCAGAGTCGGACATGCAGAGTAAATACCCATACCTTTTCACCAACTCAGGTACTTTTCTAATTCCGTTCGAGGACGAACGTTTGTTATAGAGGTGGAGAATGTGATGACCCAAAAGGTCATCTTTAAATTGAATAATTAATTATGTATTCTAAGACTTCAAAAAGCACTATTTATCATTCCTCGACTTGCGTGCACAGTCCATATAATTTTTCGAAAAGTGTTTATGTGAAAAATGGATTAAAATGTGAAATAGAGCTTTAAAACTTAACTGAGTTGACTTTGGTTAACATTTTGAGAAAACGAACTAGGATCGGTATTTTGACAGTTCCGGTAGGTCCGTATCATAATTTGGGACTTGGGTGTATGCCCGTAATTTAATTTGGAGGTCCTTAGCTTGAATTATCGGCAGTTGGCGAAAAATAGAATCCTAAAGGCTTAAAGATTTTAAAGTTTAACTACAAATTGACTTTTATTGATATCGGGGTCGGATTTGAGTTCTGAAAATTTTTATAGGTCTGTTATGTCATTTATGACTTGTCTGCCGAATTTGGTGAGAAACAAAGTTGATTTGACGTGATTCGGACGTTCGGTTGTGAAAATAGAAGTTTTAAAATTTTCTTAAAAATTTCATTTGATTTGGTGCCTCATTCGTAATTCTAGGTGTTAAATTGGTGTTTTGGTCGAGCGAGCAAGTTCGTATGAGATTTTTGGACTTGTATGTATGTTTGGTTTGGAGCCTCGAGGGCTCGGGTAAGTTTCGGATAGCCTACAGACCATTTGAACTTTGAGAAAAATCTTGTCACGACCCAATTTCACCTGTAGGTCGTGATGGTGCCCAACACTTAGGCAAGCCAACTAATAATTTAAGCATACATTGATAAAATTTAAAAACAAGAAAATATAAACCCAAACTCTACCAATGTGTGTGCCAAGACCTAGTGTCACAAGTGAATGGGCATCTAGTAGATTATACAAAACTCCAATACTATCTGAAATGAAATAGACAGAATGTAAATATAAGAAGAGACACTAGTAGCTGCAGAATGGCTCAGAAAGGCAGCTCACCACTATGCCTCGGGATGACGTGGGTATGTGATGATAGGTCCTCCACTAGTACCTGTCTCAGATCCTGCACAAAAAGTACAGCAAGTGTAGTATGAGTACGCAAACAATATGTACCCAGTAAGTATCAAGCCTAATCTCGAAGTGGTAGAGACGAGATGGCCGACTTTGACACTCACTATGGGTCAATAATAATAATTGAAATAAAGCTAAAATATTTAAATCAGCATGATTCATAGAATATAACAATAATTTATTTAACCAGTAGAAAATAATTAAAATCATTCAAAATGCAACAATTCTCAATATATATATATATATATATATATATATATATATATATATTAAATCCTTCAATTTCAATAAAAATTTCAATTTACCAAATAGTTTTACAAAACTGCAATTCAATTTCAATGAATTTCCAATTTATCAAATAGCTTCACAAGCTGCAATAAACCGTCAAAGTATCGTGTAATTATTATTATTATTATTATTAAGCACGATTTCTGCTGAGGTCGGTCGGTCCGATTCAGAATATTGTGTACACTGTCGAGGGGCGTGCGACACGATTCATAGATGCATCTATCCTGCCGAGGCGTTCGGCCCGATCCACAAGAAAGGAGGACATTTTCTTATGTACCTCCAGAATAAGAGTATTTATTGTAAAGTTTATTCGAGAGGATAATAATTTATTTCAAAAATTAATTAATCTAAACAAAATTAAGCATATGAAGATTTTATATTTATCTACCTTTCATAACAATTCACAATATATACATCAAATATTTTAATTAATAAAGAATACAATTTACATAAGTAATTCATATTTTGAGTCCTAAACTACCTGGACTTTAGCATTAATAGTAGCTACGCACGGACTCTCGTCACCTCGTGCGTACGTAGCCCCTACAATTTAGCAAAAATATATTTAATTTAATCACCTATGGGGTAAATTTCCCCCTCACAAGATTAGGCAAGAGACTTACTTCAATTTGCTCCAATTTAATCCACTAGAAGGCCTTTTCCACGATAATCCAACTCTGTCTGGCTCGAATCTAGCCAAAATAATTTGATATAATCACTAAAAATTATAGGGATCAATTCTATAAGAAAATACTATATTTTTAATAGAAATCCCAAAATTAATTAAAAATTCGTCAGTGGGGCCCATATCTCGAAATCCGGCGAAATTTATGAAATCCAACAACCCATTCAATTACGAGTCCAACGATACCAGTTTCACTCAAATATCTCAAAACACTAATTTATGGTGAAAACAATGATATACTTGTATATGTAGACCAAATCTGAGTTAGAATCACTTACCCCCAATGTTTTTCCCTTGAAAATCTGCCAAAAGTCGCCTCTGCTCAAGCTCAAGTTCGTCAAAAATGGCAAATGGGATGAATGCCCTCTTTTTATAAAATTGCCTAGCAGCCTTCAGAACTGGTCCTCGAACTGGGCCTCGATAGCGTCTTCGATCACAGGCTCGAGCCTGGACCTCGGTCATGGCTTCGATCAGGGCATCGAGGTTGGGCCTTCGATCAGGACATCGAGGCTGGGCCTTCGATCAGGACATCGAGGCTGGGCCTTCGATCAGGGCATCGAGGTTGGGCCTTCGATCAGGGCATCGAGGTTGGGCCTTCGATCAGGGCATCGAGCATGGGCCTTCGATCAGGGCATCGAGCATGGGTCTCGATCCTAGCCCTCGAGCCTTACCTTCGATCATGTCCTCGAGCTGGACCTTCGATCGTGGCTTCGATCTCAAGTTCGAGCCTGAGCCTCGTCAACCCTGGGCTCGATATCAACTCAGAATATCCAATAGAAGAGGAAACACTGCAGCAACTTTTAAGTGCAATTTTTGATCCGTTAACCATCCGAAACTCACCCGAGGCCCTCGGGACCTCAACCAAATATACCAACAAGTCCTAAAACATCATACGAACTTAGTCAAACCTCTAAATCACATCAAACAACGCTAAAACCATGAATCATACCCCAATTCAAGCTTAATGAAACTAAGAGTTTTCAACTTCTACATTCGATGTCGGAACCTATCCAATCAACTCCGATTGACCTCAAATCTTACACACAAGTCATAAATGACATAACGGAGCTATAAAAAGTTTTGGAACTGGATTCCGACTCCGGTATCAAAAAGTCAACTCATCAGTCAAATTTTCAAACTTAAATTCTTGTTTTTAGCCATTTCAAGCCTAATTTAACTATGGACTTCCAAATAAAATTCCGAACACGCTCCTAAGTCCAAAATCATCATACGGAGCTGTTGGAATCATCAAAATTCTATTCCGTGATTGTTTTCACATAAATAGACATCCGGTCACTATTCGAACTTAAACATTTTAATTTTTCTTCAAAATTTCATATCTCGGCCTAGAGACCTCAGAATTTGATTCCGGGCATACGCCCAAGTCCCAAATCACGATATGGACCTACTGGACTGTCAAAGTACCGATCCGAATCCGTTTGCTCAAAATATTGACTAAAGTCAACACAATTGAGTTTTAAATCTCTAATCCACATTTTAATCTATTTTTCACATAAAAACTTTCCATAAAATTTTACGGATTGCGCACGCAAGTCGAGGAATGATAAACAGTACTTTTTGAGGTCTTAGAACACATAATTAATTATTAAATTTAAAGATGACATTTTGGATCATCACAAATCTGGTTTTAGCTTCTGCCTTCATCTGGTGCATTGTGCTTCGTGATCGCGAAGCCATTCTTGCGATCGCGGAGAGGAAAGTTAGACTGGCACATTTTGTGCTTCCTGTTCGTGACAGAGGGCACGCGTTCGCGAAGGGTCGAAGTGCAAAGCTTCGCGTTCGCGATTGAAGCCTCGTGTTCGCAACGAAGGAATGAGGTAGAAGATGAAGCACCAAATTTGTGCTACGCGATCACACAGGTCAGTAGGCGATCACGTAAGGTTGAGAAAATATTCTCTGTGATCGCATGGCCATTTACGCGATCACGTAAAGTTAAAATTTCGGGCAACCAAAACATGATTCGCGATCGCAAAGATTAAAATGAACCTGGGCAAAAGTTGTTCTACGCGATCGCAAACGAATTTCCGCGATCACGATGTATAAAAATCTCGACAAACAGAACTTAAGTTCTGGAAATGGGATTTCGACCCATTTTTTACCATTTTAGATTTTGAGCTCGGGTAAAATAAATTTTGGGCGATTTTCATGGAAAAACATTGGGGTAAGTGCTCCTTATCCTATATTGATTATATTTCATGATTCCATACTTATTTATATCATGAATCCGTGACTTTATGGAAGAAAAATTATATTTTTATAAAATCTTCCAAAAATATAAAATGAAAATTTGAAAGCCTATCCGATGTCGGAATTTGATAATCTTTGTATGGTTGAACTTGCATCGGAACGGGTGTTCGGATTTCGTTTGTTTTTTCGGGATTCGAGACGTGGGTCCCACTGTTGATTTTTAAAATGAATTTCGGATTTTTATCCGGAATATTTATAAATTTATATGGAATTAATTCCTACAATTTGTATTGAGTATATTGAATTGTTTATGATTAGATTTAAGGATTTCGGACACGAATTCGCGAGGCAAATGTTTATTAAATTCTTGAAATTTGGTTGCAAAGTGAGGTAAGTGTCGTGGTTAACCTTGACTTGAGGGAATAGAACCCTTAAATTATTTGTTATATGAGATGCATGTAAATCACGTATAAGCAAGGTGGCGAGTGTCTATACGTAGTCAAATTAATTATTTGCATAATTACTTAAAAAATCATAAATCGTTTTAAATCATGAATGAATTATTATATTAATTGTTTCACTCATATTCCTTGTCAAATATTAACTTTTGAATTCCTGCAATAATTGTTACATGCTTATTTGACATATGTGTCTTAATTGCTATTTGACATTTAGCATACTAAATATTAAACTGCTTATTTTCTCCATGATTTCCACAATTAATTGCTAATTATTATTGTTTCTTCATAAATAAATTATAATTATTGTGTGCCTTGATACTTAATAGTTTCTCATTGGATGTGGTATTTATTGGAGTAATTTTTATTACATTTATGAGTTATTAAAATATTTTGGAAGATCGGATTGCACGCTGCAACAGACTTATTTAAAAGTCTATATTGGGGGGATCAGATTGCACGCCGCAATAGACTTATTTAAAAGTCTATATTGGAGGATCGGATTGCACGCCGCAACAGACTTATTTAAAAGTCTATATTAGGGGATAAGATTGCACACCGCAACAGACTTATTTTAAAGTCTATATTGGGGGATCGGATTGCACGCCACAACCGACTTATTTAAAAGTCTATATTGGGGGATCAGATTGCACACCGCAACAAACTTATTTAAAAGTCTATATTGGGGGATCGGGTTGCACGCCGTAACATAATTGTTTAAAATTTATATTGGGGGAACGGGTTGCACGCCGCAATAGAAACAAGTTGAGGGATTGTGACTGCTGAATTGATTTCAATTATTAATATTATTTACTGTTCTTACTAATATTTCCGTTATTATTATTGTCGTTATTACTATTATTGCGTACAGGTTAAATGTAAGTGACCCGCCTTAGCCTCGTCACTACTTCGTCGAGGTTAGGCTCGGCACTTACCAGTACATGGGGTCGGTTGTACTGATACTACACTCTGCTCTTCTTATGCAGATTTCGGAGTTGGTCCCAGTGGTGTACCATAGACTTGCTCGGATTTCAGCTACTCAGAGGAGACTTGAGGTATAACTGCACGTCGTCCGCAGTTCTGAAGTCTCCGTGTACTTTACTTTAGTTGTGTGTTTGATTTCAGACAACTTTATTTTATTCAGACCCTTATTTGTATCATTCTAGAAGCTCGTACACTTGTGACTCCAGTTGTGGGATGGTATTTAGATATCACTATTATTATGGATTATTCACTACATTTCAGACTTTATTTTCGCATTTGTTTCTTTGATATTTATTAATTTAAAATTATTTTAAAATGGATAATATTATTCTAACATTGACTTGCCTAGCAAGTGAAATGTTAGGCGCCATCACGGTCTCGAAGGTGAGAATTTCGGGTCGTGACAAAAATTAACAAATTCAAAAAATATATATTAATAATAATAATAATAATAATAAAAATGGGAAAAAGCGAAATTACAAATTCTTAGGCTGTGTTTGGTATGTAGGAAAATGTCGTCCATGAAAAATATTTTCCTAGAAAATAAGTGATTTTATCACTTATTTTTCTCGTTTGGTTGGTGAGTGAATGTTTTTTCCATAAAATATTTTCTAGTGTTTGATTAGAGAGTAGAAAATATTTTCTAGGAAAATAATTTTTTATGTCACTCTCCTCACCCCCATTCCCCCAATTTGTGCTTCATAGCTTAAAAAACTATTTTTTTGGTTGAAAAGAAAATACTCTTTCTACAACATGAAAAGAAAGTATTTATTTTGTGAAAATAAAAGAAATATTTTTTCTACATCGTGAAAAGAAAATACTCATTTTGTTGAAAAGAAAGAAAATACTTTTTCTACATTATTTTGTTGAAATGAAAGAAAATACTTTTTCTATATTATGAAAAGAAAGTACTTTTCTTTGTTGAAATGAAATAAAATATTTTTTTTAAATCAGAAAAAAAAATACTCATTTTATTGAAACATGAAAAGAACATACTTTTAATAATATTTTTATTTAGGATAGGGGATAGGGTGGGGTGGGTAGGCATGAGTGTGGGTATAGGGGGTGGGTTGGCGGGGATAGGGAATAAAGTGGGAAAGATTGAAAAAAAATTTAAAAATTATTTTCTCTTCTCTTGATAAGGAAAACATTTTAAAATTATACAAATTTTCTTCAACTCTTAAACTATTTTTGGTATTTAAGTATGTATTTAGAAAGAACAAGAACGCTAAGCAATAGTAAACAATACTTACAATGTTTAGAAAAACAATTATTCACATAGTCAACTATAGTGAGAAGAAACATACGAAGGAAGAGGAGTTGAAATTCCTTTATAGCATTTTAAGTGTAAAAAATGATATCATGTATTTTGAGTAAGCAAAAGTTAGAAGATAGCCCACTAGTTTAACCCAGATTTTATCTATTTTGAATATGGATTGAAGCTCACATTTTACCCCAACTAAAATATCACTCATGCAATCCACTAAAATATGTGCGGATTGGACGGGTTGACAAAATATGGGCTTATTTTGCCGGCACTAATCACAATCCTTGTCGTGGCCCAAACTATATATGGAGTGTGATAGGCACTGCAAGAGTTTAATTAGCCTCTCTAAGCTGACCTATTTAACACTCAATATCACAAACACTCTACCCAATTATGTAAACTAAAATTTCATATAAACGTACATTTCTACAACACTTTGAATGGCCAAACACATATGAGAAGACTTTTGGAAAGGAAAACCTTATTCAAAGAGTACTTATTTATTTAAAGAAGCTTTGTGTTGTTTTTAAAATTACTTTTAGAAAGAAAAAGAAGATATCCAGACTACGTCTTATAAAAAAAACTAGTAAACTTGTCGTGCTTCGCGCGGTTTAGGAAAAACCTCTTTATGGAATGATCTTTTAATATTCGAATATTAAAAATAATAAAAATAGGTTATATATACCTAATTGTTTACCTTTTTGTTCTTTTATATCATGTTGGGTTTCACATAAGATAGGAGAAAGATAAAGAAGAGATTTTTTTTTATTTTCTTCGCGTAAGCTATTCATAGTTTACTCTTTGAGTTGCTTGATACTGACAACTACATACTTTTTTATCCTTATCTTCTGACGTGATATAAAAAAATTAAAGTGAATAGGTATTTCTTTTCTATTCATGAAATATAAAAATTTTATTATGACATACATGTAAAATTCATTAGGATATACAAATTTTTTGTGGGGGAGAATCCATTACTACTGCATGTCTGTCGTTATCGTAATCACTTCAAATCTCTACTATTTTTCTTTTGTTTGAGATCCCTCCCCATGTACATTTGATATGTCCAAAGGGAATGAAACATTGGAGGGTAAAACTAGAATGAAAGGGGAGCTCTATCAAAATGAAAGGGTGTTACTTCTCTGTCTTTGATGTTGCAAGTTGCAATCACATTAGGAACATAAGGCAAATACTAATAAAAGCAAAGTACGGCTATTTTAAACGGAAGGAACTACTCACAATTTCACTTTTGGAGATGAAAATTTTAATTGGACCACATTAAAAATATTACTAAATTATATTTTAATGAATTTAGCTAAAAGAGAAAAGATAAAAATATCATAAGTAGCCAAACATATATAATTTTTATAAATTGATAAAATCATAATTTTTTTCATTGATATCTATGAGTGCAATTTTCGTCCTTCAAGCACCATACATGACACAACCTATGTATAAGGGCGTGCAAATATTCTAACTTCTAGGCAACCTATTAAAACATAGTCCTAAGTACCCTGCCTTACAATGATCCCCATTGCCATTATGCAGGTCCACTCCTGCCAAAGGAGATGTTTCATTCTTCATAGACACGACTATTTGAGGAAGAGGCCTACTCCTTCCCTCGGTTCCGCCTCCGGCTGAGCAGGAAAATTCAAATCGATAGGCTTTTCCAGGTTCTAGGGAGGCTACTCTTCTTTTTGTTGATCAAGCTGCTTTCCCTCATGAACGAAGCGGTAACGAAGCATGTACGCGACAATCAAATACGGCTTTGCTCGCTTCAGTTAGTTCAGTTTAGTTTTAGTTTAGGTTTATTCTGTAAAATAAAATTTAATAAAAAATAAAATAAATAGAAATAAAAATTGATTCGAATGTTTGCAAATATAACTTTCCCACTTTTTCTTGTGAGGGAGGTTTGTGCACAACCAAGTGGGGAGATTGAGAGATATAAAGCAAGGTTAGTATGACCGATACTTTGCTTAGACAACACATCTTCACATTGCCTTCAAATATGTCTCAGTTCACACCTCCAATCCCTTCTAAACTTATAGTAAAAAGTCATCTTTGAAAAAAAAATGAATTGGTTAATATCCTCAATACAGAGTATTTAGCCTTGGCAATAGAAAATGTGAGCATTTCAACAAAGAATGAGATTAATATGAAACGTTCCATTCACATTAGATCTTTAAAGCTATTAAATGTATGTAATGGGTGATGCATTTTCCTTCTGCATCAATATATCTTTAATCTCCATAAATCTTGACCAAAACAATTTCATAAATGCACCTTTTCTCATGATAAATCCCAATATATTATAAAGTATAAACAGAGGTCAAAAAGGCATTGCCTTATTAAACAGTTTCTCCATCACAATCATTTTTTAAGTTAAATACAAATTGAGAAGTAGTTTAAATATATCAAATAAGTAGCTTAAGTTGTGAAAATGACAATGCATCATTATTGATGACCCAAGACCATACATATTGATTAAACTAAAAGAAATGCTATTTATTTGATGAATAAACCAGGTAGATTGAAAAAACATGACTACGTTTAACAGAAAACCCACATACGTTTGTATAAGCTCACCAATACACACTCTCCCTCCATATCTTATTTAGGCACACATTTTCACTTTTTGCTATGAATTTCACATAATTGTCAAGTGATGCCATATGAAAGTTTTAAAGTCCACCGATTGAGATACATCACAGATCCTTGTCCTGAAAAGTGAAAACCATTGAGGTTGAGAAGAGCTTTCCTCAAAGCGGCAACTTAATCACTTCACATTACCAGCCTCATTCCTCAATAGAGTCCTGTAAATGTCTGGTGTCCTTCTGGTTTAAAACTCTACAGCATATACAAAACATGTAATTTTTTTGTATTTCATTAGAAAAGAGTGTTGTAAATTTTAATTTATATGGAACCGCTATATAAGACCCAAAAAAATATATAATTTAACGTCGTTTTCATACCTTTATAGGATGTAATTTATGTCAGACAACCTTTGTAAGTTTTCTATGAAATAATGGACACAATCTGAAACTGATGGTCCTTACCATGTAAATAAGCTTCCTACAAGTCAAAAACCGTGTGAAAAGAAACTCAGTCAGGGAAAAAGGAAGAACTACTATTTGCTAAATTACCTAACAAAAGATCAAATGTAATTGCGAACGAAACAAAATCTTAAGCCAAAGAAATGACACATTAAGACTTAGTCATGTGAGAAATATGTAGTCAAGCAAGAGGATAATCCAACCTATCAATAAAATGACAAATTGAACATAACACATTCAGACTTTAAGAAGAAGATTGGATAAGCGGAAGATTCATTTAAACAACACCAAGAAACAATCGAAGTTAATGAGGCTTTTAAGTTTTCCAACAGAGTATAACAGTAATAATAATACTAACATAGCAAGAATGTTGTATAGTCAAATGAAAATCAGAAGTAACCGGATTTATCCAATATTAATATCTGAGGTTACAATGAAAATCTATCGTAGTCTAAACTCCTTATCAGTAAACTATAATTAATATTTATAGACATAAAAATAAGTTCAATGGTCATCCGTCATCAATATTAAATTAAAACTAACCCTTAATAATGACAAATTGCATTTTATTCTGCCTATGTCGCCTCATATATGTATTTTTTTGTGAGCATCTTCTTCTCTTGCTTTTGTGCTTTTTTTTCTCTCTTATTTCTAGCACTATTTATGTGATAATGGTGATTTTGTATTTTTCACTACCTTCATTCATGTCTTCATCGCTGCTACAACCGTTGGTGAGTCTTTAATCTTCGTTTGTTTTTCCTTCATATTTTTTCCAATTTAGTGTTTACATGGATATGGATGGCAAGGTAGTTAGTTTTCTTCCTCCTTAATTTAATTCACCCATAAATAAATTATATACACATACTAGGTGGATTATGGCCCGCGATGCGGGCCCAATATTATAATAGCTGGAATACTAATACTTATTTTGATTGTTTAAATAAAAGAATTAATTAATCTTGATCACTTTTGTATTGATACAGACGACAAAAGAAGAGACTGAAAGATATACATAGTAACAATTCAAATATAAATAACATTGCACACTAACTGCTTGATACTATATAGCACATACATTTAGGAAAAAAGTTATCCAAGTTGTACAAATTTTTTGACAAAACATCTTTTCAGTGGGTGTTGTGTGCTCGCAAAAAGACATGAGAGTAATCTTCTACATATATACAATCTACATAATGACAAGATACTGTAATTTTTTTTTGGTAGTCTGCTATAAAACTATTGGCACCCGAAGAAATCATATGTTAAAACTATAATTGGCAAGCATGTTCTATGTTACAAGCTTTTCATGTAAATTCTCCGCATCTAACATAATTCACTCATAACTATTTTGTCCCGCAAAATGAATTACCAACAGAAATAATAATATAGCCGGTGATAATTTCACATCTCAAATGTGAATACTTCATCCTCAAGACAAAAACCTTCTGCTACCGCTACAATCTCAACATCATTGTTGTGTCCCTGACAACTTGTCACAACCCGAAATTTCCCACCGACGGGACTGTGATGGCGCCTAACATCTCACTTGCTAGGCAAGCCAACGTTAGAAAATCGTTAAACCAATTCCTTATTTCCATTCAGTAGATAACAATAACTAACTAAGATGAAATATAATTAGTGCGAAATATCGTAAAACTGTATTAATTACTACCATCCGGATCTGGAGTCACAATTCACGAGTATTCTAGAATTTACTACAAGTAATAGTCTGAAAGAAATACAACTGTCTAAATGAAAGAAAACAATAGGACATAAAAGATAGACGGGGACTTCAAGGTCTGTGAACGCCGACAGATCTACCTTGAGTCTCCGGACAGCGGACCAGTAGCAAATCTCGATTAACCTGAGCCGGTATCAAAATCTGCACAGAAAGTGCAGAGTGCAGTATCAGTATAACCGACCCCATGTACTGGTAAGTGTCGAGCCTAACCTCGACGAAGTAGTGACGAGGCTAAGGCAAGGCACCTACAAATCAACATGTACAATTTAACACAGAAATGAAGAACTAAACAGGAAATGTCGGGAGGGAAAACATACTGAGGGGAATACAAGATAAATAACTACAACAGAATGATCACCGGAGCAGTCAATATACCATGAATCAACAGGAATAGTGAATACAGTAAGAAAAAATGCACGACATCACCCTTCGTGCTTTTACTCTCAATCTCACCATAAAATTAATAGAAATGGCATGGCATCACCCTTCGTGCTTTTACTCTTATATCATGGCACGACATCACCCTTCGTGCATTAACACTCACAATATGGCACGATATCACCCTTCGTGCATTAACACTCACAATATGTGTTACGCGGCGCCTTCCTGAAGTTCCTTGGAAGGGCGACGTAAGGCTAAGCAACCGATGTCAGTGCAGTTGCTATGCGCCAACCGAGGTCCTCGCCGTACGCTAGACTAGATTGTCAGTGTCGTACGAAAAAACCAATGTCGTGAGCAATTGAGCAGCGAAAAATGAGCAATTGATGATGAAAGCTGATGATTGTATTGATGATGATGAAAGCTATTACAAGATGCAATGCGGTGTCGGGGTGGGGAGACACCAGTACAGAGAATTGTTTAAATGCTTGAATGTTTGAATGCTTTGGTCCCCCTTAATAATGCTTAAAAAAAATAAACCAAAGTTACATGAGTTGACCTACGAAAGCTGTAGAAGCACACTGAAAATGAATGAAGTAAAACTACTCTATAATTACAATGAAAAGGACTTGGTCTTCTATGGAAGCAAGTCCGATGGTAGCAACTTTGTCTTGAGCATCAGGGTCTGCGCGCACATTGCTGTGGGCGCGCGCGACACTATTTGGATCTGCTAGCGGCGGGGCACTGGTGCTTGGCGTTGGGTCTGCGCGCGCGGCATTGTCAGTGTGCGCGGCGCTGATGGCATTCGCCAGCCGCTGGGCACTGGTACTGATTATTGGTGGGGCGACAGAGGCGCATGCTCGCTTGTCACTTGGCGCTGCCAAGACCACGGGGCCGACCGTGGCGCTAGGCATTGGGAGGCTTGCCGGGACGCCACGGGGCGCGTCCAAGGGGTCATGGGTCGATGATGGAAAGCAGCCTATGACATTCTCCCCCACCTGAGTTGGCGACGTCCTCGGAGCCTTACCTGCCGGATGATGATGATTGGTCATGCTCTTGTTGGCTGGGAGGTTTGTTCCCCTCGGTGTTGTGAGATGTCTTTCTGAATGATCTTCCATGTATTTCTGAATTGGCCTGCGGCGGCTGACATGGAAGACTGGATGGATTTTCCACCAGGCTGGTGTGTTCAGCTTGTATGTGGATTTCCCGATGCGCCTTTCAATGGAAAAAGGCCCGATGTAGTTTTGCAATAGGCGAGGATCTTGGGTCCTCTTTGCAAACAAGTTCCTCCTCGGGGTTCTTACCATCACTTTGTCCCCTGCTTGATGTTGGGCAAAGTGACGGTTTTGTTCGGCATACCTCGTTGCCCTCTCTTGGGCTTTGACAAGATAGCTCCACACTATCTTCAAAGTTTGCTCCCATTCTGTCGAGAAACTGGCAGCTCGATGAGATGATGGCATGTCTGGTGCATTCACATTTTGTGGGAGTAGCGGTTGCTGTCCGGTAATAATTTCAAAAGCGCTTTTGTTTGTATGGGCGCACTTTTGTGAATTGAAACATAGCTGAGCAGCATCCAGAAGCTTCACCCAATGTGTTTGTGACCCGGTTGCAAATTGGCGGAGATATTCCTCCAGCATGTCATTGAACCGGTCTGTTTGATCATATGTTTGCTGATGATGATGGTTTGAGTTGTAACTCAATTTGGATCCGAGGCAACTGAAGAGTTGGGTCCAGAACTTGCTAGTGAAGCGTGGGTCGCAGTCACTAATGATGTTGCTGGGCATACCCCAATGTTTGACAACATGAGAGAAGAAGAGTCGAGCTGTATCTTCTGCTGATATGTTCTGTGGGGCTGCGATGAAGGTAACATACTTGGAAAATTGGTCTACTACCACCATAATGGTTGCATGATTTCCGACCTTGGGTAATCCTGTGATGAAATTCAGGGAAATGCTTTCCCAAGGTCTCTGTGGGACAGGTAGCGGCTCCAAGAGTCCCGCTTATGCTGAGTGATCCGACTTGTCCTTTTGGAATGCTTGACAAGTCTTCACACAATGAGGGGCGCCATGAGCTGTTGGACCCCGATTATGTGATGTCTATTTGTTGATGTTGAGGGCAGCCGGAACCGTGGGTTCAGGTCTATTGGTTCCCTCCTTAAGCCGCATGGCCGTGATATTTTCGCCATCTTCTTGGATATGCACGCTATGGTGTGGGGTTTGGCTACGTTGTCTCCCATCATTAGGAGCATGTTGGCATATGGTACCGGGATGGTGTTGGTCTGCCTGAGGAATTCCAATCCCACTATCAGTTCGAAGTTATTGATGATAGCTATGTGTAGGTCGAATATTCCCTTATATGGGCCAAGCTGGATTGGCGCTTTTTTGGCTATTCTACTCACTTGCTGAGATGGAGTGTTGATAGCCTTGACACAACCCTTGCATTTTTGCACTGCTAGACCGAGGCGCTGCACCTGAGTTGAGGCCAGGTAGTTGTGGCTAGCACCCGTGTCTGTCAATGCCCGAATAGGTCTGCCGTTTACTTTCATGTCAACGAACATTAGGGTCCTCTTTTGTGATGTGGGAGGCCTCTCGTCCGCCTTTCCTTTTCCTTTCTTATCGATTGGGAATGCTTCTTCTTGGGGTTGCCAGCACTGGTTCCCGCCAAGGTATCATGAATGGAGTCAACAAATGCGTTGAAGGCCTCTACCTGTTCTTCGCTGACTGAGCCGTCCTGATCTGACTCATCATCGTCAACAGTTTGTTGAGCATTGATTTGTGTATTTGGGCATTGATTGTTCCAATGTTCCCCGCCGCAATGACGGCATTCTGATGGGGGCTTTCTCCCTTGATTGTTGTTGACTGATGCAGCAGTGTTGCTGCTTGAGGAAGGAGTCTTAGATTTGGATGCACCTCGATCTCCTCCGTTTCTGTTGGGGCCACCGTTGCTAGGTTGGCTCCCGTTGTATCCCCCTCGGACAGGCGGCTGGGTCCTATCCTTCTGAGTTTCCAACTGGTAATCCCCAAGGCACTCTGCAGCTTGAATGGCCTTGGGCAGGGTATCTACCCGCTGTCTTTGCAGCTCCATACGAGCATGAGGTTTCAAACCTTCTATGAATGCGAACAGTTTGTCTTTGTCCCCCATATCCCGTATGTTTAGCATGAGTGCGGAGAATTCACGCACGTAGTCCCGCACCAACCTGGTGTGGCGGAGTTCACGCAACTTTCTCCGTGCATTGTATTCCATATTTTCGGGGAAGAACTGCATGCGTATGGCGGCCTTCAGTTCTGCCCATGTCTGGAGAGTATCTTCACCGGCCCTGATGGCTTCGTATTTGACTCGCCACCAAAGTTTTGCATCGCCTTGCAGATACATAGCAGCAGTTGCTACCTTCTTGGATTCCTCCAACTATCCAACGACATCGAAGTATTGTTCGATGTCGAAGATGAAGTTTTCCACTTCTTTAGCATCCCGGGCTCCGTTGTATGGCTTGGGCTCCGGAATTTTCAGCTTTTGTGGCATGGGGGCAATGTTCATGGCACCCCTGATGTGGTTTTCGCCTCCTTTGAGCAGGCTTTGAAGGGCAGCATTGACAACATTGAGCTGGCCTGTCAAGTTGTTTATGGTTTGCTGCATGACGGTCAGTCTGTCTGCCTCTAGTTCCCGATGAGCTAAATCCTCGGCGCGCTCCTGTTGGGGGTCCTCGAATTTGCCATGAATTTTGGTTGCCTCGACGGCAGCCGTTTCCCGATCTTCCTTAGAGTCTTGACTGATGTTTGCTATGTGAATTTCTTCCTGCCGCATTCTGCGGTCCAGGTCATCCAACCTTTGTACTAGGCTGATTTTTAGATCAGGCAACGTATCCACGATGGGCCGTAATGCGTCAACCGTCTCTTCTAGGGTCGTGATGCGATCCCCGTAATTCACCATGGTCAGAAATGGTGATGATGATGCCAATGAGTTCCCTCGTCCGATGTCGAGCCTAGGCTCTGATACCAACTGTTACACGACGCCTTCCTGAAGTTCCTTGGAAGGGCGACGTAAGGCTAAGCGACCGATGTCAGTGCGGTTGCTATGTGCCAACCGAGGTCCTCGCCGTACGCTAGACTAGATTGTTAGTGCCGTACGTAAAAACCAATGTCGTGAGCAATTGAGCAGCGAAAAATGAGTAATTGATGATGAAAGCTGATGATTGTATTGATGATGATGAAAGCTATTACAAGATGCAATGCGGTGTCGGGGGGAGAGACACCAGTACAGAGAATTGTTTGAATGCTTGAATGTTTGAATGCTTTGGTCCCCCTTAATAATGCTTAAAAAAAATAAACCAAAGTTACATGAGTTGACCTAAGAAAGCTGTAGAAGCACACTAAAAATTAATGAAGTAAAACTACTCTATAATTACAATGAAAAGGACTTAGTCTTCTATGGAAGCAAGTCCGATGGTAGCAACTTTGTCTTGAGCATCAGGGTCTGCGCGCGTATTGCTGTGGGCGCGCGCGGCACTATTTGGATCTGCCAGCGGCTGGGCGCTGGTGCTTGGCATTGGGTCTGCGTGCGCGGTATTGTCGGTGTGCGCGGCGCTGATGGCATTCGCCAGTCGCTGGGCGTTGGCACTGATTATCGGTGGGGAGACAGAGGCGCATGCTCGCTTGTCACTTGGCGCTGCCGAGACCACGGGGCCGACCGTGACACTAGACGTTGGGAGGCTTACCGGGACGCCACGGGGCGCGTCCAAGGGGTCATGGGTCGATGATGGAAAGCAGCCCATGACATATGGCACGATATCACCCTTCGTGCATTAACACTCACAATATGGCACGACATCACCCTTCGTGCATTAACACTCATAATATGGCACGGCATCACCTTTCGTGCATTAACACTCACAATATGGCACATCATCACCCTTTATGAATTAACACTCACAATATGGTACGGCATCACCTTTCGTGCATTAACATTCACAATGTGGCACGGCATCACCCTTCGTGCATTAACACTCTCCCTTACCATAATGCAATGCATAAATAATAACAGGGAGATAGAATAACAAGTACAAACCTTACTTCAATATTTGATTCCATAATATCAATCTCAATTTTGAAATAAAAACTCAACTATCACTAGAAAATCCGTAAACATGATAAGAACGATAAATTGAACAATATTAGCATAACACGTAGCAATTTGACAAAGGAAAAGACAATGTAAGAAAAACAGAGAAACATGGAAAAACAAGTAAATTTGGCGGCGCATAAGTACTCGTCACCTCACATATACGCCGCTCACATGAATTTCACTTAGCAAGTAATCTAAGGTTCCTAATTTCCTCAAGTCAGGGTTAGACTGTCACGACCCAAAACTAGCCCCTGTCGTAATGGCGCCTATCGTGGAACTAGGCAAGCCGACTCATTTTCAAAACAACCGATATTTCATTTTAAAGATAATTTCAAGGTTATTTGACATAAAACCTCCATTAAAAGAGTTCAAATCAAAGAAAAATAGAAGTGCGGAAAAGAAAAGCCCGATATCGGGGTGTCACTAGTCATGAGTATCTACTACAATCTGTCTAACAATATCAAGGCTAACTCAGCCTGAAAAATAATTAAATACAACTAGAGGAAGATAAGAGGGAGAAGAGCAGGGGCTGCGATCGCCAAACAGCTACCTTGCTATCTCTAAGAAAATCTGCAATCAGAACACTCAATAACCGCTACCGTGTCAAGCTATACCTGAATCTGCACACAAGGTGCAAGGAGTAACATGAGTACGCCAACTCAGTAAGTAACAACAATAAATAAAGACTAAGCAGTAGTGATGAGTAATAAAGCATATAACGTGCATATCAGGAAATCTCAGTAAAATACCACATGCTTTTAAAATCAGGATTTGAATCAAACATCTCGTTTAAATCCAGTTCTAGTAAAAATTATTTAAA
Organism: Nicotiana tomentosiformis; assembly: GCF_000390325.3. Taxonomy (NCBI): domain Eukaryota; kingdom Viridiplantae; phylum Streptophyta; class Magnoliopsida; order Solanales; family Solanaceae; genus Nicotiana; species Nicotiana tomentosiformis. The sequence continues at coordinate 60,657,240 of NC_090813.1, read as the reverse complement.
GATATTTTTCCAACAGTTTTTCAAACGAAGACTCAATGCAAAAGTGAGCAAAAATGATGAAATCATAAATAGCCCCCGGGCAAAACATCACTCATATACAGCCCTTCGGGCAAACCTCACAGTCACTCGTACCACTCGGGCATACCTCGCAATCGCTCATGCCTCTTAGTCACTCAACACTCGGCACTCGCACTCAGTAGGTACCTGCGCTCACTAGGAGTGTGTACAGACTCCGGAGGGGCTCCTTCAGCCCAAGCGCTATAATCTGCACGGACAACTCACATGCCAAAATAATAAAGTATGCTGCAGGCGGGTAGCCCCGATCCACACTCATACTCACAATCAGGCCCTCGGCCTCACTCAGTCATAAATATGCTGCAGGCGGGCAGCCCCGATCCACACTCATCCTCACAAATCAGGCCCTCGGCCTCACTCAGTCATAAACCTCTCAAGCCACTCGGACATTTCAGTAAAACAAGGCATTCGGCCCAAAACATTTATATGCATAAAAAATAAAGTCATAAAACTAAGTTATGCGTTAAACAAGTATAAACATGACTGAGTATAGATTTTCAATCGAAAACAGTGAGAGGATGGTAAGAAACAACCCCTAAGGGTCCAAACAGCATTGGCGCAAGGCCCAAACATGGCATTCAACCCAATTTATAAAAATTCTTTCTAAAACATATAAGTATCAAATGGTTTCAACAAAGTATGCAACTTTACAGTTGATACGGGACGGACCAAGTCACAAATCCCCAATAGTGCACGCCCACACGCCCGTCACCTAGCATATGTGTCACTAAAAATAGTAGAATGATATAAAATCCGGGGTTTCATACCCTCAGGACCAGATTTACAATCGTTACTTACCTCAAACCGGTCAAATCTCTAACCTGCAATGATCTTGCCTCTGGACTCGGCCTCCAAATCCTCCGAATCTATTCACAATCAGTACAATACCATCAATACGCGCTAATGGAATGAATTCCACAAGAAAAACTACAAAATTAGACCAAAACCCGAAATTGGCTCAAACCCGGCCCCTGGGCCCACGTCTCGAAATCCGACAACATTTACAAAACTAGAAAGCTCATTCACTCACGAGTCTAACCATACCAAATTCATCAAAATCCGACATCGTTTGGTCCTTCAAATCCTTAAATTATTCTCCAAAAATTTCAAGCCCTAACCCCTAATTTTCACAAATTACCATGATTAAAACAATGGGAAATCACCATATATACAAGTATTAGGGCTCAAGTAACTTACCTCAACGAAATCCCCTTGATTCCCTCTTCAAACCTTTCCCAAAAGCTCCAAAAACCGAGTTGAAATTGTGAAGAATGACCAAAATTCGCGAAGGGTTCTATTTATGGTTTCTGCCAAGGTTTTTCGCACCTGCGGCCATTTTCTCGTACCCGCGCGACCGCACCTGCAGTCTAAGAAGCCACACCTGCGCAACTCACTTAATCACCCATATTCTGCACCTGCGGACCCCTTCCTCGCACCTGCAGACTCGCATCTACGGTCCCAGGTGCGCATCTGCGAAACCAGCCCAAACTTCTCATCTCCGCATCTGCGCTCAAAGCCTCGCACCTGCGGGCTCGTAGATGCGGCCAATTCTTCGCACCTGCGTTCCCAGTCTTGGCCCAGCATCTCCCGTACCTACGCATTCCCCACGCGCACCAGCGGCCTCGCACCTGCGACCCTTTCTTCCGCAGGTGCGGAAATAGCAGAAGCAGCAGCTTCAGCTGTAATTTTCAACTTCAACAAATCCGTTAACCACCCGGAATCACCCCGAGGCCCTCGGGACCTCAACCAAAAATACCAACAAGTCATATATCAATATACCAACCTAGTCGAACCTTCGAATCACTCAAAACAATATCAAATCATCAAATTACTGTCGGATTCAAGCCTAAGAACTTCTAAATTTCCAAATTCGGCAACCAATGCCAAAACCAACCAAACCACGTCCGAATGACCTCAAATTTTGCACACACGTCACAAATGACACTACGAACCTACTTCAACTTCCGGAATTCCATTCCGACCCCGATATCAAATTTTCCACTGCCGACTGAAATCGTCAAATTACCAATTTCGCCAATTCAAGCCTAATTCTGCCACGGACCTCCAAATCACATTCCGGACGCCTTCTAAGTCCAAAATCACCTCTCGGAGCTAACGGAACCATCAGAATTCAAATCCGAGATCGTTTACACATAGGTCAACATCCGGTTGACTTTTACAACTTAAGTTTCTACTTAAGAGACTAAGTGTCTCAATTCACTCCGAGTTCCTTCCGGACCCGAACCAACTAACCCGATATAATATAATATAGCTGAATAACACAAAAAGAAGTAGAAATGGGAAAAACTGGGCTATAACGCTCGAAACGACCGGCCGGGTCGTTACAACACAACACTTACCTCGCTCCGAAGACCACTTAATTCTCAATCACAGTTTTTCCTTTGGAATTCGCCTCCAAACCACTCGTATCTATTCAAATATGACTCAATAATATCAAATATTACTAAAGGAATCTATTATATTGCATAAATTAAATTTCCAAAATTTTTCTCCAAAAAGTCAAAAAATTGACCCCGGGCCAGCTTGGTCAAAATCCGAGGTTCGGACCAAAATTCTTTTACCCATTTAATTAGTTTTGGAATCCGACCTCAAATTGAGGTCTAAATCCCCAAATTCCCGAAATCCCTAGTTTCTACCCTAACCCCTAATTCTACCATGAAAACTCTAGATTTTAGGTTGAAAATTCAAGAAATGTAATGGGTAATTGAAAGAAAATGGTTTAGAATCACTTACCAACAATTTGGGGAAGAAATGACTCTTGAAAAATCGCCTCATCGTTTGGTTTTTGAGAAAAATGAGTTTTTGGCTAAAATCCCATTTTTGGGTTCTATTAAGTGCTGGGCGACAGTGTTCATCGCGTTCGCGAGAGCACTGTCGCGTTCACAAAGTGTATGGGCTGCCAAGCCTTCGCGTTCGCGAGACAGTGATCGCGTTTGCATAGTCTACACTTCCCTGGTCTTCGCGTTCGCGAGTCATTGTTCGCGTTCGCGATGAAGAAAAAGTTTTATGCCCCTCCCCAGTACCTAACGCTACGCGTTCGCGAAGGATAACGTCCCTATCGCTTCACGTTGGTGACCAAGTCTTCGCGTTCGCGAAGAAGAAATCCTCAGCTGCCCAGTTTACCTTTCGCGTTCGCGAGAATACCTTCACGAACGCGAAAAAGGACATGCCAGAACACAGACTCTGCAGAAAAACCATATTTTCCAAGTCCAAAACATCCAGTGGCCTATCCGAAACTCACCCGAGCCCTCGGGGCTCCAAACCAAACATGCACACAAGTCTAAAAACATCATACAAACTTGCTCGCGCGATCAAATAGCCAAAATAATACCTAGAACTCCGAATTTAAGCACCAAATCGAATGAAATTCTCAAGAACACTATAAAATTTCTATTTTCTCAACTGGACGTCCGAATCACGTCAAACCAACTCCGTTTCTCACCAAATTTCACAGACAAGTCCTAAATATCATAATGAACCTGTACCGGGCTCCGGAACCAGAATACGGACCTGGCACTAACAATGCCAAACATCAATCAATTCTTAAAAATAATTAATTTTTAGACTTTTAATTTTTATCAAAAATTCATAACTCAAGCTAGGGACCTCCGAATTCGATTTCGGGTATACGCTCAGGTCCCATAATTCGATACGGACCCACCGAGACTGTCAAAATACGGATCCGAGCCCGTTTACCAAAACTGTTGACCGAAATCAACTAAAATCAACTTTTAAGGCAAAAATTCTTATTTTCATTAGTTTTCAACATAAAAGCTTTCCGGAAACCTGCCCGCACTGCGCACTCAAATCGAGGAGGGTAAAATGAGATTTTTAAGGCTTAAGAGCGCAGATTCGAGTTCTAAATCATAAGATGATCTTTTGGATCATCACACAGCCAAAACCTTCTGCTACCGCTACAATCTCAACATCATTGTTGTGTCCCTAACAAAGAGACCCGTGTTAGCAGATTCCAAATTTGATTTCTTAGTAAATAGATGTTCATATTAAATAGATGTTCATATTAAATATTGCTAAGTAATGACATGTGATAGAAAGACCACATTCCACACCATAGCTCTGCTGCAATAGCAAGTAAGAAATAAAACCATACAATTAATATAAGAAAATTCCAGTTCACAAACTACAGAGGCATAAGTAGGGAAAAATTGATAAGAAGTTCCTTAAGTACTGCACTTGGAATTCTTGTTAATTAATCTTTTGCAGCTTGCCTGAAGCTAATAACCATGAAACTTAATACTACAATACACACCTTGAATTGTTAGCTTAGCATGAACCCCACTTCTAACAAGAACAACCAGAGGTCTAATAATGATTACCCACTTGATTTGTTCAAAATTGCTCAAATGACATTTCAATTAAGAAAAAGCAATCATTTTATATATTCAATTACCTGATACACTAATACCAACCAAACTACTTCACACACTTCTCTTTTTCATTTCCAATTCAAAGGAAACAAAGAAATAATTCATCATGATACTAATTATAGCAGAGCATTTGTTTCTTTTCTTTTATTAGTATATTCAAGAAACAACATAAACAAATCCACAACTTGCAACCATTTTCTACTCCTCATATAATGCTCCAAACATCTAAAATTCTACCCAATCAACGATCAACTTCCTACTCACTGAATCTATTTTAAGATTTTATGTTTTTTAGTCCTAAAGGTAAACCACCAAGAGCTATAAGACATATCAACCACATTTGAGCACCCCACATTGGTTGATTTTACCTTTGGGGGGGGGGGGGGGAGGGATCCTAAATTGTTTATCAGTTTTGTATCGAGGTACTTAGAATATCAATACCCGCCTTAAGCATAATAAATAGAACTTAATATTGTTGTGTGCTTAGTATCTTGATAAATACATGAATGTCATTTATGCGGGAGGCTATGTTATATCTCTAACATATCCCTCATTTTGATTCATTGGTCAGTACTGCCAATTCTACTACTTAGTCTTTTTCCTCAAGCAACAAATCTTACTTGGTCTTTCCTAAAGTTAAGGTTATTATTTCACAGCTGGTAAGGTAGTTCAATAATGTTAAAAAGTTTATATAATTCGACAAGTTCGTGCAGAAAATGCTAAAATGGCTACACATTAGAAAATAGACAAAAGGGCAGCAATGGAAATTCAAATAAGCAAAGTAAGCAGTGGGAAGCAACATCTATATGGAATGTTCAATATTTTATTTTTTGGGTTTCCATCTTATTAGCTATCTTCAGATTAAGTTATCATGTCATCTTTTAGAATGTTTCCATGCTTCAACTTCTTATCTTAAAAATATGCTTCCTCAAGAATGAGAAATAAGATGAGGAAAAATGACTACAAGAACACGGAAAAAAGTACCTTGTACTGGACAAAAAGAGACCACATACCTAATAAAGAATACTACAGCAGCAACCTCTGTATCGCAGAGAACGGAAGGTCCCCAACTTCTTCAACAAATCCAATAAGCTTCTTCTAGAGTCTGACTTTCACCCAACTTTCTTGCAATTCACATTCTCTGTCAATATTCACCAAACCTCGACTTTATTCTATGGATAAAAACAACTCTACAACGTTCAATGTCCTCTCTAGTGTTCTTATTAAACAGAAAGTACATAAAGGATAGTGCAAAATAAGGGGCAAGGACATGGAGAAACACAGGAAGAATGCAGATAAGGAGAGAGGAAATTGAAGTAACTACTAAGAGAAATCAGGTAGCAAATGCTGCATGTAATAGAGCATTGTTTTGCTACCTCGTAGGTATGTGGAGGACTATCCATACGTGCAGTGTTTGAGCAGAAAAACAGATTAATCAATCGTCAATTTGACTGCGAGGCAATGTTACATCCTCATTCTCACATAAAATGAAACACAGAACAGAAATCAGCAGACACTACAAATAAATACTCTGTATTAGGAGACACAGTTTAAAAATGGCAAGATAATATATCTTGTTGCCAACTATCTGACATCAAAAGCATGAGATGGTATTGAAAATACATTCTACCATTTCCGATGTATAATGCATGATCCTACAGTGAATTTGGATGTTTAAAAAAACAAACGCTTATAACTGAATCTGATCTAAAAGAGAATAAAACCCAAAAGCATACACGCATTACCTAATGCATCTCTACCCCTTAAATGAATAGCAATTTGAAGGAGTTTAAAAATATATACTTTGAAAACCACATCATTAAGGAAAAGTAGTTCCAATTTTTTTTTATAACGCTAAAGCAGAAAACATACTTACTTTGTTTAGTCAAATACAAAGAGAAAAATAAACCTCAAAAGACAACATAAATAGAACCAAAAAGACCACATAATTTAATTGTATATATTTCAACACGAACCTACGCAGTTAAAAAAGAAAGAGCATCCAAATACCTATTAATATAGCATTTGTGAGTATTACTCAAAAGGGGGAAAATCAATCTGAGAGTGAAAATATAATATAAAATTGACGAAAGAAATATCCGCATGTATGTAGAAAATCCAATGTAAACATCCAGTCAAATACAATGTAAACATCCGGTTAGCAAAAAATGAATTGCAGAAAAAAACTACCAAAATAAAGAGCTTACAATTTGAAAGATGAACACCATAGGAAGAACAAAGAATCTAGAATTTGAGATTCAAGAAAGAAACATACAAATATAGGAATAGAGTGAGAGGGCGCAAAAGAGGGAATAGAAGAACAGAGACGGAGAAAGAAAAAGAAAAGAGTTGTATGAAGCCAGTTGTCCCACTAAGATGAACATGTGTCGCCCAGAATAGAGAAACGGAAGTAAAATCACACTAGTTAATAGATAAAATGTCTAAAATGTTATGAATATATTATATTATGGATGTTCATTTAGTACTCCGTTGTAAATAAGCTTCCTGAAAAAGTTTATTCATATGAGACTCCGCCATAAATACATTTATCTATTTAGTACTCTATTGGAAATAAGTCTCCTGAAGAAGCTTATCCTTTCGGTACTCCGTTATGGATAAATATTACCCATGATAGAAGATTATCCATATCTGGCACAACAGTTTAGAGCAACAGCTTACAAGCAGCTTACACAGCAGCTTACAAGCAACTTACACAGCAGCTTACAAGCAGCTTGTAGTAGCAGCTTACAAGCAGCTTGCAGTAGCAGCTTACACAGCAGCTTGCAGTAGCAGCTTACACAACAGCTTCCTTTCTTCTATAAATAGAGGAGAATTCAGTTCATTATGTACAGAAGTTTGAAGTTTGAATAATATATTATTTTCTCTCTATACTTGTCTTTACTTTACAGTTTTTATTTTATAACACGTTATCAGCACGAGACTCTGTCATCTCGAGAAAATACTTTGAAAGTATCAGAGGTACGTACTTTCTTTTTCTAAATAATTTCAAATCTTTCTAAACTTGAGTTTGTAGCTCTGGATATATCGGGCAAAAGCTACATGTCTTGGGTGCTTGATGCCGAAATTCATCTTGATGCGATGGGTCTGACAGACACCATCAAAGATAAAAATCAGGCATCAAACCAAAACTGTGCCAAAGCAATGATATTCCTACGCCATCACCTTGATGGGGGCCTGAAAATGGAATATCTTACTGTTAAAGATCCAGTCATACTGTGGAGTAATTTGAAAGATAGATATGACCACCTGAAGATGGTCGTTCTTCTACAGGCACGTTATGATTGGACTCATCTAAGGCTACAAAATTTTAAATCTATCAGTGAGTATAATTCTGCTATGTTTAGAATTATTTTCCAATTGAAACTATGTGGTGATAATATTACTGATCATGATATGTTGGAGAAAGCTTTCACCACTTTTCATACATCGAATATGCTCATGCAGCAGCAATATCGAGAGATGGGATTCAAAAAGTATTCTGAATTTATCTCACATCTTCTTGTAGCCGAGCAACATAATGGGCTATTAATGAAAAACCATAAAAGCCGACCTACTGGTTCTTGTCCATTCCCTGAAGTGAATGAGACGAACTTCCACCAAGCTAAACGTGGAAGAGGACGTGTCCCCAGTCGTGGTCATGGCCGTGGTCGGGGAAGAAACTCTAATCGTGGTAATAATAATGCACCAAAGAACCCTCCTCACCACCAGCAGTGGAAAAGGAAGGAACAAAAGCATGAAGCGGTGCAAACAGCAAAGCCAGAAAATGCATGCTATAGATGTGGAGGAAAAGGGCACTGGTCACTTACATGCCATACGCCAAAGCACCTAGTTGAGCTATATCAAGCTTCCCTGAAGAAGACAGAGAAAAATGCTGAAGCAAATTTTATTTCTGAAGATAATTTAGACTTCATACATTTGGATGTAGCTGATTACTTTGCACTCCCAGAAGGAGAAACAAGTCATGTGATCGGTAGTGAATCTGTAGAGATGTAAATATTTTAATTTTTGTTATTTGTAGTAGATAGTATAATTATGTAATTGTTGTACATAAATAAAAGTTATAATGTTTACTATCATATTTATTTTGTTTATGTCATTTTGAAGAATATGGATAATCCTCAAATTATGTTTGGATCAAAGACCAATCATGAAGATATTTGTGTAGTTGATAGTGGAACAACTCATGCCATATTCAAAGATCAGAAATACTTTTCTTATTTGCATAAGGAAAAAGCAAATGTTTCTACAATTTCTGGTAATATAAGTTTGATTGAAGGCTCCGGAAGAGCTATTGTATTTCTGTCTAAGGGAACAAAACTTATTATTGACAATGCATTGTACTCCTCCAAGTCCCGAAGAAACTTGTTGAGTTTTATAGATATCCGCCGAAATGGGTATCATGTTGAGACAATAGATGAAATGAATGTGGAATATCTTTGTATTACAAAGAATATTTCTGGCCAAAAATGCATTGTAGAAAAGTTATCAACTTTATCTTCTGGCTTATATTATTCAAAGATTAGTACAGTTGAAGCACACTCTATCGTAAACCAGAAGTTTACTGATTCAAATACTTTTGTGCTTTGGCATGGCCGTTTGGGCCATCCTGGATCAATAATGATGAGACGAATTACTTAAAATTCGAGTGGGCATCCATTAAAGAACCTGAAGATTCTTACAAATAATGAATTTTCTTGCGATGCTTGTTATCAAGGCAAAATGATCACTAGACCATCACCAATGAAGGTTGGCATTGAGTCCCCTACCTTTTTAGAACGTATACATGGGGATATATGTGGACCTATTCACCCACCAAGTGGGTTGTTTAGATATTTTATGGTCCTAATAGATGCATCTTCAAGATGGTCTCATGTGTGCCTATTATCATCTCGCAACCTGGCGTTTGCAAAATTATTAGCCCAAATAATTCGATTAAGGGCATAATTCCCAGATTATCCTATAAAGGCTATTCGCCTTGATAATGCTGGAGAATTCTCATCTCAAGCTTTTGATGATTACTGTCTATCAGTTGGGATAAAAGTTAAACATCTGGTAGCTTATGTTCATACTCAAAATGGCCTTGCAGAGTTATTTATTAAACGACTGCAATTGATAGCAAGACCACTACTTATGAAAACAAAATTGCCCACTACTGTTTGGGGCCATGCTATCTTGCACGCAGCATCACTTATCTGTCTCAGACCAACACATTATAATAAATATTCTCCGTCACAATTATTTTTTGGTCATGAACCAAATATTGCCCATCTATGAATTTTTGGATGTGCTGTATATGTGCCAGTAGCACCACCACAGCGCAGTAAGATGGGCCCCCAAAGAAGGTTAGGAATATATATTGGGTTTGAATCACCCTCTATTATTCGCTATCTTGAACCATTGATGGGAGATTTATTTACTGCTCGATTTGCAGATTGTCGATTTGATGAAACAAATTTTCCACAATTAGGGGGAGAGAAAAAGGAAATCAAAAGAGAAATTGTGTGGAAAGTTTCATCATTATCTCACTTTGATCCACGTACCACTATATGTAATCAGGAGGTCCAGAAGATCATCCATTTACAGAATATAGCAAATCAAATACCAGACGCATTTACTGATTTGAAAAGGATAACTAAGTCACATATCCCTGCAGAGAATGTGCCTATCCGAATTGATGTCCCAGCAGGACCATCTATTAGCATGAGAGCTAGTGAACCTAAAGCACGCCTGAAGCGTGGTAGGCCTATGGGTTCTAAGGATCGAAATCCTAGAAAAAGAAAATCGACAAATGATCAAAATGATATTATGAAGGGATCTCCTGAAGAGACCCAAGATCTGATTAGTTATGATATTCCTGAAAAAATCAATAAATCTGAGACTCAAGTGAGCGAAGAACTTTTAATAAGTTCTACTGGTGATGGGATTAATTTAAATCGATCTAAAATAGTGGTGGATAATATTTTTGCATATAATGTTACACTTAATATTATGCAAGATAGTGAGGATTTTGAACTCCGATCTGTCGAAGAATGTCAACAAAGATCTTATTGGCCAAAATGGCAAGGGACAATTCAATCAGAATTGAACGCACTTACTAAAAGAGAGGTCTTTGGACCAGTAGTCCAAACACCTGCTGGTATAAAACTAGTTGGTCATAAATGGGTTTTTGTGCGAAAAAGAAATGAGCAAAATGAAGTTGAAAGATACAAGGCTCGCCTTGTCGCACAAGGATTCTCACAACGACCTGGAGTCGATTATGAAGAAACATATTCACCCATTATGGATGCCATAACATTTCGATATCTCATCAGTTTAGCCCTACGTGAAAGGCTTGAAATACATATGATGGATGTGGTTACAGCTTATCTGTACGGGTCACTTGATAATGAGATTTACATGAAAATCCCTGATGGATTTAAAATGCCTGAAGCATATTCAAAATCTCGAAAAATGTACTCAATCAGATTACAAAGATCTTTGTACGGTTTAAAACAATCTGCACGCATGTGGTATAATCGCCTCAGTGAATATTTGTTGAAAGAGGGTTACATAAATGATGTCATTTGTCCATGTATTTTTATAAAGAAAATGGTATTAGAATTTGTTATACTTGCTGTTTATGTTGATGACATAAATCTTGTTGGAACTCCAGAAGAGCTCCAAAAGGCAACTGAATATCTTAAGAAAGAATTTGAGATGAAAGATCTTGGAAAGACAAAACTTTGTCTTGGACTGCAAATTGAATATTTAGCAAATGGGATCTTTATGCATCAATCTGCCCATACAGAAAGAGTCTTAAAATGCTTTTACATGGACAAAGCGCACCCATTGAGTACACTAATGGTTGTTCGATCACTTGAAGTGAATAAGGACCCGTTCCGACCTCTAGAAGAGGATGAGGAACTCCTGGGTCATGAAACACCCTATCTCAGTGCAATTGGTGCACTTATGTATCTTGCTAATGCTACAAGGCCTGACATAGCATTTTCTGTTAATTTACTAGCAAGATATAGCTCTTCTCCTACACGGAGACATTGGAACGGGATTAAGCATATATTGCGATATTTAAAGGGAACTCTTGATATGGGTTTGTTTTATGCTAACAAAGATAGTGCAGATCTTGTTGGTTATACAGATGCAGGTTATTTATCTGATCCCCATAAAGCTAGATCTTAGACCGGGTACGTGTTTACATGTGGAGGTACTATCATATCATGGCGCTCCACAAAATAATCTATTGTTGCTACTTCTTCAAATCATGCTGAAATAATAGCCATTCATGAAGCAAGTAGGAAATGCGTATAGTTGAGATCAATAATTCATTTTATTTGAGAAAAATATGATTTGGAATGTGAGAAAAGACCTACAATTGTATACGAAGACAATGCTGCATACATAGCCCAATTGAAGGGATGATTTATAAAAGGAGATATAACGAAGCACATTTCACCAAAATTATTCTACACACACGATCTTCAGAAAAATGGTGATATTGATGTGCAACAAATCCGTTCAAGTGACAATCTGGCAGATTTATTCACCAAATCTTTACCAACTTCAACTTTTGAGAAGATAGTATACAAGATTGGAATGCGGAGACTTAAATATTTGAAACAAGGTTTTCATCAGGGGGAGTAAAATACGCGATGTACTCTTTTTTTCTTATTAAGGGTTTTTCCCACAGAGTTTTCCTTATAAGGTTTTTAATGAGGCAGCTAGCAATGCGTATTACTAAATATGTGTACTCTTTTTCCTTCACTAGGATTTTTCCCACGGGATTTTTCCTAGTAAGGTTTTAACGAGGCACATTATCTTCTAATGAACATCCAATGGGGAGTGTTATGAATATATTATATTATGGATGTTCATTTAGTACTCCGTTGTAAATAAGCTTCCTGAAGAAGTTTATCCATATGAGACTCCGCCATAAATACATTTATCTATTTAGTACTCTATTGGAAATAAGCCTCCTGAAGAAGCTTATCCTTTCGGTACTCCGTTACGGATAAATATTACACATGATAGAAGATTATCTATATCTGGCGCAACAGTTTAGAGCAGCAGCTTACAAGCAGCTTACACAGCAGCTTACAAGCAGCTTACACAGCAGCTTACAAGCAGCTTACACAGCAGCTTACAAGCAGCTTACACAACAGCTTACAAGCAGCTTGCAGTAGCAGCTTACACAGCAGCTTGCAGTAGCAGCTTACACAGTAGCTTCCTTTCTTCTATAAATAGAGGAGAATTCAGTTCATTATGTACAGAAGTTTGAAATTTGAATAATATATCAGTTTCTCTCTATACTTGTCTTTACTTTACAGTTTTTATTTTATAACATAAAACACTATCAAATTAAAATTAAATGATAAATAACAAACCCAGACACGATGAACAGAAAAGCTGCAGAAGATTTTTGAGCCACAAATAAAGCAAAATAGAGGAGGGGTACGTGGCAATTCATTTTGGGGCAAAGCCACAGGGTTTATACATAAAAAATTAAATGGAAAAGTAAATTGGCATTTATGTCCTTGGTCGACCAACAAGCCTTTTCTATATAATAGAAAATATGGTCAATCTTTATCAAGTTGGGTTTAAAAGGCATGTAAATATTGCTACAAATTGGGGATGAATAACGACCAATCTATAGTAGAGCAATTAAGCAATCATTTATGTCACATAAAATTGTGTCGTGATTATAGAAGTTTTAGAAGTTTCTTATTGCAAATTTTCTCACAGTTTTTAAGTTAGTTCAAGTGCGTGTTCTTGAGAGGAAAACAAATTGTTGTAATCAAAGTAAGGAACGAACCTTGGTAGAGCAGAATGGATTTAGGTAGTATCATAAAGATTTATAGAAAAATATGTTAATTTTGTTTGGTTCTTGGCAATTTTGGAGTACTATTGATTTTATAACCTCCCATTAATGTTCTCTGACCTTGGATTTTATTTTTCCTTTAGCCTTCTAAGTTACGTGTCTCGGTGTCTACATCAAGACGATCTTATTTTGAAAATCAGTTCGTAATTCTTTGAGTTTGAACAATAATATTAGAGGCTATAATAAAAATCTAATATAGTCTAAACTTCATATCAAAAAACTACAATCAATATTTGTAGACATCAATGACGAACTCTTTTACCATTAAAAGTATCAGTAAAGAAAAATTCTTGTACTCCATATGGGACACACTCTTAGTTATCAATTTTGAAAAAGTTATTTATATTAGAATCTTTACACCCTTGGGCAAAAAGCAAAGTAGTTAATGTTGAAGGATTGATTAACAAGCTGATAATAAGCTATAGTTAACTGTTATTATAATAACTAACTAGGTTGGTTAGTTTGTTAATAAAGGTAGTTAGTTAGTGGTTAGAGATATATATAAATATTTTATAACGATCCGACTTGTCGTTTTAAGAATTAGAATCGCGTTCGATGGCTTAAGGTCTCGAGCAGTTTCATAATGTGTATTATGACTTGTATGAATTGTCGGCTTTGGTTTTCGGATGATTCAGGATTAAATTGAAAGAACAATCCTTGTTTAGAACCTTAAGGCAAAGAGTTGATCGGAGTTTGACTTTTGTGCAAAACGACTTCGGAATAGAGTTTTGATAGTTCCAATAGCTCCGTATGATGATTTTGGACTTAGGAGTGTGTCCGAATATTTATTTAAAAGTCCGTAATTGATTTTGGCTTAAAATAGCGAAAGTTGGAAATGGAAGGTTTAGAAGTTTGACCGGAGTTGACTATTTGATATCGGGGTTGGAATCTGATTCTGGAAATTTGAATAGGTCTGTTATGTCATTTATGACTTGTGTGCAAAATTTGAAGTCAATCGGACTTGATTTGGTAGGTTTCGGCATCGAATGTAGAAGTTGGAATTCGATAGTTTCATTCAAGCTTCGATTCGTATTTTTAGTATTGTTTGATGTGATTTGAGGCATCGACTAAGTTCATATGATGTTTTAAGACCTTTTGGTATAATTGGTTGAGGTCCCGAGGGCCCTCAGGTGGATTTCAGATGGTTAGCGAAATTTAATTTGGATATTTCTAGAATGTATCGATGCCGTTTCTTCAAGCATAAGTGGTATCATATTAATCAAATGAGATCCAAATTCAGTGTTGATTAAAGCATTAGATCCGTATAGAAATTACGGAGCTATAGCAAAAAGAATCGTCAAATTCGAATATCGTATGAGAGAGTTATGCTCATTTACGGGCAAAATAAAAAAGATTTTCCATCGCTAGTGCCCAGGGTAGCTAGCCCTAGCGCTGAGAATTTTGATGTTCTAGAAACTGGGCCACAGGTAGTGCCCCACGCCACCCGTGGCGCTCAAACATTAAAAATCCCTATAAACGGGAGGTTTTACCATTTTCATAAAAACAGAGTTGGGGAGCTCGGTTTGGGCGATTTTCAAAGGAGAATTTCACCACACAACTTGGGGTAAGTGTTCTTGACTCCCTTGTGATTATATTCCATAAATTAATCTTCGTTTTCGGCGTTATATTATTGATGTTTCAAGAGAAATCAGAGGAATGTTTTACGATTTCATAAAATAAATTTTCGAGATTTGAACATCGATTCGTAGTTGGATTTAAATGAAATTAGTATGGTTGGACTTGTAATTGAATGCATTGTTGGATTTTGTGAGTTTCATCAGGTTTTGAGTCATGGGACCCACTGTTAATTTTTGAGTTGAATTTTGGATTTTTATTAGAAAATTTAGTATTTTCGTATGGAATTGATTCCTACACTTCATGTTGATTGTATCGAATTATTTGTGACTAGATATGAGGTATTCAGAGGCCAATTCACAAGGCAAAGGCCTATTGGAATAAAGAATTACACGGTTTGAGGTAAGTAACACTTCTAAACTTGGTGTTGAGGGTATAAAACCCTGAATTACATGTTATGTGATTAATTTGGAGGTGACGCACATGCTAGGTGACGGGCGTGTGGGCGTGCACCATAGAAATTGAGACTCAGTCGATTCTGTAGAGTTGTGTAGTCAATTAACTTGTATCTTTCCGTGTATTTGTCATGTGTTAGTGAAACTGAGTTGTGACTCATATTAGAAATCATGCTTAGGCAAATGCTGGTATTATTGGGACCCACTGAGGTCATTTCTGCTGTCGAATTATATTTTTAAATTATAATTTCATATTCAGTCATATACATTCATTGCATATCATATCTCAGTCTCTGTTGTTAATCATTGATACATCACATCATCATTTTGGGCTAGTTTCATGACATAGTGAGCCCGAGAAACTGGAGAGATTAATGACTGAGTTAGACCGAGGGCCTGATTGTGAGATTATTGATACTATAGCACGTAAGTTGTCCGTGCGGATCCATATATTGATACTATGACACTTGAGTTGTCTGTGTAGAACGTGAGTTGTCCATGCGGATTATAGCGCTTGGGCTGAAGGAGCCCCTCCGGAGTCTGTACACATCCCCAGTGAGCGCAGATACCTACTAAGTGCAAGTGCCGAGTGCGAGTGCCGAGCGATTGGGATGACTGAGTGATTGTGAGGACTGAGTAACTGAGTGACTGGGAGGACTGAGTGAGTTGATACTCTGAGAGTATGCATATGGTTTTATCACTGTGTTGCACTGCATTGACATGCACACTCGACATACAAGCATAGAGACGCATTTTTTCTCACGCTGTACGGTATCACATCATTCATAACTTCTCATACACATTGACATGTAGGCATAGAGATGTACTTTTTCTCATGCCATTTGATAATGAAACATTTACCTATTGAAATTTTTAGAAGGGAAAATCACGATTTTACAAACTTATATTTTGGTGTTTTCGGTAAAAGATTTGGGTTTTCACTGTTATACGTGAAAAACACGTCTATTTTCTAAAAGTTTGAACGAGCTGAGCACTACATCTCTGATTTACTTTTGTTATCACTTTTATTATGTTGTTATGAACTGTTGTTTGGCTATTAGTGTTGGACTCTGACCTTTGTCCCAGCTCGTTACTACTTTCACCCTAAGGTTAGGTTTGTTACTTATTGAGTACATGGGGTCGGTTGTACTCATACTACACTTCTGCACCTTACGTGCAGATATTGGATGATGATGTTGTCGTGATCGACGAGAGCTGAATTTGGAGGCGTACATGCATTCCAGTCGTAGCTGCCTCTTATTTATGGTAGCGTTAGATTTATAAAGAAAATATGTTTATGTACATTTCGAATAGTTGATGTATTTATTTCATACCAGCTTTATAAATTCTAATCTTAGAAGCTCATGATTTGTACTACCAGTCCTTGGGGAATGGATAAGATTTAGATATTTTATTTCACTTGATTGTCTTATTAAATTTTATTGGGATTAGATAGTTGTTAACTGGCTTACGTGATGGGTTGGGTTAGGTGTCATCACTACTAGTTGGATTTTGGATCGTGACAAGTTGGTATCAGAGCTCTAGGTTCATAGGTTCTACAAGTCATGAGCAAGTGTCTAGTAGAGTCTTGCGGATCGGTATGATGGCGTCCATACTTATCTTCGAGAGGCTACAGGACATTTAGTATAATTTCCCATCTTTCTTTCTTTATCGTGCGGAATTGATTCAACTTAAAACATAACTCTTAAATTCCTTCCACGCATTCGTGTGCGCATGTGAGCACTCAATATCAGTCGTGCATCGTCGGCTTGTGATTCCATGAATGAGGTTTGAGATGTGTATTCAGTGTTTTCGTAATGGGCCAGTCTGGAGGACTTGAGGCCATGTTTAGACCGCAGCTTAGGCTCGGTAGCTTTAGTTGTGTGAGCTTGTACATTTGGACTCATACGTCTGGTAGTATCCCTATGAGTGAAATTTGTGGCTCGATGAGCGGTTGAATAGCTATATGATGAGCATGATGTGACTGCGGAATGTGTTCAGATGGTTTGATTGTGACGAGAATAGTTTGCTTGAGATGTAAAAAGGGCCATTGGGTTATTAGTGTCTGTCTTGATTTGACGTATAGTCTCTAGTATGAATGTGTTGAAGGATCTTTCATGTTGTTTAATTGTGGAGCGAAGTAGATTTTCATGTCTTGTTGATGAGTTCGGACTTATGGAGATTAAGTGATTTCATAATAATTGTGGCTGTGGAAGGGTATATCAAGATACCAATTTAGGGCTAAGCAGGTGGGTTATCTCATGCGGAGTAATCTACGGAGGTGTGCTCCTTATAATGTTGAGCGGAGAGTTTCTTTTCTACCAGCGGGGTGTATGTGTTGAGATCTGAATTTGAATCTGGTTGAGAAAGTTGACTTGACTGTCAAGAGAATAAATACGAGTTTAGCGGATGATTGAGGTATTTTATGGTTGGTGTTGCATGAGCTTGAGAAGAATTTTTGTTGAACTGACTGCGGTATTATGACAGTAATAGAGTATGGGTATTGTGAGTTATGGAATATTTTGTTCTATAGCTTTGAGCTAAATGGGGGAGTCTGCTATCACCGATTTGATTGCACAGTTATGTGTTGTATTGGTTTTGGTCTGAGGCATACCTGTGGATTAGTTATGACTTGCAGAGGTTGAGATGGAGGATGAGTCGAGTAAGGAAATTCCTGGATACGGGTTATATTGCACTTTATGAGTATATGAAAATCATGGGATAAGTGAGTTGTTATTTGTGAAGTATGTAGTACGCACAGAGTATGAATTTGATTGGGGGTGTTAAGGTAGGATTACCTCTTTGAGTATTGTTAAGCTAATGGAGCACGTATTTTTTGACCCGTTTGGGCGGAGCAATTTAGATTTGAGCAGAGTGGATGACTCTCAAGAAAGTTCTAAAGAGTTAAAGATTTATATGTAAGCAATTGAGAATTTTTCAGATTTGTATATTGCTAGAATTTGTTAGTTACATTGGAAGGTGTCGGGACTTGCGGTAATTCTGTATGACTATGGATTCTACATTTTAGTATAAGAAAGGAAAGAGGAACGATTTTAATTTAACATAAGGTCTTTCAGAGTGGGTGTCTCGATTATGGTATTTATGGGGGTGCTTAAGAAGAATACAACGACTTATGGGCCTTAGGACGATGTGGTTTTATGTTAGGATGTCTTGTAGTGAGCTTTGGGTAAGGATCGTGGAGTTCTGACAAGGAGAAGTGTCAATTTGAGGGTAATTCAGAAGAAACTCGGAGAAAATAGGACGACTGGGTAGTAGGCTGGACCAGTATGGTATGATCAGTTCTTTGGGTACGTATGATGTGGTGAGACTCTACAGATGTTTTGGTGATAATATTCTTGGGTTTGGTAACCCGCGTGACTTGGTCGAGTTAGAGTAATTCAGTTCTGATAGCTTGGTTATGTGTAAATGAATTTCAAAGTTTTCTTGATGGTTTCTACCATGGTTTGAACTATTTTCTTCCGGTGTGGGGAACATGTTGTGTATTGTGATTTCCTCCTGGAAGGAAGCAAGAGGAAGGATTCTAACTAACCGAGTATGTAATCTGCTGGTGACCCAGAGTTGATAATGAAATTCTTGTGCTTGTCACATGATGTCATGATAGATGTGGTGTGTTGTGCGAGATTAAGATTTGCATGTACAAGGTGACAGTTCGGTCTTGAAGGGAAGGTCAGGAATTTTGGACAAAATGATCAGTTTCAGATAATTAGATGAATGCTATAACTGCTCGGTAACCCCTAAGAAGGGTGCGCATTTCAGAAGGCGCATTGTATTTTGACTTACGGATGTTCATCGGTATTGCAGTACTCACATGGTTGGTAGACTGCTAATATTCAAATTTTTGCTATGTGGCACCGAAGAATTATAGAAGTATTCCTCGTGAGACGATCATGCATGAAAGATATGTTAGTCATTCGAGTGCTGGAGTTGGGACCAGTTACGGTAATTCATGTGTTCTATGAATATGGAGATCAGGTTCTTAGAAATATATTATTTCAGGATTGCGGCATGTTTGAGGTAAGCATTTTACTTAAACTCAGTAGAGGCACTAGTTGTGTGAATTATTTGTGATAGCTACGCGCTATGAGTACAATGAATTAAACTCGCTTTGAGCCCATGTGCGAGCACCGGGGCAATTATTCATGCTTGGGAAAATGCTTAGGCTATGATATGCCTAGAGTTGACTGTTAAGATTAAAGTTATAACGTTCTCACATTCGTACCTTTGTTGAGAACTATCTGAGCCATACTTGAGGTTACAAAGAGGCTAAGTCCTTGAATAAACTTAGTAGTTACTATTTCTGCGATAACTTGTTGTTTTGAGTTGTGATAGCACAATTTACACACGCCTACACTATAGCATGTTATTTATGCCAGTCCAGGAGCATGAGAACCATCTTATTTCATCCATCATCTACATGTATACTTGCTTAACTACTCCTGTATGATATATTCGGACTGGAGGCCTGTGACTTTGTTTGGCGAATTATGTTATTGGCACGTGTGTTGTCCATGCAGTGTGTGGAAATAATATTCCCTTGATCATTTATCTGATTTAATTGTCTTTCCTTCCTCTACATGTTATGATATTATTTGAGCAGGGTATTTGAGGAATTAAGCACATGCACCTACGGTCATTCTTTTTACGAAATTTGAGGAGTTGGTTGTAAATATTGGGTCATGTTGGGGTTGAATGTCAATAAAGCAGTTGATGTTAATGTGAGATCTAGGAGAGATGGTTACCGTTACTTGATTTGTGTGTCTTGGTTCTACCATGTAGGATGAGCTCAAAGCATTGTGGATGTGGTGGTGCTTGTTGAACTTGCAAAACGGTTCTCTTCTTTGAAACATTTTCCATTTTTGGGTGCACAGATTGCGCAGTTTGGGGCTTGAGTTATATTGGTATGGCGTGTCAGTGGAATAGTTGTGTTTGATAATATAATGTCATTGGACCTAGAATGGGTACTATCGGATTTTATTACAGTATATTTGGGAGGATAATATCGAATGTCGGCTTAGAAAGTGATTATGGTTCTGGTTGGGGTGAGAGAGCTCCATGACTAGTTGATCTGATGAGTGGTTATGAGTTTTTGAGTGTTTCTTTCATTATCGGCAGTGTACATAGGTTTTTGGATGAGGTTTTGTTTGATATAGGGTTTAATACTAGTACCAAGTTGGTTTTGAGTAGTTACTGTGATCGGGAATTATGCTGCGAGTATGCGAATTGTGTAGTATGTTATGTGATTATATCTGGGGTTATGGATATGGCTTGATACAACTTGTTCAAATTTATATAGTGTACAGATGTGAGACTCGGGTCTTGTAAGAAATTTTGGATGTTGTAAATTGGGTTCTATGTTTTACGGACTAAGGTTAAAGTAATGATCTTCAATTCTGGTGTTGTCAGGCCTATATAGAATAGGGTGACGTGGTATCACCCCCGGGTATGTGCGTGGTAAGGTGGAAAAGTTATTTGAAGGTTTAGGAACAATTCTTGGCACGTTCGAGGACGAACGTATGTTTAAGTGGGGGAGAACGTAATGACCCGACTTGTTGTTTTGAGAATTAGCATCTCGTTTGGTGGCTTAATGTATCGAGCAGCTTTGTAATGTGCATTATGACTTGTGTGAATTGTCGGATTTGGTTTTCGAATGATTCGGGATTAAATTAAAAGAACAATCCTTGTTTAGAAGCTTAAGGCAAAGGGTTGATCGGAGTTTGATTTTTGTGCAAAACTACTCCGAAATGGAGTTTTGATGGTTTCAATAGCTCTGTATGGTGATTTTGGACTTAGGAGTGTGTCCAGATATTTTTTTGGAAGTCCGTAGTTGATTTTGGTTTGAAATGGCGAAAGTTGGAAATGGAAGATTTGAAAGTTTGTTCGGGAGTTGACTTTTTGATATCGGGGTTGGAATCCGATTCTGGAAATTTGAATAGGTCTGTTATGTCATTTATGACTTGTGTGCAAAATTTGAATTCAATCGAACTTGATTTGATAGGTTTCGGCATCGAATGTAGAAGTTGAAATTCGATAGTTTCATTTAAGCTTCAATTAGGGTGTGATTTATGTTTTTAGTGTTGTTTGATATGATTTGAGAATTGACTAAGTTCGTATGATATTTTAGGACTTGTTGGTATATTTGGTTGAGGTCCCGAAGGCCTCGGGTGGATTTCGGATGGTTAACAGATCTTAATTTGGATATTTCTAGAATGTTTCTATGTCGTTTCTTCAAGAATAAGTGGTATCACAATAACCAAATGAGCTCCAAATTTAGTGTTGATTGAAGCATTAGATCCGTATTGAAATTACGGAGCCATAGCAAAAAGAATCGTCGAATTCAGAAATCGTATGAGAGAGTTATTCCCATTTCCGAGCGAAATAGAAAAGATTTCTCATCGCTAGCGCCCAGGGTAGCTAGCCCTAGCGCTGGGAATTTTGATGTTTTAGAACCTGGGCCACAGGTAGCGCCCCATGCCATTTGTGGTGCTTGAACATTAAAAATCCCTATAAATGTGAGGTTTTGCCATTTTTGATGAAAACAGATTTGGGGAGCTCGATTTGGGCGATTTTCAGAGGCAAATTTCACCACACAACTTGGGATAAGTGTTCTTGAATTCCTTGTGATTATATTGAATTCCATGAATTAATCTTCATTTTCGGCGTTAGATTATTGATATTTCAAGAGAAATCAGAGGAATTTTCTACAATTCCATAAAATAAAATTTCGAGATTTGAACATCGATTCGGAGTCGGATTTGAATGAAACTAGTATGGTTGGACTCGTAATTGAATGGGTTGTCAAATTTTGTGAGTTTCGTCAGGTTCCGAGACGTGGTCTCCACTGTTAATTTTTGAGTTGAATTTCGGATTTGTATTGTAAAATTTAGCATTTTCGTATGGAATTGATTCCTACACTTCGTATTGATTGTATCGAATTATTTGTGACTAGATATGGGGCATTCAGAGGCCAATTCGTGAGGCAAAGGCCTATTGGAATAAAGAATTGCAGGGTTTGAGATAAGTAACACTTCTAAACTTGGTGTTGAGGATATAAAATCCTGAATTACGTGTTATGTGATTTGTTTGGAGGAGACACACATGCTAGGTGACAGGCGTGTGGGTGTGTACCGCAAAAATTGAGACTCAGTCGATTCCGTAGAGCTGTGTAGTCAATTAACTTGTATTGTTACGTGTATTTGTCATGTGTTAGTGAAACTGAGCTGTAACTCATGTTAGAAATTATACTTAGGCAAATGCTTGTATTATTGGGACTCACTGAAGTCATTTCTGTTGTCGAATTATATTTTTAAATTGTAATTTCGTACTCAGTCATATGCATTCATTACATATCATATCTCATTCTTTGTTGTTAATCATTGATACATCACATCATCATTTTAGGCTAGTTTCATGACATAGTGAGCCCGAGAGACTGGAGAGATTGATGACTAAGTGAGGCCGAGGGCCTGATTGTGAGGTTATTGATACTATAGCACGTGAATTGTCCGTGCAGCATGTGAGTTGTCCGTGCGGATCCAGATATTGATACTATGGCACATGAGTTGTCCGTGCAAATCCAGATATTGATATTATAACACGTGAGTTATCCGTGCGGATTATAGCGCTTAGGCTGAAGGAGCTCCTCCGGAGTCTGTACACACCCCCAGTGAGCGCATGTACCTACTGAGTGCGAGTGCCGAGCGATTAGGAGGACTGAGTGACTGAGTGACTGGGAGGGTTGAGTGAGTTGATAATCTGAGAGTATGCATATGGTTTTATCACTGTGTTGCACTGCACTGCCATGCACACTCGACATACAAGCATAGAGACGCATTTTTCCTCATGTTGTACGGTATCACATCATTCATGACTTCTCATACACATTGACATGTAGCCATAGAGATGTACTTTTTCTCATGTCAATTGATAATGAAACATTTACATGTTGAAAAGTTTTGGAAGGGAAAATCACGATTTTACAAATTTACCCATATTTTGGTGTTTTCGGTAAAAGATTTGGGTTTTCACTGTTATATGTGAAAAACATGCCTATTTTCCGGAATTGTGAACGATCTGAGCAATATATCTCTTGTTTACTTCTGTTATCACTTTTATTATTTTGTTATGAACTGTTATTTGGCTATTGGTGTTGTACTTTGACCTTTGTCCCAGCTCGTCACTACTTTCAACCTAAGGTTAGGTTTGTTACTTATTGAGTACATGGGATCAGTTTTACTCATATTACACTTCTGTACCTTGCGTGCAAATATTGGATGTTGATGTTGCTGTGATCGACGGGAGCTGAATTTGGAGATGTAGCCGTGTTCCGATCGTAGCTGCCTCTTGTTCATGGTAGCCTTAGATTTATAAAGAAAATCTGTTTATGTACATTTCGAACAGATGATGTATTTATTTCATACCAGCTTTATAAATTCTAATCTTAGAAGCTCATGATTTGTACTACCAGTCCTTGGGGAATGAATAAGATTTAGATATTTTATTTCACTTGATTGTCTTATTAAATTTTATTGGATTGGATAGTTGTTAGCTGGCTTACCTAACGGGTTGGGTTAGGTGCCATCACGACTAGTTGGATTTTGGGTCGTGACATATTTGTACTCTTAGGATAGCATTAAGACAATTTTATTTTTGCTTCTTCGGCCACTTCAATAAAACAGTTCTCGTTTCTCATCTCTTTCGCTGAGCCTAGTCTTCTCTTTTCTCAAGCTCTAGATAAATTGTCCATGGCAGCTAACATGGTATCAGATCCACCGACAATGATCTAGGCCATTCTGCAATTCTCTCCTCTGCTTCTAGATTACTTCAATTCTGCAGAATTAGGTGCAGAATTGTCTTAGAGTGATCTCAAATCGAAGGTAGGGTTTGTAATTTTCTCTAAAGCTGCAGTCAACAATGGCGATTGGTACTGAAGATGACAATACAACAGGTAGTACAGCAGCTAATGGCATTTTTGGCAATTCTGCTCCAACAGGTTCGTTGTTCCCCTCTATCGATCATAATCACCCACTGTACTTACAGCCAACTGACACACCAGGTAGTTCTCTAGTCTCCATTCAATTGACTGGGTCTGATAACTATGCCTTGTAGAGTCGTGCTCTGAGGATTAGTTTGTTAGATAAAAGTAAGTTAGGTTTTGTCGATGGAAGGTTTCCAAAATCAAAGTTTGAACCGGAGCTTCATGATTTGTGGGAAAAGGTTAATGTTGTTGTTTTGTGGTGGATAATGAATGATGTTAGGACTGGTTTGCTGAGTAGTGTACTATATGCATCTAGTGCTCACAAAGTGTGGGAAGATCTAAAAGAGAGATTTGACAAAGTGAATGGCTCTAGAGTATTGTTTCTTCATAGAGAAATGCACAATCTGACTCAAGGAACCATGACTATAGCAGACTACTTCTCAAAGCTAAGAGATTTGTGTGATGAGTTTGATGCTCTAATGCCATGCCCAAGTTGTCTATGTCCTGACTCTAAACAATATGCTCAGCACTTTGAGGCTCAGAGACTGCTGCAGTTTCTCACTGGTTTGAATGTGTCACGACCCTAAATTCCCACCTTCGGATCATGATGGCGCCTAACATTTCACTTGCTAGGCAAGCCAACGCACGACTAGAAATTCCGCAAAAATCGACCAAGGTCGACCGACCAACTAGGCGCAAAAATGCGGGAAACTATTTTTGAGTCCCGCGAAATTTATTTTTCAAGAAACTGAC
Source organism: Nicotiana tomentosiformis (assembly GCF_000390325.3). Taxonomy (NCBI): domain Eukaryota; kingdom Viridiplantae; phylum Streptophyta; class Magnoliopsida; order Solanales; family Solanaceae; genus Nicotiana; species Nicotiana tomentosiformis. The sequence continues at coordinate 60,632,085 of NC_090813.1, read as the reverse complement.
CAACTTTGGTTGGTTTTTTAATTAAAATAAATAAAAATTAATATTAAAAAATGGACCAAAATTGGTCGGTTAATTCGGCCGGTCATTTAAATAAACCGACCAACTTTGGTTGGTAATTTTACTTTTTAATAAAATCGACCAACTTTGGTCGGTTATTTTCGTGCGAAAATACAATTAAAGAGTATAAATCAAATAAAAGACAGTCTTAAAACAAAATGCACCAATGGTCTAGTGGTAAAATAGTATCCTGCCACAGTACAGACCCTGGTTCGATTCCCAGATAGTGAATCTTTTGATTACATAATTAAAATACCGACCAACTTTGGTCTATTTTTTTTTTGAATTTAATTTACCAACCAAAGTTGGTCGGTAATTTCCGACCAACTTTGGTCGGTATTCCTTTCCGACCTCTAAAATACCGTCCCCACGTAAATGCTCGCATTTTGGTCGGTTATTGGCCATTATCGACCAACTTTGGTCGGTTTTTACTGGATTTCTAGTAGTGCCGTTAGAATAATATTATCCATTTTAAAATAATTTTTAAATTTATTAATAACAAAGAATAATTTCGGAAGTAAAGTCTGAAATATAGTGAATAATCCATAATAACAACGGTGTCTAAATACCATCCCAGAATTGGTGTCACAAGTGCTCGAACTTCTAGAATAATACAAATAAGGGCCTGAATAAAATAAAACTGTCAGGAAATAAACACACAGCTAAAGTAAAGTAGATGGGGACTTCAGAACTGCGGACGTCGTGCAGTTATACCTCAAGTCTCCTTTGAGTAGCTGAAATCCGAGCAAGTCTATGGTACGCCACTGGGACCAACTCCGAAATCTGTACAAGAAGTGCAGAGTGTAGTATCAGTACAACCGACCCCTTGTACTGGTAAGTGCTGAGTCTAACCTCGACGAAGTAGTGATGAGGCTAAGGTGAGTCACTTACATTAACCTGTACGCAATATTAGTAACAACAACAAATAATAGAAATAAATCAGGTAACTCATTTATAATAATTGAAGTTAACTCAGCAGTCATAACCAATTATCATTTCCATCAATTTCCGTTGTAGCGTGCAACTAACTCTCACAATATATTCATATTCAATTCTGTTACGGCGTGCAACCCGCTCCTCCAATATATTCATTTTAATCAAGTCTATTATGGTGCACAACCCGATCCCCCAATATATATATATATATATCGACTTTTAAATAAGTCTGTTACGGCGTGTAATCCGATCCTCCAACACGGACTTTTAATAAGTCTATTGCGGCGTGCAACCCGATCCTCCAATATGGACTTTTAATATGTCTGTTACGGCGTGCAACCCGATCCTCTAATCCTCTAATATGGACTTTTAATAAGTTTATTGCGGCGTGCAACCCGATCCTCCAATATATCCATTTCAATCAATTCTGTTGCGGCGTGCAACCCGCTACTCCAATATATTTATTTACAAATTCTTATAGAAGAAATTTCTCCAATAAATACAACAATTAATATAAAATTATAAGACAACAAGCATACAATAATTATGATTTAATTATGAAACAAATAATGACAAATAGCAAATTATTATGAAAATCAGGGAGAAAATAGGCAGTTTGATATTTAATATGCTAAATGTCAAATAACAATTAAGACACATAATTCAAATAGCATGTAACAATTAATGCAGGAATTCAAGAATTAATATTTAACAAAGAATAGGAGAGAAACAATTATTATAATAATTAATTCATGATTTAAAATAATTTATGATTTTTCAAGTAATTATGCAAACAATTAATTTGACGACGTATAGACACTCGTCACCTCGCCTATACGTTGTTCACATGTATTTGACATAACAAATAGTTTAAGGGTTCTATTCCCTCAAGGCAAGGTTAACCACGACACTTACCTTGCTTTGTAAATTCTAATAAATTATTCGACCACAGCTTTTCCTTTTGAATTTGTCTCCAAAAGCGTCAAATCCAATTCAAAGTCGTGAAAATCTCCTTTGGAATTGCCACAATCCGAGACTTAAAACTCAAAAATGCGTAAAAATAGTTTAGACCTGATTTTATGTATTCTGCCCAGCATTTTCGCATCTGTGGGCTATATTTTCGTACCTGCGGCCTCGCATTTGCGAAGTGGGGCTCCCAGGCGAGGCCTCGCATCTGCGGAGGAATAATGCGCACATGCGCTGCCTTCGGCTCCTGCGATCGAACAGTCAGCTTCTGCGGATGCACAGGTGCGTGCAAGTTTCCGCACCTGCGGACTTTTGCCCAGCCACGCCTGGGCGCATCTGCGATGGAAGGCTCACTTCTGCGAGCTCGCAACTGCGGTCAAAAATCCGTAGGTGCGTCTACACCAGAAGGCCAAATTTCAGATTTTGCTTAAGTCCCATTCTTGTTCCGATTTCGATTCAAATCACATTCGAAGTACTCGGAACCCCATCCGAATATACCAACAAGTCCCGTAACATAATACGGACTTACTCGGGGTCTAAAATCACATCAAACAACGCTGAAATTATAATTCATACCCCGATTCAAATTTTGAGTTTTAAACTTTTCAATTTGCAAATCTCGTGCCAAAACATATTAAATGAATCCGGAATGACTTCAAATTTGGCACACAAGTCCTAAATGACATAACGGAGCTATTCAAATTTCCAAAATTAGATTCCGACTCCGATATCAAAAAGTCAACCCCGTGGTCAAACTTGAAAATCTTTAGCCTTTAAATTACTAGTTTCTGTTATATGGTCATAACTTGAGCTAGGGACCTCCAAATTAAATTTCGGGCATACGCCCAAGTCCCAAATCACGATACGGACCTATCGAAACTGTCAAAACACTGATCCGGGTCAGTTTGCTCAAAATATTGACCAAAGTCAACTCAATTGAGTTTTAAGGCTCTATTTCACATTTTAATCCATTTTTCACATAAAAACTTTCCAAAATATTTTATGGAATGCGCACGCAAGTCGAGGAATGATAAATAGTGCTTTTCGGTATCTTAGAACACAGAATTACTTATTAAATTTAAAGATGATATTTTGGGTCATCACATTATCCACCTCTAAAACAAACGTTCATCCTCGATCGGAGTTAGAAAAAGTACATGAGCTGGTGAATAAGTGTGGATATTTGCTCTGTATGTCCGACTCGGACTCCCAGATAGCTGCCTCAATCGGTTGACCTCTCCATTATACCTGAACTGAAGGATAACTCTTAGACCTCAACTAACGGACCTGCCGAGCTAAAATAGCCACTGGCTCCTCCTCGTAAGTCAAATCTTTGTCCAATTGGACTGAGCTGAAATTTAACACATGGGATGGATCACCATGATATTTCCGGAGCATAGACACATGGAACACTGGATGAACTGCTGATAAACTAGGTGGTAATGCAAGCCTGTAGGCTACTTCACCCACCCTTTCAAGAATTTCAAAGGGTCCAATATACCTAGGGCTCATCTTGCCCTTCTTTCCGAACCTCATTACACCTTTCATAGGTGAAACCCATAGCAATATTCTTTCTCCAACCATGAATGTAATATCACGAACCTTACGGTCGGCATAACTCTTTTGTCTAGATTTAGCTGTACGAAGTCGATCTTGAATAACTTTGACCTTATCCAAAACATCCTGTACCTAATCGGTACCCAACAACCGAGCCTCTCCCGGTTCAAACCAACCAAATGGTGATCGGCATCGCCTTCCGTATAATGCGTCATATGGAGCCATTTGAATACTCGACTGGTCAATAACACAAGCGCGAAGCATATATTCCAATATCTTAATGGTGCGCTCTGACTGTCCATCTGTCTGTGGATGAAATATTGTACTCAACTCAACCCGCGTGCCTAATTCATGTTGTACATCCCTCCAGAAGTGTGAGGTAAACTGTGTACCTCGATCTAAAATAATAGACACAGGCACACCGTGAAGGCTGACAATCTCACGAATGTAAATTTCAGCTAACCTCTCTGAAGAATAGGTAACTGCCACTGGAATGAAATGTGCTAACTTGGTCAACCTGTCCACAATGACCCAAACTGCGTCAAATTTTCTCTGAGTCCGTGGGAGCCCAACAACAAAATCCATAGTGATACGCTACCACTTCCACTCAGGAATTTCTAACTTCTGAAGCAAACCACCAAGTCTCTGATGCTCGTACTTAACTTACTAGCAATTCAGACACCGAGCTACATATGCAACTATATCCTTTTTCATTCTCCTCCACCAATAATGTTGCCGCAAATATTGATACATTTTGGCGGTACCTGGATGAATAGAATATCTGGAACTGTGTGTCTCTTCAAGAATTAATTCACGAAGCCCGTCAACATTAGGCACACAAATATGACCCTGCATTCGTAGAACTCCATCTTCCCCCACAGCAACCTGTTTGGCATCACCGTACCACACCGTGTCCTTAAGGACAAGTAAATGAGGATCATCATACTGCCTCTCATTGATGCGCTCATATAAAGAAGACCGAGCGACTGTGCAAGCTAGAACCCGACTAGGTTCTGAAACATCTAACCTCACGAACTGATTAGCCAAAGTCTGAACATCTGCAGCTAATGGCCTCTCACCAACCAGAATATACGCAAGACTGCCCATACTCACAGCCTTTCTACTCAAAGCATCGGCCACCATATTGGCCTTTCTAGGGTGATACAAAATGGTAATATCATAGTCTTTCAACAACTCCAACCATCTTCTCTGCCTCAAATTAAGATCTCTTTGTTTGAACAGATACTGAAGGCTACAATGATCAGTAAATACCTCACATGAGACACCGTAGAGGTAATGCCTCCAAATCTTCAGCGCATGAACAATGGCTGCCAGTTCTAAGTCATGAACAGGATAATTCTTCTCATGAACTTTCAACTGCCGCGACACATATGCAATCACCTTTCCATCTTGCATTAATACTGCACCAAGCCCAATGTGATATGCATCACAATGTACCGTATATGATCCTGAACCTCTGGGTAATACCAATACTGGCGTCGTAGTCAAAGCGGTCTTGAGCTTCTGAAAGCTCAACTCACACTCGTCTGACCATCTGAATGGGACACCTTTCTGGGTTAGTCTGGTCAATGAGCTTGATATAGCTGAAAACCCTTCCACGAACCGACGACAATAACCTGCCAAACCCTGAAAACTCCGGATCTTTGTAACTGAAGTAGGTCTAGGCCAATTCTGAATAGCCTCAACCTTCTTAGGATCCATCTTTATGCCTTCTGTCGATACAACATGCCCCAAAAAGGCAATTGAGTCTAACCACAACTCACATTTTGAAAATTTGGCATATAACTGATTATTCTTCAAAGTATGAAGCACACTCCGAAGATGTTGCTCATGCTTCTCTCGACTGCTGGAGTAAATCAAGATATCATCAATGAATACAACCACAAAAAAATCCAAATAGGGCTTGAACACTCGATTCATTAAATCCATAAATGTTGCTGGGGCATTTGTCAACCCAAATGATATCACTAGGAATACGTAATATCCATACCGAGTCCGAAAAGCTGTCTTAGGGATATCAGATGCCCTAATCTTTAACTGATGGTAACCAGACCTCAAATCGATCTTTGAAAACACCTTGGTACCCTGAAGCTGATCAAATTAGTCTTCAATTCTTGGTAGCGGATATTTGTTTTTGATAGTGGCCTTATTCAACTGTCGATAATCTATACACATTCGCATAGAGCCATCTTTCTTCTTTACAAATAGTGCCGGTGCACCACAGGGCGAGATACTGGGTCTAATGAATCCCTGATCAAGCAAGTCTTGTAACTGCTCTTTCAATTCTTTTAACTCCGACGGGGCCATACGGTATGGTGGAATAGAAATGGGCTGAGTGCCCGGAGCCAAATCAATACAGAAGTCAATATCTCTGTCGGGTGGCATCCCCGGTAGATCTGCAGGAAATACTTCTGGAAATTCACGAATAACTGGTACTGAGGCCATAGAAGGAATATCCGTATTGGGATCGCGAATATAAGCCATATAGGCTAAACACCCTTTCTCTACCATACGCCGAGCTTTCATATAAGAAATAACCCTGCTGGCAGAATGACTAGGAGTTCCTTTCCACTATAACTGAGGTAACCCCGGCATAGCTAGGGTCACTGTCTTGGAATGACAATCCAATATAGCATGATAATGGGACAACCAATCCATACCCAAGATGACATCAAAATCTACCATATCAAGAGGTAGAAGATCCACACTAGTCTCAAGATTATCAATAGTAACCACACACAAATGATAGACATGATCTACTACAATAGAGTCTCCTACCAGTGTAGATACACACACAGAAACACTCAAAGAATCACAAGGCACAGACAAATATGAAGCAAAATAGGAGGACACATAGGAATAAGTAGATCCTGGATCAAATAGAACTGAAACATCTCTATGGCAAAGTGGGATAATACCTGTGATCACAGCATCAGATAACTCGGCCTCATGCCTAGCTGGAAAAGCATAAAATCGGGGTTGAGCCCCACCACTCTGAACTGCGTCTCTAGGACGACCTCTAACTAGCTGGCCTCCACCTCTAACAGTCTGACCTCCACCTCTAATGGCCTGACCTCTACCTCTAATGGCCTGACCTCCACCTCTAGCTGCCTGACCCCTACCTCTAGCTGGCTGAGCAGGCGGTGAAGCAATCGGTGCCAGTATGATGGCACGTGAATCATGTCGAGATCTGTTACTCGCCAATCTAGGGTAATACCTCCTGATGTGACCAATGTTCCCACACTCATAACACCCATCCTAATGCCGTGGCTGCTGAAGCTGAAGCTGACCCAAATGGGCCAGATAATCATTGTAGTAACTCTAGAGTAGCGGTGCACTGATAGGAGCTGAATGTTCACTGAATGCTGCCTACCCATAGTAAGGCATAGTAGAACCGTGACTCCCTGAAGCACCGTGAGATGCATAAAGTGCTGAATGAAACGGTCTGGGAGGATGACCCCTACCAAAATTACCCCTGCCTCCAGACGAGGCACCACTGAAATCACCGAACTAACGAGGCATCTTATCAGACCTCTGCATTCTCTCCAGTGCAAGAACCATCTCGATTCTCCTCGCAACATTAGCAGCCACCTGAAAAGAAATCTCACTTCCGGTCTCCTTGGCCATCAGAAGCCTGATAGGGTGAGTGAGTCCCTCAATAAACCTTCTCACTCTCTCTTCCTTCGTAGGTAGTAAAAGGAGAGCATGACGGGCCAAATCCACAAAACGGGACTCATACTGAATAACAGTCATACTACCCTGCTGTAGACGCTCAAATTGCTTGCCGAATTCCTCTCTTAGTGTGATATGGAGCAACTTCTCTAGAAATAGCTGAGAGAATTGCTCCCAGGTAAGTGCAGGTGATCAAACTGTTCTGGTCAATGTATAATCTCTCCTCCACCTCTTGGCGGAACCCGTCATCTGAAATACAGCAAAATCAACCCCATTGGTCTCAACTATACCCATGTTTCGCAGCACCTCGTGGCAGCGTTCAAGATAATCCTGTGGGTCCTGAGAAGGTGTAACACTGAAGTAAACTGGAAAGAGCTTAGTAAACTTATCCAGTCTCAATAAGGCCTCAAAAGACATGGCGGGCCTATCACCAGTCTGTGCCGCAACAACTGGATGAACTACCCCAACTGGCGGGGCTGCTGGAGCCTGATTCTGGGGAGATATCTGCTCCGGAGCGGGAGTAGTGGGAGTTTGTGCTCCTCCCCTAGCCTGTGAAATGGCTGGTGCCATTGAAATGTACCATTCTGGGCCACGCCCTCCATAAGACTCACTAACCGGACTAGAGCGTCCTGAAGCACTAGAGTGGCTATGAATTCTTTCGGGACCTGAACTGGTCCAACTGGTACATCTTGAACTGGAACCTCCTCCTGAAGGTCCACCTGAGGTCCTACAACAGGTGCAGCTGCTCGAGCTCTGGACTGAGCTCTACCTCGGCCTCTACCTCGACCTCTAGCACGACCTCGGCCTCGACCTCTACCCCTGGCCATAGTTGCCACCGGGGGTTTTGGACCCTTTCCATCGGTAGAGGTATTACATGTTCTCACCATCTGTGAGAGAATAAGAGTAGAATGGTTCAATCATCGATGATAGAATAAAACCGCACAACAGAATAAGAAAGAAGTGATATTGTTCCTAAACCTCATAGCCTTTGATAGATAAGTATAGACGTATCCGTACCGATCCTTCAGACTCTACTAAGCTTGCTCGTGACTCATGAGACCTATATAACCTAATGATCTGATACCAACTGTCATGACCCGAAATTCCCACCTTCGGACCATGATGGCGCCTAACATTTCACTTGCTAGCCAAGCCAATGTTAGAATAATATTATCCATTTTTAAAATAATTTTTAAATTTATTGATAACAAAGAACAATTACGGAAGTAAAGTCTGAAATATAGTGAATAATCCATAAAAACAACGGTGTCTAAATACCATCCCAGAATTAGTGTCACAAGTGCACGAGCTTCTAGAATAATACAAATAAGGGCTTGAATAAAATAAAGCTATCTGAAAATAAACACACATCTAAAGTAAAGTAGATGGGGACTTCAGAACTGCGGACGTTGTGCAGTTATACCTCAAGTCTCCTCTGAGTAGCTGAAATTCGAGCAAGTCTATGGTATGCCGCTGGGGCCAACTCTGAAATCTGCACAAGAAGTGCAGAGTGTAGTATCAGTACAACCGACCCCATGTACTGGTAAGTGCTGAGCCTAACCTCGACGAAGTAGTGACGAGGCTAAAGCGGGTCACTTACATTAACCTGTACGCAATATTAGTAATAACAATAAATAATAGAAATAAATAAGGTAACTCATTTATAATAATTGAAACCAACTCAGCAGTCATAACCAATTATCATTTCCATCAATTTCCGTTGTAGCGTGCAACCCGCTCTCACAATATATTCATATTCAATTCTGTTGCGGCGTGCAACCCGCTCCTCTAATATATTCATTTTAATCAAGTCTGTTGCGGCGTACAACCCGATCCCCCAATATATATAAATGTATATCGACTTTTAAATAAGTCTATTGCGGCATGCAACCCGATCCTCCATCATGGACTTTTAATAAGTATGTTGCGGCGTGCAAGCCGATCCTCCAATATGGACTTTTAATAAGCATGTTGCGGTGTGCAACCCGATCCTCCAATATATCTATTTCAATCAATTCTGTTGTGGCGTGCAACCCGCTCCTCCAATATATTCATTTACAAATTCTTATAGAAGAAATTTCTCCAATAAATGCAACAATTAAGATAAAATTATAAGATAACAAGCATACAATAATTATGATTTAATTATAAAACAAACAATGACAAATAGCAAATTATTATGGAAATCAGGGAGAAAATAGACAGTTTAATATTTAATATGCTAAATGTCAAATAACAATTAAGACACATAATTCAAATAGCATGTAACAATTAATGCAGGAATTCAAGAATTAATATTTGACAAAGAATAGGAGAGAAACAATTATTATAATAATTAATTCATGATTTAAAAAGATTTATGATTTTTCAAGTAATTATGCAAACAATTAATTTGACGACGTATAGAGACTCGTCACCTCGCCTATACGTCGTTCATATGCATTTCACATAACAAATAGTTTAAGGGTTCTATTCTCTCAAGTCAAGGTTAACCGCGACACTTACCTCGCTTTGCAAATTCTAATAAATTATTCGACCACAACTTTTCCTTTTGAATTTGTCTCCAAAAGCGTCAAATCCAATTCAAAGTCGTGAAACTCCCCTTTGGAATCGCCAAAATCCGAGACTTAAAACTCAAAAATGAGTAAAAATGGTTAATGCCCGATTTTATGTATTCTACCCAGCATTTTTGTATCTGCGGGCTATATTTTCGCATTTGCAAAGTGGGGCTGCCAGGCGAGGCCTCGCATCTATGGAGGAAAAATGCGCACTTGCGCTGCCTTCCGCCCCTACGATCGAACAGTCCGCTTCTGCGGACGCGCAGGTGCGTGCAAGTTTTCGCACTTGCGGACCTTTGCCCAGCCACGCCTGGGCGCATCTGCGATGGAAGGCTCACTTCTGCGAGCTCGCACCTGCGGACAAAAATCCGCAGGTGCGTTTACACCAGAAGGCCAAATTTCAGATTTTGCTTAAGTCCCATTCTTGTTCCGATTTCGATTCAAATCACACTCGAAGTACTCGGGACCCCATCTGAATATACCAACAAGTCCCGTAACATAATACGGACTTACTCGGGGTCTAAAATCACATCAAACAACGCTAAAATTATAATTCATACCCCGATTCAAACTTTGAGTTTTAAACTTTTCATTTTGTAAATCTCGTGCCAAAACATATTAAATGAATCCGGAATGACTTCAAATTTGGCACACAAGTCCTAAATGACATAACGGAGCTATTCAAATTTCCATAATTGGATTCCGACTCCGATATCAAAAAGTCAACCCTGTGGTCAAACTTGAAAATCTTTAGCCTTTAAATTACTAGCTTCCGTTATATGGTCATAACTTGAGTTAGGGACCTCCAAATTAAATTTCGGGCATACGCCCAAGTCCCAAATCACGATACGGACCTATCGGAACTGTCAAAATACTGATCCGGGTCAGTTTGCTCAAAATATTGACCAAAGTCAACTTAATTGAGTTTTAAGGCTCTATTTCATATTTTAATCCATTTTTCACATAAAAACTTTCTAAAATATTTTACGGAATATGCACGCAAGTCGAGGAATAATAAATAGTGCTTTTCGATGTCTTAGAATATAGAATTACTTATTAAATTTAAAGATGATATTTTGGGTCATCACAGAATGACTCCAATGCACAGTCAAGAAGTCAAATTATGATGATGAATCTAGTGCCTACTATTAACAAGGCTTACTCACTACTTATTGATCAAGAGATTCAAAGAAATCTGGTAAGCATGACTCAGGTTACACAGCTTAAAGAAGGTCTAGAGGGCACTGCTCTGTATAGTAATAAAGGTCCAAATGTCACAAGTGGAGGCTACAGGCAAAAGAAGAACAATGTTCAGTGTGAATACTGTCATTACAAAGGGCATACCAAAGAAAATTGCTTCAAGCTAATAGGATATCCACCAGACTTCAAGTCTAAAAAGAAAGGAAGTGCACCTGGAATCTATGCTAATTTTGTAGGTAATCCAATCTTTGCAGTTGAGGAATAGCACATCAGCTGTGCAAATCAACTGAACCCTGGGTCTCATCAACAAAAGGGATTCATCTCAGCTAATCCTGTGACACCACAAATGACACAGACACAACCCTTTTTCATGCAGGAGCAATACTAGAAGATTGTTCAGATGCTCTCCAAAGGAAATGCAGAAGGCTCTAGCTCATCTAGCAAAATAGCTGTTGCCGGTATTCTAAATCATGTGAATACATTTGTGTCTCAGTGGGTCAATAGTGACTGGATAATTGACACTGGAGCCTCAAATCACATGACCTCCAGTCTTGAGTTACTACAAACACATAAGTCACTTCCTACAATAGAAAAAAAAACATGGTTCATCTCCCTAATGGTAATACAATGTCAATTTCACACACATGAAGTATATCTGTGTTGGATAATCAGAAGATTTCTAATGTACTCTACATTCTAGACTTTAAGTTCAATTTACTCTCAGTCTCCCACAACTCACCAAGGAACTAAAGTGTATGGTAGGCTTCTTTCCTGACTTTTATATTTTTCAGGATATTTACAGTAGTCAGGTGAAGGGGATTGGTAGAGAGCAACATGGACTTTATGTGCTCAAAGGAGGTATGTTAGAATAATTTTTAGCTCAAATTTCAAATAAAAGTGCATATACAACTACTGCTCCTACTCTTGCAAGCTCAAGCTGTTTGTGGCACAGAAGATTGGGACATGCTCCCTTAGATATAATAAGAATAGTAGACAAGTTAAATAAGATGACTACTAGTGAAAGTCACCATTGTACTGTGCGTCCATTAGTCAAGCAAACCAAACTTCCTTTACAGCTTAGTAATATTGTCACTAAGTCTATTTTTGAATTAGTTCACTGTAACATTTGGGGGCCTTACAGATTTCCTACTCATGATGGAAGAATATTCTTTGTCACTATAGTAGATGACTATAGTAGATATACTTGGATCTTTCTGTTAACCTCTAAGTCTGAAGCTTATGTTGTGCTAAAAAATTCCTTGTTCAAGTTCAAAATATATTTTCCACAACTGTAAAAACTCTGAGAACTGATAATGGAAGTGAGTTTTTTAGTACTGATTTCAAAAGTCTTTTGTCTAGTCTTGCTATTATGCATGAAAGTACATGTGTATATACACCCAACAGAATGGAGTTGTAGAAAGAAAACATAGAACCATTCTAAATATGTTCCCTTAAGGTTTTGGGGTGAATGTGTTACTACTGTTGTATATCTACTGAAATGACTTCCTTCTAAAGTGGTTGACTACAAATCACCTTTTGAGATGCTTTATTTGCATTCTCCTTCTCTGTCCCACTTGAGAGCCATTGGTTGTATGTGTTATGCTGCCACTCCCAAAGTACTAGACAAGTTCTCACCTAAGGTTGTTCCTGTTGTTCTTATGGGATACTCTTCAACACAAAAGGGCTATCTCTTGTATGAACTGCACTAAAAAACCTTTCTAGTGAGCATAAATGTAATATTCAAGGAAGATGTTTTTCCTTTCAAATATGTCAAGTCATATGACAATCATGTGTTTCTTGTCTTGGATTTACTCTCCCAATTATGGTTCATGAGAATTCTACAGTACCAGTTATTCCAACATCATCATCCTTGGATTCAAAGACTGATAACTTCTCAGACATTGAGTTACATCAAACATCTGATGCAACTGCAATTCCTTCACAATAAGAGCATATGCAAACACTTGATAATTTTGAGCCTACTGTTGCACTTAACTACTCTGAGCATGCTGCTGAAATTCCTTCTTCTGATGCAGTTAATGATGAACTATCTTCCAGACCAAGTAAGCCTCATATTTGGCTACAAGACTATGTAACAAGGACTAAAGGAACCAAGTGCAACCTTCGTATCTCTACACATGTGGAATATACTCGTCTTTCCCCTGCTTATAGACAAGCAATCTTAGCCTACGTAGCAGCTTCAGAACCAACTTCTTTCAAGGAAGCTGCATCTGATCCTAGTGGATAGAAGCCATGCAGCTTGTATTGAGATAGCAATACATGGTCTATTGTAGACCTACCTCCTGGTAAAATACCCATTGGTTGTAGGTGGGTGTTCAGGATCAAGTACAAGGCTACAGGTAAAGTTGAAAGGTTCAAGGTTCGACTAGTGGCTAAGGGTTATAGTCAAAGTGAAGGGTTGGACAACGGAGAAACATTCTCACAAGTGGCTAAGATGGTCACAATGAGATCTGTTATTGTTGTTGCTGCCTCAAAGCATTGGTACATCTATCGAATGGATGTATATAATGCTTTTCTCAATGGTGACCTAGATGAAGAAGTGTACATAATTTTGCCTGAGGGGTTTTCTAGACATGGGGAGTCTCAGAAGTTCTGCAAACTCCAAAAGTCCTTGTATGGCCTTAAGAAAGCACCTAAGCAATGGAATCTAAAGCTTACAGAAGCACTGGTACACATGGGGTTTCAATAGAGTCACTATGACTATTCCCTGTTTATCAGAAGAGTTAGGGATGATATTGTGATCGTTCTGGTGTATGTAGATGATCTTCTAATTACTAGCAATAATCATAAGCTGCTATGTGATACAAGGTCAGATCTTCAAGGCAGGTTCAAAATGAATGACCTGGGAGAACTAAAGTTCTTTCTAGGAATTGAATTTGCAAGGTAAAATAAGGGGATCATAATGAGTCAAAGGAAATATGCTTTAGAGTTAATCTCTGAAGTAGGTCTCAGTGCAGCAAAGCCAGCTAGCACACCTATGGAGCTCAACCAAAAGTTGACCACTGTAGAATATGATCTGTCCTTCACGGAAGGAAATGCCACTACTGATGAAGTGCTAAGGGATCCTAGTATCTATCAAAGACTTGTTGGAAAACTGCTATATCTAAGTATGACCAGGCATGATATCTCCTTTGTAGTACAGGTCTTGAGTTAATTTATGCATTGTCCTAAAACCTCCCATATGGAGGCAGCATCAAGAGTAGTGAGATATATAAAGGAGATACCTGGTTTGGAATTTCTTATGCCTGCAGAAGACTCAAAGAATCTGATTGCCTACTGTGATTCTGATTGGGGAGCTTGTGTACAGACAAGAAGATCAGTAACTGGTTATCTAGTGAAGTTTGGAAATGCCCTGGTGTCCTGAAAATCCAAGAAGCAAAGCACTGTCTTCAGAGGCTCAGCTGAAGCAGAATTCAGAAGCATGGCTTCCTGTGCAACAGAGATCACTTGGTTAATAGGGTTATATGCAGAACTAGGAGTCAAAGTTAGTCTGCCTGTGAAGCTAGTGTGTGATAGTAAGGCAGCAATTCAAATTGCTGCAAATTCAATCTTTCATGAGAGAACAAAATATATTAACATTGATTGTCACTTTGTATGGGAAAAACTTTATTAAGGAATGTTGAAAACTAAATATGTACATACTGAAGATCAACTCGCAGACCTGCATACTAAGAGTCTGGGAAAAGCACAACATGAGTATCTGTTGAATCAATTAGGATTGAAGAATGTGTTCCAGCCATCAACTTGAGGGAGAGTGTTGAAGGATTGATTAACAAGCTGATACTTAACTATAGTTAATTATTATTGTAATAACTAACCAACTTAAATATCCGTACTCTTAGGACAGCAGTAAGACAATTTCATTTTTGCTTCTTCAGCCACTTCAATGAAACAATTCTCGTTTCTCATCTCTTTTTTGAGCCTAGTCTTCTCTCTTCACAAGCTCTAGATCAATTGTCAATGGCAGCTAACAGTTAAGAATCTTCCAGAGCGTACCTCAAATACGAATGGAGAAAGGTCAAATTGAATTTTTTACGGCCTTTTGTTCGTTTAAACTACTATCTATCAACCTAAAAAGAAAAGTAAATCATGTGCTCAACTGAATTGTTAAAACTTAAAGGATTTAACATTTAAAAGGCTAAAAATATATCGAAAGAAGGCATAGTTGGTAAAGATTAACTTTAAAAGGATTACATACCGGCAAATATTGAGTAAATTTGCGGCATTTCCTGAATCCATGGGCAAGGTAAACCTATAGGGTATATTTTCGAACACTTGATGGGTGTCATAAGCAGTTGTTATCCTGGCAAATGAGTGAGTCAAAGACAGAGCGGAATTAAAAATTAAAGCGAAAGTAGCTGAAAAATGCAAATTGAAAATGATCGTGAAGAGGATTACATATCGGCAAGTGTTGAGTACATTTGCAGCATATCCTGAATCCGTGGGCAAGGTACATGGCATATTTCCGAACACTTGATGGGCGTCAAAATAAGCAGTTGTTATGGTGACAAAGGAATGAATAAAAGTCAGAGGGGAATTAAAAATCAAAGTGAAAGTAACTGAAAAACGCAAATAGGAAATGACCGTGAGGAAAGAATTTAGAGATTAGTGGAGGAATTAAAGTAAATCAACAAAGGTGAAGCAAAAGCAGCGTAGAACAAAAAAATGGGAGGAGAAAGAGTATACTGAATTTTAACAAAGGCAAACGAAAAGAACAATAGGAAAATAGAAAGATAAAGGAGGATGAATACTGAGATAGAGGGAGGAAAGAAAACAGAGAGAGTAAAGCATCCGTTGGAAAAGAAACAATTATTTTTGAAGCGTTGTATATTTTTGGTTTAGGGTGACTTTTGGTTTTTGATTGTGAAAAAATAGAGAAAATTGCAAAAAATCATAGAAAAAAGATAAATGTAGTCCATGTTGAATGGGAGTGCTACGTAACAGCGTTAGGGCCTCAATGATAGATATATACTAGTAAATGTATCCGCGCTTCGTGCAGTCGTAAATAAAAATAAAATATGACTATATAATTAATGTCCTATAAAAGAAACTCAATTTCTACTAATAAAATATTTCTTCATGACTTTATCATGAACTATTACATTAATTACAACCGGAAAAATGAGAAGGTTAAAGTATGCATTTGGACGTTATTTGGTTGAAGTGTGTTTTATGTGAAAAACAAAAGTATTTGATCTCCTAATATTATTTCAAATAGCATTTAATAATAGCTATAGCGAAGCCAAAATAATCTTCATGAATGTCAGCTATTCCCGTTTTGAGAATTTTACTGCATTTGATAATGCACCACCAATCCAAATTTAGCATTCAACAACAATTCATTGAGTGAGATTAGAATTTTACTGACATAATTCTTATATAGTATAGATAATTTTTATTTTTCTTGTTTTACTTTCTATTTTGGGTTCTAAAAAAGCAATAATAAATCATGAGCAACTACTGTCTACAATGGCCAAAATTTAGTTTTAATTAGATTACTCTTATAGTGCTGTAACCACAGCTTCTAATATTATTAATGCTAAGGCAAAATTACATTACAATGTGATTTGATCTTACACATAAGGCCTCTCAATTTGTTATTTTGACATTCGTTCACTTGCCCCTCCTTTGTACTTAATACAATTTTACAAATACAAGAATATCCGAAATTCAGAATCTGTAGTGCAACAATGCGAGGTAATAAAAGTGGTATAATCTTTCCTTGTTAGGACTATCGACCAGCCACAATATGATGTCGTATGAAAAACTCATGTCAATAAACTGCTCAAATAAATCTACGTTGCCAAATCCCACAAAGAAGAAAGATGTTTTGCTCATGTATTCTCGGTATTGTTTATAGAAGAACTCGTTCTCACTGATTAATGCAAATGCATTATGATGTATAGAATTCTAACACGGATGAAATGACACTTTTTTCCTGAATTCTTGTAAGAATAAGATAGGAGAAATGTGAAACATTTTCTGTGTATTACTTTCTGTGCAAGGCTCTGTATATATACAAGTATGTATGACTGAAGATGTAAAATCTAGTGTAAATAAACTAAAAAAAAGAAAATGATAAAATCCTATACACCTGCTACAATTTTATTGGCTAAGTACTAACCTATATAACAGAAAATGATTCATTTACAATGATATATCACACGTATGAAGCATGTGAAAATCAGCTACACTTATTTGATCTGGACGGCTCAGAATTGATCTATCAGTTAAATCATCAACGTTCAAGATTGAGCCACATGTAAAATTCACATTTTATGTCTCTCATTCATTGTAAGCTCCGAACTTAAGTCGTCTTTGTCGGAAACCCTAGAGCAGTCATCTGCTTCATCTTCATTGAGCTTTCTTCTTCATCCTTCTTCTGAGATAAACCATGAGAAAAATTAATGTGAGAGTCCATTATCTCAACATCCCCCCTCAAGTTGGAGGGCACGAAAGTAATACCCAACTTGCGAAGAGCAGAATTATGAGCTGGTCCTAAGAGAGATTTGGTGAAAAGATCGGCGAGCTGTGATGAGGAAGGAACATATGAGAGTGAAATTAGACCAGAAAGGTATTGTTGCTGGACAAAATGACAGTCTAATTCCACGTGTTTGGTCATTTCGTGGAATACTGGATTTCAGGTAATATGAATTGCTGATTTGCTATCAGAGAGAACAGGAACCTGTAAAGAGGGAGATACAGACAGATCCTCAAGTAATCGAGTTAGCCATGTTAACTCAGCAACAACTCGGCGCATGGATCGATATTCCGCTTCAGCGGAGGACAAAGAAAGTGAGACTTATTTTTTTGATTTTCATGAGATGGGTGATCTTCCTAGTGCGATAGAGAAACCATTGACAGAGCGGGATTCAGGGCAAGAAGCCCAGTCTGTATCGCAGAACGCAACAATCTTGAGAGAGAGATCTGAGTTCAAAATGATCCCTTGTCCGGGATCTGAGCAGAGGTACCTCAGAACTCGAATAGCTGTCATATAATGAGAAATTCAGGGACTTTGCATGTATTGGCTGAGATTAAGGACAAAAAAGGACAAGTCGGGCCTTGTGTGAGTCAGATAATTCAGTTTTCCAACAAGATAACGGTATACAGTGGGATTGGAGATCAAAGGTCCTTCATCGGCACTGAGCTTTGAAGATAGTTCAAGAGGAGAGGAAACACAGGAGGAATTGGAAACATCAAATTCACGCAATAAGTCCAAGGTAAACTTCCTTTGACACCCAATAATCCCTTGTGCTTCCCTGAGAATTTCCATTCCTAGGAAATAATGTAGATTTCCTAAATCTTTTACTTTGAATTCTGTACTAAGGAATGACTTAAGTGCTGAAATTTCTTGAGAATCATTACCACTAATAAGAATGTCATCGACATACACTACGACACTAGAAGTTAGATTCCATGTACGTTTAAAAAATAATGAGTAGTCATTCATAGAGAAAGAATAGCCTTTGAAACTTAAATCACCTGCAAGCCGAGCATACCACTGCCATGAAGCTTGCTTTAAGCCATAGAGAGACTTTCTAAGTAGGCAGACATGGTTAGGACTTGGGGAAGACATTCGAGAGGGAAATTTCATGTAGACTTCCTCTTGTAAATCTCCATGTAGGAAAGTATTTCTCACATCTAATTGATAGATTGGACAGTCCTTCTTTGTTGCTATTGCCATTAAACATCTAATAGTGGTCATTTTTACCACCGGTGAAAATGTGTCTGTATAGTCTATTCCTTCTCTTTGAATGTCTTCCCTAACTACTAATCTAGCCTTGAGCCTCTCTATTGATCCATCTGACTTATGCTTGACTTTGTAAAACCATTTGCAAGGCAATGCCTTCTTCCCTTTAGGTAATAGCACCACATCCCAAGTATGGTTCTCTTGTCGAGCTATAATTTATGAGTCCATGGCCTTTTTCCAACCAGGATGCATAGAGGCTTGAGAATAACTAACAGTCTCTTGTACTTCTGAAATGGACTGCATGATGTATTGATTATGTGCTGATAAGGCTCCAAAAGAGTAAACATTAGGTTTAGCAGGTTGTGCTAGACAAGCATCAGTAAACTGAGTGAGGATGATGTTATTACAAATGTAATCCTTGAAATGTCTTGGCCATTGAGTTTCTCTACCAGATCTCCTAGGTACATGTGGTGTCAAGATATGATCATGAGAATTGCTCCTAGGTGAATGAGAGCTAGATGTGGGATTATTTCTAGGTAAATGACCAATGTGAGGTGACTGGAAACTGGCTGGGATTGCAGAAGAAGGGAAACTCTAACTAGTGCCACTAGAACTAGGTAAACTGAAGTTGTGAGGTAATGGATCACTAGTAAGAATTGGCGAGTCAAGTTAGTCTGCATTTAGTGAAGGAGAAATTGCTGGAGATATAGGGTAAGTAGTATCTGTAGGAGACGAGATGGGGAATATAGGATCTGGAGAGGAAGAAGTAGGATTAGAAACAAAAGGATACATATCCTCAAAGAAGTGAACATCTCTAGACATAATAATCTTCTTAGTGTCCAATTCCAACAATTTGTATCCCTTTTTGCCCTAGAGGATAACCCAAAAACACACAAGTTTTTGCTCTTGGGTCAAATGTACCTCTTCCATTAGACAAGGTAGACACATAGCATAGACAACCAAAACTCTTGAGTTGATTATAAGATGTAGGTTGGTTAAACAATACAGAAAAAGGTGTCTTGCCTTTGAGAACCTTGGAAGGTAACCTGTTAATCAAATAAGTAGCTGTTAGTATACATTCTCCCCAATAGGCAATAGGAACATGTGATTGAAACAATAGTGCTCTTGCAATCTCCAAAAGATACTTGTATTTCCTTAAACTATTCCATTTTATTGAGGGGTTGCTACACAACTTGTTTGGTGAAGAATTCCCTCTGAGGAAAGGAAGGCAGATTCTTGACTGCCCCTCCCAAGTTCAAATGCATTGTCTGTTCTTAGCTTTTGTACCTTGACTCCAAACTGCCTTTCAATCATGACTAAAAAGTTTTTCAAAACCCCAAATGCATTGCTCTTTGTGCTTAAAAGAAATGTCCAAGTTACTCTGCTGTAATCATCCACAATAGTTAAAAAATACTTATATCCATTATAAGTAAGGACCTTGTAGGGATCCCAAACATCAACATATATTAATTCAAATGCTCTTTTTATTTTGATTTAACTTAAAGAAAATTGGAATCTAGTTTGTCTAGCTTTAGGACAAACATCACAAAAACATGTAAAATTAGGAGGAAAAGAGATAAAATTGAAGTGTTTCATTGATGAAAAAGGCAAATGCCCCAATCTAATGTGCCAAAGGTTTACATGAGAAATAGCATTTGCAGAAAAATGAAAAGGTACTGAATACTTAACAGAATCACTATGCTTAAGAAATAAAGCTACATTTTCTCGATTACTATTCCTAGAGTTGATAGCAGTGGGCTTCAATAGATATAGTCCCTCTCTTGCTTTACCAAAAACTTGAGCACTCTTTATTAAAGAGGCTTTCAATAGACATTGATTAGAAGAGAATGAGTTGATGCAAAGAAACTGTGAACAAAACCTATTAACAGATAACAAATTGTATCTGAAAGTAGGTACATAAAGAACTCTCTCGAGAACATAGTTAGGAAGAATGAATATCTTTCCTATGTGAGTGATTGTTATCCTAGAGGAATCAAGAAGGTTAATGTGTAGAGACACAAAGAGAGGGGTAAGAGATATAAAAGCATTTGAATCAAAACACATATGTTCAGAGGCCCCTGAATCTATTATCCAAGTTCTTGAATTAAAAACTGAAAAACAAGATACATAGTATTTCACAATTGTACCAGCAACTGCATTTGCATTCACTTCTGAATTTGAAATCCCTGAATCTGAAACTTTGACCTGCTTGATTAACTCTATCAATTGAGAGAACTGATCCTTAGACAAATGTTGTTCCAATGCATCATTGTAGTTGTTGTTGGCATCTCCTCCCTGATCCTCTGAGAAAGCCCTATTACTCCTGATGGATCCTTGACCTGTTTTCCCATTTGTGAACTCAAAACTTTCAGGAAAACCTATAATTCTGTAGCAATGTGACACTGAGTGCCCTATTTTCTTGCAGTAGGTGCAGGACACATTGGGATTAAACTTTGATTTCTTTGCCTTAGCAGTAGGTAGTTTTGGACTTTGATTCCCATATCTCTGAAAAGCACTTTGGTTCTTTTGAAACTATTTTGTGAGTTTTTGTTTTCCATTTCTTTGTGGAAAACTATTTTGATTATCTACTATGAAAGCTAAAGAATCAGAGGATATTAGAGGATTAGCATATATCTCTCTCTCTGATTCTTATCTTGAAGAATGAGTGAATATGCATGGTTGATATTTGGCTGAGGGTTCATCATTAAGATGTTTCCTCTAGCTTGACCATAGACTTTATTCAAGCCCATGAGAAATTGAATCACCCTTTTATCCTCTTATGATTTCTCCAACAAATGCTTTCCATCACGCACACAAGTACAGTTATATTTCATGTTTGACTTCAATGAATCCAACTCATCCCATAAGCGTTTGAGCTTGGTGAAGTAAGTTGCTATGTTATTTATTCCCTGTGATAATCCATATAGTTCCTTCTGTAGGTTATATAATTTTGCACCATTGGACTGCCCAAATCTGTGTTCAAGGCTGGTCTACAAATCCATTGAAGATTTGGAATAAATGACATTGTCTCCAATATCTTTGGACAATGAGTTCAATAACGAGGAGGTGACCATGTCATTACACCTACTCCATGGTTGATGGTCCTTTGAGGTGGCCGTAGGTGTTGGGCAACTTCCATTGATAAATCCCAGCTTATTCTTTGTTGAGAGAGTTATCAACACAGATCTCCTCCAGCCTTGGAAACCTATGCCATCGAAGACTGCAATCACCAGACTCATTCTAGGAGCGTCTGAGGAATGAAGGAAGTAGGGGTGATTTGGGTCAAGATTGACTCCATTTCCAGCAGCAGCTGGAATTACGGAAGCTTCAGCAGCATCAGACATGATGAAACAAATGAATTAGTGACATAAAATCAAGAAAGAAAGATTGAATTCTCCAGAATCAAGCTACTGCTCTGATACCATGAAAGAATAAGATAAGAGAAATATGAAAAATTTTCTATGTATTACTTTCTGTGCAGGGCTCTGTATATATACAAGTATGTATGACTGAAGATGTAAAATCTAGTGTAAATAAACTAAAAAAAAGAAAATGATAAAATCCTATACACCTGCTACAATTTTATTGGCTAAGTACTTACCTACATAACAGAAAATAATTCCTTTACAATGATATATCACACGTATGAAGCATGTGAAAATCAGCTACACTTATCTGATCTGGACGACTCAGAATTGATCTATCAGTTAAATCATCATCGTTCAAGATTGATCCACATGTCAAATTCCCTTTCACATTTTATGTCTCTCATTCATTGTAAACTCCGAACTTAAGTCGTCTTTGTCGGAAACCCTAGAGCAGTCATCTGCTTCATCTTCATTGAGCTTTCTTCTTCATCCTTCTTTTGAGATAAACCATGAGAAAAATTAACGTGAGAGTCCATTATCTCAACAATTCTAGAGTTGACCCAGTCATCACTCCTCCTCATCCGGTTTTTCAAAATGCCTCTGATATGATCATCTCGATGATAGAGGCTAATTCCATTTTTAGGGGAGGGGTGATTCTATCTTCTTTCCCTATGCGTTTCCAAAGCTGTGAAAATAAAAGGTGATTGTAGATCAGTAGCCAATTAATGGTTATGCACTACATGAAAAAAACTGTGAAAGATGGTGCATAAGGTGTGAAAATTAGAAGAATAGGTAAATAAAAATAATAAACTTGTAATCATGCTATTTTAAGAGTATGTTGCATTTTTCTTTCTTGAATGGAGTTCTCCACTTGGAAAAAACTGTAATTCCTATTGCATAATGAAGGTAAGTTAAAAAGTGGCAATGTAGCTACACCAATTCTTTTCTACAAAGGATAGAGCCTAAAAACAATGCAGGCAAGAATTAAAAGTTAATCTTCTATTTTAAAAACCTAGTTAGAAATAGCACTCCCCTAATTGCCAATACATATCATGATTCATGATCACTTATTTGACATGTACCATTCGATTTTATTTTCTTTTCTTTTCACTCAATTATATGTGTCAAAATGCATGAGTCCGTGTAAGTTTTTCAAAATAACTTTAATGCCCGTACCAATATATAAAAATAATAGGGAACAATAACTGAACTACAAATATATCACAATAGTAAGTGTTAGGTTTTAGTTTTAATGATTAAAAATAATATAATTGCTTTTGGTGTAGGGACTCAAGGAAATCAACCAAGATTAAAGTGCACAGAGAGAAACAATCCAAGCTGAAGGAAGAAATCAATCAAAGATTGATTGAAGCATTCAAAAGGAAAAGAAGCACTGAAGATCCGGCGAGATAATCAATCCGAGATTGATTAAAGAGTTAAAAAGGAAAAGAAGCATTGAACATCCGACAAGATAATCAATCAGTAGCTATTACTGGAAGGACCCAGAATTAAGGAGCAAATCTGGCACTATCAAGACTTAAGAATGGAAAATTTTCAAAGTCCACACATCAAGGAAGAGTAACGGGAATTAACATTATTCTTGGAAAGAATCAATTTCTTTCCAAGGATCAAATCTCTTGGGTTGGAAAATCTCTTCAGTAACGGTCTCCTACAAAGTATTTATACGCAACCTTAGGTTTTAGAGAGATATACTTTGATCAAACCAATTACCCTCTCTTTGTTCTACTTCAAACAAACATTGTAGCTCTACTAGATCTGTTGTGTAACAAGTTAGAGAAGAAAGAGAGAAAAATACTAGTGAAGCATTTTATTAAGAAAAGACGAGTGACATAGAAACTGAGTTGTTGGTGTAAACTACACCATTTATTTTGTATTCATGAAACTCAATCACTGAAAGAGAACTCCCTTGCAACCCAAGGGGACTGGACTAAGATTCACATTGAATCCAAACCAGTATAAAAACTCCGGTGTCTTTAATTCCTGCACTTTACTTCTGTATTTTAATTTTGTACTTCTTATTATCTCGCTATTACATCTAGTCGACTAATTGAAAAACTAGTCAACTTACAATAATTAATTTTAAAATAAGCAATTCACCCCCTCCTCTCTTGTACTTTCAATTGGTATTAGAGTAAGGCTCACATTTTTCTTTTGCTTAACAACTTGTGAGAAAAGATCATGGCTAATCAATTTATTGTCGGAGCACTCTTCCAAGAAGGAACATCGCAAGTGAGACCACCATATTTCAATGGACAACATTTCTCTCACTGGAAAGTGCGTATGAAAATATACGCAAAGTCTTATTATGTCAAGGTCTGGCGAGTTATCAAAAAGGGGAACCATCCTCTACCGGCTGCTGCTCAACCACCTGTTGATCCTGAAGATATAGATGAATATACTGATGAACAAATGGTAGTTGTGCAAGTTAATGCTAAAGCAAGGAATCTGCTTTATAATGCTATAAGTGGTGAGGAATATGAGAAAATCTCCAATTGCGATACAGCCAAAGAGATATGGGATAAATTTGAAGTTACTTATGAAGGAACCAATAAAGTGAAAGAAACACATATCAATATGTTGGTTCATGACTACGAACTCTTCCAGATGAAAGAAGGAGAATTCATTGAAGAGATGTTTGCCAGATTTAGCAAAATCATTAGCGATCTAAA
Organism: Nicotiana tomentosiformis; assembly: GCF_000390325.3. NCBI lineage: Eukaryota > Viridiplantae > Streptophyta > Magnoliopsida > Solanales > Solanaceae > Nicotiana > Nicotiana tomentosiformis. Next base: position 60,607,349 of record NC_090813.1, on the reverse strand, counting down.
AGCTTTTGGCAAACCATACTCAAGTGGTGATCAAGTTAGAAAAATTCTGAGAAGTCTACCCACTACTTGAATCACAGGATTTGAACAAATTATCACACGATGAACTTCGAAGAGAATTTATAGCCTTCGAGAAAACTCATCTCAAGAAAACAAACCAAGAAGAAAAGAAGAAAACAATTGCTTTCAAGGCTACAACTGAAAGAGCTGACAATGATATTGATGACGACCCTGAAGCGCTTCAAGAAGAAATTGCCATGGTATCAAGGAACATGGATGGTTTAATGAGGAGATACATAAATACAAGAAGAGGCAGGATACCACCCAGGCAAACTAGGCAATATAACGAACAAGACAAAAATGATGGCAAATGCTATAAGTGTGGAAGATTTGGGCATGTTCAAGCTGAGTGTCCTGATCTTAAAAGAAAGGTTTCCAAAGGTTTTAACAAGAACAAATCATTTAGAAGCTGGAGTGATGAAAACAGTTCAGAACATGAAGAGATGCAAATCTATGTTTCATGACAATTCTAAAAAATGACATGAACAAACTCTCAGGGTGCTGGACAGATGAGGACACTTCAGATGACGAATGCAAAGATGACAATGAGAACTGTTTCATGACGCGAGGTAAGATCTTATAACTGTGAAAGATGTAATGAATTGCAGGATATTCTTGCCCTTACTTTGAAAGAGTCTCAAAAAATGATGAATGAACTAAAGAGACTCAACAAAGAAGTAAAAGACTGAAAACTCAAGCTGGAAGTATGCGGAATTGAAAAAGTACTTTAAGATGAGTTTCAGGAATTACAAATGCAACTCAATTGAATGTTCAAATTCACCAGTCATAGTTCTGTCAAGTTGAACCAGGCGACTTACAAGTCAACTGGAGAATAACCAGCCAGAAAAAAGTCCACTAGTACTAACACAAATAAAAGATCCAAAAATGGATCAGGACTTACGTGTCACTACTATAACAAAAGTGGACATAAATATTCATTTTGTCGATTTCGTAAATCAAATATCTCAGGATGGATTTGAAAACCCAAAAATAATCCTCAGTCCAGTAATACTAACCAACAAGGACCCAATCAAGCTTGGGTACTAATTATATTTTGCAAGAACACCACAGAAGGAGTCGCAAAGGAAAATGGTACTTAGATAGTGCGTGTTCCAATCACATGACAGGTGACAAAAACCTGTTTAAAGAAGTTACAAAAATAGACGGAGAAAATGTCAAATTTGGTGATGACTCAAAAGGAAAAATGGTCGGTACCAGAACAGTTCCTTTCAATAATAATTGTGATATCACTGTGGTTTATCTTGTTGACGGACTTAACTACAATCTTCTGAGTATAAGTCAGCTATGCGACTCATGGTATGAAGTAAAGTTCAAGAAAACAGGTTGTGCTATTGAACATGAAACAAGTAAAATAATCCTCCCAGGTAAAATGTATGGAAATGTCTATATTCTTGATGGTTTTGAAAATATAGATGATCATATTTGTTTAACATCCATATCTGATGATCCATGGTTATGTCATAAGAAACTTGGTCATGCAAGCATGCATCTGATAGAGAAACTTTCCTATCATGATTTAGTTATTGGTTTACCTAAACTCAATTTCTCTAGAAATCATGTATGTGATGCATGTCAGATTGGTAAACAAACTAGAAATTCTTTCAAAAATAAATATATTGTATCTACTTCAAAGCCCTTGCAATTGCTTCATATGGACTTATTTGGACCCACTAGAACTGCTAGCATAGGAGGAAAACGATATGCCTTTGTTATTGTTGATGATTACTCACGCTTTACTTGGGTGATTTTTCTATCTCACAAAGATGAAGCTTTGAAAAATTTTGAGATCTTTTGTAAAAAGGTCGAAAGAGAAAAGGGGTATCTTATTACAACAATTCAAAGTGATCATGGAGGAGAATTTGAAAGCAGAGCATTTGAAGATTTATGCAATGATCAAGGATACACCCACAATCTCTGCTCCAAGGTCACCCCAACAGAATGGAGTTGTTGAGCGAAAAAATAGTACTTTACAAGATATGGCAAGAACTATGATACTAGAATATTCGTTGCCAAATCACTTCTGGGCAGAAGGAGTAAGTGCATCATGTCACATTCTCAATCGATGCCTCATAAGACCCATCCTGAAGAAGACTCTTTATGAATTGTGGAAAGGTAAACGACCCAATATAAGTTACTTTTATCCGTTTGGAAGCAAGTGCTTCATTCACAATAATGGTAAGGAAAATCTTGGAAAATTCGATCCAAGAAGTGACGAAGGTATTTTTCTGGGTTATTCATTAAATAGTAGATCCTTTAGAGTCTAAAATAAACGCACACTGTGTGTAGAAGAATCAGTACATGTTATCTTTGATGAAATAACACTTCGGCCGAGAAAGTAATTATTGCAGGTGATGAAGATCAAATTCAAAAAATTTAGGAGACAAGCAAATCTCAAGAGTCGACTACTAAACCTGATGGTGTAATGGAGTCAATTAATGAGATTAGCAACAGTCAATCAGAATCTCCGAAGGAGTCAACTAATCATACAAGTAAAATTCGTCCAAATGAATTGAGAAGTGAACCAGAATATCCTCAAACATTTATCATAGGAGACCCAAGCGAAAGAATGAAAACCAGGGGAGCTATCAAGAAAAAGCAAACATAGCACTGATTTCCCAGATTGAACCACAGAAAATAGAGGAAGCTCTGAAAGACTCAAGATGGTTACAAGCAATGCAGGAAGAGCTAGATCAATTTGACAAAAATCAAAGTGTGGAAACTGCTGCCTAAGCCTGAAAACGCTCCTGTAATTGGAACAAAATGGGTTTTCAGAAATAAGCTAAATGAGGATGAAAAGGTTGTGAGAAATAAAGCCAGATTAGTAGCTCAAGGATACTCACAACAGGAAGGAGTCGACTACGACGAAACCTTTGCTCCAGTAGCTCGACTGGAATCAATACAAATTCTTCTTGCATACACATCCTTTAAAAGATTTAGGCTCTTCCAGATGGATGTCAAAAGTGTCTTTTTAAATGGTTTCATTAAGAAGGAGGTATATGTAAAACAACCCCCTGGATTTGAAGATTCAAAGTTTCCTTACCATGTGTACAAATTGACCAAAGCATTGTATGGACTTAAACAAGCTCCACGAGCATGGTACGAAAGACTCAGCTCATTTTTTATTGATCACGGATTTACAAGAGGTAAAGTAGACACTACCCTTTTTATTAAAAGATCATAGGAAGGTAATCTCATTATTCAAGTTTACATTGATGATATTATTTTTGGTAGTGCTAATCCTCGTCTGTGCAAGGAATTTTCAAATCTTATGCAAAGTGAGTTTGAAATGAGTATGATGGGAGAGCTAACATTCTTTCTTGGACTTCAAATTCAACAATCTGAAGAAGGAACGTTTATATGTCAGACAAAATACACAAAGGAGTTGATTCAGAAGTTCGGTATGAGTAATGCTAAAGCTATTGGCACACCAATGAGTCCTTCAACAAGTTTTGACAAAGATGAACAGGGAAATCATGTTGATGAAACTAAATATCGTAGAATGATTGGCTCCCTTCTTTATCTAACTGCTAGTCGGCCAGATATTATGTTTAGTGTTTGTAAATGTGCCAGGTTTTAGCCAGCTCCTAAAGAATCACATCTGACTGCAGTAAAGAGAATTATTCAATATCTCATTGGAACTATTTCTCACGGATTATGCTATCCACGCTCTAACAATTTTAAACTAGAAGGTTTTTCAGATGATGATCTTGCAGGTGATAAGAAAGACAGAAAAAGCACCAGCGGAACATGTTAATTACTTAGAAAAGCACTGATATCTTGGAACAGTAAAAAGCAAGGATCAATTTCACTATCCACAACTGAGGCTGAGTATATTGCCATTGGACAATGTTGTGCAAAATTTCTATAGATGTCTCATCAATTGGGTGACTATGAACTATTCTTTAAACCCATTCCAATTTTCTGTGATAACTCTAGCGCTATATGTCTCTCAAAAAATCCTATGTATCACTCTAGGGCAAAACATATAGACATCAAACATCATTTCATTAGAGATCATGTTCTTAAGGAAAATATAGAATTATCTTTTGTTGGAACTACTATTTTCACTAAACCTTTACTTGAAAACAGATTTTGCTTTTTAAGAGAATTACTTGGTATTATTTTTATTGATCATTAATATTAGGACCTATGTGATATTTTTATGTTTTGTATGCCTAATGTTTAAACTTTGTCTTTTCATAGTCATTAATAGCGCCTCCTAATTCCCTCTCTTTTCCTCTCTTTTCACATCAGTTCCAGCGTTCAAGAAAGGAAAACCAATCATCACGCCTGTCCAACTGATACCTTTTCTTTTCATGTACCCAACCATCAGAAACCCCTTCTTTTAATCTGTGAAACCCTCTTCCAATCTCCATCGTTCCCATCTCCTAGAAACTCTCTCCGAAACTCTCTTCAACTAGTTTCTTCCATGGCTAAACACTCTAAAAATCCCTCAGCCTCCACCAGGAAAAGTACTCGGTCCAGAGCAAAACCTTCTTCCCAGCCTCCAGAACAAGTAGACTTAGGGTCCGACCACTCAGAAGGCTTTGCCTCATCTCAGGCAGAACTCTCAGATCATTCTCATCCTCTAGGAGAAAAAGCCCTAGGAAAAAGACCTTTGGAAGAACCTCCTGAATCCTTTACTCCTAAGAAATCGAAAATAGATCTCTCAAGTTCGTTAGAGTCTGACCTAAATTTCTGGGATTCTCCAAACAGGAATTTTTTATTGTTCTGAAAGACAAGCCAATCGCTCATGGCAGAGTAGTCGACCTTGATGACATGGAAGCCCTAAACTATAAGGTAAAAGATCTGTTTGTTTATCAAGGCTGGTCAAAATTCTTTTCTGTTCCCCCTCCTAAAGTCTATGAACCCCTAGTGAGAATATTTTATGCCAATCTTTGCTCTAGTAAGTCTGACAAGTTGGAATCCTTAGTGTTAGGAAAGCGCATCGTTCTTGATTGTGCCATGTTTGACTCAATTTTCCAATGTAAGTATTCTGGTTTTCCCATACTTTTAAAAAATTCTTGGCCTGATGATTTTGAAATCACCTTTGATCAAGCAAAATGTTGTATTGCTGAGTGTTCATCTGAATCCCTCCCAAACCAGTTAGGTCCAAGTGATGTTAGATTTGAAACTCGTGTTCTAGCGCACATTGTTGTAACTACTCTGCTCCCTCGTACTGGCTCATTCTCCTCCTTCTCTCAAAGAGATACCTTTTTTGTCTATTTCCTTGTGACCAAACTCAAGATCAAACTATCCTCCTGAGTCATAAATTTATGATTGAAAGTGCTAATGATCCCACCAGTCTGTCCTATGTCATGGCCATCACTCATATTCTGGAAACTCATAATATCTCTATTTCTGAAATATCCTTTCGTCTATGTTTCAAAATCTTACAATTCTAGGGAGTTTGCTAGTATGGGATATGTGTGTGTGAAGGGCTCCTGAGTTAAGAAACAAGAAGGTAAGGTCAAGCATGTTCAACCTGATCCCAAGACCAAAGCCTCTGTTTCCCATCACAGTCTTAGTAATCCTGACCTTACTGAGAAACTGACTGCCATTGACAAACCAGCTGACCACCATCAAAGATCTTCTTGATGCCACTCAGTCCATTGTTGGGGACATTCATTCAATCTCCAAAGAGACAGGGTCTGATGTTTCAAAGATAAGGGTTGCAATTCTCAGAGTTAGGGAAAATGCAGTCAAGGCATTCAAGGAAGTACACGACAGGCTTGATGGAGTGACTGTCTCAGCTAATGCTAGCTTTGATCAATTGAAGGAGGCGATTTGTAACACTCTTACTTATTTCTTGCATCGTTAGTGTGGAATTTCAAATAATTTTTTTTGCTGTGCTGTTTTGGACTGGATAACCAGTCGTTGGATGATTTTTTTTTATATAACTCTGCATGCATATCATGCTACAAATTCTGCTTTAGTATCTGGTGTATTGTTATTTTTATCCCCTCTTTGTTGATGTCAAAAAGGGGGAGAAGGCTATACATATATTCGTGCAGGTACATCCATTACAGAGGGAGTCGACTATAGATACTACAGGAGAAGTCGACTAAAAGAAGTAGTCCCAACGGCACCTATTGTGGGTGAGTCAACTGCACTCACTGAGGGGGAGTAAAATACAGGAAAGTTAACTGATGTTTACATATATTATTTTTTTTGTCATCATCAAAAAGGGGGAGATTGTTAGGTTTTAGTTTTAATGATAAAAAATAATATAATTGCTTTTGATGTAGGGACTCAAAGAAATAAATGTAATAGCGAGATAATATACAAATTACAGGGAAGAAAATTTGAATAACAAATGTATCACAATAGCAAGGTGCATGCTTTAAATATCCACCCTTTTAAAATATAATGAACCCTAAATTATCATTAAAATATAATTCAAAATTAAACAGCAAAATAAAATAAGTTGTTATAGCATCTTCTTGTTCAAGGTTTACCAGTGGTGACGAGTTTGCGGAAGATCCATCCGAATGCCTGTGAGAGTTCCTTGAACATATGAAACTATAATGGTGGCAAAGAGATGGACCCTCCTGAAATTGAAAAGCCTAATTTTTGGCTTGTCGTTTGTGAATCGACAGCTTTATTCCTCTTTCATTGGTCTTAACGGAGGTACAAGTAATTAGTATTGTGAAACGCTGCCTTTTTTTTTTTTAAGTAATACTCGCTCCATTTAGGTTTCTTTTTATTTTTGCAGGTATACTAAAAATAAATTTTTATTTTTATATGTTACTTTACGGCTTTACGCTTATTAAGAGAAGACAATTTTTTTGTGTTATATTTATTACTCATTTCAAATTATTTTTCTCTAATCCAATAAAATATACATCAATTAATATGGATATCATGTATTATTTATTAAGGGACGTGAAAAGTTAAAATGTATCAAGAAAAAATGAACGGAAGGAGTAATTGATTATTGTCTTAAAATGTGAGGAATAAATCTTTAAAAAGAAGAGATTATAGATAAATACATTTCTTGATATATATATATATATATATATATATATATATATATATATATATATATATATATATATATATATAGATCGGTAAATGGCCAAATATACCTTTGTACTTTCGAAAATGGTCTAAAAATAGCCATCATTATACTATTGGGTTATCTATACCCATGCAGTCATACTTTGGGTTCAAATATACCCCTCATTTAAACGGAAGGACACGTGTCATCTTCCTGTTGATCAATTCTAAATATCTTCTAATTAATTGAAAAGACTCATTAATCATACCCGAAAAGAAATTTTTTAAAGCAATTTTTTTTTGTAAAAACTAAAAAAAACTGAAATTATTTTTACTAAAAACTGAAAAAAAAGGAAATATTTTTTTTCCAGTTTTTACAAAAAAGATGCTTTAGTAAACTGAAAAATATATTCTAAAATAATATTTTTGAAAAACCTGGAAAACAAAAAGCTGAAAATCAATTTTCTAAAGCAATTTTTTTTGTATTTTACTAAAAACTGAAAAAAAAATTCCAGTTTTTACAAAAAAACTGCTTTAAAAAAAGCTGAAAATATTTTCTAAAACTATATTTTTGTAAAAACTGGAAAAAAAAAAACTAAAAAACAAATTTCTAAAGCAGTGTTTTTGTAAAAACTAAAAAAATAAATATATATATTTTTCAGTTTTTAGTTAAAAATATTTCAGTTTTTAATTGCTTTAGAAAATTACTTTTCAGTTTTTTTTTTTCAGTTTTTACAAAAATATTGTTTTAGAAAATATTTTTCAGTTTTTTAACGCAGTTTTTTTATAAAGACTGGAAAAAAATATTTTCGTTTTTTTCCAATTTTTAGTAAAAAAAAATTTTAGTTTTTAAATTTTTTTACAAAAAACAAAATTATTTTTCGAATATGAATAAAGTCTTTTTAATTAATCCAAAATTAGTTTTAAAACTTTTTTCCCGAGCTGATGCCTAAATGGATGCCGCATCCCCAAATTCTGGGCACGAAAGTCAAATTGGTGGAAGAGAATGTACTATTTGTCCTCAAAATCGAGACAAGGTGTGCAGATATTACATTAATTAATTTATGTACTTCCTTGTCCTTATCCCTTGTTTGGCTATAATTAAATAAAGTGATTTTGATTGGAAACTTTTACCGGATCCTTTTTTTAAAAATAATTCTAGTATTCATAGATTTTTCTCCTAAATATTATTGTAACAATAAATTTTCGCGTCGAAAAAAATAAATAATCAAAACTAAAAAATTGTGTAACAAATATAATATTTGATTTCAATAAATGAAAGTGTTACAATCTCTATGGTATTCATCTGATTCTTCAAGAATATAAACTATCTTGATGAGCTTGGTTTTGATTTTGATTCAAGAGCTTGTAAAGCTTGGTCTTGAATCTCCTTCTTGAGCTTGAATTTGGATTTGATCACGAACAAGTAATTTGATCTTGAACGCCTTGGTATTTGATTTGATTTCGTTCTTGATCTTGAACTTGAACTTGTAGCTTGAGTGCTTGAGTATTTGAACTTGTAGCTTGTAGAAATATTTGCGGTATTTGATCCACGAGCTCTCTGCTTGCTTCTTGTTATCACTTCTGGTCGTGTCTTCTAGTTTTATGAAGATCTTTATTTATAGTTGTAGGGAGTGGTGTGGCTCTGCAATTTGATTGGTCCATTTAAAGTGACCAATGCCATCCAGACACTTGGCACAACTCTATTGGTTGTTAATTTGACTTGGTATGCCACCTCTCTTGACACATGACATGATTTCATTGGCTCATTTATTTATCTTGGATCGCCACATCATTTGACACGTGTATTGATTTTATTGGCTCGTTCTTTTTACTTGGATTGCCATATCACTTGACACGTGGCATGAGCATGGGCTTTAAGATGGGCTAATAGTCATTTGGACCTTGGGCCAATGAAGTGAGCTTATCATTTAATTTGTAGCTCAATTAAATAGACTAGCCCAACACATATATATTGAATTAAAATAGTTAACCCAATTTACTAGCCATAATATTTGTTGGACTATTACCTTGAATTTGATATGGCCCAAATTATTTTATGAATTTAAATCTGATAATATTTAAATGCTTACAAATACCGCATGCTTCAAGATTTGTAGGTTTGCATGTTCTCCGAAACCTCAAAGACAAGGCTTGAAGCACCGTTGAAACAATACTTCTATTTTTTGACATCACATGACAAGGCTCAAAAGATCTTAACCTTAATAGCTTAAAATTTCTAAAGCTTGCAACATCAAGCTTTCGTTTCTTTAGTCGTTGGCAACAATGTTTTTCTCTTTTTATTTTTTTTTAAGCTGCTTATTTCCAGGCAATTTTATGGTAGAAGCATTACGTAAGTCCCAAAATGTAATCTTGATGATTTACATTTAAATATTACTTTCCATAAAGGCAATTTACTATTAAAGAAAAATGAATGAGATGATAAATCACATTATATCCTTTCAAGATATCTACTCCACGTTAGATATCGATACTAGCTGCTGACTAGAATATATCAGGTATAAGAAGTTGAGTCCTTTTAGGAGATAGGGCAAGCAATTTGACTTCATGTGAAAGACTGATATGTATATAACCACCGTCCCAATTGTTACTCTATATAAAGGGCCTCTTGTTTACATTGTGCCTCGCCCAACCATAGTATATTTGGCTTCTCCCCCTTTTCGACATCTCCTAGCTCCTTCATCGTCTCTCTTTTGTATTTATACCATGTTCTTTTTTATTTTGCGGCATTAGCAACATCACCAGAGCCTCTCCAAGAATTACAACACTGTTTATTAGTTAAAGCTAAAATCTCATAGAGTCGATGGTATTTACTTCTCTTCTTTCATGTAATTCTTTCTTTTCTTTCCTCTCTCTATCTTTGTTTGGTGAAGTGATTTTCTTTTCATACATGTACTGATTTGCATCTGTCAATAGAGAGCACCAAAGAGATTAAAGAATGAGATTAGATCTCGAGCTTGACATTCCATACTAAATCAGCGCTAATGTAGACAGAGATGTTCTTCAATTTTTCTGTAGCAACTTGATATTATATCTAGCAATCCCTGACTTTAGTTTATACAGTGATGCCCCTCGAGATTTCCTTTATTTTGGTATTTAGCACGTGGCACTTCACTTTTATATATACTCGTATTAAATGGCAAAGGTCTATGATAGCTTGGACACCTTTTGTCATTTTTTTGTTTTTTGCATACACTGTAAAACTTTTCTCATATGAACGAGATGCTTTTGTTGGACTTGTACTGCTTTGTCCGTTGGATATTCATTTGGCTTTGATACTTTTTCCTATTCTTTTATCGACCAACTCGACATGTCTTGGAAATTTCTTGATTTCAGACGTGAATAGTTTTGAAAATTGGAGTAAAAAGAATTTCTTTTTTTTAATACCCTTTGGCAAGTTCATGTGCTTCCATTCATGTTTTTTTTTCTTTGCAGATAGCAAGAATAGAATACACCTTCTTCCTCTTTTTTAATAGCAAGAAAATTAAGGAAATTTGAGTAATTTGAACTTTTAACAGATACCTCATCTTCTTTTACAGCCTTTGAATTTTTTGTTTCTCCCGTTTGTTTCTCCTATTCTTTGCTAGAAGAGTGAGCAAAGTCTGAAGAAATTAAAATTTACCTGCCCGAAAATTTATTCATGTTGGCAAAAATATTACTTCAAACAAGACAAAGGCATTACTTTAGACAAGGCGAAAACTTTACACCATCTCAAGTAGAAATTTTTTTTTAGGCTTAGACGATTACACCGTCTAAGCAAAAGATTTTATTTAATCTGAGGCGAAAATCATTACACCGTCTGAACCAAAAATTTATTTTATTTAAAGCGAAAACTATTACACCATCTAAATCAAAGACTTTACTTTATCTGAGGAAGAATATTACACCATCTAAACCAAAGATCTTTTTTTTTTTAGGCGAAGACGATTACATTGTCTAAGCTGAAATTTTACTTATCTGAGACAAATACCATTACACTATCTATAAGCCAAAGATCATTATGTTTTTTGAAAATTTGACTTTATTTTATCTGAGGCGAAGACCATTACATTGTCAGAGCCAAAGATTTTATTTTGTCTGAGGTGAAGATAATTACACCATATGAGCCAAACATCTTACTTTATTTATAGATTTGACTTTACTTCATCTGAGGCGAACACCATTACACCGTCTTAGCCAAAGATTTTACTTTGTTTGAGTTGAAGATCATTACACCGTCTGAGTCAAAAATTTTACTTTGTCTGAGATGATCTGAGCCAAAATTTACTTTGTCTGAGGTGAAGACCATTACACCGTTTGAGCCAAAGATATTAATTTATTTACATATTTGACTTTACTTTATTTGAGGCGAAGACTATTACACCGTCTAAGCCAAGGACTTTACTTTATCTGAGGTAAAGATATCACACCGTCTGAACCAAAAAAAATATTTTGTCTAAAGCAAAGGCCATTACACCGTCTAAGCTAAAGATTTTATCTTGTTTGAAGATTTAACTTCATTGTATCTAAGGCATAGACCATTACACCGTCTAAGCCAAAGATTTTACTTTATCTGATGTGAAGATCATTACACCGTCTGAGCCAAAAATTTACTTTATCTGAGGTGAAGACCATTACACCGTCTGAGCTAAAGATCTTACTTTATTTACAGATTTGACTTTTCTTCATCTGAGGCGAAGACCATTATACCGTCTGAGCCAAATATTTTACTTTGTCTGAGGTGAAGATCATTACACCGTCTGAGATAAAAATTTACTTTATACGAGGCAAAGTCTGTTACACCGACTAAGTTGAAGATTATTTTTTGCAAAGGCGAAGACAACCATCTAAGCTGAAGACTTTACTTTGTCCGAGGCTAAAACTATTACACCGTCTAAGCTGAAGACTATATTTTATCTAAGATGAAGACCAGCTAAGATCATTATAGAATCTAACATGCAGATTTTACTTTACCGCTAAAAGATTTGACCTTTTGGAGCAAAGGAATGAAAACTCGTCCTTATTTCGAGATGCATGAATCAGAGATTGTATGAAGCATGAAAAAAGCTGACCACCAAGAATATCTCTTCAATTTCAATCTTCACAGGTAATTTTATGATTTCCTTTATATAGATATATTTCTCCCTTCATTTGTTTTTTGCAGGTAGAAGAAGATCTCATCCAAAGATATCACTTTAGTAAAGATAACCTCAGAGTCGAAGAATCTTTTTTCTGCAACATAAATCAAGTCATGCGAGCTAACATTTTAAATACTTTTAGTTGAAGATTTGAAGATATATTAAAACATTCCTTCAAGTAATTCAAGATATAAATATTTAAAGATGGTGCAAACTATATCAAAGGCGTTTATCATACACTTGAAAATATACTGAAACTTCTAACTAAAGAATTGAAGGCTATATCAATTTGAAGACTTCAAGACTATTTTGGGGGCTTCTTATTGGCTTTCAATTGAAGACTTGGTGCTCGAAAAAATTTAACTTGCAGATTTCAACTTGAAGACATGGCATACTTGAAGGTTTATACTTGATGACTTGACAAATTTGAAGACTTAGTGGAGTTGAAGACTTTAACTTGATGATTCAACTTGAAAATTTGGCAAAATTGAAGACTTCAACTTTTGGCGAATTCGAAGGCCTCAACTTGACTTGGTGAATTTGAAGACTTTAACTTGATGACTCAGTTTGAGGACTTCCCAAAATTGAAGACTTTAACTTGAAGATTTGCCGAATTCGAAGGTCTCATCATCACTTAGCAGATTTGAAAAATTCAGAAGACTTGGTGGACTTGAACACTTCAACTCAAAGATTCAGGTAGATTTTAAGAATTCAACTTGAAGGTTAAAGTATAAGAGTTAAACTTGAAGATGTAGCCACTTTGAAGAATTCAACTTGAAGACGTGGCAGACTTGGATAGTTGAAGACTTAGCGGACTAGAAGAATTTAACTCAACTTCAACTTGAAGATTTAGCATGCTAGAGACTTCAAATCAATGATATAGAAAATATGAAGAATTCAACTTGACGACTTAGCAAACTTGAAGAATTCAGGTCAAAGACATGACGGTCTTGAAAACTTTACAGCCTGCTAAAGACTATAATTATCTCGAAGATACAAATTCCGGTGAAGAGGATCAAGTCATTAAGCAGTTTATAACAAATGAGTTTTTTTAATACTTTATGGATTTGAAGACTTGGCGGACTTGAATACTGCAACTTTAAGACCTAGCGAACTTGAATACTTCAAATTGATGATGTAATAGATTTGACAAAATCAACTTGACTTAGAATTGGAGCATTCAACTTGAATATTTAGCCTCTTATTAAAGAAACTACAATCATTCCATCAAAGACCTCAATTTGATATGGAGGACTTGCCCCCATTGAGCCATCAAAATAAGAAAGAGAGTTCAGCGAAAGAATGTACTCCTAATTTTTAAGTATCAATCAAGTGAATTATATTCCATCATACCTTATTTGAATAATGCCTTGGGTAATATGTATTTTTGAACTCATATGACTGAACTTAGAATGAAACGCTAAACTGCCTACGTACCTCGGTGAAGAGGATTAAGTCATTACGTAGTTAGAAATGGGTGAGTTTGTTTTTTGTTAATGTCTTAACTTTTGCCTAGGCTGCCTCTTTCGAGGTTTTCAACCTAGCGGACTCTTTTTTTTTTTGCATGTCCTAACTTTTGCCTAGGCCGCCGTTTTTGAGGTTTTCAACCTAGCGGACCTTTTTTTTGGGACCGTGCACAGTTTATACTCTTGCGAGTGAGGAATAACATGCAGTTTATGCTCATGCGTTAAGGAGCATATTTGTTTTCTTCAAGGATACCTAGCAGACTTTTTTTTTTTTGGACTGTGCACAGTTTATACTCTTGCGGGCCAGGAGTACCACTCAGTTTATGCTCATGCGTTAAGGATCATATTTATTTTCTTCAAGGATAGTATCTCTTTATGAATTTCCCATTGATAGGGACAATCCGCAAACCTTCTGAGTCAACTATCTTGTAAGCGCCACTTGAGTATTCCTCTTATACAACATATGGTCCATCCCACTTAGCATAGAATTTGTCCCAGATCGACGAGAGGTAATAATAGGTCTTTTGACCCCAAGAACTTGGTCACCCACTTGGAAAGATCTAAGGCGCACCCTTTTGCTAAAAGATCGAGACATGGGAGCTTGATAACATTCAAGGATTTGTTGAGCTTCTAGCCTCTTTTCATCAAAAGCTTCCAATTCTTCAAGGTATAACATTTTCTTCATCAATGAGTCCTTCTTGAATGGCAAGCCGCAACGATGAGATTTGACGCTCAAGTGGAAGGACTGCTTCAACTCCATAAACAAGTGAATAAGGAGTCGTTTACGTTGGTGTGTGATATGTGGTCCTATATGCCCAAAGAGCTTCTTTCATTCTCTCATGCCGATCTCTTTTAGACTTAGAGACAACCTTTTTCAACAAGTTACAGAGCGTCTTGTTAAATGCTTCAACAAGTCCATTGGCATCAGCATAATACATGGACGAATTGCGTTGCTTGAAGCCAAAAAGATCACATATTTTATTCATCAACTTGTTATCAAATGGTTTACCATTGTCCATCAATATGTATCGAGGAATGCCAAGCGCTAGATAATATTGACTCAGATGAAGTTAGCCACATTTTCCTTCTTTACTTCCTTAAGAGAAACAACTTCAGCCCACTTTGAGAAGTAATCAGTTACCGCCAAAATGTATAAATGTCCACCAGAAGACTTTAGCAATGGGCCAACAACATCTAAGCCCCAAGCATCAAATGGCCAAGAGGCAACAATTGGGTGCAATACTTCAGGTGGTTGATGTATGAAGTTAGCATGGAATTGACAAGATTTACACCTTCGAGCGTAATCTAAACAATCTTTCACCATGGTTGGCCAGTAATACCCCATTGTTTTTTATGTGAAAATGAAGTTTTGGTCCAGATTGATGTGATCCACATACTCCAGAATGTGCTTCTTACAAGGCTTGGAGGGATTCATCGGCCCCCAAACAACGTAATATCACTCCGTCAAATGATCTTCTGTAAAGTGTATCTTTGTAATAAATAAAACGAGGGGCTCTCCTTCAGATTTCAGTCTTCCTTCGGGGATTTTCTGGCAATATCCCATAACAAAGATAATCAATTAATGATTGTCACCAATCTTCAATTTCAACCTCAAGCGGAAGCAAGATTCTCAAATTTGCTTTCTTTTTCCTCGTAGTCATTTGGTGGAGGAACTACCCATCTTTGGCAAACAACGACTTGCATTTGATCAGGTAATGATAATGTAGAAGCTAAGGTTGCTAATGCATTGGCTCTCTTGTTTTCCTTTCTCGGCACGTGTTGAATAGTTACCTCTCCAAGCCAACTTACCAGTCTCTTAGCATACTTGTGACATGGGACCAATTCTGGCTTCTTGACCTCATAACTACCCAAAAGCTAATTAATCACTAACTTAGAGTCTCCAAAAACTTGTAGTTACAATTGTTTCATATCCACAATCATTTCAAGCCCAAGTATGAGCGCTTGATATTCAACAACATTATTGGAGCACCGTTGTGTCAGAGCGAAAGAATATGGCAAAACTTCTCCTTAAGAAATAATAAACACTATTCCAGCGCCATCTCCTTCACGATGTGCGGCGCTATCAAAATATATCTTCCAAGGAGGTTGAATTTCTATGACCATTGCATCTTCATTAGGTAATTCATCAGAAAACTCCCAATCATCTGGAATCGGATGGTCAGTTAGGAAGACTGCTAATGTTTGTCCTTTTACCGCCTTTTGAGGAACATACACAATTTTAAATTATTGAAATTGGAGGTACCACCTCGCTAATCGATCACTTAGGACAGGTTTAGATATGACAAACTTGATAGGATTCGCTCTCGAGACAAGTCGCACAACGTGAGCTTGGAAATAATGCTTCATCTTCTGAATAGAAAAGACAAGTTCCAAACATAACTTCTTAATAGGTGAATACTTGATCTCATTTGGCGTCAGCATCCTACTCAAGTAATAAAGTGCATTTTCTTTGCCTCTATTGTTTCCTTGATCCAGAAGCGCTCATACTGACCTTTCCCGTGTTGAAATGTATAATATTAGTGGCTTTCCAGGTATGGGTGTTTCCAGTACTAGAGGCTTCATCAAATAGGATTTAATGCTTTCAAAAGCATTCCTACAAGCTTGGTCTCATTCAAAAGGAACTCCCTTCTTCATGTGGCGACTGAATGGTTGGCATCTTCCAGCTATATTCGAAATATATCTTCTAAGATATGCCAACTTACCTTGTAAGCTTTTTAATTCATTAATATCCTTAGGCTCGGGAATTTTTAGGATAGCATCCACCTTAGTTTGATCAATTTCGATACCTCGGTGTCGAACAATAAAACCGTGGAATTTCCCAGAAGAAACTCCAAAGGTGCACTTCAACGGATTCATTCTGAGTTGGTATCTTCGAAGTCGTTCGAATACCACCCTCAAATCTTGTAAGTGATCATCTCTCTTCCTTGACTTTACCACCAAGTCGTCAACATAAGACTCCACGATTTTGTGAAGCATGTCATCAAAAATATTTTGCATGACACGTTGATATATAGCACCAGCATTTTTCAAACCAAAATACATTACCTTGTAGCAGTATATACCTTTAGGGGTTTGAAAGGCACTAAGTTCTTCATCCTTCGGTGCCATGCGAATTTTATTATATCTAGACGAACCATCCATGAAAGACATCACCTCATATCTAGTCGTGACATCAATTATGAGCTCCGGGATGGGAGGAGGAAATTCATATTTAAGACAAGCATTATTTAGGTCCCTAAAGTCAACACAAACTCGGATTTGGCCATTGTTCTTTCTTACAGGGATGATGCTTGAAATCCATGTAGGATATTTAAATTCACGAATGAAACCATCCTTAATAAGCTTGTTAACTTCAGTTTCAACCAAGGGAACTAGTTCAGGTCTAAAGCGACGTTGTGCTTGCTTTACGAGACGAGCACCTCGTTTGACAGCAAGATGATGAACAACCACCTTGGGGTCTAAACCTAGCATTTCTTTGTAGCTCCAAGCAAATACGTCTTTGAACTCCTTAAGTAGCTCAATATATTTGCTCTCTCCATCATCAGTTAGAGAGGAACTTAAATATGTGGGGCTTCAACAACTCCGAGATTGACTTCTTTTAGTGCATCAACCGTTGTCTTCACCCCTTCTTCAAGCTCAGGTGGTGCATCTTTAGCGTCTTCATCCTCTTGAGGATCACAATCATTGAAATATATGTGATGACATACACAAATATCAAGGCACTTTTCCTCGACTTCCATATAAGATGAAGCATTTTGTTCGTCATGAATGGTGATATAATATGATGACCCTACACTTTCTTCATCTTCCTCATGTTCTTTAGTATGGACTATAGTATGAGCCTTTGCTTTGAGGACCTCTCCACACGAAACTACAAGTTTGGTCTCTCATCTCATTCTAGAAGGAATCAGACTTGGGCAGTCTGTGGTCAAAATCTCCTTTTAGTGAAGATAGGTGCTCCAA
Organism: Nicotiana tomentosiformis; assembly: GCF_000390325.3. Taxonomy (NCBI): domain Eukaryota; kingdom Viridiplantae; phylum Streptophyta; class Magnoliopsida; order Solanales; family Solanaceae; genus Nicotiana; species Nicotiana tomentosiformis. Next base: position 60,589,684 of record NC_090813.1, on the reverse strand, counting down.
TCCTTCTATTACTTCCACGACGCTTGTTTTCCTTCTTTTGTGGTCCCAACCTATCAACGACTGAGGTCCTTGGTTTCGTAAGTCGATCAAACATGGAAGGCTTCTCATTAAGCGTCGTAGAAATATTTTTAGCAGTAATGTAGTTACAACTTGCCCTTTTAATGGAGATACGGATTGGCGAGGGTTGTTTGTAACCCAAACCTTCACGTGATTTCTTTAATGAGTACCCTTTCTCCATCATCATCTTTTGAGTAGGGTTTGAAGCTTCATGCATGAGCTTTCCCAACTTGGATGGTTCATTGGGGATCATATCTAGTTTTTGCTAACAACTTGTAGGCATTTGGGTCAAAGCCCTCATCTGTGCGCTTTGCAGGAAATGCTAGATTTAGAAGCGAATTATCGTTTGATGATTTGACAAACCCTTTAAGCAACTTTGTAGATGACTTAATTGCATCAATTCGCTTGATAGGAAGGGTCAAGTCTCCTAAAACATTACCTTGTAGTTCAGAAGATGGGTCTTCAATCTTCCTTGCCTTTGGGACATAGTGAAGAACATGAGTCACTCTCTTACTTGAAGATGCCTCATTCATCTTGTTCCTATCATAAAGCACCTGATCTTTTTCAACCGTAATCTTTGCCTTGCTAGTTGTGACATCAACCTTCTTTGCAACACTTTTGGTCAACATCATATCATCGACCTTAACCTCCTTTGAGACGTAATTCTTTAAGTAGAATTTTGCACCAGAAAAGTATGATTCAGCCTCGGTAAAGGGCTTATTATCAGCAACTATCTTCTTTTCGATCCCATCTTCACAGTACTTCAAGCGTTGATGGTAGGTGGATGAAACCACTTTGTTCTCATGTATCCATGGTCTTCCTAACAAGATATTATATGAGGTATTTGCATCGATCAAGTGCATCCATACACTCGAACGCATATCTCCCATATTGATTTCTAATTTGATGGCCCATATAGATTCTTTTCCCCCTTGATTGAACCCTTGAATCATCAAATGACTTTCACATAGTTCATCCATCGGTATGCCAAGCTATTTGACAGTAAAAATTGGGAGAATATTGACGCCAGATCCATCATCGATCAAAATTCTACTTATTATCTGTTCTCTCACAAAGCCAACCATAAATAGGGGACTATTATGGTGTGTTTCACCAAGAAAAAGATCATCATTAGTAAATGTGATTTTTGCATCACAAATGACCACTTCTTCAGAATTCTCAGTGAGTTTTTCAAACAGGGGAGGCGGAAGCAATGATGGATCTTCCTTCTTTGTCTCTTCTTCATCTACCTTACAACATGAGGCCTTGATATATTCACAGGAAGCTTGCGAGTGTAACCAGCTTGGCAGGAATTCATCCAATGTCACTGGACGATGTAGCCTTTGATAGTGATTCTCCTCCATTTTTGTTTTCTTCCAATTCTTCTTTATCATTTTCTTCTTGTGTCTTTTTACCATTTTCCCCTAGTCAATTGCTTACTTGACTCCCTTTGTGAACTTGTCTTGCAGCGTCTCCGCCAAGTCACAAGAATCCAACCTTCATCATTAGTTTGACCATCATGTGATTCATTTTCCTCTTGAGATCTTTCCTTCACTATTAGTTTATACATTATAGGGATAAGCAATGGTTTGCTCACATTGATAGGTTCACAGTCACCAAATTTAATCATATTTGGTGATGATGCAGTTTGGATGCCATCACATTCAAGTACTTCGACAAAATTGCAAAGGACAATGGGATCAAGTGAACCAAAAACGAAAGAGACTTGATTCAAACTATCTTTCTCATCCTCAAGTAAGATTTTTCCTTCAGCGACCAAGTCCATAACTTTCTCCTTGAAGATAAAGCACTTTTCAATATGGTGGCCAATCAACCGATGGTACTTGCAATTTTGGATCATTAATCCTTCCAGCTTCGTCTGGCCGCTTCATTTCGGGTAACTCAATGAGTTTCAACTCAAGGAGTTCTTCAAAAATTGCTGGGGCATCAGAGTCCAAGAATGGATATTCTTTCGCTTACATTTTCTTCAGAGTTAACTTTCGGCCAACTTTATCCTGTAAGGACGTTGTCTTCACACTTTGCTTCTTACTCATTTTTGTAGTGATATTTAATGGCGAGGTATTAACATTCATTGATTCTTTGCTCTCAGACTTCGACACAAACTTGCATCTTTTCTTTATTTCTTGTTTATCCTTCACCTTGTGAGGTTCATAAACATGTGGCCCTTGATTCCACTTGAAGACATACTTAACTCCATATCATGAGCACGTGTAGCCAATTCTTCAAAAGACTTAAGGCTTGATACCTTGTAGGATGTAGCGAAGTACCCAATGCATTCCTTTGATACACATTCCTATTCTAGAAGCTTCACTAAGTCTGTCTTTGCAGTTGAGACATGCATTCCTCCATCGATTGATGAAATCAACAACCAGTTCATCCTTCCATTGACGCGTGTTTGTGAGTTCAACAATACTTACTGTGCGCCTTGTGCTATAGAAGCGATTGAGAAATTCATGTTTAAGTTTCTTCCAGCTATTGATGATACCAGACTCGAGATCAGTGTACCAATCAAAAGCATTTCCTTTTAAGGAACGGACAAACTGCTTGACAAGATAATCTCCATATGTTCCATCATTATTACAAGTTTCGATGAAGTGTGCAATGTGTTGCTTTGGATTTCCTTTATCATCGAATTGTTGAAATTTTGGGGGTTGATAACCTGCAGGCATCTTCAAACTATCAATTCTCGCAGTGTATGGTTTTGCATATGCGAGAGAAGACGTGGCAGCAACGTCGTACTTATCTTTGATGGTTCCCATGATGAAGTCTTTGAATTGGTCAATGGGAATAACCCCGTCAGATAAAATCTGAAGTTCTTCAGGAGTCGTTGTCTGCCTTGCAGATGAGTCTCCTTTATCTTGCATCATAGGGAGCTTTCCAGGTGCATGACTTGAATCTCCCTCCATCATGCTTTCAACTCTATCTGTCATCTTGACAATTTGAGTATCTTGATCTTGCATATGCTTCGTTAACCCTTCAATTGCCTTTGTTAAATTTGTGAGTTGTTCTTCAACAGTTGAAATGTTAGTCACCATTGCTTGGATAACCGTCGTGGATGGTGGAGCAAAGCATGGATTTTCTCTTACACCATACTTTGAGTGGAACAACTCACGTGGAGAGCTTGGAGCAGATCCAATGATCAAGACATCATCATCATCCTGTGTGATGAGATTCTTAGATCTAGAAGGGCTAGGTAGAGCCAATGTATTCTCAACAATTTCGTCAATGTTCGCTCCTTCTTCCAATTCAGTTGAAAAGGATCTTTCCCCCTTTGAGGATCAGAAATCAAAGATAGGAACTGATGCAGACGACATTTGAAATGCTTGTTGTCCCAGCAAGTTTGCTTTGTTCCTAATGATAGGTCCTACGCTTTCCATAGTAGCATCCAACAAGTTTTCCACATCAGATGAAAATTTGGAATCCGTAGCTTTAGCAGTAGTGAGTTTGAAGTTGATCTTCTTAGGAGTCATTTCTGTGTTCTTGAAATTTGGTAATTTGAAGAGATGAGAGGTAGAGATTGTCCCACTGGGCGTGCCAGAAATTTGTAACAATAAATTTTCGCGTCGAGAAAAATAAATAATCAAGACTGGAAAATTGCGTACAAATGTAGTATTTGATTTCAACAAATGAAAGTACTACAATCTCTATGGTTCCTCTGATTCTTCAAGAATATAAACTATCTTGATGAGCTTGATTTTGATTTTGATTCAAGGGCTTGTAAAGCTTGGCCGTGAATCTCCTTCTTGTGCTTGACTTTGGATTTGATCACGAACAAGTAATTTGATCTTGAACGCCTTAGTATTTGATTTGGCTTCCTTCTTGAACTTGAACTTGAACTTGTAGCTTGAGTGCTTAAACTTGTAGCTTGTAGAGAAATTTGCGGTGTTTGAACAATTACTCCATTATCCATCTAAATTAAACTTTAAAATGTATTAAACTAATCCTAAACATAATGAAAAAGCAACAAATAATTTAAGACGAGATGCAATGAGTGTGTATTAACTGGAATGTCCTTATATGATCCGAAAATGCTTTTTTGACCTTAAACCCTCAAAACCCACCGATTTCAGCTCTTCTTTGTCGATTTCACTAAACTTCATCGTCTTCAACCTCCGGCGACTTCTCAGCAAAGAGATGGCGCCAACTAAAGGCAAAGGAAATGTGAAGAAGAAAGGGAAAGGGAGCTCCAAAATTACAAAGAGCAGAGCTCCAGAATCAACTTCCGACTTCTATTTCCCAAGAGAAATCATCTCTAACATCCTTTCCCGTCTCCCTGTTAAGATCCTTTTACGATTCAGGTGCGTTTGCAAGCAATGGCGAAACCTCATTTCGAAACCCAACTTTATCGCCGCCCATTTCAGCCACTCCTCTGCTCTGCAGCGCAGCGGTTCATCCATTCTTATAGGAACCCGCCATTACGAGTCCTCTCATCATGTACTCTCACTATATACTCCCCCGCCTGAGCCTGAATCATCTTCATCAATTGTGGAACTGGACAGCCCTTTTCCTTGCTTCTTTCCCCATATGTACATTGTGGGTCCTTGCAATGGCATTGTGTGCCTTTTTCAGCCACCTTGGGGTGACTTGATTACCCTTTGGAACCCAGCTATGAGGCAGTCTAGGATGGTGAGGCTTTCTGAAAGTGAACCTGTTATGGGAGTGCACTGTTGGGCATCCATTGGATTGGCTTTTGATCCCCAAGAAAATGATTTTTTGGTCTTGAGAATCTTTACTGCCATGCCAACATCTACAGTCCCGAACCATGTGGAAATGTGGTCAACCAAGAGTTTTGGATGGCAGAAACTGAAAAGTGAGGTGGTTTTTCATATTCCTGGGCATACTAGCAACGTGAACGTTAAAGGGGTGCCTTATTGGTTTGCTACTGTCACTGATGAATTTGGGTGGCGGCCGGTGTTGGTGCGCTTTGATGTGGGTAAAAAAGTATTTGAGAAGTTACCTATGCTAGGAACCGGAGAAAGGAATAAGAAGCATCAACAACTTGTGGTCTTGGACGATTTTCTTGGTAAGTTAACCTTTGATGAAAGAGACGAATCCCATTTTGATGTTTGGGTAATGGATGATGAAGATGGTTGGACTAAAAAATACAAAGTTGGACCGTTGCTCGGGTTAGAGAGAACTATGGGCTGTTTGAGGAATGGAGACATTGTAGCTAAGAACAAAGAAGAAGTGGTGTTCTTGTTTGATCCCGTGACTTGTTCAGTTAAGGCAAACTTGAGCATTGATAGTTCTAAGAATGGTGCATATATGATTTTCGACTATTCAGAGAGCCTAATGCTGATCGGAGGGATGCTACCTGTTAAGAAGCAAAATGCTCGAGATAAATTGGCATGCAAAAAACTCACAAGGTTTGGAGATCAAGTAATCATTATACTATAGTTAATGTTACTATATTCTTGCTTTGTACTGATTGTCAACTCCCACTTTTAGATGTTGTCATTTCTTCAGAGGTTTTCTTATCTTATGTGCACATGCATGTATGTGGTATACAGGCACTTGGTGAACTAAGCACATTTACTTTGAGGTGTTGATATACTATGTGAACAAACTCTATTGTTTACTTTAGTTAATTGTGTGCAATTGGTTGAGATGCTTGTGCGCTGCTGCTATTTATAGCTTCTTTCCATAGCATAGGTCCTAAGGTCCCACCACATGTACTTGTGGGTTATAATAGTCGAGATGCGCACAAGTTTTGATGAATGCACAAGTTAAGAAAACATTGGTCCAAATTGCTCTATTTATCTTGCGGAAGAGTCTTGATGTCTAATAAAAGGATAAACATATATCGAGAAGTGCATTCCCTGGTCTTGGCGCCTTTTGCTTTTGAGCTGGATCTACAATGACAAACTGAAGTGCTAAAGAAGAATAACTGCAACCTTGAATTCAACAGTAGGTCTTTTGTCACAGAAAAGTAGTGATAGCATATCGATCTCCAGCAACTGTCTTTTACATTTTTTGCAAGGGAAACATAGAAAATCTCTAATCTTTGATACCTGAACTGTGTTTGCTTAGGTTCTTGCTTTTGGAACTGTTCAGCAGTTTTGTTACTTTACAGAGTGAGTAGAAGGAGGAGAATTGTTTTTCCCTTTATTTAATAGCAAGATACTTGCAGATATCCATTTGAAGACATCATGAATAGTTGGAAGAGCTACTCTCCTTGAATTCTCCCTTTTTACCTCCCTCTTTTCTGATGAAAGTATTAGAATTTTTGTTGCCTTTGCACAAGTGCTCGTTTCCTCCTCGGTTAATTTGTCTAACAATTTTTTATCAATGAATTGAGTTGTCATGATTTTGGCATCTGTTGACATATATTACATACCGTTTAGTGTGGAGCATGTGTGAGTTGGACTGCAAGAAAGGTCCTTCTAGTATGAAAATTCAGAAGAGAGATACAAAGTGTTTGATGGAGTAGAATTTTTTTTTTTTTTTGTTCAGATTAGTTGAACATATTTTTTTCTTAAGATATCCTTGGAGTACTTCTAATTTCTAGTTAGTGTTGATGATTGGATGATATTCGTAAAGAAACATGCTTTCTTGTAGGACTTCTAATGAACTTTTTTGTCCTTCGGATATTCTTGGAGTTCTTGTTATATTCCAATTACAGTTGATGCTATTGGTAAAGAAACTTGCTTTCTTGTAGGATTTCTAGTGAACATTTTAGTTCTTCGGATATTCTTAGTCTACTTCTAATTTTTCAGTTAGTATTTATGCGATTACTAAAGAAACATGCTTTCTTGTCGGATTTTCTACCTTTTGCATACATCTTGTATGTTGGATTTTCTCACTACAATAAAATTTAACTCGTAAAAAGATATTCTGAGAAACTTATGAACAATTTCTTTGATGATGTAGGGCTTGCATTGACTTCATGCTGTGACAACCCTCAGCATGTGAACTTGGCTATCCAGCTTGTGCGGAAGACACCATGTTCGCCCTTTTTTTGCGAACCTCAAAGGTGGCATGAAAAACCTTTTGACGTCTTTTAGTTGGGAGATGGCATGTATGCAGTTTCCGGTCTGCTTTACAACCCTGCGATGTTTGTATTAGAAGGGTCTAATTCTGATAATCTAACTAGTTGATCAGATTGTTAACCAATTTCTGTCTCTCACTGCACTTATCAAATGTTACTTTATCTATCTATGGTGTATTCATGTTTCTGGTGTAATACTTTTTTGAGTTTTTCTTTCCCTGCATAACATCTCTCTTTGTGTTCCCTTTTGAGTTTTTTGTTGTCTTAATTTATGTCCTCCTTAGGTAGTTCTTTGTGGTTCGTAGTTATTTGCATATATGGAAACTGGTCTGACTATGATCAAAGATATTTGCTTGTTTTAATCTTGTCCCGAAATGTTAGCTTGCGCTTATCATAGCATTTCTTAAGTTAATTCTACCAGTAGTTCTAACCCTGGTAGAGAAGCTTCTCTTCTCACTAAGAAGAATGGAAAAAGGGAAGGGGAAAGGTCTGATAAGCACATTCTTAAATTCCTTTTTTCCAAGTTCAATTTAAGGTTATATGGGCAATTCTAATTGGTACTCACCCAATTAAAACCAATGAAGCACAAAATTGAATATGTAATGAATATGCCCAAGAACAATTAAGCAAAAGATATTCATTTACATTAATTAAGCAAAATTGTTCATCACAATGTCGCTATGGGGTGTAATTGGTACTCAAAGATCTTAGCCTCTTGAAGCGTATCCAGTTAAGACTCAATATCACAACACTCGGACCAACCATTTTTATAGGATTATTATTTAAAAAGAATGATCGCTCAACCTTCATTTTACTGCACCAACGTTATTGATGATCGTGATATTTAGATAGAGTTAAGTACGTTGATGCAATAAAGTTAAAATTGAGTAACAGTTAGTGAAATTATCCGTATAAATAATATTTCAATATAAACTAAATTTTCATATAAATGTACATGTTTAAAAAAGTTTAATGGCCAAATACTCGTGAGAAAAGTTTTAGAAAGGAAAGAACTAATCAAGTACTTATCCAACTATACATCTTATGAAATAAAGTCCAAAAAACGATTTAATAACCTTTCCTAAAAAAAAAAAAAAAAAAAAAAAATTCATCCAAGATGATGCCAAACAGACAGGTGACTGCCGTGCCAGATATGGGCACAAAACACAAATAGGTGGGAGAGAATGTACTACTTGTCCGCAAATTTAAGGCAAATATTGCAGGTGTTACATTAATGTAACTGCTTCCTTATCCTAATCTCTTCTTTGGCTATTGTATAAATACATAGTATCACCTCTAGCATCCACAAATTATTTTCACAATATAATTATCTGGTCCAAATTTTAATTTTAAATCTATTAAACATCCTCAACATTGATATGAAAAAGCAACAACGAGTGAATAATTATGTAGTAGTAATAACAAATGTAGGAGTAGAAAAAAGACAGGACTATTACATGATTAAAAAGGACATTTAATTGGACTGTCCTTTTTAATCCAGAAATACTTTCACCACCTTTGTTAAACCCTCAAAACCTTGCCAATATTAGGCTGTCCTCTGTAGATTTCATTTTATAGTCTTCAACCTCCAGCCACTTCCGACATAAGATGCCACCAGCTAACGGTAAAGGGAAAGGGAAAGGGAGCTCCAAAACTACAAAGAGCAGAGCTCCAGCTGACCCAACGAAGTCCGACTTGTATTTCCCAAGAGAAATCATCTCTAACATCCTTTCCCGTCTCCCTGTTAAGATCCTTTTACGGTTCAGGTGCGTTTGCAAGCAATGGCGAAACCTCATTTCTAAGTCCAACTTCATCGCCGTACATTTCCGCCACTCCTCTGCTTTGCAGCGCAGCAGTTCATCCATTCTTATACACACCCGCCATTACGAGACCTCTGACCATGCACTCGCACTGTACAATCGGCGTGATGAATCAGTTGTCGAGTGGACAACCCTTATCCTTGCTTCTTTCCCAATATGTTCGTTGCGGGTCCTGTCAATGGAATTGTGTGCCTTTGTCAGCCACCTTGGGGTGATGTCATTACTCTTTGGAACCCAGCAATGAGTCAGTCTAGGATGGTGCCTCTTTCGGGGAACCAACCCGATAAGAGAGTGCACTGCTGTGTATCTATTGGATTGGCTTTTGATCCCCTAGAAAATGATTTCTTGATCTTGAAAATCTTTTGTGAGAGGGTCGCATTTACTGGGCCGAACCATCTTTTTGATATTGTTAGCTATACTTCCCTTGCGATCGTTAAAGGGGTGCCTTATTGATTGGATTTTATAGATGATGAATTTGGGTTGCGTACAGTTTTTGTGCGCTTTGATGTGGGTAGAAAAGTTTTCCAGATTATACCATATCTAGAAAGTAGGGGTGGGAGTTCGGTCGGTTCGGTTCGGTTTTAAAAAATTCGGTACGGTTATTTGATTTTCGATTTTGTAAAAGTAGTAATCGAAACTGAACTGAAATAAGTTTGGTTCAGTTCGGTTTCCTAATTTCGGTTCGGTTTATTTCGGTTCGGTTTTCGATTTTAACATTATCATATTGGGCTATCTCTATGTAATAATTGGACTGACTAATTTATTGGTTTTATTTCAAAATTTCGGTAAATTAGACTAAAACCGACCAAAAATAGTTGGTTTGCTAATAATTCGGTTTTTCGGTTAACCGAACCAAATAAATTAATAACCGAAAACCAAACCGAAAAATTAAAATTTTAAATCGAAACCGACCGAAAAAATCGAATAACCGAAACTGAAATAAAAATATTTTCGGTTCGATCGATTTTTTCGGTTCGGACCGAAATCTGCCCACCCCTACTAGAAACTGGAGAAAGGACTAAGCTAGATGTTGCGGTTGTGGAGGATTCAATTGGTATGTTAACCTCGGAGGAAAAAGGCAAATCCTATTGATAGAAACTAAAAGTACACCAAATTGTATAGAACCTGGTTCTCTATATGTTCTCAGAGAGCGCACACACATTAGTAAGTAAACGACACAGTAGAATTTTATATGAAAAATTTTCAGTTCACGGGATTAAAAACCACGACCTACCCTTATAGGATTTCAACTTCACTACTGAGCAAACTTTAGATTACAACCTCTTGTAACCTAGGAATTAACTCCTTAATCCCTTACTAACTTGTAGCAACTATATTACAAGCCACTTTGTAATAGCTCTATTACAAAGACTTACAACTCGACTAAACCTAGCCAAGACACAAACACAGAGTTTATGATTAAACAAAAATTTCTTACACAATTGCTTCTAACCAAGCTAAGTAGAAATTACAAGTAAGAAGCTTTAACAAAGGTACAACACAACCAAGGACATGTGATGACTCGATGCAGGGAACTGGTCCTTGTTATGTAGTTCTTTGTTCTTGAAGCACTTGAGAATCAATTGCTGGATTGATGCACAGACTTGAGAGAAAGCTGGATTGATTCTTCAAAAATGTTCAAGTGATGTTTTGTCTTTGGCTTATGTTAATATAACATTGCTGACATTACTTGAATGATGCAAGCATGTTTGGTACAGGAGCATTCCCAATGAAGTTGACTGTTACACTGTTTTGCACTGTTGCGTGTGCAGGCAGCAACTTTACAGCTGTTGGGGAGTTGACTGGTACGGTTACCATGGGAACTGATGTTCATCTGTTCCCTTTGTTGTTTCTCTGACTCTGAAGAATTGAACTATATCCCCGACTTTGAGACTTGTTGATCTTAAGTACTTGAGGATGTGTAACAGGTTCCTTATCTGGTTCTTAGCATTAAGTTTGTTAGATCATCAAAACATAACACGGATGCATAGAACCTATCAATTTTTCCCTTTTTGATGATGGCAAACTTATAATTGAAATCCCCCCTGAGAACCAGAATGACATACGCATAACATGTATTCCCCCTGAATCTGTTCCCCCTCAATTAGCCTTAATTATTTTTCCCCCTTTTGGCATCATAAAAAGATCAGTAGCAAGCAATAAGCAAAAAGAAGTCTAGCTTGGTTAACTCATGCCACATGCGTGCACACAAGCATGATTAAAAACAGAGCAAAAGATCAGAACATACACAACAAAAGGATGAAACGTCCATTAATTTTTGAAAATTAAACAGGGAGCAGTTCCATTGTTACCAAAACATCCACAAAATAAAAACAACAAAAGGCACCAGTCATAAACATCATTAAGACGAAAAATAGAGGACGGACACTAGGAACTTGACACTGGGAACAGGACGGTTATTAATGGGCATTGAAAGGGGAAGTACTGGAGGCTGAAGAAGAGGCAAGGGTTCTAAGAAGGATGTCCATGCAAGCATTTGCAGAACCTTGCTCATTTAGATCCAGCTGCTTCGTGGGCCTGACTGAGCTGACTTTCGAGAATGTCATTCCGAGCCCTCAGCTTCCTTATTTCTTCAGTGGCACTATTTTGAGCATTGATCAGGTGAGAAATAGTCGAAGTGCTACCAACACCTCCACTCCTATCAATGCACTCACACTCTTCAAGGGTGGTTTTGGAGAAGGATTGCTTGCGAGTTCCTACTTTAGCATCTCCCAAAGGAACCTTGAAGAATTCAAAAATTTAGTGAGGAGAAACCCGTAAGGCAACCCATGATTACCTTCCTTGAACTCTGCTACTTTCTTCATGTGCTCTATCATAAGACCAGGCAGGTTTATAGTGGTGTATCCATCCAGTGCTTCCATGAGAACTAAGTCTGCTCGTGATGTAAAGGAGCGTCTTTCGGCATGTGGGAGTAGAACTTTGTTCACCATTTCAAATAGCAGTTGATACACTGGAAAAAGAGACTTCTTGTGTACCCGTTCCCCTTGTTGCACCGCCTTATCCTTCACAATGGTGTTTTTAAAATTTGTAGAGCAGACCCGAAGGACATCCCATTAGTGGGCACACCCAAAATGGCTCCCAGTACAGTAGTGTCCACCATAAAATCAACACCGTTCACATTTAGACAAATGTTATCATCCTCAACTATGAAGAAGTCAGCACAGAAACTACGCACTTCTGCCTCATATACTCTGGGATTTTCACTTATGAACATATGTGTCCACTGTTAGAATTCACAGATCTCCACCAATTGGCACATTCGTGACTTATCCAGAATATCAGGGGCAAATGTACGGCCCCACAGTACCTTTTGAATTATCAATTTTTCCCTGCCAGCATCCGGGGCATCACCAACCTTGGTCTTCTTGGAGGAACCAGGTTCCTCACTGGCATCAGCCTTCATTTTCACAGATTTTCTAGCACTATTTCTTTTCTCCATAGATTTTTCAGACACCTTTTTCTTAGACACTTTTTCAACCTGTACTTCAATCTCCTTCTCTCCAAGTTCCTCAACCACCTTTCCGCCAGATTTTCCACCTTCATCATTCCTCAAACCCATACCACTTACAGATGAATCTTTCTTGAAGGTTGGAATTGTAAGTTTCTTTGAGGACTTAGAACTAAGAAACTAGGTTCCTCATCCACCTCATCATCAATACCGACAACTGGTGTTGGAGGCACTACCCTCTCATTTACAATCTTCCCATCCTTCACCAATCTCTTTTTCTTCTTTCCCTCTTTGTTTTTTCCTTAAAACTGACTCAAATGCTTCCTTCTTCTGCAGCCTCATGATAGGTCTCTTAGAAGTTGACCCCTGGGGAGGTGCCTTTCTACTCCTAGCATTAATGAAGCTTACCAGAGCCACATTATCATAATCTTCTCTTCACTATCCTCATTCTCCTCCTCAGACAGATATCGCATCGTAAAAACCATAATTAATAATGGCTCATCATAGAAATGAGTAGAGGGGGCGGGATCAGTACTGACCTGGGGTTCTTGTGAAGAACTAGGGGTTTTATCCCTATTAGAGCCAGAGGGTTCTTCTGGAGAGGAGGGATCAGGTCCCTCAGTTGGTTCCCCAGTAGTACTGTCAGGTGCTGAGGTTTCGACAAGCACCAGTTCCCTACCCTCGACCTCTGTACCATTATCTTCCCCCTGAAACTTAGACACACCCTCATAACCTCCAATCATACTTCCCTCAGCAGCGATTGAAATCATATTTTCTATAGCTTCATGTTCTTGTAACTCCAAAGTAACTTTAGAAGGTATAAGAGGATCATTACCTATAGAATCAAAGCCGGGGCTACCATTGTCGATTCATCACTGGTATGACCCACACCTTGTTCTTTAGCAAAACTTTCTTCCACTGGTAGACTAGAAATTTCTTGATTTTCTTCTCCATCCACTATATCTTCATCAACCATCTTTTCCGGCGAGGCAGAAGTAGAGGTCACAACCATAAATTTCTTAGAAGTCGATATTTTGCGACTCCGATAAGATCCAGAACTCAACTGGGTTGGAGAGAAAGCAGAGGGTGGTTGTGACTCTGTTTTAGGGTTTGGACTAGTCAGAGCAGGGAGTGTAGGCTCTATCACTGGTGCTTCAACGGATGAGGACACAGTGGGGACGATGTTGGGAACATTTTGTGTTTCCTGATTGTCAGACATGGTGGAGTGTAGTTAGTTAAAGAAGAGAGTTTGAAGAAGGAAAAGGGAAATTTTGGATTCTTGATGTGAACAGTTTTGAAAGTGACTGTGAATGGATTTATTTAAGATGGGCGAGAGACCGGTTGGGTATCAATTTTGGGTAGTCGGGTTGCTTTATAAAGAGTGAGACGCTTGGGTTCAATAAGTAAAAAAAAAGAAGAAACTGACATTTTAATGACATGGCACCGTTTCAGCCATTTAAAAAATTATGTATGAGAGTACAGAGGAACTACAAACCTGTGTCAAAGGAACTAGGTTCCCTGGCTAAGTTTGAAAATGTAAGCCTCATCCTTTGACCAACGTGCAATGCATTAGCTACTTGTTTGCTCTATAATCGTCATGCATGTCTACCTGTAACGGTATAAAGGTGAGTTAGACTGTGCCAGAAAATGCTTTTTAGCTATTTTACCTGTACAATCGAGGGACCAGGTCCTTAGCTTGATTTCATCAACCCTAGTGCCAAGCGATTCTTTTCAAAATGCTCTCTGCTCAGTGCTTTGGTGAATATGTCTACAATTTGATCTTCTGTGCTATAAAATTTCATGCAGATGAGCCCTTTTTCAACGTTATCTCTGAGGAAGTGGTGTCGCACATCAATGTGCTTTGTTCTCTTATGTTGAACTGGATTCTTGGCCATGTTGAGAGCACTGGTGTTATCACATAGTAAGGGCACACAGTCAGAGAATACACCAAAATCTTCCAGTTGCTGCTTGATCCATAGCAATTGAGCACAACAGGAGGCAGCTGCTACACACTCAGCTTCAGCAGTTGAAAGGGTCACTGAGTTTTACTTTCTTGTACCGCATGAGACCAGAAAATGTGCCTTACCAGAAGTGCTTTTCCTATCTACCAAATATCCAGCATAATCAACATCAGCGTATCCAATTAAATCAAAGTTATCTCCTAAGGGATAGTAGATAACCAGGTCCTGTGTGCCTTTGAGATACCTCAGAATTCTTTTGGAAGCCTTCAGATGGGATTTCTTTGGATTGGACTGAAACCTGGTACAGAGTCCCACACTGAAAACAATATCTGGTCTACTTGCTGTGAGATACATGTAATGACCCGACCGGTCGTTATGAGTAATTGCACTTTGCTTGGTGGTTTTCGGACATGAGTATCTCCGTATGATGTATTATGACTTATGTGAATCGTCAGTTTTGGTTTTCAGATTATTCAGAATTGATTTGGAAGAAAGATTCTTAGCTAGAAGCGTTAAATTTGAAAGGTTTGACCAAGTTTGACTTTTAAGTATTTGACCTCAGATTGAATTTCTGATGATTCTGTTAGCTCCATTGGGCGATTTTGGACTTAGGAGCGCGCCCGGATTGTGGTTTGGAGGTCCGTAGTAGAATTTGGCTTGAAATGACAAAAATTAGAATTTTGGAAAGTTTGACCGGGAGTGGACTTTTGATATCGGAGTCGAATTCTGATTCCGAAGGTTGGATCAAGTCCGTAATGTCAAATATGACTTGTGTGCGAAATTTGAGGTCAATCGGATGTGATTTGATAGGTTTCGGCACCGGTTGTGAAAGTTGAAGTTTCAAAGTTCATTGATTTCGAATTGAGGTGTGACTCGTCGTTTTGATGTTGTTATGTATGTTTTAAGGCCTCGAGTAGGTCCGTATTATGTTATGGGACTTGTTGGTATGTTTGGACGGGGACCCGTGGGCCTCAGGCGTGTTTCGGATTGATTTTGGGCTATTTTTCCTTTATTTTTCACTGTTGTGTTCTGCTAGTTCTGGTATGACCACACCTGCGGCTGGTTTGTGCAGGTGCGATGGTCGCAAAAGCAAGAGGAGGAGTCACAGAAGTGAGAAGAGGCTGGGTGAGAAAGACCGCAGAAACGGATTTATTGTAGCGCACATGCGTGCGCGCAAATGCCGGATTTGGATCGCAAGTGCGTAAGGCTTCGCAGAAGCGGAAATTTGACATCCGTAGGTGCGTGGATTTCTGGGCAAGGCTATTTTCGTAGAAGCAAAGTTTTTACCACAGATGCGACTATTTGTCCGCAAATGCGGAAAGTGTTGGGCAGAATTATAAAAATCGAGGGTTTTGTTCTTTCTTCATATTTTGAGATGTGGGACTCGGATTAAGGCAATTTTTGAAGCAAATTTCATCACAAGGATTGGGGTAAGTGTTCTCTACTCAGTTTTAATTATATTTCACTAATCTATCTTTATTTTTGGCAATTGGTTGATGAATTTTAAAGAGAAATTGGGGGTTTTGGCCTAAAGTTTTATAATATAGATTTTTGAGGTTTGAACATCGAATTGGGGATTAAGGGGTCATGTAATAGTTATGACTGTAGAAGGGTATAGAAGGATGTTAGTTTGAAGCTAAGCATGTGGGGTATCTCCTGCGGGATGTCCTGAGGTTGTGCGATCCCTATGTTATTTTGTTGAGAGTTCTCTTTTACCAGTGAATTATATGTAGTGCAATCTGAGTTTGGATCGCTTGTAGAAGTTGGCTTGACTGTTACGAGGATGAATGCGAGATTTACAAATGATTGAGGTATTATATGGTTTGCGTTACATGAGCTTAGGAAGGATTTAGTTGAATTTCACTGTGAAATTATGGCAGTAATAGAGTATGAGTATTGTGATTTATTGTGTACTCTGATCTATGGCTTGGAGCCAAGTGGGGGAGTCTGTTATGGATAAGTTGATTGTACGGTTATGTGTTGAATTGATTTCAGTTTGAGGCATACTGGTGAATCAGTTATGACTGGCAGAGGTTGAGTTTGAGAATGACTCGAGTAAAGGAATTTATGGATACAGGTTGTATTATGTTTCTGGGCATATGGGAAACACTGAATGATTGAGTTGTTATCCGTAAAGAATGTAGGGTACATGGAGTAGGGAAATCACTCGGTTGCTTAGAAGTGTGGATTACTTCTTAGGGTGTTGGTGTGAAAATAGGGCACATGTCATTTTGTATATTTAATCAGTTTAATTGAGATTTGAGTAGAGTGGATGACTCTCGAGAATGGTTCTAATGGATTCAAGATTTATATATAACAATTGGGAATCTTCAGGATGTGTAATTGGCTAGAAACTGAGATTTATATGAGAGGGTGTCAAGACTTGTGGAATTTCTATATCATTATGGATTATACATATCGGTATCATTATGGAATTTCTAGATCACTCTTAACCCTACCTAGATCTTCCTGAAGTTGCTTGTTTTTTCAAGCTCAGCACATGGACTGGATTTTATTGATTTTAACTCGTCTCCAATCCTAAGATGTTCCTCACTTGCAACTTCCTTTCCCTTTCGAGTAATCTCATGACTGCCTTATGCTTTTTGCTCATCAATTGTTTCCTTTAGGTCTACTACTACTACTAATAGGTCATCTCTCTCATGCTCTACGTTAGTTACTTTCTCAGTTAAGGCTTCTTTCTCTTCTTTAAGACATTCGATAGTCTCTTTTAGATCAATCACAACAACCATTAGGTCATCTCTTTTATGTTCTAAGTTTGCAATTATTTCAGTTAGGGCATCTTTTTCCTTTTTTAAACTCTCAATGGCTTCTTTTAAGTCCACTACAACAACTACTATATCATCTCTCTCATGTTTTACTTCTCCCAGTTCCATAGTTAGAGCATTTTTATCATTTATAAGATTATAGTAAGCATCAATTAAAATATTTGCCAAGGACATAAGCTTTTTTGGAGAGTAAGACTTCAGATTTCCTTGAACATCTAGAACTTGAGAAGATGACAATCTTTGATGAAGTGCCATGACTTCCCACACTTATGACATAAGTCATATCTTCTTGTCTTGTTGGAGCTGCCCTGTTTTGGAATACCTCAATTTCTGCGAACCATTTTCTGAAATCTCTTTGTCAAGTAAGCCATATCAATATCCTCACCACTTGATTCATTGTTGTCTGTCTTGAGGACCAGGTTCTTTTCCCTCTTGGGCTCTCTTCTCTCGTTATCCTTCTTCTTCTTCATTTTGTACTTCTTCAGATTCCCAACGAGCTCGTCGATGGTCAGCTTCTGTAGATCCTTTGCCTCCTTGATAGCATTTACTTTGCTTTCCTAGGAATTAGGTAATACACTTAGTATTTTCCGGACAAGTTTATTCCTTGAAATGATTTCTCCCAGAGAATGGAGCTCATTGATGATGGAGGTAAAGCGAGTGTGCATGTCCTGGATGGACTCATTGTCCTTCATCCTGAAGAGCTCGTACTATGTGGTAAGCATGTCAATCTTTGACTTGAGTTGTCCCTCCATGAGCTGTTTGGAGAGCTTCCCAGATCTCCTTAGCAGATTGACATGCTGAGATCCTATTGTATTCATCTGGTCCAATACCACAGACGAGAATTTTCTTTACTCGAAAATTCTTCTCTATGACCTTGCGATCAACATCATTAAATTCTTTCCTTATTTTGGTAATTGTTACTGCTGGGTCACCAATGGTCTTCGTAGGGATGAAGGGTCCATCACATATAATATCCCAGAGCTCTGAATCTTCAGCCATGATAAAATCATGCATTCTTGTCTTCCACCATCTATAGTATTAGCCGTTGAACCTTAGTGGTCTATAGGTAGATTGACCTTCTTTAAAGTTTGGTGGAGCAACCATGGGGATCCTTTCTAGGTGTTAGCCTGATAGAAAGAACCCGCTCTGATACAAATTGATAGAAACTAAGAGTATACCAAACTGTATAGAGAACTTGGTTCTCTATTTATTCCCAAAGAGCACACACACAACAGTAAGTAAACGACACAGTAGAATTTTACGTGAAATATTTCCAGCCCACTAGATTAAAAACCACGACCTACCCTTGTAGGATTTCAACTTCACTACTGAACAAACTTTAGATTACAACCTCTTTTAACCTAGGAATTAACTCATTAATCCCTTACTAACTTTTAACAACTCTATTACAAGTCACTTTGTAATAACTCTATTACAAAGACTTACAACTCGACTAAACCTAGCCAAGACACAAACACAGAGTTTATGATTAAACAAAAGTTTCTTACACAATTGCTTCTAACCAAGCTAAGTAGGAATTACAAGTAAGAAGCTTTAACAAAGGTACAACACAACTAAGGACATGTGATGACTCGATGCAGGGAACTGGTCCTTGTTATGTAGTTCTTTGTTCTTGAAGCACTTGAGAATCAATTGGTGGATTGATGCACAGACTTGAGAGAAAGCTGGATTGATTCTTCAAAAATGTTCAAGTGATGTTTTGTCTTTGGCTTATGTTAATATAACATTGCTGACATTACTTGAATGATGCAAGCATGTTTGGTACAGGAGCATTCCCAATGAAGTTGACTGTTACACTGTTTTGCACTGTTGCGTGTGCAGGCAGCAATTTTACAGCTGTTGGGGAGTTGACTGGTACGGTTACCATGGGAACTGATGTTCATCTGTTCCCTTTGTTGTTTCTCTGACTCTGAAGAATTGAACTATATCCCCGACTTTGAGACTTGTTGATCTTAAGTACTTGAGGATGTGTAACAGGTTCCTTATCTGGTTCTTAGCATTAAGTTTGTTAGATCATCAAAACATAACAGGGATGCACAGAACCTATCACCTATATTGATGTTTGGGTAATGGATGAAGAAGATAGTTGGAGTAAGAAGTGCAGCTAGGACTTTAACAACGAGTTTGACAGAATTGTGGGCTGTTTGAGGAATGGTGACATAGTTGCTGAGAATGAAAACGGGGTGCTGTTGTTTGATCCAGTGACTAGTTTAGTTAAGGAAAAATTCAGCATTGATAATGCTAAGAAGGGTTCTTATGTGATTTTTGACTATTCGGAGAGCCTAGTTCTGATAGGAGGGATGCTACCAGTGAAGAAGCAAGATCTTAGAGATAAATTGGCACGCAAAAACCTCATAAGGTTCGGTAACTTAGACATCATTATACTATAGTTTAAGTTACTATGTTCTTGCTTTGTGTTGATTGTCAACTCCCCACTTTTAGATGTTGTCGTTGCTTAGAAGTTTTCATGTCTTATGTGCACATGTATGTGTTTCACAGGCAGTTGGTAAACTAAGCACTCTGATTCTAATGTCTTAATTTACTATATAACAACTTTATTGATTACTTTGGTTAATTTTGTGCAATTGGTTGAGATGCTTGTGCACTGCTGCTGATTTTAGCTTCGTCCAATAGCATTGGTAAGGCCCCAGTACATCTACTTGTGGGTTGTAAGAAAACTGCTCCATGAACTAGTCGAGATGCACACAAGCTTGAACGAATACCACAATTATTACGAAAAGATTGGTCCAAGGAGTTCTATTGATCTCAGCCCAAAAACCCAATCTTATAACTGATAATCAGAATTCTTGGTTGCCTAACCCAAATTACCCTTCTTGAACAAAGAGTAATCTTCATAGGTCTGAAACTGCACCAGCAATGGCTGCTATAAATGATCTTGATCATTCACCAGTTTCTAAGCCACCCCAGTTGGAAAAGCTCAATTGTAGGACCAGATATTCTTTACTTGACTCTTGTCGTGGTTTAGGGATCATTTTAAGGTTACTGAGACACGCACTTGTTGATGCTTAGTTTATTGCATTGTTACCATGTATACTATTGGTTAAGGTGATATCACTTCTGATAGTAAACTTACCGAGTTGTTTTCTATCTTGTTTGTGCTTGTGGGTTTTGGGGTTTATCAATATTTTGCTTACTAGGATGGTTAGTATTTGCTTGATTTTCAAGTAAATTATCTGTTGAGGATCATTAAAAGTGGGAATTCACATGATCCTAGTTCTTATATTGTTGATGTTAAGAAGTGGAGAATGAGGATAAGAATGAAGGTGGTACTGGCATTGGGTGTTGAGGTTCTTTGTATTGGAACTGGGGTTTCTGTTATGCATTTTGTTGAGAAGCTTCGATGGTTAGATGCATTTTACTTGTCACTTATGTCAGTTACAACTTACAACTGTAAGGTATGGTGATAGAGCATTTGTTTTTGATAAGGTGGTGATAGAGCATTCATATCAATAGATGGTCATATCTTTGCGTTGATTTGGTTGCTTGTGTCTACACTTGCAGTTGCTCGAGCCTTCCTTTACTTGGCTGCGGCCAGAGTAGATAAACATATATCTAGAACTGTATTCCCTGGTCTTGGCGCGTTTTTGGCTTTTGATCTGGACTTTGAATCTATAATGACAAATGTGAAATACTAAAAGAAGAATAAATGGAATCTAGAAGTCAACAGTAGGTCGTTTTTGTCACAGAGAAGTAGAAATAAAATATCGATCTCCAAGAGCTGTGATACCTTTTACATTTTTAGCAAGGGCAACTTAGAAAATCTCTAATCCTTGATACCTGAACTATGTTTGTTTAACCTTTTGGAAGTGTTCACCAATTTTGGTTACTTGACGGAGTGAGTAGCAGATGAGGCAATTGTTTCCATTTAATAGCAAGATATTTGCAATTATTCATCTGAAGACATCATGAATATGTGGAAAACGTACTCGCCTTGAACTCCTCCTTTTTTACCTCCCTCTTTACTGGTGAAAGTATTAGGATTTATGTTGCCTGCAGTGGTTGTATCCTCCTTGCTTAATTTGTCTAGCATGTTGATCGATGAATTGACTTGCCATGATTTTGGCATCTCTAGACCATATATTATATACTGTATAGTATGGAGCATGTGTGAAGTGAATAAGTTATGCCAGGGATTGTAATACAGGTGCTTCTACAATGAAAATTCAGAAGGAAGAAAAGGAGAACATGGAAGTATATCCTTTAGTACTATGCGGACAATATGGAGAGAGAGAGATGTTTGATGAAGTAAAAAATTTGGTTGTACAGATCAGTGGAACATTTTTGTTATCTGGATATTCTTTGAGTACTTCTAGTATTCCAGTTAGCGTTGATGCTATCAGTAAAGAAATTACATGCTTTCTTGTAGGATTTCTAATGAACATTTTTGTTCTTATTTTTGGAGTACTTCCAATATTCCAGTTGGTGTTGATGCTATCAGTAAAGAAACATGCTTTCTTGTAGGATTTCTACCTTTTGCATACATCTTCTATGTTGGATTTTCCCACTACATCAATAAAATTTAGTAACTCATAAAAAGATATTCTGAGAAACTTACAAACATTTCTTTTTTGATTATGCAAGGCTTGCTTTAGCTTCGCAGAGACAACCCTCTCGTGAATTTGGCTATCTAGTTTGCTCCCCTTTTTTTGCTAATCTCAGAGATGGATGAAAAACTTTTTGACATCTTTTTAGTTGGTAGGTATAGCATGTATGTAGTTTCTGCTTTAATCTGTTTTACATCCATGTGATGTTTATACTGGAAGGTTCTAATTCTGATTATATAATACTAGTTGATCAGATTGTTCAACTACTTTCTATCCCTCATTTGTCCTCACCAAACTAGTGCTTTATTTATCTATGGTGAATTCATGTTTGTATCCAATACTCTTTGACTTTTCTCACTTCATATCGTCTTTATTTGTGTGTTCCCTTTTGAGTTTTCTTCACTCAATTTCTATTTCTTTTTCTTAGTTTTTTCTGGTTCATAATTCTTTGTTTAGGTGAATTCTCCCTTCTGATGCTTTTCAACTTACTTGTCAATAAGTTTGTTCTTACAGCTGCGTGTGGGAAGGAAGAGCCTCATAGTAATTAAATTTTGGATTACCATTCAATTCTCTGCTTGTGAAACATGAACTCAACTTTCACTGCAGAGATACAGATGAAAACATGCATCCATAGTTCCATACTGGAACAAAGCATGACACTATTCAAATACTTATTTTTTTTAAAGTAGTTTTATATTTGTTCTTAAAATTATTAGTTTTTTTAGAGAAGAAAAGATATCCGACTATACGTCTTATTAAAATATAGTCTCAAAAATAATTTTAAAACCTTCCAATTTTTAATTTCCATAGGAGATTATGTCAAACAGACAGGTAGCTGCCGTGATCTCCAAGTCGGCGCGCAAAATACAAATACAGAGAATGTGCGACTTGTCCTTGAGTCGAGACAAAGTGGGCGTTTGGACATAAGAAATGTAAAATTCCAAAAAAAAAAGTGAAAAAAAATTTCAAATGAAAATGATATTTGAAAATTAGAGTTGTGTTTGGATATGAATATAATTTGGGTTGGTTTTGAAGTTTTGTGAGTGATATGAGTGAAAATTTTGAAAAATAGCTTTTTAGAGTTTTTTAAATTTTCGAAAAATTTCAAAATGCATATTCAAGTGAAAATTCGAAATTTTATTACCAAACGTTGATTTTGCGAAAAAGTGAAAATTTTTCGGAAAAATATAAAAAATTTCTTATGTCCAAACGGGCTCAAAGATTGCAGGTGTCACATTAATTAAGCTACTTATCGTAATCTCTTCTTTGGCTATCAGATAAATTGATTTGAATTAATATTTTTACCGGATATTTTTTTTATTTTTTAAAATCTAAGATATAATACATAGTAACCCATTTAAAATATATTTTTCACTTCTGATCCCCACAGATTATTTTCACAAAAAGTATTACAGTATCTGTTAAACTAGTCATCAACAAATGAAAAACAACAAACATTTCAAGACGAGATGGAAGTAGTAAATAATTTTGTACTAGTAATAACAAATGTAGTAGAAAAAAGACAAGGACTATTACCGGGGCGGCTGGGCGGCTCAAGCGCATGTGGGGCGTAAGGCCAAAGTATAATATGGGGTGTAAGTATTTATAAGAATGTTATAATATATATTTTATTTAAAATCTATTCTTCTAGCTTTTTGCTAAAAATTGTATGGGGCGCCATATTTGGTCGCCCCCGTTTAACCTATACCCACTTTTTCAAAAAGTTTTAACTTGTACCTACTTTCTAAACAACTTCAGGCATCTTTCTCCTCCTCCTTCGTTTTCTCAATGCTGAAGCTTGAGATATTGTTATGCGTTCTAGCCTGATGATTCATATATATCTGCTTGTCCCATTATGTTCAGTTTGGTCTTATTCACAATAATTTAACCTCTTAGATATTTTAGCTTTACATGCACATTGATTTTTGATTCTAATTTATCTATAGTAACTTGTTTTCATGTCGAAAATATTTTTCATTCTTTAATCTTTGAAATGAACAGCATCAATCGCTGCTAATCATGATCTATTAAATTCATTGTTGTTTAGTACTATTTCGCTTATGTACAATATGTTCTTTTATTGAATTCTTTTTTTGAAAGATTATCTTCCTCATTTTCATGTGCAGACTTAGAACTTCAGCTCTAAGAATGCTGAAGTTCAGCAAATATAAATAAAAACTTCAACTCCTAGAATGCTGAAATTCAGCAAATACAAAACAAACTTCAACCCTAGAATGCTGAAGTTCAGTAATTATAAAATAAATTTCAGCTCCTAGAATGCTGAAGTTCAGCAATTACAAAACAAACTTCAGCTCCTAGAATGCTGAAGTTCAGCAATTACAAAACTAAAACTTCAGCCAAAATATGTTGTAGTTTTATTGAGCTGAAGTTTGCCATTGCACTATGAACTGAAGTTTGCGTGATTGCCTTTGCAAGTTAGGCCAAACTTCAGGCAAAAATATCTGAAGTTTTGCTACACTTCAGGCAAAACATTCTGAAGTTCAAACTTCAGACATAAATTTTTGCTACTTCAGGCCTGTATGTCTGAAGTTACCCGAAAAGTGGGTATACTTGTAATTTTTTTTTGCAAAGCGGGTATAAGTTAAAAGTTGGCTCAAAAACTAGGTATAGATGCAAATGCCCCCGCTTTTTGAGATGCAAAGTTGTTAATAATTTTTTTATAATCGATTTTTTCTAATAATTCCTTTTCAATTGATAATATAGCCAAGTCATTTAATCTTTCTTGAAACATTTTTGATCTTAAGTAAGATTTTATCAATTTTAATTTTGAAAAACTTCTTTCTGCTGAAGCAACTGTTATAAGAACTTTTAACATTATTCTATAAACAATATAAGCATTTGAAAAAGAATCAAGTCTTTTTATTTGATTGAGTATATCGATTAGAGTATTATCTTCTACTTGTACTATTTCTCTTAACATTTTTAATTCGAAAAATAAGTCTAAACCATCAAAATCAGAGTGATTGTTATGTTTTAAGGAACATTCAAGGTTAAGACAATATTTTTTTCAAATTCTCGTCATCTAGATCTCAATGTTTTACCACTAAATAGGAAACCAAAGATATTTTCATATACTTCAAACTGTTCAAATCTACTTTAAAGTAAAAAAAATGGCTCTATGTATAAGAAGTAATCAACTCTAAAAGATTATTCAAGAGACTTTGTGATTTCATTGTCAACATTCTCATCAAATTGTTTCTTTCTATGTATTACACGTTTATTACGAAATTCAGGTTCTATATTCATCTCAAATGCAATTTCCTTAGCTGAAATCATAGCATTTGTAAATCCTTTTTCTCTATATTTAAAAAAAGAAAAAAGAAATTAGACCTCTTAGTTGATCTATGGCAACATCAATATGCATATCTTTTGATTGTAAACTTTTGCTAACTAAACTAACAGCAAATAATACATCATACCAAATAGTCATGCCCAATAAAACTCAAAATTTTAAGCTCATATGTTGCTAAACAACTTGCTTCACTTATTATTTTTGGATCCTCACTAACTTCTACTAATTTTATTAAAGCATCTCTTATTTGTGGACCCTGAAATCTTATTGTTTTAATACTTTCAATACGACTTTCTAAATGTGTTTGTGATAATGATTTAAGAGTTAGACTGGGCACACTATTTTTTAAAATTTTCCATCGCTTAGTGGAAGAAGAAAATAGTGAATATATACATTCTACTACTCCAAAAAATGATATAACTTTCGTACAAGAATTAGCCATGTTGCAAAGTACCAAATTTAGATTATGACAACTATATGGTGTATAAAAAGATCTAGGATTTATATCTAGAAGTCTTTTTTGCGCTCCTTGGTGTTTTCTCTTCATATTGGATCCGTTATCATACCTTTGTCCTCTAAAATTATCAATATCAAGTCCAATATTTTTTATTTCATCTAGAATAACTTCAAAAAGATCTTTTCCACTTGTATCATCTACTTTTAAAAACTCTAAAAAAATATTCAGTAATTTTTATTGGAGTTGATGAAATAAATATTTACACTTTGCAATATAAAAGACATTTGTTCTTGATGACTCGTTCATCGACATAACATTCTCCTACATTTTGCGATTTAGTTTTTTCATTGTTTGTCAAAAATTTGTCAAGAGCTCCTTTTTGAAATTTTATTAAATTTTCAACTTTTCTTTTCTTTTGGATTTTTGAATAGCCGGAGCATATTTTCTTGTTGAACTATTTATATTCTAAAAAATATTAAACAATATGTATGGAGTACAATTAATAAAATAATAAATAACAAATGAAAATAATACTAAAAAGTTAGAATGATATTACCCAATGACTGAATCAAGAAGTTTGAAGATTTTGATTCCAAAATATCTAGTTGTTGGCTTGTTGGAGAACGAAAGAAATCTAGTAGAAAGAAGATGAGTATGAATAAAGAGGAAGGAAGAAGGTACCTCTCATATATGATGGAATATGAAGAGTGAAATGAAATTGAAACATCGGGATGGAATGACTCGGCCGGTCGTTTTGAGAGTTATAGCTCCGATCCCCTATTTAACTGCTTCTTCCATATCTATTTCTGCTATTGTGACTTGCCGGGAGGTTTCGTTTTAGCTTTTGGAGTGTTTTGGGACATTTAGTCCCTAAATGGAGGTTTAAGCCTTAAGATTTGGACCGTAGTCGGAACTGTATAAAGATGACTTCGAAATGATGTTATGTCGGTTCCGTTAGCTCCATTAGGTGATTTTGGACTTAGGGGCGTGTCCGGATTATATTTTGGAGGTCCGTAGCTTATTTAGGTTTGAAATGGTAAAAGTCAAATTTTTGGAGATTTTGACCTGTGGTGAAATTTTTGATATCGGGGTCGGATTCTAATTTCGAAAGTTGGAGTAATTCCGTAGGGTTGAATATGACCTGTGTGCAAAATTTGAGGTCAATCGGACATGGTTTGATAGGTTTCGGCATTGGTTGTAGAAATTTGAAGTTTCAAGTTATTTAAGTTTGAATCGGAGGATGATTCATGATTTTTAGCGTGGTTTGCTGTGATTTGAGGGCTCAACTAAGTTCGTATGGTATTTTTAAGATTGGTTGGTATGTTTGGTTGAGGTCCCGTGGGGCATCGGGTGAGTTTCGGGTGTTTAATGGATGAAAATTTGGACTTGAGCATAATCTGATGTTTGTTGGTTCTGGTGTTTTTGCACCTGCGGTGGAAAGTCCACAGGTGCGGCCCCGCAGAATTGAGGATGGGGTCGCAGGTGCTATTTTAGGCATGAGGGTCAGTGGTTGCAGATGCGACGCAAGAGTCGCATCTGCGGAGGAGTGATCGCAGAAGCGGATTTGGGAAGAAGTGAGGTTTCCGCAGAAGCGAACGAGTTAGCGCAGAAGCGCATCAGCAGATGCAGATATTTGTGCGCAGGAGCGGAGTCTGAAGAGTTTGTGAATTTCCGCAGGTGCGGAACTCTAGCCGCAGAAGCGGTTAATGGACTGCATGTGCGGTTTAACTGGCAGAAAAAGAGGAAAAATCGAGGGTTTGATTCATTTCTCCATTATTGACTTGGGAGCTCGAAAATTAGCGATTCTTTGAGGGATTTACAGAGAGAGCTTTGGGGTAACGATTCCTTATTCGATTTTGGTTATATTTCATTAATCTACTATTGATTTCATCATTTAATTTGGGATTTTGGGGTTGAAATTTGAAAACATTTGGAAGAACTTTTTCAACAAAGATTTCGAGTTTTGAAAGGGGATTTGTGGTTGGATTTGAGAAATTTTTATTTGGTTAGACTCCTGAATGAATGGGTGTTCGTATTTTATGACTTTTACCCGATTTTGACATGTAGGCCCGGGTCAACTTTTTAGGACGGATTTCGGATTTTTTATTAAAATCTTGATTTCATTAATTAGATTAGTTTATTATAGTTATATTTATGATATGTAATTATTTTTGGCTAGATTTAGGCCATTCGAAGCCGGATATTCGTGGAAAAGGCATCGTTACCGATTGATTGAGCTTGATTCGAGGTAAGTGGCTTGTCTAACCTTGTGTGAGAGAAATTTCCTTAGGATTTGGTACTGTTTGATATGTGAGCGTCGTGTACGTACACTGGCTAATTGTTGTAAAAACTCCGACTTATTTTACTGGGTAGTAATCTATTTTTCATTTAAATTGAGTTATAGCGTTTAAATGAGCATTAGCATGTCTTCATTCTTAATTGAACTATACCAATATGTGTAGCTATCATGTTTAGTCTAATATCATATGTCTACGTGCTTTAGCTGCTTAATTGAACCCTGTGAAGCATGCCTAGTTGATTTCCTGTTTTTTCTTGATTTGTACTTAGTCTAATTTGTAAGATTTCATGTTGTAATTGTCGAGTTATATTGTTTGAGTTGCATATTTACTTTGGGACTACAAAATGGTATTCCGGTAGATCCCCCTGCTTTGCATATTTACTTTGGGACTACGGAACGGTATTCTGGTAGATCCCCTTGTTGTTACCTTCTATGAATTCTTTCTTGTTAAATTTCGGTCCTTATTTTACTTCGATATTTTATTCTTGTCTTGCTATATTATTATATATATACCAATAGGGCCCTGACCTGACCTCGTCACTACTCGACCGAGGTTAGGCTTGGCACTTATTGGGTACCAATTCTGGTGCACTCATGCTACTCTCTGCACATGTTTTTCATGTGCAAATCCAGGTATTCCTTATCAGTCGCACTATCAGTGAGCCGAGACAGCTTTGGAGACTTCAAGGTATATATGCCGCGTCCGCAGACCTCGGAGTCCTCTTTTACTCTTCTCCATGTCCATTATCTTCTGTATTTTTATTTGGTTAGACTCTGATGTATAAAGATACTAGATTTTCCTTCTGTAGTTTATGATTCACGATGTTCCGGGTTTTGGGATTGTTGTGTATTTTTGAATAGTTTGTTATTGTACATGCCAAGCGTCATGGTACCCAGTTATGTTGTTACTGCTACAGTGAGTGGTTAATTTATGTTTTTATTTTATTATTCCGCAAATATTAGACTTACCTAGTTGTAGAGACTAGGTGTCGTCACGACGTCACACGGAGGGGAAATTGGGTCGTGACAAGTTGGTATCAGAGCTCTAGGTTCATAGGTGTCGTGAGTCATAAACCGGTTTTTTAGAGTCTCGCGGATCCGTACGAAGATGTCTGCACTTATCTTCGGGAGGCTATAGAACTGTTAGAAAAATTTTACTACTTTGATTCCTTATCATGCGAAAAAAATGGTTGACTTCAAAAATTCTAAACTTCTGTATTTTATTCTCTCACATATAGTGATGACACGTATAGGTGGATCTGATGACCAGGCACCCGCGCCCCCTGCTAGAGCCGCAAGAGGTCGGGGCCGGGGTAAAGGCCGAGGACGTCCACGTGATGCAGCCAGAGCACCCGCGAGCTGCTATAGAGGAGCCCCCAGTAGCTCCAGCTGGAGGGCAGACACCTGAGGCACCTGTTTCTGCACCAGCCCTCCAGGAGACTTTAGCACAGTTCCTGAGCATGTTTGGTATATTGGTTCAGGCGGGGTTGATTCTAGTTGTACCGGCTACTTCACAGACTAGGGAAGGGACCCAGACTCCCGCCGCCCATACTCCAGAGCAGCGGGTTCAGGTCGATCAGGTTCCAGAGATTATACCAATGCAGCCGGTAGCTCCAGTTCAGCCCGAGGTTAGGGCAACAACTTCTGAGGTGGAGCAGCTCAGACTTGAGAGGTGAAAGAAGTCTCACCCACCTACCTTTAGTGGATTGGCTACAGATGATGCTCAGGGTTTTCTAGAGGAGTGTCATCGTATTCTCCGTACTATGGGCGTAGCAGAGTTGAGTATCAATGGTGGCGTGCTTATGAGTTGAGTAGTCCGGCTGAGGTAGCTTCACTTACATGGACTCACTTCTCGGACATATTTTTGAGAGAGTATATCCCTCAGAGCCTCGGGGACTCATGGCGCGCGGAGTTTGAGCAGCTATGCCAGGGTGCTATGATTGTGTCAGAGTATGCAGTCAGTTTTAGTGATTTGGTCCGACATGCACCGGCCTTGGTTGCCATAGTTCGAGAGAGGGTTTGACGGTTTATTGAGGGACTCCACCCCAGCATTCGGATTAGTATGGCCAGGGAGTTGGAGATGGATATTTCTTATCAGCAGGTTGTGAGTATTGCCAGGAGATTGGAGGGCATACTTTCCCCGGATAGAGAGGAGAGAGAGGCCAAGAGGTCTTGAGAGACTGGTTATTATTCTGGAGCTCGTGCCCCAGCAACTCGCCATGGTAGGGGTTATGTATGTCGCCCCGTTCATTTAGCTCTTCTATCCGCCAGTGGTGTTCCAGCTCCTTTTAGACCCCAAGAGCCTTATTATGCACTGCAGTATCTAGTGTGCCTCCTGCTCGGGGTGCTATTAGCGGCCAGTCTAGCAGACCTGGCCCGAGCCAGTCACAGCAGCCACGCCCTCCCAGAGCTTGTTTTGAGTGTGGAGACACTCACCATATGGTGAGGGATTGCCCCAGATATATGAGGGGTGCACCTCCACAGACTTCCTAGCCACATCGTGCTCTACCGGGTCCTCAGGCTATGATTACCGCACCAGCTACCACCCCACATGCTCAGCCAGCTCGAGGTGGAGGTCGGGGAGGTAGAGGTCGCCCTAGAGGGGGAGGCCATACCAGATATTATGCCCTTCCTACTCGTACAGAGGCAGTCGCTTCTGATTCTGTCATTATAGGTATTGTTCCAGTCTGTCATAGAGATGCGTCAGTATTATTTGACCCAGGCTCTATATATTCTTATGTGTCCTCTTATTTTGCACCGTATTTGGGCGTATCTCAGGATTCTTTGAGTTCCCCTGTTTATGTGTCTACTCCTGTGGGAGATTCTCTTGTTGTGGACCGTGTATATCAGTCGTGTTTGATTGCTCTTAGTGGTTTTGAGACCAGAGCCGATTTATTATTGCTCAGCATAGTGGACTTTGCTATTATTCTGGGCATGGACTGGTTGTCGCCCTATTATGCTATTCTTGATTGTCACTCTAAGACCGTGACGCTGGTTATGCCAGGTTTACCGCGTTTAGAGTGGAGAGGTACCTTAGAGTATACTCCCAGCAGAGTTATCTCTTTTCTTAAAGCTCAACGAATGGTTGAGAAGGGGTGTGACACGTATCTAGATTATGTGAGAGATGTCAGTATTGATACCCCTACAGTTGAATCAGTTTCAGTAGTGAGGGACTTTCCAGATGTGTTTCCAGCTGATCTTTCGGGCATGCCGCCCGACAAAGATATTAATTTCGGCATTGATTTATTGTCGGGCACTCATCCAATCTCTATTCCTCCATATCGTATGGCTCCTCCTGAATTGAAGGAGTTGAAGGAGCAGCTACAGGAGTTGCTTGATAAGGGCTTCAATCGGCCTAGTGTATCACCTTGGGGTGCTCTTGTCTTATTTGTGAAGAAGAAGGATGGTTCTATGCGGACGTGTATTGATTACCGCCAGTTGAACAAAGTCACAGTGAAGAACAGGTATCCATTGCCTCGTATTGATGACTTATTTGATCAGTTATAAGGTTCCACAGTGTTTTCCAACATTGACTTACATTTAGGCTATCATCAGTTGAAGATTCGGGAGCCAGATATCCCGAAGACTGCCTTCAAGACTCGGTATGGCCACTACGAGTTCCTTGTGATATCGTTTGGGCTGACCAATGCCCCAGCAGCTTTTATGCACTTGATGCACAATGTGTTTCGACCTTATCTTGACTCATTCGTCATTGTATTTATTGACGACATTCTGGTGTACTCCCGGATTCGGGAGGATCACGAGCAGCACCTGAGGACTGCGCTTCAGACCTTGAGAGAAAAGAAATTATATGCCAAATTTTGAAAGTGTGAGTTTTGGATAGACTCAGTGGTATTCTTGGGTCATATAGTATCGAGTGATGGGATCCAGGTGGATCTGAAGAAGTTTGAAGCAGTGTAGAGTTGGCCCAGACCGTCCTCAGCTACAAAGATTCGGAGTTTTCTTGGTTTGGCGGGGTATTACCGTCGCATTATAGAGGGATTTTCATCTATTGCAACACCTATGACCAGGCTGACCCAGAAGGGTGCTCCGTTCAGGTGGACAGAAGAGTGTGAGGAGAGCTTCCAGAAGCTCAAGACAGCTTTGACTACAGCCCAGGTATTAGTATTGCCTAAAGGTTCGGGGTCTTATACTGTATATTGTGATGCATCGTGGATTGGTCTCGGCGTGGTGTTGATGCAGGATGGTAGGGTGATTGCCTACGCGTCCAGACAACTAAAGGTACATGAAAAGAACTATCCTGTCCACGACCTTGAGTTACCAGCTATTGTTCATGCCTTGAAGATTTGACGGCATTATTTTTACGGTGTTCCTTATGAGATTTACACCGATCATCGGAGTTTGCAGCATATGTTTAAGCAAAAAGATCTTAACTTGCGTCAGCGGAGGTGGTTGGAGCTACTTAAGGATTATGATATCACCATTTTGTACCGCTCTGGGAAGAATAATGTGGTGACCGATGCTTTGAGTCGATGGGCAGAGAGTTTGGGGAGCTTAGCATATCTACCAGCAGCAGAGAGGCCCATGGCGTTGGATGTTCAGGCCTTAGCCAGCCAGTTAGTAAGATTGGATATTTCTGATCCGAGTTGAGTATTGGCTTGTGTGATCTCTCGATCTTCTCTTTATGATCATATTAGGGAGCGTCAGTATGATGACCCCCATCTCCTTGTCCTTAAGGACACGGTTCAGCACGGTGATGCTAAGGAGGTCACTATTAGAGATGATGACATATTGAGGATATATGGCAGGCTGTGTGTGCCTAATGTGGATGGTTTGCGTGAGTTGATTCTTTAGGAGGCTCATAGATCGCGCTACTCTATTCATCTGGGTGCCGCGAAGATGTATCAGAACTTGAGGTAGCATTACTGGTGGAGGAGGATGAAGAAGGACATAATGGAGTATGGGGCTCGGTGCCTAAATTGCCAGTAGGTGAAATATGAGCATCAGCGGCCGGGTGGGTTGCTTTAGAAGTTAGAGATTCCGGAGTGGAAATGGGAGCGAATCACTATGGATTTCATTGTTGGACTCCCACAGACTCAGCGGAGGTTCGATGCAGTTTGGGTAATTGTGGATAGGCTGACCAAGTCGGCTCATTTCATTCATGTGATGACTACCTATTCTTCGGAGCAGCTAGCTCGAATTTATATATGTGAGATTATCAGGCTTCATGGCGTACCGGTATCTATCATCTCTGACCGGGGTACGCAGTTTACATCACGGTTCTGGAGAGATGTACAGCATGAGTTAGGTACTCGGGTTGAGTTGAGCACAACATTTCACCCTCAGACGGACGGACAGTCCGAGCTCACTATTCAGATACTGGAGGATATGCTCCGTGCGTGTGTGATAGATTTTGGGGGTGCTTGGGACCAGTTCTTGCCACTTGCGGAGTTTGATTACAACAATAGTTATCAGTCTAGCATTCAAATGGCACCGTATGAGGCTCTATATGGTAGGCGATGTCGGTCCCCAGTGGGATGGTTTGAGTCGGGCGAGGCTATATTATTGGGTACAGACTTGGTTTATGATGCCTTGGAGAAGGTTAAGGTGATTCAGATTAGACGTCACACGGCCCAGTCCAGACAGAAGAGTTACGTGGACCGGAAGGTTCGCGATGTTGCATTCATGGTTGGAGAGCGGGTCTTGCTCCAGGTTCGCCTGTGAAGGGCGTTATGAGGTTCGGAAAGAGGGGCAGGCTGAGCCTAAGGTTTATTGGTCCCTTTGAGGTGTTGCGGCGAGTTGGGGAAGTTTCTTATGAACTTGCCTTACCTCCCAGCCTAGCAGGAGTCCATCCAGTATTTCATGTTTCTATGCTCCCGAAGTATCACGGTGATCCGGCTCATGTATTGAATTTCAGCTTAGTCTAGTTGGACAATGATCTATCTTATGTTGAGGAGCCAATGGTTATTTTGGACAGGCAGGTTCGAAAGCTGAGGTCAAAGAATATTGCTTCCGTGAAAGTTCAGTTGAGGGGTTAGCCGGTCGATGAGGCGACTTGGGAGACCGAGCATGATATGCGCAGCCGTTACACTCATATTTTAACCACTTCAGGTATGTCTTTATGCTCGTTCGAGGACGAACGATTATTTTTAGAGGGGAAGGATATAACGACCCAGCCGGTCGTTTTAAGAGTTATAGCCCCGATCCCCTATTTAACTATTTCTTCCATATCTATTTCTGCTATTGTGACTTAACGGGAGGTTTCATTTTAGTTTTTTGGAGTATTTTGGGATATTTAGTCCCTAAATGGAGGTTTAAGCCTTAAGATTTGGACCGTAGTCAAAATTGTGTGAAGACGACTCCGGAATGGAGTTCTGTCGGTTCTGTTAGCTCCATTAGGTGATTTTGGACTTAAGGACGTGTCCGAATTGTGTTTTAGAGGTTCGTTGCTTATTTAGGCTTGAAATGACGAAAGTCGAATTTTTGGAGATTTTGACCAATAGTGGAATTTTAATATCGGGATCGGATTCCAATTTCGGAAGTTGGAGTAGGTCCGTAGGGTTGAATATGACTTGTGTGTAAAATGTGGGGTCAATCGGACGTGATTTGATAGGTTTCGACATCGGTTGTAGAAATTTGAAGTTTCAAGTTATTTAAGTTTGAATCGGAGGATGATTCATGATTTTTAGTGTTGTTTGATGTGATTTGAGGGCTAGACTAAGTTCGTATGGTATTTTAGGATTGGTTGGTATGTTTGGTTGAGGTCCCGGGGGCCTCGGGTGAGTTTCGGGTGTTTCACGAATGAAAATTTGGACTTGAGAGCATAATATGATGTTTGCTAGTTCTTGTGTTTTCCCACCTGCGGTGGGAAGTCCGCAAGTGCGGCCCCACAGAATTGAGGATGGGGTTGCACGTGCAATTTTAGGCATGAGGATCAGTGGTCACAGATGCGACGCAAGAGCCACAGAAGCGGAGCCGTATCTGCGGAGGAGTGATCGCAGAAGCGGATTTGGGAAGAAGTGAGGTTTCCGCAGAAGTGAACGAGTTAGCGCAGAAGCGCATCTGCAGATGCGGATATTTGTACGCAAATGTGGAGTCTGAAGAGTTAGTGAATTTTCGTAGGTGCGGAGCTCTAGCTGCAGAAGCGGTTAATGGACCGTAGGTGCAGTTTAACTGTTAGAAAATGAGGAAAAATCGAGGGTTTGATTCATTTCTTCATTTTTGGACTTGGGAGCTAGAAAATTGGCGATT
Organism: Nicotiana tomentosiformis; assembly: GCF_000390325.3. NCBI lineage: Eukaryota > Viridiplantae > Streptophyta > Magnoliopsida > Solanales > Solanaceae > Nicotiana > Nicotiana tomentosiformis. Next base: position 60,554,715 of record NC_090813.1, on the reverse strand, counting down.
CTTTGAAGATTTGTCGAGAGAGATTTGGGGTAACGATTCCTTATTTGGTTTTGGTTATATTTCATTAAGCTACTGTTGATTTCATCATTTAATTTCGGATTTTGGGGTTGAAATTGGAAAAAATTTAGAAGAACTTCTTCAACAAAGATTTCGAGTTTTGAAAGGGCATTTGTGGTCGGATTTGAGAAATCTTTATATGGTTAGAATCGTGAATGAATGTGTGTTCGTATTTTGTGAATTTTACCCGATTTCGAGACGTGGGCTCGGGTCGACTTTTTAGGACAGATTTCAGAATTTTTATTAAAATCTTGATTTCATTAATTAGATTAGTCTATTATAGTTGTATTTATGATATGTAATTATTTTTGGCTAGATTTTGGCCATTCAGAGTCGGATATTCATAGAAAAGGCATTGTTGAGGTTAGTGGCTTGCCTAACCTTGTGTGGGGAAAATCCCCTTAGGATTTGGTAATGTTTGTTATGTGAGCGTCGTGTACGTGAGGTGACGAGTACGTACATGGGCTAATTGTTGTAAAAACCCCGATTTATTTTACTGAGTAGTAATCTATTCTTCTTTTAAATTGAGTTATATCGTTTATATGAGTATTAGCATGTCTTCATTCTTAATTGAACTATCCCAATATGTGTATCTATCATGTTTAATCTACTATCACATGTCTACATGCTTTAGCTGCTTAATTGAACTCTGTGAAGCATGCCTAGTTAATTTCCAGTTTTTCCTTGACTTGTATTTAGTCTAATTTGTAAGATTTCGTGTTGTAATTGTCGAGTTCTATTGTTTGAGCTGCATATTTACTTTGGAACTACGGAACGATATTCCGGTAGATCCCCTTACTCTGCATATTTACTTTGGCACTACAGAACGGTATTCCGGTAGATCCCCATGCTCTGCATATTTACTTTGGGACTACGAAATAGTATTCCGGTAAGTCCCCCTGCTCTGCATATTTACTTTGAGACTACGGAACGATATTCCGATAGATCCCCCTGCACATTTACGTTTGGAACTACAAGACGGTATCTCCGGAGATCCTCTATTGTATTTCTGTGTACTGCGCTGTTACCTTCTATGAATTCTTTCTTATTAAATTTCATTCCTTATTTTACTGCGATATTTTATTCTTGTCTTCTTTTATTATTATATATATATACCAATAGGGCCCTGACCTGACCTCGTCACTACTCGACCGAGGTTAGGCTTGGCACTTACTGGGTACCAATTGTGGTGTACTCATGCTACTCTCTGCACATGTTTTTCGTGTGCAGAGGTATTCCTTATTAGTCGCACTGTCAGTGAGTCGGGATAGCTTTGGAGATTTCAAGATATATCTGTCGCGTCCGTAGACCTCGGAGTCCCCTTCTACTCTTCCCCATATCCATTATCTTCTGTATTTTTCTTTGGTTAGACTTTGATATATAAAAATACTAGATTTTCCTTCTGTAGTTTGTGATTCACGATGTTTCGGGTTTTGGGATTGTTGTGTATTTTTGAATAGTTGGTTATTGTACATACCAAGCGGCATGGTACCCAGTTGTGTTGTTACTGCTACATTTAGTGGTTAATTTATGTTTTCATTTCATTATTTCGCAAATGTTATGCTTACCTAGTTGTAGAGACTAGGTGCCATCACGACGTCACATGGATGAGAAATTGGGTCGTGACACGAGATTTACTTGGGAAGAAGAGTAAAAAGTAGAATTGTCAAATAAAATCAAATTGAAAACTATTTTTCTACTATTTTTAAGTAAGTCAAAATCTTTACTTTATTAATATATCTAAAAGGTTTTCTTTCCTTTTACTATATATATATATATATAAAAAAACAAAACTATAAACCTATAAAATATATAAAAATGGAGCCCCCAAAATTTGGGGAGCACTTGCCTTACCCTATACACTTTTAGAGCCGGTCATCACTATTGCACGGTTAAATTTTAATTTGGAATGTCCTTTTTAATCCAGAAAACCCCTTCTTCACCTTGTTAAAGTATAAAACCCTTAAATCCTAAGCCCTTTTCCACTCTTCTTCTTTGCCAAGACTAAGCTGTTAGCTGTCGATTTCACAAAACCATTTATCGTCTTCAAACTCCGGCCACTTCCCAGCTAAGATGGCGTCGTCTAAAGGTAAAGGAAATGGGAAGCAGAAAGGGAAAGGGAAAGGGAGCTCCAAAACTACAAAGAGCAGAGCTCCAGCTGACCCAAAGAAGTCCGACTTGTATTTCCCTAGAGAAATCATCTCTAACATCCTTTCTCGTCTCCCTGTTAAGATCCTTTTACGGTTCAGGTGCGTTTGCAAGCAATGGCGAAACCTCATTTCTATGCCCAACTTCATCGCCGCTCATTTCCGCCACTCGTCTGCTTTGCAGCGCAGCGGTTCATCCATTCTTATACACACCTGCCATTACGAGACCTCCGGCCATGCACTCTCACTGTACAACCGGCGTGATGAATCATTTGTCGAGTTGGACAACCCTTATCCTTGCTTCTTTCCCAATATGTTCATTGCGGGTCTTGTCAATGGCATTGTGTGCCTTTTTCAGAAAGCTTCAGGTGATGTTTTTACCCTTTGGAACCCAGCTATGAGGCAGTATAGGATGGTGCCGCTTTCGGGGTACAAACCCGATGAGGGAGTGCACTGTTGAGCATCCATCGGGTTGGCGTTTGATCCCCAAGAGAATTATTTGTTGATCTTGAAAATCTTTTGTGTTGTGCCAGGATCTACGGTCCCGAACGATGTGGAAATGTTGTCGACTAAGAGCTCCTCTAGACATAAGAAATTTTTCGCTTTGAGAAATTGTTTTACTTTTTTTAGAAATTAATGTTTGACTATAAAATTTTAAATTTTTACTTAAAAAGATGAATGTTGAAATTTTTCGAAAAATTTGAAAATTTTCAAAAAATTATTTTTCAAAATTTTCACTCATATCACTCACAAAATATCAAAACAATCCAAAATTATATTTATGTCCAAACACAACTCTAATTTTCAAATATATTTTCATTTGAAATTTTATTTCACTACTTTTTAAATTTTACAATTATTATGTCCAAACGTCCACTAAAGAGTCGGATGGAAGAAACTGAAATGTGAGCTGGTTTGTAGTATTATTTGTTATACTTGCCTTGCGATCGTTAAAGGGGTTCTTTATTGGTTGGCTTTTATAACTGATGAATTTGGGCTGCGTACGGTCACTACTAAATATCTTGGCAAAACCGTCCAAACAATTTATAAAAGTGGGTTGGTATTGACCAATAACCATCCAAAATGGGATCATTTACGTGTGAACGAAATTTTGAAGGTCGGAAGGGCATACCGACCAAAGTTGATCAGAAATTACAGACCAACTTTGGTCGGTCAATTAAATTTAAAAAAATAAATTGCCAAAAAAAACCGACCAAAGTTGGTCGGTATTTTGATTATGTAATTAAAAAATGCACCATCTGGAAATCGAACTGGGGTCTGTAATGTGGCAGGATATTATTCTACCACTAGATCATTGGTGCATTTTGTTTTAAGACTGTATTTTATTTTATTTATACTCTTTAATTGTATTTTCGCACGAAAATAACCGATCAAAGTTGGTCGATTTTATTAAAAAATAAAATTACTGACCGAATTCGGTTGGTTTTTAAAATGACTGGCCAAATTAACCGACCGATTTCGGTCGGTTTTTTTAATATTAATTTTAATGTATTTTAAATGAAAAACCGACGAAAGTTGGTCGGTTTCTTGAAAAATAAATTTTGCGGGACTCAAAAATAGTTTCCCGCATTTTTGCGCCAAAAAAACCGACAAAAGTTGGTCGGTATCGTAAACAAAATTAACAAATAAAATATTTTTAAAACTCGACCAACTTTGGTCTGTTTTTTGGCCAGTTTTTTGGCTGACCAGCTTTGGTTGGTCGACCGTGGTCGGTTTTTACCGAATTTCTAGTAGTGAGTGTTGGTGCGCTTTGATGTGGGTGTAACGATCCGACCAGTCATTTTACTTTCTGATCCTGATTCCTCTAAATAAGACTCCACGTATGTGCTTTTACTGTTTTATGACTTGAGGGGATGGATTAGTTCGAGATTTGGAAGGGTTAGGGTTGAAATCAGAACACTTAGTTCCTTATTATTGGCTTAAAAGGGTTAAGTTTGACTTGCGTCGACATTTATAGAAAACAACCTCGAAACTGAGATTTTACGGTCCAAATAGGTTCGTATGATGATTTTGGACTTGGGCGTATATTCGGATCGGGTTTTGGATGACCCCGAAGCGTTTCGGCGCTTAATATTGAAAGTTGGCACATTGAAGGTTTTGCAAGTTCTTTAAATTTGATTTAAAGTTGGTTTTGGTGTTATCGAGGTACATTTGGGATTCTGAGCCCGAGAATAGTTCTGTATAGTGATTTAAGACTTGCACGCAAACTTTGGTGTCATTCCGAGTAGTTTAAGTGTGATTCGGCGCGTTCGAAGCAAGTTGGAAGACTAAGGAGAGCCTACAATCACTTCTCAAGTCGAGCTACCCTTAGAATTTTGCCTAGACAAACATTCAGGGCAAGTTCTAGACTTGTTGGCACGGAACTTGGACTTGTAATGCAATACCTCACCTCTCAAGCTATTGGATTGTTAAAGAGAATAGAGTCGAGGGGCCACAACAACCCTAGCTAAGATTGAAGATCACAGATGGCTCACATAAACCACTTGATGATAGTTTTAGTCAACTCAGGAGTCTAAAGGTCACAACTAGAGCTAATCTCTTCAACAAACTTGTCTCTAACCATGAGGTCGAAGGTAAATGTGTTGGTACCAAGTGAAACCTGCTTGAGATACTTTTATTCATTACTACTATATATCAAAACAGAAAGAAAAACAAACTCAATCCTTTAAAAAGGTTGTCACGCCATCCATCATTGGGAAGAGCCACTCGGTTCACACAACATCCACCTTTGGAAAGAACTGAGGCATTAAGAAAACCAAAGGCTTATTGATCACGCAGAAATGTAAAAAGAGGCTACAAACTCAAAAAGAAGCTACTAAAGGAACTAAGAAACTAAGCTATTAAGGAAAATTACAAAAGAAGTTATATAGTAAAATACGAAAAGTAAAATGAATATGTACAATAGGGGAGTGAAACGAATATACACAAAATGGGGATGAATATATACATGGAATGGTAAAGTTATATACATACCAAAAGTGAAAAATAACGAAAAAATAGTATCATAATTATTACATGCAAGTCATCAAATCAAAATAAGACCCACCCCTCGGGCCTTCCCCCAAATAAAAATTAGCATTGTCCTCAATGCTAAAAGTAAAAATAAGCTCAGGGAAGGGATAGAGATTAAATAAAACTCCCTATGTGGTCTCAGGTACTCTGGTAGGGTCCTCAAACTGTGTAGGCTCATCAATTCCATCAGGATCCTCTAACTGAATCTCTAAGTCCTCCGTCTGGGGTACCACAAATCTTCTCAACGGCTCTCTGTCAGCCTCCTACTCTGATGCTTGTGTTTTTTGTGCTGCAAAGGCAGTCTCCTCCATAAGCAGGTCTAGTGGAATATTTTGGGTAGAAGTTAACTTCTCTACCTCCATCTTCAGCAGCTCCACGGACTCTTTTGAAGCTTGAGTCTGCTTCATCTTTTTGACCTGCTTGCCCAGCTCCTTGATCACTTTCCCATGAGTATCTAATGTCTCCAGGATTTTCTTCTAGTTGTCCAGGAGCTTCTTCTAGTTGTCTAGAAGCTTCTTCAATGAATCCTCCACTGATGGAGGTACCTGAAGTTGTGTTGGGGCTGCATGTGCTACGACTGCACTGGATAATACAGAAATCTTTGATGTAGCTACCTGCAACCAGTTGTTGATGCTGGATAGCGTCTGAGTAACCCGCAGTGCAGTCTGAGGGTGAGCTGAGGAGGAAGGCACATATAGTGGGGCAGAGACAGATGGCCCTGAAGAAGGAGGTGGCATAACAGCAGATGAACCTTCGGCTGTGGAAGGCTCGGACCCAGTGGCCACTACCCTTGGCTCTTCATACTGGCCAGCGGAGGTAGTGGCTTTGCCTTTGTACTTGGGATTGTCTGCTCCCTGAAGGTTGTACCAAGAGAAGGGCCTTTTCGGCTTCACCTTCGTGTCAAAGTGTTTCCCCTCAACCCGTTGGTCCTCTAGGTACATAGTGATGAAATTAGGGTAAGGTTAGGACCATTCTTCCTTCCCCGTTGCCTTGAATATGTTCTGGGCCATGAGGTTCCCCACATTTATCGGGTACCCCGCCATGATGGACCCTATGAGGATCGCCCGGGAGAGTGGAATGTCACTATCATGCTGGCACGGATCAAGGCGGATACAGACAAAGGTGCACCACCTTTTGGCTTCAGAGCTAAGGGTGTTCCTGGCAATTGCGACTCCCGGTGTAAGCCAGGGCGGTGTTGTCCCTAGTATGGCTATCACCTCTGCTACCCATGGATGGGCTGCTTCATCTAATGCCAACTTCTGTATGTATAGAGAAGCGTCTACATCATCAAACCCGGCATATGTATTCAAAGTTTTTCCATCGAACCGGATCTTCTTATTTTGTACCATAGTCACATGGGTACCCTTTTTGATGTGGGCAGCATTGGCGTAAAATTCCTTGACTAGGTACTCATTTGCTTCTGGCAACTTGCTAGTGAAGTATTTCTACCCCACTCTTTCATCAAATTATCTCTTCACATTCGGGCTGTGAGGGAGAAGGTCTCTTTCTATGAAATGACGTTCAAAGGTGAGCGACCTTTGTGGCCACCATTCCCAGAATTTGTGGTAGGCCTTCTCACTCACAAACCTATCTTGCCACACTGCCGGCTTCCTTGATCTAATCAATCCCCCCTCATGGGTATCACCTCCTCTCACCTCCTCTCCCATCATCCAAACCTCTTCTTTATCATCAATATCAATAGGAGCAACTGTTGAGGCCGTAGTTGCAGCAGGTGGGGGAGAAGGTGATAAAGTCTCACTATCTCCTTCTGAGACATTATCCGGCTCAGATGAGGAGGTGGGTTGATCGATGAGACGGAAAGGTTGAGATTGAACCTCGAGTTGTTGTAAAGATTCTCCCACAAAAATCTCCCAGGAATGGAGGTATTCACTAGTGTCCGAGGAGTCAGCCTGAGGTCTCACAGGTGGGGCCTTTTTGCTAATAATCTTCTGAGGTGCTAAGGGTGCAGTGTGCTTCCCTTTGCCTCGACCTCGCGAGAATTCTTCCCTCCCTTTTGATTTGTCGGGACCACCACAAGATCGCACCATTATCTGCACACACAATTAGTGAAAGATCATTAGTATTGTGGTTCAATGAATCAGCAGAGGATAGCAGATGAAATAATCACAGTATTTCTCAAAGCAGAGTTCCGCTGACAGTGTATAAGGGGCGCAACCGCGGAAGGGTCAGTGCGGTCCACGTAAAAATAAGTGCGGCTGCAAAAGAGTTGAGATTAGACTACCAACTCTCTGAACATTGGTTTTCGCTGACAGCAAAATTTGGGACGCGGCCGCAGAAGGGTCAGCGCGGTCTGCGTAAAAATGAGCACGGCCGCGAAAGAGTTGGGAACAGACTACCAACTCTCTGAACATTGGTTTCTGTTGACAGCGAAATTTGGGATGCGGCTGCGGAAGCAATTGCTAAACTCTCTGAAACTCATGAGCGTGGACCGCAAATTTTTGGACGCGGCCGCGTAAGTTCAAATACGGACCGCGGAAAAATCACCGCGTCCGCGAACATGCAAACATACTCAGCTCTCACAAATTAAAGAACACAGACCGCGTAAAAATGGACCTCGGTCCGCGAAGTTCAAACAAAACTGGCTTTGGCATATTTAAAACCTAGGGCTTTCACTAAGTGCAAAAATTAATACAATTAACATGTATAGTTAATAACCATATCCCCCCATTAGGCATGTAAAATAATTACCCACATGAATTTAAGCATCAATTAATCATGATTTTGAGATTGTGGCATGTATTAAACCCTAATTAAAAAGAAAAATTAAAAGTAAAAGAAAAGAAAATCAAAAGATAAAATTAATGTAAAGATTTGAGCATACCAGATATGGATTTGTAGTAGGAAATTGCTTCTTGACTAATGAGATATGAAATTGAAATTGTAAGAAGCGGAAGATGAACAGAGGCCTATTTCGCTGAGAGCGTGGGTTCGAAAAAGTGTAAAGGTTCTAAGGACTTCCTATTTATACCAACCCCAGAGGTCACCTGAGCGCGGTCCGCGTAATTCCACCGCGTCTGCGCTTTTTACCTTTCGAAGAACCTTTTTCAGAAACAGGTCTGCTAAGAGCGGAATAACGGCCGCGGCCGCGTAATATCAATGCGGACCGCGAAACTACGAACACGGACGTGAATACAACTTCAGAGAGTTGATATTCTCGACTTTTCAAGTCCGCATTCGCTGACAATATACGCCCCCGCAAAAAGCTCTCGCTGACCGCAAAAGTTTGAGCGCGGTCCGCGTAATTCCCCACAATTAGGCCAATATTTCCAGCAACAGTCATGTACTGCATAAATAATTCCTACACAAAGCTCACAACCAATTAGTTCAAAATAAAGCCTGATCTAAGAAGAAAATCAAAAAAGAAAGAAAAACACATGAGTTGCCTCCCAAGAAGCGCCTGATTTAACGTCGCGGCATGACGCAGGTTACCAACATCATTGGAAATTGATCGAGGCCACCACATGGCTGTCATCAAAATTGTCGAGGTAATGTTTCACTTGGTGCCCATTAACTCTGAAGATTTCACCATTTTTGTTTTTCAAGTCAAAGCACCAAACGGAGTCACGTGCACCACCTCAAAAGGGCCACTCCATTTTGACTTGAGCTTTCCCGTAAACAGTCGTAACCGGGAGTTGAATAGAAGAACCAAGTCACCCTCCTTGAATTCTTTGTTCCGGGCATATTTGTCATGTAAGTACTTCATCTTGTCCTTATACAAGGACGAGCCGGAATAGGCATGAAACCGAAATTCATCAAGTTCATTGAGTTGCTCTACCCGGAGATTGACTGCTACATCCCATTCAAGGTTTAACTTCTTGAGCGCCCACATGGACTTGTGCTCTAACTCAACCAGAAGATGGCATGCTTTCCCAAATACCAACCGGTACGGAGACATACCAATTGGAGTCTTGTACGTAGTTCTATAAGCCCACAAAGCATCGTCAAGTTTTCTTGACCAATCCGTCTGGTTTGCATTGACAGTTTTTGATAATATGCTCTTTATCTCCATGTTGGAGAACTCAACTTGTCCACTAGCCTAGGGATGATAAGGGATTGACACCTTATGATTGACACCATACTTGGAAAGTAAAGTGTCGAAGGCCTTATTGCAGAAATAAGAACCCACATCACTAATGATTGCCCGAGGAGTGTCAAACCGTGTGAAGATATATTTCTTTAGGAATGCCACCACACTCTGTGCCTCATTGTTGGGCAAAGCTATAGCTTCAACCCACTTGAAAACATAATCAACAGTAACCAGAATGTAAGTGTTACCACAGGAATTCACAAATGGCCCCATGAAGTCTATCTCCTACATGTCAAAAATATCGATCTCAAGTATAGTAGTGAGAGGCATTTCATCCTTCTTGGAAATTCCACCAGCTCTTTGGCATTCATCACACCTCTTAACAAGCTCACTTGCATCTTTATACAGGGTAGGCCAATAAAATCCACAGCTAAGAACCTTTGAAGCAGTTCTCGCCCTACTATGATGACCACCGTAGGGCGAGGAATGGCAAGCATCAAGAATATTCATTTGCTCCTCTTCCGGGACACATCTCTGTATCACACCAGCATTGCAAATCTTGAAAAGATAGGGCTCGTCCCAATAATAATCCAAGTTGTCTCGTTTGAGTTTCTTCCTTTGGTTAGAAGAGAGCTCACTCGGGACAATGTCGGTCACAAGAAAGTTAGCCACATCGGCGAACCAAGGCATACCATTCAAAGACACGGAGAGGAGTTGTTCATCCAGGAATGAATCATTAATTTCGAGGCCATTGTGGGGCCTCCCCTCCTCTTTTAAGCGGGACAAGTGGTCCGCCACTTGATCACTTCCTTTTCTATCAATGATTTCAAGGTCAAAATCTTGAAGCAGAAGAACCCATCTCATCAACCTAGCCTTCGAGTCCTTCTTGGTCATCAAGTAACGAAATGCCGCGTGATCAGTGTGCACAATCACTTTGGCACCCATGAAATATGGCCTGAACTTTTCCATGGCGAAGACAATGGCTAATAACTCTTTCTTAGTCACCGTATAATTGACTTGGGCGTCATTCATCGTTTTGCTTGCATAATAGACCGGATGAAATATCTTGTTGACCATTTGCACAAAAACTGCTCCTACCGCAACGTCACTAGCATCGCACATGAGCTCAAATGGTAAGCTCCAATTGGGTGCGGTGATGATGGGAGTGGTTGTCAATTTATACTTGAGAAGCTCACAAGCTTTCATGCAATCTTCATTGAACATAAATTTTGCATCCTTTTCTAGCAGCTTGCACAAGGGGTTCACCACTTTTGAGAAATCCTTGATGAACCTTCGGTAGAACCCCGCATGCCCAAGAAAGCTCCTAACTCCCTTGATGGAAGTAGGAGGAGGGAGTTTTGAAATAACTTCAATCTTCGCTTTGTCCACCTCAATACCGTTCTTTGAGATCTTCTGGCCGAGGACAATGCCCTCATCAACCATAAAGTGGTATTTTTCTCAATTAAGCACTAGGTTGGTCTCTTCACATCGGGCCAACACTATGTCAAGATTATCCAAGCATTCTTCAAATGAGTCCCCCACAACATTAAAATCATCCATGAACATTTCGAGGAAGTCCTCCACCATATCCATAAATATTACCATCATACACCGTTAAAAGGTAGTTGGTGCATTAAACAAACCAAACGGCATCCGTGAGAACGCAAATGTGCCATACAGACATGTGAAGGTGGTTTTCTCTTGGTCCTCCGGTTCAATGAGAATCTAGTTGTATCCTGAGTACCCATCCAAAAAGCAATAGTAGGCACGCCCGACAAGTCTGTCCAATATTTGATCAAGAAAGGGCAATGGAAAGTGGTCTTTGCGAGTCACTTTGTTCAGCTTTCTGTAGTCCATACATACCCTCCATCCGGTGACAGTACGAGTGGGGATCAACTCGTTTTTCTCATTTGTAACCACAGTCATACCCCCTTTCTTAGGCACACATTGTATCGGTGAAGTCCATGAGCTATCCGAAATAGGGTACACAACCTCTGCATCAAACCACTTGACAATTTCCTTCTTGAAGACCTCTTGCATAGCCTCGTTCAACCTCTTTTGATGTTCCACGGAGGGTTTGGTATCATCCTCTAGTATAATTTTGTGCATGCAAAAGGCAGGGATTATACCCCGAATGTCAGCCAAAGTCCATCCAATTGCCTTTTTCCTTCTTTGAAGCACCTCAAGGGTGGAGTCTACCTACATGTTAGTTAGGCAAGCAGAAAGAATAGCAGGTAATGTGGAAGAAGGGCCTAAGAATTCATACCTGAGGTGTGAAGGCAAAGGTTTCAACTCCAATGTTGGTGGCTCCTCGATTGAGGGCTTTGTTGGTGGAGTCTTCCAATTTTCCAAGTCCAAGGAAAGTTTACGGGGCCCATATGAGTAGGATCACATTCCTTGCAATGCATTTGCACATTCAACCAAGACTTCCTTTTCATCATCCTCATGGTTTAACAACACAGCTTCCAAAGGGTCTTCCACATTGATCATGGCACTCGTGTCATCAACTATCACCTCCGTCACAAGATCCACAAAAGAGCAAACTTCATTGCTATTTGGTTGCCTCATTGATTTGCATATGTGGAATACAACTTTTTCATCGCCCACTCGGAAGGTGAGCTCTCATGCTTCCACATCAACCAATGCATTCCCTGTTGCTAGAAAAGGTCTCCCCAATATTATAGGCACCTCATAGTCAAATTCGCAGTCGAAAATCACAAAATCAGCAGGCAAAATAAACTTGTCGACCCGGACTAGAACATCATCAATAATACCAAGCGGCCTTTTCATTGTCCGATCCGCCATTTGTAATCTCATGGAAGTAGCTCTTGGTTTCCCAATACCTAGTGTCTTGAACACGGAATATGGCATCAAATTAATACTTTCTCCCAGATCACACAAGGCTTTTGCAAAATCGGTGCTACCAATGGTGCATGGAATTGTAAAGGCACCGGGATATTCAAGCTTTAGAGCCATCGAGTGCACAATGGCACTCACTTGATGATTCATTTTGATGGTCTCACAATTCATATATCTCTTCTTACTTACCAAGTCCTTCATGAACTTGGCATATCCCGACATTTGTTTGAGAGCTTCCACCAAGGGCACATTGATTGACAAACTTTTCATCATCTCAATAAACTTCTTGAATTGGTTTTCATTATTTTGCTTTGCAAGCCTTTGAGGATACGGTGGAGGAGGCCTTGGCAAAGGGGCCTTGGCTTTAGGCACTACCATTTCCGGTATGTCTATCACGTGTTCCCTAGACGGGTTCACATCATTTTGAGTCTCCTCCATGTTGTCATTGCTATCGATCCTCACTTCATCATTAATATTCTCATCATTGGCTTGAATCTCATCATCTTCTTGCTACACAACATCTTCACTCATAATCTTCTTTGGATTAGAGGTACTTGCATCTCCACCTCTACCGCTTCTTGTGGTCACCACCATAGCATGGACTGTATTGTTCCCACCCTTCGGGTTTACTACCGTATCACTTGGTAGTGCCCCCTTAGGGTGAGTATTCAATGCTTGAGAAATTTGACCCATTTGTACTTCCAAGTTGCGAATAGAGGTAGTATGGGAGGCTATTTGGGCATCGGAGTCATCATTCATTTCCATCATTTGTTTGAACATATTCTCTATCCGCCCCATCTCATTGTTTGAAAAACTTTTCCCTTGAGATGAATATGGAGGCAGATTATTTGGTTGTTGATACATCGGGGGCCTTTGAACGCCCGGCCCCCGGTTGCCTTGATTATTATTATTCCAACCCCCTTGGTTTCCATTTCTGCCCCAATTGTTATTATTGTTCCCCCAATTCTGATTATTGCTCCCCCAATTATTCGAGTTGTTGTTGTTGTTGACATTGTTCCAATTCCCTTGGCATTGGTTGCCCCAATTATGATTGTTCCCTTACGATCTCCATTGTTGATTTGGAGCATTGCTCCGTTGACCTTGGTAGGTATTGGCATATAACACTTCCTCACTTTGATCATCATAAGAATCGTCTTGATTGTCACCACTACCACTTTGCTCATATTGATCTTGATTGTTTTGCACTTGTTGACCACGCTGTCTCCTCCTGTTGACCATGACATTTACCCCTTCCATGGAATTTACTTGCTTTGTCCCTTGAACTTGCTGAAGCTGGGACTTTGCTAACTGATTCATAGTAGTTGTCAACTCGGCTATGGATTGTCCATGATCATGAAGTTCCTTGTGAAGATGGATGACATTAGGGTCACCCTGAGAAATATTTGCTCGACTCTGCCAAGCTGATGATGTGTCAGACATCTCATCAAGTATGTCACAAGCATCAGCATAAGGCGTCTTCATAAAATTTCTCCCAGCTAGCTGATTCACCACACACTGGTTGGTCGTGTTGATGCCCCTATAGAATGTCTGCTGAATCATTGCTTCAGGCATATCATTATTTGGGCATTCCTTGACCATTGTCCGGTATCGCTCCCAGATTTCATGTAGGGGTTCATTAGATTCTTGTTTAAAGGCTAAGATATCATCCATCAATGTTGCCATATGACCCGGTGAAAAAAACTTGGATGTAAACTTTTCTGCCAACTCATCCCACGTGTTTATGGAGTGGTTGGGTAGCCTCTCGAGCCAGTCCAAAGCTTTCCCTCTAAGTAAAAAATGGGAAAAGTCTCAATCTGAGAGCGTCCTCCGACACATTCGTCTGCTTGCTCCCCCAGCATGTGTCTACAAAACCCTTTAGATGCTTGTATGCGTTCTAATGAGGAGCTCTAGTAAAGAAGCCCCTTTTCTCTAATAGGGTCAGCATAACATTTGTAATTTTAAAATTGCTCGCCCGAATCCGGGGCGGGACAATTGCACTTGCGTAACCTTCGTTGGGTAGCACCCGGTGTGATGCCCGTGGAGGAAGTGGGGGAGGGTTTGGAATGTTATCATTAGCCTGGCGGCTTCTTATTTGGACTTGAGGTTCTAGATTAACCTCATCCTCACCATTGTAATCTACCTCCTTCCCCGAAAGAATATGTCCGAGATCATCATTATGAGCTATTTGGTACCTAAAGCGATTGATACACAAAAGTTAGAAAAACAGAAAGAAAGAAAAAACAAGACACACAAATAGTTAGATAGTTAGTCAATACCATCTAACTCCCCGGCAACGGCGCCAAAAAGTGATCGGGCCAAACCTACACCACTATATAGTAGTGAGGAGAGGTCGATGCAGTTTTACCCGATGAGGTTGGGATCGATTTCCACAGGGAGTTAATTTGGTTTGGAGTCGGGTATCTAACTAATCTAGACGTGCGTGTTATTTTTAATTGCACTTCCAAACATTGTTGTGATTGATTCTATTCTAATTTTATACTATTGTATGCCAAGTGTAAGCTAAGTACAATATTTTTGGTGAAAGTTTTCAAGTGTTAAAAGGCACTATGGTAGTGATTTCCGCCTAGGTGAATATCTAATGGGTATCAAGAATCTAGGACAAGCTTGTTATGATTGGAATCTTGATATAACTATCACCCATAAGTGCTCACTCTATACCTCTCGGTAGTTTGAGTGACTTTGCCCGATTTGGCTTTCTCAAGCCCAAATGAGTGTTCATACAATCCAAATAAAATTGGCTCAAGTCGGGTATTACTATCTCTAGGTTTAACCCTTTAATTGAGGCTATCAATCACTTGAGTTCACCCCAATTCCTTGTTAGCCTAATTTTTCTAGACTTAGTCTCTCTTTCTCAAGAAGAGCCTAAGTCTTAAAGGCATGAATCAGTGTTTGCAACCACTAATTCTACAATTTTAGCATGAATTAGGCTAAATATCACTAACCCATAAACAATTAAGCCCTAAAATTCAAGACTCATTAAATACCCACACTAGGGTTGGGTCACAACCCTAGCTATGGGGTCTAACTACTAATAATAACATCAGAAATCAAATATAATGATGAAATATAAGCCATAATATTAAAGCACATGATGAAAATCTAAAGTTGGAAGGTAAATCTATTATAAAATTGCCCAAAAAGGGAAAAACCACATGTTCACGTGCTCTACTAAACAAAACTTAACCAAAAAATGTCAAAAAGATCTATTTATACACATCTAAATTTTTCGGACAACAATGCCCCTGCGGAGGATTCGCAGACGCGTAATTCTGACCGCGTCCGCGCTTGAGCTTTTGCGGCCGCGTAATAATGAGTGTGGTCCGCGTTTCTTCAATACTGGGCTTGGATTGGGCTTAGTTTCGCGGACCGCATAATTTCAACCACGTCCGCATGTGCTACCATCGCGGTCGCGTAATTTGGACGCGGACCACGTTCTTCAGTTAAGCCTGACTTGCAGGGTCTCTCCACCTCAAGATGCGCTCTCAGCGGAATTCCTTTCGCATCCGCGTAAGATCAATTCGCGGCCACGTAATTTGGACGCGGGTCACGTTCTTCATTTAAGCCCAAACTGTAGAGTCTCTGAACCTCGAACCACGCTCTTAGCGAAAATCTCCCCGCGGCCGCGCCAAAGATTTTGCGGCCGCGCTTTTATAACGCGGTCAGCGGTTATTTTAGTACTCAAAGCAACTTCTCTGAATCTACTTTCGCGGACCGCGTAATAGTGGCCGCCTCAGTGGTGGTGCTTATGCGGCCGCGCTTTTCTGCCACTCTCAGCGCTCCAGTCTCAGCCTTGGATTAGTGCAAGTTTGACTCCTTCATGAGTTGATTATGGCTTCATTGCCTCATTTTGACCAAACCCTGCAAGCAAGCACATTAATTTAGTTTTCGGGAATACCTTTACGCATTTTTGACCCAAAACCTAAGCAAAAGAGAGCAAATAATAGGCTAAAACCCCTAGTTATCACTTGTACGCATTTTGATTCGGAGCCCCGGTGAAGAATCCCTGTTGCTCAAGCAATGTAAGCATAACATTTTTTATTTGAAAATTTCCCGCCCTAATGCGGGGCAGGACTATAGCACTTACATACCCTTCATTCGGCAACACCCAGTGTGGAGCCGCTCTTGGTGGATTTGGGGAAGGAACGGGGATGTTGTCTTGAGGTGCTCGGACTCGTCTATTTTCTTGAGGTTCAAGAGTAACCTCTTCAACTGGGTCATCTTCCACGTCCACATCCCTCCAAAGGCATGTTTCCGAGAGGATCATTGTTGAGAGCCATTTTTATACCTACAATCGATTCACAAAAAGGTTAGTAACCCGGAAGGAAAAGAAGATAAGTCACACACAAAACCAAATATATAGCTAAATCTGTTTTTAGCTCCCCGTCAACGGCGCCAAAAATTGATGTCGCCCAAATTCACACTACTAATTGGGATTGTGGGGCGGTCGATGCAATTAAAAATACCCAATGCGAGACGGGGTCGATTCCACAGAGAGCTTTATGTTGGATTAGGTATATACCTGGTCTGAGTATATAACGTGTCCAAGATTGCACTTTCACATATTTGGTTGTTTCTTTTCTACTTCTAATTTTTATGCTAATGCTTGCAATTGTAAAGGTAAGGGACAATGTTTTTGGTATTGTTATTTTTTCAGGTTATAAAAGATCTAGCGTTGTAACTTCCGCCTAGTTGGTTACTTAACGGATTGAGAGCTTTAGGGCATGTTTGGTTGGTCGGGATACAATATAGCAATCACACGCGATTACTCACTCTATACCTCTCGGTAGTTCGAGTGATTTTGCCAAATTTGGCTTTCTCAAGTCCAAATGGATATCTCACGAAACAAGTGATAGATGCTCAAGTCGGGTCTTACTTTCTCTAGAATCGACCCTTTAATAGGGGCTATCAATTTCTCGAATTCACCCCAATTTATTGCTAGCCAAGTTTTCCTAGACTTAGTCTCTCTTTCTCAAGTAGAGACTAAGTCAATTAGGCATGAATCAATGTTTGCAATCATCAATTCCCAAATTCAAGCAAGAACTAGACTAAATATCATATACCCAATCATAAGTAAGCCCTAAATCAATCACCCATTAAGTACTCATACTAGGATTAGGTCACAACCCTAGCTAAGGGTTTAGCTACTCATAGAAAATAAGGAAATTAAAGAAGAAATTAAGATAAAACTCATAATAGATGATTAAGGGAAGAAAATCTAATGATAAAATGATAAACTATTACAAAGTTGCCCAAAACAGTAAAGGAAAAATGGCTATCTACTTTCTGGAGTTCAAACTTAACTTTAAAATAACAAAAAGATCTATTTATACCCAGCTAAAATTATCAGACAAAACTGCCCATGCGGAGATTCTACGGCCCCACAATTATGTGTGTGGTCTGCACTTTGACACTGGCTTGATGGACTTCTGCGGCCGCACAATTCTTGGTTGCGGCCACACTTCTTCAAATTCCACGGTCCATATATTTCTAAGTGCGGTCGCACTCTCGAATTTTAGCTTGGACATGCAAGACTTCTGCGGACCGCACATCTCTGAACCTCATCTTCTGCGGCCATACAATAATTGTGCGGTTCGCACTTTGCATGGAAATTTTGCCAGAGGCTTCCTCCTGTTCTGCGGCCGCACTCAATATTGTGCGGTCCGCATTTTGCCCTTTTAGCTTTGTTTTGGTCCTTATCCAAAATTACTCCTTCTTGAGTTAATTTTCATCTCTTTGACTCATATTCCAACACTCCTACAAGAAAGCACATTTCATCAGTTTTCGGGAATATCTTTAAGCAATTTTGAGCTAGAACGAAAGTAAAAGAGTGTAAATAAGTAGTCAAAATCCCTACTTATCATGTTCCAAGCCTCCAAAAAAAAGAAAAGCAAAGCTCAATATTTGCCCCAACTTTGCATATACTACATAAAAACATATTAAAGATAATAAAGAACCATAGACATTTACACAATGAGTTTAAATTTAACTTGAACTCTATACGAACCGATCATCATATGAACTGTCTTTATGCTTTATTTAAATGTCAAACACCCAAAAAGGCAGAAAGGTAGCATAATCCACCAAACAAAAATTGCAACAGATTATAAGTCATCATGCGAGTTATTTTTCTCCTATTTAAAAGTTTAAAATACAGAGATACAACATACACTCACCAAACATGAAAGAAAATGACAAAAATTTAAACTAAGAAAGAGGAAATTTACCCTCAGGTATTAAGAGAAAGAAAAGAAAGAGTTGGGATATTTCTCTATGGAAGTGCAAGGAAGAAAAAGGAAGGAGATAGTAATCTACATGAAACTATAATCAACATTTTACGACATTGTTGTCGAACATTGTGCCCAAAATGGCATTATAAATTTGCTGGGAAAAAAAAGGCTTTCTCTTATCATTACAATGTTGTAGCTAAGTTATATGCATATATCGTTGCAAGCAGAATACAAAAGTGCAAAGTGTAGAGAAGAAGTTGAACAGTTATCTAATACCAGTTTAGTCTAAACTCGATATGAGAGACTTTTTGAGATTTCAAACAAGAAAAAGGGGGAAATCGAAAATGTAGAAAAATAATTATTTTAAGATAGGTGCAACGCCGCCTTCTAACCCTTCATGTTTTTGACCCACTACTAAATTTATTTCCCTTATTTATTCAATTATTTACACAACCTCTCAGTTAGAACAAAAACATTCCCACAATTGTTTCTTTAGCGAAAATTTATCGAATTCAAGCTTCTATTTCAGGCTGCACTAATGGCTATAGTTTTCGAACACTCTAGTATACTTTTGTTTACCCGAAAAATGGATAGAGTTGAATTTATGCGTAGTTCTGTGGATATATGGCGTAACTTAATACAAATTGTAAGGATAAATAGAAATGCATATATGGATTGCAGAGAATGCGAAGTAGATAAGGTTGTAAGGATTAATGAATCTTAGGACTCAACAAATAGAATCAATTTAAGAAATCTGAAAAAATAATTCTTTACTTTAGAAGAATATACGTTTTTATTACAATGTAAGCCTGGGGAAAACTTGTCCTCCAGAAATGGTAACCAAGCCATTTTATAGTAGAGGGAATTGGCTCTAAGCATAATATAATAAACATTCAGTGGGAGACCCATGATAAGTCAGATTTTTCCATAATTTCTGCCAAGATTCTCTCCAGTGGGATTGCAACGGCTTTTGTCTGCGAGCTCGATTTTGCTTAAAGCTCTCGATTTTGGTTTGAGCTCGATTTTGGTTTGAGCTCGATCTCGACTCGAGCTCTTGATCTTGGTTCAAGCCCGATCCTGGCTCGAGCTCTCGAATTGATTCAAGGTCAATGTTGGTTGGTCTCTGGATTATAAGCATGAAAGATCTACTATGTAGCATGGTTCAATTTGGATTCGAGCTTGATAATGATATTGAAATTGAACCAAAATCGAGGGCTCTAAGCAAGATCGAGCTAGCAGACAAAAACTGTTGCAATCCCACTAGAGAGAATCTTGGTAGAAATTGTGGAAAAGCTGGCTTATCATGGGTCTCCCACTGAATGTTTATTATATTATGCTTAGATCCAAATTCCTCCACTATAAAAGGGCTTGGTTACCATTTTTGGAGGACAAGTTTTCCTCAGGCTTACATTGTAATAAAAACGCTATATTCTTCTACAGTAAAGAATCGTTCTTTTAGATTTCTTAAATTGATTCTATTTGTTGAGTCCTAAGATTTATTAATCCTTACAACCTTATCTACTTCGCATTCTCTGCAATTCATATTTACATTTCTATTTATCCTTACAATTTGTATTAAGTTACGCCACATATCCTCAGAACTACGCATAAATTCAACTTTATCCATTTTTCGGGTAAACAGAGGGTCGACGATATTCATTCCCCATTTCATGAACGGCCATGAGGATAGGACTGAGTGAAGTTGCTCCCCGGGTTGATGGATCATTGGCGTAAACTTTTGACATTTGTTACATTTTCGAACAAATTCTTTTGCATCTTTGCCCATATCGATCCAATAATACCCTACTCTGATTATTTTTCAAACTAATGTATCGGCACCAGAGTGATTCCCACAAGTGCCCTCGTGCATTTCCCGTAGGATGTAATCAGTATCTCCTGGACCCAAGCATACTGCCAATGGTCTGTCGAATGTCCTTCGATATAGCATTCCATCCGAAGCCAAAGTGAATCGAGCAGCTTTAGTTCGTAGGGCCCTAGAATCTTTAGGGTCCGATGGGAGCTTTCCGCTCTTTAAGTATTCAATATACTTATTTCTCCAATCCCAGATTAAGCTTGTAAAATTTATCTCAGCGTGACCTTCTTCGATTACTAATCTTGAGAGTTGAACGACAGTCCCCGAGCTCAAGTCACCTTCCTCGACAGACGATCCCAAATTTACAAGTGTATCAGCCTCACTGTTTTGCTCTCGTGGAATATGTTGTAACGTCCATTGTTTGAAATGGTACAAAGTGAAATGTAATTTATCCAAATACCGTTGCATTCTATCCTCTCGAACTTCGAAGGTTTTGTTTACTTGACTTACCACCAGCAAGGAGTCATATTTGGCTTCAATAACTTCTGCTCCCAAGTGTTTAGCTAACTCGAGACCTGAAATCATGGCCTCATACTCTGCCTCATTATTGGTCAACCTGGTAGTTTTAATAGATTGTCTAATAGTGCTACCCGTGGGTGGTTTCGAAACTATGCCTAGCCCGGACCCCTTCACGGGAAATTGCGTACCTTGCTCTTCTCGAACTAGGACACCGCTTACGGCGATTTCCGATATTGCCAAGTACAAGCAAATATTTTCATCGGTTTTGGGAGTGTGAAGTAGTGGTGGGCTCGATAGATATCGTTTTAGTTCCTCTAATGCTTGTTGGCATTCCGGGGTCCAAGCGAAATCGTTCATCTTTTTGAGTAGAGAGAAAAAATTGTGACTTCGATCTGATGATCTAGAAATGAATCGGCCTAAGGATGCAATCCGTCCCGTTAGCCTTTGTACAGCTTTCACGCTGTCCACGATGGTGATGTATTCGATGGCCTTGATTTTATCGGGGTTAATCTCGATTCTCCGATTTGACACCATGAAACCGAGGAACTTGCCCGAAGCGACCCCGAAAGTACATTTTTCGGGGTTGAGCTTCATGTTATATTTTCTCAAAATCTCGAACTTTTCCTGCAAATGGGTCAAATGGTCCTCTGCGCGCAGGGACTTAACTAGCATTTCATCAATATAAACTTCTACTGATTTACCTATTTGTTCTTCGAACATTTTATTTATTAGGCGTTGGTAAGTAGTCCCTACATTTTTTAGCCCAAAGGGCATCACATTATAACAATATGTTCCATATTTGGTGACAAATGAAGTCCTTTTCTGGTCCTCCGGGTTCATCTAGATTTGATTATACCCGGAATAGGAATCGAGAAAAGTGAGGATCTCGTGGCCGACCGTGGCATCGATCATGCGATCGATGTTGGGAAGCAGAAAGAAATCTTTGGGGCATGCTTTGTTCAAATCCTTATAGTCCACACACATTCTAAGTTTGTTCTCTTTTTTAGGCACTACAACTACATTGGCTAACCATTCAGGATATTTCACCTCCCGAATAGACCCTATCTTGAGAAGTTTGGTTACCTCGTCCTTTATGAATGCGTGCTTTTCCTCGGACTGGGGTCTTCTCTTTTGCTTCACCGGTCTGAACTTAGGGTTCAAGCTCAGCCGATGCGTCGTTATGTCCGGTGGGATCCCTGTTATATCTAAATGGGACCAGGCAAAACAATCAATGTTATCGCTAAGAAATTAAACAAGTTTCTTTCTGAGTTCGGGGCTCAACCCCGTTCCCAAGTATACCTTTCGCTCGGGCCAGTGCTCAATTAGTGTGACTTGCTCTAGTTCCTCAATTGTTGATTTGGTGGCGCCGGAGTCATCGGGAATCATGAAAGATCGAGGGACCCTTTGATCATCATCTTCTTCGATCTTCTGGTTATCTGGCTGGGTCGAAGCCGACATCTGTGATTGCTATTTGGCGTCCCGTTCTCCTTCTGAGCCCGATCCGTTTATTGGCGAAGGCGAGGATATTGATTTCGCTTCCTCGACGACGAACATTTCTTTTGCGGCTGGTTGTTCTCTGTACACTGTTTTGACACCTCTCGATGTTGGGAATTTGAGGACCTGGTGTAGGGTCGAAGGTACAGATCTCATGTTATGGATCCATGGCCTTCCGAAAAGGGTGTTGTATCTCATGTCACCTTCGATCACGTGAAACTTCGTTTCCTGGATGGTTCCGGCCACGTTTATTGGTAGAATTATCTCGCCTTTGGTGGTTTCACATGCCATATTGAATCCGTTTAGAACCAGAGTTGCGGGTACGATCTGGTCCTGCAGGCCGAGCTGTTCTACGACCTTCAATTTGATGATGTTGGCCGAGCTACCTCGATCGATCAACACACGCTTAACTTTAGTTTTATTCATGAGTATGGATATTACCAGTGCATCGTTATGAGGTTGAATGACTCCTTCTGCATCTTCATCATCGAAGGACAAAGTCCCTATGGGTGCGTAATCTTGAGTTCGAGACCGTTTTTCCCTCACAATCGATATTTTAGTGCGTTTAAGCACTGGTCCCTGAGGGGTATCGGCGTCGCCGATGATCATGTGAATGATGTGTTGCGGTTCTTCTTACTCGTTTTGCTTGCCGAAATCCCTGTTTTTAAAATGGTTCTTCGCCCTGTCACTCAGAAATTTCCGAAGGTGCCCTTTGTTAAATAAGAGGGTTACTTCCTCTCTTAGTTTCCTGTAATCTTCCGTTCTGTGGCCATGGGTGCCATGATATTCGCACATTTGATTGGGATTCCTTTGGGCAGGATCGGTCTGCATGGGTCGAGGCCATTTAGTGTCTTTGATGCGTCCGATAGCCGACACGATGGCGGATGCATCAACACTGAAGTTATACTCTGATAACCGAGGTGCTTCTATAGGATCGGCATATTTATCAAAGCCACTCTTGCTCATAAGTCCCCGAGAATTTTGCCCTCGATCAATCCTTCGATTGTTCCGAACTGTATTGTGTGTTGAACCGTTGTTCATCCGATCTGCGACGTACGGTTGATATCGGTCTCTATTCAACCTTTGTTCTCTATCGATCTCCCTTTGGTTTTTAGTAGCTGTCCTGTTCTGATGCATGGGTCCATATGGAGCTCCCAACTGGTCATCTCTGACCCTAATTTTCGATTGATATCGGTTGTGTATATCTGCCCAAGTTATTGCTGGATACTCGATCAAATTTTGCTTCAGCCGACGTGATGTTGTCGAACTTTGCTCGTTCAACCCTTAGGTGAAAGCTTGTACGGCCCAATCGTCTGTGACCGGTGGAAATTCCATGCGTTCCTTTTGAAATCGGGATACGAATTCTCTCAGCATTTCATTACCCATTTGCTTTACTTTGAAAAGGTCTGATTTCCTTGTTGCAACCTTTATGGCACCAGCATGTGCCTTTACGAACGAATCTGCTAACATGGCAAAAGAATCGATGGAATTTGGCGGTAGATTGTGATACCAGATCATTCCTCCCTTCGAGAGGGTCTCCCCGAACTTTTTCAACAACACGGATTCGATCTCATCGTCCTCCAAATCGTTACCCTTGATGGCAAATGTGTAAGAGGTGACGTATTCGTTAGGATCTGTCGTACCGTTATATTTGGGAATTTCGGGCATACGGAATTCTTTGGGGATTGGTTTTGGGGCCGCACTCGAGGGAAAAGGCTTTTGTATGAAATTTTTTGAATCCAGCCCTTATATCATTGGTAGAGCTCCTGGGATCTGATCGACCCTAGAATTATAAGTTTCTACTTTTTTATCATTGGCTTCGACTCGCTTTGTGAGTTCCTCGAGCAATTTAGCAATTTCGGGAGTAGTCCCCGATTCTTTCTTATTTGACTTCACTATGACTGGTTCCGTTCTGTGGGTGATTTCTCGGGGTGGATTGGGCTCCGGCCTGCTTTGTAGCTGGGTTTGGCTTTGCAAGTGGGCTATTACTGCATGTTGGGCTTGCAACATTTCGAAAATCATACATAAGCTAACACCGTTTTCATCGACGTTGTGAGTATCTCGAACCGTAGACCGAGTTCCACCATGGATGATATTCTCGGGTTCAGCATGTAGGTTCGCCTCAATGGCTACATGCGAATTGATATCAATTGGCGCTCCGATTCGAGCTCCAACGGTGTTCACAAGTGGTCTTTCAGTACTGGGTGTCAAGTTGTTATTTTCGTCTTGAAGACTGGCCCCGTTATCGATCGGTGAAGCCATTTGATTGATGGTTATTCGTAGCTGATCCGAGATTCAAGATGTTTTCGGAAATAAGCGCAAAGCACAATGGCGTGTTTTTTTAGATTTGTATCAAATAACCACTGTTATCCTCAGCCCCACGGTGGGCGCAAAACTGTTTACCCGAAAAATGGATAGAGTTGAATTTATGCGTAGTTTTGAGGATATGTGGCGTAACTTAATACAAATTATATGGATAAATAAAAATGTAAATATGGATTGCAGAGAATGCGAAGTAGATAAGGTTGTAAGGATTAATGAATCTTAGGACTCAACAAATAGAATCAATTTAAGAAATCTAAAAGAACGATTCTTTACTGTAGAAGAATATAGCGTTTTTATTACAATGTAAGCCTGAGGAAAACTTGTCCTCCAGAAATGGTAACCAAGCCCTTTTATAGTGGAGGGATTTAGCTCTAAGCATAATAAAATAAACATTCAGTGGGAGACCCATGATAAGTCAGTTTTTTCACAATTTCTGCCAAGATTCTCTCTAGTGGGATTGCGACGACTTTTGTCTGCGAGCTCGATTTTGCTTAGAGCTCTCGATTTTGGTTTGAGCTCGATCTTGCTTAGAGCCCTCGATTTTGGTTTGAGCTCGATCTCGACTCGAGCTCTTGATCTTGGTTCAAGCACGATCCTGGCTCGAGCTCTCGAATTGATTCGAGGTCAATGTTGGTTGGTCTCTGGATTATAAGCATGATAGATCTACTTTGCAGCATGGTTCAATTTGGATTCGAGCTTGATAATGATGTCGAACTTGACACGGCTCGGCCCCCCGGGTTCGAGGTTAGTTGGTTCCACCTTCGAGATCTTACTTCGATAGATCATCGTTCGAACTCGATCGGACGAGCGAAGACCGAAATCTATTTCGACCGTATACAACTTCTATGGTGGCATCATCTCCTTGCCACCAAATCTCAATCAGAACTATTCGTAAAGACACATGCTTTCTTATAGGATTTTTAGTAAATGGAGTATTTTTGTTCTTCAGATATTAAATTCATGGAGTGCTTCTAAAAAAATATATATATGCTTTTTCTACCTTTTGCATACATCTTCTATGTTGGATTTTCCCACTAAATCAATGAAATTTAACTCATAAAAAGAGATTATGAGAAACTTACAAATATTTGCGATTGCCTTAACTTTGTAGAGACAAACCTCTCGTGAACTCGGCTATCTAGTTTGCACGAAACACAGACGCCCTGTTTACCCCCTTTTTTGCGAACCTCAGAGATAGATGAAATACTCTTTGACATCTTTTCAGTTGGTAGGTAGCATGTATGTAGTTTCTGCCCTGGCTGTTTTACAACCTTCTGATGTTTATACTGGAAGGTTCTAATTCTGATTATCTGACTAGTTGATCAGATTGTTCAACCAATTTCTGTCGCTCATTCCACTCATCAATTAGTACTTGAATACTCTAATGGTCAATACTGAATTCCTTTGTGTATGGTACTTTTTTGAATTTTCTTTTGCTTCATCACATCTTTATTTGTGTTCCCAACTGAGTTTTTTTCTTAGCCTTTAATTTTTACATGTTTGATTGGTTTAAATATTTTGAAAAATATTTTCTTCGTAAACTCATTTTTCTTCAATTGGAGAAAAATGTATTCTAGAGAAGATTAAATATTTTTCAAAATTTTTTTTCAACCTTCTCCACCCTATTCTTCATCTCACCAACCCCATCCCAACTCCACCCACCCCAACCTCAACCCATCTTCGCCTCACCCCCACCCTAAATAAAAATATTATTAATAGTATCTTCTTTTCATGTTATATATACAATTTTTTTTTAATTTCAACAAATGAGTATTTTTTTTTCACAATATTTTTTTTTTCATTTTAACAAAAAAAGTATTTTCTTTTCATGATGTAAAAAAAATATTTTCTTTTATTTCAATAAAATAATGTAGTAAAAAGTATTTTCTTTCATTTCAACAAAATGATGTAATAAAAAGTATTTTCTTTTATTGCAACAAAAAGAGTATTTTCTTTTCATGATGTAGAAAAAATATTTTCTTTCATTTCAACAAAATGAATATTTTCTTTTTATGATATAGAAAAAGTAATTTCTTTCATTTCAACAAAATGAGTACTTTATTTTCATGTTGTAGAAATAGTACTTTCTTTTTCAGCCAAAAATAAGAGTATTTTTTTTTAGTTAAGGAGCACAAATTTCAATGTTATTTTTGGCGTAAAAAAAGTAAAACATCACATTAGTTCATTTGGGTTTGTGTGAATTTTTAGAAAAATAATTAAATTTTTGAAAAAAATAGAGTCATGAAAATGTTGGGTTATTTGGGGGGGGGGGGGGGGGGGGGGACAGGAACATTATCATTAGGTGGTCGGCCTCGCCTATTGCATAAAAAATTATTTTCCTAAAAAATATTTTTTGTTCTCTAACCAAACACTAGAAACTATTTTCCGAAAAAAGGTTTTCACTCACCAATCAAATAAGGGGAAAACAAACACACCCTCAATTTCTGTTCTTTTTCATAGGTAGTTCCTTTCTGGTAAACGATTCTTTGCATATGTGAATTCTCTGGTCTGACTATGACCAAAATGTATGTTGTCTATAAACTTGTCAAGTTTACAGTTGGGAATGTGTGAACTGCTGTTTTAGTCCTTACACTCATAGGAGTTGTCAATAAGTTCACATTGATGCTTTGCGACTTGTTGTCAATAAGTTTTAGTCCAAACAGCTGCTATGTTGCCGATAAATATTTTTCGTGTCCTTTAATTGTTTAAAACCGACAAAATGGAAGAATCTTCTATGTTTGTTTATAGTAGATTGTTGATTATCGCCTATCTAGGTCAATAAATCAAATCATGTTAAATATTTATATTTTTTTATATATATTTTTTTCTTGTTGTCTGATTTATTATTGTTAAAGGTCTTTTGTACCTAGTTTCAAAAGGTCTTTTCGCCTTCTTTGTCCCAATTTTCTAAAATATTCACTTAATATTCCCAGTTTTATTTAAAAAGAAACGAAATATGATCTCCTTTGAATGGTGCTAATTTTGACGGAAAAGGTCGTGTGTCTTGCGTTTAACTTCGTGATCAACTTTTTTGAAAAACCTACGTATGAAAAGATTTAAGAGTTAATAGACGGTTCTTATTCCTTCTTTAACACATGAAGGAGGGAGAAAAATGTCATGACCGGCCGCATCATTATGTCATAGATGTCACTTGGCGTATACTTTTGTCATAGGAAAAAGGTTAGAACTTGTAGGAAAACATCTAGAGAAATATAGAGATTTTCCTAGCAAGACCCTAGAACCCTATAAATTTGCTGAAAAAGTCCTTGGAAGATTCTAGTTATGTAGATAATTCTAAAGAGGGGTCTTATTTGTAAATAATAAGGGATTTGTGTAATAATTATTATTTACTCACTAGCCCCTAGGAGACTAGTATATAAAGGGGGTCATTCATTTGTAATTCATCAATCAAACAATTCAAATTCTCTCTAATACAAAGCTTCCTTTAACAATTCTTTTGTGTTCTTTCTACCATTCTCTTAACAATCTTGAGTGTGGTAAGGCTGAATTGGCATAGCAAAAACATGAGTAAGTTGTGCAAGATCGTGAGCGAGTTCTCAAGAAGTTACGCATGTGTAATTAATTAACAACTAAGGAGGTGACAAAAAGGCTTGTAAAAGGAACATCCTACCATGTGCACAACATTTCTTAAAACTAAATATTAATTCTCTCAAAAGAATGTCCTCTTTTAGCACTTTTCTAAAAAGTTGGGATTATTATAGGCACATTGGAAACTAAGATAAAATGTGCCCAATTTTCTAGCCTCTTGGTTAACTATAATCTTCAATTCACATAAAAAAATTCTTGGTTTGATGCAAAATTTAAAAATATAAATAAATGTTTTGAAATTTCTACTCTCAAACTAAAGGTATATAAAACATACTGCTATTAAATATACTCGTTGTCTTTAGTATGTCATGTTGCTGCTACAAGTAAGTGGTATTAAGAATAAATAAGAATATTAAAATTATAAAAACTTAGTACTAACTATAAAAAAAAGTGACACTTTTTAATTAAAACAAAAGGTAAAAAAGGAAACACATAACTAAAACGAACAGAGTAGTTGTAAAACAATTTGTCTAAGAGAAGACTGTCTATTCCATCCTAATCAGTTACGAAGGGGCCAGCGACCTATGACCAACCACCAGAAAATCTTCCTAATTTGTCAACTAAAATCTTCTTAATTTAATTAATTAATTAATGGGGTCATTGTAAGTTGTCATAAACTGACTATTTTTAAGGATGCTGTGGAAATACAACTATCCCAATCCAACCAGAAAATTTTCAGTTAAGCCCCTCATTCTAGAAAATGCCACTTGAGACTTTTCTTTATATGTGAGTTAAGTGTCACTTTCAAAATTTAATGGGCTCCTTCGCAAATATCATTACCATTAAAAAGCCTCCATCACTTTTCAATACCATTAAGATGATCAAACTAGTAGAGTAATACATGAAAAGTAAAATTTGCTCTTAACAATACATTCATATTTGAGAAGGTATTGAAATCTTAGCTAATTATGGTATTTCATTATTGTTGCTTAGCTAATTTTTCTTTCTTTATTGAAAAGATTATCCATTCAGTTTGTTACTTCATGTCAACATAATTTTATAGGCAACAATTATTTCTATGCAAGTAAATGATGTTATCATGTGCCTATATATAAAGTATAAAGTATTATATATGTGCTTACTTGTTTGGTCCGTTTTGGTGCCCTTGACTCTTGAATTTTTCAAAAGTGTCACCTGAGCCCTTCCAAGTTTGAGAAAGTGGTAAATGCACAACATATCTTGTAATCCAAAAAATTGCATATAAATATGATATTTTTTTGGCTGATCTTTAATTTTTGATTTTCGCTTGTTTTATGGGCAGAATTTCTATGTCGAAAATTAAAATTAAACTTGAAGTCAAAGTATTGTCATGTGGCAAGCGAGAGGCAACACTTATTAAATTTGAAGTCATAAGGCAAGTGGGGACAAAAATTCAACATCATATACTTTAAGGGCTATTTGTGTAATTTACCTGTTGTAATTGAACTCTAATTTATTTTTCCCTTTAAGCACTTGTATAGTTGTATTATGTGAAAAAGAAATAAAATGGAGTTATGCGACCAAAAAGGTTTAGGGAAACAATTTATTTCTCCAAAATAGAGAAAATTCCGATATAATATATCACCAGTTAGTCTGACCACTTGATATGACATCCAAAAAGCCTATAATTAATTTGCATTTAACTCAGTTAGTGCTCTACGCTTTTTCTTACCGTATTAGTTCTAAATCTCATATGTTTACATGTTGCTTCTAATGAAGATTTATTTGTAGTTTTAAGGCAACGATTATGTTTCTAATTTACAGTTTTACAATACAAGTGATATCTTTAAAAGTTTACTTACTTCATAAACCCTTTGTATTGAAAAAGAAAGCAAATTTGATGTGTCATCTAATTTGTTATGCTCCTCTCCTCTGTGTGAACATTTTATTTATGTAATTCTTTTTAATAAAACAATGAAACCCCTGGATCTCTAATTATATACTTTCATATGGAGAAGAATCCCAAGTCTTTGACTCTTAAGCTCCAATTAGAGGAATCCAGACAAACTTCCAGTGCAATGCCAACTTCGCATCGTTATCTGTTTTTCTAATTAATTATATCGTAATCCATTATCACAAATTAAAAAAATCCAAATGCATCAATCACAATAATTATTTCAAAATCGCCTAAAAAAATATATTTCAAAATCATGGCTGTTGTGCCTTTGGTGAGAGAGAGTATTATGGCGACAAAAATATAACTGTCAATGTTTTTCTTATTTCTTATCAAAGCTTGCACGCATCCATAATCCCTCAAGATTCTTTTTAATTTTATTTTCATTTTTGCAATTTTTGCAAGTAATTCTGAACTCTAGACCTCTAAAGTGTGCTTCACACATGTCATAAAACATAATTTGTCCATGTCAATGATGTCATATATTGTCCGTCAATTTTTTCTTTTTCTTTGTTTTATATGTTACACACTTTGGATATAATTGTGACCTAAAGTATGTTTGACATGCATCTCTTTATCCTCTTTTTTATCAATTCATTAGTTATTTATCTTCAACTACGTTGTCAATGCCTCTCCACCGTTTGAAGGGAAAAAAACTCATTTTTCGTATTAAAAAAATTGATTTTAAGAGTCATTGATATTTAAGGAATTATTTTAAATAATTATGCTTAAATAATACAAATATAAGTAAAAACCATGTCACGTATTTTTTACTTGAGAAAATGACACTCTATAGCCGTTCTCAAAATAATAGTTAAAAAAAATTATATTTTATATATATATATATATATATATTTTGTATGTTATATACAAATTTTTTATATTTTTTCGACTAATGAACATAAATAGTTATTGGTGTGGGCTAAAAGTAAAAAAAGGCCCTTTTACTTTAGTGCAAATACCTATATTAATTTTGATCGTCGGACTGTTTGACCAGCGATATTCACGGTTTTATATATCCATCTCATTTATATGGAGGGTCGCCCACTCATAAAGTAATACATCTAGATCACTGTCACAGATAGATTATTTCAACTCTGTTTATCAGCGAGAGCACAAAGCAATGTACACATTATTTTGCAACGATGTGAAAGCTACTTAAATCTTGTTTAATAAGGAAAGATACGAGTAGTAAACAATTCTAAAAAGAAGAAGAAAAAGGACAAATAACAAATGTCATAACATCAGCGAGACCCCTAAAAAATTGTGTTTGACTATATAGGGACAAATTAGCAAAATCAGAATTAGGGACAAGAGCCAGCTTAGATAAGTTTATTTTAAGTTATTTTTAAGTTAAAATAGTTTTTAAGCCATAAGGTAAGAATTCTAGTTTTTGATTTGTTTTTGTTATTTTAGCTTAAAAACAAGTGCTTAAAAATACTTTTTTACTTTATTCAAACACTACAAAATATTTTAAAAGCTAATTTGACTTAAAAATACTTAAAATAAACCAATACAAATGCTAAGGGATGATTTCTTTTTCCTCGCAAGATAGGACTGCTTTTTAACAATGGTAGAATTAGAAGCAATAGCTTTGAAATCCAAAGTCAACTTAATTCCATCCAAATTCAAAACCATCAGCATTACTGAAAACCGAAAATCAATTGGCCTCTAAACCATTAGCATGACTAAAATAACGAAAATCAGTTGGCCAGTCTCTGTCACTCAGTCCTAAGCCTCAAAAGATAACTTTTCTTCAAAAGATAACGAAAATCAGTTGGGATAACGAAAATCAGTTGGGTGTAACTTGACTCGTTATAATAACGAAAATAAATCTAAGGTAATCTCACCATGAAATCCGAAGAATATAGTGTACGTAAATTTTACTCTTAACTTATAAGAGTAAAAAGGATATTTTGCGTAGACCTTCAACCAAAAAAAACATAAAATTTGCCTCGTTTAACTTCTGAATTTTCAAACTACACTAATCATTGACCTACAAAATAAACGCATGTGGGACAACCACAAATAGTAGATAAAGGTCCCTTAAAATAAAGACAAGATTTCCAGACCAATGACAGCTTCTATAATACTTCCAACTTAGAAAAACTCACAACCCACATTACCACAAATTAACTAAACTGTCTCACTAATTATTTAAATAAATTTGTACAAAATTCAAGATATGATGAGCTAAATGGATCTAAAAGGATCTTTTGTCAAAATAAAATAAAATTTCCACACAATCCCAAATATTTGCCACTCCATCAATTGCTACAAACAAGCATCTCAAAGAATCCTGATCATTTGATCAAGTTACATGTATTCACACTCATTAACGTAAAAAAAATAAATGGAAAGAACAAATACATTGGACCCCATTCTTGCAATTGGTCCTATTACATCCATGGTCCAATGGGACCAATTTGAGGATCAGAATTAAATAAAAGGTGCAATTAGTTCATGAAAAAGATGGGAATCGAGTGCACCTCTGTGAAAGGAACACTTTACAATCATCCTTTGGAGCAATGGTTGGAATATACGCGATATCATCACAGCCGTCCGTTTTGTGCCTCTTGAAATCAATCAGAGCCGTGAACAACGCAATAAAGAGCATCAAATGGTTTATAGCATACCTCTGTCCCACACATCCATGGGGCCCAGCTCCAAATGCTAGATAATTCTTCTTGTAAACCCGTTCCTCTTGCCTCTCCTCTGTGAACCGGTCCGGGTCAAACTTCTCCGGTTCAGGAAACCCCTGGAAAGACGAGTCAAAAACCGAAGGGAAAACAATAGTCCCCTTTGGAATAACATAATCATCAGTTAACCGGAATTCTTCGCCGGCAATGTGCGGCACCAAAGTCGCCGGAGTTCTGATCCTAACAACCTCACGCGCCACCGCCTCCAGGTACTTCATTTCCCTAAGCATCTCCGCCGTCAACGGCTGCTCAGATTCTGGCGACCAGAATTTCGCCACTTCGGCTCGGACTCTCTCCAGAACTTGCGGGTGAGATTCCAAAAGCACCATTGCCCATAACAGAGATGAAGTAGAAGCATCTTGAGCCGCAAAGAGGAAGTCAAATAAGAAGCCACCAAGTTGCTTGCTGGTATACTCAAACGGCTTTTGTGAACCATTAATCTTAGCTTCCTGAATCTCTCTGAAATTCTCCTGCATCCAAAAATCAATCAAGCAAGTGGGTTCTTCGTCACCTCGCATCTTAATTTGGCTCTGTGCTGCACAAACGGAAAGCGTGTCGACTAGTCTCCCAACAGCTAACCTAGCATCTCTGAAGGCGAAACCAGGTAAATCAACAGGGAGTTTCATTAACCCAACATTGAAGTAATTGTAGTCAACATTGAACTGCTTTCTGGAATCTTCGTTTAAGTATGGACCAACGAAGACAGTCTGGGAAGTATCCAAGTTCATATCGCGGCAAAGGAGGCGAAGTGTGATTGGTTTGTTAGGGGATTGGGATGCTTCGTCCAACCAGGACTGAAAGTGTTTGATAATAATCTTTTGTTGGATAACAGTGTAAGTAGCAAGAGCTTTAGGGGTAAAATTAGGGGCCATTCGACGGCGATGGTCTTTATGTTCTTGACCAAACATGTAAATCAAGTTATGCTCGCCAAATAGCCTTTTCCCAAAAGGGTGACCGATGAGGTGGAAAGCGTCAGGACGGACATTGGTAAAGACTTTGTGGGAAAGGTCAGTGGAGTGGATAAAGAGAATGAACTTACCGATGATATAGTTAGCACAGAAGCCATGGCGTGTAGACTTGGCGAAAGAGGTTTGGTCTTCCCAGAATTTGGTGGGATTGGTGATTAAAGAAATCACGTTGCCGAGGAAAGGGAAGACTAGAGTTGGACCAGGAATAGAGCGCTTCTTCTTCAGGTAAGAGATCTGTTCAAGAAGAAGTAGGAAAGCTATGAAGGAGAAGAAATAAGGTGTCCATGGGGATAGAATGACCCAAATGGATGCCATGGGCAGCTCAGCTCAGCTCTATTTCTTCCCCGGCCCCCTCCAAATTTGTGCTACTAATGAATATGAATATAAACGCTCTGTGGTTTTTGGTGTAATGGGTTTATATAATAGGAAGGAAGAAGGAAGATGGGTCAAAATGGGAAGGGTGGATTGGTGGGTCAAACAAGCAAAGCTGAAGGAAATAAGGAAAACTGTGCAATAAAACTTGGAAAACGTGGAAGGAGAAAATGAGACCAAATCTGAATTGTTTAAAGGCAAAAAATCTCAGATTGTTCAAAGAAAAAAAGCGGTTGGCTGCTGAGTACAGTGTCTCAGTCATATGGGTAATTTATCGTGAGTCCTGACTACAGGTGGTCATGGCTTGTTATCGAGGAGGAGGATTTTACATTAGTTTTGTGGTCTGAGTTGTATTTTGGGAGGGGCTTTGAGAGGGAGAAAGTGTGCTATTGGGCATAGGAATTGCGTTTTTGTTGGAAAGATTGGAAGGGAGAAAGATGGATCAGAGAGCCAAAAACAAAATGACAATTGAGAGCCCTCTTTTCAATATGATTTTTGTCTATTAGTACTGCTTTAGAATGATTCAAAAGCTTGTAATGAATACAATATTTAGATAGATCTTATCGTTATTCATCATTTCATTATGTCACACACTATAATTTAAAAAATAAGCTTAAAATATTATTTAAAAAAAGTAGATTATGAAATAGACTAATTATTTAAAAATAAGGTAAAGTGTAAAATATTAGTAAGGGCAAGATGAGAAAAAAATAAAATAAAGACGCAACCACATCAAATCGATTGTTACACAAGAAAAATATTTTTATCGTTACACAACAACAGACTTAATATTATAATATAATAAACTTTAAATAATAATCAAAACAGATCGTATATAAAATAATAATATGATAACAGCATAAACGGTAACAACCAGTATCTTCCCAAGTCAATTTCAATCCTCAAGATTGGATTGATGTTTGAGTAGGTGAGAAGAGTAAAAATGATAAGGTGTGAGGCCAGATCCTATTATGAAAATATTTCAATACATAAGCCATATTCGTTAAACGAAACAAGAAGAGGTCAAATTATGGGTTAAGGAATCGAGTCTTAACCATAACGATTAACGAAACGCCTATTAGGCTATCAGTTTGTTG
Organism: Nicotiana tomentosiformis; assembly: GCF_000390325.3. Lineage (NCBI taxonomy): Eukaryota > Viridiplantae > Streptophyta > Magnoliopsida > Solanales > Solanaceae > Nicotiana > Nicotiana tomentosiformis. Next base: position 60,519,554 of record NC_090813.1, on the reverse strand, counting down.
ACTATTAGCAATATAATAGACAACAATGATTAAACTTTAGAGTAGAAAATGCTTCTATTTTAATTAAAGGGACCTGTTGGCTGTTGTTGCATACAAAAAGCAAACAGGTAATCCCATATTGGGCTGTGGTGGGGTTGAAATCCAGCTGGTTATAAGTGGAAGATTCCAAGACATTTGCAAAGAGACAAGCACATGGGAAATTTGCATTTCTCCTTTGAATCTCTCTGTCCAAAATCCTATCACCAATTGAACGTTACGGGACTTTCAATCCATGTTGCACGATTAACTAATATGAAAAAGCTGGTATTTGTGTTAGACAATTCTTTATCTTTTTCTATAAAATGGTGATATTAAAGCTCCGTGGAGCTCAATCACAACTTAGGGTGTGTTTGATATTAAGGAAAATATTTTTCGAAAAATATTTTGTAATTTTTTCATATTTGGTTGGATTAAATATTTTGTTTTCCTCGTTAACTCAATTGAAGGAAAATGTTTTCCCTATCAATAGGAACGAAAATATTTTTCAAAAAAAAATTTCAACCTTCTCGACCCTATTCCCCGTGCCCACCAACCTACCCTCACCCACCCCACCCCAAACCACCTCTGCTCCTCCCCGACAACACCCCAACCTTGCCCACCACCCACCCTAAATAAAACTATTGTTAAGAGTATTTTCTTTTTGTGTTGTAGATAGAGTATTTTTTTTTTCAACAAAATGAGTATATTCTTTTCATGATGTAGTAAAAGTATTTTCTTTCATTTCAATAAAATGAGTACTTATTTTGATGATGTAGAAAAAGGTATTTTTTTTTTTATTTCAACAAAACAAGTATTTTCTTTTCATGATTTAGAAAAAATATTTTCTTTTATTTCAACAAATTAAGTATTTTCTTTTTCTGGAATAGAAAAAGTATTTCTTTTTTCAAAATATGAGTAAGTAGTTTATTTTCATGATGTAAAAAAAATATTTTCTTTCATTTCAACAAATTAAGTATTTTCTTTTTCTAGAATAGAAAAAGTATTTTTTTTTTTCAAAAAATGAGTAAGTAATTTATTTTCATGGTATAAAAAAATATTTTCTTTCATTTCAACAAAATGAGTACTTTCTTTTTATGATGTAGAAACAATATTTTCTTTCATTTCAATAAACTGTAATTTCTTTTCCTAGAATAGAAAAGGTAATTTTTTTAAAAAAAATGAGTATTTTCTTTTCATGACGTAGAAAAAGTAATTTCTTTCATTTCAACAAAACGAGTACTTTCTTTTTATGATATATAAAAAGTAGTTTCTTTCATTTCAACAAACTAAGTATTTTCTTTTCCTGAAATAGAAAAAATATTTTTTTCCAATAAAGCGAATACTTTCATGTAGAAAAAGTATTTTCTTCCATTTCAACAAACTAAGTGTTTTCTTTCCTGATGTAGAAAAAATATTTTCTTTCATTTTAACAAAACGAGTACTTTCTTTTTATGATATAGAAAAAGTATTTTCTTTCATTCAACAAAATGAGTAATTTCCTTTCATGTTGTAGAAAAGATACTTTCTTTTTCAACAAAATAAAGTATTTTCTTTTTAGTTATCAAACTCGAATTTTAATATTGTTATTGTGTGAAAAAGTAAAGTAGCACATTATTTCCTTTAGATTTGTGTGAATTTTGAAAAGAATAATTAAATTCTTGAAAAAAATAGAGTCTAGGGGGTGGGGTGGGGTGGGATTGGAGGGGGGGAGGAAGGAGTACGGGAAACATGAGAATTTCGGGGAAAGTGGGTTGAGGAGAGTAGCATAAAAAATTATTTTCCTAAACATATTTTATACTCTCTAACCAAACACTAGAAAATATTTTCCAAAAAATATTTTCCATTCACCAACCAAACAAGAAAAAATAAATGATAAAACCACTCATTTTCCGAAAAATATTTTCTAAGAAAACATTTTCCACGAAAACATATTACTTCGTATCAAACACACCTTTAATCAGTAGTGTTTTATTTTGTCGAGATTTGAACTCTACTTGTCTTAGACAATTCTTTATCTTCATCTTGCCTTTTTTTTTAAAAAAAAATAATAAAACTTTCCTTTTCCTTTTTGGTAGAGACCTTGTTACATAGAGCTTCTATTTTTCCTCCTGACATATATATTTTTCAGTTTTTAGTATATATATTTAGTATACCATTCGTCCTATACTAGTATTAGTGATTTTCCTTAGTTGGACTTCTTCATACGGCTGCCGATAATGAAAGAGTTTAACTCAGCGCATATTTAAAAGGACAGATCCCATGGTATTCTCAGGCTGATTTGAAGGAAAAATACATCCAATCAAATACTAGTAGAGCTGTCAAAACAGGTCAGCCTAGCCCAACCCAAGCTTCGTGGGCTTTTAAATTTAGTGTGCTAGGACGGACCGGCCCGTCATATGAATGGGCCTTAAAATGGCCAGCCCAACCCAGCACTAAGAGGGTCGCGGGCTAGGGCGGGCCGGCTCTTTAATTTTTTTTTTAGAAAAAAGAATTTCTTTAATCCTTAAATATTTTTTCGTGACATAGTAGATTAATCATGTAAACAACTTCTGTTTGCTTAGAGCGTACAAAAAACTTAATATTTGACGAGGAATCTCGTAATTGAAATGCAAATTCTCTACATCTCTAGCTCTTCTTTTTTAAAGTTACATGAATATTTTCCTAATACTTTTCTTTCATTTTCCTCAGATTCAGGGATTGATTCAATAAGTTTATAAGGTGAGATTTTTTAATTTAGGATTAACATCATTTGCTGATTTCATCATTATAGTCCATAAAATTTTTAAAATTCCTGAAATTTGCTAGTGGTCAATTTTTGTGTGTGTATTTAAAATTGATCTTTTTCTATACTGAAGAGCAGTTTAAATACTAATAATATATTAAAGTAATCCAAACTGATCATTGGCCACTAAAAGTAATATTTTCTTTTGAAAAAAGATTATTATTGGCCACCTAAAACTTTTCGAGTTCGTTATTAATTAAGGAAAAGAAAAACTAACTGTCATATTACATGCATGTCAAAAATCTAAATTCTAGTTGATATGGAAGGGTAAATGAGTATTCTAGGGTTGGGGAATGAGGATTATAGTTAATAGTTTTTTTAGTTTTTACTTTTTAAAATATTAAATATTTCATAGTTAATTAATTTTCAGCTCACGGACCGGCCCAGGCCCAGCCTCGGTCAAGTCTCAAGGGCCAGTTGGCTGACTTGGGCCAGGTTTATAAGCCTCAATTTTAAATGTGCTTAAAAAAATTCTAACCCAACCCTACTCAAGTAGCAGGCTTGGTTGGGCTGGCCTCACGGACCAAGCCCATTTTTACGCTCTAAATACCAGATGTGACCCAAGATATGAAAACATGCTCAAATATGCATTTTAAACCTCGAATTTCACTGCAAGATGCTAAACTGTTTTTGTCTGTTTTCTGGCGTGTCAAAATATAATTCTCAAGGGTTTCCTATGAACCTTGATAATTTAATAACTTGTTATGTAACACGTAATAAGAATGTTACACAAAAAAGTAGGTGGATTTTGAACGCGCAAAAATTAGGGGATTTCTCGGGTGATTACGATTTGAGAACAGAAGAGTAGGCAAGTTGTAGAATATTTAACTTTCAGCTATTTTAAAAAATTTAATACATTTTTAACATAATTATTTTAGACGTTTTTTGAATTTCAAGATGACTATTCTAAGTTAATTTACAAAATTCGTTAAATCTGTTTTTAACAGAAATGACTTTTTCACTGTGCTCTTTAGTAGAATCAAGTTTTTTATTTTAATTTTAAATGTTTTTAATTTTCAGATTAGATTAGTCTGATTAGATGCCTATTATCAAAGTGCCTTCTCAAAATAGCTAAATCTATTTTGCCAGGACTTCTCCATTTGTATTCTTGTTGGAATTCAAGATTTTTGCTCAACTTAAATTAATTTGGCTTTGTAAATCCCAAGGAATTTACCATACACCTAACAAAAAGAAGCATAAATTCCTTATGGATAGAATTTTACTCCCATCAAATCATCTATTTTTCTAAACACAAACTGGGTTAGCTAGAGTAGATGGTAATTAAAATCCTATATGGAAAACTACACATCTCATTCCAAATAATCCTAGAAATTACTAGCTTCAACATTTTTTAATTACCACAATAGCGCACTTTATTTCCATTCTCTTCCTTTCCCTCTAACTCAAAAAGTTCAATCTAGCAATACAGACGAGTGGAAAAACTTAGAATATAGATTCTCAACCAGCTAATAGATTGTAGGCTACAATTCATATTGCTCATAATTGTCTCACAAATTTAACCACGAAAAAGGAAGCAAAATCTATAGGCAATGCCAACATCAATAGAACTACATAGTAGATGAGCAAGATTTAAGTTCATATCAAAACTAACACCTGCAACATTCTCAACAAGAATCCGCATCTGCTTCTTGACAAGAGCAGCAAGCTTACAGCCTTCTTCCTCTCCTACCACCCTTTCTACGAGTGCTATCAGTAGGAATTGGAGTCACATCCTCTGCAATATAATAAAGTCAGTTATGATCATCCACATTAAGCATGTCTCGTAAAATATACAAACCATTACTTGTGCCCTATATGAAGGTTTTAGTAACATAACTGACTACAGAGTTCTTAACTTTTGAGTACAAAAGCTAGAAGTAAGACTAAACAGTACCTATACGCCCAATTTTCATTCCTGAGCGAGCAAGGGCCCTGAGAGCAGATTGAGCACCAGGCCCAGGTGTTTTAGTCTTGTTTCCCCCTGTGGCTCGAAGCTTAATGTGAAGTGCATTAATGCCAAGCTCCTGTACTTAAGAAGACATAACCCAAATGAGTGTCGGCAAAAAAGAAACACATTATGCAACAGATGGCAGCTGGTAAGGGATGTAAGAAAATAAGAACTGAACATAAGCTAAGACCTTGCATCTCTGAGAAACATCCTGTGCGGCAAGCATAGCTGCATATGGGGAAGATTCATCCCTATCGGCTTTGACCTTCATACCACCTATTAGAAACAGGTGACAGCAGAGATTCATTACAACTTGTTCCAATAAATAATAAAGATAATCATAAAAAGCAGAAACGTAGATAAGCTTTGGGAGCCCCAAAAAAATCAATAGAAAATCTAGTGATCCTTCAAACTATTCAAGTTGAGAGAATGAAAGGAAAAACACAAAGATTGTTACATAAGATTGTTGCACCAGAATGACATTGAGAAAGCAAAGGTTCTTAACCTCTAAGAGGAAGTGTAAAGCATATGGTTGCAATGTAAAAGAGAAAACAAAAGCACAAAGTTGGTTACGTAGAAATTTAAGCTAAGATTATTGAACAGACATGCTAGGACGTAGAATCTGAAGTGCTTAAATGGTCACAATAATAACAAGCTCACAATTCAGAACTTTTGAAACTTCACTAGAAAAAAGCTTCAAAGTTCTTACACTGGGTAAGAGAAAAAGAAGGGGAAGGATATTAAAAGCTAAGCTTATAAAAAATGAGCTTCTAAGTAATGGTGAATATGGAGTAAAACAGCATTTTAGAAAAACTAATACAGGTAATGCAGAATAAGGGAGTTTAGAAGCCAAGTATAGAATAGTAATAGCTATACTGAAGAACTCGAGGAAGTGTATGGGAATAGGTATAGCTATACTGAAAAACTTGAGGAAGTGTATAGCTGGCAAAGGAAGAACCAGGATTCTAAGTAGCAGAATTTCAGTAGCTAATGCTTCAAAGATTATAGGCTACTTGTGAAAGGATAGAATAGGAAAAAAAGGACAATAATAACTAGGAACGACAAAAGAACTTGTGAAGTTCAACATAACCATAAATATAATGCAAAGGTAACATATCCATTCAATTTCCAAACAAAATAAACATCACAGAAGTACCATGGCCCATAATGCTTGAGATAAACAGTAGCAGAAAGGAATTTTAGCCAAAGTCGGAATAAACCACAAATGCCAACTAGAAGAACATAGTAAGAACAATATGCACGAATTATGACACTAAATTAATTTGCAATCCACATCTAAAATGTGACAGGAATTATAAGTGAAACCAACACAACCTACTCCCATTGAAAACCAAATGTTGATTTTGTTTGATGGCTGTCAAAGGTAGCATCAAGGTATACATCAAATAATATAAGAAAATGCATGGCGAAGATGGTATTCCACTGATTATTTTCTGTTGTCGAACAGAGCTTACATTTGAGTATCTTAAAATTTAATGAATACAAAGCAAATAAAAGCCAGAATTTGAGCTCTTAATTTATCAGCTCCTCAACAACATCCTTAGCAAAGTACCAAGGTATTCAGATTTAAATAAAGCTACTGAGTGAAAAAATATAGTCCTTACCAGTAATACGAACCATTGTTTCCCTCCCAGACAAATCAGTCACATGCTGCAATCCAAAAACAAAGTCCATAACTACTTGAAACAACATAATCAGATAATAAAGAACATTGAATTCAATGGTTATCACATACAATGAAAGTGTCATTGAATGACGCAAAAATATGGGCAACACCAAAAACAAGCTCTCCCTCTCTTGTAGCAGGTCCAAGAGTGACAGTCTCTTCCTTTGGCTCCCTAGTCCTCCTCTTCGACTGCAAGACCAAGTCATCAACAATACAACAAATCAGTAACAATAGAAAACTTAATACAGACCATTATTTCATGAACGCCAACCGAGAAAACAACAAATTTTCAAACAAAATTAAACGAAATAGTCTCAAGGTTCAGCGCAGTTTATTTATAGAGCTAAATTGTAAGCATCCCCTGTCTAGAATAAGAAATTATGAGCTATATCTGATTTTACATCACTTCAAATCCATCTAAGGCTTGTGCAGAAAATCTAACCAACTAGTCATAAGTTTCACATTTTTATCTTCATTTAAGCAAAACTTTATTCAACCATTATATACGCCCAAAATGCGATGTACCCGATTTGCATCACTTTTCGAAACAATTAAAGCCTGATATGTAAACATTGTAAAGTTATGCTTTCTGCTCGTGCTTTTTTAAGCAAGAGATTGAAAATGGGGACCATGTCTTTAAGCAAGATCAAAATTACCCAGATTTTCACGAGGAAAGGCACACACTTGTGATTACAAATCCAGAACAATTACTAATCTAAGTAAACCCAAATTACCCATGGATTGAACTGACGCTATCCTAAAGATAAACCAGCAAATTACATACAAACTAGTGTATCAAAGACAAGAGAAAGTAGTTATTTCCAGAGATTTGATTACCATGGTGTTGTTGCTGATGAGACTTGTGCTGAAACACTGGTCTTGAATACAGAGATTTGTTGAATTCAGACTTAAGAGGAGACAATTTGGTGCAGCTGCAGCTTTATATGTAGCAGGACGGCTTTAGGGTTTCAGCATGAAACTTTGAACTAATATTTTCTAAAAGAACCCATAAGTTTCTCATAGTGTGGAATTGCACCATAAAAGTTAATCTTTTCTCATCCGAATAGCATAATTTCAAAACAAAAAAAAAACTTTTTTTATGGTAGTGATTTTCCAATTGTTTGCATGTACTTCTACTAATTCATCATGTAATTATTACCTCTCACTAGCAAATTATCATTCATCATTTAACTATTACCTCTCACTAGCAAATTATCAGATAATAATTATATCCACTAAAAATTGGACATATAAAAAGATGTTACTTAAATTTCATAAAATACTTCTCTTTAGCTCCTTTTTTTCCCCAATTATTACAATGTCATAGTATCATGTACTTGGTCATTTAGCTTTCTTTCCGTAAAAACGCATTTTTATTATAATTATATAAAGATGTTACGATGTTAAATACTTTGTTAATCAAAAATAAAATTTTGAATCTCTTTATTCTCGTTTGTATTTGAATTGTCCACTATTTATCTTTTGAGTTTTGACCATCATAGTGCAAAAATATGACGGCACTAGTCATGTGCTCCGTATGTAAAGTTTCGATCATCTAAACAGTACTGAACTTTTCTCCACATAAATTGTTAGAAGATGATCGCCAAAAATAAGGAAATATGTAGAAGAACTTCCCCTGGAAATGATTGTCCGGCTTTTAAATAGAGTAAATAATGCTCTTGTTATAATACAAGAAGCTTACTCTTAATTAAACAACGGATTCTTTCGTTCTTATACACCATATTGAAATATTATTATGAAAATTGTCCATATTTTTGAATTTACCCGACCTAAACACGATTTAGCTATAAAATCTATACATTTATTTAAACTAGAATCATTTCTGCGATAGTCTTCTTTATTTAGACGAGGAATTTTTGGGATCACTTAGAGATTTTATTGACGCAATCCACGCACCAATTATGAAGGCAACATATTCGTAGAATCTATTACGCAGATTTTCACTGGTTATCATCGCATCCTTCTATTCTCTGGTTTTCTCTGGTTTTCTGTACTTTTTCATAAACAAAGGTTTTGAACAAAACAATTGTAAACAATTAGCTACAATTGAATTGAATTTCACGACATAATGTCAAAATTAGCGATTATGCTTCAGTTCAATGGTCGGTGGAATAGCGTTGGGAGATACAAAGATTTTGATGTTGACGAAATTGTAGTCAATGACGATTCAAATTATAGTCAATTGAATTCCGCAATTGCAGAGCATCTAATGATTGATACTTCCGCAAAAATCATCGAAATCAAATACACTGTCAATGAATGTTGTCCTCTAGTGGAAATTCGGAGCGATATGAGAGTTCGAGTGTATATGGAGACGAAAAAGGAAAACAAAAATTTAGGAATGTATCCGTTGTGTATAACAGTGCGTGATTTCGATTTGGAATGCAGTATGTCGAATGCGAGTACAATTGCATGTTTGCTCTGTTTTTTTCAGTGCTGATATTTTTCCAATTTCAAGTGTTTTACAATTTTTCTACATATTATCTACAATTTTACTACATAACAAATGTAGTTTAACTGTTATGTCTCTACCAGGATTCTGTCAAATACTGAACACATGAATACAGAGGTTTGAATTGCTATACTATTAATTGAGTGCAGGTTCTTCTGATTATCGTAACACTAACATGGTACAATTGTCAAGTAATTGTAACACAATTGGAGAAGTTTCAGGAACAGTTAAGTTGATTGATATGCAAACATCTCCGACAATTGTGAAATATGAAAATATCATCATAACCGAACATACGCCAAATGTAATTGAAGTAGGCCAAGTTTACCAAGATAAGCAAACAATTGTCAGTGTAATGAAGCACTATTCTGTCATGAATAAGTTTCAATTTAGGGTGAAAAGGTCTAGTGCAAGAAGGTAGGAACAATTTATTTGTCAAATTCATATTGTGTATAAGTTATAGTTTTTTTGTATATAAATTGTTTAAGATAAGTTTTTGTGCATAAACAACCTCGTAATTTGCAGCTACAATTACCATAACATTTTTTGAATTATTTTTATTCTGTAGCTACCGCCTCATATGTGTTGGTGACAATTGTACGTGGCACTTCAAGTCCACCAACATAAATGAATCATCATTGTTCAAAGTTCAAAAATTCAACAGCTTACACACATGCTCTTTGATGGACAACACATATATACAATGCAAACCTACTGCCATGGTAGTTGGCAGCATGGTAGTTGGCAGCATGGTGATGCCAAAATATGCCGATCCTAAGACAATATATACACCAAAAGACATACAAACTGATATGTTATCGGATCATGATGTGAACTTAACATACATGCAAGCTTGGAGAGCAAAGAAAAAGGCTTTGGAATTTTTGAGAGGTCACCCTGCTGATTCCTATAGTCGTTTGCCGAGTTATTTGTATATTCGGGAGAAGACTTATCCGAGGTCGGTAGTGAAATTACATAAGACTAAAAATGACTGTTTCTTGTATGCATTTGTTGCACTTAGTACGTCTATCAAAGGTTGGGAGCATTGTAGGGTAGTTGTAGTAGTTGATAGAATATTATTGAAGTCGGCATATAGGGGAATCATGCTAACAACTAGCACAATGGATGCAACAGATAATGTAGATTAATTATAAAATTATAAAGTTATTTTTGAGACCGGATTTTTTGTATTCTCAAATTTTATTGCAGAAATTAAATTTTTTTTTGCCACTTGTGTAATAGGTAGCATATTACCTCTAGCATACGTCGTTGTTGATTCAGAAAGTGACGCATCATAGAGGTAATTTTTTGAGCAATTCAAACATGCATATGGTGAAAAACCAAATATGTGTGTTGTTTCGGACCAGAATGAGTGTATCTTGAAGCTAACATCTACTGTTTATACCGGCATGCCACATTATGCTTGCATGTGGTATATTTGGACAAATGTAAGGTCAAAGTTCAAGAAGGGTCATCTAAAGTTAAGTGAATTGTACTTTGCCACGGCATGATCATACACGCTTGATGAATTTAATGAAAGAATGTCAAAGATTGAAGAGATCGACACACATATTAAAGCATATCTATACGATATTGGCTATCACAGATGGTCTCGGGTACATGCTACAATGAACAGAATGTGAACGGTGACATCAAACATTACAGAGTCATTAAATGCGGTAACCAAATATGTAAGAGAGTTGCCCATAGTAGAACTATTAGAGTACATGAAGACTCTTCTTGAACGTTAGACTAATGAAAAGTTATTGAATACAAAGGGTACGTTCACATACCTTGGGAAAAAATACAACAAAGAGTTAGAGGACAACATGACATTATCACAGAAGATGGGAGTAAGTTATAGCCAATAACATCAGATCATTGATTCAGTCAAACTAAATATATACTGTTAATTATAGAAAAGTTGTTGTATAATTATAGTTATTTTATTTTGTATCTGTTGCTGACAACTTGTTGTGTGTTTGTAATAAAATTATAGGTGAGGGCTTCAAAAGATTACATCCATATTGTGATAGATGGTGTGAAGCGCTTCATTGTTTGCCTTCAAAATAAGAGATATAGTTGTGGACAATTCCAACTTGATGAACTTCTTTGTGCACATACTTTGGCGGCTTTGAGACACATGAACGAGTCTTATAAAAACTATTGTTCTCCTTATTACACGAGGGAGAGTCTTCTGCATACTTATGAAATATCAGTAGACCCGTTGCCTGACAAAAGCAAATGGAATGTGCCACAACATATAGCCGAAGAAGTTATAAAGCCACCTATCAGGAAAAGGTAGCCATAGAAACCTCAAAAATAAAGATACAAACCATATGATGAAGTAAATGCAAAAAAGTACAAGGTTTCATATGGCAATTGCGGAGTAGAAGGGCATAACAAAAGATCTTGTAGAATGATCCCAAAAGAAAATAAAAATTGATACAGTTTAAAGTTTTTTTTTACTGAGTACTGTTGATGATAGTCTGTCCTTTAATACATATGAAGTTGTATTTATTCTGTTCTAGAGAATTATAGTTGTGGTGTAAATGTGTTGCTAATTTGAATAAATATTTTCTCATATAATGAATGTTTGCTAAACAGATTTTAACTCTTAATGCAATTAATTTGTAGTTGTTTTGCTCAAATACTGAATTTATTTATTACTTTCAGCCTTTTCTAATAACACTGCTAAATTAAATAGATTATGTATTTTTGTATAATAGTTGTAGAAATAATTGAAGTTATGTTGTAAAGAAATTATATAGTACTAATATCGAGATCAAGTACTAACAACTTTCAACCAAAGAAAAAGCCACATATATTTTCTATTCTATGTAGTAGAATTTTGGACAAAATAACAACACAAAAGGTAAAACAACTGTAGCACAAATCTGCTACAAATAAATTGCAACTGACTCCTTCTTAATAAATAATTTTGTCTACAACTTTACTACAATCCAGCTACATCTAAATACTTTAACTAAAATTTTTCTACTAGAAAGGGCAACTAATTATTCTTTTTCCGGACTTGTGTTCTCTCATTCACAGCTGGTGCACCTTTTCTTCTTGTTAATCTTTGAGTCACCTCACTTTCACTAATTGCACTAAACTCTTGCTTTTTCCTAGCATAATCCCAAAGGAGCGCTCCATAGCGTCGACAGTGTTGATTAATATCATAAAGGTCTTCCTTTGAAATCGATAGCTCTCCAATAATGACATATTCTGCAAATACCACCACGTATACATCACAATCACTGCAAAAAATAATAGGGAAAAAGTTTTAGCATTCAATGTAAAATATAATTAGTTAAATAGATAGAAGGAAAGCAGCACATATAGTGATCCTTCTTTTTGCTGGGGTATCTCACCGACCAATCACTAAATTTCAAGAGGGTCAATAACACCTTTTTTAATGTATGCCTTTGTGTTCTTGTAGTTAATGTATGGACGCATGCCATAGAAGCTAGTGCATGATAAGTAGAGGAGGATCATAATAGCAAACTTGTCGACAACAAATTCAATAATTTTGTGATTTCGTGAGGAGACCATAGAATCATAAACATATAGAACTATATCGGTGATGCCAAACACAGCCAACATTTAATTAAATTTCTCCACAATGTTTATGGGCATAATCACAAAATCAACTTTGTCCCATGCAATATTTGCAAGTAATCGGTACCCCAATATGTATTCTGCTTCGACGTCCTAGGGTTTGACAACAACAAGCTTCTTATCGGCATGAGCATTAATGTACCTCTCATAAATTTGTTCAATTCTAGTCTTGAACATACAGCCAGTGGTTGTAAACCGTATTTTATTTTCAGGACCATACTTTTCTCTCTTCTTCAAATAGTATAAAATAACATCAATGTGCTGCCAAAAAAAAAAATAGATTTTATTATTTCCCAATGCTTCATACAATTTAACTATAATTTTCAAACAAAAAATCTACATATTTATAAAATAACAAAATACTACAGCTAATCATTAAATTCTGTCAGGGTATGTATGTACCGTATTGTTGAGTACTTGCCCGCGATGTGCCAAAGTATAAATCCAGTCCTTTTTATCAACTTTCTCCACTCCAAGATCAAACCACGGGTTGAGCTGATTATCTTTTAAAGTATAAGGCACCTTCCTCCTATTTAAAGACATAGCAAGTATAAATATTATGTAGTTTCAGTTTGAAATCCATAAATTATATGCACTCGATAATATGAAAAATTTGTATAATCTAACCTCTTTGAAACCTTGTCGGTACCTAAATATAACCACTTATTGAATTCTTCCAACAAGTCAAGATCAATATCGTCGCCAATAACCCCAGTAAATAAATGTTTGATGTTGAAAATTGTAGGACGTCCAACAAAAGTGCTTCCCTGAAATTGAAATAAGGGAGAAAGGGGGATCTGGCATGCTTTCCAAGAACCCTTGTTCTTCCCTGATGCACATGGGTTATTTCATCTTCATTTTCCTCTCCGAACTTAAAAATTTATGAGAAATTCTCTGGAAACTCAAAATCATCAAGTGTTACTGTCCTTTTTCCAGACGTGGAGTCATTGTCCGAATCACCTACATTGATGTAGTCGGCTGGTTCACCTACAATATTTAAAACAAAAGAACAACATTGTATGTTGGTTGCATTAGTTCTTTTGGGAAAATAAAACTTATATGAAAGCTGTTATTTTTTTCTTACAATTATATTGTAACATATAATACCAGTAAAATCTTCATTGCAATCGTCTCCTTGTTAAATGGGAGATTGCAAAGGCATAGTCTCCTTCTCCTCATTTAAATGCTCTCCTTTTATGCCAAGTTTTGTATCCTGTTTTGGAGAGTCCACATGCATTGTTTCCTTCTCTGTAACTACAAAATGTGTACAACTTAATAAAATTATAGATCATTTGTAATAAACATAAACTACACTAAGGATAAATTGTAGTTAATTTATTTTGGAGAGTCCACATGCATTGTTTCCTTCTCTGTAACTACAAAATGTGTTCAACTTAATAAAAGTATAGATCATTTATAATAAACAGTAACTACACTGTAGATAAATTGTAGTTTAATTGTTATTATTTTGTTTAAATACTGTCCTGTAGACCTGATGTAATATGTATTGTGCAATATGTAGATAAAATGTATTAACTCATGGTTGCAGTTTCTTCCTCCAATGCCCCTTGAAATTGAAAAGATAAGTCAACACCCACAGGAACATTCTCCTCATTTTGAATATCAGACATGTGTCACGCCATGTATCTAAGAGAATAATTGAAAATATAATGTTGGTAATTTAGGCTATATGTAGATATATTGTAGATATAATGTAAATATAATGTAGATTAGTTGTCATCAAATAGTGTTATAATTGTTAAAAAACCTGTTTTACTGCTGCTAACCAACATTGGTTTAGCACTACTGCCCGGATTCTATTGTTTGTTCTTTTCTTTGTGATGCTCATCATTTTTCGAAAAACTACCAGTAAACTGCATTGGGAATTTGTTAGGCTACGTACTTTATGAATACTATTATAAACATAAACGTGGTAAATTTTTTTATCCAAAATGAATATATTTCGAATGAAACCTTAGCATCAATTGCCTGTAACACATAGTTGATAGAATCAATGAGCAGTAGTCGAATGCTACCTAGTTCTTGAAAAACCTAAAGAACAAAAAATTGTTATAATGTATCTGACAATTAGAGGCTTACATATATATATATATATATATATATATATATATATACTAGAAGAGCATGAGTTTCGACATGGTTGCTTATGTGTCGCTTATGTGTCTTTTAAGTTTTGTTTGAGGGCATATTAGACATTTGACAGAATCTAATCTAATGTCAAAAATTGAACGGTATGTTTTTGAGCTTATCTCTATACATTGTTTTTCTGTACCTACACAACTACTACTTGTAGCTTTTAGGTTATTCCAGATGTGGGTTTTTATCCAATTTCTTTACATCACAATTTACAGAGTTTCTCAGATTATCTTCCGTTTTGCTTATCTCTTCAACTTACATATGCGTTTCTTATTCTTTAACATCAGTTTTGTTGTTTTCTATTTGTTTCTCCTTCTTTTTTGTTTCAAATCTATGAAAATAGATTGAATTAATTACGGATTTTTGAGTTAGGATTTTGATGGCTGAAATTGGGAAATTTCTTTCTGTTTGTTTTTGTTGCGGAGATGAATTGAAATCAAGAAAATAAATTCAATTTTTTTACTTGGTTTAATTTCTGTCGGCATGGTGGCACTGAAGAGCAGTGTTTGATGCTTTTCTGGAATTTCTTCTCTTTCTCAATTTCATTTCTGCAATTTTCCTTTTGTGAGTCTCTAATTTCATCAGCTTCTTCTTTTTGTGTTCATCTGAGCTCTTTGTGTTCGTGAGTTTTTTCTGCAGTCCGTTGATGTACTTTTTTTGTTTGTAATTGCGTTCTTTTGGGTTGCTTTTCTTTTGTTGTACTTTCTTTGACATCAGAAATAAAGTCAACTAAAAAATTAACAAAGACTACAGCAGCAACAGCATTAGAAAGCAAAAAATTGCACCAAAAAATAAAACACAACACCAGCAAATTTGAAAAATGAGATACCTGATATGTGTAGACAGAGTGACCTAAACTCGGCTTTGTGATAACTCAGTCATCAAGTTTAAGATTAGATTGTCCTTCCAAAAAGTTGCAAAAAAAAAAAAAAAAAAAGAAATTGTGGCCATGATGATGGAATCAAAGAAGAGAAAAAGTGAATGGTGCAGTAATTAAAAGAGAAAAATGGTGTTGGATTGGAACACCAAAACACCAAATATTACACCAACATAGGATTTGGTGTAATATTTAGTGTTAGGTTGGAGACAATCTTAGTCATTTTCTTACCAAAAGAATTTGAAGAATTTAATATTTGGTAATTTTCTCTGAACCCCTAAAATAACCTCATCATCCAAAATTAGAGTTTTTACCCCATCCCTTCTTTTTGCTCTTCTTTTACCCAAGGCAGCTCCAGGTAGTTTTTGTTCTAATTTTTATGTGATTTTTACGGATTTTTCGATTATGTTTCAGTGTGTGGTTAAGTTTTTATACGTTTTTGTCATTGGAATGCCATTTATTTAGAATTTAAAATTATCACCCTTCATTTAATTTGGTGTTGAAAGCTATGAAATCATGTTCTTTATTGCCTTGGATTGAATATTTGGAGATTGGGAGGAAATTCTCTCAAATGAGCTTACCGATCAGAACCTTAAACCGGAATCGACGAACTCGAATGGAGATAGAAGCCAACTGTTGGGTTTGTATTTTCAGTTGGTTTACATGTTATTTGAGATCATTTTTTTAGAGGAAGAAGACAACAACAACAACTGCGTTTTTGGTCGCATGAGGCAACTACTTTTTATTGCCATTTTTTTGGACTGTTTTGAAGCTGGGTTGGTGGTCTGTTTAAGGGTAAAGCAAGTTGATTTTAGACTGGATTTTCAGGTATTTATGGATAGTTTTCATGGTGTTTCTGGGCTGGAGATGAAATTGGTTTTTGGCTATATTTTTCAGCCTTTTTTGGAGTGATTTTGGTGATGTTTTCGACTGCTTTCAGCTGGATTTCTGGGCTGTTTTTGGGTTATTTTGGGGGCAAGTTTAGCGGTGATTTATTTCTAGTTCTTGGTTGTTGATGGGCGACGTTTTTGGAGTGATTGAAGGGTTGTTTTAATGGAAAAAAATGGCTCAATTTGCTGGATTTTTAGAAGAAGTAATTAGTATTATTCCTTTGTCTTTAGCTATTGTATATAGATGTTAAGAGAAGAAAGAAAGCAAAATGACCTTTATGTGGTGGTTTCTATGGCTACCATGAGACGATATTGGGATTGACTCCTTTGGAAGAAGAAGGCCGAGTGCCCTTTTTGGCTCTTCTTTTAAGCTCTTAGATCCCTCCCCTCTTTTTAAGTCAAGCTGTTGTGCAGCTGTTCCTTCTCCCTTTACTTTTCCTATTTTCACATTAAGAAACCACACACTAACCAACAATCATCACATGCATAATAATCAGAATATAAAATATTTATAAAAGCATCATCTAAAATATTTTTTAGGAGAAGTGCTTAGGAATGAGTATGAAGAAATTGGTCCCTTTCTCATTGATGAATTTAATGCATGTTTTTGTAGAAAAATGAATAGTTTTTTGTTTCAAATTTTTTTGATAAGTCTATGGTAGATGCAATTCAATTTCAAGCATATGCAGGGGATAAAGTCAAAGTTTAATATGAGGCCTCTATTTGTTCTTTGCTTTTTTGCCTCTGTTGTACATGACACAATTTACTCTCTTTTTTATTGCAGTTCTTGCGATCCGTTATGGTTGTTTTCTACTTCTCCTATGCAGTAGCACTTGAACCAGAAGGTAAATTTTCTAATTTCTCATCATTTATTTATAGGTATTGTACATTTTTACGTGGGTTCTTCTAAAAAATGAATGCATACATACATACATACTACGTGCAACTTTTATGTTATTCCAGATGTGGATTTTTATACATTCAGTAATGTAAATATAAACGTGACATTTCCCATTCAGGAAGTAAACAAGTGAAATATCGAGTAAAAATCATAAAATTGAAAACTTCAAAAAAATACATGCTGACAAGAAGACTAGGCGACGCGAATTATACAGAATGATGTAGGACGATAAAAAGGAGGCTCTCCTAGCACGAGCACGAGCAAATAAAGCTGAAACAAGCGGCCGACAACGTCCTGCCTGCTCGCTAATTAAGAGCTCCGCTAACGCATCATCCTCTATGAGTGCTAATATTTCAAGCGAGCAATATCTTCTTTTTGTGGGACATTCAATATATGAAACATGTTAGAGAGCTATACTATCATTTCTTGATGGTATACGCAATTATAAATACATATATGCATTTATAACTATCAAAATTATATACTTACACTTGCTATTGTAGTATTCTAGGATCTACATCTAACACAAATCATGAACAATATACTGAAGAGTCAATAAAAATCCAAACACCAACTAATTATGTTATGTAAAAGACTGTTCCCAAATGCAAATTTTGCGGAACCAAAAAATTTGAATACGAACCACCGGCATTCTGTTATCGCAAAGGCACTATTAAGCTAATTTCACATCAAGTACCACAAGAATTAAGAAATATGTATCTAGGAAATACTGAAGAATCAAAGCATTTTCGAACCTACATAAGAACATACAATAATATATTTGCATTCACATCCCTGGGAGTAAGCTATGACAAAGAACTGGCAAAAAGGAATAAAGGTATTTATACGTTTCGAGTTCAGGGACAAATGTATCATTTCATAAATGACTTGATGCCAAGTAATGAAAAAGGAAAAAATCTACAATTATATTTCTATGATAATAAAAATGAAGTGAGCAATCGAATGGCATGTTCTAATAAATTGAACGAGTGTACTGTGAAACATTTAATGGAAATATTAAAAATCAATCCTTACTATATATTTTTGAAATTCTTAATAAATATCCCACAATTATCAGATTTATACATTGCGCTTAAGTGTGATGCTGGTCAAGATCAACGAATATACAATCTACCAACTACGTCAGAAGTGGCAAAGATATGATATAACGATCCGGCCGGTCGTTTCGAGAGTTATAGTCCCGTTTTCCCCATTTCTGCTTCTTTTTGTACTTTTCAGCTATGTTATAATATACCGGATTAGTTAGTTTGAGTCCGGAGTGGATTGAGATACTTAGTCTCTTATTTAGAAGCTTAAGTTAGAAAAGTCAATCAGATGTTGACTTATATGTAAACGATCTCGGAATTTAATTCTGATGATTCCATTAGTTTCGTTAGGTGATTTTGGACTTAGGAGCGCATCCTTAATATGATTTGGAGGTCCGTAGCGCGATTATGCTTGAATTGGCGAAAGTTGGAAATTTGGCGATTTCGGTCGGCAGTGAAAAATTTGATATCGGGGTCAGAATCGATTTATGAAAATTGGAGTAGGTTTGTGGTATCATTTGTGACGTGTGTGTAAAATTTGAGGTCATTCGGACATGGTTTAGTAGGTTTCGACGTCATTTGTGGAATTTAGAAGTTTAGAAGTTCTTAGCCTTGAATCCGAGGGTGGTTTGGTGTTTTGATATTATTTTGAGTGATTCGAAGGCTCAACTAAGTTTGTATGTTGCTATATGACTTATTGGTATGGTTGATTGAGGTCCCGAGGGGCTCGGGGTGATTCCGGGTGATTAACGGATTGTTTGAAGTTGGAAAAATGCAGCTGAAGCTGCTGCTACTGGTATTTTCGCACATGCGGAGGGGGAGCAGCAAGTGCGAGGTCGCTGGTGCGCTTGGTAAGCCGCATATGCGGACATGGAGGACTCGGGCTAGAACCGCAGGTGCGTAGAAGTAGTCGCATCTGCGAGCACGCATATGCGAGGCTGAGTCGCATATGCGGAAATGAGGAGGGCTGGCAGTGGCCGCAGGTGCGAGGTCATTTCCGCACCTGCGAGGTCGCAGAAGCGGATAGGGAACACAGGTGCGAAGATGGCACTTAAGCAATTTTCCGCAGATGCTGAGATTTGTGCGCAAAAGCGGCTCCGCAGGTGCACATTTTGAGTTGCAGGTGCAAAAACCTGGGCAGAACATATAGATAGAAGACTTCGCGAATTTTTGTTCATTTCCACCATTTTCAAGTTGGACCTTAGAGCTTTTGGAGTGATTTTTGAAGGGGATTCAAGGATTTTCATAGAGATAAGTTGCTTGAGCTCTATACTCCTATCTATGGTGCTTTCCCATTGATTTCTCATCTAATTAGTGGGGTTTGAAGTAAAAATTGGGGGTTAGAGCTTAGGAGTTTGGAGAGTGTAATTTGAGGGACCAAATGATGCCGGATTTTGATGAATTTCATGTGGTTAGACTCGTGAGTGAATGAGCTTTCGGGTTTTGTGACTTTTGTTGGATTTCGAGGCGTGGGCCTGGGGGGTCGGATTTGAGTTGATTTCGGGTTTTGAGTCTAATTTAGTAATTTTCTTGTGGAATTGATTCCTTTAGCATATATTAATGGTATTGTACTACTTATGACTAGATTCGGGACGCTCGGAGGCCGATTCGAGAGGCAAGGGCATTGCAGAGTAGAGATTTGCTCGGATTGAGGTAAGTAACGGTAGTAAATCTAGTCTTGAGGGTATGAAACCCCGAATTTTGTGTCATGTGACTATTTGGAGGTGACGCACATACTAGGTGACAGGCGTGTGGGCGTGCACCATTGGGGATTTGTGACTAGGTCCGTCCCATAGCAACTGTAAAGTTGAACAACATGTTGTAGTTATATGCTCTTTATATGCTTTCGAAAGATTTACTGTAAATCATGCTAGATACCATGTCTAGGCCTTATGCCAGTATTGTTTGGACCCTTAGAGGTCGTTTCTTACTGTCCTCTCACTGCTTTTGTTGATATCCCGTACTCAGTCATGTTCATGCATTCTTATATCATAGCTCAGTCTCTGTTATTCTATTTGTTGCATCATGTTAATGTCGTTTGGGCTGATTTCTTTGATTTTTGAGAGCCCGAAAGACTGGAGAGGTTTATGACTGAGTGAGGCCGAGGGCATGTTTGTGAGGTATTGTACCTTGGCACGTGAGTTGTCCGTGCGGATTCTGATATGATATTATAGCACGTGAGTTGTCCGTGCAGATTCTGATATGATATTGCAGGACGTGAGTTGTTCGTGCAAATTATAATGCTTGGGCTGTAGGAGCCCCTCCGGAGTCTGTACACACCCCCAGTGAGCGCAGGTACCTGTTGAGTGCGAGTGCCTAGTGTTGAGTGATTGGGAGGCATGGGCGATTGGGAGGCATGAGTGATTGTGAGGTTGGAGTGACTGGGAGGACTGAGTGATGTTTTGCCTGAGGGGCAGTATATGATTTCATCCGGTGTGATCATAGCTGCTTTGAGTCCTTGTTTGAGAACTGTTGAAAGATATTTTTATTGGTTTTACCTGAACTGGATTTGAACAAGTCGATTTGACTTAAACACTGGGTTTTTTTAAGCATGTTGTACTTTACCTGAATTTTTGTGATATGAACTATACTTGCATCTAGCTCGTCACTACTTCTCAGACTTTATTTACTGCTGTTACTTACTGAGTTGGTATACTCACGTTACTCCATGCACCTTGTGTGCAGATCCAGACATTTTTGGCCATGGTAGCGGTTGTCGATATATTCAGTAGCGGATCATCGGAGATAGCAAGGTAGCTGCCTGGCAATCGCAACCTTGTTTTTCTTCTTCTTTATCTTCCCCTTAGTTGTATTTTGGATTTTTTTTCCCAGACTATGTTAGTCTTATTGTGGTCGGGCCAGTTTTTAGTAATTGCTCATGAATCAGTGACACCCCGATGTTTGGGGCTTTCATTCCGTATTTATATTTTTTGAGTTCAACCTTTGTTTCTTTTATGAAATTCTGCTATACAAGACGCCTTTTGGCATATCTTTGAATGAATTATTGTAGTGTTTTGGGATTCGGTTGGCCTAGTACCATCGATAGGCACCATCCTGGCAGGTTTGACTTTAAGGTCGTGACAAGTTGGTATCAGAGCCCTAGGTTACATAGGTCTCACGAGTCATGAGCAGGTTTAGTAGAGTCTTGTGGATCGGTACAGAGATATCTGTACTTATATTCCAGAGGCTGCCGAACCCTTAGAAAAATTTCACTTTCTTGTATTCTATCATGCGAAATTAATTCAGCTTGAAACATAGCTCTTTGAATTCCTTCCACGCATTTCGTATTCGCGTACGAGCGCTCGGTATCAGCTGTGCATCGCCGGCTTATGATTCTATGAACGAGGTTCGAGTATGTGTTTTGTTGAAGGGCCAGTCTGGAGGACTTGAGGCCGGGGTTAGACCGGAGCTTAGGCTCGGTAGTTTTGGTTGTGAGAATTTGTACATATGGACCCCTATATCCGGTAATATCCCCACGAGTAGGATTTGTGGCTCGATGAGCGATTGAATGGCTATATGGTAAGTATGATGTGACTGCAGGATGTGTTCAGATGGGTTGAATGTGATGAATAAAGTTTGCTTATGACTTAAGAGTTTGTTATTGGGTACTCGATTTCTGTCTTGATTTGACGTATAGTCTCGAGTTGTGAGCATATTGAAAGATCTTTCACGTTGTTAAATTGTGGGACAAATTAAATTCTCATGTCTTGTCAATGAGTTTGGACTCAAGAAGAGTAAGTGATTGTGTAGTAATTGTAGTTGCGAATGGGTATTTATGATGTTGATGTCTCGAGAAAGATGATCTTCGAAGAGATTTAGAGTCGGTAACATTTTATTGGATCAGGTGCAACAGAGATACATTTCGATTTGATGTAATAGTTGGGCAGCAAAGTATGAGGGAAGACATGGAGGGAATTGTTTCGCGGTGGTTGAAGTACTAGAAGGTCAAGTAAGAGAAGTAGAGGTTGAGAAGTATCTTAAAGAAGATGATTTAACCGAAGTAAGAGTGGCAGATTAGCATATGAATTCAATGGTAGGGTAGTCGTGCGCCTTGAGAAAGTGTAGAACGACTTGGAATCATGATAAAATGTGATTTGGCATACAGACTTTATTTGGAGTGATGGTTAATGTACGAAGAAAGATTGGATATGGCAGAAAGGAGTTTGTTTGAAGTGAAGAGGGATGTGAAGATCTGATTATCGTTTCAGGCGCAATACGACTTGAGTTCGAAAGATATTGTTGAACTTTCAGTTGACGTCAAAAGGGAAAGTGCAGACTTATACTAATGGTGGAGAGCATGAGCTCAGGAGAATTTACTGATTACGTGGTCATTGAACCCAGTGTAGTGTCGTTAGTATATGTCGGTAAGGAATTCCACAGGTGGGTTAGCGGTGGCGTGATATTGATGAAGCTTTTGCGAGGAATATTACTTGCTACCCGGTAAGAGGTCGAGTGTATGACTATGGCTGGTGATTCGGAATGTTCATGAAAAGCTTAACAAAAGACTTCGAGAAGTCGGGCGGGTTAACAGTGCGAGATCTCGGTAATTGAGAAGGAGAAATCCTTGCGGGTTCTAATTTTATATAATTGCAGCTTAAAGCTAAGTGGGGGAGCTTGCTATTGACGATTTGATTTTATGGTTATGTGTTAAATTTTAATTTTGGCACGAGGCATACTTGTGGATTAGTTATAGCTTGCAGAGGTTGAGATCGAGGATGACTCGAGTAAAGAAATTCCTGAATGCAGGTTATATTGCACTTTATGAGTATATGAAAATCATGGGATGATCGAGTTGTTATTGTTGGATGTAGTACGCACGAAGTATGAATTTTATTGGTGACGTTAAGGTAGGGTTACTTCTTTAAGTGTGGTCAAGCTAAGGGAGCATGTGTCTTTCGGCCCGTTCGAGCGGTGCAATTTAGATTTGAGCAGAGTGGAGGACTCTCTAGAAGGTTCTAATGGGTTCAAGATTTATATATAGCAATTGAGAACTTCTCCGGACTTGTACATGGATAAAATCTGAGATTTGCATTTGATGGTGCCTGGACTTACGAAAATTCTGTATGACTATGGATTCTACACTTTAGTATAAGGAAGGCAAGAAGAACAATTTTAAATCCACAAAAGGTATTTTCAGAGTGAGTGTTACAGTCGGGGTATTTATAAAGGTTCTTAAGAAGAATACAATTGCTTAAGGGCCGTAGGGCGCTGTGGTTCTATGCTAAGGTTTGTGGGGTGAGTTGTGGCTAAAGATCGTGGCGATTTAGCAAGGAGAAGTATCAATCTGAAGACAAATTCGGAAGGGACTCGGAGAAATAAAACAATATGGTAATAGATATGATCAGTTCTTTTGGGTGCTTATGATATGGTGGTTTTCTACAGGTGCTTTGTGGCAATACTTTTGGATTTGGCGACCTGCGTGGCTGGGTTGAGTTTGAGAGATTCGGTTCTAATAGCTTGGTTGTGTGCAAATGGGTTTCGATGAGTTCTTAATGGTTTTTACCACAGTTCGAGGAGTATACTTCCTGCCGGCGTGAGGAATATGTTGCGTATTGGGATTTTCTCTGGGAGGAGATCAAATGAAAGGTTTCTGATTGATCGGGTATGTATTCTGCTTGTGACTCAGAGTGATTATGAGATTCTTGTACTCTTCACAGGATGGCATGCTAGACATAGTGTATTGTGTGGGATTGAGATTTGCAGGTGCAAGGTCGCAGTTCAGTTTTGAAGGGAAGGACATAGATTCGTAGGCAACATGGACGGTTTCAAATGACTAGGTAAATGATATTATTAATCTGTATGGCCTGATGAGAGTATACATTTTAGAAGGGGCAATGTGTTTTGATTCATCGATTCTTCATTTGTATTGCGGCACTCTCCTGGTTGGTCGACTGCTGATATTCAAATTTTGCTATATGGCACGGGAGAATTATGGAAGTATTTCTCGTGGGATGATCGTGTATGATAGATGTGTTAGACATTTGGCAGTGGATTTGGGATCAGATATGGTGATTCGTGTGTTCTATGGATGTGGAGACTGGAAGTCCTCAGGAGCAGATTGTTTCATGGTTATGGACTGTAAAGTCATGGCCGAAGCTAGCCAGATGTTAGTATGTGTTATGATTCAGTCATTGTTGACTTTTGGAGGATTATTTATCTATTTGTGGGTGACCAGAGTTGATTTGGGGTCCATTGGTAGGCCCAATTAGGATGTGTATTCTACACCAAGTCTGACAGGTTGTCTCCATACTGCTATTGTCAAGTGATATGCCATTCGGTTGATGTTGAACTTATTTGTGGTCTGAAATTATCTGTGAGTTACTCTTCTATGCTACGAGAAGTTGTGTTCCATTAGTTATATGCACACATGGTGTAGATCTATTGGGGGCCTTATGGCAGAATTTGAGCGAGATGAGTATTTGGGTATTGCATGATCAATTGCGTATTGGTTATGTTCTTTCAGGTTTTGTGTGGCATTTTTGTCATTTACCTCTCCGTCGTAATTAATTTTGAGCAAGGTGGCTCGAGGTAGATAATATGGGCCAGCATTTGGATAGGGGCACACATTGCAGCAGAGTTATGTTAAGGTATGAATCTTGCGTTAGAATCGTGTGATGGTTCTTCGGTGTGTGATGAATTTACAACATTTCTTTGTGGCGGTATTTGTTAATCTGGCGGGGGCAGTACACTTATTTGAGTCATTTTCCATGACTAAATACATTTGAATTGTTGCGTATTGGCGCACGGATTGCACGGTTTGTGGCTCTGAATTATATTGGTATGGCATGTTTATGGGATAGTTATGTTTAATAATATAAGATCATTGGACCCAGAATGGGTACTATCAGATTTGATTACGGTATATTTGGGAAGATGACATTGAAAGTCGTCTAAGAAAGGGATTATGGTTTTGCGTGGGGCGAGAGAGAGCTCTATGACGTGCTGATCTGATAAATAGATTACGAGATTCTGCGTGTTTCTTTTATTATCGACAATGTACAAAGTTTTGGGGTGATGTTTGATTCGATATGGGGTTTAATACTAGTACTTGGTTGGTTTTGGAGTAGTTTCTGCGATCAGGAATGGTGCCACGAGCATGCGAGTTGTGTAAAATATTAGTTGATTATATCCGTGGTTATAGTTATGGCTCGATGCATGCATGCAGCTCGTTCAGTCTTATACAGTGTGTGGATGTGAGATTCGGGTCTTGAAAAGAATTCTGGATGTTAGAAATTTGGCTCCAAGGTTTTTGGGCTAAGGTTAAATTAATGCTTTTCAGTTATGTTGTGTGGTCAGGCCTATATAGAATAGGGTGACGTGAGATCACCCACGGGTACGTGCATGGTAAGATGGAATAGTGATTTGATGGCCTAGAAACAACTCATGGCACATTCGAGGAACGTATGTTTAAGTGGGGGAGGATGTAACGACCCGGCCGGTCGTTTTGAGAGTTATATCCCCGTTTCTCCCATTTCTGCTTCTTTTTGTGCTTTTCAGCTATGTTATAATATAACGGGTTAGTTGGTTCGGGTCCGGAGTAATTTCGGAGTGGATTGAGACACTTAGTCTTTTATTTAGAAGCTTAAGTTAGAAAAGTCAACCGGATATTGACTTATGTGTAAACGATTTCGAAATTTAATTCTGATGGTTCCATTAGCTTTGTTAGGTGATTTTGGACTTGGGAACGCGTCCGGAATGTGATTTGGAGGTCCATAGTGGGATTAGGCTTGAATTGGCGAAAGTTAAAAATTTGGCGATTTCGGTCGGCAATGGAAAATTTAATATCGGGGACGGAATGGATTTCCAGAAATTGAAGTAGGTTCGTGGTGTCATTTATAACGTGTGTGTAATATTTGAGGTCATTCGGACATGGTTTGGTAGGTTTCGGCGCCGTTTGTAGAATTCAGAAGTTTAGAAGTTCTTAGGCTTAAATCTGAGGGTAATTTGGTATTTTGATGTTGTTTTGAGTGATTTGAAGGCTCGACTAAGTTTGTATGTTGTTATATGACTTATTGGTATGGTTGGTTGAGGTCCCAAGGGGCTCGGGGTGATTCCGGGTGGTTAACGGATTATTTGAAGTTGGAAAAATGCAGCTGAAGCTGCTGCTACTGGTATTTCCGCACCTGCGGAGGGGGTGATGCAGGTGCGAGGTTGCTGGTGTGCTTGGTAAGCCGCAGATACGGACATGGAGGACCTGGGCTGGAACCGCAGGTGCGTAGAAGTGGTCGCATCTGCGAGCACGCAGATGCGAGGATGAGTCGCAGATGCGGCAATGAGGAGGGCTGGCAGTGGCCGCAGGTGCAAATTCTTTTCCGCACCTGCGAGGTCACATAAGCGGATAGGGAGCGCAGGTGTGGAGATGGGCACTTAAGTGATTTTCCGCAGATGTGGAGATTTGTGCGCAAAAGTGACTCTGCAGGTGCGCATTTTGAGCCATAGGTGCAAAAACCTAGGCAGAACCTATAGATAGAAGACTTCGCGAATTTTTGTTCATTTCCACCATTTTCAATTCGGACCTTGGAGATTTTGGAGTGATTTTTGAAGGGGATTCAAGAGCTTTTCATAGAGGTAAGTTGCTTGAGCTCTAATACTCCTAGCTATGGTGCTTTCCCGTTGATTTCTCATCTAATTAGTGGGGATTGAAGTGAAAATTGGGGGTTAGGGCTTGGGATTTTGGAGAGTGTAATTTGAGGGACCAAATGATGTCGGATTTTGATGAATTTCATATGGTTAGACTCGTGAGTGAATGGGCTTTCGGGTTTTGTGACTTTTGACGGATTTCAAGACATGGGCCCGGGGGTCGGATTTGAGTCGATTTCAGATTTTGAGTCTAATTTAGTAGTTTTCTTGTGGAATTGATTCCTTTAGCATATATTAATGGTATTGTACTGCTTATGGCTAGATTCGGGATGCTCGGAGGCCAATTAGAGAGGCAAAGGCATTGCAGAGTAGAGATTTGCTCAGATTGAGGTAAGTAACGATTGTAAATCTAGTCCTGAGGGTATAAAACCCCGAATTTTGTGTCATGTGACTATTTGGAGGTAACGCACATGCTAGGTGACGGGCGTGTGGGCATGCGCCATTGGGGATTTGTGACTTGGTCCGTCCCATAGCAACTGTAAAGTTGAACAGGCTATTGTAGCTATATGCTCTTTATGTGCTTTCGAAAGATTTACTGTAAATCATGCTAGATACCATGTCTAGGCCTTATGCCAGCATTGTTTGGACCCTTAGAGGTCGTTTCCTGCTGTCCTCTCACTGCTTTAGTTGATATCTCGTACTCAGTCATGTTCATGCATTCTTACATCATAGCTCAGTCTCTGTTATTCTATTTGTTGCATCATGTTAATGTTGTTTGGGCTGATTTCTTTGATTTCTGAGAGCCCGAGAGACTAGAGAGGTTTATGACTGAGTGAGACCGAGGGCCTGTTTGTGAGGTATTGTACCTTGGCACGTGAGTTGTCCGTGCGGATTCTGATATGATATTATAGCATGTGAGTTGTCCGTGCAACATGTGAGTTGTCCGTGCAGATTCTGATATGATATTATAGTACGTGAGTTGTCCGTGCAGTACGTGAGTTGTCCATACAGATTATAGCGCTTGGGATGTAGGAGCCCCTCCGGAGTCTGTACATACCCCAGTGAGCGCAGGCACCTACTTAGTACGAGTGCCGAGTGCTGAGTGATTGGGAGGCATGAGTGATTGTGAGGTTGGAGTGATTGGGAGGACTAAGTGATATTTTTCCCAAAGGGCGGTATATAATTTCATCCGGTGTGCTCATAGCTGCTTTGAGTCCTTGTTTGAGAACTGTTGAAAGATATTTTTATTGGTTTTACCTGAACTGGATTTAAACAAGCTGATTTGACATAAACACTGGGTTTTTTTAATCATGATGTACTTTACGGAATTTTTGTGATATGAACTATACTTGTATCTAGCTCGTCACTACTTCTCAGCCTTTATTTATTGCTGTTGCTTACTGAGTTGGTGTTCTCACGTTACTCCCTGCACCTTGTGTGCAGATCCAGGCATTTCTGGACACGGTAGCGATTGTCGATATATTCAGTAGCGGATCATCGGAGATAGCAAGGTAGCTGCCTGGCGATCGCTGCCCTGTTTTTCTTCTTCCTTGTCTTCCCCTTAGTTGTATTTTAGATTTTTTTTCCCAGACTATGTTAGTCTTATTGTGGTCGGACCAATTTTTAGTAGTTGCTCATGACTCAGTAACACCTCGATGTTTGGGACTTTTCATTCCACATTTCTATTTTTTGAGTTCAACCTTTGTTTCTTTTATGAAATTTTGCTATACATGACACCTTTGGCATATCTTTAAATGAATTGTTGTAGTATTGTGGGAGTCGGCTGGCCTAGTACCATCGATAGGCGCCATCACGACAGGTTTGAGTTTAGGGTCGTGACATATGGGTAGAAGAAGATACTAATAATTGTATCCCTATACCACATATCCGAATATATACAAAAAGTGATAAAAGCCAGCTGGTAAACTATTATTACAGATGTTATGACCCATTGCAATATCCATTACTGTTCCCTTACGTTCAAAATGGTTGGCATTGTGGTATTCAAAAACTTAAGCCTTCAGCTACCCCTTCTAGAACACATCCATATTATCAATACGAACAATTACCACGTGTAACCAATATGACTTCAAATGATGGATTCCTTGACATGGAAGTTGAAGTAATGAAAAAGTGCAAAAGAAAAAGAGATACCGTATCTTGTCGTGAATACTATTGTTATCAACTCCAAATTAGAGATGATGAAAATATTATCTTACATTCAGGAAGATTATTACAACAATATGTTGTAGACGAATGGATAAAAGTTGAAACTCAAAGATTGGATTTTGCTTTTTTCAATCAAGATTTATTCAGGATGGACGTGTTAGCGGGACTTTTAGATCTTTTACGCCGCGGTGAGAGAGAAGGCTCACAGGTAGGTAAAAACAGAATACTTCCACTTAGCTTCACATGAGGACCAAGAGATATGCGCCGCCGATATATGGATACTATTGCATTAGTGCAACGTTTTGAAATACCCGATATATTTCTAACTATGACATGCAACCCTTCTTGGCTTGAAATTCAAGAAAACTTGTTGTCGAAAGATGAGGCCCAAAATAGATCCGATTTAGTTAGCCGAATATTTCGAGCAAAACTAGAAGATCTTAAAAAGGATATACTAAAAAGATAAATATTTGGTAAAGTTGCAGCATTTATGTACACAGTAGAATTCCAAAAATGGGGACTTCCGCATGCTCATTTTCTTATTATACTCGATGAAAAATACAAACTACTTACTCCTGAGGCACATGATAAATTTGTTTGTGCTGAATTACCGGATCCTAAAAGAAACTCTGATTTATTTAAGCTCATTACATAACACATGCTACATGGTCCTTGCGGTCAGTTAAATCCAACAAGTCCCTGTATGAAGAAAAAAACGGTCATTGTAAATTCAAGTTTCCAAAAGAGTTTGCTGAACAGACAACTAAAGGAAAAAATTCATACCCTATTTATAGAAGACGAAATACAGAAAAATGTGTTGAAATTAGAGGATAACTTTTTGATAATTCATGGGTTGCTTCCTACAATCCATTCTTACTTAGTAAATTTAATTGCCACATAAATGTGGAGATTTGCTATGATATTAAAGTTGTTAAGTACATTTATAAATATATTTGTATAGGACATGATAAAATTACATTTCATATACATCCTAATGATATGAATATAGAAGTAGATGAAATAAAGAAATACCAATCTGCTAGGTGGGTGACACTACCTGAGGCGGCGTGGCGCATATTTGCTTTTCCTATCAGTGAAATGATTCCAAATGTATACCATCTTCAACTCCATCTTGATGGACAACAAATTTTTTCCTTCAAAAATACAGAAATATTAGTAGAATTGTAAATAATCTTATGATTAAAAAAATAATGTTAACTGAATTTTTTACAATGAATAGCGAAAATAAAAATGCTATGAATTTGAATTTATTATACCAGAAATTTCCAGAATATTTTGTATGGTCCGCAACATACAAAATGTGGTCACGTCGCCAACAAGGATATGCTATTGGTAGAGTTGTAACATGTCATCCAACCGAAGGAGAAAGATGCTATCTTATATTGATCTTAATGAATGTAAGAGGGCCAAAATCGTATAAAGATTTGCGAACTGTAAACAGAATAATTTGTGACATATTTAGAGAAGCTGCAGAAAAAAGAGGATTATTACTTTACGATAATAATTTAATAGAATGCATGTCAGAGGCAGTAAGTTAACAAATACCACACTGTTTAAGACACTTATTTATTGTACTATTAGTTTATTGTAATCCCGCTAATCCAAGAGAGTTGTGGGAAAAATTTGAAATTCCGATGTCTGAAGATTTCAAAAAATTCCCGAACATGCATACAAGAGAAATTCGTTACAAAGTGCTAAACCATATTAATGATATTCTTCATTCAATGGGTCATGATATCATCGAATTTGAACTAACTCTGGGCAAACTTCAACCATCTGCAATAGCCAAAGAAGCTAAAGATGTACATTTTGAAAGGAATATTATCGTTAATGAACAAAATCTACTATTACCATATAAACTAAACATTGAACAAAGAAGAGCTTACAATATAATCCTTGATAGAATATTCTCAAATAAACCCGGAGCATTCTTCATTGATGGTCCGGGCAGAACTGGAAAAAGCTTTTTATATCGTGCCTTATTAGGTACAGTGAGACATAGAGGATTTATATTAATGGATCATTTTTGGACTTGGCTTGATAGGTGAAGTCTGGTTGCAGCAGGTTCTGGTTTCCTTGTACGTGATCACATGGATTCATTCACGATTGCGTAAGCTTATTCGGGGCAAAGGTGAGTTTGTTCTACGCGATCGCAGAGTTAGGAACGTGATTGTGTATGGGTGCGAAGTTGTGCTTCCCGAACGCGTGGCTAAGGTTGCGTTCGCGCAGAAGGATTTGAGCAGGAGGGGAAGCGTGGCCTATGCTCTACGCGATCGCGTGAGGCAGAATGCGATCACGTCGGTATAAGAGGCAGTGATCCACGATCGCGTGAGTGATTTCGCGATCACGTAGGGTAAAAATATAGGGCAGCGTAGTTGTGCTTCACGATCGCGAGGAATGTTCCGTCGCGATGAAGGATATCTGGGCAGGCAGTATTAATTTCAAAAACGAGGGTTTGAACACATTTTGCATATTTTGAGCTAGAGAACACGGAATTGGGCGATTCTTGAAGGAATTTTTATGGAGTTGATTGGGGTAAGTGATTCTTACTTGGTTTTGGTTAAATTCCATGATTTCATCTTTAATTTTATCATCTAATTTATGATTTGGGTTGAGAAATTGGGGAAAAAGAGGAAGAACTCTTGAGTTGGGATTTTGAGGTTTTGAAGAGGATTTTGTTATCGGATTTGAGTAAATTTGGTATGGTTAAACTCGTGAGTGAATGGACTTTCAGGTTTTGTGACTTTTGTCGGATTTCGAGACGTGGGCCCGGGAGCCGAGTTTGAGCCAATTTCAGATTTTTGGCTATAATTTAGTACTTTTCTTGTGGAATTGGTCCCTTTAGCCTATATTGATTGTATTATTCTACTTGTGGCTAGATTCGGGATGTTTGGAGACCGATTTTAGAGGCAAAGGCATTTCGGAGTAGAGATTGGCTCGGTTTGAAGTAAGTAACAGTCTTAAATCTGGTTTTGAGGGTATGAAACCCCGAGAATTGTATAATGTGAATATTTGGGGGTGACGCACATACTAGGTGACGGGCGTGTGAGCGTGCACCATAAGGGATCGTGACTTGGTCCGTCCCGTGAGACTGTAAAGTCGAATAGCCATTGTTATTACTTATTTTCCTTGTCTTTGAGCAATTGATTGGCTTTCATGTTAGAAACCATGCTTAGGACATATGATATCATTGTTGGGACCCGCAATGGTCATATACTGGTTGAATTACTTGCTAATTGTTATCTTGTACTGAGTCATGGTTTCACTTGCGTATCATATCTCAACCTCTTCTTGATTTTGTTGATACACTATGCTATCTTTGTTTGGGTTGATCTTTGTGATTTTCGAGAGCCCGAGAGACTAGAGAGGTTGATGGCTGAGAGAGGCTGAGGGCCTGTCTGTGAGGTACTGATACTATGGCACGTGAGTTGTCCGTGCAGCACGTGAGTTGTCTGTGCGGTTCCACATATTGTTACAATAGGACGTGAGTTGTCCATACGGATTTTAGCGCTTGGGCTGAAAGGAGCCCCTCCGGATTCTGCACACTCCCAGTGAGCACAGGTACTTATTGAGTGTGAGTACTGAGGGCTGAGAGCCGAGCGATTGAGCTGTTGTGACGAGTTGCGTGTCTGTTGCCCTGAGAGGCTGTGCCTGTTTTCTATTTGTTGATGCACTTAGTTGTTATCTATCATTGTTGTAAAATTTCTGAAAGATTCTATATCCGGATTACTTGAACTGTAACTATATAAACTGATTTGACTTGAACTACCAGATTTGAAAGCATGTCTATTCTTTGCTGGAATTATTGGAAATGAACTGTATTTGTATAACTCGTCACTACCTTCTCAGTTCTTTATTTATTTCTGTTACTTGCTGAGTTGGTTGTACTCATGCTACACCATACACTTCATGTGTAGATCCAGGTGTGTTTGATCACGGAGGTCGTTGAGTTCGTGCGCGATCGAGTACCGGAGACTACGAGGTAGCTGCCAGCGTCCGCAGACCTTGTCTCTCCTTCTATGTTTTCTTTCTTTTCAGTATTGACATTCAGACACTGTTTGTATTAGACTGGATATTTAGATGCTCATGATTCAGTGACACCCTGATTTCGGGCTATTTTTTCGCACTTATATTTTAATTGGGTTTTACCCCCGTTTTATGAAAAACTCCGGTTATTTTAAATGTCTTAATTTATTTCTGTTAAATTTTGAAAGTGTTTTTTGGAAAGGTCGGCTTTCCTAGTATCACGATAGGCGCCATCACGACGGGTTAGGTTTTGGGTCGTGACACCAACGCGCCTAAATCTTACACCATTTGGCAACTTTGAATATCAACCCGAGGGATTTGAATTCGGTAATTGAATATTTAACTATCTATGTTGTTTGTTCACTTAAAATTCACATTTATTAGTATTATTATTACTATTATTGTCTATAATAATTTTCATTATCTATTAACTTATTCATCGTTCTTTTTATATCAGAATCTAAGTAAAATTACGACTAATATCACACTGTGCTTTTGATTTTGTAAGTTTTAATTTGTCTCGGCTTTTTTCAACTAATTTATGCTTTTTCAGGACTGACTTCAAACTTTCAATTTATTTCTTTATTTATAAGCTTAATTTTTGGGATAGCTGCATGGAGTGACGATGTGTGGTTGCTAAAAGCACACACCAATCCAAGAGTCTAAAAAGCATATCACTGCCCCTTAAGATTTTAAAAATCTTTAGTTGTACTTCAATAAAGTTAGAAGCAATGATTCAGAAAAGCAAATTTTAGTTATGGCAAGACAACAAATTAGGAAGAAACTATTAAAAGCTAACTTAAAAATATGTTTCGTTATTTACTGTTATATGCGCCAAAGAATTAGATTGTTGCTAAGAGTTATTCAGAGAAAAACATATTGCCTTCAAATATAGAAATATAGCATAATTAGGTTTGTAGTTGCTTATTTTTCTTTTTAACAATGACTTTCTGATTTATCTGTAGTTGTTTTTTAATAAAGTTAGTTTCTCAAAAATTATGATTATACTTAATATTTTTTACCTACTATTGACTCATCCAGGTTTGCTAAGAAATTCGATCCTTTCGATGTCATGTTTAGTTGTTGGATTTTAAATCAAATTATATTTCAAAAATATGTTGTTTTCATTCAGTACTTTGGATTAAGATTGGCCAGAATATTCATGTGATTAGAAAGCTGAATAAAGAAGAGCGACTTTGTCTCCTCTAATCCTATATGTTTCCGAACGAATAAATAACTTATCTCAAATTGTAGCCGACATAATCTCGCTCTTATTAGGAATTTGAGATATAGTAGTTCTTGCATAAATTGCATAAGATGGATGAATCTTATATGTACTAGCTTTTAATTAAAAGAAGTTAGAGTTGATAAATAAAGTTATTTAACCAATAAGGTATATTGTACTGTAAAACAGTATTGCAGGGAAACATGATCTTGTGTTTTATAGAGGCATAACCTTGTGTAGTTGTATGTACAAGTATTTTCACTTTCTTGCTATAAAAATAATATCCTTTGATGTCTCTATCTTCAATCAAGCTGCTTTAGGTTTGGCAGAAAATAAACCTTTGAATGGCTTTGAAGAAGAGCTAATAAGTAGATTATAGAAATTTTATTCAAAGCATTCATCCGACCATTGCTGAATGCTAAAACTTTGTATATCACAAATGTGCTTACAAACTATTGTATTTCAAATGTGCAGATATTACCAATGCCGAAAGATCTAATAGAAGAGAGCAGCATATCAATGTTAAGAACATCTCTATTAAATATTCTTCCATTGTATAATACAATTACATCGCAATATCAGAACTTATTCAAAACATCTTTATGTTGGAACTAATTGGAACATTGCTACAGTAAGTTGTGAATTATATCTATTTATCTTTTAGTAAGCTTGAATATTTTTAGAGTGTAATGAAACAATTCTACCATCTATTTAAGATCTGAGACTTATCGGCTCTTCGAAAACATCTAATATTTCAAACTATTTTGCTTTAGAAGCTTTTGTTAGGAATCAATAGTGAAGACCTTAAGGAATATCTGTTTTCTTCGAAACTAATTACATTACTGAAATTTCTGCACATTAACATACCAATATGTGTTCATTTTTTTTAATCATGTCTAACACTTAAATGTTCCAATTGGTGCTCATTTGTACTACTTAAGCATTGAGATTCCCGCTTCGCTTTAACATAATTATTTCACAATTTCTTTCTATTTTATACAGGAAAAAACCAACAAAGCTCACACTTTGGGAAGATTTTATTGATCATGACGGGAACAAACTACTCAAACAGCTTAAAGAATATCCAATCATCCTTGCTAGAAAAATTGGAAGACCAAAGTCGTCGTCAGGTAAAGCAACTCAAATGCATGCAGGATGGACTAACAAATTCAGTACAGGTAATGTATATACGCAATTATATTTTACTTTTTCATATAACAGGCGATCAAATTAGAACTAAATGTTCAATTGCATGCAAGATTGACTAACAAATTCAGTACAACAAATCGAAATCAATCCTCCATACCTGCAAGCAAAGGCGCTGAGAACATGGTATTACAGATTTGCTTCTCTATAAATAATTTTTTGGTCGTGCAATGCTAAGACATATACAAGAACTAATTTTGAGATGTTAACATACATGAAGGGCCCAAAACAATGAGCAGATGCTTATAGCGTACACAATAAAGAGCACAAGTCCAACATGCTCTCTTTTATTTGTTCCTTTCGAAGAGGAGATAGTACCAATTGCAGAAATCCAACAGCAAGCTCCAGTGAGTATACTAAATATTCATCTATATACTGTTACCTTCATTCTCTAATAACAAAAAATTAATATGCGGCATCCTTACATTTTCTAGGGCCAAATATCGCACTATAAAATGAGAACCAACGATTCTGTATCCTAGCTTGTTCTGACTGCAAACAACACTTCACACGAGCTATCTCACGGAGAAAATTCTACTGTACTAATTGTTGTCAATCTACCCAGTTGGTTCCCAGGTATATATGCAACAACATTCTTCCACATAATTTTCCACATAACTGTTTATTTTTAATAATTAGATATTCACCATCTTTTTAACTAAGCAATCATTTTATCTTACAACTAGGTGCCAATTTGAAGTGACGCTTACAGACCAGAGCGGTTCTACAACATCAACTATTTCCGACGAGCATGCAGAAAAAATATTGCTTCTCACTTCGGAAGAGATTTATGATATATGTAATGTCAAGGTACATTGTTAACTTCAAAAAACCACAAACAAGTATCTTCTACAGGTTGAGCCTCCTCTCACACATAAATAACCAATTTTATCTTTCGAGAAAGAATTGCCGCCTCTTGTGAACGCGCAAAAGCTACTGACTGGGAAGATCTTCAACATTCAAATAAAAAGGCTGTTTATAAGAAACAATGAGGCAATGCCAGGAAAGTTAGTTATTTTGTCTTTCATGGACAAAACTAATTTGGTCGTCTCACAAATACCAGTGTCACGACCCGGAATTCACTAGTCGTGATGGCACCTAACCCAACTCGCTAGGTAAGCCAATTAACGATTACCCATTTTCAATTAACTTAATAAAACAATTTAACAAAGGAGTTATCCCCAAGGACTGGTAGTACAAATCATGAGCTTCTAAAAATAGAATTTATAAGCTGATATAAAGTAAATACATCTTCTATTTGAAAAGCACATAAACAGAGTTTTTATAAATCTAAGGCTACCATGAACAAGAGGCAGCTATAACAGGAACGCAGGTACATCTTCAATCCCGGCAACGATAGAGTACAGCAACAACAACAACCAACATCTGCACGCAATGTGCAAAAGTGTAGTATCAGTACAATCGACCCCATGTACTAAGTAAGTATTTTGTCTAACCTTGTCGAAGTAGTAACAAGGCTTTGATTAAAAGATGCTCATTGATAAAACCTGTAATATAACTAACAATAGAACTATACTGCAGTACAACATAGTAGAGCACACAAAACGATTATACAAAGCAATAACAGAGTATTAAAAGAAAATACAATTCAACAGGTATCAAAATATCACCCAATCCTTTTTCTGAGAGCGAAAGCCAATAAATCACAAAAATCATCTCGAAACTTTCATAATGTGAGAAATATACTCAAGACATCAAATTCAACGGCACAACAATACCCTTCGTGCATTTATCTCATCCTCACCAATTATGCATAAAGTAGTACCAACCAAATGACAGAAATGACAGAATGGGAAATACGCAAATAACTATGGAGGACGAGAATGTACATGAGAACATTAGTAAGAGACTGAACAGAAAGCATATACGTAATGACAATGATTAGGAAAAAGGAATGTAACTTCAACTAACTAGCAAGGTGAAGGCATGAAAACAAATATGACAAATAAGGAAACTGACACATGATCTTTATAAGTTAGCAAGTAGGGACAAGAATGACTAGTATGGAAGAAGACCTATACTTAAGTGCAACAAAACATATGGCATGGATGAAATCATAACAGCAGGAAATAGGCATGATATTAGCAAGTTTAAGCAAATAGAAGGCATGATAACATGACAACAAAGGTGATAGAGGATAAAGACAGAACAATAATGACATATCACATAAGAACCATGAACACGACAATAACAATTCCAGGTAAAGACATGAGGGTATCTGCAAGAAAGAAATATCACAACATAATGCATGTCTCTCATTCTCACTTGCACGGAAACATCCTTCGTGCCATGAACTCACCATAACATGAAAGCATAATAATATAAATACAATAGCACGGCATCACCCTTCGTGCTTTTACTCACATAACATGGCACGACATCACCCTTCGTGGTTTTACTCATAATGATATGGCACGACATCACCCTTCGTGCTTTTACTCTCAATAATATGGTACGGCATCACCTTTCGTGCTTTACACTCTTCCTTACCAAGCATATGTATATCAATGACAAACAAGGCAGGAAGCGTAAATAACGTCAAAGAGAGTGTTTAAACGAATATTTTAAATGAATCCCAATCACAACTTTTCAAGCCAATAATAGTTCAATAAACCCACAAGAATCTTATTATTCAAGTATTCCAACAAATTTTACAATTGATCTACAACACAAGTATAGAATCTAGTATCTCAAGGATATCAACCGTAGCAATATATCAATGATTATGCATATTGATGACCGAATTAAACACACTAATGTATTCTCAGAATTTCCATCAAATTTGATCAAGTTATAATAAGCTAAGTCTTAGTTTCTAACATTTAATACTATGTTCTTAGTATCTAGGAGCCAAATAAGGCATGAAGCAAGAAGATCACGTGATACTACAAGACACAATTTATAACATATTTTACCCCTGAGCATGGTTACCCTGGCACATGCATATATGCTCGTCACCTCATATATGTATCATCCCCGCATGTAGCAAACAATGTCAAATAGTAGGAAAAATTTCCTCAACAAAGTTAGGCAAAACACTTAACTCAAAGAAGGCAAGCCGATACTCAAAAATGAACTCCTCGAGTGATATGACCTCCTGGAGGCTCAAATCTAATCAAAATAACTTCAAAGTACAAATAAAACTCGTAAGAGACTATTCCGGATCATAAAGTCTCAATCTTTAACAAAGTCTAAAAATCGCCCCAAAAGTTGACCCCCGGGCCCGCACCCCGGAACCCGACAAATTTCACAAAACACGACTACCCATTCAATTAAGAGTCCAACCATACTAGTTTCACTCAAATCCAACTCCAATTCGATGTTCAAAACTCAAAAATTCATATTATGAACTTTAGGCCAAAACCTCTAATTTCCTCTATAAAATTCATAATCCAATTACCAAAAACGAGGGTAGATTCGTGATATAAGATCAAAAATGAGTAGAGAACACTTACCCTTGTCCACAAGATGAAAATTGCTCCAAGAATCGCCTCAATCCGAGCTTGGAAATGTTAAAATGAAGTCAAAATCGCGATTTTTAAAAGAAAACTGCCCATGTCTTTTATGCATCGCGAACGCGGAAGAACTATCGCGTTCGCGCAGAAGAAAACAAAAGCTGCCCAGAATACCCTTCGCGAACGCGAGAAACGGGATGCTAACGTGATGAACAAGGGACAGGACTTACGCGAATGCGTACGAGACATGCGAACGCGAAGAGGAAAATGATCACCAGTGCCCAGGTCCTGGTTTGCACTTCGCGAACGCGACATATGGAATGCGAACGCGAAGAAAGAGGTGGCAGAACTTCGCGAATGCGAAGAGAAAATATTCCACCCTCCAAAATAACACTACGCGAATGCGAGATCAAGGACGTGAACGCGATGAAGGAAAACCAGATGACAGATTTAGCAGTTTAAAATAGGAGGAAAATGACCCGTAGCCCACCCGGATCACACCCGAGGCCCCCGGGACCCCGTCCAACATACCAAAAAGTCCCATAACATAACACAGACCTACTCGCGGCCTCAAAACACACAAAACAACATCAGAACGATGAATTACACCTCAATTCGAATTCAATGAACTTGAAACTTCAAACTTCCATAACCGATGCCGAAACCTATCAAATCACGTCAGATTGACCTCAAATTTTGCATACAAGTTACATTTGACATTACGGACCTGCTTTAACTTTCGGAATCGGATTCCGACCCCGATATCAAAAAGTCCACTTCCGATCAAACTTCTCAAAAAACTTCAAAATTTCTAACGTTTTGCCAAACGACTCCAAAATGACCTATGGGCCTCCAAATCCATTTCCGGACGCACTCCCAATACCATAATCACCATACGGGGCTATTCTCAGATTCATAATCTCAAAAGGACATCGATAACATTGAAATGCACTTCAACCCAAATATGATGAAATTCTTCCAAAATGCTAACTTCCATAATAGGCGCCGAAATGCTCCCGGATTATCCAAAACCCAATCCAAACATACACCCAAGTCCGAAGTCATCATACGAACCTGCTGGAACCTTCAAACCCCGATTCCGAGATCGTTCACCGAAAAATCCAACTTTAGTCAATTCTTCCAACTTAGAGCTTAAATCTTGAAGTTCATCCTTCTAAATCGATTTCGGATAACTTGAAAACTAACACCGACGATTTATGCAAGTCATAATACATCATGCGGAGATGTTCGAGCTCTCAAAACACCGAGCGAAGTGTGGATTCTCAAAACGACCAGTCGGGTCGTTACATCCTCTACCACTTAAACACACGTTCGTCCTCGAACGTGCCAGGAGTCATTCTAAAGCTATCAAATCACGGTATAATCTTACTATGCATAAACACAGGGGTGATACCGCATCACTTTGCCCCATATAAACCTGCCAACACAACCTAACTAGAGATCCTTACTTCAACCTTGGTCCTTAAACCTTTGAACCCAATCTCTAACACCCTGAATTTATTACAAGCCCCAAATCTCACATCTACACACTGTATAAGCCTAAACAAGCTGTATTAGGTCATAACCATAAACCCCAAGATGAAATCGCATGATGCGCCCCATCAGTCGGACAATCATAGTAGGAACTACTGACCACCATTACTGCCCGAACACAAATCCAGTGCCGGTAGAAACCTCATATCGATTAGAGCCTCGTTTAAAACTTTCATACCCCGCCGATGATGAAAGAAACATGCATAACCTCTTAACCACTCATCTGATCAATAATCCAAGAAACTCACTAGTCCGACCAGGGCCATTTTTCCTGAATCCCTAGCAAAACATAGTATTATTCTTCCAAACCTTCCTCATCCCATTACAATAGTGCCATTCTCAAGTCTAGAAACCTCATCCCAGCCATTACAAGCAGCCCACCGACTAGTATCAATAGTAATCATATGGAAACCTACATAATACGGTCCCGAACACCAACAAGTAATAATTCAGACATGACAGATAACCGTAGGAGAGCTAAATAAGAAGACTAATAAACAAGTTAAGCAGGCAGGGAAATTTTAGCATTTTACTATGAACTATTTTCAACAAGGTGAAAGCAAAACTACACGAGGTAAACATCAGGAGTTACATTTCATCATAGTACCGTTGCGGCATGTAACCTGATCTTATCATATCAATCCACATAGGGTACCCCTCGAGCCATAACGCTCAGGCTCAATGATCATATGTGCGTCAATATCAAGCACCATAGAGTGCACAAAAATACAATCGTGGGAAAATTATCAGGAACAAACAATACTGAGAAGGACAAGCACAACTATGGTGCAATAAGCAAATCAACATCATGAAGGACATCTCACCCATAGTACCATGAAGCCTAAACTGAATTACAATATACGTGTGAAGGGCCATATAACCCCCACAATCCGTCATAGTACCAGAGGAAAACATATAACATAAACCAAGGCACGAATAACATTCATTCCGCCCAATGATATACACGTGGTAATAGCTACGCAGGAGCAAGAAAATCCGATCCGATACAGAATACGCATCCTTATTGGGCCTACCAATGAGCCCCCAAATTAACTCCGGTCATCCCTGAACGGACGATTAGCCCTCCAAAAGTCCACAACAACATAACCGTAACACACACTATCATCTGGCTAGTTTTGGCCATATTTCACAGTCCACAACCACGAAATAATCTGTTTCTGAGAACTCCAATCTTCAAATCCATGGAACACACTAATCACCCTACCTGATCCCAACTCCACCGCCCAAATGTCTAACACATCTCTCGTATACAATCATCCCACGAGGAATATTTCTGAAATTCTTTCGTGTCATATAACAAAATCTGAATCTCACCAACAGACTAACCAGGCGAGCATCGCAATATAAATGATGCATTCGTAAGTCATAACACAATGCGCCTTCTGAAATGCACACCCTTCTCTTGCAATACCAAGTAGTAATAACATCCATTTAGACGTCCGAAACCGTCCGTGTTGTCTAAGAATTCATGACTTTCCCTTCAAAACGGAACCGTGACCTTGCACATCCAAAATTCAATCCCCTTCAGTTAGAAACATTCTATTTGATCTCATCTAGGAGGAAATCCCAATACACAACATGTTTCCTCACACCAATAGGATGTATTCACCCCGAACCGTTATAGAAATCATCGAGAACCCCCTGAAAATCCATTGGCACATACCCAAGCTATAAGAACCGAATCCCTCTAACTCAACCAAGCCACGCAGTTGCCCAAAACCCATGAGCATTACCACGAAACACCTGTGGAGACCCACCACATCATAAGTACCCAAGGAACCGATCACATCATTACCGTGTTGATCCAATTTACTATCAAACCTCCATGTTTCCTCTGAGTTCCTTCTAGATTACCCTCAAGTTGATACCCCTCCTTGCGAGAACACCATGATCCTTACCCCAAAGCTCGCCATAAGAGATTCTAGCATAAAAACACACCGCCCTAAGGCCCATAAGTTGTTGCATCCCCTCTTAGCACCCCCAAAGTACCACAACCAAGGCACCCGCTCTGAAGGGACCTTCTGTGAATCTAAAGCCATTCCCTCCACCACTTAGTCTTCCTATTAGTGAAATGTATAATCCACAATGATGTAGAAATACCGCAAGCCTCGACACCATCCAATGTGAATCTTAAACTCTAGCCACAACCACTATGCCATCACTTAAACTTCCTGAGTCTAAACTCGTCAATAAGGCATGAGAATCAAATTCGTTCCACAAATTAAATAACATGAAAACCTTTCAATACACTCATAACTCGAGACTATACACCACATCAAGATAGAAACCAATACCCATTACCCCTTTTTACACCTCAAGCAGACTCATTTCGTCACATTCAATCACCTGAATATAGTCCGCAACCACATCTTACTCATCATTTAGTCACCCGACCACTCTCCTGGCACAATCTCCACTCATAGGGACACAACCGGACGTATAAGTCCAAAAGCACATGCTCACATAACCGAGATCCCCATGCTCAAACTACAGTCACAACCCGGGCTCAAGTCCTACAGACTGACCCATCATCAGCACACATGAATCATATCTCGCATCTCATCTAGGGACTCACAAGCCGTCGATGCTCCGTCGATACTAAGCGCTCGCATGCGCAAATGAATGCATGGAAGGAATTCAAAAAGTTACGCTCCAAGCGGAAAATCAATATCGCACGATAAGGAAAGAAGGATGGGAAGTTTATCCTAAATGCCCTGTAGCCTCTCGAAGATAGGTATAGACTTCATCATACCTATCCATAAGACTCTACTAGACACTTGCTCATGACTCGTAGAACCTATGAACCTAGAGCTCTGATACCACCTGTCATAACC
The DNA here is from genome assembly GCF_000390325.3 of Nicotiana tomentosiformis. Taxonomy (NCBI): domain Eukaryota; kingdom Viridiplantae; phylum Streptophyta; class Magnoliopsida; order Solanales; family Solanaceae; genus Nicotiana; species Nicotiana tomentosiformis. Next base: position 60,476,042 of record NC_090813.1, on the reverse strand, counting down.
CGGAATTCACTAGTCGTGATGGTACCTAACCCAACCCGCTAGGTAAGCCAATTAACGATTACCCATTTTTAATTAACTTAATAAAACAATTTAACAAAGGAGTTATCTAAATCTTATATATCCCTAAGGACTGGTAGTATAAATCATGAGCTTCTAAGAATAGAATTACAAGCTGATATGAAGTAAATACATCTTCTGTTTGAAAAGCACATAAACAGAGTTTTTATAAATCTAAGGCTACCATGAACAAGAGGCAGCTACAACAGGAATGCAAGTACATCTTCAATCCCGGTAACCATAGAGCACAGCAACAACAACAACCAATATCTGCATGCAATGTGCAGAAGTGTAGTATCAGTACAACCGATCCCATGTACTGAGTAAGTATCTTGTCTAACCTCGTCGAAGTAGTGACGAGGCTTTGATTTAAAGATGCTCATTGATAAAACTTGTAATGTAACTAACAATAGAACTATACTACAGTACAATAGAGTAGAGCACACGAAACGATTATACAAAGCAATAATGGAGTACTAAAAGAAAACACAATTCAACAAGTATCAAAATCTCACCCAATCCTTAAGCTGAGAGTGAAATCCAATAAATCACAACAATCACCTCAAAACTTTCATAATGTGATAAATATACTCAAGACATCAAATTCAACGGCACGGCAATACCCTTCGTGCATTTATCTCATCCTCACCTGTTACACCCTGTGCGTACCAAGGTGACATAATGAATATGAGACTTGTTAATCATGATTTAAATAATTTTAAAGTCATAATATGGCTATATATGATGTTTGGATAGAAAATATGAAGTTTGAGAAAAATCGGATTAAAGTTGCGGAAACACCGGCTAAGGATTTGCCCTGTAACAGAGCTTTTTGAGAAATCTATTTCGTATGCTATATGAGGTATTTTTGGGACATATTATATACCAAATTAAAGGTCTTGGAATGTAGTTTCCAGCTCACTTAACCGTTTATTTATACGACATCCGAATAAAAAGATATAAGCATCAGAATATGGGCGAATCAGAAGGTGCCAAGCTAGCACCTTTTGACTTTTCAAAAGTTGATATATATTTTGTTAATTCGTCTCTCTCTCTCTATTCATTTTTACATAGCATCTGACCAGAGAACTCCATAAAAATGGTGCTTAATCTCTCTAATAGTGCTTCAAACAAGACTATCATCTCGGACACGAAATCAAGAAGTGATAATATTAAAATGATCCCTACAACGTAAGTATCGCTATATTGCCTCTCTTTTTCTTTGTAGTTTGAGTTTTGGAATGTATTTAATTGTTAATAAAAATTCCTAATTTCTGTATTTAAGCTTTTAAATATCAAGAAAAGTTGACAAATTCATTTCCTAATAGTTAGACCTCACGGGACGGTGATCGGAAGCCGTGAGTTCGAGTTATTTGACTTATAGTGGATTGTTTTGTGGGCTATTTCGTGTTGCCTTTGGGCTGTATATTTTTCTAATGTTTAATAGAGTTTTGGAGGACAAATTGTGTGGAGAAACACCACATAATGACGGAATGGTGGGATGGTCGTTCGTCGTTATATGTTTTTAAGTTGTTTGACACTACTTTGGTTGTCGTTTTATGTATGAAGTGATCAGGGTGTGTGGGCTATTTTGTGATATATTGTGATAGAGATAAGTTTGAAAAATGATGCTTACATTTTGTTATTGTTGTGTTCTTTTTGTTGTTGGTATATGGTATTGGAGGAGGGCCTAGTTACAGGGGAGATGCTGCCCAAATTTACGTAAACGAGCTACTAGTTTAAGTTGAGTACTTAGCCTTTACTCAGCCTTTACTCAACACTGATTTTGAATCTCCTTATGACGTGGTAGATTGAATTGAGTTGTTTGAAGAATTTCTTGGAAGGTATTAAGGACTCAACGGAGTTAAGGTATGTTAAGGCTATCCCTTCTTTCCTTTTGGCATGATCCAAATGATACAAATAAAACGAGCAAAATACGCAACTTTCATAAATGACTCTATTCATAGAAATACTAGGGGTGTCTATATTCTTGATTCCCCATGTGAATTATTATTATATTCCCTATTCATGGGTCTCAGAAAAATACGTAATTGATAAAGTTTGTCCGAAAGGCATATTAATTTTATGATATTCGAGAAATCTTATTAACGTATTTCTTATGCATTTCATGCATTTATACATGTACATTGACCCATGACCAGAAGGCGTTATATACGCGTATCTTATATGTATATGGTATATGGGAAGAGGTTATGGCGTTATATACGCATCACCACCTGATCAGTTGGTATACGTTGATAATTTTGCCCACAGTGGCTGAGATGATATGATGGGATGCCCTCAGAGGCTTGATGATGTTATGTACACATATACCTATACATGGTATGGTATTTATATGCACATGCATGACATTATAAATTTTCATGATTCACAGAGCTATTCAGAATTTTAGGTTGAGTTCTTTACTCCATGTTTCTTTCATGTCTTTTATATACTACTGTCATACCTTACATACTCGGTACTTTATTTGTACTGACGTTCTTTTTGCCTGGGGAGGCTGCGTTTCATGCCCGCAGGTCCCGATAGACAGGTCGGGAGTCCTCCAAATAGGCTATCAGCTCAGTGGAAAGTGTTGGTGCGATTCATTTGCTCCAAAGTTGCTTATTTAGTTAGTATGATTTAGACGTGTATTGTTTGGTATGGCGGGGCTCTGTCCCGACCTTTATGATATTTATGTACTCTTAGAGGCTTGTAGACATATATCATATATACTGATACTGGTATGGCCTTATAGGCCAGTATGTCATATGTATAAGTTGGTATTTCATGCTGTATTCTACTTATCTCACGGCAGCCTCTCCGGCTCAGTTATCTATGATAGTATGATACGAAAAGATACGTCATGTTGGGACTCGGTTGAGTAAGGTACCGGGTGCCAGTCGCAGCCCATCGATTTGGGCCGTGACATCACCAATTATGCGTAAAGCAGTACCAACCAAATGACAGAAATGCCGATAACAGAAATGACAGAGTGGGAAATACGCAAATAACTATGGAGGACGAGAATGTACATGAGAACATCAGTAACAGACTGAACAGAAAGCATATAGGTAATGACAATGATTAGGAAAAAGGAATGTAATTTCAACTAACTAGCAAGGTGAAGGCATGAAGACAAATATGACAAAGGAAACCGACACATGATCTTTATAAGTTAGCAAGTAGGGACATGCACAACTAGTATGGAAGAAGACCTACACTTAAGTGCAACAAAACAGATGGCATGGATGAAAACATAACAGCAGGAAATAGGCATGATATTAGCAAGTTTAAGCAAATAGAAGGCATGATAACATGACAACAAAGGTGATAGAGGATAAAGACAGAACAATAACGACATATCACATAAGAACCATGAACACGATAATAACAATTCCAGGTAAAGACATGAGGGTATCTGCAAGAAAGAAATATCACAACACAATGCATGTCTCTCGTCCTCACTTGCACGGAAACACCCTTCGTGCCATGAACTCACCATAACATGAAAGCGTAATAATATAAATATAATGGCACGGCATCACCCTTGGTGTTTTTACTCACATAACATGGCACGACATCACCCTTCGTGCTTTTACTCACAATGATATCGCACGACATCACCCTTCGTGCTTTTACTCTCAATAATATGGCACGACATCATCCTTCGTGCTTCTACTCTCAATAATATGGCACGACATCATCCTTCGTGCTTTAACTCTCAAATAATATGGCACGGCATCACCCTTCGTACTTTACACTCTCCCTCACATGATAATGTATAAACAAAGGCACGGCATCAACCTTCGTGCTTTACACTCTTCCATATATGCCATATTACGGCGTGTATCCCGATCCACATATATATAGTCGACTGTGCTCACTGGGGGTGTACAGACTCCGGAGGAGCTTCTTCAACCCAAGCGCTATATTGCTGCGACATGTAGCCGATCCAATATTATTGCGGCGTGCAACCCGATCCAATATTTTTCTGGCGTGCAACCCGATCCATTAATATATATATATATATGTATATAGCCCAAAGACTTGTTGCGGCGTGCAACCCGATCCATATAAAATATAATCAATATCATATGCTGCGGCGTACAACCCGATCCCAAAATATCACTCTCACTCAGGCCCTCGACCTCACTCAGTCATCAATCTCTCCAGTCTCACTCACGGGCTCAAAATTCCATGAAACTAGCCCGACAACAATGATATGGTGTATCAATACACAAAAACTGAGACTCAGATATGATATGAATGCATGAATATGACTGAGTACAATATATCAATGAAATCAGTAAGATGACAGCAAGAAACGACCACTATGGGTCCTAACAATATCAGCATAAAGCCTAAACATGATAATTAGCATAATTGACAGCTTAACTACTTTATCACATAGTGACAACATAGATATCAACAAAATAGGGCCACTATACAGTGCCATGGAAACAACGGAATCACAATTCACAGGGTGCATGCCCACACGCCCGTCACCTAGCATGTGTGTCACCTCAATACCAATCACATAACATGTATTTCGGGGTTTCATACCCTAAGCACTAAGATTAGAAGAGTTACTTACCTCGAACAAGCCAATACCAATGCCAAATAAGCCAAGCAGTGCTCCAAAGATTCCATCTCGCGCGTTCCGACCTCCGAACGGCTCGAAACTAACCAAAAACAACTCAAATGCTTCAAACAATGCTAAATGAACCAATGCCGATCGAAAAGATCAAATCTTGAATCAAAAGCCCAAAATCGGCCAAAAGCCCAATCCGGGCCCGCACTTCGAAACCTGATAGAATTTATAAAATCCAACAACCCATTCAATTACGAATCCAACCATACTAGTTTCACTCAAATCCGACCCCAATTCGATGTTCAAAACTCAAATATTCATATTATGAAACTTTAGGCCAAAACCCCCAATTTCCTCTTTAAAATTCATCAACCAAAAGCTAAAATCGAAGATAGATTCATGAAATATAACCAAAACCGAGTAGAAAACACTTACCCTAATTCATATGGTGAAAATTGCTTCAAGAATTGCCTCAGTCCAAGCTCCATAGCTCTAAAAATGTAAAAATAGCTGAAACCCTCGAAATAGAGTACTTTATAATCAGCCTAGGCCTCCTCTTTCGCGAATGCGGGAAATCCATCGCGTTCGCGATGAATAAAACTCACACTGCCACAAAAGACTCTACGCATTCACGATACACCCCACGCGGACGCGATGAACACCGCTGCCAAAGCTTCACGAATGCGACTGACCTTACGCGATCGCATAGAAGAATGCTCAAATTCCCAGCTGCCAACCTCAACATTTTGCGAACGCGATCCTCCATATGCGAACGCGAAGAGGACTTTTCCCAACTCTACGTGAACGCGGGACATACTTCGCGATTGCAAAGAACAATTTGTTATTGCCATCAAAATACACTATGCGTTCGCGACACTAGCCACGCGAACACGATGAAGAACTGAGACACCAGAAAAACATCAGAACACAGCAGTACCAAAATGAAGAAAAATGATCCGAAATCAATCCGAAACACGCCCGAGCCTCTCGGGACCCCGTCCAAACATGCCAACAAGTACCATAACATAACACGGACCTACTCGAGGCCTCAAAACACACATAACAACATCGGAATGACGAATCACACCTCAATTCGAATTCAATGAACTTTGAAACTTCAAACTTCCACAACCGATGCTGAAACCTATCAAATCACGTCCGATTGACCTCAAATTTTGCACACAAGTCACATTTGACATTACGGACCTGTTCCAACTTCCGGAATCAGAATTCGACTCCGATATCAAAAAGTCCACTCCCGGTCAAACTTTCCAAAATTTTAACTTTCGCCATTTCAAACCAAATTCAACCACGAACCTCCAAATCAAAATCTGGGCGCTCTCCTAAGTCCAAAATCACCCAACGAAACTAACAAAACCATCAAAAATCCAATCCGAGGTCAGCTACTAAAAAGTAAAACTTGGTCAACTCTTTCAAATTTAAAGCTTCTAGCTGAGAATCGTTCTTCCAAATCAAATTCCGAATAACCTGAAAACCAAAACCGACGATTCACATAAGTCATAATACATCATACGGAGCTACCTGTGCCCTCAAACAACCGAGTGAAGTGTAAATGCTCAAAACGACCGGTCGGGTCGTTAGATCCTCTCTTACTTAAACATACGTTCGTCCTCGAACGTGCCAAGAGTTGTTCCAAAAGCCATCAACTCGCCGTGTAACCTTACCATGCACATACCCGGGGGTGATCTCATGTCACCCTATCCCATATAGGCCCGACAACACAGCATAACTATAGTTTCTTAATTCAACCTAGCCCATAAACCTTATAATCCAATTCCCAACATCCGAAATTTCTATAAGATCAGAATCTCACATCTACACACTGTATAACTTTGAACAAGTTGTACCAAAAGCCGTAACCATAACTCAAATACTCAAAACTCAAATATCACATAGCTCAAATGCTCGAATCAATGATTTCTAATCACAGTAGCTGCTCAAAATAACACAATACCGGTAATAAGCTCATATCAAACAAAACTCCATTCTAAAACCTTCGTACACTGCCAATAATGAAAGAAACATGCAGAACTCATAACCATTCATCAGATCAACAAGTCACGGTACTCCATCTACTTCGACAAGACTATAGCAAATTTCTAAGCCGACTTCCGATATTATCCTTCCAACCATGCTGTAATCTATTCCGATAGTATCCATTCTAGGTCCAATGACCTCATCTCATCCAACACGACCACTCTAGTGACATAACACACCCATACAATCTAAAGCCATAACCCGTGCAATACGTGTACCAATAAGCAACATTCCAAATGTACTCAACCATGGAAACCTGACTCAGATGGGAGAACTATCCCGCAAGCTTAACAAGTACCACCACAACGTAATGCTAAGAACCTAACACACACCGTAGAACCAAAACACACGAATCTAACACGAGGGATCATATCTCAATATAACTCTGCTGCAATGCGTGACCCCATCCAAACACTGATCCATATGAAATACCTCAGCCGCCATGTTCAAAATCAATAACCACGCGCAATCCGACATCAAGTACTCAAAGTGCATTACCATAACCACGGAGAAGTAGATGACACAATGCCACACAAAACCCGAAAGGACATAACTCATACGCCATCAACCATGCAATACCCAATTACTCATCTCGCTCAAATTCCGCTATAAGGCCCCAATAGAACCGCACCATATGTGCATATAACCAACGAATCACAACTTCTCATAGCATAAAAGAGTAACTCACATATCATCTCAGAACACTTATGCTCAACAACAATCGAATGGCACATCCCTCAACTATAGCAGTACGGAGCCAACCAATCCGGCTCGGTGTAGAATACATATCCTAATTGGGCCTACCAATGGACCCCTAAATCGACTCTGGTCACCCACAAATAGATAAATAACCCTCCGAAAATCCACAATGACTGAATCATAACACATACTATCATCTAGCTAGCTTCGGCCACAACCTCACAGTCCACAACCATGAAACAATTTGCTCCTAATAACTCCCAGCCTCTAAATCCATAAAACACACAAATCACCATATCTGATTGCATATCCACCTCCGGAATATCTAACACATCTCTCATACAAGATCATCCCACTAGGAATACTTCTAAAATTCTTCCGTGCCACATAGCAAAATTTGAATATCAGCAGTCGATCAACCAGAAGAATGCCACAATACCAATGAAGTATCCATAAATCAAAACACATTGCTCCTTCTGAAATGTATACTCTCATCAGGCCATACCGATTAGTAATATCATTTACCTAGTCATCTAAAACCGTCTATGCTTCCAAATGAAACTGTGATCCCGCTTACGTAAATCTCAATCCCATACAACACACCGCATATACCATGCCATCATATGAAAATACGAGAACTTCATAGTACGCTCCGAGTCACAAGCAACTACATACTCAATTAGCCAAGGACCTTCCATTTGATTTCATCTAGGAGAAATTCACTATACACCACATGCTCCTCACGCCAGCAGGAAATATACCCCTCGAACCTTGGTAAAAACCATTGAGAACTATTCGAAACCCATCTGCCCATAACCAAGCTATCTGAACCAAATCTCTCTAACTCAACCCAGCCACGCAGGTTGCCAAAATCCAAGAGCATTGCCACGAAACACCTGTAGAGACTAGCCATGTCATAAGTACCCAAAGAGCCGATCATACCCGTTACTGTGCTAACCCAACCTACTACCAAGCTGTCCTATTTCTCCAAGTCCTTTCCAAATTGCCTTCAAATTGATACTTCTCCTTGCTAGAACACCACGATCCCTAACCAAAATTCACTACACAAGAGACCCTAGTATAAAACTATAATGCCCTAAGGCCCATAAGCCGCTGACTCCCCTCTTAAGCACCCCAAGGCACCACAACCGAGACACCCACTCAAAAGTGAACCTAAAATTATTTCCTTCACCTTCTTGATACTGAATTGCAAAATCCACAATGATATAAAAATGCCACAAGTCTCGACACCATCCCATGCAAATATCAGATCCTAGCCATATGCCAATCCGAAATTCTCAATTCTACATATAATTCTTGAATCCATTAGAACCATTCTCAAGAGTCATCCACTCTACTCAAATCTCAATTAAACCAACCAAACGGACCGAACGACCTGTGCCCCATTAGCACATCAACACCCAAGGGAATAAAGAGTAACCCACACTCCTAAGCAACTAAGAAAATTCCTACTCCATGTACACTACATCATTTGCGAATAATCACTCAATTATTTTATGATTCCCATATACCCATAAAGTGCAATACAACATGTATCCAAAAATTCCTTTACCTGATTCATCCTCGATTTCAACCCCTGTAGTCATAGCTGATTCACCAGTATACCCCGAATCGAAACCACTACCACACATAACTGTGCAATCAACTCGTCGATAGCAGACTCCTCCACTTGGCTCAAAGCCATGGAATAAAACATCTGACTACTTACAATAACCATACCCCATTACTACCATAATACCACAGTGAGATTCTACTAAATTCTTCATCCGCTCATGCAACACCAAACATCTAGTACCTCAAATCATCTGCAAATCTCGCGTTCATCCTCGTGATGGTTAAGTCAACTTCCACAGGCGATCCAAACTCAAATTGCAACATATATCATTCACTGGTAAAAGAGAACTCTCTACAAAACTTCATAAGGACCACACAACCTCAGGACACCTCGCAGGAGATAACCTACCTGCTCTGCCTCAAACTGATATCTCTCTATACCCTTCCACAGTCACAACTACTACGCAATCACTTAATCTTCTTGATTCTGAACTCATCAACAAGACATGAGAATCTACTTTACTCCATAACTAAACAACATGAGAGATCCCTCAACACACCCATAACTCGAGACTATATGCCAAATCAAGACAAAAATCAAACACCCGATAGTCCTTTCTACCTCTCAAGTAAACTCTTCTCGTCACATTCGAATGATCCGAACACATCTCGCTATCATATCATACTCACAACATAGCCATTTCACCGCTCATCGAGCCACAAATTCCTCTCGTAGGAACATTACCGGACATATGAGTCCAAATCTACAAGTTACCACTGAAGCAACCGAGCTTAAGCTGCGGGCCCATTACTAAAACACAGAATACACATCTCGAACCTCGTTCATAGAATCACAAGCCGGTGATGCACAACTGATACCGAGCACTCATGCGCATATGAATGCGTGGAAGGAATTCAAAGAGTTACGCTTCAAGCTGAATCAGTGTCGCACGATAAGGAAAGAAAGATGGGAAGTATATCCTAAATGTCTTGTAGCCTCTTGAAGATAGGTATGGACGTCATCATACCGATCCATAAGACTCTACTAGACACTTGCTCATGACTTGTAGAACCTATGAACCTAGAGCTCTGATACCACCTTGTCACGACCCAAAATCTGACTAGTCATGATGGCACCTAACCCAACCCACTAGGTAAGCCAATTAACCACTAACCAATTCCAATAACAATCAATAAAGCAATTAAGTAAAAAAATTATCTGAATCTGATATATTCCCCAAGAACTGGTAGTACAAATCATGAGCTTCTAAGAATAGAGTTTACAAAACTGAAATGAATTAAATACATAATCTGTTTGAATAGTACATAAATAGAGATTCATAGACCTAAAGCTACCAAGAACACGGGGCAGCTACAACCGGGACGTAGCTACATCTTCAAATCCAGCTCTCATCGAACACAACAACATCAACAACCAACATCTGCACGCAAGGTGCAGAAGTGTAGTATGAGTACAACCGACCCAATGTACTCAATAAGTAACAAACCTAACCTTAGGTTGAAAGTAGTGACGAGCTAACAAAAAGGTCGGGTACAACACTAATATTCCACCACAGTTCATAATAGCATAGTACAATAACAAAAGAGTATCTCGAAAATAAAAGGCTCATTTCGTTCACAGTTCCAAAAAAATAGGCATTTCAAGTATCTCAGTGAAAACCCAAAATCTTTTACCGAAAACGCCAAAGTACGAGTAAGTTTGAAAGCTGTGGTTTTTTCCAAAACTCCTTTCAACAAATAGTAAGACTTTTCATTTTCAGATAGCATGAGGAAAGTAATCCTCTATGCCTACATGTTAAGATACAGGTAAAATCATAAATGTCCCCACAACTGGGTAGCAGAAGGAAATGCACCTCTATGCATGTATAACAAGTACGCATGTCAAATACAATGCATCTAAATGATGAGCTCATATACTCACACTCTCAGAGTACTCAATCTCACTGTCTCGCATTCTCTCTCACTGTGCTCAGCACACTCAATCACTCAGTGTTGTACAATACTTGCTACGGCGTGTAGCCCGATCCATATATGACCATAAAGCCCATTACGGCGTGCAGCCCGATCCACATATATATAGTCGACTGCGCTCACTTGGGGTGTACAGACTCCGGAGGGGCTCCTTCAGCCCAAGCGCTATATTGCTACGACGTGTAGCCCAATCCAATATTATTGCGGCGTGCAACCCGATCCAATATTTTTGTGGCGTGCAACCTGATCCAATAATATATATATATATATATATATATATATATATATATATATATATATAGCCCGAAGACTTGTTACGGTGTGCAACCCGATCCATATAAAATATAATCAATATCATATGCTGCGGCGTACAACCCGATCCCAAAATGTCACTCTCACTCAGGCCCTCGGCCTCACTCAGTCATCAATCTCTCTAGTCTCACTCACGGGCTCAAAATTCCATGAAACTAGCCCGACAACAATGATATGGTGTATCAATACACAACAACTGAGACTCAGATATGATATGAATGCATGAATATGACTGAGTACAATATATCAATGAAATCAGTAAGATGACAGCAAGAAACGACCCTATGGGTCCTAACAATATTAGCATAAAGCCTAAACATGAAATTTAGCATAATTGACAGCTTAACTACTTTATCACATGGTGACAACACAGATATCAACAAAATAGGGCCACTATACAGTGCCATGGAAACAACGGAATCACAATTTACAGGGTGCATGCCCACACGCCCGTCACCTAGCATGTGCATCACCTCAATACCAATCACATAACATGTATTTCGGGGTTTCATACCCTAAGCACTAAGATTAGAAGAGTTACTTACCTCGAACAAGCCAATACCAATGCCGAACAAGCGAAGCGGTGCTCCAAAGATGCCATCCCGCGCGTTCCGACCTCCGAACGGCTCGAAATTAAACAAAAACAACTCAAATGCTTCAAACAATGCTAAATGAACCAATCCCGATCGAAAAGATCAAATCTTGAATCAAAATCCCAAAACCGGCCAAAAGCCCAATCCGGGCCCGCACGTCGGAACCCGATAGAATTTATAAAATCCAATAACCCATTCAATTACGAATCTAACCATACTAGTTTCACTCAAATCCGACCCCAATTCGATGTTCAAAACTCAAAAATTCATATTATGAAACTTTAGGCCAAACCCCCCAATTTCCTCTTTAAAATTCATCAACCAAAAACTAAAATCGAAGATAGATTCATGGAATATAACCAAAACCGAGTAGAGAACACTTACCCCAATTCATATGGTAAAAATTGCTTCAAGAATCGCCTCAATCCGAGCTTCATAGCTCCAAACATGTAAAAATGGTTGAAACCCTCGAAATAGAGTACTTTATAATCTGCCCAGGTCTCCTCTTTCGCGAACGCGGGAAATCCATCGCGTTCGCGATGAATAAAACTCACACAGCTACAAAAGACTCTACGCATTTGCGATACATCCATGCGAACGCGATGAACATCGCTGCCAAAGCTTCGCGAATGCGACTGACCTTACGCGATCGCATAGAAGAATGCTCAAATTCCCAGCTACCAACCTCAACATTTCGCGAACGCGATCCTCCATACGCGAACGCGAAGAGGACTGTCCCCAACTCTATGTGAACGCGGGACATACTTCGTGATCGCGAAAAACAATTTGTTGTTGCCATCAAAATACACTACGCGTTTGCGACACTAGCCACGCGAACACGATGAAGAACTAAGACACCAGAAAAACAGTAGAGCACAATAGTACCAAAATGAAGAAAAATGATCCGAAATCAATCCGAAACACGCCCGATCCCCTTGGGACTCTGTCCAAACATGCCAACAAGTCCCATAGCATAACACGGACCTACTCGAGGCCTCAAAACACACATAACAATATCGGAACGACGAATCACATCACAATTTGAATTCAATGAACTTTGAAACTTCAAACTTCCACAACCGATGCCGAAACCTATCATATCAAGTCCGATTGACCTCAAAATTTTGTACACAAGTCACATTTGATATTACGGACCTGTTCCAACTTTCAGAATCGAAATCTGACCCCAATATCAAAAAGTCAACTCCCGGTCAAGCTTTCCAAAATTTCAACTTTCGCAATTTCGAGCCAAATTCAACCACATACCTCCAAATCAAAATCCGGACGCGTAACTAAGTCCAAAATCAACCAACGGAGCTAACGGAACTATCAAAAATCCAATCCGAGGTCAGCTACTAAAAAGTCAAACTTGGTCAACTCTTTCAAATTTAAAGCTTCTAGCTGAGAATCATTCTTCCAAATCAAATTCCGAATAACCTGAAAACCAAAACCGACGATTCACATAAGTCATAATACATCATATGGAGCTACTCGTACCCTCAAATAATCGAGCGAAGTGTAAATGCTCAAAATGACCGGTCGGGTCGTTACATCCTCCCCCACTTAAACATACGTTCGTCCTCGAACGTGCCAAGAGTTGTTCCAAAAGCCATCAACTCGTCGTGTGATCTTACCATGCACATACCCGGGGATGATCTCACGTCACCCTATCCCATAGAGGCCCGACAACACGGCATAACTATAATTATTAATTCAACCTAGCCCATAAACCTTAGAATCTAATTCCCAACATTCGAAATTTTTATAAGATCATAATCTCGCATCTACACACTGTATAAGTCTGAACAAGCTGTACCAAAAGCCGTAACCATAACTCAAATTTCGAATAACCTGAAAACCAAAACCGACGATTCACATAAGTCATAATACATCATACGGAGCTACTCGTGCCCTCAAACAACCGAGCAAAGTATAAATGCTCAAAACGACATGGTCGGATCGTTATAGCCTGCACATAGATGAGCTATATCTTCTGTTGTCCAAACATTGTTTGATTCGGTGAAACTACTGATCTTATAGAATTAATTGAGTTAAGTACTTTCTTAAATTACTTTGCCTTTTTACTTTTTCCAAATTGAATCTGTTGAAGATTCATGAAGGCTGCTACCATTTAAAAGTGTCCTGTTTTCTTCCACCTTGACACCTTCACTTTGACAGATGTCTATTGTTTTGCTTCTTTCTTTCAGGTGATTTTTGGTTTTAAAAAAAAATTAAGAAGAGGGTATAACTTAATATAAAGGGATTCCACAAATGCCTCCCCGATCTCCATACATGTATGTCGAGCAAATTTTATCGCTGGAACATGTGTGTTGTTGTCTTCTTGGAAAAAATTTACTATACAAATTATCCTAACATCCTGTATTGGTTACTCTTTTTGAATACAGTTACATTCACTTTTGCGCCTGCTTTCTAGATGCTCCAATACTAGGAAAATGCCGCGGCGACACGAGGTTAGCGTACTTGATTACAAATCTAGACTCCAATTGCTTTTTCTAAACTTAACTAAATATTCATTTTGCTATACTTTCTGTGATAGTGAAATATTGAAAGTATTACTAAAATATTGAGATATAAAACTATACTATAATAATGTGGAATATATAATAGTAATTAATAAGAGGTTTGGTTGGTACTAATACATTGTATGCAAAGAGAGATTGTGGTAACTGGTTCTCAGCAAGTTCCCTGCTTGAATCGTAGCCAACTATATAATTGATTTTCTTGGCTAAACATCTTGTTTGGCATACTATAATAACAATTCCTATACTGTGTTTCTTGTGATCTTTAACTTTTTGGTTGTATTTCTATTTGAATTCTCTGTTCATGCAAAGAGTCTTACACAAATAAAATATTCAAATTAACCCGCTATGAATAATCCATGAAATTGTCCTTTATTTAATTTCAATAATTAATAATCTTTTTAGTTTGCGTAAAAATATATGGAGTCATAAAATTGGAGAGGGCAAACTTACTTTTGTACATTGTTTGGCATAGCTCACCTAGGTTTTAGTAATGCCTTTACTATGTTTGGAATGTATTAGATTCTTCAACATCTAAAATTCTGTTTTGATGTTATGTTTTCTTTTGCTTTTATGGCCACGCTTAAATCACCAGTGATTTAAATTGATCTTTCTTGGCATGAATTGAAGTGTTTAAGCTACAAAGTTTATCGTAACTGTTTTTTTGATTCAACTATTTTCTATTTCATATATGCTCTGACTTTTACTAATTATTAAACAAGTACTTTTTTTATCACTTACCTAAAATTTTGCCATCTTGTATATTTCAACTTATGCGCTTCTACAACAAGCATGTGATCATTATCATATTTTTCCCTAAAGATATGTAACCTTCTAATTTATAACATGTTTATTTGTTTGCAGATATTTTGGGTCAAGAACTACCAGAAAAAGGACCAGAAAGAAAACCAGAGACCGCATATGTAAATAGTTATATCATACATGTTGTAACTGCTGTGACACTTTAAGCATCTCTTAATGTGATGCTCCCGTGGATGCAAATAATGTATATTTTGTTCAAAATGTATGTAAATAATGTGTATGATTTAGCATGAAATATTATCTACTGGATTCCATACTTCTTCATTAATACCTACTATATTTGCAATTAGATAACACACAAAGTCAAATAATATTGGGCCTGTGCTGGCACGGGCTGCACCAACCTAGTAGATCAAGAATTAGGTATACCTCTTTCTTGAAGGTTCCAAGGTCTGAACCGACCTACGTATTAAAATAGAAAGAGTTAAAGAAATAATTTGTATAACATAAATTAAAGAAACCAGCTAGGATTATCTTAATAGGTTACCTTATGTCACGACCCAAACTAACCCCTGTCGTGATGGCGTCAATCGTGGAACTAGGCAAGCCGACTCATTTCCAAAACAAACCGATATTTTCATTTCAAAGATAATTTCAATATTATTTAACATAAAAACCTTCGTAAATGAGTTCAAATCAAAATAAAAGTGTGGAAACAAAAGCCCGACATCGGGGTATCACTAGTCATTAGCATCTACTACAATCTGTCTAACAATATCAAGGCTAACTCAGCCTGAAAAATAGCTAAATACAACTAGAGAAAGATAAGAGGGAGAAGAGCAGGGGCTGCGATCGCCAACAGCTACCTTGCTATCTCCGAGAAAATCTGTAACCAGAAAAATCAACAACCGCTACCGTGTCCAGCTACACCTGTATCTGCACACAAGGTGCAGGTAGTAACGTGAGTACGCCAACTCAGCAAGTAACAACAATAAATAAAGATTGAGCAGTAGTGACGAGCAATAAAGCATATCAAGTTTATATCACAAAAATTCAGTAAAGTACAACATGCTTTAAAAATTATTGCTTGAATCAAATCATCTCGTTTAAACCCGGTTTCAGTGAAAATTATTTAAAGATATTTTTCCAACAGTTTTTCAAACAAAGGCTCAATGCAAAGGTGAGCAAAAATAATGAAATCATAAACAACCCCTCGGGCAAACCTCACAGTCACTCGTGCCACTCGGGCATACCTCACAATCACTCTTGCCACTAGGGCATACCTCACAATCACTCTTGCCACTCGGGCATACCTTACAATCACTCATGCCTCCTAGTCACTCAGCACTCGGCACTCGCACTCAGTAGGAACTTGCGCTCACTGGAGGTGTGTACATACTCCGGAGGGGCTCCTTCAGCCCAAGCGCTATAATCTGCACGGACAACTCACGTGCTGCACGGATAACTCACGTGCTATAATAATAAAGTATGTTGCAGGCGGGCAGCCCCGATCTACACTCATCCTCACAATCAGGCCCTCGGATGATATCAACATGCTGCGGCGTGCAGCCCAATCCCATAAATATCCTCAAAAATTAGACCATCGGCCTCACTCAGTCATAAACCTCTCAAGCCACTCGGGCATTTCAGTAAAACAGGGCATTCGACCCAAAACATTTATATGCATCAAAATAGAGTCACAAAAACTGATTATACGGTAAACAAGTATAAACATGACTGAGTATAGATTTTCAATCAAAAATAATGAGAGGATAGTAAGAAAAAGCCCCTAAGGGTCCAAACAGTACTGGCGCAAGGCCCAAACATAGCATTCATCCCAATTTACAGAAATTCTTTCTAAAACATATAAGTATCATATAATTTCCATAAAATATGCAACTTTACAGTTGCTACGGGACGGACCAAGTCACAATCTCCAATAGTGCATGCCCACACGCCCGTCACCTAGCATGTGCGTCAGTTCAAAATAGTAGAATGATACGAAATTCGGGGTTTCATACCCCCAGGACTAGATTTACAATCGTTACTTACCTCAAATCGGTCAAATCTCTACCTCACAATGCTCTTGCCTCTGGACTCGGCCTCCAAATGCTCCAAACCTATTCACAATCAGTGCAATACCATCAATACGCGCTAATGGAATGAATTCCACAAGAAAAGCTATAAAATTAGACCAAAACCTGAAATTGGCTCAAACCCGGCTCCCGGGCCCACGTCTCGAAATCTGACAAAATTCACAAAACTAGAAAGCACATTCACTCACAAACCTAACCATACCAAATTTATCAAAATCCGACATCGTTTGGTCCTCCAAATCCTTAAATTACTCTCCAAAACATTCCAAGCCCTAACCCCTCATTTTTTACTAATTATAATGATTAAACAGCGAAAAATCACCATATATACGAGTATTAGGGCTCAAGCAACTTACCTCACTGATAGCCCTTGAATCACCCTTCAAAAATCCCTCCACAAGCTCCAAAAATCGACTTGAAAATGGTGGAAATGAACCAAATTCGCGAAGGGGCCTATTTATGGTTTCTACCCAGGTTTTTCGCACCTGCGGAAACTTTCACGCTTCTGCGCCACCGCACTTGCGAAAAAATCCATCGCAGGTGCGGAACTCACTTAGGAGCCCAGCTTCCGCATCTGCGGCCCAAAACCCCGCGCCTGCGAAGGCGCACCTGCGCTTTTCCTCCGCTTCTGCGAAGCCTGCCCAACATCCCCCTTTCCGCATCTGCGCCCCAGGTTTCGCACCTGCGGGCTCGCAGATGCGACCTCCAAATCGCACCTGCGCAACCTGCCTAACCCAACATTGCCTGCACCTACGCACTCCCCACGCGCACCAGCGGCCTCACACCTGCGACTCTTTCTTTCGCAGGTGCGAAAATAGCAGTAGCAGCAGCTTCAGCTGCATTTTCCAACTTCGACAAATCTGTTAACCACCCGAAATCAACCCGAGGCCCTCGGGACCTCAACCAAAAATATCAATAAGTCATATATCAACATAACAACTTAGTCGAACCTTCGAATCACTCAAAACAATATCAAATCATCAAATTACCCTCGGATTCAAGCCTAAGAACTTCTAAATTTCTAAATTCGGCAACCGATGCCAAAACCAACCAAACTACGTCCGAATGACCTCAAATTTTGCACACACATCACAAATGACACTACGAACCTACTCCAACTTCCAAAATTCTATTCCGACCCCGATATCAAATTTTCCACTGCCGACCGAAAATTGCCAAATTTCCAATTTCGCCAATTCAAGCCCAATTCTACCACGGACCTCCAAATTACATTCCGGACGCACTCCTAAGTCCAAAATCACGTAACGGAGCTAAAGAAATCATCAAAATTCCAATCCGAGGTCAAATGCTAAAGAATCAAATTTTGGTCAACTCTCCCAATTTAAAGCTTCAACAATGAAATTCCTTCTTCCAATTCGATTACGAAATACCTGCGTCCCAAAATCGATGATTCACACAAGTCAAAGTACATCATACGGAGCTACTCATGCCCTCAAACAACCAAGCGAAGTGCAAATGTTCAAAACAACCGGTCAGGTCGTTACATCCTCCCCCACTTAAACATACGTTCGTCCTCGAACGTGCCCAGAGTTGTTCCAAAAGCCATCAAATCGCTGTGTAGCTTTCACATGCACATACCCGGGGGTGATCCCACGTCATCCTATCCCATACAGGTCCGATAGCATAGCATAACTGGAATTTCTCAATTCAACCTAGCCCACAAGCCTTCGAATCAAATTTCCAACATCCGAAATTTCCTATAAGATGAGAAGTTTGCATCTACATACCGTATAAGTCTGAACAATCTGTACCAAAAGCTGTAACCATAACTCAAATACTCAAATTCAAATACCGCATAGCTTGAATGCTCAAAGCAATGATTTCAAATCACAGTATCGACTCAAATCAATCCAGTGCCAGTAATAAACCTCATTTCAGACAAACCCTCGTTCTAAAACCTTCGTACAATGCCCATGATGAAAGAAACATACCGAATTCATAAACATTCATTAGACCATCAGGTCATGGAGCTCTCGTTCCTTCTACAAGAACTATAGCCAATTTCAAAGACGACTTCTGATATTATCCTCCCAATTATACCACAATCAAATCTGATAGCATCCATTCTAGGCCCAATGACCTTGTCTCCTCCAACACGACCACTCTAGTGACATGACACATCAATACAATTTAAAGCCACAACCCGTGCAATCCGTGCACCAGATAGCAACATTCCAAATGTACCCAATCGTAACAATGACCCAAACAGGAGAACCGTTCCGCAAGCTCGACGAGTACCACCCCGACACAATGCTAAGAACCCATCACACACCGCAGAACCATAACATATGAATCTTACACAAGGAATCATATTTCCACATAACTCTGCTGCAATACGCGACCCTATCCAAATATTGGTCCATATGAAACACCTCAAGCCACCCTGCTAAAATCAATAACCATGCGCAATTCGACATCAAGTACCCAAAGTGCATTACCATAACCACAGAGAAGCAAACGACACCATGCCACATAAAAACCGAAAGAACATGACCAATACATCATCAACCAAGGGATATCCAATACTATTCTCGCTTAAATTCTGCTATAAGGCCACAATAGAACCGCACCATATGTGCATATAACCAACGAATCACAACTCTTCGTAGCATAGAAGAGTAACTCACCGATCATTTCAGTGCACGAATAAGCTTCACATCAACCGAATGGAATATCCTTCAACAATAGCAGTATGGAGCCAATCAATCCGGCTCGGTGTAGAATACACATCCTAATTGAGCCTACCAATGGGCCCCGAATCAACTATGGTCAGCCACCGATAGATAAACAACCTCCGAAAGTCCACAATGACGGAATCATAATACCTTCTATCATCTGGCTAGCTCCGGCCACAACTTCACAGTCCACCACCATGAAACAATCTGCTCATGAGAACTCCCAATCTTCAATTCCATAGAACACATAAATCACCATATTTGATTCCACCTCCACCGCCCGAATGCCTAATACCTCTCTCATACACAATCATCCCACGAGAAATACTTTAAAAATTCTTCCGTGCCACCTGGAAAAAATTTGAATATCAACAGTCGATCAACCAGGAGAGTGCCACAATACCAGCAAAGTACCCATAAATCAAAACACACTGCCCCCTTCTGAAATGTACACTCTCATCAAGCTATACCAGATAGTAATATCATTTACCTAGTCATCGGAAACCGTTCATGCTGCCTAAGAATTTATGTCCTTCCCTTCAAAACTGAACCGTGACCTGGTACATATAAATCTTATTCCCGCACAACATACCACATATATTATGCCATCATGTGACAAGCATAAGAATTCCATTATTAACTCTGAGTCACTAGCAAATTACATACCTTATTAGTCAGAACCCTCTTTCTTGCTTCTTTCTAGGAGGAAATCATAACACACAACATGCTCCATACATCGGTAAAAAATATCTGGTTCAAACCATGGTAGAACCCATCATGAACACTTTGAAATCCATTTGCACATAACCAAGCTATCTGAACTGAATTTCCTCTAACTCCACCAAGCCACACAGGTTGCCAAATTCGAGAGCATTACCACGAAACACCTGTAGATACTAGCCACATCATAAGTACACAAATAATCGATCATACCCATTACTGTGCTACCCCAACCTACTACCAAGCTGTCCTATTTCTCCGAGTCCTTTCCAAATTGCCTTCAAATTTTCTTATTAGAACACTACTGTTCTTAACTAAAACTTGCCCCACGAACTCTAGCATAGAATCACACCGCCCTAAGGCTTATAAGCCGCTGAATTCTTTTATTTTATTTATTTATTTATTTATTTTTTTGTATCCCATAGGTACCATAACCAAAAATGCTTACTTCGAAGAGACTTTATGTGAACCAAAAATTGTTTCCTTCACCTTCTTGATACTAAAATGCATAATTCACAATGATATAAAATGCCACAAGTCTCAACACTGCTCAATGCAACTCCCAGTTTTCTAGCTATATATATAAATATTGAAAATTCTAAATCGCTACATATAAATCTTGAATCCATTAGAACCATTCTTGAGAGTCATCCTCGATCTCGACCTCTGCAAGTCATAACTGATTCACCAGTATACCCCGAACTGAAACTAATACGACACATAACTATGCAATTCACTCGTCGATAGCAGACTCCCCCACTTAGCCTTAAGCTGCAATTATATAAAATTAGAACCTGTAAGGATTTCTCCTTCTCAATTACCAAGGTCTCTCACCGTTAACTTGCCAGACTTCTCGAAGTCTTTTATTAAGCTTTTCATGAATATTCTGAATCTCCAGCCAAAATCACACACGCGACCTCCTATCGGGTAGCGAGTAATATTCCTCGCAAAAGCTTCATCAACATCACGCCACCGCTAGCTGCACACAGGAGATAACCCACATGTGGAATTCCTTACCGACATCTTCCAATGACACTGCACTGAGTGCAACGACCACTAAATCCGTAAATTCTCCTGAGTTCATGCTCGCCCACCATTTGTATAAGTCTGCACTTTCCCTATTGACATCAACTGTATGTCAACAATACCTTCCGAACTCAAGTTATATTGCACCTGACATGATAATCAGATCTTCACGCCTCTATTTATTTCAAACACACTCCTTTCTGCCATATTCAATTTTCCTTTGTATACTAACCATCACTCCAAATAGAGTCTGCATGCCGATTCACATACTAACACGATTCCAAACCATTCTACACTTTCTCAAGGTGCACGACTACCCTACTAGTGAATTCATATGCTAATCTACCACTCTTACTTCGGTTAAATCATCTCCTTTAAGAAACTTATCAACCTCTACTTCTCCTACTTGACCTGCTAGAACTTCAACCACCGTGAAACACTTCCCAGCATGTCTTCCCTCATAATTTGCTACCCAACTGCTGCATCAAATTGAAATGTATCTCTGTCGCACCTGAACCAATAAAATGTTACCGACTCTAAGTCTCTTCGAAGATCATCTTTCTCGAGCCATGAACATCAAAAATACCCATTCGCAACCACAATTACTACACAATCACTTACTCTTCTTGAGTCCAAACTCATTGACAAGAGATGAGAATTTAATTTGCCCCAAAATTTAACAACGTGAAAGATCCTTCAAAACATTCACACTCGAGACCGTACATCACATCAAAACG
The DNA here is from genome assembly GCF_000390325.3 of Nicotiana tomentosiformis. Lineage (NCBI taxonomy): Eukaryota > Viridiplantae > Streptophyta > Magnoliopsida > Solanales > Solanaceae > Nicotiana > Nicotiana tomentosiformis. Next base: position 60,453,588 of record NC_090813.1, on the reverse strand, counting down.
AAAATCAAACGCCCAATGGCCATCCTTTACATTTCAAGAAAACACTTTTCATCACATTTACATCGTCTTAACACATCCCATAGTTACATCATACTCATCACAAAACCATTCCACCGCTCATCGAGCCACAAATTCCACTCATAGGGGCATTACCGGACATAAGAGTCCAAATGTACAGGTTACAACTGAAGCTACCGAGCAAAAACTACGGTTTAAACCTGGCCTTAAGTCCTCCAGACTAGCCCATCACCAAAACACATAATACACATCTCGAACCTCGTTCATAGAATCACAAGCCGGCGATGCACAACTGATATCGAGCGCTCATGTGCGCATACGAGATGCGTGGAAGGAATTCAAAGAGTTATGTCTCAAGCTGAATCAATTTCGCACGATAGAATACAAGAAAGTGAAATTTTCCTAAGGGTTCTGCAGCCTCTCGAAGATAAGTACAGACGTCTCCGTACCGATCCGCAAGACTCTACTAAACCCGCTCATAACTCGTGAGACCTATGTAACCTAGGCTCTGATACCAATCTGTCACGACCCAAACTAACCCCTATCGTGATGACGCCTATCGTGGAACTAGGCAAGCCGACTCATTTCCAAAACAAACCGATATTTTCATTTCAAAGATAATTTCAATGTTATTTGACATAAAAACCTTCGTAAAGGAGTTCAAATCAAAATAAAAGTGCGGAAGGAAAAGCCCAACATAGGGGTGTCATTAGTCATGAGCATCTACTACAATCTGTCTAATAATATCAAGGCAAACTCAGCCTGGAAATAGCTAAATACAACTAGAGGAAGATAAGAGGGAGAAGAGCAGGGGCTGCGATCGCCAATAGCTACATTACTATCTCCGGGAAAATCTGTAACCAGAAAAATCAACAACTGCTACCGTGTCCAGCTACACCTAGATCTGCACATAAGGTACAGGGAGTAACGTGAGTATGCCAAGTCAGTAACAACAATAAATAAAGAGTATGCAGTAGTGACGAGCAATAAAGCATATCAAGTTCATATCACAAAAATTCAGTAAAGTACAACATGCTTTAAAAATCAGTGTTTGAATCAAATCATCTCGTTTAAACCCTGTTCCAGTAAAAATCATTTAAAAATATTTTTCCAACAGTTTTTCAAACAAAGGCTCAATGCAAAGGTGAGCAAAAATGATGAAATCATAAATAACCCCTCGGGCAAACCTCACAGTCACTCGTGCCACTCGGGAATACCTCACAATCACTCTTGCCACTCGGGCATACCTCACAATCACTCATGCCTCCCAGTCACTCAGCACTCGCACTCAGTAGGTACCTGCACTCACTGGGGGTTTGTACAGACTCCGGAGGGTCTCCTTCAGCCCAAGCGCTATAATCTACACAGACAACTCACGTGCTATAATAATAAAGTATGCTGCAGGCGGGCAGCCCCGATCCATACTCATCCTCACAATCAGGCCCTCGACCGATATCAAACATGCTACGGCGTGCAACCCGATCCCATAAATATCCTCATAAATCAGGCCCTCAGCCTCACTCAGTCATAAACCTCTCAAGCCACTCGGGCATTTCAGTAAAATAGGGCATTCGGCCCAAAACATTTATATGCATCAAAATAGAGTCACAAAAACTGATTATGTGGTAAACAAGTGTAAACATGACTGAGTATAGATTTTCAATCAAAAACAATGAGAGGATAGTAAGAAAAAGCCCCTAAGAGTCCAAACAGCACTGGCGCAAGGCCCAAACATGGCACTCATCCCAGTTTACAGAAATTCTTTCTAAAACATATAAGTATCATATAATTTCCATAAAATATGCAACTTTACAGTTGCTACGGGACGGACCAAGTCACAATCTCCAACAGTGCATGCCCACACGCCCGTCACCTAGTATGTGCGTCACTTCAAAATTGTAGAATGATACAAAATTCGGGGTTTCATCCCCTCATGACTAGATTTACAATCGTTACTTACCTCAAACCGGTCAAATCTCTACCCCGGAATGCTCTTGCCTCTGGACTCGGCCTCCAATTGCTCCAAATCTATTCAAATCAGTACAATACCATCAATACGCGCTAATGGAATAAATTCTACAAGAAAAGCTACAAAATTAAACCAAAACCTGAAATTGGCTCAAACCCGGCCTGCGGGCCCACGTCTCGAAATCTGACAAAATTGAAAAAACTAGAAATCTCATTCACTCACGAACCTAACCATACCAAATTCATCAAAATCCGACATCGGTTGGTCCTCCAAATCCTTAAGTTACTCTCCAAACAATTCCAAGCCCTAACCTCTCATTTTTTACTAATTACAATGATTAAACAACGGAAAATCACCATATATACATGTATTAGGGCTCAAGCAACTTACCTCACTGATAGCCCTTGAATCACCCTTCAAAAATCCCTCCACAAGCTCCAAAACCCGACTTGAAAATTGTTATGACCCAAAATTCAACTAGTCGTGATGGCACCTAACCCAACCCGTTAGGTAAGCCAATTACCAACTATCTAATTCCAATGAAATTAATGAGGCAATTAATTAAAAGAAAATATCTAAAACTAATACTTTTCCCCAAGAACTGGTAGTATAAATCATGAGCTTCTAAGAATAGAGTGTACAAATCGAAAATAAAATAAATACATAGTCTGTTTGAATAATACATAAACAGAACTTTTATAAATCTAAAGCTACCCTGAACAGGAGGCAGCTACAATAGGAACGCAGGTACATCTTTAGATCCCGCAACCATCAAGCACATCAACAACAACAGCCAACATCTGCACGAAATGTGCAAAAGTGTAGTATCAGTACAACCGACCCCATGTACTGAGTAAGTAACAAACCTAGCCGTAGGTTGAAAGTAGTGACGAGCTTCTACCAAGGTCGGGTCCAAAACCACTAGTCCACAACAGTCCATAACAACATAAAGCAAATAATACTAGAAGAAACACAGAGATAAAATGCTCAGCCAAATCATGATTTCAAAAATAATAGTTCTTCCTTTCAAATACATCAGTGAAAACCCAAATCGTTTGCCGAAATTGCCAAAAATATGAATAATTTGAGAACATTAATTTTTTTCCAAAATCCTTTCAATAATAAATAAATTATCTCATTTTCTTTCCCAGATAACCAGTGTAAAACAAATGCATCACTATGCCCATCTGTCAGCATATGTGAGATATCATGAATAATGTGATACCGTACAACATGAGGAAAACACATCTCTATGCATATATGTCAAGTGTGCATGTCAATGCAATGTATCTCAGAGATTGTACTCATGTACTCACACTCTCAGAGTACTCAATCTCACTGTGCTCAGTACACTCAATCACTCAGCGCTATATAATACCTGCTGCGGCGTGCAGCCCGATCCTTGTTTATAGTCGACTGCGCTCACTGGGGGTGTACATACTCATAAGGGGCTCCTACAGGCACGGACAACTCACGTGCTGCACAGATAACTCACGTGCCATAATATAAATATCTGGATCCGCACGGCCAACTCACATGCTGCAAGGCTAACTCACGTGCAATAATAATATAAGGATCCGCACGACCAACTCACGTGCTGCATGACCAACTCACGTGCAATAATAATATAAGGATCTGCACGGCCAACTCACGTGCTACACGGTCAACTCACGTGCAATAATAATATAAGGATCCGCAGGACCAACTCACGCGCTGCACGGCCAACTCACGTGCAATAATAATATAATATATATAAAGCTAACATGGCCTATTGCGGCGTGCAGCCCGATCCATAAAATACCCTCACAATCAGGCCCTCGGCCTCCCTCAGTCATCAATCTCTCCAGTCTCTCTCTCATGGGCTCACAATGTCATGAGAATAGCCCAAAATGATGATATGATGTATCAATAAATAACAATAGAGACTGAGATATGATATGCAATGAAATGAATATGACTGAGTATGAATTTTCAATTTAAACAAATAATCCACAGCAATATGACCTCTGTGGGTCCCAATAATACTGGCACATAGCCTCAATATGATTTTTAATATGCTTTTCAGCTCAATTTCTTTAACACATAAAACTGCATGGAAAATGCCAAGATTATTTAACTACAAAATTTCACAGAAATAATTATGTCAAAATTCCTATAGTGCACGCCCACACGCCCCCGTTACCTAGTATGTGCGTCATCTTCCAAATTTACATAATACATATATTCAGGGTTCGTACCCTCAGCTCCAAGATTAGAAGAGTTACTTAGCTCGAACAAGCCAAATCCAATGTCGAGCAAGCTAAGCAATGCTCCAGAAATTCCATTCTGCACGTATCAACTTCCAAACGGCTCGAATCTAGTCATAATTAATTTGATTCAGCTCATAAAAATTATAGAAATTAATTCCATATCAAAATACTAATATTTTCTAAAAATCTAAAATTACGCCCCAACAATCACCCGTGGGGCCCACGTCTCGGAATCCGATAAAACTCAACAAATCCGAACCCCCATTCAACCACGAGTCCAACCATACCAAAATTACTCAAATCCGACCATAACTCGGCCTTCAAACCCTCAATTAAAGTCTATGAGTTTTTCTACTATTTTCAACCCAAAACACTAATTTGTTGATAAAAACAATAATAGATTCGTGTAATTTAACCAAAACCTAGTTAGAATCACTTACCCCAAACCATATGGTGAAAATCGCTTCAATCCGAGCTCCATAGCTCCAAATGTGTTAAAATGGCCGAAACCTCAAAATATATCTTCTGTCCAGGCATTTACTCTTCGCGATCGCGAAACACAAAAATTTTTAGCCCAAAATCAGCCTTTCGCGATCGCGAAGAATAAATTCCCAGCACTTCCAGATAGCCTCTAGTATAATGGTCATAACATTTTGTACAAAATTCCAAATTGCAAATGGTTTAACTTTCTGAAAACTAGACACCAAGAATATAAATTTCATTTATTTCTCATCTCCCAATTCTTTACAAATTTCTAGATATAAGCTTCCAAAGGCAGCCATGTGCAACGGATATTTCCAAACTCTTCTCGGACAGCCTATAGTGTATCTACCATAACTTTTTGTACACACCTCCAAATACAAATGGTTTACATTTATGAAAACTAGACATCAAGGGCTATAACTTTCAATTTTGGATCATCTCCAAATTCCTTATAGATTGTGAGATATAAGCTTCCAAAATCGAGTTAGTGCAACAGAGATTTTGTTCTACGCGATCGCGAAAGAGCTTCCGCGATCGCGATTCACAAGGTTCCAAACTGTTGTTTGCTCTTCGCGAACGCGATCAAATGTTCGCGATCGCGATGCACACCTCTGTAGGTAGAAACCAGCAACTAAAAATGGCCTAGAAATTGTCCGAAACCACCCCGAAACTCACCCGAGTCCCTCGGGACCTCAACCAAATATACCAACAAGTCCCTAAACATCATACGAACTTAGTCAAAGCCTCGAATCACATCAAACAACGCTAAAACTACAAATTGCACCTCAATTCAAGCCTAATAAACTTTGAACTTTCAAATTCTATATCTTGTGCCGAAATAAATCAAATCAATCCGGAATGACTTCAAATTTTGCACACAAGTCATAAATGACATAACAAAGTTGTTCCAATTTTCAGAATCGGATTCCAGCATTGATATCAAAAAGTCAACCCCCCAGTCAAACTTCCCAAAAATTCAACTTTCGGCATTTCAAGCCTAATTCTACTACGGACCTCCAATAATTTTGCGGACATGCTCCTAAGTCCAAAATCACCATACGGAGCTATTGGAATCATCAGAATTAAATTATGAGGTCGTTTACACATAAGTCGACATCCGGTCACTATTTTAACTTAAGCTTTAAACCTTGGAACTAAGTGTTCCAATTCATTCCAAAACCTCACCGGACCCGGACCAATTGTCCCGGCAAGTCACACAACAACTGTAAAGCCCAATTTGAGCAGTAAATGGGGAAACGAGGTTATAATACTCAAAACGACCGGTCGGGTCATTACAAAAATGGTGGAAATGGACCAAATTCGCGAAGGGGTCTATTTATGGTTTCTGTCCAGGTTTTTCGCACCTGTGGAAACTTTCACGCTTCTGCGCCACCGCACCTGCGGAAAAATGGTTTCTGACCGGTCGGATCGTTACATTCTCCCCTACTTAAACATACGTTCGTCCTCGAATGTGCCAAGAGTTATTTCCAAGCCATCAAATCACTGTTCCATCTTACCACACATGTACTCGGGGGTGAACCCATGTCACCCTATTCCACATAGGCTTGACTGCACAATACAACTGAAAATCATTAATTTAACCTTAGCCCATAAACCTTGGAGTTTAATTTCCAACATCCAAAATTCTTTTCAAGACCTGAATCTTACATCTACACACTTTATAAGTCCGAACAAGCTGCATCGAGCTATAACTATAACCACGGATATAATTACCCAGCATATTACATAACTCGCATGCTCGTAGCACCATTCCTGATCACAGTAACTACTCCAAAACCAACCAAGTACTAGTATTAAACCCCTTATCGAACCAAACTTCATCCCAAAATCTTCGTACACTATTGATAATAAAAGAAACACGCAGAAATCTCAGGACCCCTTATCAGATCAACAAGTCATGGATCTCTCTCGCCCCAACCAGAACCATAATTACTTTCTAAGCCGAATTTCAATATTATCCTCCCGAATATACCGTTATAAACCTGATAGTACCCATTCCAAATCCAATGACCTTATTTTAATAAACACATCTATTCTACAGATATGCCGCACCAATATAACTCAGAGCCACAACCCGTGCCATCCGTGCACCTATACGCAACAATTCAAATGTACTCAAATGCTCATATTGTTCAAATTCCGCCATAAGGCCCCCAATAAAAACAGTACCATGTGTGCACATAACCAATGAATCACAACTCCTCGTAGCATAAAGGAGTAACTCACAGATCATTTGAGAACACGAATAAGTTCAACATTAACCGAATGACACATCCCTCAATAATAGCAGTATGGAGCCAACCATTCTCGCTCGGTGTAGAATACACATCTTAATTGGGCCTATCAATGGACCCCCAAATCAACTCTAGTTACCCACAGTAGATAAATAACCCTCCAAAAATTCACCGCGACTAATTCATAATACATCCTATCATCTGACTAGCTTCGGCCACGACTTCACAGTCCGCAACCATGTACAATCTGCTCCTGAAACTCCCAAATTCTAAATTTATAGGACACGCAAATCACCATATTGATTCCATCTCCATCGCCCGAATGCCTAACACCTCTCTCATACACGATCATCCCACGAGAAATACTTTAAAAGTTCTTCCGTGCCACTTGACAAAATTTGAATATCACAGTTTATCAACCATGTGAGTACCGCAATACTAACTTATACATCTGTAAGTCAAAATACAATGCTCCTTCTGAAGTTCGCTCCTTTCTCATACAACACTAAGTAGTAACAGTATTCATCTAGTTATTTGAAACCGTCCATGTTGTCCAACATTCGTTACCTTCTCTTCAAGACTGTACTGCCACCTTGTACATGAAAATCTAGCTTTCGTACAACACATAATATCTATTTTGCCATCATGTGAAAGGCACAAGAATCTTATTATCAACTTTGAGTCACCAATAATTTACATACCATTTTAGTTAGAAACCTTTCTCTTGCTTCTTTCCAGGAGGAAATCACAATACACAACATGTTCTCCATACCGGTAGAAACCATCAAGAATACTTTGGAATCCATTTGCACATAATCAAGCCCTTAAAACTAAATTCCTCTAACTCAACCAAGCCACGCAGGTCGCCAAGTCCAGGTGTATTGCCACAAAGCACCTGTAGAAAACCCCCACATCATATGCACCCAAAGAACCGATCTTATCCATTACTATACTGATCTAACCTACTACCCAGTTGTCCTATTTTCTCCGAGTCCCTTCCGAATTTGTCTTCAGATTGATACTTCTTCTTGCTAAAATACCATGATCTTTAACCACAACCTACCCTACAAACCTTAGCATAGAACCACAACGCCCAACGACCCACACGAAATTGTATTCTTCTTAAGAACCTTAAAAAATACCACAACTATAACACTCACTCATCCCACGATTTTTAATATACTCATCCGTGAAATATAATTCGTAACCAGGAATTTCCTTATTCGAGTCATCCTTGATCTCAACTTCTGCAAGTCATAGCTAACCCACAAGTATGCCTTAGACAAAAACTAAAATTTAATATATAACCATGAAATTAAGCCGTCTGCAACAGGCTCCCTCACTTGGCTCAAAGCCATAAATTTAAACACTTCATAACTCATAATATCCATACTCTACTACTACCCTAATACTTCCGTCAGTTCAACGAAAAATTCTTCTCAAGCTCATACAACGCCAACTATAAAAATACCCCAAATCATCTGTTAAGCTCGCAATCATTCTCTTGACACTCAAGTCAACTTTCTCAGCCAGATTCAAATTCAAATTTCCACACATACGCCCTGCTGGCAGAAAAGTAACTCTCCACTCACATATAATGAACACACCTACGTAGATTACTCTCCAGGAGATAACCCACCTCCCTAGCCTCAAATTGGCATCTTGTTATAGCTTTTCGCAGTCACAATTACTCTGCAATCACTTAGTCAATCTGAGTCCAAACTCATTACCCAGACATGAGAATTTAATTTACCCCAAAATTTAGCAATATGAAAGATCCTTCAAAACATTCATACTCGAGACTGTACGTCACATTAAAACGAATATCAAGCACCCAATGGCCATTTCTTTACATTTCAAGGAAACACTTCTCGTCATATTCAAATCGTCTTAACACATCCCGTGGTCATATCATACCCATCATACCTCCATTCCACCGCTCATCGAGCCTCAAATTCCACTGTAGGGTCATTACCGGACATATGAGTCCAATTGTACAAGTTATAACTGAAGCTACCGAGCTTAAACTGCGGTCTAACCATGGACTCAAGTTCTCCAGACTGGCCCATCACCAAGACATAGAATTCACATCTCGCACATCATCCCTAAAATCACAAGCCGACGATACACAACTGATACTGAGTGCTCATGTGCGCATACGAATACGTGAAAGGAAATTCAAAGAGTTATGTCCCAATCTGAATCAATCCCGCACGATAAGGAAAGATAAATGGGAAGTAAATATCCTAAATGCCATGTAGCCTTTCGAAGATAAGTATGGATGTCATCATACCGATCCACAAGACTCTACTAGACACTTGCTCATGACTTGTAGAACCTATGAACCTAGAGCTATGATACCACCTTGTCACGACCCAAAATCCAACTAGTTGTGATGGCACCTAACCCAACCCGTTAGGTAAGCCAATTATAAACTATCTAATTCCAATGAAATTAACGAGGTAATTAATTAAAAGAAAATATCTAAAACCAATACTTTTTCCCAAGAACTGGTAGTACAAATCATGAGCTTCTAATAATAGAGTGTACAAAGCAAAAATGAAATAAATACATAGTCTGTTTGAATAATATATAAACAGAACTTTTATAAATCTAAGGCTACCCTGAACAAGAGGCAGCTACAACAGGAACGCAGGTACATCTTCAGATCCCGCAATCATCGAGCACAGCAACAACAATAGCCGACATCTGTATGAAATGTGCAGAAGTGTAGTATCAGTACAACCGACCCCATGTACTGAGTAAGTAATAAACCTAGCCGTAGGTTGAAAGTAGTGACGAGCTTCTACCAAGGTCGGGTCCAAAACCACTAGTCCACAACAGTCCATAACAACATAAAGCAAATAATACCAGAAGAAACACAGAGATAAAAGGCTCAGCCAAATCATGATTTCAAAAATAATAGTTCTTCCTTTCAAATATATTAGTGAAAACCCAAATCGTTTGTCGAAATTGCCAAAAATATGAATAATTTGAGAACATTAATTTTTTTCCAAAATCCTTTCAATAATAAATAAAATATCTTAGTTTCTTTCCCAGATAACCAGTGTAAAACAAATGCATCACTATGCCCATCTATCAGCATGTGTGAGATATCATGAATAATGTGATACCGTACAGCATGAGGAAAACACATCTCTATGCATATATGTCATGTATGCATGTCAATGCAATGTATCTCAGAGATTGTACTCATGTACTCACACTCTCAAAGTACTCAATCTCACTGTCTCGTATTCTCTCACACTATGCTCAGCACACTCAATCACTCAGCGCTATACAATACCTGCTGCGGCGTGCAGTCCGATCCCTATTTATAGTCGACTGCGCTCATTGGGGGTGTACAGACTCATGAGGGGCTCCTACAGCCCAAGCACTATAAGCACGGACAACTCACGTTCCATAATATAAATATCTGGATCCGCACAGCCAACTCACGTGCTGCACGGCCAACTCACGTGCAATAATAATATAAGGATCCGTACGGCCAACTCACATGCAATAATAATATAAGGATCCGCACGGCCAACTCACGTGCAATAATAATATAAGGATCCGCAGGCCAACTCACGTGCAATAATAATATAATATATATAAAGCCAACATGGCCTGCTGCGGCGTGCAGCCTGATCCATAAAATACCCTCACAATCAGGCCCTCGGCCTCCCTTAGTCATCAATCTCTCCAGTATCTCTCTCATGGGCTCACAATGTCATGAGAATAGCCCAAAATGATGATATGATGTATCAATAAACAATAACAGAGAGTGAGATATGATATGCAATGAAATGAATATGACTGAGTATGAATTTTCAATTTAAACAAATAATTCACAGCAATATGACCTCTGTGGGTCCCAATAATACTGGCACATAGCCTTAATATGATTTTTAATATGCTTTTCAGCTCAATTTCTTTAACACATAAAACTGCATGGAAAATGCCAAGATTATTTAACTACAAAATTTCACAGAAATAATTATGTCAAAATTTCTATAGTGCACGCCCACACGCCCCCGTTACCTAGTATGTGCGTCACCTTCCAAATTTACATAATACATATATTCAGGGTTCGTACCCTCAGCTCCAAGATTAGAAGAGTTACTTAGCTCGAACAAGCCAAATCCAATGTCGAGCAAGCTAAGCAATGCTCCAGAAATTCCATTCTGCACGTATCAACTTCCAAACGGCTCGAATCTGGTCATAATTAATTTGATTCAGCTCACAAAAATTATAGAAATTAATTCCATATCAAAATACTAATATTTTCTAAAAATCTGAAATTACGCCCCAAAAATCATCCGTGGGGCCCATGTCTCGGAATCCGATAAAACTCACAAAATCCGAACCCTCATTCAACCACGAGTCCAACCATATCAAAATTACTCAAATCCGACCATAACTCGGCCTTCAAATCCTCAATTAAAGTCTATGAACTTTTCTACCATTTTCAACCTCAAACACTAATTTGTTGATAAAAACAATAATAGATTCGTGTAATTTAACCAAAACAGAGTTAGAATCACTTACCCCAATCCATATGGTAAAAATCGCTTCAAAAATCGCTTCAATCCGAGCTCCATAGCTCCAAATGTGTTAAAATGGCCGAAACCTCAAAATATATCTTCTGTCCAGGCATTTATTCTTCGCGATCGCGGAAAATACTTCGCGATCGCGAAGCACAAAAATTTTCAGCCTAAAATCTGCCTTTCGCGATCGCGAAGAACAAATTCCCAGCACTTCCAGATAGCCTCTAGTATAATGGTCATAACGTTTTGTACAAAACTCCAAATTGCAAATGGTTTAACTTTCTAAAAACTAGATACCAAGGGATATAACTTTCATTAATTTCTCATCTCCTAATTCCTTATAAATTTCTAGATATAAACTTCCAAAGTCAGCCATGTGCAACGGATATTTCCAAACTCTTTCCGGACAGCCTATAGTGTATCCACCATAACCTTTTGTACACAACTCCAAATGAAAAATGTTTACCTTTTTGAAAACTAGACATCAAGTGCTACAACTTTCATTTTTGGATCATCTCTAAATTCCTTATAGATTACGAGATATAAGCTTCCAAAATCGGGTCAGTGCAACAGAGATTTTGTTCTACGCGATCGCAAAAGAGCTTCCGCGATCGCGATTCACAAGGTTCCAAACTGCTGTTTTCTCTTCGCGAACGCGACCAAATGTTCACAATCGCGATGTACTCCTCTGTAGGCAGAAACCAACAACTAAAAATGGCCTAGAAATGGTCTGAAACTACCCAAAAACTCACCCGAGCCCCTCGGGACCTCAACCAAATATACCAACAAGTCCCTAAACATCATACGAACTTAGTCGAAGCCTCGAATCACATCAAACAACGCTAAAACTACGAATCGCACCACAATTCAAGCCTAATGAACTTTGAACTTTCAAATTCTATATCTTGTACCGAAATATATCAAATCAATCCGGAATGACTTCAAATTTTGCACACAAGTCATAAATGACATAACGAAGCTATTCTAATTTTTAGAATCAGATTCCAACCTCGATATCAAAAAGTCAACCCCCCGGTCAAACTTCCCAAAAATTCAACTTTCGGCATTTCAAGCCTAATTCTACTACGGACCTCCAATAATTTTTCGAACACGCTCCTAAGTCCAAAATCACCATACAGAGCTATTGATATCATCAGAATTAAATTCTGAGGTTGTTTACACATAAGTCGACATTCGGTCACTATTTTAACTTAAGCTTTAAACCTTGGAACTAAGTGTTCCAATTCATTCCAAAACCTCACCGGACCCAAACCAATTACCCCGGCAAGTCACACAACAACTGTAAAGCCCAATTTGAGCAGTAAATAGGGAAACAGGGTTATAATACTTAAAACGACCGGTCGGGTCGTTACAAAAATGGTGAAAATGAACCAAATTCGCGAAGGGGTCTATTTATGGTTTCTGTCCAGGTTTTTCGCACCTGTGAAAACTTTCACGCTTCTGCGCCGCCGCACCTGCGAAAAAATCCATCGCAGGTGCGGAACTTACTTAGGAGCCCAGCTTCCGCATCTGCGGCCCAAAACCCCGCGCCTGCGAAGGCGCACCTGTGCGTTTCCTCCGCTTCTGCGAAGCCTGCCCAGCATCCCCTTTTCTGTATCTGCGCCCCAGGTTTTGCACCTGCGGGCTCGCAGATGCGACCTCCAACTCGCACCTGCCCAACCTGCCTAGCCCAGCATTGCCCGCACCTGCACACTCCCCACGCGCACTAGCGGCCTCGCACCTGCGATTCTTTGGAATCACCCTGAGGCCCTTGGGACCTCAACCAAAAATACCAACAAGTCATATATCAACATACTAACTTAGTCAAACCTTCGAATCACTCAAAACAACATCAAATCATCAAATTACCCTCGAATTCAAGTCTAAGAACTTCTAAATTTTTAAATTCGACAACCGATGCCAAAACCAACCAAACCACGTCCGAATGACCTCAAATTTTGTACACACATCACAAATGAGACTACGAACCTACTCCAACTTCCTAAATTCCATTCCGACACCGATATCAAATTTTTCACTGCCGACCGAAATCGCCAAATTTCCAATTTTGCCAATTCAAGCCTAATTCTACCACAGACCTCCAAATCACATTCCGGACGCACTCCTAAGTCCAAAATCACCTAACGGAGCTAACGGAATCATCAAAATTCCAATCCGAGGTCAAATGCTAAAGAGCCAAATTTTGGTCAACTCTCCCAGTTTAAAGCTTCAACAATGAAATTTCTTCTTCCAATTCGATTACGAAATACCTACAACCCAAAACCGACGATTCACACAAGTCAAAGTACATCATACGGAGCTACTCATGCCCTCAAATAACTAAGCGAACTGTAAATATTCAAAACGACCGGTCAGATCGTTACACCCTATCAATATCTTTCCTAATTTTTTTAATTGTTTCACAATATCTTTCTTGTCATATATTCCCATTGCATGAGTATGTCCAAATGGAGATGGATATGGAGAATTTGTCGGATGCTCGACCTTTGTTTCAGCTTATTCAAGGATGTATTCAACTTTGTCTGGCAAATTCATTCTTGAAAGCTCTTATGGGGCTTCAAGCATGTTGGTGAACTGAGTGGAAAAATAAATGAGGGACCAAGTCATAATATGTATAAAATGTATAGATAATTTATATTAAATTATTTGTACAGAAGTGAAAAATATTTACCTTGATCCATGATGGTTTGATCATTTTATTTTCCAATGCAGATATCCATATCTTATTTTTACTAGCTGTCTAGTTAAGTATGCAGGGGATCGAATTACCAACCCTTGTAGCTATATCAGTGTTGACTGTAGAGAAACACTCATACAACCATATTTGCATACCGAGTGTAAAACCTCGAATGAGATAAAAATGCACAGAAGGGTTGAGCTTGTGCCTAACGGACTGAAGCAATTGTGTATAAGCTTTGATACCCCATGCGAAATTCGCATACTGTCCCGAGTCCACCAAGTAGGACCTAAAATGGTCTAGCAAACCATTATCTTTCTATGAAGGACAGAGGAAGAATTCTATCAGATAGATAATACACAGCTTGACTGCATCCTCATCATTCACCCAACTACGGGTGGTTGCAATTGGTTTCAAGTATGACTTCTCAACTTTTTTCTTGTTTGAGAAATAGCTCCTCATTATTTTACTGTCATACTTAGTTGTGTAACCAAAGTCCGTTACTTCTGTAAAATATCTAAGGCCGGTGATAAGGGCAAACTCCCTCAACCCAAAGTTCAGCCTCTCACCCTTTATCTCTACTGTAAAAAAATCAGAATCGGATACGTTTAATTCATACTTCATGAGAAGGTGAATTGTCTGATTTTGGATACATGTTTTGGGCAGGGAAAGAAAATGTCCAAAACATATCTTCTTAAATAACTTTAACCCATTTTCAGACAATAACACATTGATTTAGTCGGGAACATCAGGGTCGGATAATGTCTGGAACCTAGTAATGCCATAATCAATATCATGTGGTGTAAAATGTTTGATTCTGCACCAAATGAAACAGTAAGTTAATAAAACTTGTTTGAAGACAAAAAATAAAATAAATACAATTCTACTATAATTTAGCTACAATCAGAAAGACATAAATACCTTGCATGCAAGTAAGTTACAAAATTAGTAAACATATACAACAACTGACTATATTGAAGCTACAAATTATGTTTAGAGCAAGAAATTAGAAAGTAACAACAAGACATAACATATACAATTTGTTAACAGAAAATGAAGCTAACATCTACAAATAGAGTAATTAATAACCAATAAAACCAACTAAATCAAGTAGTACACCCCCTAACAATATGATTTCGAATAATAGGCTATAAATGTTTGATTCTGCACCAAAAAAAATAGTAAATTAATAAAACTTGTTTGAAGACAAAAAAAATATAATTCTACTACAATTTAGCTACAGTATGAAAGATGTTAATACATTGTATACAAGTAAGTTACAAAATTATTAAACATATAGAACAACTGACTGCATTGAAGCTACAAATGCACCGATAAAATTATGTTTAGAGCAATAAATTAGAAAGTAATAACTACACATAATATATACAATTTGTTTACAGAAAATGAACTAACATCTACAAAATAGAGCAAATAATAAATAATAAAACCAACTAAATCATGTAGTGCATTCCCTAATAAAATATTTTCAAATAATATACAAAAAATCTACAATTTCGAGTAAAATGTAGAAAAGTTGATAACCAACAACAAATATACACAATGTAGACAAAATTTTTATAAATACAAAAAAATAAAAAATATGTAGTCTCATGAGACTGAGAACAGGTTTTGTAACTTTATAAAAAATAAAAAAAATTGTAACTACTAAAATTTTACCTTCTCCAATGACTATTGGGGTATAGTTTTAGGTAATTTTTGAACCTTCTTCTTTTTTGAAGGTTTGACAGTAGGAAAAACTTTGATTTCTTTTGCAGGTTTCGGGATAATTTCTTCTTCGGCAAAATCATCATCACGAGCAGTTTCTTTGCCCTTCTGCTTTACTGATTTAGCAGATGTCGAAGCTTCACCAGCATCTCTGTCATACTTGAGTTTTGTTCGAGCTTCTGCCTTAGCTTCACGAGGGGAAAGCTTGGACTTTGTCTCTGATTTTGCATGTGCAGATTTCACTACTTTTTTGGGTGAATCCTGTGAGAAAACACTCAAATCAAAAGTAGGAATATCACCAACATTAACTTTTTTAGGGGTATTCTTCGGTTTCTTCTTCATTGTAAGGGAAGAAAAAATTTAAGCTACTACTGTTTTCGTAAGATTTAGAGAGAGAATTAAGAAAGATTGAGAGAGATTATAAAAGATTTTTGAAGATAAATGGAAGAGAGCGTTAAGGGAAGGAGAGACTACAGAATCGTGGGGCGGGGGTATAGAGAGAGAGAGAAACGTGGGGGAGTGGGATATGTACGTTAGAGAGATTTTAGGAGTTAATTGATTCTCATTAAATTCCTAAAATGTATATAATTGGTAAATTGTATATGCCTATGTAATTAAATTGAAACTTGAGTAGGAAGAGTAATAAGGTTTCAAATAGTGTATAGGAAGGTAAAAATCTCATTAAACAAAGACATTTTTTGTTTAAAGAACATAAGCATTTATCTTTGAAAGGTTGTAATATTTTAAAAGGCTTAACCGTCCAATGAACTGATTAGTCGTAATGATAATAAGTATTCAAATTAAATCTTACATAAAAATTAAATTCAATTTAAGTAAGAAATTTGTAATCCAAGCCATAGCCAGAGGCGGAGCTAGCCTTTCAAATAAGGGTTTGACAGAACCCAATAAGTTTTGTCCAAACTCTATATTTTTCTTAAAAAATCATTGAATTATGTACGAATTATTAATTTAGAACCCACTAACTTAAAAGAATTAGAATACTACTGAACCCATAAGTTTCAAATCTTAGTTCCGACTCTCGCTATAGCCCAATTATAACATATTATGGACAAGTATTTTTAATGAGAAATGGGTGGACTTTAATGACTCGTCTATTTTCCACATCCAATATGGAATTTCAGAAATTCAACAGGTTGAAACTTTAATGGAGTCAATCTCCTTTGTTTACAGTCGGACTCCT
This sequence comes from Nicotiana tomentosiformis, assembly GCF_000390325.3. NCBI lineage: Eukaryota > Viridiplantae > Streptophyta > Magnoliopsida > Solanales > Solanaceae > Nicotiana > Nicotiana tomentosiformis. The sequence goes on along the minus strand of NC_090813.1, from coordinate 60,436,437 downwards.
TGGTTTAAGAACTTCCGTATTACACTAGTTTGTAATATTTCTTTCCTATATAGGCTACTACAATCCGTAATACTAGTAACTAGTAAGTATCTCACAGACATCACCTCGGTATTACTAAAAGTTGAATCATAACCCTCTTGTGACCTAAATTAAAGATATATAGCCAATTGATATTTAAAAACCGACTAAATCTACCGAATCAGTTTTTAGGTTTCTCTTAATAAAACCGTAGATTTTTATATAAATCTATAACCGTACCGATAATTAGGGTAAATTTTTTATTTTATGAAAATAAACCGAAAAAATACCGACCACACAGAATAAATTCACATGTGAAAAATATATTTATATGTTAAGTTTAAAAATAATAAAGTATTAATTTTTTTCTTGAATTTTGGAATTATGAAAATGGTTATAAGCCAACGAGAAATTAAACTTAAAATCTTAATCTCAAACCTATTGTGCTACTCCTATTGAAATTAAATTATTTTAAGCATACCTATTATGCTACTCCTATTGAAATTAAATTATTTTAAGCATACCTATTATGCTACTCCTATTGAAATTAAATTATTTTAAGCATATTTACTAGCCAGTGTAACAAACTAAGTACAATATATTGAATATGTTTCTTTCGTATGATTTAGATTTATCTTTTTAAATATTTAATCTTTTATAGATTTTATTCATGAGTCCCAACTTGGTTAATATCTTTCCACTCGAGTGATTGATATTTTCTTTGCCTTTACTTAGTTTCTTTTACGTTGTTGTAGAATAGTTGATGGATATATACTCTAACCATCTTTCATATTTTCTTAATTCATCACCATTTAAAGAGAATATTTAGGGAGTTTTGCTAAGTCATATAAAAGTACGTATGTTATTACATTATACTTCTACTAGTGACTTTTATATGACAATTAAAAAAAATACCAAAAATTAACCGAACCATATCGATACCGAAGAGAAACCGACATGATTGAGACGGTTTCATAAAGTCTAATTTTGGTTATATATAACAGAATAACCAAAAAATTGGTATGGTATAAATTTTATAAAATAACCGGCCGAACCATTAACACCCCTACACATGGTAATCACTTCGAGATGCAAGGCAATTGGGGATGGTCGATGAGAGCTGTGGCTAGTTAGACCTATGCTCGGCTATGGTCGTACTACACCTTAAAATCATTTAGAAGTTGAATGGAAGAAATAAAGAACTAAACAAAACTATGAGCACCTTCTGTATTCTTATATACTAAATTAAAGAATTTTAAATCCAGAATATTAGTAATATATTCACAAGAAATCGGGCATGGGGATAATTTTAAGATTCTCAAATATTTGTATAACTATTTAATGCTACTTAGGTCACAGAATACTACATATAAGGCCATTTTCCCGGTATTTCAACATTATGAGGAAAAAGTAAAAGAAAAACAGTTTCCTCAGTCTATTCTAAGCTTGAAGGGAAAAAAAAAAAATTAAAAAGGAGAAAACTTGCTGCAGGAAGTGTCTCCAGATTGTCAACATATGCCAAAAGCAGACCCAAAAAGCTCCATGACTTGTGGTTAAACTGAAGTCAGTCCCACATATCCGGCAGTCAAGGCTAAAATGCAAGAAAAAGCATATGCACCAGCAACAATGACAGGTTCTTTTACCCCACATAACTCGAGGTGGTGATGAAAGGGTGCCATTCGAAACAAGCGGCGTCCAGTTCCTTGAAAATACTTTGTTGTCTTGAAGAAGGAAACCTGAGACAGAGACAAGTCTCTGTCAGTTAAAACATAAAAGTGCAGACACATTAATGAGATTATTGGATACAAACTAACCTACTTAAGAAACGGGTGAGCGAATTTAGGCCACAGAGGTGGACTGTAATTTCATTTTTACAAATATATAAAGATAGCAGCAAAAATTCAACCTCAACCGAGGTTCAAGAACAAGGAACACATCTCAAGCTACCTAATCCGAACTAATTAGAGTGGGGAAGGCAGTTTAATTAGCTAATTACATTTCTACAGTAAAACATCCTCAAAGCAATCAGGTTGCAAATTTAAATAGAATGATGCAAACTTCTCAAAATGTGAAGGCTACATTTGTTTCTCTTGTCCTAAAGACAATAACAACAACAACCCAGTATAATCCCACTAGTGGGGTCTGGGGAGGGTAGTGTGTACGCAGACCTTACCCCTACCATGAGGTAGAGAGGCTGTTTCCAATAGACCCTCAGCATCCTTCCCTCCAAGAACTCCCCACCTTGCTCTTGGGGTGACTCGAACTCACAACCTCTTCGTTGGAAGTGGAGGTTGCTTACCATCAAAGCAACCCCTCTTGTCTCCTAAAGACAATAAGCAAAAGTAAATTCTTGGAATTGCAAAGGGCATAATTTCTTTCGCCTTCTACATAATCTCAATTCTCCTTAATTCCCTCCATGACTGCATTTATGAATAGAAGCACTTCCATGGAGAGGACCAGGAGAGAGCAAGAGAAACCAAATTAAGAACCTTAAGTTGCATGGCTAGGTAGGTAGGTTGATAGAGAGGGAGGGGGACGACGACAGTATCAAAAATAAAAATGAAAGGGGGAAAAAGGGAGCAATGAGTTCCTCTTCCAAAATTTTAAATATTGACACAAGTAGATTATAGAAGCATCTCTATATTACATAGTTCGAACAAGAAAGCCAGAAAGGATAAAGTTACCAGAATCAGAAAGTGGACACTAGGAATATCGTATTTGCAAATAAACTGATAATTCATCCACAAGTGTTGAGAGAGCATTATCCATGAGCAAAAAATTACAGAATGGTTATATAGATACAGGTTACCTGCAGTATAACTGATAATGCTTCCAGGACAAAAACACCAGATGAAATGAACAATGGAAAGAACATCCCTGTACAAGCAGCCATAGAAGCAAGTGCGCCTCCTAAGGCTAAGGCTCCTGTATCACCCATAAATATTGATGCTTTGTACCGGTTGTGCAGAAGAAAACCTGCACAGGCTCCTGCCATGGATGCTCCAAATATGGAAAGCTCTGTTTTTGGATGCACAAAACCATACTCAGCAAGAATAGTGAAAATTCAGAAAATGCAAGTCTCAAGACACTGTTTTGCTTGGAAACCAAAATAATGTTAACTTTTTCATCACAAAAACTTCCGTTAATAATATTGAACTAGGTAACACAATGAAGTCAATACACTTGAATTGCAATGAAAGCCACAAGGATCAGTAGTTCAGAAACTGACCAGAACATATAGGAAGCACTGCAATCGACATTGCAATGAACGCCAATGTGGCAGTTCCTCCAGCCAATCCATCGAGACCATCAGTAAGATTAATTCCATTAGCCATGGAAACAAAGCAAAACGAGGTTAAAAAAGGATAGAGTTTTCCAAGACATATGAGCCCAAGAGGCGCAGGTAGGGGAACCACTGCTTTCCTGCATACACATAGAAGATGTTAATCTTACATGATATGGAACCAATTTCCATGCATATACCACGTAGGATTTAATATTGGCCGAGAAAGAAGAGATTTCTGTTGTAATATACAGGAAAGCATGTTTGCATCTTCATTCTTCAGTAATGTTAGCAGAATATCCAGTTAACTCTAAGATTTCAAGCAAGGTTTCATAAGCTTTGAGTTCCTTATTCAAAAATATTTCTGTATTCAAAAACATCCAGCATTTGTCTATGCTGCTAGGAATGTTATCAAGATCAATAACTCCTGTTATTCTTTTATCCCCCTGATTTTGTTCCTTAAGTTAGAGAGTTCTTTATCCAACTATGGGATGTTGATACAAAATTCATGATGCGAGATTCACCAATTAGATAGCAAGTCAACGGGTGGAAATTCAGGATCTAAATTTGTTAGGACCTAAGGCGCACTAGTGACTAATCCAGTTCATCCAGAAGCATCAATTTGAGGAATGAAAATACATGAATTAAATCTTTTTAATATACTGAATAAGAAGAAGGGGTAGCCTTGGAGTAACTGGTAAAGTTGTTGTCATGTGACCAGGAGGTCACGGGTTCAAGCCGTGGAAACAGCCTCTTGCAGAAATGCAGGGTAAGGCTGCGTATAATAGACCCTTGTGGTCCGGCCATTCCCCGGACCCCGCGCATAGCGGGAGCTTAGTGCACCAGGCTGCCCTTTTTTTATACTGAATAAGAAAAACTTATTGTTAACATAAGATAGATTTGTGAGTTACCATCATAAAAAGGTTGATGAAATTAGTTACAAGAATGTATACATGCTGTAGGGTGACGGTATGTCCGACGTGTACAGCCAAAAGGAGAACAATGTCCCAGCAACTACCTGTGTACCAGAGAGGAGTACTGTCAACTCCAGAGCAGCAAGAGCAAAACTTATGATTTGAAAAGATACAAAAAAAGGAGTCACCTCCAATATAATTCTAAATCGAGCGGATAAGCCAACATTATTATTCCTCGTACTTATCAAGTCATCGAGTAATCCAATTGCTGCAAAAGCTAAAGTTGCTGCAGATGCTCCGAGAACTTCCAGAGAAGAAAACCCAACAAGAATTTGTGCAACAATTACTCCAATGGGGACAAAATACAATCCACCCATAGTAGGAGTTCCTTTCTTACTAGAGTGCCGAGCAGGCCCCTCCTTCCTGATTAAAGATTGGAGTTTTAAACTGCGAAATAATGGGACACAGACATAACCTACACAAGACACTGCCACTGCAGAAATGAGAAAGGGACGCATCAGGTAAAGTGGAGCCAGGGGCAGTCTGACAATCTTCCATGCACAACAATCCACAAGAGACAGAAGCACCGTCGAGAACGTTATGAGACCTATGTTGTTTAGAATGCCATATTTTGTCCTGCATTATATGGGTTTGAAAGGCGCTGAGAGAATGGAGAAAACTTTACGAAATTACCAAAAAATAAACTTGGTTAGAGTAATGCTAAACACACAGTCTTCATTCCTTTAAGCTCATCAGCACAATAGTTCTATATCAATAAATTATGAGATACATAAAATGCGTAGAAAGATATAAGATACCCGTTCTATGGGTACAAGCAGATTTACTTTTTTGTCTTGTACGCTCTGCCAAGCATTGATAACCGGTGGGCAGTTGCTGTTATGGAGTCATCGGCTGGATAAAACTGCTCCTTGGGGGTAGGCAAATCAACATCAGTGATCGGCTGTAGTATAATATCTCCATCGCTTTCTTCACCTTCACTTGCAGAGAGCCTATAATCAATTGCTCTATTATTGTCTCCCCAGTCATGAAGTGAAGAGACCCCAAAATCCTGTATAACAAAAAAGAAAAACACGTATGATACTGAACTAGTATTAGGTTTGTTCCATGGCAGCAGTAGGAAATGGTTATAGTTTTGTAGTGCCGTCTTATGCTAAATTCATTTCAAGCATTGGTATAGTTATATAACAATCTCATAGTCAAGCACAACAAGTTTTATAACAGTATAGTTAAAGGCTCACTAAAGGCGCACTTAAGCCCTGAATCTCGGTTAAGCTAAGGTGCTGCTCTTCGCCTGGCTTAGTTGGCACTTTAGCGTAGGCACTAAGGCGCTAAGTTGTGCGTCTCTACACCAATAGGCTCTGTCGTTAAGAACATAATGCTAGACAACAAAAATAGTTGACAACATTATGACGAAACTTTTAGCAATTAGGAATAAGACACTAAAATTTAGTATAAGAAAACTGGCCATTAATAACTTAAAACTACAACATTAGAAAACTAGCCACTAATAACTTAAAACTACATCATTTCATCAAAATCAGAAATTTAATATGGTTTTTTATCTTGGTTGATATGTTATTGTTTTCTTGGAAGTTTGAACTGGTAAGTATTTTATTGAAACAAACAGCAAAGCACTAAGAAAGAGCTCTGTAGGTACAAGTCAGAAAATCCCCAGTGCAAAAACAAAAAGAGAGGCACCTCCTATCTATACAGAAATTGATTCCTGTAGTGAATTGATGAAATCTAACATACTATTTTCATCATTTACATCCTGTTCATCTGTATAGCTTCATTACAGTATCTTCCATTCGTTTGTCAAGTAATTATTGTTTGTGTTACAATTACATTTTCAGATTTATTTTATTTTTCTTATCTTTTTCTTCCCGAAACCCGCACTCTAATGACATAGAAAAGAGGCAAAATCTGGCCAACTAATGACGCATGCCTCACTGGGAGTTTTTTCCTGTGAATGATATTTTCTTCTGTAGCTATTTTGTAGGATAATCTAGGGAATCGACCTTCTCTTTTTTAAGCACCGACTCGGTCAACCCCCAGTATCTCAAGCTCTATTAGCTCTTTCCAAAGCAATGACCTTGGCTTTTAGTCTTCCTCTATGGTCCATTTGGCAGAAAAGAAAGACAAAAGATGCTTAGAAATGATGCTGCCCCTGCACATGTATTGAAACTCAATGCGCTTAGAATATCTGCAATTTTCGTTCAATTGACCTTAGAGAATTCGTGCAGTGTCTCCTTGATCTAGTATGAATCTGTTTCTTTTCCTATTTATACCTGCATCCTTGTATGCCGCTTCTTGTTGCTTAAATATTTTCTTAAGCAGTCACTTGGCAATCTCACTCCAATCTGTACAAACAATTACAGTCTTCATATTTTCCCATCAAAGAAAAACTCCACTTGGACATTTTTTGGTTGCTAAAATTTTTGAAAAGGTTTTTCTTGAGGAAAATAGTCTCCTTTGTGAAACAACTTACTTGTTGTGATTATCTACTCAACTCTTACTTCATAGCAATTTGTCCTATCAACATAAAACATTTCTTTTCATTCCTTGCTACTTATAATCATCCCGGGCACACCTCTCCTCCCTCCACCAATATGATATTTTCACCAACATAATATCTAGACCAAAATGACTTAAAATATTTAACAACATTTTCTGTCGAAAACATTCAACACCCAACCAAACAGAACAGTAAATCAAAAAATATATCTAAACAACATTTTCTGTCGAAAACATTCAACACACAACCAAACAGAACGGTAAATCAAAAAAATATCTAAAATTGGTAAAGAACAGACATAGCTAAAGTGAAAAGAGCAGCAATACCATAACGACCAAAAAGGAATAGTATACAACTACTATTACGCTTCAGTCCCAAACAAGTTGGGGTCGGCTATATGAATCCTAACTAACCACGTTACTCCATTTAAGTCATCTCATCCAATATTATGCAAATACAAAAATATGTACTAGATGTTCTGTATATTTTCTAAATGTATGAATCTCTGAAAGGTGAAACCATTCCTAGAGAGTATAATACCTAAAGTAAAAGTGCTAATGTCTACAACATATGCTGAACTAATAGTAAAAAAGATAAAAGGAGAAAAACTACCTCATCCATTGCTCGAACTTGAAGAAGCCTAGGAGGCAAACATAACCCATAGCGCCTAGCTCTTGATCTACAGATCTATATCAATGTACAAATTACACCGAAAGAAGAAGAAAAACGTCAATTTATCAATAACCCACTGGAAAGACACGAAGGTCATTTAGTGTTTTTCAAAGTCATTTAAACATCAACCGCAAAGAAAGACACTGCAATATTTCACAAAATTACCTTCAAAGGAAGATGAGAGCTTAATTGGAGATGATGAGGATTAAAGTTGATTAATAAACGCTGAAATTTCAGATTCGGAGACCCTTTTCCATTCTGATAAAACCCAAGACTATAGAAATCAGAATTCCAATCTAATTTTGAAGCACAAGACCTTTGATATTGCATGCGTACCATTTTTCAAGGGTAAAATCTTAAGGCTTATACAATATAAATTAAGCAGTGAAGATCTATCCTATATTAGATTAGAATATATTATATATGTATATACTGGTTTGTTGAGAGGGGGGGAGGGAATATACTGAGCTGAAAAGGGGAATGTGTAAAGAGGGAAAAATTAAATATCCACCTGAACTTCGAAATCAACGGAAGAAAGCTTAAAGCTTTGCGGGAAGCGGTGGAATAACGCTCCACTAGAGCGCGTAAGAAAGAAGAAAAACGGGATGGTCGTTTGGTTGCGGCTGAGGAAAACTGTATTTTTTCTGTTGAGATATTTTCAGTTTTAATCCTTGAAATATTGATAGGTTCTGATTTAGTCCTTGTAATATCTAGTTAAGCATATTAACCTTCAATTGATGGAATATATACTTTTGATCATTGTGCTTTTGAATTCTCATAAATCTAACAAATTATTAATCGTTAAACTATTTAATTACTCATCTATTTTGTAAATTTATAAATTTACAATAAAAGTTTTCTTTAAAATAATTTAAATATTGTATTTTCTATGTAAATTGAAGAAAATAATACATTTTAATTAATTCAAGTTAAACATACCTCGTGAAATATCACAAGAACCAAAATTAAAATTTATTTATAATTGAGGGATCAAAAATGCAGTTAACTCTGTCTTTTCTTTCTCGGATGATGTATTATATTATACGTTTTGTTCTTTAAAAAACAAAAAACAAAAATTATTTGTTAAGTGTATGCTCTAAGACCTAAGTATCAAAGGATGAAATGATGCCAAATCTTTCACTTTGTCATTAGTTTTTAAAAGCTTACATAAACCGTTTGAAGCATTTCTGAGGAGTCCATTACTCAAATGGTCACTGAACTATCCCTAATTATCTAGTAAAGTCATTTTTCTTTCGTTTATAACAAAAAAATCACTTAACTATGCCTATAGCACTCAGAAGGTCACTCAACTAAATTTCTCAAACTTTTGATGGCTAAATATCTATTTTACCCTCTAAATTTTTATTTTTATATATTTTTTAAATATTATAATTTTTTTCTTTTTAATCTATATTATGAACTTACCTATAGAACAAATAAATTTTATTATAAAGTAAAAGAAAGTGTAAAATATTTTTTTATGCATATATAATATTGAAATAATAAATAATTGGGCATAAATTTTAAATATATAATATATATTATAAACTATATCTCTATTTTAAATTTTTTATATTAAACGTATGGAATATAAGTTTTAAAAGTTTTTATTCTATTTTATTTCAATTTTATAATTTTTTTTGAGTTTTTGTCATTATTATCAAAATCATTTCTAATTAAATTTTTTATTGTGCTCAATTATTTTATTATTCTAACATTATATATGCTTGAAAAATATTTTGTACGTTTTACTTTATGAATAAATTTATTTGCTTTATAAGTAAGTCCATAATATAAATTAAAAATAAAAAATAATATTCAAAATATAAAAGAAAGAAGATAAAGGTTGACAATTTAAAGGGCAAAATAGGTATTTGACCATTAAAAGTTTGAGAAATTTGGTTGAGTGACCTTCTGAGTGCTATAGGCATAGTTAAGTGATTTTTCTGTTACAAATGAAAGAAAAATGATTTTACCAGATAATTATGGATAGTTGAGTGACCATTTGAGTAATGGACACCGTTTCTGAGAGACTTTGTAAGTTATGCAAAGTGTAATTTAGGCTAATATGACTCCAAATCATTAATCTGACTAGAAAATTTAGTTCATAATGAAATTTTGCTAACAAGTCGAACTAATTGACAAAACCAGCAAGAGTATAAACCAAGAGCTTAAAGCACTCAAGAGAGCAAGAGATCCAAGATAATTAGATTTAAGATCGAATACATACACTGCAAACTTAGTCAATATAAGAAGAGTGAACTTCATGAGGTGAGATTAAAATAGGTTATGGTGCTTAAATACAAATAACTTAAATATCTAGGCTCGTTACTCTAGGAGAATGAATTGATAGATGCGGACGTAACATATAGAATCAAAGTCAAATGGTTAAAAATGAGAAATGCCCAATACACATCGACAAAATGAGTATTGACGAAATGCGGATGTTAAATCCTTTCCTTGGTACAAATTCTAAAAATCTCATATATAAATTACCAATCCAATGGAGGATTTGATTACAAATTTAAGTCTGATATTCTTCTTTTCTTTGCTAGATATGAGTCAAGGTCTATAACACTCTCACAAATGGGGATTGGGGACGACTGATATAATGCACAAAATAATATGAACGATCATCAACAACAAAAAAATAGTTGTCTTTTCCTGAGAGCTCATTTTAGATTATCTTACTTTCAGATAAGGTTGATAAGGCAGGTGATAGACGTTCGGTTGCTATATGTCGTTTTTCTTAATGGATCAGTAATAACTAAATGTATATCTCATCAGAATAAAGTATTTTGCTATAGTATGAAGTTCCATTATGGATAACATTTTATTGCTTTTTCTTAGGAGTAAATCCTTACACTCGGTCTGTTTGTATGTCTGGTTGTTCAAGAATTGCACTAGGTTTCTCTACAACCAAAATTTTAAATGTTCCAAGTGTAAACCTTATAACTTGTTATGCTCTCCAATTTCCATAAAAAAAGATTGATGATCTTTCTCATGCACACGAAGGGATTAGAGTATGGTGTTATTCTGAAAATTGGATTGCACATAAGATAGTAAATCATTGCATCACAATGCAAATTTAGAACATATCGGCTAAACCCTTAAATCTACTGCACAAAACAAGGACATCATAATTGCCACCCAAATTCAGTCTTCAATAACATAATGGTACATAAAACAAACATAAGATTATATACCTCTGTCCCTAGGAACCCTCAATAACACGGTGAGGAGTTCATTTGCAAACTCGAGGTGCAACCAACAGTATTCATAATCCAACCATTTTCCAACGGTATTATCACATCGACAACATAGCAACAAAATCCACAAACATTTGACAAAACACCATTAGCTTGGAGATGAAGAAAGAGGTCGGCCGCGACCCATAGCAAACCCTCTGGTTCCATCAGGCATTCTTGGACCAGGAGGAGGTTTAGATGGTTCAACCGCATGATTGTAAGAAGTAGTTCCATGGCCTGGTGATGTTTAAACAACAATAAGATCAACTTCAAGAAAATTAGTAGAAGCAAGAGAGAAGACAAGTGTAGTGTCCTCAGTTAAATTACCATGTCCGTTTGTGCCACGCTTGTTTCTTCTTCCACGACTTCGATTTCTAGTTTGCACCCTATGCTCATTTTTCTCCTTTTGTGCATGCTCCCCAATGGTCTCCTTTGATCGATGGTCTCCCTCCTGCAATGCAGAAAATATATATATCAAATATCGAAAACAAACATACTCCACGTCTCCTGAAATTTCGCTTTTTATTGATCCTCAAGAAACCATAAACTGCAGAGTTTTACTATAGCTATCAATGAACATGGCAGCTGGCCGCAGTGGCGGATCTAGAGTGGAAGATACGGATTCACCAAAACCCAGTAGCTTTTGCACAGACCTTGTATATGTATTGAAAATCCACAAAATATCTATAAATATTTTGACTGCGAACCCGGTTATTATTGTATATTAGCTTGAGGTCGTTGTAAGAGCCCATAAACTTTAAATCCTGAATCCGCCTCTGGAGCCTGGACAAATTTATTTGTCATGATTACAGCATAAGATGACAATGTTCAGGATCGAGTAAAAGGTTAGTTTGACAAATGGCATAATGGAAAAGAAACAGGACTGGCAATAGAGTGATTGATGGATAAACATAACATGATCGGGAGAAGAGGGAGCAAAACAGGAAGGTATTGTTTAAACCTTTTTGCTTGAAGGTGACTACGCTGCTCCTTTCCTTTTTCCCTTTAACTACACAATCAGTCTAGTCTGCGCATCTAAACTCTTTGTTCTCTCATTCTTTCATACTTGGTTTTCAAGAATAATCCAATTTAAACACCTTTGACAAACGTGTTGGTATGGAGGAAAACATTTTGGAAGAATGCATAAATTCCTCCCTTGAACTTGTTCGAAATATCAGTTACAAATTAAAATTTGCGGGTAACCTAATACTCCCCTGTTCAAAATGTATCTAATACCAATCTGAGTGGTGATATGACATATAGTCATATAACCAAATGAGAACAAGGGGGACTTTTACATTCGCTGCCATGCGTTGTTTACACCTAATTTGCTCTCTTTTTTTCAAGTATTTTTTCCCTCTTGTCCACTCTCTATTTTCAGCATAAATTTAGATTTCTTTTATATTCTTTTTCTTTTCTTTCCCCCTTTTTTTATACTTCAAATCCATGCCCTGAATTTTTCAATTTCAATCTAACCTTTTTATTTGTCTCTCATCCCCTTTTAATTAAGTTGCTAATCTCCTTAGCTCTCTTTTAAAAAATCTGATGCAGATTTAAATGAATCCGCAAGTCTTGTTGAGGTCCCAAAATCAACATCTATTTGTCTTTCATCCCCTTTTAATTAAGTTGCTAATCTCCTTAGCTCTCTTTTAAAAAATTTGATGCAGATTTAAATGAATCCGCAAGTCTTGTTGAGGTCCCAAAATCAACATCTCGAAAAGCAATCATGAGATAAACACCTTGAACATAACAAGAACTAACTGCCTCAAGGAAACAGGTATGGCAAAGTACCACTGAGCACATGCCTTTCAGCACAAAGGTTTTCCCTGTTATTTGATCTATATGAATTTGTCATTTTCCAAAAGTATATGCCTCAAGAGTTCTTCTACCATTTAGGAAAAGGATACATAAAAGCTAGTGTACACATTGGAGAAAAACAGTCTTGAATGGAAGTTTAATGAAATATAATGAAGTAGAATAATTTAAGGTTCCATCGGTTATCAAAAAAAAAAGGTTCCGCATTTTCGTGAACTCTCATTCTGCAAGCTAAATAGATGAGAGAGAGAGATCTTACTGATTGTTAACAAATATAGGAGGCAGCTTTAAGCTACGTGACATAAAGAGGTAAAGAAACTCAACTTATTGGGTTTTCCAATTATTGTGACAAAATCATTAAAAAGATTGAACATCATATCTTTTACTATTCTTTATGCTTTCAACAATAACATAATCAAGAACAATCTCTACGAAGTACTATTCTCCATGATTCACCTTACTTAGGACTCACCCCCTCAAACTCAAGGTGATTTCCAAAACACACAGAAAGCAATATATTCTAGGAAGATATATGGCAAGTCTCCAAAAGAGGAGATATGGCAAGTCTCCAAAACAGAAGAGATATGGAAAGTCCCCAAAACAGAAGAGATATGGCAAGTCTCCAAAACAGTAAGAGATACGGCAAGTCTCCAAGACAGCACTTACTAAGTTAAATTGGTAGCTGAATAGTAACAAGAAAAGTGCTAGATCAGTAACCAGAATAAATGCTAGAGAATAACGTTCAAAGAATGGCCAACTTGTACCAAGATAGGCAGTGTTATCGATATGGTCACTGGAAAGAGACTTGGTGCCACCAAACGATCATCAGAAAGAAGCGGCTACATCATAGAGGAGGCTTTAATACTATGTGAAAGAAAAGAAGAAGAGAGAATAATCTTTTCGGCAGATAACGACAAAACAACTTATAAGAAGGCTCTTCATATAGGATTTTTGAGCTAATGAAATAAAGGAAAGCTTTTATTTTTGGGATTAGTAATCATTTTGACATGATCATCAAGAATATTCTACACTACATCCTTAATTCTAACATCCTGACTTTCAGCACTCATCTTTCATCTACTTCTTTCTTAATTTGTTTCCAGTTTACCCGTATTTTTAAGGTATGTTTAGTAAAAATAAGAAAATATCAATTATCGAGTAGCATTCATCCTTTGTCTAGTCACACCTTTATTCATTTGTTTTCTAAACACTAACTCCAATACACTACAAATAAGCGACTGCATTTGGACATAAATCTAAAGATTGCAAACGAGATTAAGATTAACCTCTTCGTCTTGTGAATCAATATGATGCTCATTTGAATGGTGTTCCTCATTAACTGCCAGATCAGACGCTTGGATATTGGTATTCCTATCAGAATCTGGATAGCTCCCGCCTTTCTTACTTTGGCCAGGCTTGTTCTGAAGAACACGATGCTCACTTGAATGGTTTTTTACATTAACTGCCTGATCAGATGCTTGGACATTCTTATTCCTCTCAGAATCTGGATCTCTCCAGCCTTTATTATTTTGGCCAGGCTTGTTCTGAAAAGATTAACATAACATGTTATTGCATACATCAATGACGATATTAGCCAGTGTATAGGGAAAAGAAAACAAGGTGACAAATGAATTACTGTTTTTTTGAGAAGCTTGACTCGCAAGCCAAATCTCCAATCCTGTTCATCATTCAAAATGGCCACCTGAAACAACCACCACCAAAATGAACATCATCAGCTTTTTTGAAATGCCAACACCAAAATGAACTAGAAATAAGAACCTTGCTTCACACTCACAGCTTTTTCAGCAGCTTCCACAGTGTTATATTCCACAAGAGCATGCAACTACAATGAGAAACAAACAAAAAGAGGAATCAATAAATGTCCAAAGCATGCGTGAAGAAAGAAGATGCTGCCCACTTCAAAAACTTCTCATATATCCTTCAATGAGTCAGATGCAAACATAAGCAGCTTAGCAAATTGGAACCTCGAAAGCGATGACACTTCTCATGAACAACAGGGAAAACTGATATTCCAAATGTAAGCATTTCATCACTTGACATGAAGCTATAGATGTCAAATCTTTTCAGACCCATCCCATGCTTCAAACCAGTCAGGTCCTAGAAATTTTCAGATGCTCTGATGTAGCATTTGTACTTGCATACCTTACTACTGAGTAGCTTCTCCGCAGTTGTGCATTTTCTGGAATCTCTTTCAGTGTGTGGATCACGGATGGTAATATGCTTTACACTGGAAGTTCAAATATTTTAAGACCATTGCTTTTTAGAAAATAATAACAATCAAAAAGAAAATAGAGGAAGAAAGGGAAAAGAAACATACTTCCCAGCATGTCCAAATATGCGCCGAAGGTTATCCACAGAATGATCCTCGGGTAAATTTTCCACCAATACGGTACAAACCTAGACATGGTAAGTAGAAGAATAACTTCGTTGCCAATTACAGTCTAGATGATACTTATCGAGTTCCTGTAAAAGTAGAGCATACCTTGGGATCTATAATCTCACTTAATGGAAGAGGATGAAGTCGCTTCACCTTTGTCCCATCAGAACTTACAACCTCCAGAATAAGAAAAAAAGAACAAAGAGAATGAAAGACATAACCTAGGAATATTAGCAGAAAGACAAAGGCATTAAAAGGAGGACAAAGCAACATTCTTCATAGCCAACGAGAAGCAGTTAGACTTACAAGAAGAGAAGATTCCCTAAGTGCAGCTGCTATTATTGCTGTGTCCTTCGTGTGCTTCTTGACTTTTCTAAAAGAAGCAATTACTTTCACAGGGACTGCAAGATACAGTCATTCAGTTGAGATTTTAAGATATAAGAAGGCAGTGAAATGGAGATTGGGAAATGGAGAGGGTAGGCCTCTTGCTACAAATGCTAAGCAACGTTGTTTTGGACCACAACAAAATGGACTCTATCAGTTGGAAGGGGCACTCCAAGGGCATTTTTTCAGTTAAAAGTTACAATATGCTGGGTTTTAGCAACAGTGAGTTATGGCCTTGGAAAAAAAAAAAAGGTACAACATGGCACCTTTAAAGGTTTCTTGCTTCTCTTGGATTGTGGCTAAGGAGGCATGCCTCACAGAAAACAATCTCCAGAAGAGGGGTTTCAAGCTGTGCAGCAGATGTCCTTTATGCTAAGTTGTTCGGACTCGGGTGCGGGTATCCGATACGGGGACGGATCCGAGTATCGGATTCGGCAAAATCTAAATTTTAAGATTCGGGGGTACGGATCCGGATATGGATACGGGTGCGGGGATTCGGCTAATAAAAAATAGAGCTATAAAAATATTGTAAATTTTGAAAGATATTCTGTGAAAAAATGAATATTGTAGAATTCAATCTTTCATTCTCCAAGATGGACATTATTCTTTCATTGTCCTAAATCTGTTTTATTTTTGATTTTGAGAAATCAAAATCTCAATTTTTCTCCCAAATTTGTCAATGGACTCCGGTCAAAGTGTCCAAAGTCAGTTGACTGAATCCGTCCCCGTCTTGTATCGGTACGGCAACAAAATCGAAGAGTCTGCAAACTTAGCCTTTATGTGAAGAAGATGTTACCCACCTTTTTTTTGCATTGCAGCGTTACAAACCAGTTATGGAACATGTTCTTTTCAATATTTGGTATGTCTTGGACCATGCCTAACTCCATTTCAGAATTGCTGAAGTGCTGGACCAGGGAGGGTCTATGCAAGAAAGCTCAAAAGCTGGCTTGAAAGAAACAGTAGAATTTTTGAAGGCAAAAGAAGAAATTTACAGTGCCTTAAACTTAATTGCATTTTGTTGATCGCTTTTTGGTGCAAACTGGTTCTTGTACCAGATGTAGATGATATTTTAGACGCAATTGCTGATTTGCACAGCCTGTAATTACGCCTATTGCACTGGCTTAGTGCAAATATTTATATAATATATTATTTACCCATCAAAAAAAAATATAAGAAGGCATTGAAGTGCAGCGGTATAGGAGAGAAACTAGAGCATATAAAACATACAGACCGCAAAACAGTTTCAAGAATGAGTGCACATAGAGAGGGAGTAGGAAAACAACATGAAGCCAGTATGAGATCCTTGCTCGTCATAAATAAATAAATAAGCTATAATACTCACCAAAACCTTCCCTATCTCTCATCACATATTTCAACAGAAACTTGTCCGTAGGCAAATTTTCATCGCTGAAGTAATACTCAACCTGCAAGACACAGAAAATGTCAGGGACATGCTTTCTTCGTTCATGCTTTTATAATAAAAACAACCATGTAGTAGAAAGTATATGCTTTTTAATACTAATAATTTAGCACTAAGACAGGCAGCAAAGCTATAGCCACCAAGGAATAGTAAAAGGCTAGAGTTATTGCAAAACTCTAATATCTGAAGGTTGTTCACAGCAAAAAGCTCATATGGGAATATTAAAGTATGTATGTGAGAAAACAATTGCTTATTAACTAAGTCTTTACAATTTCACTCAGAGGCGGAGTGAAGATTTAAAACTTATGGGTTCAGGATTTTAAATTTTTTAAGTTACTGGGTTCAAAATTAATAATTTGTACATATTCAATGAAATTTTTAAGACAACTATATGGTTTGGACCAAAACTACTGGGTTCGGCCGAACCTGTAGCTTCTACTCTCCCTCCGCCACTGACTTCACTTAAAGAAAGGTCTCTGCAAGACAGTGAAATCATGCATTTGCTATCGATTCTGATAGATGCAGAAGATCTTTTATATGAATCACAAGGAAGTGCAGAAAATTCTCCGAAAGCCATAGAAATATCATTTTACAGTACAAACAATTCACGATAGTGCACAATTTACCACTTTGTTCATAGGCTCTTTTCCGGGGGTTGGGGTTGCACAAAAAAATAATAAGTTCCATTCCAAGCATTGTCCTATACTTAAAGCTCCTTTGCAAGTTCAATAATATGCTGCAGAACTACGAGAAAGGAAATACCTTAAAACCTATAATATTCAAACAACTTAGAAATTTCAAATTTCTTTTCAAGTTCTGTTCATATGTCAAGAGCCATATGGTGAGCTTGATAGGGACACCCAACGATAAAGAACTAAACTTGGAATCAATTTTTATTATCAAAATCAAATGGGCAAGTCTCAGATCAGATGAAGCAATTCCCTAATCTATAACTCCACAGTTTCTATCATACATAGCAAATACTTCTAACTTTTAAATATTAATCAGCTAATAAAAAAAAAACCTAACTTAGCGAAACACCTCAAGAACTACAAGAATCGTAGCACCCAAGAATACAGTTAAAACGCATACCGACCAAACACATCAATCCAATTGAATAATTTCACTGTCGGCATATCTACATTTAGGCAAAGTTTCAAACTTCAAAAGCATATTGCCCATCCAATTGCAAATCATCAATTTAACTGACTAAACTTCACTCCAGGACTTGACCTTTTAGCTTAATTAACCCTAAAACTCAATAAATCACCCAAAAAAAAAAAACCTCAGTACATAAAAAAAAACACCAAGAAATAAGAAAAAAAAAACCTGCTTGACGATCTTGTTACGAAGATCATCGGTGAGGAGAGTGGGGGTGACTTGGGCGTCGTGTTGATCAGACGGCTGAGAAAGATCGTCAATGAAGTGAGACTCAGGCGATCCAACAGGTGGAAAATCAGGATGATTATCATCATGCGGTGGAGATGAAACACTGTGAGAGTGGGAAGGTACTGGGATTACTCCTTCACCGTCTGCTTCCATTTTGTTAAGAGGAGAGAGAGGAGAGAAGTTATTTGGAAAACTGAAAGGTCAAAGAAGAATACACATTATTTTCTTCTTCTTCTTCCTTAGTTTCCTTGTTATTCTTCTTCTCCTTAATCTCTCGAAAGAACGCTCTGGCAATGAGCAGGTATATATATAGAAAAGATGAATTGAGACGAAATGACTTCTTCTTTTTTTTTTTTTTTCTTCCTTTGGTTAAAGTGAATCGTTAGTCCATTTTATTTTTTTTTGGTAATTCGTTAGTCCATTTTTAGTCAATTTAGTTCAGCTTTCAAACAGTTGTAACAGGTTAATCACCTTCATGATTTAAAATATTTGCTGACCTTCCTGATTTTGAGTTTTTTGTAACATTTAATTTAACTTATTTATTAGAAATGCAAAAATTACACCTACATAATATATCTTTACTAATGAACTAATGCACAGTAGATCTATGCCTAATGTAGCTGATACTTGAGAAAGTGATTTTTTTAATGAATCGTCCGGTTGAAATTACAAAGCAATTATAATAGCTGTGTTTATCCTTAAAATCGGATAACAATTAAATTTGTAAGTGGTTTTAAGGATATGTGATTTAGTTTGGCACAAATTGAGAAATATGAAAACTGGAGTTAGAAATTAACTATAAAATAAAGCAAACCGATATATCATACAGCTTTGGCCCTTGAACTAGGTTGCCCTCGCACCAACTTAGTATATTATTGAAGAGTAAGAACTGGACTACTGAATAAAAAAGCTTAAAAGAGAAAACGTAATATATTGATTTGTTATGCGTGAATCTGTACTTACAAAATGATTGGAACCCCCTTTATATAGTAGAGGAGTTCTACATATGGTACAATTCTAAATACAAACGGAAATCTCCTGATTGGCTAATCAACCAGTCTTGACTTGATACATGCCGAGATCTCCGCCACAATCCTCGCCCCGTCACGGATTCCTCGGCTTTCTGTTATTCGACTTAGCAGGCTTCCTTCGGTCTCGCTAGATCTCTATCCTTCTCGGTCTTGACCTTAGCTGGTCTCGATCTCGATCGATCCCTGAATCACGAATTAGGCAATATTTATTCATGTAACGGTCAAATATAACTTGGGATTGAACCTCGGTCTGCCACTCCGGTCTCGATTAACCATACAAAATCGGGCAAGCCCCGATGTTGACCGTATACAGATAGTCTCCTCGTTTTTTGGAGAGTAATGACAAGAAAAGATTTGAGCCTTCGATCATGACGTAATCGTCGTGACATAAGCAGCAGAAGTGACCGAAACGTCTTGTCGGTACAATTTTCCAGGTATTTAATGCGCGTCAGTCAACAGTCAGCCAGTACCAGTTTTGAATCGTCGTTGTGAAACCGATAAATAACCCCCCTTCTTCATTATTTCAAACTTTACTTTCAAATCTTTTTCATTCCAATCTCCATAGTTCTTTGCCTTCTTCAAAAGCTTCATATCTTCAGATCTTTGAGTTTCTTTGCTTGTTCAACCTAAAATACCAAATACTTCAGTCTCCATTCTTCTTTGCCCGCAAAAACTAAATGGCCAAAACAACTAAAATTGTTCCGCAGAAAGAGGTTGTTTCCTCATCTCGGCCGGCCGGCGAGAAACCAGTGGTGGAGCCACGCCCTGAATAACTTATTCCCGGGGTGTGTGTCATTGATTCCGACTTTAAGGTTGAGAAACCTTCATTGGTTCCTGATCGATGTGAGCCGGTGTCGAGATATAAATGCTCAATATCCAAAAGCCTCCTTGACCAGGTGAAGAAAGATTGCAACTGGGGAAATAAAGAGGTTGTGATACCAGCACCAGAAGAAGCGATCACCACCCACGTGGAAGGGTTCCTGAGTGTTTACACTTATCCTTTCACGCTAGGTCCCCTCAATCCGGTCATCGTAGACTTCTGCAAGAAATACCAGGTGACCCTCGGCCAAATTCACCCTTCTTTCTGGAGGATCGTGATACTGCTCTGTTTCTTCGTGAGCAAAATCGACGGGCTTCCCTTCACTCTTGACCACCTCATAAGATTATATAGCCCTCGACTCTATCAAGGTGGGTTGATAAAGCTTTAACGTCGGGCTACCAAGGCGCTCATCTCGAGTATAGATGAAGACAAAGATCAAGAATGGATGGGCCGATTTGTTCGGGTGAAGACCACGGACCTAATCCCGGCTGAGAGCATGTCATTTCCTGAGAAATGGAATATGAAACGTAAGTATGATTCCGTCTTTAATTTCTGTTCGTTGTTTTTACTTCTTCATCCTTTCTTATCAGTGTTTTTCTCGATACAGTCGTTTCTTGGATGCCGGGTGTGGTTCCCCACCTAGAGAACTAGGTTAGGAGCCTCGTTTCGACGTCAACATAAGCCGAGCATGCATAGCGCGATTTGTCAAAGGGTCGGTGGGAGGCTCGTACTCATGGTAAGCCTTCTTCCTGACTTACCGATTTGCCTATCGTTCAAGCATCTTTTCAAACATGAGTTTACTTACTTTCTCCTTTTGTAGGTCTCGGAAAGGATGCGACTATGAGACCCCTGTCTGGTAATGAAAGAGTTTCACCACCTATCTCGAAACCGGCAAAGGAGAATAAGAGGAAACGGGCCTCGAACTCCGAGGGTCAAAAACCCAAGAAGAGAACAGCCCGTAAACCCAAGGGGAACACAATCCCACTAACTATGGAGTCAGTCCAAAGACTAAGGGAAGAATAAGAAGAGAAAGAAGATGATTCCGGGCTGGTGTCCCGTGCGCGAGCTAGCATCGAGATTCGGAGAACTTCGGAACCGGTGGGAGTTAATACTACTCCTTCTAGGCTCGATGAGGTCGAGGAGGAGACTTCGGCCCAAGTCCCCGATCCGAGAGGAACCGAAGATGCTTTATTTCTGGGCGAAGAGACCGTTGAAGAAGCGGTGGATGCCAGTGCAGAAACTGTCACGACCCCAAATTCCCTCTGTAGGATGTCGTGATAGCACCTAGTCTCTAAGACTAGGTAAGCCTATCAATGCGGAATAATAATAAATATTTGAAATAAATAAACTACAATTCAAATAATTTTAACTCTCAAAACCGGTAGAAATAAGTCACAAGCTTCTAAGAATTTATTCTCTATGTCTCTATATATTAGAGTCTAAAGCAAATAAGGAAGACAACATAGTAAGATAGAGGGGGACTCCGGAGTCTGCGGACGCTGGCAGATATACCTCGAAGTCTCCTCGTACAGCTAGTTTACTGATACGCGGTCTGATAAGATGTATCTTGATCTGCATAAAAAGATGTGCAGAAGCGTAGTATGAGTACACCACAGCAGTACCCAGTAAGTGCCAGGCATAACCTCGGTATAGTAGTGACGAGGTCAGGTCAGGCCCTACTGGAGAATAAATAATGGCATGGTAAAATGTTTAAACAATATTATAAGATAAAATGACAATGGAAGTGAATCAAGTAGTATGTCACATTTAATTACATAAAATAATGGCAAATAAATACCTCGTGGAAATAAAACAGAATTATTTCCAACTTGAAGAAAATCACAACAATAATCAAAGGCAACTGCGGCCATAAATCAATATCAATAAGGGCACTCCCGAGGTACCGCCTCGTAGTCCCAAATCATAAATAAATTTACAATATCTCATTTCCTTATATCACCGCGGGAGCCTTCACAATTTATTTGAAGAAAACATATTTTTTTCCCGAAATAGCATCCCGCATTTTAGCCACCCTTATCACACCGCATGACTTCTAGTAGTCACCCCTACTAGCCACGCGTATCAAGCTACCCTTATCTCACCACATGCATTTCAACACCCAGACCTTATACCACCGCATGCGTATCAATATCACAATATATCACAATTTGTACCTCAAGTGCCCAATATTTCAATTTTTCACGAAACAAATCTCACAAAAATATTCAAGAATAAATAATTCAGAAAAATAATATTCCAAATTTTTAATACGTTGCTTCAATATCAAAATTAAAAATGTCAAATACTTTATATTAATAATATTTAATTTAAAGAAAATCAACCTTCAAATAATGCACAGTATGAAAGAAACCAAGTTTCAATTAAACAGGTAAAACAATTAGCAGGAAAAAGGCAAACAAATTTAAAATATATATCACAGATCAATGATGAAGAATATAACAAGATAAAATAATTTAATAAATGCTCAACAATGATCTACATAATTTAAAAATATAATCTTTCATATTTACCCGTGTACACACTCGTCACCTCGTGTACACGACTTTCAACATATTTCAATAATCACATTAATATCAATTCTAGGAAAAATTTCCCCCACACAAGGTTAGACAAGTCACTTACCTCGACTTGCTCCAATTTAACCAAATATTATGTTTTTTCCTCGATTTTTCGACTCCGATCGACTCGTATCTAGTCATAATTAATTTGATACAGTCAACAAAAATTATAGTAATCAATTTCATAAAAAAATATTGCATTTTCATTAAAATTCGAAATTAGCTCAAAATTTGCCCGTGAGGCCCATATCTCGGAATTCGGCAAAACTTACAAAATCTGACAACCCATTCAATTACGAGTCCACCCATACCAATTTTACCAAAATCCAATAACAACTCGACCTCCAAATCTTAAATTTTCGTTTTTTGGAAGATTTTGCAAAAATCTTGATTTTTCTTCCATAAATTCACGGATTCATGATGTAATGAGTTTGCAATCATGAAATATAATCAATATAGGATAAGGAACACTTACCCCAATGTTTTCCTGTGAAAATCGCCCAAAAATCGCCCAAGAACCGTGCTCCAAAAATCCAAAATAAAATGAATGAAATGACCATTTTTGGTCCTTAAGTTTCTCCCAATCCGTCACTAAAAGTCCATTTTCCGTCACTAAAAGTCCATTTTTCATCACTAAAAGTCCACCAGAAACTGTTCTACTAGCCTTCCTTCAATTGATCATAACTTTATATACAAATATCCAAATGATATATGGTTTAACTTTCTGGAAACTAGAATTAATCGACTACAACTTTTATGTTTTACAACTTTTCTGATTCCTTATGAATTGCGAGATATAAGCTTCCAAAGTTGGCTCCATGCATCAGAATTTCTGGCGAAACTGCTCTACCAGCCTATATTCAATCTATCATAACATTCTGTACAAATGTCCAAATAATAAATGGTTTAACTTTATGAAAACTAGAGACAAACGACTACAACTTTCATGTTTTGACAATTTTCCGATTCCTTATGAATTACGAGATATAAGCTTCCAAAGTTGGCTCCACACACCAGAAATTTCTGCAAATTTCCAGCAACCTTCTTTGTCCGAAATCCATTCCGTTTACCTTCCGAATTCCACCCGAGACCCTCGGGACCTTAACCAATTATTTCAAAATGTCCCAAAATATAATATGAACTTAGTCGAGGCTTCAAACCACATCAAACAATATCAAAACGACTAATCGCACCTCAAATCAAAATCTATGAACTTTGAACTTTCAAATTCTATATCTTGTGCCGAAACACATCAAATCAATTCGGAATGACTTCAAATTTTGCACACAAGTCATAAATGACATAACAGACCTATTCCAATTTCCAGAATTGGATTCCGACCTCGATATCAAAAAGCCAACCCCCGGTCAAACTTCCCAAAAAATTAACTTTTGGCATTTCAAGCCTAATTCTACTACGGACTTCCAAATAAAATTCTGATCACACTCCTAAGTCCAAAATCACCATACGGAGCTGTTGAAATCATCAAAATTCTATTCCGGGGTCATTTGCAAATAATTTGACATTCCGGTCACTATTTGAACTTAAACTTTTAGTTTTTAATCAAAATTCCATATCTCGGGCTAGGGACCTCGGAATTTGATTATGGGCATACGCATAAGTCCCAAATCACAATACAAACCTAACAAAACTGTCAAAACATTGATCCAGGTCTGTTTGCTCAAAATGTTGACCAAAGTCAACTCAGTTGTGTTTTAAAGCTCTAATTCACATTTTAATTCATTTTTCACCTGAAAATTTTTCGGAAAATTTTACGGATTGCGCACGCAAGTCGAGGAATGATAAATAGTGCTTTTTGAGGTCTTATAATACAAAATTAATTATTAAATTTAAAGATGACATTTTGGGTCATCACATTCTCCACCTCTAAAACAAACGTTCGTCCTCGAACGGAGTTAGAAAAAGTACCTAAGCTGGTGAATAAGTGTGGATAACAGCTGCGCATATCATGCTCGGTCTCCCAAGTCGCCTCCTCGACCGGATGACCCCTCCATTGAACCTTCATGGAAGCAATGTTCTTTGACCTCAACTTTCGAACATGCCTATCCAAAATAACCATTGGTTCCGCAACATAAGATAGATCCTTGTCCAACTAAACCGAACTTAAGTCTAACACATGAGACGGATCGCCGTGATATTTCTGAAGCATGGAAACATGGAATACCGGATGAATCGTAGAGAGACTAGGTGGTAGTGCAAGTTTGTAAGCCATCTCTCCAACTCTCTCAAGAATCTCAAAAGGCCCAATATACCTAGGGCTCAAATTGGCCTTCATCCCGAACCTCATCACACCCTTCATAGGCGAAACCCGGAGAAATACCCGCTCACCAACCATGAATGCAACATCACGAACCTTCCGATTCGCATAACTCTTCTGTCTAGATTGGGCTGTACGAAGTCAATCCTGAATCAACTTAACCTTTTCCAAGGTATCCTGAACCAAGTCTGTACCCAATAGCCTAGCCTCGCCCAGTTTGAACCAACCCACTGGGGACTGGCATCGCCTACCATATAAGGCCTTATACGGATCCATCTGAATGCTTGACTGGCAACTGTTGTTGTAAGCAAACTACGCAAGTGGTAAGAACCGATCCCAAACACCCCCGAAATCTATCACAAACGCACGAAGCATATCCTCCAGTATCTGAATATTGCGTTCGGACTGCCTGTCCGTCTGAGGGTGAAGTGTTGTACTCAACTCTACCCGAGTACCCAACTCACGTTGTACTGCCCCCCAGAACCGTGATGTAAACTGTGTACCCCGGTCAGAGATGATAGATACCGGTACGCCGTGAAATCTGACAATCTCGCGAATATAGATTCGAGCCAACTGCTCGGAAGAGTAGGTAGTCATCATAAAATTGCAATGAGCTGACTTGGTCAATCTATCCATAATCACCCAAGCTGCATTGAACTTCCTCTGAGTCCGTGGGAGCCCAACAACGAAATCCATAGTGATCCTCTCCCATTTCCATTCTGGAATCTCTAACTTCTGAAGAAATCCACTCGGTCATTGATGCTCATATTTCACTTGTTGACAATTTAGATACCGAGCTACATAATCCACTATGACTTTCTTCATATTCCTCCACCAATAATGTTGCCTCAAGTCCTGCTACATCTTCGCAGCACCCGGATGTATGAAGTACCACTAACTGTGAGCCTCCTGGAGAATCAATTCACGAAAACCATCTACATTAGGCACACATAGCCTGTCCTGCATCCGTAATACACTGTCATCTCCAATTGTGATTTCTTTGGCATCACCGTGCTGAACTGTATCCTTAAGACAAGCAAATGGGGGTCATCATACTGACGTTCCATGATACGGTCATAAAGAGAAGACAGAGAAACCACACAAGCCAAAACTCGACTCGGCTCGGAAACATCCAATATGACAAACTAGTTGGCCAAGGCCTGAACATCCAAGGCTAAAGGCCTCTCTGCTACCGGTAAATATGCTAAGCTTCCCAAACTTTCTACCTTACGACTCAAGTTATAGGCCACTACATTGGCCTTCCCAGGATAATAGAGAATAGTGATATCATAATCCTTAAGCAACTCCAACCACCTCTGCTGCCACAAATTAAGATCATTCTGTTTAAATAGATGTTATAGACTTCGGTGATCGGTGTAGACCTCACAATGGACACCGTACTAATAATGCCACCAAACCTTCAAGGCATGAACAATAGCTGCTAACTCAAGGTCATGGACCGGATAATTCTTCTCATGTACCTTTAACTGTCGGGACGCGTAGGCAATCACCCTACCGTCTTACATCAACACTGCGCTGAGACCAATACGCGACACATCACAATACACAGTATAAGTCCCTGAACCTGTAGGTAATACCAACATTGGGGCTGTAGTCAAATCTGTCTTGAGCTTTTGAAAGCTCTCCTCACATTCCTCGGTCCATCTGAACGGAGCAACCTTCTGGGTCAATCTGGTCTTAATAGTTGTTCATAATCAATTACAGAATCGTCAATTAACTTCATGTTAACAGAAATCTCATTTCAAACTTTCACAATATTGATAACGAGACACGAGGCATGAAGACCTCAAAATTATTTACCTGAATTAATGAGTCACATTTAACGTCATCTGGGCGGGAACCTATCTCGTAGGTTAAAACTCAATAATTACAACACAAATTTGGCAAGTATGCATAACGGATTTCATATAAGTATTTTCAATTAAGTCTAACAGGCATGAATCCCTATTAGTACTATAGTACAAATTAGATCTCACAAGGGAGAACTTAAACACAAGATTTTTCCTCACAAGGATCTTGTCCTTATATAACTTCCACCGCAGCTCGTAGCCCGGTTTAAACATATCAGTTTATTTTAAAAATGCGAGAATCTCATCCTCAGTTCTGAATCACAAGTAATATGCACATCGTGCCAATCGAAACTTTCCATTTGCTCCTTCTAAATAATTTCTGTTAAACAAAATCACAACACATAACGAACCACACACCGGTAGGGCATATAATTCACAATTTGCAATTAATTATTCGGAATTTACATCAAAAATTACCGAAATGAGTAACAGAAAGCCACATTTAGCCTCGCAGCTCTTATTAGTGACCAACACGAAATGATAGGCATAGTTATCTCCATAAAATCTCCCCACAGGGGTAAGCACATAAATAG
Organism: Nicotiana tomentosiformis; assembly: GCF_000390325.3. Classification (NCBI taxonomy): domain Eukaryota; kingdom Viridiplantae; phylum Streptophyta; class Magnoliopsida; order Solanales; family Solanaceae; genus Nicotiana; species Nicotiana tomentosiformis. The sequence goes on along the minus strand of NC_090813.1, from coordinate 60,409,248 downwards.
ATTATAGAATTATGAAGCTCACTCATAAGTGGAGCACCATAGAAGGACTCGTTTCGATACTGAGAACCGAATCAAGTTAAGGAAATTATTCCTTTATATTATATCAAGGCCGTATCTGTAATGACACCAACTAATGTAGCGACCTCCGCCATACCATAAAAATATATCAACGGCTGGGTCTCCACCTCTAGGACGCCTTCTACCCGCCTGTCCTCCACCCCTAACTAGTCGTGTGGGTGGTGTAGTAACTTCAATGGGGCACGTAACCTGAGTGCTTTGATGAAATATGTCTCTCCCAAGTTTGGGATAATTTTCTCATGATATGCCTAGTATCACCGTATTCATAACAACCCCTTTGCGGGTTAGGCTTCTCATATTAAGTCTGTGCCAGATAAATGGAATAACCATTATAGGAACTCATGTCGGTGGTGCATTAAAAGAACTGACTAGAGCACCCCGAGTAATCCGATGTGTGGACTGGGCTGGCCGATTGCCTGAGCCCCCACCATAATGATTTATACTTGCTGAGTAGAATCCACTGAATCCCCCAGAACCTCGATAAGTCTTGGTCTCCTTAGTTTCCTTTTTCCTCACCCCGAACACATTCTAATATCTTGGTAATTTGTACAACTAGCAGCAATGAAGTATCAGCTTGTAGCTCCCGAGTCGTACAAAATTTTATGATCATAATTGAGTTCTTTAATGAGTCTGTGAACTCGCCATCTAGTTGTAGGAAGCAAAGTAGGAGTATGACGGGCTAACTTATTGAACTTGATGGCATATTCTGACACCGTCAATGGTGACCTGACGTAACTATTCAAACCCTATGCGCCACGCATTACGGAGAGTCCATGAAACAAACTCCTTCAAAAGCATTTCTGAGAACTGAGACAAGTGGGCGGTGTTGCATTGGCTGGTCTTCCCTCTTCATAGGCTTGCCACGAACACTGGTGGAGAATTATCTCTCCCAAGGCAAATTTCTTCTTTTGTTATGCTGACTCAACACTGTTGAGCTGACCAATTTCTTAACATCCTCTTCGATTCTTCTTTGGGGTAACCCTTACCCCTATTTATACATAATGATCACAAAAGTAGAGCTCCATACAAACAAATCTTATCACGAACCACATAGTCCAGACTCTCGTCAACAAGTGTACTTCCTTCGAAGCACCCCAAAATCCGCAACAGTGACGTCCACGCTGAGTAGACCTTCTACAAATTTAGAGTTGTTTCTATAACTCCTTTGGTATTGAAGTATAGGATTATTAAGGAGGCGAACATACCGCAAGTCCCAACTTTATCCTCTACAAAATCTCAGGCCTCAAACATGTGTATATTTTTAGGGAACCTTTCAGTACCACATATATACATTTCAAGGCAAAACTCACATAACATATGACCCCGCAATCCATCTATTGATAGTGGACTCCCCCCACTCAGCGCGAAGTCATAGGTCACAACGTCCGATGATCCATAATAATAACCTTCACAACTTGTATAAATCAACCAGACGCTAACGTCTGTTGCACCCCCGCATGATTCACTAGGTGATCTCTCAATACGCCCGCATCTTCAGTTGGAACCACACGTTGAGGCAATGTTTGAGCATCTCTGGCTCCCTCATAGTCCATCTACGACATCACGAACCATTGACGCACAACTGATACCGAGTGCGAAATGTCATATACGAGTGGATACAAAGGAATATAAGATATATGTTTCAAGCTAAATCAATGTCGCACGATAAGGAGTCAAATAAGTGAATATTTCCTAATAGTTCCATAACCTCTCGAAGAAAAGTACAGACGTCTCCGTACCGATCCGCAAGACTCTACTAAACCTGGTTGTAACACCTATGAACCTAGTGCTCTGATACCAACTTGTCACGACCCCAAATTCTCTCTGTAGGATGTCGTGATGGCACCTAGTCTCTAAGACTAGGTAAGCCTATCAATGCAGAACAATAATAAATATCTGAAATAAATAAACTATAATTCAAATAATTTCAACTCCCAAAACCCGGTAGAAATAAGTCACAAGCTTCTAAGAATTTATTCTCTATGTCTCTATATATTAGAGTCTAAAGCAAATAAGGAAGACAACATAGTAAGATAGAAGGGGACTCCGGAGTCTGCGAACGCTGGTAGATATACCTCGAAGTCTCCTCGTACAGCTAGTTTACTGATGCGTAGTCTGATAAGATGTACCTGGATTTGCACAAAAAGATGTGCAGAAGCGTAGTATGAGTACACCACAGCAGTACCCAGTAAGTGCCAGGCCTAACCTCGGTATAGTAGTGACGAGGTCAGGTCAGGCCCTACTGGAGAATAAATAATGGCATGGTAAAATGTTTAAACAATATTATAAGATAAAATGACAATGAAAATGAATCAAGTAGTATGTCACATTTAATTACATAAAATAATGGCAAATAAATACCTCGTGGAAACAAAACAGAATTATTTCCAACTTGAAGAAAATCACAACAATAATCAAAGGCAACTGCGGCCATAAATCAATATCAACAAGGGCACTCCCGAGGTACCGCCTCGTAGTCCCAAATCATAAACAAATTCACAATATCTCATTTCCTTATATCACCGCGGGAGCCTTCACAATTTATTTGAAGAAAACTTTTTTTTTCCCGAAATAGCATCCCGTGTTTTAGCCACCCTTATTACACCGCATGACTTCTAGTAGTCACCCCTACTAGCCACGCGTATCAAGCCACCCTTATCTCACCGCATGCGTTTCAACACCCGGACCTTATACCACCGCATGCGTATCAATATCAGAATATATCACAATTTGCACCTCAAGTGCCCATTTTTTAATTTTCCATGAAACAAAATCTCACGAAAATATTTAAGAATAAATAATTCAGGAAAATAATATTCCAAATTTTTAATACGTTACTTCAATATCAAAATTAAAAATGTCAAATACTTTATATTAATAATATTTAATTTAAAGAAAATCAACCTTCAAATAATGCACAGTATGAAAGAAACCAAGTTTCAATTAAACAGGTAAAACAATTAGCAGGAAAAAGGCAAACAAAGTTAAAATATATATCACAGATCAATGATGAAGAATATAACAAGATAAAATAATTTAATAAATTCTCAACAATGATCTACATAATTTAAAAATATAATATTTCACATTTAGCCCGTGTACACACTTGTCACCTCGTGTACACGACTTTCAACACATTTCAATAATCACATTAATATCAATTCTAGGGAAAATTTCCCCCACACAAGGTTAGACAAGTCACTTACCTCGACTTGCTCCAATTTAACCAAATATTATGCTTTTTTCTCGATTTTTCGACTCCGATCGACTCGTATCTAGTCATAATTAATTCGATACAGTCAACAAAAATTATAGTAATCAATTTCATAAGAAAATATTGCATTTTCATTAAAATCCGAAATTAGCTCAAAATTTGCCCGTGGGGACCACATCTCGGAATTCGGCGAAACTTACAAAATCTGACAAACCATTCAATTACGAGTCCACCCATACCAATTTTACCAAAATCCGATAACAACTCAACCTCCAAATCTTAAATTTTTGTTTTTGGAAGATTTTACAAAAATCTTGATTTTTCTTCCATAAATTCACGTATTCATGATGTAATGAGTATGGAATCATGAAATATAATCAATATAGGATAAGGAACACTTACCCCAATGTTTTCCCGTAAAAATCGCCCAAAAATCGCCCAAGAACCGTGCTCCAAAAATCCAAAACGAAATGAATGAAATGACCATTTTTGGTCCTTAAGTTTCTGCTAATCCGTCATTAAAAGTCTATTTTCCGTCACTAAAAGTCCATTTTTCGTCACTAAAAGTCCACAAGAAACTGTTCTACCAGCTTCTCTTCAATTGATCATAACTTTATGTACAAATGTCCAAATGATAAATGGTTTAACTTTCTGGAAACTAAAAATCAACCGACTACAACTTTCATGTTTTGCAACTTTTCTGATTCCTTATGAATTGTGAGATATAAGCTTCCAAAGTCGGCTCCATGCATCAGAATTTCTGGCGAAACTGCTCTACCAGCCTACATTCAATCCATCATAACGTTCTGTACAGATATCCTAATAATGAATGGTTTAACTTTATGGAAACTAGAAACAAATGACTACAACTTTCATGTTTTGACAATTTTCCGATTCCTTATGAATTACGAGATATAAGCTTCCAAAGTTGGCTCCACACACTAGAAATTTCTACAAATTTCCAGCAACCTTCTTTGTCCGAAATCCATTCCGTTTACCTTCCGAATTCCACCCGAGACCCTCGGGACCTTAACCAATTATTCTAACATGTCCCAAAATATAATACGAATTTAGTCGAGGCTTCAAACCACATCAAACAACATCAAAACGACTAATCGCACCTCAAATCAAAATCTATGAACTTTGAACTTTCAAATTCTATATCTTGTGCCGAAACACATCAAATCAATTCGGAATGACTTTAAATTTTGCACACAAGTCATAAATAACATAACAGATCTATTCCAATTTTCAGAATCGGATTCCGACCTCGATATCAAAAAGTCAACCCCCTCCCCCCCGGTCAAACTTCCCAAAAATTTAACTTTTGTCATTTCAAGCCTAATTCTACTACGGACTTTCAAATAAAATTCCGATCACACTCCTAAGTCCAAAATCACCATACGGAGCTGTTGGAATCATCAAAATTCTATTCCGGGTCGTTTACACATAATTTGACATCCAGTCACTATTTGAACTTAAACTTTTAGTTTTTAATCAAAATTTCATATCTCGGGCTAGGGACCTCAGAATTTGATTTCGGGCATACGCCTAAGTCCCAAATCACGATACAGACCTACCAAACTTGTCAAAACACTAATCCGAGTCTGTTTGCTCAAAATATTGACCAAAGTCAACTCAATTGAGTTTTAAAGCTCTAATTCACATTTTAATTCATTTTTCACCTGAAAACTTTTCGGAAAATTTTACGGACTGTGCACGTAAGTCGAGGAATGATAAATAGTACTTTTTGATATCTTAGAATACAAAATTAATTATTGAATTTAAAGATGTCATTTTGGGTCATCACAGAAACTGAGCTTGAGGCTCCCCAAGACGGAGGCGGCGCCCCAAAAGACCCACTTGGGGCAATAGAGATCGGGGATTCCCCCTTGTTTCCTTTATTTTCTAAGTTGATGATACGCGACGCTCAGGCCATGGAGACTTGTTACGGGGAAGGAGCCCACGGAGAGGAAGCTCCTTTCCGTGGTTATTTTGTTGGGGTAGAAGGTATCACTGGTCTGAGTGACTTAGAGGTTCCGAAGAGGAGTTCGGGCGAGGCTTCCTCGAGTTTTAAACTGAGCAATTAGTTTTCGGCCCCTAGTGTCGATCCTGGGTGCAAGCTAACAATCATTACCACGGTCCCGGAGGATGCCCGGGCTCTTGCTGTCCCCGTAGGGGTGGCTAGCTACCTCCAACGTTTGGTCACAGAAGAAAACCAAGTCCAGATGGACGAGGTGAGAGCGCCTTGTCTTTTCAACGAAGCCCAACATGCCCTAAACCGGGTAAGTTCATATTTTCTTTGTCAATTTTCATACTTGTACTTTCTCCCCTTGTATAATTACTTCTTTCTATTTTTGCAAGCTTATGTGCTTCATCACGAGGCTTTCTTCCGATCCCAAGAGGATCTAAGCCGGTACTAAGATGAAAACCGAGGGCTTACTGAGGAGAGAGGTTCCTTCAAGCTTCTCAGTAAGCAGAGAGAAGGGGAAGCAAAAGGACTTCGAGATGAGCTAGAAGTAGCTCAGAAAGAACAAGCTGATCTGGCCGAGCAGGTAAAAAGAATCTTTGAAGTTAATGACACTGACTCAGGCGTGGTGGCTAACAGTTCGATCCCATATGTCCAGCGAAAGATCGATGTGATCGGACAGCTTCGTGAGGAAGTGGACGCAGTGAAAGCGGAGGCCGAGGCATGGAAGAAGAACATGGACCGCCTTGCCTCAGAAAAGGAAGCTGCCTGAGTTCAACTGGCCTTGGCTGAGACCCAACTCTGAAGCTTGAAAGAAAAGGCATTGGTGCAAGCCAAGAAATTTGAGTAATTCCAGTCTCGGTTGGTTTCAGCAACTTCTGATCAAGAGAGGCTGGCCACAGAACTTGCAGCGGCCAAATCGGAGGTCAAAACGGCCAAGGCTAATGCTGATACAATGGTGGCAGTCTACCGGTGTGACGCTGAAGCTGCTCAGGTTCGAGCAAAGGAGGTTGCCGAAGCTGCTCAGGCTCGAGCAAATTGGGCTGTCAGGCATGCTAAATGCCAGTCTTGAAGGGAGATTCTTGAGGAGATCCATGCTCGTGTCTTCGATCTTACAGCCAAGATCGAGAATGCTAAGGAGCTCGAAGCTGAAGCTAGAGTGTTGGCATTTCCTGATGATGATGATTCTGGGAGTATGAGCTGATCTGAAAGCAGAGAAGGCCTCGAGAGCGAAGATGTTGCTCCTGGGGAAGACTAAGTCCTTTAGGATTAGTAATTTTTGTGTTTCTTTTAAGACTGTTTCGGTCTTTTGTAGAGAAATATGATCGGGTCATGTTTCCCTTGTAAATGATTTTTGACATATCTATATAAAAACTTTCTTCCTTTTTGCCTTATAAAATTATGAAGTTGTATTCTAAGGTCCGAGGTTTAGACAATTTGATTGAAACCGAACTAGTATAGCCCTTAGGTTTTACGATCAAGTGAGTGCTTGCTCGAACTCGAAGTAAGGTAACCCTTAGGTTTTTTATTTGAGCGGGGATGGTCTCTCGAACTCAAAACAAAAACAGCCCTTAGGCTTTTGTATTAAGCCGATATAGCCTTTGTAAAAATATTGTTTATGGCTTTCTCCCCTTTTCGGCTTGAAACTGTTTTTTATCATTTGTATTTGCAAAACTTGTAATGCCTTAGCATGCAATATGGAACTGTTCGAGCGTTCGAACAATTTTGTACTCATTAGAGTTTTCGAGGCTTGATATTATCAAAGCCTTTTATGATTTTTCCAGGGGTAGCCCTTTTAATCGGTTTATGAGGGAGTTCGAAGGCCTGTTTTGTTACGGAATTCGGGCGTCTCCGAACCGTGTTAATTCGTCCATAGCTTTTTTAGTTCGGGATTTGCCCCTTGGGCTTATTTTTCCGTTTTACTTCGAGCTTGCCCGAAGTGTCAGTCCCAGAGTGGGGTGGCCGTAGCCTATAAAAACCGAGGATTGCCTAAAGGGTCTTATGATCTCGGAGTTCTAATAATTCGATCTTGTTTATTTTTCGGATGGCTGTCCCCGAGCGTGGGGTAATTATCCGAACTCTGGTTATGGTTGGCCCTTAAGCCCATTTACGTAATAGATCGAGAGTATAAATTTGTAAAGTAGCAAATTCTTTCTAAGGCATGAGATATCGGTAAAGAAAAATACTTCTCTTTATAAATGATTATACATGCGTACATGTTCTGTGCCAGGGCTCGAGCAAACTACGCGGGCACGGTTCGTTTGACCGTTTGTCCCTTACAAATTTTTCCTATCGAGACCCTGCTGCCATGAAGTAATTTCTTCGCATCAAAGTTGACATTCGAGGGCAATTCCCCCAGTATTCGAGGCTGATTGTAAAAAAACCTCGGATACTGTTGAATTGTTCTAAGTTAGCACGATCAATGGTTGCCTTATTAAAAACCTCACCGAAAAACCCATTTGGGACAAAATAGATCTAAGGGAAAAAGAGTGCAACGCATGCTTTCAGACCTAAAGTCTTCGTGCCGAGGAATCCATCGATGTTTATGGTCGAACACCTTCAAGGGTTAGTTTAAAATATAAATGAAAATGGAAGAGGTCGTACCTTAGCAGTAGTATCGTTTTAGGTGTGATACGTTCCAATTGCTCGGCAGTTGTTCGCCATTCATCGTGTCAAGCTTGTAGGATCCTTTTTCAGTGATTTTGAGAACTTGGTACGGTCCTTCCCAGTTCGGACCTAGTTTCCCTTCATTCGGATTTTGGGTGTTGAGGGTGACTTTTCTTACCACTAAGTCCTCGATGTTAAAATGTCGAAGATTGGCTCTTCGATTGTATTACCTTTCGATCCGCTATTTTTCGGCGGCCAATCGGACGAAAGCGGCTTCGCATCTTTAGTCCAACAATTCTAGGCTAGTATTCATGGTCTCATTATTCGACCCCTCTGTTGCATATCAAAACCTGATACTAGGTTCTCCGACCTCGACCGAGATCAGAGCTTCGGCGCCATAAACTAAGGAGAATGGTGTTGCTCCAGTACTGGATTTTGATGTTGTACGGTATGCCTATAGAACCTCGGGTAGTATTTCTCTCCCTTTTCCTTTGGCATAGGTCAATCTCTTCTTAAGATTTTGGATGATGGTTTTGTTGGTCGATTCGGCTTGTCCGTTCCCGCTGGGATGATAAGGTGTTGATAGGATCCTTTTGATCTTGTGATCCTCGATAAATTTAGTTACTTTGCTGCCGATGAATTATTTTCCATTATCACATATAATCTCGGAGGGTATCCCGAATTGACATATGATGTAGTCCCAAATAAAGTCTATGACTTCCTTTTCTCTGACTTTCTCGAAAGCCCGTTCTTCAACCATTTAGAGAAATAATCAGTCATAAATAAAATAAACTGAAATTTACCTAGGGCCGATGGGAGAGGGCCAACGATGTCCATTCCTTATTTCATGAAGGGCCATGGGGACAGAACCGAGTGGAGTATTTCCCCGGATTGATGAATCATGGGTGCATGCCTTTGGCATTTGTCGCATTTTCGAACGAACTCCCTTGCATCCTTCCCCATATTGGTCCAATAGTACACTACTCTGATTACTTTGTGGACCAGCAATTTGGCACCAGAATGATTTCCACAAGTGCCCTCGTGAACTTCACGTAGGATGTAGTCGGTATCTCCCGGTCCAAACATATTGCCAACGGTCCATCGAACGTCCTTCTAAAAAGCGTTTTGTCTTCAGACAAAGTGAATCGTGTTTCTTTTGTGTGCCGAGCTCTCAACTCCTTTGGATCTGATGGAATATTCTCATTCTTTAAGTACTCTATGTACTTGTTTTGTTTCTCCAATCCCAGGTTAAACTTGTGGAGTTTATCTCAGCGTGACCTTCTTCGATTACCGATCTCATGAGTTGTACGACAGTCCCCGAGTTGAGTTCGTCGTCTTCGACCGATGAACCTAAGTCTGCAAGAGCTTCAGCCTCGCTGTTTTGTTCTCGAGGTATATGTTTCAAGGTCCATTCCCTAAATCGATGTAGAGTCACTTGTAGTTTATCCAAGTACCTCTGCATTCGGTCTTCTCGGACTTCAAAAGTCCCGTTAGCTTGGTTTACCACGAGGAGGGAATCACACTTAGTCTCTATGACTTCCGCTCCTAAGCTTCTAGCTAGTTCGAGACCAGCAATCATGGCCTCATACTCGGCCTCATTGTTAGTCAATTTTGTAGTTCTGATAGACTGTCTAACTACATTACATGTGGGTGATTTTAGTACGATGCCTAATCCGAACCCCTTCGCGTTCGAAGCACCATCCGTAAAGAGGGTCCAGACTCCCGAAGATGTACCCAATTTTATCAGTAGTTCTTTTTCAACCTCGTGTACGAGGGCCAGCGTAAAGTCATCCACGAAGTCCACAAATATTTGAGACTTGATGGCGGTTCAGGGTCGATACTCAATATCGTACCCACTAATTTCTACGGCCCATTTGGCTAATCGACCCGAAAGCTCGAGTTTGTGCAAAATATTTTGAAGAGGATAAGTTGTTACAATACATATTGGATGACATTGGAAATATGGTTTTAGTTTCCTAGAGGCGCTTATTAAAGCAAACGCTAATTTTTTTAAGTGTGGATGTCTAGTTTCGGCCTCACCTAAGGTCCGACTAACATAATAGACAGGGAATTGCGTACCTTGTTCTTCTCAGACCAGGACTCCACTTACCACTATCTCCGAGACTACCAAATACAGGTAAAGTTGTTCGTCCACTTTCGGGGTGTGAAGCAGCGACGGGCTCGATAAATACCGCTTTAGTTCCTCCAAGGCCTGCTGGCATTCCGGAGTCCATGCAAAATTTCTCTTCTTCTTAAGCAGCGAGAAGAATCGGTGGCTCTAATCTGAGGATCTCGAAATGAATTGTCCTAGGGCGGCTATCCACCCCGTCAGCCTCTGCACGGCCTTTACATTATCCACTACCGTGATATCCTCGATAGCTTTGATTTTATCGGGGTTGATATCGATTCCCCGACTGGATACCATGAAACTAAGAAACTTGCCCGAGCCAACCCCGAATGCATACTTTTTAGGGTTGAGCTTCAGATTGTACTTCCTCAGTATATCGAAAGTTTCATGCAAATTCTTTAAATGGTCCTCTGCTCGCAGAATTAACATGCCATCAATATAAACTTCCATTGATTTTCTTATTTGTTCTTCGAACATTTGGTTTACTAGTCGTTGATAAGTTACACCAGCATTTTTTAGACCGAATGGCATTACACTATAATAGTAGGTACCGTACTTAGTGATAAATGAGGTCTTTTCCTGATCCTCCGGGTTTATCTATATCTGGTTGTACCCGGAGTAGGCATCGAGAAAACTGAGAGACTCGTGGATGGCCGTGGCATCGATCACACAATTGATATTAAACAAAGGAAAAGAGTCATTGGGGCATCCTTTATTCAGGTCTTTATAATCTACACACATTCTAAGTTTGTTTCCCTTTGATAACTAGGGTTTTTTACTATTATTTACTCTCTTTTGCTTAGGTTTCGGGTCAAAAATGTGTAAAGGTATTCCCGAAAACTAACTTAATGTGCTTGCTTGAAGGGTTTGGTTAAAATGAAGGAGTCAAACCTGCACGAATCCAAGGCTTAGACTGGAGCGCTGAGAGCGGCAGAAAAGCACGACCGCGTAAGGACCGCTGCTGAGGCGGCCACTATTATGCGGTCCGCGAAAGTAGATTCAGAGAAGCTGCTTTGAGTACTAAAATCACCGCTGACCGCGTTGGAAAGGTGCGGCCGAGAAATCTTTGGCGCGGTCGCGAAGGGAATTCCGCTGAGAGCGCATCTTTAGGTTCAGAGACCCTGCAAGTCAGGCTTAATTGAAGAATGCGGTCCGTGTCCAAATTACGCGGGCCACGATGGAAGCACACACGGACACGGTTGAAATTATGCGGTCCGCAAAATTAAGCCCAATCCAAGCCCAGTATTGAAGAAACGCGGACCACGCTCATTATTACGCGGCCGCGAAAGCTCAAGTGCGGACGCAGTCAGAATTACGCGTCCGCGAATCCTCCGCATGTGCATTTTTGTCCGAAAATTTTAGCCTAGTATAAATAGATCCTTTTATTAATTTTAGGTTAAGTTTTATTCAGCACAGCACATGAACGACTGGTTTTTCCCTTTTGGGGCAATTTTAGAGTAGATTTACCTTCAAACTTTAGATTTTCATCTTGTAATTTAAAATTATGGCTTATATTTCATCTTTATCTTTGATTTCTACTGTTATTCTGAGTAGCTAGACCCATAGCTACGGTTGTGACCCAACCCTAGTGTGGGTATTTAATAGGTTTTGAATTTTAGGGCTTAATTGTTTATGGGTTAGTGATATTTAGCCTAATTCATGCTAAAATTGTAGAATTAGTGGTTGCAAACACTGACTCATGCCTTTATGACTTAGGCTCTTCTTGAGAAAGAGGGACTAAGTCTAGGAAAATTAGGCTAACAAGGAATTGGAGTGAATTCAAGAGATTGATATCCCCAATTAAAGGGTTAAACCTAGAGATAGTAATACCCGACTTGAGCCAATTTTACTTGTATTGTATGAACACCTATTTGGGCTTGAGAAAGCCAAATCGGGCAAAGTCACTCAAACTAACGAGAGGTATAGAGTGAGCACTTATATGTGATGGTTATATCACGACCCCAATCATAACAAGTTTGTCCTAGATTCTTGATACTCATTAGATACTCACCTAGGCAAAAGTCACTTCCCTAGTGCCTTTTAACACTTGAAAACTTTCACCAAAAATATTGTACTTAGCATACAATAGTATAAAATTAGAATAGAATTAATCGCAACAATGTTTGGAAGTACAATTAGGAACAACACGCACATCTAGATTAGTTAGACACCTAACTCCAAACCAAATTAACTCCCTGTGGAAATCGGTCCCGACCTTGTTGGGTAAAACTGCATCAACCATCCTCGCTACACTATAGTGGTGTAGGTTTGGACTCGATCACTTTTTAGCGTCATTGCCGGGGAGTTAGACGGTTTTGGCTATCTATATAACTATTTGTGTGTCTTGGGTTTTCTTTCCTTCTATTTTTTGACCTTTTGTGTATCAATCGCTTTAGGTACCAAATGGCTCATAATGATGCTCTCGGACATGTTCTTCCGGGGGTGGAGGTAGATAACAATGGTGAGGATGAGGTTAATCTAGAACCTCAAGTCCAAAGAAGAGGCCGCTAGGCTAATGACAACATTCCAACCCCCCCCCAACCTCCTCCACGGGCAGCACACCGGGTGCTACCCAATGAAGGTTATGCAAGTGCAATTGTCCCGCCCCGGATTCGGGCGGGCAATTTTCAAATTACAAATGTCATCCTGACCCTATTGGAGCAAAGGGGCTTTTTCACTGGAGCCCCTCATCAGAATGCATACAAGCATCTAAAGGGTTTTGTAGACACATGCTGGGGGAGCAAGCAGACGAACGTGTCGGGGGACGCTCTAAGATTGAGACTTTTCCCATTTTCACTTAGAGAAAAAGCTTTGGACTGGTTTGAGAGGCTACCCAACCACTCCATACACACGTGGGATGAGTTGGCCGAAAAGTTTATAGCCAAGTTTTTCTCACCGGGTCATATGGCAGCATTGAGGGATGAGATCTAAGCTTTTAAACAAGAACCTACTGAACCCCTACATGAAATCTGGGAGCGATACCGGACAATGGTCAAGGACTGCCCAAACAATGATATGACTGAAGCAATGATTCAACAGACATTCTATAGAGGCATCAACACAACCAACCAGTGTGTGGTGAATATGCTAGCTGGGGGAAATTTTATGAAAATGCCTTATGTTGATGCTTGTGACATACTTGATGAGATGACTGACACATCCTCAGCTTGGCAGAGTCGGGCAAATATTCCTCAGGGTGACCTTAATGTCATCCATCTTCACAAAGAACTTCATGATCACGGACAAGCCATAACCGAGTTGACAACTACTATGAATCAATTAGCAAAAGCCCAACTTCAGCAAGTTCAAGGGACAAAGCAAGTAAATGCCATGGAAGGGGTAAATGTCATGGTCAACAAGAGGAGACAACGTGGTCAACAAGTGCAAAACAATCAAGATAAATATGAGCAAAGTGGTAGTGATTACAATCAATACGATTCTTATGATGATCAAAGTGAGGAAGTGTTATATATGCCAATAACTACCAAGGTCAACGGAGCAATGCCCCAAATCAACAATGGAGACCGCAAGGGAACAATCAAAATTGGGGAAACCAAGGCCAAGGTCCAATGGCAACAACAATAACTCGAACAATTGGGGGAACAACAATCAGAATTGGGGCGGCAATGGAAACCAAGGGGGTTGGAATAATAATAATCAAGGAAATCGGGGTCAGGCTTTCAAAGGCCCCCGATGTATCAACAACCCAACAATCTGCCCCCATATTCGTCTAAAGGGCAAAGTTCTTCAAACAATGAGATGGGGCGGATAGAGAGTATGTTTAAACAAATGATGGAAAGGAATGCTGACTCTGATGCCCAAATAGCCTCCCATACTACCTCTATTCGCAACTTGGAAGTACAAATGGGTCAAATTTCTCAAGCATTGAATACTCGCCCTAATGGGGCACTACCAAGTAATACAGTAGTAAACCTGAAGGGTGGGAACAATACAGGCCATGCTATGGCGGTGACCACAAGAAGCGGTAGAGGTGGAGATGCAAGTACCTTTAATCCAAAGAAGATTGTGAGTGATGATGTTGTGTTACAAGCAAATGATGAGAATGTGAATAATGAAGTGAGGATCGATATTGATGACAACATGGAGGAGACTTAAAATGATGTGAACCCATCTAGGGAACACGTGATAGACATAACGGAAATGGTAGTGCCGAAAGCCAAGGCCCCTTTGCCAAGGCCTCCTCCACAGTATCCTCAAAGGCTTGCAAAGAAAAATAATAAAAATCAATTTAAGAAGTTTATTGAGATGATGAAAAGTTTGTCAATCAATGTGCCCTTGGTGGAAGCTCTCGAACAAATGCTGGGATATGCCAAGTTCATGAAGGACTTGGTAAATAAGAAAAGTTCTATGAATTGTGAGACCATCAAAATGACTCATCAAGTGAGTGCCATTGTGCACTCGATGGCTCTAAAGCTTGAAGATCCCGGTGCCTTTACAATTCCATGCACCATTGGTAGCGTCGATTTTGCAAAAGCCTTGTGTGATTTGGAAGCAAGTATTAATTTGATGCCATATTCCGTGTTCAAGACACTAGGTATTGGGAAACCAAGAGACACTTCCATGAGATTAAAAATGGCGGATCGGACAATGAAAAGGCCGCTTGGTATTATTGATGATGTTCTAGTCCGGGTCGACAAGTTTATTTTGCGTGCTGATTCATGATTCTCGACTGCGAAGTCGACTATGAGGTGCCTATAATATTTGGGAGACCCTTCCTAGCAACAGGGAAGGCATTGGTTGATGTGGAAGTAGTGGAGCTCACTTTCCGAGTGGGCAATGAAAACGTTGTATTCCACGTGTGCAAATCAATGAGGCAACCAAATAGCAATGAAGTTTGCTCTTTTTTGGATCTTGTGACGGAAGTGATAGTTGATGACACAAGTGCCATGATCAATGTGGAAGACCCTTTGGAAGCTGTGTTGTTAAACCATGAGGATGATTAAAAGGAAGGCTTGGTTGCATGTGCAAATGCATTGCAAGGAATGGGATCCTACTCATATGGGCCCCGTAAACTTTCCTTGGACTTGGAAAACAGGAAGATTCCACTAACAAAGCCCTCAATCGAGGAGCCACCAACATTGGAGTTGAAGCCTTTGCCTTCACACCTCAGGTATGAATTCTTAGGCCCTTATTCCACATTACCTGTTATTCTTTCTGCTTGCCTAACTAACGTACAGGTAGACTCCACCCTTGCGGTGCTTCAAAGAAGAAAAAAGGCAATTGGATGGACTTTGGATGACATTCGGGGTATAAGCCCCGCTTTTTGCATGCACAAAATTATACTAGAGGATGATGCCAAACCCTCAGTAGAACATCAAAGGAGGTTGAACGAGGATATGCAAGAGGTCGTCAAGAAGGAAATTATCAAGTGGCTTGATGCAGGGGTTGTGTACCCTATTTCGGATAGTTCATGGACGTCACTGGTACAAGGTGTGCCGAAGAAGGGGGTATGACTGTGGTCAAAAATGAGAAAAGGGAGTTGATCCCCACTCGTACTATCACCGTATGGAGGGTATGTATGGACTACACAAAGCTAAATAAAGTGACCCGCAAATACCACTTTCCATTGCCCTTTCTTGATCAAATGTTGGACAGACTTGCCGGGCATGCCTACTATTGCTTTTTGGATGGGTACTCAGGTACAACGAGATTCTCATTGCATCGGAAGACCAAGAGAAAACCACATTCACATGTCCGTATAGCACATTTGCATTCTCATGGATGCTGTTTGGTTTGTGTAATGCACTGGCTACCTTTCAGCGGTGTATGATGGCAATATTTATGGATATGGTGGAGGACTTCCTCGAAGTGTTCGTGGATGATTTTAGTGTTGTGAGGGACTCATTTGAAGAATGCTTGGATAATCTTGACAAAGTGTTGGCCTGATACGAAGAGACCAACCTAGTGCTTAATTGGAAAAAATGCCACTTTATGGTCGAGGAGGGCATTGTCCTTGCCATAAAATCTCAAAGAACGGTATTGAAGTGGACAAAGTGAAAATTGAAGTTATTTCAAATCTCTCTCCTCCTACTTCCGTCAAGGGAGTTAGGAGCTTTCTTAGACATGCGGGGTTCTACCGAAGGTTTATCAAGGACTTCTCAAAAGTGGTAAACTCCTTGTGCAAGCTGCTAGAAAAGGATGCAAAGTTTGTATTCAATGAAGATTGCATGAAAGCTTTTGAGCTTCTCAAGTATAAATTGACAACCACTCTCATCATTACCGCACCCAATTGGAGCTTACCATTTGAGCTTATGTGCGATGCAAGTAACGTTGCGGTAGGAGCAGTTTTGGGGCAAAGGGTCAACAAGATATTTCATCCGGTTTATTATGCAAGAAAAATAATGAATGACGCCCAAGTCAATTATACGGTGACCGAGAAATAGTTATTAGCCATTGTCTTCGCCATGGAAAAGTTTAGGCCATATCTCATGGGTGCCAAAGTGATTGTGCACACCGATCACGCGTCACTCCGTTACTTGATGACCAAGAAGGACTCAAAGGCTAGGTTGATGAGATGGGTTCTTATGCTTCAAGAGTTTGACCTTGAAATCATTGATAGAAAAGGAAGTGATAATCAAGTGGCGGACCACTTGTCCCACTTAGAAGAGGAGGGGAGGCCCCACGATGGCCTCAAAATTAATGATTCGTTCCCGGATGAACAACTCTTCTCCGTGTCTTTGAATGGTACGCCTTGGTTCGCCGATGTGGCTAACTTTATTGTGACCGGCATTGTCCCGAGTGAGCTCTCTTCAAACCAAAGGAAGAAACTCAAACGGTATAGCTTGGATTATTATTGGGATGAGCCCTATCTTTTCAAGATTTGCAATGATGGTGTGATCCGGAGATGTGTCCTGGAAGAGGAGCAACTGAATATTCTTGATGCTTGCCATCCTCGCCCTACGGTGGTCATCGTGGTGGGGCGAGAACTGCTTCAAAGGTTCTTAGCTATGGATTTTATTGGCCTACCCTGTATAAAGATGCAAGTGAGCTGGTTAAGAGGTGTGATGAATTCCAAAGAGCTGGTGGAATTTCCAAGAAGGATGAAATGCCTCTCACCACTATTCTGGAGATCAATATTTTTGACGTGTGGGGCATAGACTTCATGGGGCCTTTTGTGAGTTCGTGTGGTAACACTTACATTCTGGTTGTTGTTGATTATGTTTCCAAGTGGGTTGAAGCTGTAGCTTTGCCCAACAATGAGGCACAGAGTGTGGTGGCTTTATTAAGAAAAATATCTTCACAAGGTTTGGCACTCCTAGGGCGATCATCAGTGATGGGGGTTCTCATTTTTGCAACAAGGCCTTCGACACTTTACTTTCCAAGTATGGTGTCAATCATAAGGTGTCAACCCCTTATAATCCCCAGGATAGTGGACAAGTTGAGCTCTCCAATAGGGAGATAAAGAGCATATTATCAAAAAATGCAAACCGGACTGATTGGTCAAGGAAACTTGACGATGCTTTGTAGGCTTATAGAACTGCGTACAAGACTCCAACTGGTATGTCTCCGTACCGGTTGGTATTTGGAAAATCATGCCATCTTCCGGTTGAGTTAGAGCACAAGGCCATGTGGGCGTTCAAGAAGTTAAACCTTGAATGTGATGTAACAGCAATCTCTGGGTGGAGCAAATCAATGAACTTGATGAATTCCGGTGTCATGCCTATTCCAGCTCGTCCTTGTATAAGTACAAGATGAAGTACTTACATGACAAATATGCCCAGAATAAAGAATTCAAGGAGGGTCACTTGGTTCTTCTATTCAACTCTCGGTTACAACTGTTTCCGAAAAAGCTCAAGTCAAAATGGAGTGGCCCGTTTGAGGTGGTGCACGTGACTCCGTTTGGTGCTCTTGACTTGAAAAACAAAAATGGTGAAATCTTCAGAATTAATGGACACCGAGTGAAGCATTACCTCAGCAAGTTTGATGACAGTCATGTGGTGGCATTGATCAATTTCCAATGATATTGGTAACATGCGTTGTGCCGCGACATTAAATCAGGTGCTTCTTGGGAGGCAACCCATGTGTTTTTCTTTCTTTTTATTGATTTTCTTCTTAGATCAGGATTTTATTTTGAACTAACTGGTTGTGAGCTTTGTGTAGGAATTATTTGTGCAGTACAGGATTATTGCTGGAGAAATTTGCCTAAGTGTGGGGAATTACGCGGATCGCGCTCAAAATTTCGCGGTCAGCGAGAGTTTTTCTTGGGAGCGCAATTTGTCAGTGGATGCGGACTTGAAAAGTCCAGAATATCAACTCTCTGACGTTGTATTCGCGTCCGCGTTCGTAATTTTGTGTTCGCATTGATCGTACGCGGCCGTGGCCGTAATTTCGCTCTCAGCGGGCCTCTTTCTGAAAAGGCTCTTCGAAAGGTAAAAAGCGCGGACCGCGGTGGAATTCTGCGGACCGCGCTCAGGTAAATCGGTGGGACCTCTGGGGTTTGTATAAATAGAAAGTCTTTAGGACTTTTACACTTTTCGAACCCCACACTCTCACCGAAATAGACCATTGTTCATCTTCCCCTTCTTACACTTTAAATTTCATAAATCATTAATCAAGAAGCAATTTCCTACTACAAATCCACATCTGGTATGCTCAAATCTTTACATTAATTTCATATTTTGATTTTCTTTTCTTCTAGTTTTAATTTTTCTTTTTAGTTAGTGTTTAATACATACCACAATCTCCAAATCATGCTTAATTGATGCTTAAATTCATGTGGGTAATTGCTTTACATGCCTAATGGGGGGTAGGTTATTAACTATGCATGTTAACTGCATTAATGTTTGCACTTAATAAAAACCCTAGGTTTCAAATGTGCCAGTGCCAGTTATTGTTTGAACTCAGCGGACCGCGGTCCATTTTACGCGGTCCACGTTCTTTAATTTGCGATAGCTGAGTATGGCTGCATGTTCACGGACGCGATGATTCTTCGGTGGTCTGCATTTGAACAAACGCGGCCGCGTCCAAAAAACGCGGTTCGCGCTCAGGAGTTTCAGAGAGTTTGGCAATTTCTTTCGTGGCCACGTTCATTTTTACGCGGTCCACGTTTGATCTTTCGCGGCCGCGTCCATAATTTCGCGGACCGCGCATGAGCTTCAGAGAATTAACAAATTGATTTTACGGCCGCATTTATTTTTACGCGGTTCGCGCTTTATCTTTCGCGTTTGCATCCCATATGACGCGGTCCGCGGAAGACCATGATCAGAGAGTTGGTAGTCTGAGTCCAACCTCTTTCGCGGCCGCGCTCCTTTTTATGCAGACCATGCTGACCCTACCGCGGGCGCGCTCCTTTTTTCGCTGTCAGCGGACCCCTACTTTGAGAAACACTGTGATCATTTCATTTGCTTTCCTTTGCCGATTCATTGAACCACAAAACTAATGAGCTTTCACTGATTGTATATGCAGATAATGGTGCGATCTCGTGGCGGTCCTGAAAAATCACAAGGGAGGGGAGAATCCTCTCGAGGCCGGGGCAGAGGGAAACAGACTGCACCCTTAGCACCTAAAAGGGTCATTGGAAAGAAGCAAACCATCCGAAGACCCACTCCCAATTCTTCTGAGACTAGTGAATATGTCTCATCCGGGGAGATTTCTGAAGGGGAAGCTGCACAACCCCAACAAAAGTCTCAATCACAGCCCCACCACCTTGTCAATGAATCCACCTCCTTGTCTTGGTCATCTGATGGCTCGGGAGGAGGTAGTGATACTTCCATACCACCTGCCCCACCTGCTGCAACTCCGGCCTCAACAACGGCTCCTATTAATATCGATGATGAAGAGGATGTCCTGGATGACGGGAGAGGTAGTGATACCCAGGTTGGAGGTTTGATCAGATCAAGGAAGTCGGTAGTGTGGCAAGATAGGTTCGTGAGTGAGAAGGCCTACCATAAATTCCGGGAATGGTGGCCACAAAGGTCGCTAACCCTTGAGCGACATTTCATAGAAAGAGATCTTCTACCCCACAATCCCAATGTGAATAAGCAATTTGATGAAAGAGTGGGGTGGAACCGGAAGATCAGATTTGATGGCAAGACATTGAACACATATGCCGGGTTCGATGATGTGAACGAATCCCTATACTTGGAGAAGGTGGCATTAGATGAGGCAACCCATCTATGGCTTGTAAAGGTGATAGCCATCCCTGGGGTCCATATTGCTAGAAACACTTTAAGCTTTGAAGCAAAAGGGTGGTGCACCTTCATTTGCAACCACCTTGATCCGTGCCTGCATGACAATAATATTCCACTCTCCCGGACGATCCTCATAGCGTCCATCATGGCGGGGTACCCAATAAATATGGGGAAACTCATGGCCCAGAACATATCTAAGGCAACAGGGAAGGAAGAAATGTCCTACCCTTACCCCAATTTCATCACTATGTACCTAGAGGACCAAGGGGTTGAGGGGAGACACTTTGACACGAAGGTGAAGCTGAAAAGGCCCTTCTCTTGGTACAGCCTTCAGGGAGCAGACAATCCCAAGTTCAAAGGAAAAACCACTACCTCCGTTGGCCAGTCTGAAGAGCCAAGGGTAGTAGCCACTTTGTCCGAGCCTTCCACCATCGAAGGTCCATCTACTGATATGCCACCTCCGTCCTCAGGGCCATCTGTCTCTGCCCCACTATCCGTGCCTTCCTCCTTAGCTTACCCTTAGACTGCACTGCGGGTTAATCAGACTTTATCCAGCATCAATAACTGGATGCAGGTAGCTACATTAAAGCTATCTGCCTTATCCAGTGCAGTCGCAATACATATAGCTCTAACACAACTTCAGATGCCTCCATCAATGGAGGATTTATTGAAGAATATCCTTGACAACCAAAAGAAAATTATGGAGACTCTGGGTACTCATGCAAAGGTAATCAAGGAAATGGGAAAGCAGGTCAAGAAGGTGAAGAAGAATCAAGAGCTGTTAAAGAAGGAGGTGGAGAAGCTTACTTCCACCGGCGATATTCCTCTGGACCTCCTTATGGATGAGACTGCACCGGCAATATATGCATCAGAGCAGGAGGTTAACAGAGAGCCGGTGAGAAGATTTGTGGTACCCCAGACCGAGGACCTGGAGATCCAGTTAGAGGATCCTGATGGTGCTGAGACAAATACCACATAGGGAGTTTTCTTTACTCTCTATCCCTCCCCTGATCTTTGTTTTTACTTTTAGCATTGAGGACAATGCTAAATTTTATTTTATTTTTTTTGGGGGGGGGGGACAATCTTATTTTGATTTGATGACTTTGATGACTGGCATGTAATAATTATGATACTATTATTCTTTATTTTTACTTATCGTTATTTTTATTTTAATTATTTTTCACTTTTGGTATGTATATAACTTTACCATTCCATGTATATATTCATCCCCATTTTGTGTATATTCGTTTCACTCCCCTATTATACATATTCATTTTACTTTCTGTATTTTACTTTATAACTTCTTTTGTAATTTTCCTTAATAGTTTAGCTTCTTATTTCCTTTAGTAACTTTACTTTCCATATTTTACTTTATAACTTCAGTGTGTTCAATAAGACTTTGGTTTTCTTAAGGCCACGGTTCTTTCCAAAGGTGGATGTTGTGTGAACCGGGTGGCTCTTCCCAACGATGGATGGCGTGACAACCTTCTTAAGGGATTAAGTTTGTTTTTCTTTCTGTTTTGATATATAATAGTAATGAATAAAATTGTCTCAAGTAGGCTTCACTTGGCACTAACACATTTACCTTTGACCTCATGGTTAGAGACAAGTTTGTTGACGAGATTAGCTCTAGTTGTGACCTTTAGACTCTTGAGTTGACTAAAACTATCATCAAGTGGTTTCTGTGAGCCATCTGTAATCTTCAATCTTAGCTGAGGTTATTGTGGGACCTCGACTCTATTCTCTGTAATGATCCAGTAGCTTGAGAGGTGAGGTATTGAATTTCAAGTCCAAGTCCCATGCCAATAAGTCTAGAACTTGCCCTGAATATTTGTCTAGGAGAAATTCTAAGTGTAACTCGACTTGAGAAGTGAGTGTAGGCTATACTTAGTCCCATTTGAATTGTGAAAGCTTTTGTAGCCCACTAATATGATATCCCTAGTCAACCCCTTTGAGCCTAAGCCTTTTTCATTCAATAGACACATTACAAACCTCCATCCGTTTTATAATGACCCTCTCTTGGCACCCAATCTTTTCTTAGCATTCATGACTTAGCAATTAGCAAAAACATAAGTTTGGGAGAGAGATAAGGAATTTTCAAGTGATTAAAAGTACAAAGAACAAAAAGAATTGATGAAAAAAAAGGCAAAGAAAAAGATGAAAAGTTAAAAAGAAATATGCCAAAAAGAAAGAAAAGGTTGAAGGGATTAAAAGAAAACAATGTTGAAAGGCATGGAATGATGAGAAGAGGAGAAAAATGATTCTCATGAATAAGAAAGAGTGACAATGTGCCTCTCTAGTTCCCCTGAGGAAGAAGAAAATGACTCAAAGAGTCAAGAAAGTATGAACTGAAATGAGAAAATGGAGTGCTTAAGGAAAGATGAAACCATCATAGTTCATTGTGTCCTACATTATTCCAAAAAGCCTTCATTACATCCCGCTAAAGCCCTATATGATTTCAAGTTGAGTGAGCTTGCATTAGTGGTGATTTACATAAGGGGCAAGCTTATGGTACTTAGATCCGGACTTGTGGCATTCTTTTAAGAGTGATGAGCGCACTTCTTTACAATCCTTGTTTTGAGTGTCACATTCTATAAAGTGAGATTTGCTCATGGGGAGTAGAGGAGGAGGAGTTTGGGATCCACAATGACCTACATGAGAGAGCGAGCTTCCTTGATGAATTGAGTCAACTCTTGATGCTTTTGTGTCACATTAGAACTATGGAAGTCATAGCATGATGTTGTTGATAATGCATTTTTGTTGAGGATAATTGTTAGTCCCAATTGATGTTTGATGAAGTCACCTTAGGATAGCTAAAATTTTCATTTCTTTTTCTTGTGGAGGTGGGAATTACCTTGATTGCTTGAGGACGAGCAAAAGCTTAAGTTTGGGGGAGTTGATAACTAGGGGTTTTACCCTATTATTTACTCTCTTTTGCTTAGGTTTTGGGTCAAAAATATGTAAAGGTATTCCCAAAAACTAACTTAATGTGCTTGCTTGTAGGGTTTGGTCAAAATGAGGCAAAGAAGCCATAATCAACTCATGAAGGAGTCAAACCTGCACGAATCCAAGGCTGAGACTAGAGCGCTGAGATCGGCAGAAAAGTGTGGCCGCGTAAGGACCACCGCTGAGGCGGCCATTATTACGTATTCCGCAAAAGTAGATTCAGAGAAGCTGCTTTGAGTACTAAAATCACCGCTGACCGCGTTGGAAAAGCGCGGCCACAAAATCTTTGGTGCGCCCGCGAAGGGAATTCCGTTGAGAACGCATCGTGAGGTTCAGAGACCCTCCAAGTCAGGCTTAACTGAAGAACACGGTGCGTGTCAAAATTACGCGGCCGCGGTTGAAATTACGCGATCCGTGAAATTAAGCCCAATCCAAGCCCAATATTGAAGAAACGTGGACCGAGCTCATTATTACGCGGTCGTGAAAGCTCAAGCGCGGACGCGGTCAGAATTACGCGTCCGCGAATCCTCTGCAGGGGCATTTTTGTCCGAAAATTTTAGCCTAGTATAAATATATCCTTTTATCAGTTTTAGGTTAAGTTTTGTTCAGCAGAGCACGTGAACGGCTGGTTTTTCCCTTTTTGGGCAATTTTAGAGTAGATTTACCTTCAAACTTTAGATTTTCATCTTGTAATTTAAAATTATGGCTTATATTTCATCTTTATCTCTAATTTCTACTATTATTATGAGTAGCTAGACCCCATAACTAGGGTTATGACCCAACCCTAGTTTGGGTATTTAATTGGTTTTGAATTTTATGGCTTAATTATTTATGGGTTAGTGATATTTAGCCTAATTCATGCTAAAATTGTAGAATTAGTGGTTGCAAACACTGACTCATGCCTTTATAACTTAGTCTCTTCTTGAGAAAGAGGGACTAAGTCTAGGAAAATTAGGCTAACAAGGAATTGGGGTGAACTCAAGAGAATGATAGCCCCAATTAAAGGGTGAAACCTAGAGATAGCAATACCCGACTTGAGCCAATTTTACTTGTATTGTATGAACACCCATTTGGGCTTGAGAAAGCCAAATCGGGCAAAGTCACTCAAACTACCGAGAGGTATAGAGTGAGAACTTATGTGTGATAGTTATATCACGACCCCAATCATAAGAAGCTTATCCTAGATTCTTGATACTCATTAGATATTCACCTAGGCGAAAGTAAGTTCCCCAGTGCCTTTTAACACTTGAAAATTTTCACCAAAAATATTGTAATTAGCTTACGCTCAGCATACAATAGTATAAAATTAGAATAGAACTAAATGCAACAATGTTTGGAAGTGCAATTAAGAATAACACGCACATCTAGATTAGTTAGACACCTAACTCCAAACCAAATTAACTCCCTATGGAAATCGATCCCGACCTTGTTGGGTAAAACTGCATCGACCATCCTCGCTACTCTATAGTGGTGTAGGTTTGGACTCGATCACCCTTCTTTGGGATTACCACTACGTTTTCCAACCATTCAGTATACTTTACTTCCCGAATGGAACCTATTTTGAGAAGTTTGGTTACCTCGTCCTTGATGAAGGCATTTTTGACCTCGGACTGGGGCCTTTTTTTTTGCTTCACCGGGCGGAATTTAAGGTCCAGGCTCAATTTGTGAGTGGTAATTTCTGGTGGGATCCCTGTCATATAGAGGTGGGACCAAGCAAAGCAATCCACATTATCTTTAAGGAAATTAATAAGTTTTTTCCAAAGCTCGGGGGTTAACCTCGTGCCCAGGTATACCTTTCGTTCGGGCTGATGCTTGGCCAGTGTGACTTGTTCCAGCTCTTCGACCGTTGATTTGGTGGCATCGGAGTCATCGGGACTTATGAAGGATTGAGGGATCTAGTAGTCGTCATCCTCGTCGATCTCTTGCTTCTGCAATTAGGTCGAGATCGGTGTTTGTGGTTGCTATTTGGCCTCCTTCTTTCCCTTCAAATCTGATCCCTTCGTTGATGAGAGTGCCAAAACCGGTATCCCTTCATCGATTGCAAACCTCTCCTTGGCGGCGGGTTATTCCCCGTACACTATTTTTGACTCCCTCCGATGTCGGGAACTTCAGAACTTAGTAAAGGGTCGAGGGTACTGCCCTCATGTTATGGATCCAAGGCCTTCCGAGCAAGGCGTTGTACCTCCTGTCACCCTCGATCACATGAAACTTTGTTTCTTGGATGGTCCCGACCACGTTCACTGGCAGAGTAATTTAACCTTTGTTGGTTTTGCTTGCCATGTTGAAGTCGTTAAGTACTCGAGCTACGGGCACAATTTGATCTTGTAGGCCGAGCTGTTCTACGACCCTCGATCGAATAATGTTGGCCGAGCTACCTGGATCAATCAAAACACGTTTAACTTGAATTTTATTCATAAGGACAGATATTACCAGTGCGTCATTGTGGGGTTGTAAGATCCCCTCTACATCCTCGTCATTGAAAGACAAGGTCCCTTCTGGTACGTAGTCTCGAGTTCGCTTTTCCCTCGTGATCGACACCTTGGTGCATTTGAATATGGTCCCCTGAGGAATATCGACCCCTCTAACAATCCTGTGGATCATGTGTTGCGTCTCTTCTTACTCATTTTGTCTGTCTGAATCTCTGTTCTTAAAGTGGTTTTTTGCCCAATCGCTTAAGAATTTTTGAAGATTCCCTTCGTTGAACAAACGGGCTACCTCCTCCATCAACTGTCTGCAATCTTCTATTCTATGACCATGGGTGCCATGATATTTGCACATTTGACTAGGATTTGCAATGGCCAATAAAATAGTTGATGCATAAACATTGAAGTTGTATTCTGATAGTCGTGGTGCTTCTTTGGGTTTGACATTTCTGTCGAAACCATTCTTACTCATGAACCCTCGAGAGCTCTGTCCTTGATCTATCACTTCGAACGGGGTTGTGTCCAGGCCCGTTGTTTCTCCGATCTCCACTGTATGGCTGATATCGATCTCTGTTTGACCGTGATTCCCGGTCAATATCCCTTTTAACTTTGTCGATGGTCCCGTTTGGATAAACGGACCCGGAAGGAGCCCCTAACTGGTCATCCTCAGCCCTAATATTTGACTGGTACCGATTATGCACATTGGCCCAGGTTACAACTCGATATTCAATCAAGTTCTGCTTTAACTATTGTGAGGCTACCGAACTTCGTATGTTTAGGTCTTGAGTGAAAGCCTGAACGGCCTAATCGTCGGCAACTGGGGGCAGATCCATACGCTCTATTTGGAACCGAGATACAAACTTTCTGAGCATCTCGTTGTCTTTCTGTTTTACTTTGAAGAGGTCCGAGTTTCTAGTCTCGACCTTTATCGCTCCGGCGTGTGCTTTGACGAAGGAATCTGTGAGCATGGCAAAAGAATCAATGGAGTTAGGTGGAAAATTATGGTGCCATATCATCGCCTCCTTTGATAAAGTTTCTCCGAATTTCTTCAGCAGTACGGACTCAATCTCATCGTCCTCTATATTGTTCCCCTTTACTGCACATGTGTAATAAGTGACATGCTCATTGGGGTCGGTAATTCCATTATACTTGGGAATTTGTGGCATGCGGAATTTCTTCGGAATGGGCTTAGGAGCCGCGCTCGGAGGGAAGGGGTTTTGTATGAACTTTTTTGAATCCAAACCCTTCAAAATCGGTGGTGCCCCCGGGAGTTATATGTTTTCATTTTTTTGTCATTCGCTTCAATCTTCTTCTCCCCCGATTCAATTCGCTTTATCAGCTCCTCAAACATTTTTAAGATAGCAGGGTCGGTCCCTGACTCATTCACATTTGACCTCCCCGGCACTGGTTCGGCCTTGTGAAGAACTTCTTGTGATGGCTCGGGTTCGAAACTACTTAGTGTGTTGTTCTAATTTTGAAGTTGTGCTATTGCAGCTTGTTGAGCCTGCAGCATTTTGAATATTATTCAAAGGCTGATTCTGCCTTCTTTTCTGCCCTATGCATTCTGACCGGCTGATTGAACGTCTCTGCGAATGCAATTTTCGGGGTCGACTCCCAGATTTGCATTCAGGGCAACATAGGAACTGACGTCAATGGGGTATGCAACTGGTACTCCCTCGAGGTCAACTGGAAGCACTTCGTTTCCTGGGGCGGCTGTGTTGTCGTTTTTGCCATGAAAACCAAGGCCATTGTCGATGTGTTTGGGTACTGCTTGAGAGTTCGACATGCTGATCCTGGAATCAAAAACGCTTACAAGAACAAGTGTAAAGCAGTGTGTGTGTTATGAAAATTAGCACCATGCAATCACTATTATCCTTAGCCCCACAGTGGGCGCCAAACTGTTTACCCTTAAAATCGGATAACAATTAAATTTGTAAGTGGTTTTAAGGATATGTGATTTCGCTTGGCACAAACTAAGAAATATGAAAATTGAAGTTATAAATTAACTGTATAATAAAGCAAACCGATATATCATACAACTTTGGCCCTTGTGCTAGGATGTCCCCGCACCAACTAAGTATATTATTTAAGAGTAAGAACTGAACTACTGAATAAGAGTGCTTAAGAGAGAAAACATAATATATTGCTTTGTTATGCGTGAATCTGTACTTATAAAATGATTGGAACCCCTTTGATATAGTAGAGGAGTTCTATATATGGTACAATTCTAAATATAGAAGGAAATCTCCCGATTGTCTAATCAGCCGGTCTTGACTTGATACATGCCGACTTAGTAGGTTTCCTTCGATCTCGGTAGATCTCTATCCTTTTCGGTCTCGGCCTTAGCTGGTCTCGATCTCGATCGATCCCTGAATCACGAGCTAAAAAATATTTATTCATGTAATGATCCAATATAACTTGGGATTGAACCTCGGTCTGCCACCCCTGTCTCGATTAACCATAAAAAATCGGGCAAGTCCGATTTTGACCGTATACAACTTACGTTGCTAAAAACCAACATTGGCAATGTAATGTTTTGTAGCGATTTTTGTTGTTCGAATAAATGACACCTGCATAAATCATGGAGTATTATTTTATGATAGAAAGTAAAATAAGAACAGGTACATAACAAAATTAACCCCAATGTATTCAAAAAGAGTTTTTGAAAAAAGGATTAAAAATACATATTTTAATTCTTAATAACCCAATGCATTATTAGTTCTTGTATTCTAATCCATACGTTACAATCCATTTAGTATTAATCTCTATATTACTTGTCTTTGAACCAAATGACCCCTTAGTGTTTAGAGGGATTTAATGAACCTTTTCAGTTTTGTTTTACGCTTTCTATACTAATTTCTCTTGCAATTTACGATATTACGCTTATTTTCCTTACTTTCAGTTCTATGCAAAAATTTCTTTAACATATATAAAAGTAATGTAAGAAGAGTTATAATTTGATTAATTTATCCGTATTAATGTACTAATGCATAGTAGGTCATGTTTTAATGAGTACTATAAATAATGTAGTTGAGGAAGTGATCTGATGTAAACTAGAGTCCATCACACTGTAAAGAGAACCTGGTTCTCTATCAGTTCTCATAGAACACACACAGGGGTAAGTAAATAACACAATAGTATTTTACGTGAAAAACTCCCAGCTCACGGGATTAAAACCCACGACCTACACTCGTAGGATTTCAACTTCACTAACCGAGCAACTTTAGATTATAACATATTGTAACCTAGAAATTAAACTCTTAATCCCTCACCTACTTGCAATAACTCTAGTTCACCACTTTGACTAACTCTAGTCAAACACAAACACAAGATTTATGGTTTACAAAGATATCCTATGAGATACTTCTAACTAAGCTAAGTAGGAATTACAAGTGAATAACATTTACAAAGATATAACAATACTAAGGACACACGATGTACTCAGTGTTGGGATCTGGTCCTTTGTTCTGTTGCTACTTTGTTCTTCAAGCCTTGGAGTAAATGAAGGCGGCTGCACACATGAGAGTGAGTAATGTTTTAGGCTTTGCAAGTATGTGTAATCCCCTACCTCATGTTGGTAATATATAAGTGAGGTCACTAGGATGATGCAAGCAAGTATCCGATACACAGTATGCTTCAACACTGACTGATGCACTGTTGCGTCTACAGTGTTGTAGATTTAACAGCTGTAAAGAGTTGACTTGTATTGTGACCAGAGGAACTGATAGCCATTTGTTCCCTCTGATGTTCCCTTGACTGATATCATTGGAACTTGTGCCAGACATGTGACTTGTTGTTCCGAGCACATAAAGACTTTGTATCAAATTCCCTATCTGGTACTTATATGAATTTTATTAAATCATTAAAACACAAAGGCACATAACTTATCAATTTTCTCATTTTTGATGATGTCAAACTTAAAATTGAAGTCCCCCTTGAGAACCAGATCTCCATATGATTCCCCCCGCAGATTAGTCATATTCCCCCTGAGAACCTGTTTCTCCCCTTCAATTTTTCTTCCCCCTTTTGGCATCATAAAAAGAATTTTTTCAAGTAAATACAAAAAGAAGTCCAGTAAAGCTAACTCATGCCACTTGTGTGCGTACAACATAGCTAAAACAGAACACAAGAGTATAACATACATAGCAAAGGACTGAGATGCTCATTAATTAAAGAGAGAAGAAAAACATAGGCAGTAGTAGTACCATTGTTACAAAACATCCACAAAATAAACAAACTAAAGTACCACGGTCATAAGAACAAAATACCAAAACAGGACACTAGGACTAAGACAATCACTGATAAACTAGACACGGACAAGGGGACTGTTTAAGGGGCACTAGAAGAGGGAGAGAAGGATGAAGGGGCTTTGAGAAAAATATTCACTCGAGCATTTGTAGACCGCTGCTCATTGACCAGTTGCTCTTTAAGGTTCTGAACCTATTTCCTCAGGTCTGCATTTTCAGCCGTCAAGCGGGCAACCTCTGCACCCTGAGCACTGCTAGAACTAGTTTCCTCTTTGGCTTAACTGAGCTGTCCCTCAAGAATGGCATTCCTAGACTTCAGCCTCCTTATCTCCTCGTTAGTAGTAGTCTAGCATCAATAAGTTGAGAAATTGTAGACTTGATGCCAACTCACCCCTTCTTGTCGATACACTCGCACTTCTCCAAGGTAGTCATTGAGAATGTTTGCTTTCGAGTTCCCACAACTGCTCTCCCCAAGAGGACTTGGAAATATATCAAAAACTTTTGTGAGCAGGAACCCATATAGAAAAATATGGTTCCCATCCTTGAAGTCTTCCACCTTCTTCATATGTTCAATCATGATTCCAGGCAGGTTGATAGTAGTGTACCCATCCAATGCCTCCAGGAGGAATAGGTCCGCTATTGATGCAATGGAGCTTCTTTCAGCTCGAGTGAGCAGGACCTTGTTTACCATCTCAAACATGAGCTGGTATTCTGGAAGCAGGGCCTTCTTGTGCACCTGTTCCCCTTGCTGAATAGCTTGAGGCTTTAGAATAACCTTCCTAAAATTGGAGGAATAAGTCCCTTCAACAGACGAGAGCCCCTCAGTAGGCACATCCAAGATATTCCCCAGTAAAGCTTCATCCATCACAAAATCCACTCTATTGACCTTCAGGCAAATATTT
Source organism: Nicotiana tomentosiformis (assembly GCF_000390325.3). Taxonomy (NCBI): domain Eukaryota; kingdom Viridiplantae; phylum Streptophyta; class Magnoliopsida; order Solanales; family Solanaceae; genus Nicotiana; species Nicotiana tomentosiformis. The sequence continues at coordinate 60,378,583 of NC_090813.1, read as the reverse complement.
TCATCCTCCACAGTGAATAAATCAGCGCAGAAACTGCAAACTTCCTCTTCATAGACGTTTGGACTCTAAACAGTAAAGCGATGAGTCCATTTCTAAAACTCGCAAATTTCAACTAGTTGTCTCATGCCTGACATGTCAAGAATGGCAGCATCAAACACTCTGCCCGACAACACTGGCCTTCTGTCAACTTCAGACACTTCCACTCTAGCCTTCTTGGAGGAACCAAGTTCCTCACTGTCACTCGCCTTTCTCTTGTGAGATTTCTTCTTCTCAACACCTTTCTACTTCCTACCAGACTTAGCTTTCTCACCAGACTCCTTCTTCTCAACACTCTTCTCTCCATCATTTTCAACACCTTTCACAGACGACACTTTCTTGGACTTCTTAATCACAGATTTCTTAGAGGAGTTATGAAGAAGGGAAGTAGGTTCCTTATTCACCTCTTCATCCTCAACATCCACAACACTGGCAGAAGGCAGATCCTCATCATTCACTAATTTTCCCGCCTTCACCAATCTTTTTCTCTTATTTTTCTCCTTATTCCTTTTCAAAGCATTTTCAAGGGCTTCTTTCTTCTGCTGCCTAGTAGTGGGTCTTTTAAGAAAATTCTCTTTAGAGGTTGCCCTACCACTTCTAGCAGTGATAAACTGGGATATAGGCATATCATCATAATCCTCCTCACTTTCATCATCTTCTTCTTCAGACGAAGGTTTCATCTCAGGAATCACAAAATCTAACGGAACTGCATCAAGATGAGGGGAAGGAGAAGCAAAGTGCTCCTCTTGGGCAGAGGGAGAAGGTACCTATATTGGCTCCCCTGTAGTACTAACCGGTACCAAGTCACCTTGAGTCACCAGTTCCCCACTTTCATCCCCATTCCCCTTTTCTCCCCCCCTAAACCTCAACACTCATATCACCAGACACATATTCCCCAATCAAACTCCCTTCAGTAGCAATAAGCAACATGTTTTCTATGGCTTATTTTTCACTCACATCCAATAATGAAGAATCAGTAGAAGCTAGCGAGGCATTACCTGATGGTGATAGACTGCTTAGATCAAAAGTTGGACCAGATGGAATGGTAGATACACCAGATGCTTCACCAAGACTAGCAATATCTTCTTTGTCTACAGTTGCTTCTTCAACCCGCTGACTCGAGACCTCTGTTCCTTCTTCCCCTTCCACTAGTTCTTCTTCAACCATTTTTTCTGGCGTAGCAGGGGGAGAGGTTGAAGCAACAAAATTCTTAGGTGTTTGATTTTTTCGGCTATGATAGGAACTAGAACTTGATGGAGTCGGGGAAGAGATAGTGGGTGGTGGTTGATTGGAGATGGGGGTTTCAATGGGTGAAGGTTGAGACTCCGATTCGGACTGATGTTCTTTGTGAGACGAAGAAATAGTAGGGATGTTAGTGGTGGCTTTAGGAGACTCTAATTTTGGAGAAAACATGGTAAATGTTTTAGAGTAAAGACACGAAAGAGAGGATTTTGGGAGAGAAGAAGAGAGTTTGATGCCTTTGATGTAGATAGTTATGAGATAGACATGTCTCTTAGGGCTATTTAGAGGGAAGAAGGGACCAGTTATAGTTGGATGCGACGAACTGGGTAGCCGGGTTGGTTTGTAATGGGTGTGATGTTTGGGATTAAAAGGTATGGGAAAAGGGCAGACATATTTTAATGACGTGGCACCTTTAGCAGTTTAAAATGCGAATGAGTGTAAGAGGAACTGCTAACCTGAGTCAAGGGAACCAGATTCTCTGACTGATTTTGCAAATATGAGCATCATCATCCTACCAAATTGCAATGTCATTAGCTGTTTGTTTGCTCTGTAGTTGCCATGCGTGTTTACCTGTAATAGTATAGAATTGAGTTAGAAGTTGCCAGAAAATACTTTTTAGCAATTTACCTTACCATTCCTTTATAGTCAGTCATCGAGGGACCGAGACCGGTCCTATAATTTGGGCCCGCCAGGTCCGGGACCATTTAGTCCGCCAGGGACCGAGACCGGTCCCTTAGTGGGCCAAATGGTCCCAACTGCTATTTTTTAAAATATAGTCGTTGGGCTGTCAAAAATAGTCGTTGGCTATTTATAAAATAGCCATTTAACCCCCTCTCCCCCCCCCCCCCCCCCCCAACTTTGTTTTAATCCCAAACTTTTTATAATTACACTTTTTCTCTATTTTCAACTATAAATACCCCATCATTCTTTCATTTTTTCTTACAAAATCATCAATCTATCACAATCTCTCTCTAATTTTCTTCTATAATTGCTACTATTGTTTACTTTATTGTTACAATTTGTGAAACAATTGTGAAGTTGGTGAATTGAAGTCTTCAACGATAATCAATTTTTAAGAAGTTGTTCGTTAATTCGGTAAACTCGTTCCAACTCTTAAGTTTTAATATTATAATTTTATTTGTTTTATTTATTTTCTATTACTTTATTAATTAAGATGGCTTCCTTAAAAAAAATTTGGTAAAAATAAGGGAAAATCCAAGAGTGACGAATCTAGTGCTCAATCTGCTCCTCCTCCACTGCCCCGGGCTCCCCGAACCAAACTCCATATCCGTCCTACACCTGCTATTCTTGATAGTGATAATAGTTTATTATAATTTACTGAAAGTTAATTTTGCCATAATATTAGAGTTGGTGAACAATTAGACCATGAAGTAATGAATGCTCTTTATTCTAATCCAACTATTGATGAAAATGATGACGAGGAAATAGATTTTGATGAAACTCAACCGGATGATGATACACCAACTAGTCCTGCTCCTGATGTTAACCCAACTAGTGATAACCCTGCTAATCCAAATGATGCCCATCTGATACTCCTGTTACTACCCCTACTTTTCTAGACAACCTAGCAAACGGACAGAAACATCTCCCGTTTGGCCATTCTTTACTCAACTAATTCCAGAAAATAAGGCTAAGTGTAAAACTTGTGGCACAAAGTTAGTTTTTAAATATTTTGGATCGCGGGAGGGGGGGGGGACGGGAACTTTGGCTAGACACATAATAAAACACCCTCAAGACAGAGTGAGATATATTTGTCTGAAAGCTTTGGCCGAGGGGAAAAGTCTACCTACTCCTAGTCAGGTTGAACCTAGTACCGGTTCAAATCAATTTCAATCGAGAATTAACATTGTTACCGGTGGTATTTTATATTATGATCCAAAAAAAGATCGGAAAGAATTGGCAAAAATGGTAACTGTTATGTGTTTACCCTATAGTTTTCCTTCTGACCCTAACTTTGTGCATTATATTAGAAACATTTTTAATCCTATTTATAAAGGTTTTCCTCGCACAACCGTAAAGAGCGATATTTATAAATATAAACATGAATATGAACAATATTTGCGCTATTTATTTACTCATATAAATTACCGTGTTGCTATTACAACTGATATTGGTAGAAATGGTAACGACTGTGATTACCTTACTGTTACCGATCATTGGATTGATGTGGATTGGATAATGCAAAAGCGCATTATTTCTTATAGAATATATTTAATTCACGTCACACAGGGCAGTTTATTGCTAGCACAGTTACAGATATTTGTAGATATTTTTGCATTAGTGATAAAATAATATCAATTTCAATGGATAATGCTACTAGTAACACAAATGCTATAGCTTTGCTTACCACTACGCTAAATCCTGCATTTAGTGATATTTTTCATGTTAGATGTATTTGTCATATTTACCATTTAATTGTGGGTGATGGTATGAGAATTTTAAATATTGAAATTGAAAAGGTTAAAATGGCTTTTAACTAGCTTTTTTATTCAAACCGTAGAAGTAGACTCAGAGAATATTTTAAAAGATGCGATGAATTTGGCCTAAGAGAAAGAAAGGTTCCTAAACCTTGTCCAACTAGATGGAATTATATGTATGAAAGTTTGGTTGTTGCATATGAATATAAAAATCTCATAAATTTAACATTTAATGCACATGTAAGTGATGATGATGAACACCTTAAAAATGGGGATTGGGCTAATATTAAAATACTTGTAGATTTTTTTAAAAAAATTTATATTGCTACAAATGAATTTTCTGGAAAATATTATCCTACTATTTCTAACTGTTTAGTTTATATTGCAGAACTTGCAAATTTGTTTGATCATTTTTCATAGGGTGGGGATATTTATCAACTTGCTATAGATTCTATGAGAAAAAAAAATTAAAAATATTTTTTCCCTATTCCCCCAATTTATGGTGTTGCTGCATTGTTAAATCCTACTATGAAATTAGGAGGTCCTCAATTTTGGTATGAAACTGTTTATAATGGTTTAACACTTGAAGATGAGGAGTTGTCTAAACTTCCGGACGCAATAGCCTCAATTAAAATAAATGTTCAAACTATTTATAATGCTTATCAAGCTGCATTAAATCATGCTAGACCAAATGCTCCAACTCCTTCTTCTTCCGATTCTTAATCATCTAAAAGAACTGCGAGAGTAAGAGCACTTAGTGCTTGGGCGGGGTTTAGGGGTTCTCAAGGTTCTAGTAGTAGTGATTTTTCACAACTAAATGAGCTTGAAGTTTATTTGTCGCAGGCGATTGAGGAAGTGAATCCCGACAGCTCCTTTAATCTTTTTGGAATGGTGGAAGGACAAAGAAAAATACTTTCCGGTTCTTTCAAGGATGACCCGAGACATTTTAACTATTCAAGCTTCAACAGTGGCATCACAGAGCGCTTTCAGTCAAGCAAGACTTCAACTCGGTGATTATAGAGCGTCTATGAGGGAGAGTTTGGAAAAATCAGTACTTTTCAGAGATTGGATCCGATCGGAAAGAAGAAATTTTGGACTTATTGAATCACAACCAGATGAAGACGAAGCTTACGAAGAAATGCTAGCTGAACTTGTGGAGGATGTTGCTTCGCCCGGAAGTGGCGATGACCAAGCTACTTTTCCGCCACCACCAACGAAAATTCCTCCGGACCTTGATAGATTTATGAAGTTTGTAAGAGATACCATGTAACTTGTATGAACAAAAATTAGTATATATTATGTAACTTATATTTTGGCACATCTTGATTAGTTTCTTTTTCTTCTTAATGGTGGTATTAGCACCTTGTTGTGCTCATTCCATAGGGGGATGAAGACTAAGAAAGATATTGCCATATTTTTTAATGCTATAATAAAATTACAAGGCATATCTCTTTATAATATTTTTGTCTTTAGACTTAGATATTATTTTTAACATCCTTTTGTCTCTAATTTCTATTTAATTTTTTTTAAAATCTATTGGGCCCACTTAGCCCATTTAGCCTGCGGTCCGAGACCGTTTAGCCCGGGACCAAACGGTTCCGGTTCCGGGCCGGTCCTTACAAAAAGACCGTTTAGCCCGGAACCGTTTAGCCCGTTTAATTTGGGACCGGGACCGTTTGGACCGTACCACATATCTCGTTTAGTCCCGGGACCGGCCCACTTGCCACCCTTAGTTGGGCATAACAGGAAGCAATTGCCACATATTCAGCTTCTGCAGTAGAGAGGGCTATAGAGTTTTGTTTCTTAGTATCCCATGAAATCAAGCATGACCCCAAAAAATGTGTCATCCCATATATACTCTTTCTATCTACCAAATAACTAGCATAATCAGTATCAGCATACCTAATTAAGCCAAAATTATCTCCTGAGGGATAATAGAGGACCGGGTCATGCGTTCCTTTGAGATATCTTAGAATTCTCTTAGCAGCTTTCAGATAAGATTCTTTTGGTCTTGATTCGAATCTAGCACATAACCCACACTAAACACAATGTCAGACCTGCAGGATGTAAGATACAAGAGTGAACCAATGATGCCCCGATACATGGTTTCATTCATAGGGGAAGCAGGTTCGTCCATGCATAGACGAGTGGTTGTGGCAATAGGAGTATAAATGGTCTTTGAACTTTTTATCTCAAACCTCTTCAGAAGCTCCTTAATGTATTTTTGTTGACTTATCATTGTTCCCTTAGAGGTTTGCTTAACTTGCAGACCTAGAAAGAAGTTCAGTTCCCCCATCATGCTCATTTTAAACTCATTTCCCATAAGCTTCGCAAACTCCTCACACAAAGAATCATTTGTTGCACCAAAGATGATGTCGTCAACATAGACCTGCACAATTAGCAGGTTTCTCCCTCTTTTCTTCAGAAAAAGGGTGTTGTCAATTTTCCCTCTAGTAAACCATTTTCTAGAAGTAACCTCGACAACCTTCATACCATGCACGAGGGGCCTGCTTTAATCCATATAGTGCTTAGTCGAGATTGAATACATGTTCAGGATGCTCATGGCATTCAAAACCAGGTGGTTGTTTGATAAAGACTTCTTCCTTTAATATCCATTCATAAAGGCACTCTTGACATGCATTTGGAACAATTTGAATTTCATATGAGATGCAAAAGCAATGAGAATTGTGATGGCTTTCAGCCTTGCATCTGGAGCAAAAGTTTCATCATAATCAATTCCTCCCTCTTGATTATATCCTTGAACCACCAACCTAGCCTTGTTTCTTGTTGCATTTCCAAACTCATCAAGCTTGTTTATGAACACCCACCTCATTCTAATAAGAGTTCTATCTGAAGGTTCGGGAACAAGATACCACACATTGTTACTCTCAAATTGATGGAGTTCTTCTTGCATAGCAACAATCTAGTCAGCATCTTTCAATGCTTCTTTAATATTTTTGGGCTCAATTTGAGGCAGGAAATCTGAGAAAGCAAACATGTTTCTTGTCTTTGATCTAGTCTGAATTCCTGAATCTAGAGGGGTGATTACATTCTGGAGAGGATGTGAGCTTTTATGCTTCTAGTTAGACACTTGAGTTACATGTTGAGAAGAACCAAGTTCCGCCGTGTGGGATCCATCATTAGTATCCATGGAAGTGTGAGTGTTATTTCTCTGCTCAACATCATGGGTGCCTTGCACAGCATTCGCAAATCTATTTTTTGCTTCAGTTGCTGTAATAGAGGGACCAGGTTCCTCTGAATCAGCTGAAGGTTTTGCTGCATCTTCTTTACTAGACTCTTTGACCTGACTCATCAGATCTGCCTTCCCGTTTGCCATATCAATGACTTCTCCAGGAACCTTTGAATGCTCTTTGTCTTGATCATTTATATCATGTGAATCTTTCCCACTTAAGTGGTGTGATTCATCAAAGATTAATATGTACGCTTTCTTAGTTCTTGAATATTTCTGAGTTGTTCCTTCATGTGCGGTTTGGAGAGCCTCCCAGATCTCGTTGGCAGATTGACAAGGTGAGATTCTGTTGTACTCGTCTAGTCCAATACCACAGACGAGGATCTTCTTTGCTCGGAAATTTTTCTCAATAGCTTTGCGATCAATATCATTGTACTCCTTCCTTGTCTTTGTCTTTGGGACTTTCACTGTTGTCTCGCCAATAGTCTTCATAGGGACAAAGGGTCCATCACAAATGACATCCCAAAGCTCCAAATCTTCAGCCATGATAAAATCATGCATTCTTGTTTTCCACCAGCCATAGTATTTTTCATTGAATCTTGGTGGTCTGTAGGTTGATTGAACTTCTTCAAAGCTTGGTGAAGCAGCCATGTAGATCCTTTCTAAGTGTTAGACTTATAGAAAGAACCTGCACTGATACTAATTGTTGTAAACTAAGAGTTCACTACACTGTATAGAGAACCTGATTCTCTATTAGTTCCCACAGAACACACACACACATACAACGGTAAGTAAATAACACAACAATATTTTACATGAAAAACTCCCAGCTCACGAGATTAAAAACCACGACCTACACTCGTAGGATTTCACCTTCACTAACCGAGCAACTTTAAATTACAACCTATTGTATCCTAGGAATTAAACTCTTAATCCCTCACCTACTTGCAATAACTCTATTGCAATTCTCTTTGTAATAACTCTACTATAAAGCTCACCACTTTGACTAACTCTAGTCAAACACAAACACAAACACAAGATTTATGGTTTACAAAGATATCCTACTAGATGCTTCAAACTAAGCTGAGTAGGAATTACAAGTGAATAACATTAACAAATATACAACAATACTAAGGACACACGATATACTCAATGCTGGGATCTAGTCCTTTGTTTTGTTGCTACTTTGTTCTGTTGCTACTTTGTTCTTCAAGCCTTGGAGTAAATGAAGGCGGCTGCACACTTGAGAGTGAGTAATATTTTAGGGTTTGCAAGTATATGTAATCTCTTGCCTCATGTGACCGGAGGAACTGATAGCCATTTATTTCATCTGTTGTTCCCTTGATTGATATCATTGGAACTTGTGCCAGACATATGACTTAATGTTCCGAGTACAGAAAGACTTTGTATCAGGTTCCCTATCTGATTTTCATATGAAGTTAGTTAAATCATCAAAACACATGCACATAACTTATCAAGATCTTGGTTAGAAGGATTTATTGTGCATTTCCGGTCCATTTAAGCTAAGAGTACAAAACCGTAGCTTAGATTGTCATGATTTGTTTTCAACCCAAACATCCAAATTGTCACATCTACAAGGAGCGTAATCTCTCTTGAGGCATTGGGAAGCATCGCGGGCGATTCTTTCAAACTCCTAGAAGAAGAGAATTTATCACTTCAAAATTGTATTACGTACTACATTTAATAAAAGTAAACAATGTTACCCTTATTATAAATATATTTCAATTTTGCTTCTGCTACATGCCATTTTGAATGTCAAACATTCAACTTTAAAAAGTGTCAAGATGGATGACTTAAGAACCTACACATTTTGGGGTCGTTTGGTTGCTAGTTAGAGTTATGCATATATTAATAATACTGAAATTAGTTATGCCGAAATTTGTTATGCAGGTATTAATAATACTGGGATTAGTTATGCCGGAATTTGTTATGCAGGGATTAGTTATGTAGAGTTTAGTTATACAGGGTTTTGTTATGCATGGTTTAATTATAAATAAATTAGTTATGTAAGGACTAGTAATGCATAAATTGTTAATTTATAGATTGTAATGTGGAGATTATTTTTTGTTAAATGTTAACTTTATTTTAATTATACAATGTGTAATGTAAAATAAATATAAGGATTTTTTGACATTTGATTGTTTAATCCATGTATTACTAATACATGTATCAGTTACTCCATATTCTATCTTGCAAAAATAATACTTAAATTTGTTGTATAACTTATCCATGTATTATTTATATCCCAATGGGAAAAGGAACCAAACATAACATTACTTTTGTACAAAGTAACTAAAGACTACGAAATATGATACTTTAGTTATGTTACTCCTAATACATGAATAACTTACCCGGTAACCAGGTACCGAACAACCCCTTTGTAGTTTATTTTTCTTTATGTTGTGGTAGGTTTCATATGCTAACATCCCAAAAATAGCCACTTTATCATCCACATTTTTATTCGCAATAGTTTAGAACTCCTTACGAGTTTCCTTGGAAAAAAACTCTATGATGTAACTCCCGCGACAAAAAAAGATCATCATTTTGATCCATCGCCATTATATGATGTAACTCCTGCGACAGAGAAAAAAAAAAGGAAGAGAAGAATCAAAATTTGATCATACCAGAATGAATAGATTGAGTTGTCAACAAAATGGAGAAAATTCCATTAAGAGTACGAAAAAGATTGATATTTTGTGTCCGAGTGCTAATCAAATTAAACTTATGACCTCTTGTATCATAAGATTTCAGTCTTTGCTACAAATGAACATAGATAGACAAGGGAAAGTTTTTTTGCATCAACAAAAGGAAGAGTGAATCACCAGTTTCTTCGGAATGGTCATATCATTTCAAGGTTAACAAGTTAGCAATAATAATGTACAAAAAGAACCTTAAGTACACATAGTATCAATATCCTTGAAAGGTACGTAGATAGTTACTTGGAAATAAGATCAGCAATTAATGTCCTCACAGATGCAATATAACGAAATTTAGGAGGCATTTGGTCGGTGCAATATTGTGATGAAGAAAATTGAAATGCACTAACCATCCAAGTGCATATAGCTTGACAAATCGAATTCTCCACTAGGAATAACATATGTAGTGTCATTAATTAGATAACCGAAGATTCTCAAGCTTATTAAACTTGTTCTTGTTGATTAGTACATCTATGGTTTCACTAGAGGTACTTGAAATTGCCAATCTTCTTATATTGGAACCAACTTTGCATAACCATTTGGGGTTCCAGTAGCATACATCCATTGTCTCCAAAGTTTGGATGTTTGGGAGATTGACTTCAACGGGATAGTGCTTGGTTACGATATTAGATTCTTCGAAACCCCAATATCCAACACAAATACACAATATCGAATGAACAAAGACATGGCACCAAAACCAATTTGGAGATGTCTAAGTTGTTTTATTTTCCAAATGCTAGTGGGGAGTCTAATGAAATCGCAACCTCGTACATCCAAGGTTAGTAGGTTTCTCAAATTGCTTATACTTGAAGAAAAGCAAGTGTCTGAGAATACTCTCAATCTAAGGTAACTCAAGTGGATTAATTTCCCAATCGGACCTATAACCGACCATCCATACTTGTCAGGGGATGTCAAGATTTCTGAGTTGAGGACTCTCAAGAATCCTACATTTAGGAAAATATCTTTAACCTTCTGATTTTCTGGAACTCTAATGGGTTCAAAACTAAGAAATGCGGTGACAAGAAAGGTACTTGTCCACATCCCTTTGACGTACAGCAAGTCGACGAGCTCCCTCAACACAACCATTGGGGCTAGTAGTGCCTACAATGCCATTAAGAGAATGGAAGAAGCTGACACCCTTTGCTACCTTGATGCAAAGATCATGAAGAACATTATGGATTCAACAAGTTTTAATTTTTCCATCGTACCTTCGTTTGGAGACTTGAATCAAGTTTCTAGCAACCAAATCATTTAGGTAGAACTCCCCGACTTCCTCAATCTCACACTCTTCTCTTCGGCTTATGAATTTCTCAGCTGCCCACATGTTAATCAAGTCGAATACAGGAATTTCATAGGGTCCTATTGGGGAAAGTGCAAAATAGAGGTAGCAAAGTTTTAAGGAAATGGGCAAGTCTTTATAGCTCAAAACCAAGATCTTGGAGCAATTGTCTAAATCCTGCTCATGATCTTGACACATGTTCTTTAGCACCCTATTCTAGTCATGTTCACTTCTTTCTTCAAATTAAGGCAAAACCTCTGAATTTATAGCCAACTAGTTGGAGTTTCAACATTTGCAAAGACACATGTTCGTGAAGAAGGTGTCTTTTTGGCAGAAATGTTCAAATTTCTGTTAAGTACTACTCATTAGAAGTTACATATCTCCTTGACTGAAATTGAATTGACTTAATTTTATTACTCAAATGAAGTAACAAATAAGCTTTGGATTTCGAAGAATAATATTCCTTGTTAAGTCATTAATTATAGACCTGCAAACAGAGCCAAGGTGACAAATAGGAATGTAGTAGTACTCTTATCTATCATAGCGCCACAGAAGAGAATAGTGTAAAGGAGCCCAAGAATACTGACCTTAATAAACTGGAAGCGCTTTCAAATTTTGATTGCAAAATTACCAAGACATACCACATTGGACTTGAGAAGACATACAGTTACACATGCTATTTAATACAGCAAACTTCTTTTTTTGCGATCTGAACCTCCCTGCTGTAGTACAACATTGGATCCCATATACGTGAGTAAAACAGAAAGCTATTCAATTTAAACCAATACTAAGACTAACAGCCACAACATAAACCCGAACCCCAAAACCTTGACTGTGCTAGACCCAGATACTTCAACCCTCACATCATCCACAACAGGTCCACAAAGAGAGCTCATATCATCACTCCTTGTGTTGTAATAGATACTATAGAACGCAACACGTGTCCTGTCCGCCTTAGCCGTGAAATTCAGATTAGCAATCTGAAATGAAGAATTGGAATTGGGAGTGTAATGGATGTTTTGGGCCTGATCACCGGCGAACGCCATAACAGCCAGTGGCTGCTTGCATGAGTCCCCTGCATGGCCCAACAAAAATGTCAATCTGTATGGCTTGTTGGGCTTGGTTTCAACCATCTGAGATATAATGCCTTCTTTTCCTGAAAGCAATTCTATAGCTCTTTTCCCTTCTGGAACTGTAAAGTGATAATTATCAATATACCGAACCGCTCGATTTGATTCAACTATCCAACCAGGTAGCGATGATGTTTCCTCGTCGAGGTTGGTTGGAAGCAGAACACCGAGGGAAGCATTCCTGAACATCCATGGACCTTCTTCAAAGTCGCCATTAAGTACTGCATTATCTGTTCCGATAGCCAACATAAGGAACAAGTTAGCAACATTTGTAGTTATTTACATGTTGCATTCTGCTTCAGGTTTTTTTAACATCAAAAGAGTGTCTTTTGTTCATGCATCCATCACGAGTTTCATGTACAAGCCATGCGAGAAATGCATTAAAGTCGTCGAAAAACTAGCTAGAAGGTGAATGAACCTATTTCTCGGCTTCATGTTGATCATCTGAATTTTTTCCTAATTCTCCATAATATGAGAAGTTATGAAAACATCAAAACTAATTTTGAGATTTGCAGTACTTCTATGCCAAACCTTATTTAAGTTATTCTTTTTGCCATTCAAATTTTTCTCAAAACCCAAGTAGATATTTCAATTAGAATCAAATCTTTGACCAAAACGTGGTGTGATAAACAGCTGGAAATGGGCCCAAATAAGAAAGTAAAGAAACAGAAGTGACCTTACCTTTGGACTTATCTGGAGTGAAAAGCTTCTTGATAGCAATATCATCAATAATGGGCCCACAAGTAGGGTCATCTTCCATGCCAGGATTTGTGAAAACGGCACGCACGTCATCTTCCTCGGCTTGAAAGGCCCACGCGTAGGAATCCCAGCCCTGGACATTATACAGAGTCTGAAGATCGATGGTCTGTGACGCCGGAGGAACCGACACGTTCAGTGACTCTAGCTGGGCGCAGGTGCGAGCCGCGCTGAACGTGACTGAATAAATGGAGCCTTTCTCGACTTTGAGCTCTTGACTTATCTCGGCGTCGTTTCCGAGCCGAACTGCGTGTCTACCTTGTGGTACGATGAGGATCATCCCACCCTGTTTTTGCCCTGATTCCACTAGCTCGACGGTGCCGTTTGTTTTCCAGCTAGGGAGTACGAGAGGGCCATCAGAGAATCCGTCGCCGGAAGAGAAACCGCCTGACGGAGGTGTCTCAAAATCACCGTTAACTAACGGACCTGCAAAACCACAAGGTTGGATTGATAATTTAATAAAGATATGGGGTTGTTTTTGTTTTTCTTTACTATCAGCACTGAGAGAAGGTTTCCACTAGTAAATGTTTTACTAAGATATATAAGTAAAATATATTTTCACTTGGGCAATATCAACTCATTGTAGTTAAGATTTCGTCGTCTTTGTTTCCAATATTGTCTCTTTTTTAAAATCTTAGCTTCATAAGCTAATTTTTGGAAATAAATTAAGCTTAGTGTCTATTATACATGAAAAAATATTTATGCACACATTATGTGAAAAAAACCCATATAAAGAAAAGGTAGCATTTATTATTGAGCCCACTTCAAAATCGTACCAAAAATTAGTGTATGACATGAAGGAACATTCACTTCACACGGCACTCAACTGAGGTAATCACTTTCACAAATTATGAAGGAATATTTATGCAAATAAGTCCTGTGTAGTAACTCTGTAGGCCTAAAAATGTAACCAATGGTAATTATTGAAATTAGTAATGATACTATAGCTCCCCCACCAACTCACTCCTAATGAATGTGTACGACATTAAGAAATTAAAATAAACTTATAATATGTAAATCAAACGTACACAAAATATCAAAATAGAAATAGCGGTCTAATTGTGTGGAGTGAGGACCATAACCCCTGCATTGTCATGATTCTTATAGGGTGAGGGTGTCGCAATAACACCTCATGATCATCAACATCAACTACATAATTACTTATTAATATAACTTTTATTTGTTATTTTAAGATTTAAAAAAAACAATTTAACTTTACAATATTTTCATGTGATACAAACATATTAAAATGTTGCTTCCGGAAATTGGAGGAAAATAATCCTGTTTGAGACAGAGGAACAAAATTTACGAACAAATACACTACTCCATTGTTTAAAATTAAATATTTCTACCAATGTTAGAATTTGAGTCTTCAGATGACATCATCGTGTTATATGCTTAAATTAACATACATTGAAGCTGAAAATGAAGACAAAAGAAATTGTTCATCAGATCTCATACCAAGTTGGTAAATCCCATCAAGCATAAATTTCATTTTTTGTTTATGAAAATAATATGATCTTCAAAGTGGGAAATGGTAAAATAGAAAGGGAAGAAGAAGGGGCGTACCATCTTCAACTTGTCCAGCAGCTGAGCAAGCTAGTAGAACAAGAAATGCTGTAACCCATTTGCATCTTCTTGAGCTCCGAGCTATTTCCATGGCGAGTAAAAGAAAATGTTCTCTTTCTCTCTCCTGTGTAATGCAAGTGTAACGAAAGCAGAGAACAGAAGGGAACTGAGACACAGCTTTGAGTGAAGAAAAGGGGCAAGAGTAAATGTCCTTTTTATCCAGGACTCAAGCTCTTTTCTTTTTTCTTTTTTCTTTTGTTTTTGTTTGCCTCAGGCTCTTTTGTATCTTTTCCTCCTTTTCTTTTTCTCTTGTATTTCCTTTTTTTCTCTGTCTTATTTGCTCCACAGTTTTAAAATAGTAATTGATGATATCAAAAAAAGTAATTAACACTAAAACTTTAAGGTATGCGTTCATAAATCTGTAAACATTGTGCCTTTCATTTCAATTTATGATCTAAAATATGTCATGATATTTTTATGATTATAAAATGATGTCATTAGGAACAAAATGTACCCCTAAAATCTAAAATATTTTTTAATGAATAAATGTCATTTTTAAGGATTAATAGAAAATAAGTTTAACATAAAATGGAAATGGAAAGTATTAAGTACTTAAATATCTCTCATATAATTTTTAAGTTTCTCTTACTAGCTTTTGATTGGGGATGAGGGGGCTAAGTTTTTTAGTACACTTTAACCAGCTAGCAGCTACTTTGCTTTTAGGAGTAGCTTTTTAATTTGATCAATGAATGATGAAGGACCTATGCTTTTCCCAGTACAATAAGAAAAGGCGTTTCTTGAGACAGACTTTGTTAAATGGGAAAAGGCCAAATATACATCTATATTTTGATATATTTTTCATATTTATCTTTCGTTATATTATCGGGTCAAATATACTTTCACTGTTAGCAAAGTTCAAATTTACCCTCTAACCTAACGAAAAACCCCGAATCCCTTCTATTTACTGCAATTATTCCTCACAAATCAGTTATCTCCTTCGTGTGATCTACCAGAGAGGAAAAAAGGTCCATATTATAAAAATAGGAGTGCAGAGTTGCATCATATTTATTCCCCTTGTCTTTGGTTATGCTCAAACCATAAATGAAGGGCAGAATTCATAATTTATGGGTATGTCTCCAACGGAATGAGGATGAGTGAAATACCGTAGATAATTTGGAAGAGATTTATTTGATTTTTTAGGTGGTCGAAATGCACTCGCTTATGAAGTTGTTACTAATATTTACTCCTATTTTTTATGGACTACATGCATAACAAGGCCGTATGTATCCATGTAAATGTATTCCCTTTCGGATTTAGATTTAGCATATCATTTGATGCAAATTTTGCTTGCGCATGCACTTCTTCGTGACATTTGTGACATATGATTCTTTAGTATTGTTTGAAAAATCCTAAATTAAATAATTTGTTTAAATCTATGTCCAACTTCAGAACATTCTTTCAAAGAAATATTTACTAGTATTCCCATGACTGGAGGTGGCGAGTTTGTTAAGTCTTCCGGCTCTAAATAATCAAGTGGAACAAGAAATCAACTTGTCAAGGATATTTTCTTCTGTGGTAGAGCACACGAAGGGATAAGTAATTTGTGAAAAAAAATTGTAGTAAATAGAAGGAATTTGGGATTTTGGGGCTTTCCGTTAGATTAGAGGATAAATTTGAAAATTTTATTAACGGTAAAGGTAGATTTGACCCAATAATATAATGAAGGATAAATGCGAACAATATATCAAAATATATAAGTATATTTGGCTCTTTTCCCTTGTTAAATTAAGATTCTTCTTAATTCGTAAGTATTATTCATATACACCCCTAGATCTTTTTTGTTAAGTACATCTATCTTACTTTTGGTATTATTCCTCTATACAAAGCTCCCATCAGGATTACTGTTGTTTTTCCAAATTTTGATTCAAGAAACAGCAAAATTTTATCTTCTTATGGCCAACTTGGCCTTTTACGCTCCTCCTGATCCCACTACCAATGGCAATTGGTGTTGACAGGGGCGGGCGAACCCTAAAGTAGGTGAAATACTTGTTTCAGGCCTCAAAAATTTAAGGACCCCAAAATTACTACTAGTATTTTTTATATATAATAGTATATTATTTATATAATTATCTTTTATTATTGATAAATTTATTTCTTTATTGTCATATTAATTTTTAATAACTCGATTTCTTCCTCTAATTAATATAACTAAAATAGTTTTCTGTCAATCTTATTTTACTTTTTTACTTAATTATATTTCTCTATTCATTAGTTGGTCACGTAACTATATCTAATAATCTAACTTATTATTTATTTTCCTTACATAAATTATACTCTCTCCGTCCCAATTTATATGAAAGTGTTTGACTGGACATGGATTTTATGAATTAAAGGAAGACTTTTGAAAATTGTAATCTTAAATAAATCATAGAAGTTTTTGGGCTAGAAATTATCTCATTAATGGTAAAAAAAAAAAATCTAAAGTTGAATTGTTACCGAATATAGAAAGTGATTTACTAAAAAAAAAGGAGTCACTTATGTTTTCTGGGTTCTCCCATTTCAGTTGTGATGCAATCAACGCTAAATTCATTTAATTTTCTGTATTTAATAAAACTAAGTTCTCATTTTTTTAATTTTACATCCTCACTTGTCTAAATTTTTTTTTAAAAACGATGTTCATTAAATAATATATATATATATATATATATTAAGATCTCTTATTAATATTTTGCTTTAGGCCTCCGATGAGGTTGGGTGCCCCGGGTGTTGAATGTTGATAATACGACAATGAGGCGAAATGATATGCACAGTACATAAAATATTAACTTATATCTCACATTGTTATTCTAAGATCTCAATATCTTTAGACTTAAATTATCACATAATTAAGAGTAATTAAGATAAAAATATTAGCAAATTTCTCTTTGAAATAGTTGAAGTGTATCTTATACATCTCGTGTCCAAAAATTCTTTATTCCCTCGGTTTTAATTTATTTGCCCATGCTTTTCTTTTAAACTAATTTAAAGAAATGTCACTCTTTTAGAAGCAAATTTTTTTCTATTCATCCTTTCCCACTCAACACTTGATGATACTCAGTTATAAGAATAATATAATAGGTTTAAAATAAAAAAATCAAAAATATTCTTGATAATATTATACATACTTTTAGTGTAATATTATAAATTCAAATGTCTTAATTCGAAAATTAAAGTCTATATATATATATATATATATATATATATATATATATATATCTTGTGACATATATATCAAACGACTGGAATAATTATTTCTTGTGACAAGCTGGAGTAGTAAGTATTTATTTTTATGTTATTCTTTTGACAAGCTATTAGTTGAAATATACTTGAATACTTAAAAAGAGGTACATAATACATATACTAGGGGTTTGTGTTTCCCATTTTCAAATGTCAGTGTAAGTGTTCATACTCAAAAGGAGCATAAATACATTCCGCGTTCTGAGATTTTGGTGTTTCACTTTCTTACCATTAGTGGGCCCAATGCAGGGGTAGGGTCACCGCCAAATTATGGAAATCTGCGAAGAGCATCTTATAAAACAAGTGGGAAGTGGGAACTTCAATTATTAATTCAAAAAACAAAAAATTAATTCGAAAGAAGGGGGAGATTAATTATTTAATTAGTTAAACATTAGGACTTTTGTCAAAAGAAATCATACTTCATACATAAGGGACAAGAAAGGTATAAAACGCAGAAGCCGAGGTCGTGGCGGGAAAAACATACTGTCAATAGCAGTCAAAGTTGCTGAACTTTCTAAAAAGCAGCCGAACCGTGCAGATTATAGGAGAAGACTTTTTTGGACTTCATTTGCTGCAAAGAATAATTTTAGATTAATCTGGAAAGAATTGACACTTATTTATCAGATTTAGCTTTATCTATGATATTGCATCTGTTTAGACTTCTTATATCTATGCTATTGGTTTTATTTAGTGAGCGGAAAGGGGCTTGAATTACTCCTGTATGCGAAATGGTTTATAAAAAATCTTGTTCATCTATCCGTCTAACGTTAATTCTATTCTCAAAAGTGCCCCACGACTAACGCCAGCACACGTAGGACTCTCATTAAATGATGTGACATTCTTTTATTTGGCCACTTGGCTCTATGGGGCTGAAATTATATTATGGGTAAATTTCGACTCATTTAACCGATCTGACCCACTCCTATTACCTTATACCCACTCTTTTAATCCTATACCCACATATTTTACTCCTCTTCTTCCCCAATTTAGAACCTAGATCATCAGGTTGCTCATATAATCTTCTTCTCCAAAATTTCTCTTTTTCAACTACTTAATTCTTGTCTTTTTCCTTCGAATCTTGTGGTTGACTCAAAGTTGCGCCTTTATTGATTAACAAAAAACTCAAATGTTTGAAAATTTTGTCTCTTCTGATTCACCGCGTCGTTGTGGTTTGTGATTTAATTGCAAATTATTTTGTGGCTAAGACTCATTTGAACGGTGGTCGTTGATTCTACAAATGTCCTTGTTTTGACGAGGAAGCTTCATGTGGTTTGTGGGAATGGTGGGATGAAGAAATGCCACCACATGTGACGATGTTAATCAATAGCTTTAATACTTTACTGAAATCAGTGGAAGTTGAAAGAAATTATCTGAAGAAGATGATGGCTAACTTGGAAGATGTTGTTTTTGCTGAAAGACAGAAAATGGAAAAAAGAATGGAAGAGATGGAGGGAATTAATTCTGCAAACTTAGAGAATGTCGCGAGGATGGAGGATAAACTACCAATGATAAAGTGGTTTATTGTGTTTCTTAGGTTGTCAATTTAGATAACACATTTTCTTTATTAGTCCGTTCAAAAAAGAATGACACATTTGTACAATTGGATTCAACTTTAAACTCTTAATTTTACCCATTTCACCCTTAATGAGAAATTTTTATAACCACACAAATGTCATGGTCTTACAAAATTTTTACCCTTAAGCTTTTAAGACCACAAGTTTTAAAAATTTACTTTTCTTTTCTTAAACTCCGTGACGAGTCAAACTATCTAAATTGAAACAGAGATAGTATATTTTATGGGTGAAATTAAAAAATAGCCAGATTTACAAGTGGTAATTGAAAAATAGTCATAGTTTCAAAAGTAATCGAAATTTAGCCACTTTTCATGTAAAGATAAATCTGAACGAAAACACTGTTCAAAATGCGAAAAATATTCTAGCGTAATATACTGGAGTTCGAATTTTTTACATGTGAACTTCCAGCATAATATACTGGAGTTCCAGTATATTATACTGAAATTTCAGTATATTATGATGGAGTTTCAGTATAAATATACTGGAACTCTATCATAATATACTTGAGTTCCATCATAATATACTTGAGTTACAGCATAATATACTAGTCCAGCATAATATGCTGAAAGTTTATACACAGATGCTCCAATCTCCAGTATATTATGTTGGAACTTTCCGTGTGTTGGAGTTCCAGCATAATATGTTGGAATTTCATACACAAGTGCACCAATCTCCAGTATATTATGCTGGAACTTTTCGCGTTACAACAAAATAGTGGTTATTTTTCAATTACGAGTTCGAAAACTGGCTAGCTCATGCTATTTTTACATATTTTATGTATATTATATATTAATATATAAAAAATATATATTTTGACGGCTATTATTTTTTAGAATGCTATATTGTATAGTTTTTCCAATTCGTTTTGGACTAACTAGTTCGTAATTTGGGGGATCAGAACACAACCCTTTGGGCTCAGATGGTTACTTGGGTTTATTCGTTGATATGGCCGGGCTCACCACTTTGGACTTCGGAATAAAGAGGAAGCAGATGCAAATTACATTTGGGCCACTAGTTATGGGCTGGACTTGAAATGGACAGTGTTTTCAAATGACAGAATTGGGTTTACTCATTATTATTTGCGATGTATGTCCATTTTCGAGGGCACTCTTTAAATTATGTCCCCGTTAACTCGGTGAGTTGTCCGCCTTAGAAAGTAGCTGGATGAATGTTTCTTTTTACAGTCAAATTTATCCCATTGAATTAGCGAGACATAATTTAAATAGTTGAATAACATAGTACTTGCTTAGAATATAAAAATTGTGATACCCAAGTCAAGAGTTAACATCACTTGATATTGTTAATGCACATATTCTTATTCTATACTGCACATATAAAATAATATAAAGATATGTATTAGCTATACAAATTGAAAAAATGACACTATATAGCCGCTCTCAAATAATAGCCGAAAAATATTTTTTTTTGTACATATATACATTCTGTATGTTATATATAAATTTTATATACTTTTTTGGCTATCGAATATAAATAGTTTCTGGCGCGGATTAAAAGTGAAAGAAAAGCCATATGCAAAATTTAATACTGAAAGTTAAACTATTAATATGCAGAGTTTCACGTTGGAATTGTTTTCCTTATATGAGATACTAAGCTAGGCCGAAAGTGTCTAGAGGCACATGCAGTGATACTATAACTATAAGTTTACAATATTCCAATATGATCAATAAATAAATTATTAAAATGCGATTGATGTATATGAAACTTAAGTAGTATTTAAAATGCTTTAAGTTGTATACATTTATTACCAATCCATGTTTATTATAAAAAAGAATCATGTATAATTATCTTCTTAATAATCTGATTACGCAAATATTTTTACGTATTGGCAGTGTATATAAACTATATCTAATATATGGGATAGATTAGCTAGTCTATTGGGCAGTCAAAGAGTAACTAACATTTCTGACTAAACTCAGTTCACATGACCGCCAAGCCCTACTTTTCAAGGAGGATAAATTTGACCGGTCGATCAAAAACATATTTGCTAGTTAAATATAAAAAA
The DNA here is from genome assembly GCF_000390325.3 of Nicotiana tomentosiformis. Classification (NCBI taxonomy): domain Eukaryota; kingdom Viridiplantae; phylum Streptophyta; class Magnoliopsida; order Solanales; family Solanaceae; genus Nicotiana; species Nicotiana tomentosiformis. The sequence continues at coordinate 60,357,353 of NC_090813.1, read as the reverse complement.
TATTTATAAAATATGAATATTTTATATTAATATATAAAAAATATCTATTTTGCCGGCTATACTGTATAGTTTTTCCTGTCAAGGATACGTTGTAAAAATTGCACGGGGCACCCTATTTGGTCGCCCCTATTTAACCTATACCCACTTTTTAATTTTTTTTTTAACTTGTACCCATTGTTTAAACAACTTTAAGCCTTTTTCTTCTCTTTCTTCTTCTTCTTTTTTTTCGGGTAACAATAATTTTATATGGTGTTTGTGAACATATTTTAAAGTAGTTTATGATGTTTTACAGCGGTAAGCTATTGTGTCGCTTTATTTTTTACTATTGCTTAGGGTTTCTTCTTTTTATTTTTCTTAATCGCAAAATGGGTTCGTTAGATTTATTGTTGTTTTGACAAATTGATGATTGAGGTTTGTTCTTGATGATATTTGGAGGTTATGTTTCAAATTTGAGCTCATTTGGAGTAGATTTAGGTATTAAAACGTAATTGGATTATTAAAATTTGAAGAACAAGTTTTTGTTTATGGGCAATTTGCACTTTAGGCCTATTTGGCCTTAAGTGCATCTGAAGTGTAATTTTTTCGTTCAGACTTATTGGCCTTAAGTGTAGGAAAACGTTTGTTGCACTTTAGACCTTTTGGCCTTACGTGCATCTGAAGTGCAATTTTTCACTTCAGACTTATTGGCCTTAAGTGCATGGCCATTAGTTGCACTTCAGACCTATTTAGCCTTAAGTGCATCTGAAGTACAATTTTTCACTTCAGACTTATTGGCCTTAAGTGCATGACCATTGATTGCACTTAAGACCTATTTGGCCTTACGTGCATATGAAGTGCAATTTTACACTTCAGACTTATTGGCCTTAAGGGTCGGAAAACTTTTGTTGCACTACAAACTATTTTTTTTAACTTCAGACCCGATAAGTGTAAAGTTGATCGTAAAGCGGGTAGGGTATAGGTTCAATTGTGACCCCAAAACTGAGTATAGATGCAAAAGCCTCGGATACGTTAGATGGGCTACCAAGTCTGCTGAGCCAATAGAAACTTTTTTTTTGGTCATAAATGAAGTACTTTTATATTTATATATATTACTACTATTTAGAAGCGCGAGTGAAGCTCATCTTCGTCGTCCTGCTTTCGTGTGTAATTACATTTATATCCTTAGGTTTTCTAAATTACCCACATTTTCTCAGGCCCATTTATGTAAAATTGTTTTGCTCTTGGGCGGTGGCCGACCAGCCCTCCATCATTTGCTTTCCTTCTCTCTGTTTCTCTATCACGACCCAAATTTCCCTTCCGTATGATATCGTGACGACACCTAGTCTCTACGGCTAGGTAAGCCTAATATTTGCGGAATAATGAAATAGAAACATAAATTTAACAACTAACTGTTCAAAAATACACAGCAATCCCAAAATTCGGAACATCGTGAATCATAAACTGCAGAAGGAAAGTCTAGTATCTCTATACATCAGAGTCTAACAAAAGAAAAATACAGAAGATAATGGACATGAGAAAGAGTAGAAGGGGATTTCGAGGTCTGCGAACGCGGCAGATATGCCTTAAAGTCTTCAAAGCTGTCCCGACTCACTGATTGTACGGCTGATAAGGAGTACCTAGATATGCACACGAAAAACATGTGCAGAGAGTAGCATGAGTACACCATAATCTGTACCCAGTAAGTGCCAAGCCTAACCTCGGTTGAGTAGTGACGAGGTCAGATCAGGGCCCTACTGGTAAATATATAATAAAACAAGATAGAGTGTAATACCGTAAAAATAAAGGCTAAATTTAACAACAATGAAATTATAGAAGTTAACAACTCAGTACACAGAAATACAACAGTGGATCTCCCGAGATACCGTCTCGTAGTCCCAAACGTAAATGTGCAGTGCAGGGAGATCTCCCGGAATACCGTTCCGTAGTCCCAAAGTAAATATGCAGTACAAGAGGATCTCCCGGAATACCGTTCCGTAATTTCAAAGTAAATATGCAGTACAGGGGGATCTCCCGGAATACCGTTCTGTAGTCCCAAACTAAATATGCAGTACAAAGGGATCTCCCGGAATACCGTTCCATAGTCCCAAAGTAAATATGCAGCGAAAACAATAGAATTCAATAGTTACGGCACGAAATTTCTACAGTTTAACCTAAGTACCAGTTAAGGAAAAATAGGTAAATTCACTAAACATGCTGCACGTAGTTCAAGTAAACAGTTAAGGCAAGTAGGCATGCTATTCTAATCTAGCAGGATACTACACATGCTGATGAAACTTAAATAAGAAAGAAATCATGTTATTACTTAGTAGAAAAATTGGGCTTTTACCCTATTTGCCCGTGTACGTACTCATCACCTCACGTACACTGTGCTCATATATCAAAAATAGTACAAATCCTACGGGAAGTTCCCTCATACAAGGTTAGGCAAGCCACTTACCTCGAACCAAGCTCAATCAATCGGTAAGAATGACTTTCCCACGAATATCCGGCTCCGAATGGCCCAAATCTAGCCAAAAACAATTATATATCATAAATACAACCATAATAGACTCATCTAATTAATTAAATCAATATTTTAACAAAAATTTCGAAATTCGCCCTAAAAAGTTGACTCGGGCCCACGTCTCAGAATCGGGTAAAAATCACAAAATCCGAAAGCCCATTCACTCACGAGTCTAACCATATCAAATTTATTAAAATCTGACACCAGATAGTCCTTCAAATCCACAATTCAAACTTTCTAAATCCCTAGTCTCAAACTCCCAAATTCCACCTTAAATACACACTAACTAGGTGAAAAATAAATAAATGGGGAAACAGGATTATTGATCAAAATAAGCACAAGGTACTTACCTCAAGAAATCCCTCGAAAATGATCTCAAAAATCGCCCTAAACCGAGTTTGCAAAGTCCAAAATGACAAAAATCGCGAAACCCTTCGGTTTTAAGCACTGCCTAGGTATTTTCGCACCTGCGGAGCCTGGGCTCGCACCTGCGGGTGCACTTGTGCGGAAAATGTGTGCATCTGTGCAATTCACTTACCCCCTATGCCTCTGCACCTGCGATAAGGGGCCGCACCTGCGCGTGCGCGCTTGCGCTTGCGAAGATCCTTTGCGTTTCTGCGGTCTAACTTCGCATCTGCGATTCCTCCCTCGCATCAGCGGGCATCGTAGATGCGAAACTAACCTCGCACCTGCGAACCCAGCTCATGATGCTCAAATCCGCTTCTGCGCCAATTTGCTCGCACCTGCGGGCAGCCTTGCGCATGTGCGATTACAGCACAACCAACACCAGAAAAATCTTTCAAGTCCAAAAATAATCCGATAACCATCCGAAACTCACCCAAGGCCCCCAGGACCTCAATCAAACATACCAACCAGTCCTAAATCACCATACGAACTTAGTCGAGCCCTCAAATCACATCAAACAACGCTAAAATTACGAATCACCCTCCAATTCAAACTTAAAAAACTTGAAACTTCAAAATTCTACAACCGATGCCGAAACCTATTAAACCACGTCCTATTGACCTCAAATTTTGCACACAAGTCATAATCAACATTACTTACATACTCCAACTTCCGGAATCAGAATCCGACCCCGATATCAAAATTTTCACTATCGGTCCAAATCTCTAAAAATTCTACTTTCGCCATTTCAATCCTATATAAGCTACGGACCTCCAAAACACAATCCGGACACACTCCTAAGTCCAAAATCACCCAACGGAGCTAACGGAACCGACGAAACTCTATTCCGGAGTCATCTTCACACAATTCTAACTACGGTTAAAATCCTAAGACTTAAGCTCCTATTTTAGGGACTAAGTGTCCCAACACACTCTGAAACCAAAAACAAAACCTCTTGGCAAGTCACATAAGCAGAAAAAGATACAGGGAAAACAGTAAATAGGGGATCAGGGCTATTACTCTAGAAACGACTGGTCGGGTCGTTACATCCTTCTTCTCTAAAAATAATAGTTCATCCTCGAACGAGCATAAAGACATACCTGAAGTGGTGAAAAGGTGAGGGTAACTGTTGCTCATGACATGCTCGGTCTCCCAAGTTGCCTCCTCGACCGGCTGACCCCTCCACTGAACCTTTACTGAAACAATGTTCTTTGACCTTAGATTTCTGATCTGCTTGTCTAAAATAGCCACTAGCTCCTCAACATACGATAGATCCTTGTCCAACTAGACTGAGCTGAAATCCAACACATGGGACGAATCGCCGTGATACTTATGGAGCATCGAAACATGAAATGCCGGATGAACTCCTACTAGGCTGGGAGGTAAGGCAACCTCATAAGCAACCTCCCCAATTCACCACAACATCTCAAAGAGACCAATAAACCTTGGGCTCAGCTTGCCCTTCTTTTCGAACCTCATAATGCCCTTCATAGGCGAAACTCGGAGCAAGACCCGCTCTCCAACCATGAATGCAATATTGCGAATCTTCCGGTCTGCGTAACTCTTCTGTCTTGACTGGGCTGTGCGAAGTCGGTCCCGAATCACCTTAACCTTCTCCAAGGCATCCTGAACCAAGTCTGTACCCAATAATCCAGCCTCACCCGGCTCAAACCATCCCACTGGGGACCGACACCGCCTACCATACAGAGCCTCATACGGTGCCATCTGAATGCTGGACTGATAACTATTGTTGTAAGCAAACTCCGCAAGTGGCAGAAACTGGTCCCAAGCACCCCCCAAAATCTATCACAGAAGCACGGAGCATATCCTCTAGTATCTGAATAGTGCGCTCAGACTGTCCATCCGTCTGAGGGTGAAATGTTGTGCTCAACTCAAACTGAGTACCCAACTCATGCTGTACAGCCCTCCAGAACCGTGATGTAAACTGCGTACCTCGGTCAAAGATGATAGATACCGGTACGCCATATAGCCTGACGATCTTGCGGATATAAATTCGAGCCAACTGCTCAGAAGAATAGGTAGTCATTACAAGAATGAAATGAGCTGACTTGGTCAGCCTATCCACAATCACCCAAACTGCATCAAACCTCCGCTGAGTCCGTGGGAGTCCAACAACGAAATCCATAGTGATCCGTTCCCATTTCCATTCCGGAATATCTAACTTCTTAAGCAATCCACCTGGTCGCTGATGCTCATATTTTACCTGCTGTCAATTCAGACATCGAGCCACATACTCTACTATGTTCTTCTTCATTATCCTCCACCAGTAATGCTGTTTCAAGTCCTGATACATCTTTGCGGTATCCAGGTGAATAGAGTACTGCGAATTGTGAGCCTCCTGGAGAATCAACTCACGCAAACCATCTACATTGGGAACACATAGCCTGCCTTGCATCCTGAATGCGCCATCATCCCTAATAGTGACCTCCATAGCATCACCGTGCTGGACCGTGTCCATGAGGACAAGCAGATGTGGCTCATCATACTGACGCTCCCTGATATGATCATAAAGAGAAGACCGAGAGACCACACAAGACAATACTCGACTCGGCTCAGAAATATCCAATCTCACAAACTGGCTGGCCAAAGCCTGAACATCCAACGCCATGGGCCTCTCTACTGCTGGTAGATATGGTAAACTCTCCAAACTCTCCGCCCAGTGACTCAACGCATCGGCCACCACATTGGCCTTCCCCAGGTGGTACAAAATGGTGATATCATAGTACTTAAGTAGTTCCAACCACCTCCTCTGACGCAAATTAAGACCCTTCTACTTGAACAGATGCTGCAAACTCCGGTGATCGGAGTAAATCTCACAAGGAACACTGTACTAATAATGCCGCAAAATTTTCAAGGCATGAACAATAGCTGCTAACTCAAGGTCGTGGACATGATAGTTTTTGTCATGTACCTTCAGCTATCTGGACGCGTAGGCAATCACCCTACCGTCCTGCATCAACACCACGCCGAGACCAATCCGCGATGCATCACAATATACAGTATAAGACCCCGAACCTGTAGGCAATACCAATACTGGGGCTGTAGTCAAAGCTGTCTTGAGCTTCTGAATGCTCTCATCACATTTCTCTATCCACCTGAACGGAGCACCCTTCTGGGTCACCCTAGTCATATGTGCTGCAATAGATGAGAATCCCTCTACAAAGCGACGGTAATACCCCGCCAGACCAAGAAAACTCTGGATCTCTGTAGCTGAGGACAGTCTGGGCCAACTCTACACTGCTTCAATCTTCTTCGGATCCACCTGGATCCCATCACTCAAAACTATATGACCCAAGAATGGCACTGAGTCTAGCCAAAACTCACACTTTGAAAATTTTGCATATAATATCTTTTCTCCCAAAGTCTGAAGCGCAGTCCTCAGGTGCTACTCATGATCCTCCCAACTCCGGGAGTATACCAGAATGTCGTCAATAAACACAATGACGAATGAATCAAGATAAGGCCGGAACACACTGTGCATCAAGTGCATAAAAGCTACTGGGGTATTGGTCAGCCCAAAAGACATAACAAGAAACTCATAGTGACCATATCTGGTCCTGAAAGTAGTCTTCGGGATATCTGGCTCTCAAATCTTCAACTGATGATATCCTGAATGTAAGTCAATCTTGGAAAACACTCTGGCACCCTGTAACAGATCAAATAAGTCATCTATACGAGGCAATGGATACCCGTTCTTCACTGTGACTTTGTTCAACTAGCGGGAATCAATACACATCTGCATAGAACCAACCTTCTTCTTTACAAATAAGACAGGAGCACCCCAAGGTGACACACTGGGCCAAATGAAGACCTTGTCAAGCAATTCATGTAACTGCTCCTTCAACTCAGGAGGAGCCATACGATATGGGGAAATAGAGATGGGCTGAGTGCCCGACAACAAATCAATGCCGAAATCATTATCTCTGTCAAGCGGCATGCCCAGAAGATCAGCTGGAAACACATCTGGAAAGTCCCTCACTACTGGAACTGACTCAACTGTAGGGGTATCAATACTGACATCTCTCACATAAGCTAGATACGCGTCACACCCGTTCTCAACCATTCGTTGAGCTTTAAGAAATGAAATAACTCTACTGGGAGTATACTCTAAGGTACCTCTCCAATCTAATCGTGGTAAACCTGGCGTAGAGAGTCTTGCGGATCGGTACTGAGACGTCTGTACTTATCTTCGAGAGGCTGCCCTTAGGAAGTTTCACTCTACTGTATTCAGTCATGCAAACTTGTTGATTCCGAAAACTAAAAATCCTGTTATTCTATTCTCTTACAGATGATGAGGGCACGTACTACCGGGTTGGACGGTCAGCCACTAGTACCACCAGTTAGGGCCGTGAGAGGCCGGGGCCGAGGTAGAGGTCGAGGTATGGCTCATGCAGCGGTTGGAGCAGCACCTATAGTACCACCAGTTGCTCCAGCTCAGGCACCAACTATGCCCATTGAGATTCCAGGCCTTTATGAGACTTTGGCCCAGATATTGACAGCTTGCACTGGTCTTGCTCAGGTGGTTTCGACTCAGGCCACACCTGCCATTTCTCAGGCCGGGGGAGGTAATCATACCCCTATTTACCGTACTCCAGACCAGGTAGTACAAGGACTTCAGATACCGGGGGCACTACCAGCCCTACCGACTGCAGCTGCTCAGGCCCAGATATTTCCTGTTATGGCAAAAGATGAGCAGAAGAGACTTGAGAGATTTGAGAGGCTTCGACCTCCACCATTTAGCGGTGCTGAATCAGAGGATGCTTAGAGTTTTCTGGATAAATGTCAATGAATGCTTCGGACAACGGGTATTTTGGAGACCAGTGGGGTCTCGTTCACTACTTTTCAATTTTCTGGGGCTGCCTTTAGATGGTGGGTGGCTTATGAGAGACGCAGACCAGTCAGTGCATTACCACTTACATGGCAGGAGTTCTCCGTTCTCTTTTTGGAGAAGTTTGTGCCGCAGTCTCGTAGAGAGGAGCTCCACAGACAGTTTGAGCAGTTACGTCAGGATGGCATGTCAGTGATGCAATACGAGATGAGATTTTCTGAGTTGGCTCATCACGTAGCTTGGTTGGTTCCCACTAATAGAGAAAGCATCAGGAGGTTCATTAACGACCTCACATATCAGCTGCGATTACTTATGACTAGAGAGAGGGTATCTGGTGCTACTTTTGATGAGGTAATTGACATTGCTCGGTAGATAGAGATGGTTTGTAGCCGGGAATATGGAGAGAGGGAGGCTAAGAGGCCTCGTGGTCCAGGTGATTTCAGCAGTGTTCTTTCTGGGGGTCAGTTTTATTGCGGTAGAGGTCATTCTTACAGACACGCTCAGACGGGTCGTCCAGTTCACCATGGTGCATCATCCGGCCATGGTTTATACAGTTCTCCTCAGAGTCAGTCATTTCTCAATGCACTTACAGCCCCGAGTATGCCCTATGCACCATCAGTTCAGGTATCATATGTACCAGGTCCTTCTGTTAGTTATTCTGGTTCCCGAGGTCTACCTCAGAACTCGCCACCATTCTTCGAGATGGAGTGCTATAAGTGTGGAGAGCTGGGCCATGTGAGGAAATATTGTCCCCACCATACGCGAGGTCTAGTTCAGTAGAGGAGTCAGGCTACTACTTTTGCACCAGTTGCTCTACCACCCGCCCAGCCAGCTCGAGGTGGGGCTCAGTCAGCTAGGGGTTGCCCAAGAGGGGGAGGCCGATCCGGTGACGGTCAGGGTCGATTCTATACTTTTCCTGCCATACTAGATGCAATGATCACATGTATTATCTTAGTGTGCCACAAGGAGGCATCTATATTATTTGACCCTGGTTTCACATATTCGCATGTTTCATCATATTTTTGTTCATTTTCTGGATATGCCCCGTGAGTCCTTAGTTTCACCTGTTCATGTATCTACGTCGATGGGCGATACTATAATTGTGTACCGGGTGTATCGGTCGTGTGTGGAAATTATTGGGGGATGAGACCAGAGTTGATATTTTATTACTTAGTATGGACAATTTAGATATTATCTGGGTATGGTAAAATATCAGATATTTTTTTATATAGTCTTGCGCTAAGTGGGGGAGTCTGCTATCTACGATTTAATTGCGTGATTATATGCGGTAATTCTGTTTGACTATGGATTCTACATTTCAGTATAAGAAAGGAAAGAGGAACAATTTTAAATTCACATAAGATCTTGAAGAGTGGGTGTCTTGGTTGTGGTATTTATGGAGGTGCTTGAGAAGAATACAGTGGCTTATGGGCCTTAGGGCGGTGTGGTTTGTTGTGCGGAATTAGGATTTACATGTACAAGGTGACAGTTCAGTCTAGTAGAGAAGGTAACGAATGTTGGACAACATGGTCAATTTCAGATATTTCGATGAATGTTATAACTGCTCGGTAATTCCTGAGAAGGGTGCGTATTTCAGTATGTGCATTGTATTTTGACTTACAAATGTTTCGTTAGTATTGCGGTACTCACCTGGTTGCTAGACTGATGACAGTCAAATTAATGCTATGTGTCACGGAAGAATTATGAAAGTAATCCTCGTGCATGAAAAATGTGTTAGTCATTCGAGTGCTGGAGTTGGGATCAGTTACGGTGATTCTTGGTTCTATTGTATATAATGAGCTCATAGCATTTCGGTTGTAGTAGTTCTTGTTGAACTTGCAATACGGTTCTCTACTTTGAGACATCTTCTATTTTGGGTACGAAGGTTTTGGAATGAGGTTCTGTTGAATGTGGCGTTTTATACTAGTACTTGGTTGGTTTTGAGTAGTTACTGTGATCAGAAATAGTGCTACGAACATACGAGTTGTGTAGTATGTTATGTGATTATATTTGGGATTATGGTTATGGCTGGATACAGCTTGTTAAGACTTATACAGAGTGTGGATGTGAGATTCGGGTCTTCGAAAGAAATTTTTGGATGTTGGAAATTGGATTCCAAGGTTTATGGGCTAATGCTAAATTAGTAATTTTCAATTATGTTGTGTGGTCAGGCCTATATATAATAGGGTGACGTGAGACCACCCCCGGGTACGTGCGTGGTAAGATGGAATAGTGATTTGGTTGCTTGGAAACAATTCTTGGCACGTTCGGGGACGAATGTATGTTTAAGTGGGGGAGAATGTAACGACTCGACCGGTCATTTTGAGTATTATAACCACGTTCCCCCATTTACTGCTCAATTTATGCCTTACAATTTATTTATGACTTATCGGGTTAGTTGGTTCGGGCCCGTAAGGATTTCAGAGTTAAATGAGACACTTAGTCTCATAATTGAAAAATTAAGTTGGAAAAGTTGACTGGATATTGATTTATGAGTAAACGACCTCGAAATTGAATTCTGATGATTTAAATAGCTCCGTATGGTGATTTTGGACTTAGGAGCGTGTTCGAAATTTTGTTCGGAGGTCCGTAGTGGAATTAGGCTTGAAATGCCGAAAGTTGAATTCTTGGAAAGTTTGACCAGGGGGTTGACTTTTTGATATCAGGGTCGGAATCCGATTCTAAAAATTGGAATACCTTTGTTATGTTATTTATGACTTGTGTGCAAAATTTGAGGTCAATCGGACGTGATTTGATAGGTTCCGACGTCGTTTGTAGAATTTGGAAATTTCAAAGTTCATTAGGCTTGAATTGGGGTATGAATCATGTTTCTAGCATTGTTTGATGTGATTTGAGGCCTCGAGTAGGTCTGTGTTTATGTTATAGGACTTGTTGGTATATTTGGTTGAGGTACCGGGGGCCTCGGGTGAGTTTCATATGGATAAACGGATCAAATTCGGACTTAGAACAAAGTTGGAAATTTGCTGCCTATTGATGCAATCGCACCTGCGGAGTTTGGCTCGTAAGTGCGTGCCCGCAGAAGAGAGCTTGGAAAGCGCAAAAGCGGCAAGGGCTGGTGAGACAGAGTGCGCATGTGCGAGCATATTTCCGCACCTGCGAGGCCACAGGTGCGAAAGGAAACACGCAGAGGCGGATGGAGCATTGTGGGCGATCGCAGATGCGACTAATCTTGTAATGACCCGACCGGTCGTTTTGAGAATTTATGCTCCTTTCAACAATTTGAAGTATTGAATAGCTTCCTACAAGGTATTATGACCTGTGGGCCTCACAAAATTTTCAGGAGCAAATGTCATCTTCTTTGGGTGGTGGCTAGCAATATAGTCACTCATCGGCTACCAGTGTAGAGCTCTCATCATGCCTCGTCCGCTCAGGCTTCTATAGGTAATTCTTCGGGATATCAGGAGCAGCAGTTCCGTGAGAGGAGGGGTTGTTTCAAGTGCAGAGAATTGGGTCATTTCAAGATAGATTATCCTAGGATGTTGAGTGGGACTCTACAGCAGAGTTCTCGGCCGACGGCATCACCACCAACAGCTACACCACCCGCCCAGCCAGCTCGGGGTGGGGGTCAGGCACCTAGGGGTCGCCCAAGAGGGGGATGCCGGCCAAGTGGCGATGAGGCCCGATTCTATGTTTTTCCTGCCAGGCCAGATATTGTTGCCTTAGATGCAGTGATCACATGTATTGTTCCAGTGTGCCACAGGGAGGCTTCTATATTATTTGATCCTGGTTCCACTTTTTCATATGTATCATCGTATTTTGCTCATTATCTGGATATGCCCTGTGAGTCCTTAGTTTTACATGTTTGTGTATCTACACCGGTAAGCGATATTATTATTGTGGACCGTGTGTATCGGTTGTGTATGGTAACTATTGGGAACGGGAGACTAGAGTTGATCTCTTATTACTCGATATGGTTGATTTCGATGTAATCCTGGGTATCGATTGGTTGTCTCCATGTCATGCTATTCTGGACTGCTACACAAAAATTATGACGTTGACGATGCCGGGGTTGCCAAAGGTTGAATGGAGAGGTTCTCTAGATTTTGTTCCTAGTAGGGTAATTTCTTATTTGAAGGCCCAACGTATAATTGGAAAGGGATGTTTGTCATATTTGGCCTTTGTGAGAGATGTTGATGCAGATACTCCTATTATTGATTCAGTACCGGTCGTGCGAGACTTTACGGATGTATTTCCTACAGACTTGCCGGATATGCCACCCGACATGGATATTTATTTCGATATTGACTTGGTGCAGGGCACTCAACCTATTTCTATTTCTTCGTATCGTATGGCACCAACTGAGTTAAAAGAATTGAAAGAGTAACTTCAGGAACTCCTTAAAAAAGGGTTTATTAGGCCTAATGTGTCACCTTGGGGTGCACCGGTTCAGTTTGTGAAACATAAAGATGGTACTATGCGGATGTGCATTGATTATAGGAAGTTGAACAAAGTTACAATCAAGAATAAATACCCCTTGTCACCTATTGATGACTTATTTGACCAGCTTCAGGGAGCGAGGGTGTTCTCCAAAATTGATTTGAGATCTGGGTATCACCAGTTTAAATATCTGACATTCAGAACTCATTATGGTCACTATGAATTTCTTGTGATGTCTTTTGGGCTAACCAATGCCCCAACAACATTTACGCATTTGATGAATAGTGTATTCCAGCCATATCTTGATTTATTTATCATAGCATTTATTGATGATATCCTGGTGTACTCACATAGCCAGGAGGAACATGCACAACACTTGGGTATTGTATTACAAAGATTGAGAGAGGAGAGACTTTATGCCAAATTATCTAAGTGTGAGTTCTGGCTTAGTTCAGTGGCATTCTTGGGACATATAGTGTCCAGTGAAGGGATTAAGGTGAATCCGAAGAAAATAGAGGCAGTTCAAAGTTGGCCCAGGCCATCTTCAGTTACTGAGATTCTGAGTTTTCTCGGCTTAGCGTGACAATCAAGAATAGCATAATGGGGCGACAACTAGTCCATGCCCAAAATAATATCAAAGTCCACCATGCTGAGCAATAATAAATCGGCTCTGGTCTCAAAACCACTAAGAGCAATCAAACACGACCGATACACGTGGTCCACAACAAGAGAATCTCCCATAGGAGTAGACACATAAATAGGGGAACTCAAAGAATCCCGAAATACACCCAAATACGGGGCAAAATAAGAGGACACATAAGAATATATAGAGCCCGGGTCAAATAATACCGACGCATCTCTATGACAGACCGGGACAATACCTGTAATGACAGAATCAAAAGAAACTACGTTTGTACGAGCAGGAAGGGCATAATATCTGGCATGTCCTCCCCCTCTAGGGCGACCTCTACCTCTCCGACCTCCACCTTGGGATGGCTGAGTAGGTGGGGTGGCAGCTGGTGCTGTAATCATAGCCTAAGGACCCGGTGGAGCACGATGTGGCTGAGAAGTCTGTGGAGGTGAACCCCTCCTAAATATGGGAAAATCCCTTACCATATGGCGAGTGTCGCCACACTTAAAACAAGCTCTGGGAGGGCGTGGCTGACTCGGGCCAAATCTGTTGGACTGGCTGCTAGGAACACCCCGTGCAAGAGGCACACTGGATACTGGCGGTGCATAGTAAGGTTCTTGGGGTCTAGAAGGAGCTAGAACACCACTGGCATCTGGAAGATCTGAATGAACGGGGCGACTCACATAACCCCTACCATGGCGAGCTGTTGGGACACGAGCTCCTGAATAATAACCAGTCTCTCGAGGCCTCTCTCTCCTCTCTATCCCGGGCAAGCATGCCCTCCAATCTCCTGGTAATACTCACAACCTGCTGATAAGAAATATCCATCTCCAACTCCCTGGCCATACTAATTCGGATACTAGGGTGGAGTCCCTCAATAAACCGTCGAATCCTCTCTCGAACTGTGGCAACCAAGGCCGGTACATGTCGGGCCAAATCACTGAAACGGACTGCATACTCTGACACAGTCATAGCACCCTGGCGTAGCTGCTCAAACTCCGTGTGCCATGAGTCCCTGAGGCTCTAAGGGACATACTCTCTCAAAAACATATCCGAGAACTGAGTCCATGTAAGTGAAGCTGCCTTGGCCGGACTACTCAACTCATAAGCATGCCACCACTGATAGGCTACTCCTCTAAGCTGGAATGTAGTAAAAGAAACCCCACTCGTCTCCGCTACACCCATGGTAGGGAGAATACGATAACACTCCTCAAGAAAAACCTGAGCATCATCTGTAGCCAATCAGCTGAAGGTAGGTGTGTGGTACTTCTTGTACCTCTCCAGTCTGAGCTGCTCCGCCTCAGAAGCTGCTACCCTAACCTCGGGTTGAGTTGGAGCTACCGGCTGCATTGCTACAATCTCTAGAACCTGGTCGACCTGAACCCGCTGCTCTGGAGTACCGGCGATGGGAGTCTTTACTCCTCCCCCGGCCTGAAATGTGGCAGGAGCAAGTGGAATCAATCCAGCCTGAGCTAAGGTGCTGAACATGCTCAGAAACTGGGCTAGAGTCTCCTGGAGGGCTTGTGCAGAAACAGGTAGCTCAGGTGTCTTCCCTCCAGCTGGAGCAACTGGGGCTCCTCTGTAGCAGCTCGTGCGGGTGCTCTGGCTGCACCACATGGACATCCTCGGCCTCTACCCCGGCCCCGGCCTCTCGCGACTCTAGCATGGGGCACGAGTGCCTGTTTATCAGATCCGCTTGTACGTGTCCTCACCATCTGTGAGAGAATAGAATACAGAAGTTTAGAATTTTTGAAGTCAACAGTTTTCGCTTGACAAGAAATCAAAGTAGTGAAATTTTCCTAACAGTTCCATAGCCTTCCGAAGATAAGTATAGACATCTCCGTACCAATTTACGAGACTCTAATAAACCAGTTTGTGACTCACGACACCTATAAAGCTAGAGCTCTGATACTAACTTGTCACGACCCAAATTTACCCTCCGTATGACGTCGTGATGGCACCTAGTCTCTACGACTAGGTAAGCCTAACATTTGCGGAATAATGAAATAGAAACATAAATTTAACAACTAATTGTTAAAAAATACACAGCAATCCCAAAATCCGGAACATCGTGAATCACAAACTGTAGAAGGAAAGTCTAGTATCTATATACATCAGAGTCTAACAAAGGAAAAATACAAAAGATAATGGACATTAGAAAGAGTAGAAGGGGACTCCGAGGTCTGCGAATGCGACAGATATACCTTGAAGTCTCCAAAGTTGTCCCGACTCACTGATAGTGCGGCTGATAAGGAGTACCTGGATCTGCACACGAAAAATATGTGCAAAGAGTAGCATGAGTACACCACAATCGGTACCCAGTAAGTGCCAAGCCTAACCTCGGTTGAGTAGTGATGAGGTCACGACCCTACTGGTAAATATATAATACAACAAGATAGAGTGTAATACCGTAATAAAATAAAGGCTTAAATTTAACAACAATGAAATTATAGAAGTTAACCACTCAGTACACAAAAACACAATAGGGGATCTCCCGAGATACCGTCTCGTAGTCCCAAACGTAAATGTGTAGTACAAGGGGATCTCCCGGAATACCGTTCCGTAGTCCCAAAGTAAATATGTAGTACATGAGGATCTCCCGGAATACCGTTTTGTAGTCCCAAAGTAAATATGCAGTACAAGGGGATCTCCTGAAATACCGTTCCGTAGTCCCAAAGTAAATATGTAATACAGGGGGATCTCCCGGAATACCGTTCTGTAGTCCCAAAGTAAATATGCAGCAAAAACAATAGAATTCAATAGTTACGACATGACATTTCTACAGTTCAACCTAAGTACCAGTTAAGGAAAAACAGGTAAATTCCCTAAACATGTTGTACTTAGTTCAAGTAAATAGTTAAGGTAAGTAGGCATGCTATTCTAATCTAGCAGGATACTACACATGCTGATGAAACTCAAATAAGAAAGAAATCATGTTATTACTTAGTAGAAAAATCAGATTTTTACACAATTTTCCCATGTACGTACTCATCACCTCACGTACATGGCGCTCATATATCAAAAATAGTACAAATCCTATGGGGAGTTACCCCACACAAGGTTAGGTAAGCCACTTACCTCGAACCAAGCTCAATCAATCGGTAAGAATGTCTTTCCCATGAATATCCGGATCCGAATGGCCCAAATCTAGCCAAAATTAATTACATATCATAAATATAACCATAATAGACCCATCTAATTAATTAAATCAATACTTTAACAAACATTCCGAAATTCGCCCTAAAAAGTCGACCCGGGTCCACTTCTCGGAATCGGGTAAAAATCACAAAATCAGAAAGCCGATTCACTCACGAGTCTAACCATATCAAATTTACTAAAATCCGACACCAAATGGTCCTTCAAATCCACAATTCAAACTTTCCAAATCCCTAGTCTCAAACTCCCAAATTCCACCTTAAATACACACTAACTAGGTGAAAATAAAATAAATGGGAAATCAAGATTATTGATCAAAATTATAACAAGGGACTTACCTCAAGAAATCCCTCAAAAATGCTCTCAAAAATCGCCGTAAACCGAGTTTGCAAAGTCCAAAATGACAAAAATTGTGAAGCCCTTCGGTTTTAAGAACTCCCCAGGTATTTCCGCACCTGCGGAGCCTGGGCTCGCACTTGCGGGTGCGCTTGTGCGGAAAATGTGCGCATATGCACATTTCACTTACCCCTGCCTCCGCACCTGCGTGCCTGCGGAAATCCTTTGCGCTTCTGCAGTCTAACTTCGTATCTGCGATTCCTCTCTCGCATTTGCGGGCATCGCGAATGCGGAACTAACCTCGCACCTGCGACCACAGCTCAGGCTGCCCAAATCCGCTTCTGCAACAATTTGCTCGTACCTGCGGGCAGCGTTGCGCAGGTGCGATTACAGCAGAAACAGCACTAGAAAAATCTTCCAAGTCCAAAAATAATTCGATAACTATCCGAAACTCACCCGAGGCCCCCGGGACCTCAACCAAACATACCAACCAGTCCTAAATCACCATACGAACTTAGTCGAGCCCTCAAATCACATTAAACAATGCTAAAATCATGAATCACCCTCCAATTCAAACTTAAATAACTTAAAACTTCAAAATTCTACAACCGATGCCGAAACCTATCAAACCATGCCCGATTAACCTCAAATTTTGCACACAAGTCATAATCAACATTACGGACCTACTCCAACTTTCGGAATCGGAATCCGACTATGATATCAAAATTTCCACTACAGGTCCAAATCTCCAAAAAATTGACTTTTGCCATTTCAAGCCTAAATAAGATACGGACCTCCAAAATACAATCCGGACATGCTCCCAAGTCCAAAATCACCCAACGGAGCTAACAGAACCGACGAAACTCCATTTCGGATTTGTCTTCAAATAGTTCTAACTACGGTCAAAATCCTAAGACTTAAGCTCCCGTTTTAGGGACTAAGTATCCGAACACACTCCGAAACCAAAAACAAAACCTCCCGGCAAGTCACATAAGCAGAAAGAGATACGGAAAAAATAGTAAATAGGGAATCGAGGCTATTACTCTCAAAACGAACGGCCGAGCCGTTACATTCTCTCTGTTGTTGGTCAACATTTTCATCCGCCGAGCACCGAGTGTCTTGTGTTCCTCATGAGTCATTACCTCATCCGCTCTTTCTTGGTTCTCATCCTCCCTTCTGCTCTTTGTCTTCGCAAACCAGCCTTAAGAGGCGGAGGTATAAGCAAAGTGCTTATTTCATCGTCCTCTTGTTTTTTATCTGATTCCGATGTCTTTATGCAAATGGCAAATACGACATTGAACCTCTTTATATTAATATAACATTTAGGTGAATTTTAGGGTTTCGAACATCGAATTTTAACTATTTTTGTTTGTCGTCTCCGAATATTGATTAGTTGTTAAGGGTACCATTGATTGGACACTCACAGATACTGAAGAGTAGTTTATTGCTTAGTTCGCTTCGGGTGGGTTTGATGGAAATCATTGAATGCATATGAACAAGCACCGTACGTCAAGTGGGTACTTCAAGAGTTGTGATGAGTCTGTTTGTATATGCCCAAGTAAGTGTAATGTATGGATGTGCACTGTATGTAATGTATTTTATGTACTTACTGTATTGTTCCTTGGGTCTATTTTGTGTATCGACCCGACCGGTCATTTTGAGTATTATAACCATGTTCCCCCATTTACTGCTCAATTTATGCCTTACAATTGATTTATGACTTATCGGGTTAGTTGGTTTAGGCCCGTAAGGATTTCGGAGTTAAATGAGATACTTAGTCTCATAATTGAAAACTTAAGTTGAAAAATTTGACCGGATATTGACTTACAAGTAAATGACATCGGAATGGAATTCTGATGATTTCTATAGCCCCGTATGGTAATTTTAGACTTAGGAGCGTATCCATAAAAGTTTTTGGAGGTCCGTAGTGGAATTAGGCTTGAAATGCCGAAAGTTGAATTCTTAGGAAGTTTGACCTAGGGGTTGAATTTTTGTTATCGGGGTCAGAATTCGATTCTGAAAATTGTAATACCTCCGTTATGTCATTTACGACTTGTGTGCAAAATTTGAGGCCGCAGGTGCGAAAGGAAACGCGCAAAAGCGGATGGAGCATTGTGGGCGATCGCAGAAGCGGACATTTCGTCGCACCCAAGAGACCGCAAATATGGCTAATCTGGTCACAGGTGTGACAGGCCCTGGATAGAATAGAAATGGAGGAGTTCCGAGCTTTCGCCATTTTTGGGCATTTCAAGCTGAGGTTGGGCGATTTTTGAGCAAGGTTTTCAAAGGGAAACTTGAGGTAAGTCCCTTGTGATCATTTTTACTCCATAATATTAAATTATCATCGAATAATCCGAGTAGAATGCATATTTTTGAGGTGTAAATCAGAGACTCGTGGTGGAAGGGGCTTTCGGATTTTGTAACTTTTGTCGGGTTCCGAGACGTGGGCCCCACGGGCGATTGTTTTGAGCTAAATTTCGGATTTTGTTGGAAAATTAGTATTTTCTTATGGGATTAATTCTAATAAATTTTATTGACTGAATCAAATTAATTGTGGCTAGATTCGAGGCGTTTGGAGGCCAATTCACGAGGCAAAGACATATCGGAGTAAAGAATTACACGGTTTGAGTTAAGTAACACTTCTAAACTTGATCGTGAGGGTATGAATCCCCGAATTTGGTATGATATAAATTGTTTGGAGGTGATACACACGATAGGTGACGAGACTGTGGACGTACACCCTATAAATTGTGTCTTGAATAAATCCAGTGCAGTTGTAAGATTAATGAATCATGTTATTATTTGAACATTCTCCACGTGTTAGAGAAATTGAGCCGAGGCTCCTATAAAAGATCATGTTTAGGCTACGTGCCAATATTTTGGGATCCATGGGGTCGTGTTGTTGTTGAATTAATTATTTAAAGAAAAATATACATTTCACACTCAATCATATTCGTCCATTGTGAGGATATTTATGGGATCGAGCTGTGCGATGCAACATGCCATATTGGCATTATATATTTTGTCAATAAATGGATCGGGGATGCCCGCCTGCAGCAGGCCAGAATGGCTTTATACATTATTATTATATGAATCGGGGCTGCCCGCCTACAGCAGGCTGTATAGGCTTTACTATTTTATGGATCGGGGTTGCCCGCCTGCAGCAGGCCTTATAGGCTTTGTTATTATACCGATCGGGCCTGCCTGCCTGCAGTAGGCCATATTGACTTTATTTTACACCTGGGCTGAAGGAGCCCCTCCGGAGTCTGTACACACCCCCAGTGAGCATAGATAATTATGTATATTCAGCATAAATTTCCTAGGGCATGGACTTGCCTTACTTATTTGTATTGTAATTTGTAATGAGTTTACCTGGACAGGGATCTTGTCCGTATCATTTATATTTGGGGATAAATTATCCCAGGGCTGGATTGGCCTTATAAGGTACTGAGTGACTGATTGTCAGTCGATGTGTATTTATATACGGGTTGGAACACCCCTGGGCTGGATTAGCCATAAATAGTACCGAGTGACTGGATAATTTGTGACCAGTATTTACATGAGGTCTTTCTAGTGAGATGTCATATTCTTCATATCATGAAGTATTGATTTATTTTACTTGTACTGAGTTTAACTGTTAAATTTGAAAGCATGTCTACATTTTGTACCATTATTTATACTGGACTGCACCTGCGGAGCTCATCATTGCTTTCAGCCTAGAGATTAGTCTTGTTATTTATTAAGTTAGTTGTACTCATACTACACTCTCCACCTCGTGTGCAGATCCAGATGCTCCCGGATACGACGACTGCTAGAATTCAGAGTTATTTCCGTTGGAGACTATGAAGGTAGCTGCTTCACGACCACATACTTGATTCCCTTCCTGTTTAGTTATTGTACTGTTCTATACTTCAGACAGTAATTTTTATCAGTCAGACTTTTCTAGCCTGAGTGAGCACTCTAAGAACCATGACTAGCTGATGCACCACGATGAGTTGGACGACCCGTCTGAGCGTGTCTGAAAGAATGACTCCTACCGCGGTAAAATTGACCCCCTGAAGGAACACCGCTGAAATCACCTGAACCACGAGGCCTCTTAGTCTCCCTCTCAGCCCGCTCCTGGTGGCGAACCATCTTAATCTTACGAGCAATGTCGACCACCTCGTCGAAAGTACCACGGCCCCGGCCTCTCGCGACCCTAACTGGTGGCACTAGTGGCTGACCGTCCGATTCGGTAGTGCGTGTTCTCACCATCTATGATAGAATAGAATAACAGAAATTTAGTTTCCACAATCACAAATTTGCATGACAAAATACAAGAAAGTGAAGTTTTTCCTAAGGGTTCTGCAGCCTCTCAAAGATAAGTACAGACGTCTCTGTACCGATCCGCAAGACTCTACTAAACCTGCCCATGACTCGTGAGACCTATATAACCTAGGCTCTGATACCAATTTATCACGACCCAAAATCCCAACCTGTCATGATGGCGCCTATCTCGATACTAGGCAAGCCAATAATCTCAATAAACCACAATTTCTTTAAAGTTTGAAAATATAATATTTAAATACAATACAAAATCTCACAAATACTAATACGAACACTCCTCAAAACTCGATGTCACTGAGTACATGAGCATCTAATATGAATACAAGCCTGGAAAAATACGGTCTATATTAGTCTAAGACCAAATACAGTAAACAATGAGATAAGGAAGGAGAGACAAGGTCTGCGAAATACGACAACTACCTCTAAATCTCCGAAAAATCAACTATGCGAGAGAATTAATACTTGTTACATCCAGAAATACCTGGATCTGCACACGAAGTGCAGGGTGTAGTATGAGTACAACCAACTCAGCAAGTAACAATAATAAATAAGGAATTGAAGATAGTGACGAGATATACAATTATAGTTTATTTTAAGTAATTCCAACAGAGAATAGACATGCTTTCAAATCCAACAGTTTAAGTCAAATCAATTTATACCGTTCAAGTTCATGTAATCCGGATATAAAATCTTTCAGAGAATTTCACAACAATGACAAATAGAAACTAAGTGCAGCAACAAATGAAAAGCAAGTACAACCTCTCAGGGCAACAACCACTCCACTCGTCACAACAACTCAACCACTCAACTCTCAGCCCTCAACACTCACACTCAATGGGTACTCACGCTCACTAAGGGTGTACAGACTCCGGAGGGGCTTCTACAGCCCAAGCGCCATAATCCGCACTGACAACTCACGTGCTGCACGGGTAACTCACGTGTTATAATATCCTGCACGGACAACTCACGTGCCATAATATACTTACCTCACCGACAGGCCCTTGGCCTTACTCAGTCCTCAATCTCTCTAGTCTATCGGGCTCTCGAAAATCACAAAGATCAGCCCAAACAAAGATAACATAGTATATCAACAAATATCAAGAAAGACTGAGGTATGATACGCAAGTAAAATTATGACTCAGTACAAGAAATAAATTAGGAAATAATTCAACAAGTACACGACCTCTGTGGGTCCCAATAGTACTATCACATAGCCTAAGCATGATTTTTAATATGATTTACAGTCAAACTTCTTCAACACATAGAGAGCATATAGTTAACAACAAGTTATTCAACTTTACAGTTTTACGGGACAGACCAAGTCACAATCCCCTCAGTGCACGCCCACACACCTGTCACCTAGCATGCGCGTCACCTCTAAAACAATTACATGATACAAAATCTGGGGTTTCATATCCTCAGGACCAGATTTATAACTGTTACTTACCTCAAGCCGTGTAATTCTTTATTCTGCAATGTCTTTTCCTCGTGAATTGGCCTCCAAACGCCCAGAATCTAGCCACAAATAATTCAATTCCGTCAATAACTTTTATTGGAATTAATTCCATAAGAAAATACTAAACCGAGAGGGCTTTCCAAAATTTTGAACTTAATTCACCCATTAAATGATGGATTCTAAGGCATAATTATGGAAATTAATCAAAACTGGATAAGAATCACTTACCCCAAACACCTACACAAGAATCTCTCAAACAATCTCCTTCTACCGAGCTCCCAATTTAATTTTGTGTTATGAACTCAAAACCCTTATTTTGGGACTTTTAATTCTGCCCAGATATGCCTTCATCGCGAACGCGGAAGGAGCCTCGCGTTCGCGAAGCACAAACTCGACTGCCCAGAATTAAACCCTTCGCGAACGCGACCATGGCTTCGCAAACGCAAAGCATTACCAATCTCACCATTCGCGAAGGCGGTCCGTGCCCCACGAACCGTAGACCAAGGGCCTGGGGTTCCCAACTACCTCACTCCTCTTCGCGAACGCGACACTACTCCCGCGTTCGCGATGCACACACAAACCACACATTCGCGAACGCGCAGAACAACTCCAGTTGGCCTCTCAAATGCCTTACGCGATCGTGAGACATCTCTCGCGAACGCGATGAAGAAACGCCTGCAACAAAAATATCAGAAATCTGCTATCTTTCCTAAGTCCAAAATGATCCGTTAACCACCCGAATTCAACCCGAGACCCCCGGGACCTCAACCAAATATACCTACAAATCCTAAAATATCATACGAACTTAGTTGAGTCTTCAAATCAGATCCAACAATACTAAAAATACTAATCACATATAGATTCAAGCCTAATGAACTTTGGAACTTTCAATTTCTACAAACGACGCCAGAACCTATCAAATCACGTCCGATTGACCTTAGATTTTGCACACAAGTCATAAATGATATAACAGACCTATTAAATATTTCAAAATCGGATTTTGGCCCCGATATCAAAAAGTCAACTCCCCGGTTAACCTTCCCAAAAATTCGACTCTCTCCATTTTAAGCCTAATTCCACTACGGACCTCCAAATAATTTTTCGGGCACGCTCCTAAGTCCAAAATCACCATACAGAGCTATTGAAATTATCAGAATTTGAATCCGAGGTTATTTACACATAAGTCCATATCCGGTCAACTTTTCTAACTTAAATTTTCACATATGAGACTAAGTGTCTTGTTTCATTCCGAATTCCTTCCGGACCCGAACCAACTAACCCGGTAAGTCATAAAATAACTGCAAAGCATAAATTGAGCGGTAAATGAGGGAACGGGGTTATAATACTTAAAACGACCGACCGAATCATTACAAATCCATACTTTGATTACTATAGTTTCATATCTCTATATATGCATTAGTGTTTTTGCTTCAAGTTTTACCTTTTCTATTAGAGTGGAGATAATTATTGGCTTACCTAGAGGCAAAATGTAGATATGCATCTTAAACTGAGTTGTCCATTTGGTTATCTTTTTCACCCTTTGCTTACTTTTGTGAATAGCAAGAATGCATTATTAACATATTATGTATCAGTTATCTTAACTTTCATGACTGATGTATGGATAACTTCGTGCTGCATTTTAATACAAGTATCTCATTTTACTCTATTTGCTTATCTTAACTTTTATGACTGATGTATGGATAACTTCGTACTGCATTTTAATATAAGTATCTCATTTTACTCTATTTGCCTCATAAAAGCATTAAAAAAAGAGAGAGCAAGTATTGCACTTTCTTATTATTCACGTTTCAATGTTGTTCTACTCTATTTGCCTCGTAAAAGTAAAAAGGATCCAAGTGAAATAATTTCAGGTATGATAAATAGGTGACTCCCTCAAAGAACTCTCATGTGCTAGAAAATTACAGAGTATGATTTTTTCTTCCCAGATGTGCACTTTAACTTGATTAAGCTGAGAATTTGCGTTAATTATTAAGATAAGTTTTAATACTGGAGCATTTGTATAGAGTATATTTCCCTCAATATTAGTTATGTGGAATAAGAAACAAGGCTCTCTAATAAGAAACAAGGCTCTCTAAACTACTAAAGAAAGCATGTCTTATTTTTGGAACTACAATCTGTTGATTTAAGATTTTATCTCACTTAAGATCTCAAAAATATTGTCTTAACCTCTTTCTCCTTTCCTAATGACTTTCCCATTTATATGCCTAGAATTTGTGTTAGTGTCAGTTGAAGAGGACACGATTTATTCTATTAGAAGGACCTCAATTCTCTTCCAAAATTTTAGATATTTCTAACTGCTCAAATTCTGATTTAGCCTTAGTTTAGGAGGACATTATTAGAAGATTTGGTACAATCATTTTGGTGTAGAATCAGATTCTACATGCATACATCTTGATCTAGGCCTCATTGTGGTCATTTCTGGTATTACTTACAGTTTCTGAGATAGCAGTAATGTTGGGGATGCATTAATCGATCATACTGTGCAAACAGTATTACATTTCTCATAGGACGCTTAAAAAAGAAGTAGGATAGACTCACTTTGCACAGTGAATGCAGCCGATACAAGCTTAAGTTTGTCATTTATATGAACATGTCAACTCTTACCTCTCTTGCCCAAAGTTGATGCATCATGGGTTTTCGCTGATAAACTAGCTCTTGTCATTCAGGGAATGACCAGACCTCAACAATACGCAGCAAAGAAACAAAATTGATTATCATTCTCATATTTGATGATTAGTTGTCTAGGCTGCTACTTTTAGGTGCTAAATTTAGGACCACTTCATTTTGTTTTTAATAATTGCAAGGATTGGATCAATACATGTACTTCTTCCGATAAATCTATGTGTTGGCATTTGGAGTTTTACCATTGCAGTGCTCAGGTAAATCTTGTACCTTCTCAATGTTTAAGAAAATTGTGGTTTCAATTTGTGAAATGAAACTTAAGATTTCTGTTAGTTTCTCTCTGAAAACAAATATAAGTAGCTCTCTCACTTTTATTGTACTAAAGGAAAATGAAAATTCAATTTTTAGTAAGTGCTATGGTAATTGATACAAGCTCATACTTAGAATTATAACACACAAAATAGCAGCATCTTAGAAAATATCTGCAACTTCTTTGCATTACAAGAAGATTAATGGTTGACTCTTCAGCTTTGATTTACTAATCTATAGAATTTATCAGCATTTTTACTCAAATTTGATCCAGACTTACATAATTTCTATGTTAGTTATCTTGATAAACTCTAATTTAATTTTCCTTGTTAAGGCAGAATTGAAGATTGAGAAAACCCAATATTCTTCTTTAAGGAATTGAAGATTGAGAGAACCCAATATGCTTCTTTAAGGAAATTGATATGCGAAAAGCGATATGCTTTACACATCTGCTTCCAGAACATCACGCCCACGCGTCTCCTGGATGTAATGGTAGGCTTGGTTCTGCTTGTCGGTTGTGTTGCGTGAGCCTTCAGATTGTATATATCTATTTATGTCACGACCCAAAATCCCACCTCATGCGTCGTGATGACACCTAGTCTCTAAGACTAGGTAAGCCGATTTCAATTTCATTTCAAGCCATTAATTATTTTTTATAAGTAATCAAAACTAACAGCGGAAACAAATATGAAAATCTCCCAAGACTGGTAATACTGAGTCACAAACTCTAACTGAATATATAGAATGATCTCAAGGATCGAATATACAATACTGTTCTAATAAGAGTTGACAGTACAATAAAATAGAAAGACTCCAAGGGATTGCGACGACCAAGCAGCTCTACCTTGAATCCTTGCGATCAACACACTAACTCTGTCCGAGTCCGATATCTCCAAAACCTGGCTCTGCACAAAAATGTGCAGAAGTATAGTATGAGTACACCACAGTCGGTGCCCAGTAAGTATCAAGATTAACCTCGATGGAGTAGTGACGAGGTACAGTCAAGACACTCACTAGCCAAATAATATGTGCAATATAACAATATACAATAGTACTGAAAAATAACTAGCAGTGGTAGCAAAAAAAATTAACTAGTAATATAAACAGCAAGACAACAAGAACATCATAATTATTACTCAAACGAATAAGGAACACAAGTACAACCAATTAAACAAGTCTTTCAAATATAAATCTTTCACATATAATTCTTTCGAATAAATACCTTTCGAATATATTTCTTTCAAATAAATATCTTTCGAATAAAAAATTCTTTCAAATAAATATCTTTCATATTTACTTCTTTCAAATAAATATCTTTCGAATAAAATTCTTTCAAATAAATATCTTTCAGATATACTTCTTTCAAATAAATATCTTTCGAATATAATTCTTTCAAATATATATCTTTCAGATATACTTCTTTCAAATAAATATCTTTCAAATATAATTCTTTCAAATGAATATTTTTCGAATATATTTCTTTCAAATAAAAGTCACTCTCTAATACCTCATTTCGTAATTTTTTCGAATATAAAATTCTTTCAAATAAATGTCTTTCAGATATACTTCTTTCAAATAAATATCTTTCGAATATAATTCTTTCAAATGAATATTTTTCGAATATACTTCTTTTAAATAAAAGTCACTCTCTGAAACCTCATTTCATTTTTTCGTAATACGGGTCTCAGTCTACTTTCATATTTTCACGGTACCCCGTACCCATGTTTCTATCAAAACCGCACAGATAACTCACGTGCCAATAATAAAAATTGTCATATTTTCCCCAAGCACCTTGTGCCCGCATTTCATATTGCATCCGCACAAACAATTCACGTGTCAATAACATAATTGTTATATTTTTCTGGCACCTCGTACCCATATTTCATATCACATCTGCACGGACAGTTCACGTGTCAATAACATAATCATTATATTTCCCTGGCACCTCGTGCCCGCATTTCATATCACATCTGCACGGACAGTTCATATGCCTATAACATAATCCACCCGGCAATAGCCACAAGATCACAATTTCAACATAGATCAAACTATTATCAAGTTTACCAAAACAACAAGACAAGTTGCACAAGATATAAAACTAAACACAAGAAAAATCACAATAACACATAAAAATTACTAACGTAATAACCCCACATCATTACATAAATATTACCAACACAATAACCCCGCATCATCACATATCATCCCTGATAATAGCCACCCTTATCTCACCTATAGCCACCCTTATCACTCCTATAATAGCCTCCCTTATCCTTCCGCCCTGACAATATCAATAGCCACCCTTATCGCTCCTATGATAGCCTCCTTTATCGCTCCGTTTAATAGCCTCCCTTATCACTCTGCCCAGACAATATCCCGACACACATAACAACAGTGAAATGCCACCCTTATGCCCGCATAATGTCAATAATGGAATGCCACCCTTATACGCCGCATAATAGTAACCCAAATCACACAACAATTCACACAGAATATTATCACAATAGCACAACATCATCAACTCGTATTTATAAATTGCCCGTAGGACACAACCTTTCCAAAGCTACAACAAAGACAATTAATTTCACAACAGATAGTCCACGACTCAACACAATGTATATAAAATCTCCAAAACAACAACAAGGATAGGAAAATAACTCAGCAAATAACAACACCTTCTTTAATCCAAATTTTTAGATAAATATATAAACGCCTCAATTTAAACATATTTAATTAGTTATTTGCGGATAAAAAATCCATAATGTGATTATTTCCAAGAAATATCAAATCAAAAAACACACATAATTCACATAAAAATTCAAGTGGCAATCAAACCAAATTTTTATATAAAATACAAACTCGACAAATAAGGAATGAGGCATGACAAATCAAGGATTTACTAAGTTCCAACAATTTTTCAATTTAGGCGTCTACGAATTTCAACCGATATAATTTGCACATCTAAACTAAGTACGTACTCACCACCCTGCATACATGGCTTTCAATTACACAATTTTCACATAAGACTCAATGCCTAAGGGGTAATTCCCCCACTCAAGGTTAGGCAAGATATTTACCTCGACGAAACTAAGTCAATGCTCTAAATGATCTTCGCGAGTGAAGCCACCACCAGATGGCTCAAATTTGAAATTGGCCCCTTAATAATACTACGATGGTCCACCACACTAAACAAATTTCAATCTACAACAATGAAACACAATTGCACCAATATTAATAACAAATTTCCAGATTTTTGGTAATTTAAGCATTTTGTCAAACACTTAGAGTGCATAATTCTCTACAACCTTCTTTAATGGAATTTCTTTACCTAACAGCCACTTTCCACACAAATGAATCACCTTACAATCGTCTCTAGTCCATCCACAACTTCCTTTAGTACATGCATACCCAACAATTCACTCCCAACCCATAAATCTTATCAATTAATTTATTTTACAATCTCTACAATGGGTATTCATTTAAATTGAATACTTATGGCTTCCAATCATCGTACCATAAGTTCAAATACTTAATTCATACTCATATTCCCATAATATATCCATACATGTAAGTCTAAGGGTGTAGAATTACCTTTTGGAAGAAATCTTGCAAAACCCTCTTTTGAGTTCTTGAAGAAATTTCTTGAAGATCTAAGGATTTCATGGCAGATTGAGTTAGTTCTAGAGTGGAATTGATGGAATAAAACACCAAATTAGTAGGGATTACTCACCTTGAAGATGGGGGAATTGGAGGTCTTGAGAGAGTGGAGAAAAACCCCAAAGTTCAGCCAAACAAAATGGGGTAAAATGAACCCCGAATGAGTATATAGCATTTCGGGCGCCACAGGTGGTGCCGGGGGGCTGCCTGTGGCGCTGGTTCCAGTAGCTGCAAGAAATCCCAGCGCCAGGGACAGCGCTCCGTGCTACCCTGGGCGCTGGCGACGGGAAATAATTTTTCTTGACACGGGAATGGGCATAACTCTCTCATACAATGTCTGAATTCGACGATTCTTTTTGTTATGGTTTCGTAATTTTAATACAGATCTAATGCTTCAATGAAAACTGAATTTGGAGCTCGTTTGCTTAATGTGATATTGCATATATTCGAAGAAGCGGCATCGAAATATCCTAGGTTCGATGCCGAAACATAGCAAATCAAGTCCGATTAACCTCAAATTTTGCACACAAGTCATAATACATCATATGAAGTTATTCGAGACTTCAAATAGTAGAGAGAAGAGTAATTACTCAAAATGACAAGTCGGGTCGTTATAATTTAGTGAAACTTTCTCTTTTGTTTTTATTTTATAATGTAACTTCTTTTGATTCTTGAGGGCAAATACAAAGGATAAAATATTTACCAGTAGTGCAAAGTTCTTGCAATACACTATACGCTTGTCAATTGGGATATGAAATTTTGTTCGTCTATGGTGTAAACAACTACCTACAGTTTCGCAGCACCTTTTTTTTTTTGCGATAGGTCAGTACCACGTCGTCTAGTATATTAAAACACTAAAAGTGAGTAGCAGTACAGGGAGCAGGATGCACTGTAGTGTAGGCAGCTGTTATGCATTATTGATTATCAATTATATCAACTAATTTGTTCTATAGCTATTCAGGACTTTTAATTTAAAACGATTAAACATAATTTAGGAGTTAGAGCCAATGTAATGGCGGAATTACAACACTACCTCTCTATAAACGTAAGTTGGCATAATTTTCGGTATCTAAAAAAGATTTCTTTTCCAGTTTTGAAATAATTAAGTCAATTAAGAACAAAAGAAACACCATCCGTTTCAGTTTTTGAAAATATTTAGCAAAACATTTTATACCTAAACGACGAGTCTTGATGGTAATGCTCGAGCCAATGAATGATGGTTTGAAGTATATTTGATGTAACTTTTAAATTAGCGTTTATTTCGGACATTATTTGCTGGACTAGTATTTGTCTCTCTCCCAAGTATGAAGTACTTATGTATTTGTCTCTCTCCCTTGTGGCCCTTAGCAATCAATGAATTATTCGACCTTTTGGGGCCAGAAAAGCCACACAACTTAATTACTCTGTTGGTTAATCATTGATCAGGAGCACGCATGCATGTTATATGTAGCTGAATTTTGTGTAGAGACATGAAAATCAAGAAGCACTTTCTTGACATCACACATGTTGTTTGCCTTTTCCTTTCGTTATATTCTCCAATTTGCTGCATGGTGTTGTTTGCTAAATGCATATCCTACATGTTCTGCTGGGCAAAACAAATACACACCAGCTTCTTCAGTTTCCAATTATATATGTATCTCATTATTGCGCAACATTGAATCATGAACATTTGAATGCAACAGTGAATACTATGTGACAATGGGGGTGTCTTTTCCCTTCTTATGGTCTGTTCTCTAAACATAGTACTATATAGTTAACATTTTCTCATTTAATGGAGTACTTTTTTCTCTTCACTTTTTCTCTTGTCGATTCATGTCTGCTAGAACACTCTGGATATTATAACTTGGAAGACCTAGGGAGTCATATATTGCTTAAGTCGTTTGGTGGTTATATTTCTTTTAAATATAAAATCTTTTTGGAAAGCACTATCTCATGAATCCAACCGAATATGTGTAATTAAAGGTCCCAAAGGCTAGTTAATCACCTACGTGTTTCATATGGAACTTATATTTATATACAGTAGTTCTTATGGGGTGATATGCGATCATTCTTTCCTCAAGATATGTATTAGGAATTTATTGTTAACTCATTATCAACTTATCCCGTTCTTATTCACACTTTAATTAACATGTATTATATATCTCAATTAGTCGATAAAATGAATTATCCTACCATTTACGTTTTGAACTATATATTCCAATCATATATGAACTTATCAAATCTCAAGCTCTCACTCATTTTAAATAGGATGCATGGACCGAATGAGGGAGGTGTCAAACAATAGATAGTCATGAGAATTACTTTAGAAAAAAAGACTCTAGATTGATTAGAAAGTTTTTTCATGATATTTAGCTTGACAAGGCCCCGTATTGTGATATATTCGACAAAACTTGACTAAGATGTTACTTTAAAGTAGTGGAGAGGTAACCCTTCGGGGTTGCCCAGTTAGTTTGGAGGGCGAGGCGGGCTGGGATCGATTTCTCCCTCAATGTCTTCTAGGTTGAGCATGTCGCACAGGGCTTGCCTAGTATGGTTTACATCCCCTGTGTGGTTTGCGAGCTATTACACAGGAGGAGATTTACCCAGTGCACACAAAGTGCTCACCACAGAGTGCTCACCCAAAGGGCAGAGGCTGTGACAGAGGTTGTTGTTGAGGTTTTGTTTTTAAGATAAAATATTCTTAAAATGAGGGTGAATGGGAAATGGAGGAAAAATAAAATTTTGAGTAAAATTTTAAGTTTTCCCCTCTTGACAATGAGACATTGTCCCATATTGGAAGAGGAAGACATTTTTGGTGGGTATATATATAATTGCTCTTCTTGTAGCTCTTAAAGAGTTAAGAAGAAAGCAAGCCTCGCGCCGTCATCGTCGCTCGCTCGGCTCGGCTCGGCTTCGGCTACGGCTACGGCTACGGCTTCGGCTTCGGCTTCGGCTTCGGCTTCGGCTTCGGCTTCGGATTCGGATTCGGATTTGGCAGCCGCCTAATGCTCTTCCCACCATGAATGTGCTTGCTCCACAAACATGAAGTGCTTGCTCCACAAACAAGCTAATGCTTGCTCCACCATGGAGGGTGGACGTTTGGTCTTCTTCAACACTGGCTGCTATATATATGTGCAGCAGATGTTGAAGAAAGACACACAACACACAATTCGCTCAACAAATTGGCTATACATTTGCACTCCTTCCTCTCAGCATTTTCATACGATTTTTTGAGTTTATACTCCTTCGTTCTGCATTGTTTTTAACTTCAAACAAAGCAACTGTAAGTGTGATTTGCTACCGAACTTTGTGTTCGCTGAAACACTGGGGTTTGAAGTACCGCTACACCAATGTGTTATTCGTTCTATCCTGGGAGAAAATAATCCATTACCTTGGGTACTAGGAGGGGATTAAATTCCTTAAGGAAACACTGTGAATTCAGTGGGCTCGAATTTATTATTGTTTCATTACGTTAACTTATATTTTGCAGAATTATTATTTACAAATACAGCAATATTGGCGGGAATAACAATCTTAAGGAATTTAATATTAATTTCTGTATTTGTGTTATTCTTATTATTCTGCAAACTAAAACCTTTGTGGTTTGTGTACTCCCATTTCGGAGAGTTAAACCTTCGTGGCGTTTTGTTGGATATTAAAATCTACGTGATTTTTACTCCAGTTTGAAAAAGTGTATTAAACGTTTGTTTGTGTCATTCTTTTACAGAAAAAATGATGACTGAAAGCGAAAACCAAGATGTTCCGATGGTAACTGCCAACGCATCGACAAGCCGAACACCGGCGTTGGCACCGGCAGAAAAACCCGAAAAATTTTCCAGGATTGATTTCAAGCGCTGGCAGCAGAAGATGTTCTTCTACTTAACTACGTTATGTCTACAGAAGTTCATCAAGGAAGATATTCCTGATCTGCCAGATAAAACTCCAGATAATGAACGCTTTCTCGTGATTGAAGCGTGGAAGCATTCTGATTTTTTATGCAAGAATTATATTCTTAGCGGGCTGGATGATAATCTATATAATGTATACAGTAGCATGGAGACCTCAAAAGAATTGTGGAATGTGCTTGAAAAGAAATATAAAACTGAAGATGCCGGGATGAAGAAATTTATTGCCGCAAAATTTTTGGACTACAAAATGGTAGATAGTAAATCTGTTATTACCCAAGTCCAGGAATTGCAAGTGATTATTCATGATCTACTTGCTGAAGGTCTTGTCATCAACGAAGCATTCCAAGTAGCAACAATGATTGAGAAGTTGCCTCCGTTGTGGAAGGACTTCAAAAATTATTTGAAATACAAACGAAAGGAAATGTCCCTTGAAGATCTCATTGTTCAGTTGAGAATCGAAGAGGACAATAAAGCTGCTGAAAGGAGAGGCCGTGGAAATTCAACAATAATGGGAGCAAATATTGTTGAAGCTAACAAAAAGAGGAAGAAGGCTTCTGGTTCGAAATACAACCCAAGCAAGAAGCGGTTCAGTGGAAACTGCTACAACTGTGGAAAAACTGGATACAAGTCTACGGAGTGTCGTGCTTCGAAGAAAGACAAGAAAAGAGGTCAAGCAAACATGGTAGTAAACCATGATGATGTTGATAACTTGTGTGCCATGCTTTCTGAATGCAACTTGGTGGGAAATCCTAAACTGTGGTGGTTTGATTCAGGAGCCACTCGCTATGTTTGTGCAGTTAGAGAGGCTTTTGCTACCTATGCTCTTGCTGAACCCGGAGAGACAGTTTATATGGGAAATGCTTCAACAGCAAAAGTTGAAGGATATGGAAAGATATTTCTGAAAATGACTTCTGGCAAGGTCATGACTTTGAACAATGTCCTTCATGTTCCCGAAATGAGAAAGAATTTAGTCTCTACAGGACTTCTTGTTAAGCATGGTTTTAAGTGCGTTTTTGTGTCAAACAAGGTTGTAATTAGTAAGAATGAAATATTTGTAGGAAAAGGTTACCTCACCGAGGGCCTTTTCAACCTAAATGTAATGGTTGTGGAAAATAATAATAATATTTCAGCTTCTTCTTACTTACTTGAGTCAAATGATATATGACATGTACGTTTGGGTCATGTCAATTATAAAACCTTGCGGAAAATGATTAAC
This sequence comes from Nicotiana tomentosiformis, assembly GCF_000390325.3. Lineage (NCBI taxonomy): Eukaryota > Viridiplantae > Streptophyta > Magnoliopsida > Solanales > Solanaceae > Nicotiana > Nicotiana tomentosiformis. Next base: position 60,323,581 of record NC_090813.1, on the reverse strand, counting down.
TTGGAAGTACTGCCCAAGTTTGAATGCGAAAAATTAAAATGTCAAACATGTGTGGAATCTAAGTATGTTAAACATCCTTATAAGTCAGTTGAAAGGAATTCAAATCCTTTCGACTTAATTCACACAGATATTTGTGACATGAAGTCAATACCATCTCGCGGTGGAAAGAAGTATTTCATAACTTTTATTGACGATGGTACTCGATATTGCTATGTTTACTTACTGAATAGTAAAGATGAAGCAATAGACGCATTCAGGTAATACAAAAATGAAGTTGAAACGTAACTTAACAAGAAAGTAAAAATGATAAGAAGTGATAGGGTTGGTGAATATGAATCTCCTTTTGAAGAAATATGTTTAGAATATGGAATTATTCATCAAACAACAGCCCCTTACACGCCCCAATCTAATGGGATTGCGGAAAGAAAGAATCGCACATTAAAGGAGATGATGAATGCATTGTTGATAAGTTCTGGTTTGCCACAGAACTTGTGGGGGGAAGCCATTCTTACGGCTAATCGAATATTAAATCGAGTGCCCCATAGCAAAACACAATCCATTCCATATGAAAAATGAAAAGGAAGGAAGCCCAACTTGAATTACTTTAAAGTGTGGGGGTGTTTGGCAAAAGTGAAAGTTCCTAAACCCAAAAGGGTAAAGATAGGACCGAAAATCGTTGATTGTGTTTTCATAGGATATGCGACAAATAGTAAAGCATATCGATTTCTGGTTCATAAATCAGAAAATCCCGACATTCATAATAATACGGTTATAGAATCAGATAATGCTGAGTTCTTTAAAAATATATATCCGTATAAAAAGGAATGTGAGTCGTTTGGTGAAGGATCTAAACGACCTCGGGAAGAAACAAAAGAAAGTACATGTAATCAGGAGAATCCAAGACGTAGTAAACGTCAAAGAACGTCTACTTCATTTGGACCAGATTTTGTGACTTTCTTATTGGAGAATGAGCCTCAAACATTTAAAGAAGCTATGACTTCTTCGGAATCATTGTTTTGAAAAGAGGCAGTCAATAGTGAAATAGAATCCATATTGAACAACCATACATGGGAATTGGTTGATCTTCCTCCTGGAAATAAACCTTTGGGTTCTAAATGGATTTTTAAGAGAAAAATCAAAGATGATGGCACTATTGATAAATTCAAGGCAAGGCTCGTAGTCAAAGGGTATAGACAACGAGAAGGTCTAGACTACTTTGATACATACTCTCCAGTTACAAGAATTACGTCCATACGGATGTTAGTAGCATTAGCTGCAGTGTATGGTCTTGAAATTCATCAAATGGATGTTAAGACGGCCTTCTTAAATGGAGAGTTGGAGGAAGAAATTTACATGGAACAACCTGAAGGGTTTGTGGTTCCAGGTAAAGAAAAGAAGGTATGTAGACTTGTTAAGTCTCTTTACGGACTAAAACAAGCACCCAAACAATGGCATGCGAAATTTGACCAAACAATGTTGTCAAATGGTTTTAAGATAAATGAATGTGATAAATGTGTGTACATTAAAAATGTTCCAAATCACATAGTCATTGTTTGCCTATATGTGGATGATATGCTGATAATGAGTAATGACATTGCCAACATAAATGCTACTAAGCGTATGCTCAATAGCAAGTTTGATATGAAAGACTTGGGAGTTGCTGATTTAATTCTGGGAATTAAGATCCATAAGACTCCTCAAGGTCTGGCATTGTCACAATCTCATTATATTAAGACAGTACTTGAAAAATTCAAGCACTTGGGCTTTAAAGTTGCAAAGACTCCAATTGACGTGAATCTTGCATTAGCAAAGAACAAAGGCCAAAGCATATCACAATTGGATTATGCTCGTGTATTGGGATGCTTAATGTATATCATGAATTGTACACGACCAGATATAGCTTGTGCTATAAGTAAACTGAGTCGATATACGAGCAATCCAGGCCAATCTCATTGGATGGCAATGAAACGAGTTTTGGGATATTTAGAACATACCCAGAACTTTGAATTGCACTACAGTAATTTTCCTGCGGTGATTGAGGGATACTGTGACGCAAATTGGATCACCGGTTCAACTGATTCTAAGTCCACGAGTGGATATATATTCACTATTGGTGGAGGAGCGGTATCTTGAAAGTCGTCCAAACAAACATGTATTGCCCGCTCTACAATGGAGGCTGAATTCATAGCCTTAGATAAAGCCGGTGAAGAAGCTGAATGGCTCCGGAATTTCTTGGAAGACATTCCATTTTGGCCCAAACCATTGGCACCAATACGCATACATTGTGATAGTCAAGCGGCAATTGGAAGGGCTGGGAGCGTTATGTATAACGGTAAATCTCGTCATATACGACGAAGACATAAAACCGTTAGGCAATTACTCTCTAGAGGAATTATCACGATTGACTATGTAAAGTCAAGTGATAATGTGTCGGATCCACTTACAAAAGGCCTAACTAGAGAGGTAGTTGAGAAATCATCAAGGGGAATGGGGCTATGGCCGAGAACAAGTCATTGTGGCGGTAACTCTACCTAGAAGACTGGAGATCCCAAGATCTAGGTTCAAGGAGATCAAACAAAGTCATTAATGACGGTTCAACATTGTCAAATAAAATTTTAGTCCGTTCTCGTGATGAGACAATGTTCAGTACCAAGGATAAAGCATTAAGGCTTTTTAATGATTTCTAAATTTGATACGGGGTATATCAAATAGTGTATCTACAGGATGACACGTTTAGGAATCACCTATGTAAGTGTGAAGTGTTAGCCGCTTCAAGGAGAACTTTGTAAGGCCAGTTCTCTACGCACTTATGAAACCAGGCGGTGTTCATGGCTGAAACGAACACAACAATGAGAACCAAAGACGGTTAAGGGTTGATTGTGTGACTTATGGTTGTCTAGGTATACACCAAAGATCGACGGTTCAAAGATATCAAATCTACCGATTGACCGAGTATATCCGACATAAGTTTACTACGGAAAGTTCAAAGGGAAACCTACTTATCCAGATGCAATTAATCCTTGCTTGTAAATCACACAGTTTTTCATGCATACTTCCGTGATATAGCCATTCCCCATTCATGTGGGGGATTGTTGAGGTTTTATTTTTAAGATGTAATATTCTTAAAATGAGGGTGAATGGGAAATGGAGGGAAAATGAAATTTTGAGTAAAATTTTAAGTTTCCCCCTCTTAACAATGAGACATTTTCCCATATTGGAAGAGGAAGACATTTTTGGTGGGTATATATATAATTGCTCTTCTTGTAGCTCTTAAAGAGTTAAGAAGAAAGCAAGCCTCGCGCTGTCGTCGTCATCGCTCGCTCGGCTCGGCTTCGGCTACGGCTTCGGCTTCGGCTTCGGCTTCGGCTTTGGATTTGGTCAAATGATCGATTGATTGATTAATTTTTTGGACCAAATTTATTTGATAATAGTAAATATTAACGTAAGATTATCCGCATTTGTAACGGATATTTTTCAATCCGTGTATTGACCATTTGGCAGCCGCCTAATGCTCTTCCCACCCTGAATGTGCTTGCTCCACAAACATGAAGTGCTTGTTCCACAAACAAGCTAATGCTTGCTCCACCATGGAGGGTGGACGTTTGGTCTTCTTCAACACTGGCTGCTATATATATGTGCAGCAGATGTTGAAGAAAGACACTCAACACACAACACATAATTCGCTCAACAAATTGGCTATACATTTGCACTCCTTCCTCTCAGCATTTCCATACGATTTTCTGAGTTTATACTCCTTCGTTCTGCATTGTTTTTAACTTCAAACAAAGTAACTGTAAGTGTGATTTGCTACCGAACTTTGTGTTCGCTGAAACACTGGGGTTTGAAGTACCGCTACACCAGTGTGTTATTCGTTCTATCCTGGGAGGAAATAATCCATTACCTTGGGTACTAGGAGGGGATTAAATTCCTTAAGGAAATACTGTGAATTCAGTGGGCTCGAATTTATTATTGTTTTATTACGTTAACTTATATTTTGTAGAATTATTATTTACAAATACAACAATATTGGCGGGAATAACAATCTTAAGGAATTTAATATTAATTTCTGTATTTGTGTTATTCTTATTATTCTGCAAACTAAAACCGTTGTGGTTTGTGTACTCCCGTTTTGGAGAGTTAAGCCTTCGTGGCGTTTTGTTGGATATTAAAATCTACGTGATTTTTACTCCAGTTTGAAAACGTGTATTAAACGTTTGTTTGTGTCATTCTTTTACAGAAAAAATGATGACTGAAAGCGAAAACCAAGCTGTTCCGATGGTAACTGCCAACGCATCGACAAGCCGAACACCAGCGTTGGCACCGGCAGAAAAACCCGGAAAATTTTCCGGGATTGATTTCAAGCGCTGGCAGCAGAAGATGTTCTTCTACTTAACTACGTTATGTCTACAGAAGTTCATCAAGGAAGATGTTCCTGATCTGCCAGATAAAACTCCAAATAATGAACACTTTCTCGTGATTGAAGCGTGGAAGCATTCTGATTTTTTATGCAAGAATTATATTCTTAGCGGGCTGGATGATAATCTGTATAATGTATACAGTAGCATGGAGACCTCAAAAGAATTGTGGAATGCGCTTGAAAAGAAATATAAAACTGAAGATGCCGGGATGAAGAAATTCGTTGCCGCAAAATTTTTGGACTACAAAATGGTAGATAGCAAATCTGTTATTACCCAAGTCCAGGAATTGCAAGTGATTATTCATGATCTACTTGCTGAAGGTCTTGTCATCAACGAAGCATTCCAAGTAGCAGCAATGATTGAGAAGTTGCCTCCGTTGTGGAAGGACTTCAAAAATTATTTGAAATACAAACGAAAGGAAATGTCCCTTGAAGATCTCATTGTTCAGTTGAGAATCGAAGAGGACAATAAAGCTGCTGAAAGGAGAGGCCGTGGAAATTCAACAATAATGGGAGCAAATATTGTTGAAGCTAACAAAAAGAGGAAGAAGGCTTCTGGTTCGAAATACAACCCAAGCAAGAAGCGGTTCAGTGGAAACTGCTACAACTGTGGAAAAACTGGATACAAGTCTACGGAGTGTCGTGCTCCGAAGAAAGACAAGAAAAGAGGTCAAGCAAACATGGTAGTAAACCATGATGATGTTGATAACTTGTGTGCCATGCTTTCTGAATGCAACTTGGTGGGAAATCCTAAACTGTGGTGGTTTGATTCAGGAGCCACTCGCTATGTTTGTGCAGTTAGAGAGGCTTTTGCTACCTATGCTCTTGCTGAACCCGGAGAGACAGTTTATATGGGAAATGCTTCAACAGCAAAAGTTGAAGGATATGGAAAGATATTTCTGAAAATGACTTCTGGCAAGGTCATGACTTTGAACAATGTCCTTCATGTTTCCGAAATGAGAAAGAATTTAGTCTCTACTGGACTTCTTGTTAAGCACAGTTTTAAGTGCGTTTTTGTGTCAAACAAGGTTGTAATTAGTAAGAATGAAATATTTGTAGGAAAAGGTTACCTTACCGAGGGCCTTTTCAACCTAAATGTAATGGTTGTGGAAAATAATAATAATATTTCAGCTTCTTCTTACTTACTTGAGTCAAATGATTTATGGCATGTACGTTTGGGTCATGTCAATTATAAAACCTTGCGAAAATAATTAACTTGGAAGTACTGCCCAAGTTTGAATGCGAAAAATTAAAATGTCAAACATGTGTGGAATCTAAGTATGTTAAACATCCTTATAAGTTAGTTGAAAGGAATTCAAATCCTTTAGACTTAATTCACACAGATATTTGTGACATGAAGTCAATACCATCTCGCGGTGGAAAGAAGTATTTCATAACTTTTATTGACGATGGTACTCGATATTGCTATGTTTACTTACTGAATAGTAAAGATGAAGCAATAGACGCATTCAGGCAATACAAAAATGAAGTTGAAACGCAACTTAACAAGAAAGTAAAAATGATAAGAAGTGATAGGGGTGGTGAATATGAATCTCCTTTTGAAGAAATATGTTTAGAATATGGAATTAATTCATCAAACAACAGCCCCTTACACGCCCCAATCTAATGGGATTGCGGAAAGAAAGAATCGCACATTAAAGGAGATGATGAATGCATTGTTGATAAGTTCTGGTTTGCCACAGAACTTGTGGGGGGAAGCCATTCTTACGGCTAATCGAATATTAAATCGAGTGCCCCATAGCAAAACACAATCCATTCCATATGAAAAATGGAAAGGAAGGAAGCCCAACTTGAATTACTTTAAAGTGTGGGGGTGTTTGGCAAAAGTGCAAGTTCCTAAACCCAAAAGGGTAAAGATAGGACCGAAAACCGTTGATTGTGTTTTCATAGGATATGCGACAAATAGTAAAGCATATCGATTTCTGGTTCATAAATCAGAAAATCCCGACATTCATAATAATACGGTTATAGAATCAGATAATGCTGAGTTCTTTGAAAATATATATCCGTATAAAAAGGAATGTGAGTCGTTTGGTGAAGGATCTAAACGACCTCGGGAAGAAACAAAAGAAAGTACATGTAATCAGGAGAATCCAAGACGTAGTAAACGTCAAAGAACGTCTACTTTATTTGGACCAGATTTTGTGACTTTCTTATTGGAGAATGAGCCTCAAACATTTAAAGAAGCTATGACTTCTTCGGAATCATTGTTTTGGAAAGAGGCAGTCAATAGTGAAATAGAATCCATATTGAACAACCATACATGGGAATTGGTTGATCTTCCTCCTGGAAATAAACCTTTGGGTTCTAAATGGATTTTTAAGAGAAAAATCAAAGATGATGGCACTATTGATAAATTCAAGGCAAGGCTCGTAGTCAAAGGGTATAGACAACGAGAAGGTCTAGACTACTTTGATACATACTCTCCAGTTACAAGAATTACGTCCATACGGATGTTAGTAGCATTAGCTGCAGTGTATGGTCTTGAAATTCATCAAATGGATGTTAAGACGGCCTTCTTAAATGGAGAGTTGGAGGAAGAAATTTACATGGAACAACCTGAAGGGTTTGTGATTCCAGGTAAAGGAAAAAAGGTATGTAGACTTGTTAAGTCTCTTTACGGACTAAAACAAGCACCCAAACAATGACATGCGAAATTTGACCAAACAATGTTGTCAAATGGTTTTAAGATAAATGAATGTGATAAATGCGTGTAAATTAAAAATGTTCCAAATCACATAGTCATTGTTTGCCTATATGTGGATGATATGCTGATAATGAGTAATGACATTGCCAACATAAATGCTACTAAGCGTATGCTCAATAGCAAGTTTGATATGAAAGACTTGGGAGTTGCTGATTTAATTCTGGGAATTAAGATCCATAAGACTTCTCAAGGTCTGGCATTGTCACAATCTCATTATATTAAGACAGTACTTGAAAAATTCAAGCACTTGGGCTTTAAAGTTGCAAAGACTCCAATTGACGTGAATCTTGCATTAGCAAAGAACAAAGGCCAAAGCATATCACAATTGGATTATGCTCGTGTATTGGGATGCTTAATGTATATCATGAATTGTACACGACCAGATATAGCTTGTGCTATAAGTAAACTGAGTCGATATACGAGCAATCCAGGCCAATCTCATTGGATGGCAATGAAACGAGTTTTGGGATATTTAGAACATACCCAGAACTTTGAATTGCACTACAGTAATTTTCCTGCGGTGATTGAGGGATACTGTGATGCAAATTGGATCACCGGTTCAACTGATTCTAAGTCCACGAGTGGATATGTATTCACTATTGGTGGAGGAGCGGTATCTTGGAAGTCGTCCAAACAAACATGTATTGCCCGCTCTACAATGGAGGCTGAATTCATAGCCTTAGATAAAGCCGGTGAAGAAGCTGAATGGCTCCGGAATTTCTTGGAAGACATTCTATTTTGGCCCAAACCATTGGCACCAATATGCATACATTGTGATAGTCAAGCGGCAATTGGAAGGGCTGGGAGCGGTATGTATAACGGTAAATCTCGTCATATACGACGAAGACATAAAACCGTTAGGCAATTACTCTCTAGAGGAATTATCACGATTGACTATGTAAAGTCAAGTGATAATGTGTCGGATCCACTTACAAAAGGTCTAACTAGAGAGGTAGTTGAGAAATCATCAAGGGGAATGGGGCTATGGCCGAGAACAAGTCATTGTGGCGGTAACTCTACCTAGAAGACTGGAGATCCCAAGATCTAGGTTCAAGGAGATCAAACAAAGTCATTAATGACGGTTCAACATTGTCAAATAAAATTTTAGTCCGTTCTCGTGATGAGACAATGTTCAGTACCAAGGATAAAACATTAAGGCTTTTTAATGATTTCTAAATTTGATACGGGGTATATCAAATAATGTATCTACAGGATGACACGTTTAGGAATCACCTATGTAAGTGTGAAGTGTTAGCCGCTTCAAGGAGAACTTTGTAAGGCCAGTTCTCTACGCACTTATGAAACCAGGCGGTGTTCATGGCTGAAACGAACACAACAATGAGAACCAAAGACGGTTAAGGGTTGATTGTGTGACTTATGGTTGTCTAGGTATACACCAAAGATCGACGGTTCAAAGATATCAAATCTACCGATTGACCGAGTATATCCGACATAAGTTTACTACGGAAAGTTCAAAGGGAAACCTACTTATCCAGATGCGATTAATCCTTACTTGTAAATCACACAGTTTTTCCATGTATACTTCCGTGATAGAGTCATTCCCCATTCATGTGGGGGATTGTTGAGGTTTTGTTTTTAAGATAAAATATTCTTAAAATGAGGGTGAATGAGAAATGGAGAAAAAATAAAATTTTGAGTAAAATTTTAAGTTTCCCCCTCTTGACAATGAGACATTGTCCCATATTGGAAGAGGAAGACATTTTTGGTGGGTATATATATAATTGCTCTTCTTGTAGCTCTTAAAGAGTTAAGAAGAAAGCAAGCCTCGCGCCGTCGTCGTCATCGCTCGCTCGGCTCGACTTCGGCTACGGCTACGGCTTCGGCTTCGGCTTCGGTTTCGGATTTGGATTTGGATTTGGATTTGGATTTGCTCAAATGATCGATTGATTGATTAATTTTTTGGACCAAATTTATTTGTTAATAGTAAATATTAACGTAAGATTATCCGCATTTGTAACGGATATTTTTCAATCCGTGTATTGACCATTTGGCAGCCGCCTAATGCTCTTCCCACCATGAATGTGCTTGTTCCACAAACATGAAGTGCTTGCTCCACAAACAAGCTAATGCTTGCTCCACCATGGAGGGTGGACATTTGGTCTTCTTCAACATTTTGCTGCTATATATATGTGCAGCAGATGTTGAAGAAAGACACTCAACACACAACACACAATTCGCTCAACAAATTGGCTATACATTTGCACTCCTTCCTCTCAGCATTTCCATACGATTTTCTGAGTTTATACTCCTTCGTTCTGCATTATTTTTAACTTCAAACAAAGCAACTGTAAGTGTGATTTGCTACCGAACTTTGTGTTCGCTGAAACACTGGGGTTTGAAGTACCGCTACACCAGTGTGTTATTCGTTCTATCCTGGGAGGAAATAATCCATTACCTTGGGTACTAGGAGGGGATTAAATTCCTTAAGGAAACACTGTAAATTCAGTGGGTTCGAATTTATTATTGTTTCATTACGTTAACTTATATTTTGCAGAATTATTATTTACAAATACAGCAATATTGGCGGGAATAACAGTTGTAGCAGCTGCGAGTTTTCCCTCTCTCCAAAAAAAAAAAAGTAGTGGAGGGGTTGAAACTCCTGGCAAACATTGTTCCAATCTCAAGTCAAAAAACTTTGTGGATCCAAAAAGTTGAACCGATATATGGAGGTAAAACCATATTGAGAGGCCCTTAAATTTATTTTACAAAACTTGTACATTAACAAAAAAATTACTTTTTAAATAACAAATTAATCATTTAATACAAACAATAGCAATTTTTTAAACCATCGAATGTTGAGGTCCGCAACTCAAAGTGAAATTTTTGATTTGGCTATAATCACATACAAGAAAAAGAAATGAACATACATAACGTAATAGTTTGTGTTTTGAGCATTGACAATATCAAAAATATTTACACCTTTTGATCAATTTAAACGATAAGTGTAGATCATTATATTAAGTAGCACTTATAAGTGAATATCTAAAATATATTGTAAATAACCTAATATAATATATTGAATAACACTAAAAGGAAACCGGTCAATGCTTTTGTGTTCATGCAATTTTAGAGAAGATTGTAAAAGAAATTTATTATTTTGTTGTTGTATATAACTTAATTCCTATATAAAAAGGATAAAATTAAAATTAAAAAGTGAAGGAAAGATACCAATTAATGAGTGAAGAAAATAATTACTTATGAACTTATTGGTATAAAATAACCTCAATCAAGTAACAAAAAAATATATTGTAATACTTTTATTTATAATAATAATAATAATAGTTTAAAATAAATTAGGGGTCTTCAAATTTAGGCAGCGTGCCTCACGCCTTAGAGCCGATCCGGTATATAATAGAATGTGAACTTGTATTATGTTAACAGTACTATGATTACTACTAGTAACTTACAACGCGGCAATCCACTCAAAAGAATGAAAGGAAAGACGTACCTTGTGCCTTTAGCCCAACTAGTTTCCTAATTTTGAGAAGGTAATTAAGCAATAACCAAGAATTTGAATTAAGGGAATTCAGCATCATTACCTAAAACATACTGGCTACTACATATATGCTTGGATTTTGGACAAGTGAAATGACTAGCCACAGTGAAATCAACAACTTAAAGGTCCCTCTCTCCCTTTAAAAAATGTGGTTATAATTAGGAAAGATAATCCTAGTCGTACGTAGTTAATCATTTAACATACATTTGGAGCCTAAACTTATTAGTATCATCACAATTTCTATTGAAACTACTCCTAATTGATGTCACAGTCTATGGACCCTCAAATCATGAAAGAAGATTGACGTAGTGGAGCATCTGGCACGTGCTTCAGCTTATTGGATTTCACACATGGGCTCCGTTGCCCATCGGCCACCTTCAACCCAACCAAGATAATTGAATGAAAGAACCCCTTAAATATAATTATTAGTATAATTTACCTATCCATCTCGCATATATATATATATTAAGGAATGAAATTTTTCAAGAAATTCTCCAAAGGGGAATATGTAAAATGCATATCCCTCCAAGATTTTTACAATAGTTCTCCCTTCTTTTCTTTTTAAAACTCCATTTTCTTAGAGTCCCCTTTTTAGTAATTTTCGCATACGTACTTTAATTTAATTTGATAAAATCGATTTATAAAGTGGTTTTATTGGTGGTGGTAAAAAATAAAAAAATTGCTCCCGTTTCCAATCATTTTGCACTTATAGTTAATGTTCATTGGTTAAGGCAAAGGACCACAAACCAAGGTATGACTAACAAGTCGACTTTCCTCGGTCATCACCTACTTAGCCCAAGAATATTCATTTTTTGTCTTGTCTAAGTTCGTTAAATTGGAGAAGAGGAGAAAGCTTTACGCGAAAGCCATATGACAATAATAAACACTCATTTTCATTATGTTTGAAATTTTCTTTAGCGATTTCTTTCAAGATAAAAAAGCACCATTTATTCTCATCCTGTAGAATGAGTTTTCGTCAGCTTATATTGATCTTTTATACCAAATACATTGCTTTCCGGTAGTTTTTTTTGTTGGTTCGAATCTATATTACTATGGTAAGTACTTCCTAATGATCACCTTATTTGAGGTAAAATCTTTTATCTGTCTCAAATATAAATGTGTTCAATATTCTATTGCAAGAATGAGAACTTATTGTAACAAAAGGCAAAAATAATGTTACGTGTGAATGGTGTTTTTAATGAGATTCTGATGGCTAGGCAATGCAGTTTAGTCCGTTTTAGATATTTTTTTTGAGCTGAAAATTTAGCAGAAATAATTTCTTTATCTTTACAAGGTAAGAATAAAGTCTACGTACACGCTACTCTTTCCCAATTTTACTTATGTGAATTCACTTAGTATATTATTATTGTTATTGTTGACCCTTTTAGATTTTGATCTTAGTGAAAGGATAACTGTTGACAATTAGAAAGTACAAACCCCAAATCACTCAAAAACGTGTAAAATAAAAGGCGTGGACCATGAAAGTGCGTCTTCACATGAACTGACACTAAAAATCAGAGTACACACTAAATCTGTGGGTACACCATATATATATATGCCCCCTTATTTGCTACTACTATAATAATAGATGAAAGAAGGCAATTGGGTGAATATGATCTTTGGTCCTCACTTGAGACTGGGGTATGCTTCAGCTGAATTATTATTTTTGATTCGAATCTTTTCTATTTTGGAAGATGCATAAAATGTACAGGTAAAAAGGCAGGGTCGATTTCACACTAGAAGAAGATTAGAGGGTGCACAAATGTACCTTTATATCGTACTCAGTGATGTATACGTTTGACTACTAGTTTTTTATCTTCAATTAAATGTAAGTAAATTATATCATGGAACCAACAATAAAGTTATTTGGTGTTTATTATTAGTAATATAGATCATATTTGGGTGTATCTATCTTTCAATAATATATACAGGAGTGAAGGTGCCATTGATTTCTTTTCAATGAAAAAGATAATACAGATAGGAAGTTGAAAGAAATAATGTATTAAGGCAGAGGAATGACACTACATATGGTCGCTCGTGAGCTCTGTATTACTGTCTTTCTAGTACATATATACAACTTGACCATCATAAAAGTCTGAGATTATCTGAATGGGGACCTTTCAAATAAGGCAAACTGACAAAGGCTAGTTTATTTTTCTTTTATGTTCGATCTTCCACTATATCATTAGTTTACTTGGATCGGAGGGGAATAATGTATGCTCCCTCCATTTTAATTTATACGGCGTAGTTACACTGAACTAAGTTTAAAAAATAAATAAATTGATGTTAAGCATTATTCTTCGACCTGGAACCCCTAAATATAGTTAATGGTCAAAAATATTATTCTTAGATTCTCTACCAATACATTTTGATTTAGTTAAGCATTTCTACTGAAGGACCACAAGATCGTGAAAATGGTGGATATAGAGAACTATTGGGAAGTTTCATAGAGATATATATCTAGGACCACCTTTTGCTAAGGACCACGGCATGCAAAGTTACCGTTTTTGGCCCGTGGTTATCTCTACTTCGTTCACGAGATTTTCTTTTCTTTGCTTTGCTTTCAGAAAAGAGATTTCCTCAAAAAAGGATTTTATGAATTAGCAAATTAAGTTTGATCATATTTATGAATTAGGTAAGAGTGACATTCTACATACCAACCCATCATATCTGACGCATATACCGGATAATAGTTATCAAAGTGTTTGGTTAAAATCATTAAAACGATTAAATACTGAAGTTAATTTATAGCTAAAATATCGAACATATTCTTTAATTTTTAATCTGAAAAGGCACCAATTTTGAATTATATATCATACTTTGTTCAAGAACTGTAAAGTTGAGTAGTATGATCCTTAACGAAATAGGGGAAATTAAGACCCGATCCAGAAAGTTGAAAACAAACAAATAATGAAAAAAAAGCTGGAAGTGACATTTTTCAAATTTAAAATTCGTATTATGTTTCTTCTTTTTGTCCTTTTGCTATCTTTGGTTCCCACATGATTGGGAGGAAAATTTAAAGTGGAGATAGACTTTGACTTTCACATTAGCACACACAGGTCAATAGCCATATTCTTTTTTAATCATCTCATATATACTTACTGGGGTTTACAAGAGAATACGAGTGAGAGTACGTTCTTGACTCTTGATATATACATAATCTCATCGTACATAATCTAAGCCGCAAATACGACAACAAGCGCGACGGATTCAGAATTTTAAATTCGTGGATGCTCGCAAATAAAAATTCTGAAAGAAAAAGGAAAAAAAATTTAGTTGTTGGTGCTCACTCAATATTTATTTAAATATTATTATAATTGTCTGTGCAAATTGATTAAATCTTGTCAAAGATAATGGGTGCTTGAGCACCCGCAAGTGGCCATGTAGATCCGTTACTGATAACAAGAAATAAACCTAGTATAATCATATCCATAAGAGTTGAGAAGGATAATGTGTACGTAGATCTTACACTACGTTAAGGTCTAGTTATCTTATGAAATAAACATGTTATTTTATAAGTTATCTCTAGGACGTTTACATTCCTTTTGGGGTCTAGTTGTGAAGATTTTTCTCACAAAGTTCTTTTATTCCCCAATATATTGGTCTAACAGAAAGCTCTAGAAAAAATTGGCTTTCTCAATTATTCTTTAAACGTCACGAAAAGGATCAAGCGCGCGTCTATCTTCTTTATCATTTAGGGGGGACTAGTGTTGGCTTTTCTAACTCAAGCCTTTCATTGTGTAATTATTGCATGAAAAAGGCTTAAACATTAGAACTGTTATGAAACAATAAAAGAAGAAGAGTATTGCCGAGAAAAGTAAAGATAGAGAATTCTTATTGATTTGGGATAAATTATAATAAAATAGAATCCCTTTATTTATAGGGAAAAAGTGACTTAGCCATAAAGTAACAAACCCTAAAATCTCTCTATAATATAGACATTTGCCTTAAATACAATTCTATTTATAATACGCCCCCTTGAATGTCTATTCAACAGATAAAGTGTCTCGTTAAAATCTTAACTAAAATAAAATCCAGTGGGAAAAAATTTAGTAAAGGAAAAAGAGTACACTTATCTAACGATACGACTTTTGGTTGCCTCGTAAAAAACCTTGCAAGAAAAATCCAGTGGGACAAAATCTTGTAAGAAAAAAAGAGTATAACGTGTATTAATCCCCTGATGAGAGCATCAATTTATATTTTTGAGCCTTTGTATTCCAATCTTGTGCACCATCTTCAAAAGATCGTTGGTAGAGATTTGATAAACAAATCAGTCATATTAACTTGAACGAATTTGTTTCACGTTGAAATCATCATTCGTGATCGATATGTAATGTCGTGGAATGACTTTTTCAATATCTTCACAGGGGTAAAAGTTTCTCGTTATCACATTATCATATTTATAGTTATAGCAAGATACAATGTGCACAATATCACATTATCATGACCAAGAATTCTATATACTTTAAGCAATTTAAATCCTTCAGGGATTGTCATATAAGTTAAGTCATATAAGCCATATAAATAGACTTTAGATGCATATCAAGTTTTTATGTCATGCTAGACATATAAGATAGATAAAAGTGATTGCACACATCATTGACTTTATACTTTTAAGTGTTTGAACTACATAGCCAAAATCACATGTCTTTCATATGAAACCAATTCTATTCGAATTGTGTCTCTTCCATTTGGCCAATATTTTTTGTGTTTGTAGGCGACAGACTTAAGATCCTCATCTATACTTAGCGCTATCATAGATGTCGTTGTCGAATATTTTATATCAGTTCCAACCTCATTTTTATTCCATAAAGACATAATGTCATGACCCAATTTTTCTTATAGGCCGTAATGGCGTCCAATGTCGCTGCTAGGCAAGCCAACAGTGAATTAGCCGTGTATTTATTCTTTGTTTAAAAAAATCAAAGTAGTTGATTTTCTTTTTAAATAAGTGAGAAGTAGAAAATTTAATGAAATAAAGCGAAAACTAATGAAAGAACAAATGTAGTGAAATAAATGTTCAAAAGCCATAAAGTCTACTAGCATGTTTCCAAGACCTAATGTCACAAGTTTATGAGTCACTAGTAGAATATACAAAACACTAAGCTACTGTGGGTGCTGCAGAACGGCCTCAGAGAGCAGCTCACCACTAAGTCTCGGGGTAAAGTGGATGCATGCCTGGATGACCGCTAGATGCACCTGCCTCAGATCCTGCACGGTTAGTGCAGAAATATACTGTGAGTACATAAACAACATGTACCCAGTAAGTATCCAGTCTAATCTTGAAGAAGTAGTGACGAGGGGTCAACATCGATACTTACTATGGGCCAACAATTAAAATACAGAAATTCTAAATAAGCATGGAATATGTGAATAATAATAATAACACAATAGCAAGCAGTGAATAAATAATTCTTTAACTGATAGTAAACTCCAAAATCTCCAACCAACACCTACTAAATCCAAATTAATTTCTTTCATTAAATAAATTATAACCTCTCAAGCCATAAAATAATATCAAGTGTAATTGGGCTCCGAGTATTATCGCGCACGATTTATGCCGAGGTCGTACGACCCGATCTAATAATACTGTGTGCACTGCCAAGGGTCGAACGACACGAACCATAGATGCATCTATTATACTGCCGAGGCGAACGGCCCTCTCCCATGAGAGTAGAGAAGATTACCTCGCCCGCGGAAGTACTTGCGACGCGAGACAACATGAATTTCTTAGAGTTATTATGTATTCCTCAATTCTTTCCAAAAATAAGAAATCTAAATTGGAAGTTTGCAACTTTAAAATCTCTAGTCTCAACTCTATTTAAGATAATAAATATGCCTAACAAACATGACAGTACAATTAAAGCATGATGTAAATTTAAGACTACCCGGACATATCATGGAATATAGCTACATACGGACTCTCGTCACCTAGTGTGTACGTAGCTCCCCGCGCAAGTAATACACAACAAAATACACCTAAGGGATGAGTTCCCTCTTACAAGGTTAGGCAACAGACTTACCTCATCTCAAAGCTCACTTTCTGGCCCACAAATTTACTCTAAGACCTGAACTTGGTACCAAACAATCCGAAGCTAGCCAAATATTATATAAATTAATCAATATAAACTCAAAAGTTAATAATTTAGCTATTAGAATGATTACCCAACCCAATTTGAAAGATTTCTAAAATTCACCCCCGGGCCCACATGCCCGGATTCCGAAAATTTTCAAAGATAATAGCTACCCATAACCTCACGAATTCAAATATATAATTTTCACCCAACTCCATAATCATTTTTGTGGTTAAATCCCATTTTTATCCAAAACCTGGGTTTTTCAACTAAACTCATAATTTCCACAATTTTACATGTTAAAATCTACCCACAACCTATGTATTTAACTTACATTGGATAGATATTACTTACCTTCAATAGCTAAGTGAGAACCCCTCTTCAAAGAGCTCAAAAATTGCCCAAGAGATGAAAGAAATGAGCCAAAAATAGCCCAAGTCCCGACTTAAATGCACCTTACTGCCTGTAACGACCCGACTTGTCATTTTAAGAATTAACGCCCCGATCAGTGGCTTAAGGTCTCGAACAGTTTCGCAATATGTATTATGACTTGCGGGTGTGGTCGAGTTTGATTTACTGAATATTCAAAATTTAATTAAAAGAGCAATTCTTATTTAGAAGTTTAAATGGAAAGAGTTGACCGGAGAGTTGACTTTTGAGCAAACGACCCCCAAATAAAATTTTGAGGATGGCAATAGTTTCGTATGATGATTTCGGACTTAGGCGTATGTTCAGATTTAGATTTGAAAGTTCGTAGGACAATTCGACACATTTTGGTGAAAGTTGGAAAATATAAGATTTTGGAAAAGTCCGACCGAAGGGTGAATTTTTGATAACGAGGTCGGATTTCGATTCCGGAAATGGGAATAGCTCCATTAAGTTAATTATGACTTGTGTGCAAAATTTGAAGTAATTCCGGATTGATTTGATATGTTTCGGCGCAAAATATCGAAGTTGGAAGATTTGAAAACTTATAATTCGATTCGATGCGCGATTCGTAATGTCGGCGTTGTTTGATGTGGTTTGAAGCCTCGACTAAGTTTGTATTATATTTTGGGACGTGTTGGTATATTTGGTTAAGGTTCCGAGGGTCTCGGGTGGATTTCGGAAGGTTAACAGATCAATTCGGACTTGAAGAAAAGCTGCTGGAATTTCTGGGCAGCTGCTATTTTTTCGTAGGTGCGTGAACAGTACCGCAGGTGTGTGAACAGTAACCGCAGGTGCAAAACTGGGCTGAATCATAAGGACCAAAAATGATCATTTTTGGGCATTTCGTTTTGGAATTTTTGGAGTTCGGATTTGGGCGATTCTGGAGGGATTCTTCACAAGCTTGGTTGGGGTAAGTGTTCTATATCCTAAAGTGTTTATATTTCATGAATCCATGATTATAATCATCATTTAATTCAGATTTAAATGGAAGAAATCAAATTTTTTACAAAATCTTCCAAAAATAAAAATTTAAGATTTGGAGATCGAGTTGTTATAGAAATTCGATAAAATTGGTATGGTTGAACTCATATCGGAATGAGTATTCGGATTTCATAAAAATTATGTCGGGTTCCGAGGGGCCGGACCCGCATTGACTTTTGTTGACTTTTTGAAATAAAATTTTAAGTTGACGTATTATTATCCGGAATTATTTCCGATAAATTTTAATGGAGTTATACAATTAATTTGGATAGATTTGAGATGTCTGGATATCAATTCAAGCAAGAAGGCTATTTTGGAATATCGGCCTAATTTCAAAAAGGTAAGTGTCTTACTTAACCTCGAGTGGGAAAATTACCCCTTAGACATCGAGTCTTATATGCCATTTGTGAAATGTGAAAAAAGCCATGTACGCGAGGTGAAGAATACGTACTCGGGCTTATATGTGCAAAATTTATTGAGTTAAAGTCTTGGGCAAAATTGTGTAGTAATTTAGATAATTATTAGTATTTATTAAATCATCTATTTGCCATGCCTAAATCCTTGTTGTTGAATTTATTTATATGACAATTTGATGTGATTGTTACATGAAAATTTATGTAATTTCATGAGTATTATTTGTTTGATATTTCTTGGAATTTAATTTCAATATGAATTTTTTCTATGCAAATAATTAAGCAAGCAAGATTAAAAAGAAGTGTTAATATAATTATCTAAATTTGGATTAATAAAGGTGTGACCTATGTTGATTATTTTTCTATATCTGTTGATTCTTTTGAGGTTTTATATATACATTGTGTGGAGCTTCGGGCTATTTGTTGTAAAATTAATTAATTTTGTTATATCTTTGGAATTTGGTTGTGGCCATTGGGCAAATTGTGATATGAATTGATTTTGTATTGTTACCGAGATAATTTTTCGTGTAAATTATTGTGTTGTGTGAGTTATTATTTTGGGCAGATAAGGGTGGCATTTCACCGTTGATATTATGTGGGTATAAGGGTGGCATTTCACGGTTGTTGTGTTTGTTTGAATATTGTCTGGACGAAGTGATAAGGGTTGCTATAAGAGAGATAAGGGTGGCAATAGGAGCGATAAGGGTGGCTATTGATATTGTCTGGGCGGAACGATAAGGGTGGCTATAGGAGCGATAAGGGTGGCAATATGAGCGATAAGGGTGGCTATTGTCAGGGACGATATGTGATGATGTGGAGTTGTGGTGTTGGTAATTTTCATGTGATGTTGTGATTTTCTTATATTTATTTTTATGCCTTGTGCAATTTGTATTGTTGTTGGTAAATTAATAATAATCTGATTTATGTTGAAATTGGGAGTTTGTGGCTATTGCCAGGCGGATTATAAAATAAAATGTGGGCACGAGGTGCCGTGAGTAAATAATGAGGATATTGGCATGTAAATTGTCCGTGCAGTTGTGATATAAAATGTGGGCACGCGGTGCTGTGATTAAATGATAATGATATTTGGCACGTGAATTGTCCATGCAATTGTGATATGAAATGAGGGCACGAGGTGTCGGGAAAATAATATGATTTGATTATGGGCACGAAGTGCCGTGGAAATATGAAAATGGGTTGAAACCCGTATTTACAAAAAATATAAAAATGGGCTGAGACCGTATTTTTATGACTATGAAATGAGGTGTCACATGGTGACCCTTTTAATTGAAAGAATTATATTCAAAATATTTATTTGGAAGGATTTTTATTCAAAAATAATTATATGAAAAAATTATATTTGAAATATATTTATTTGAGAAAATTATATTAGAAGAGATTTATTGAAAGAATTTTATATTCGAAAGATGTTTATTTGAGGAAATTATATTTGAAAAAGAGTTTTATTCGTAAGAATTATGTGTGAAAGATATTTAATTGAAGAACTTGATTTAACTGGGTGTAATTGTATTTATCAATTTTTGAGCGATATTAATGGTGATTTTATTGTCTTACTGTGCACATCACTGGTTGTTTTATGTTGCCCTTATTGTTATATTTTTCCTAATATTTTGTATACTATATTGCACAGGTTATTAGACTAGTGAGTGTCTTGGTTGTACCTCGTCTCTACTCCACTGAGGTTAGTCTTGATACTTACTGGGTACCGATCGTGGTGTACGCATACTACACTTCTGCATATTTTTGTGCAGAGCCAGGTATTGGAGGTATCGGACTCGGACAGAGTTAGAGTGGGATCGCTAGGATTCAAGGTAGATCTGCTTGGTCGTCGCAGTCTCTTAGAGTCTTTTAATTTCATTGTACTGTTAATTTTTAATCAAACGGTACTGTATATTCGATCCTCGTGATCATTCTATGTATTCCGTTAGAGTTCGTGACTCAGTACTACTAGTATTGGGAGGTTGTTATATTTTTGATTATTTCCGCTATTGGTTTATATATATATAAAACCAATGGCTTGAAATGTAATTGTAATCGGCTTACCTAGTCTTAGAGACTAGGTGCCATTACGACGCCTGTGGTGGGATTTTGGATCATGAAAAGTTGGTATCAGAGACCTAGGCTCATAGGTTCTATGAGTCACGAACGAGTCTAGTAGAGTCTTGCAGATCGGTATGGAGACGGCTGTACTTATCTTCGAGAGGCTACAAAACTGCTAGAAAATTTTCATTTCTTTCATTCCTGTCGTGCGAAATTTGTTGAATTTGGAATTTGAGCCTTTGTATCTCTATTATCTCACAGATGGTGAGGACACGTGCTACCGGGTTAACTGAACAGACACCCGCACATATTGCTAGGGCTACAAGAGGCCGGGGTCGAGGTAGAGGTCGGGGAAGGACACGTGCTGGGACTAGAGCACCTGTCAGAACAACAGTTGAGGAGCCACTAGTAGCTCCAGTTGGGGGACAGGTACCAGAAACACCTGTTGTTACCCCCGAACTTCAGGAGACCTTAGCACAGTTCCTAAGTATGTTTGGTACATTAACTCAGGCGGGATTGATCTCTGTTGCACCAAATATTTCGCAGATTGGGGGAGTAGCTCACGCTCCTACCACAACTTCAGAGCAGCAGGTTCACGTTGGTCAGATTACAGGTGTAGTACCGGTACAACCTGTTATTCCGGTTCGGCCTAAAGTCATGCCAGAAGCGTTAGAAGAAGAACAAAAGAGACTTGAGAGGTTTAAGAGGTATAGTCCACCTACTTTCAGTGGCACAGCTACAGAGGATGCCCAAGGATTTCTAGAAAATTGTCACCGTATTCTCCGCACTATGGGTATTGTGGAAGTGAAAGGAGTTGCCTTTACTACATTTCAACTATCAGGCACAGCGTATCAGTGGTGGCAAATCTATGAAGAAGGTAGACCAACCAATGCAACACCACCAACTTGGGCTCAATTTTCGAAAATGTTCTTGAAAGAGTTTGTTCCCCAGACTCTCCGAGATGCATGGCGCACAGAGTTTGAACGGTTGCGTCAAGGCACTATGACAGTGTCAGAATATGCTATCAGGTTCAGTGAGATAGCCCGCCATGCACCTATCTTGGTTCCTACAATCAGAGAGCGGGTCCTCAGATTCATTGAGGGGCTCGAATATGATATTAAAATATGCATGGCTCGAGAATTGCAAACTGATACTCCATTTCAACAAATAATGGAGATTGTGAGAAAGATTGAGGGTGTTTTAGGCGAGGAAAGGGAGTCTAATGAGGCCAAAAGATCTCGAAGATCTGGAGGGTTTAGTGGATTTTACTCTCCAACTAGGACCCATTATAGCGGAGGCTCGAGCAGTCGGTCAGCTCAGTCCGCACATCAGATTACTCGGGGTGCTCCAGTTTATAGTGCACCATCGACACGAGATTCTTACAGTGATTATTCCAGTTATCCGGCACAGACTTAGTACGAGCAGTCGTGACCTTAGAGGAGTTGTTATGAGTGTGGTGATACTAGGCACATCATGAGAGATTATCCCAGACTTGTGAGGGGTGGATTTTGTTAGAACACTCCAGCTACAAGCTTTATTACAGTTGCTACTCTACGTGCACAGTCAGCTAGAGGTGGAGGACAGGCGGGTAGTGGGCGCCTAAGAGGTGAAAACCCGACCCGCTGATATAATTGCCATGATTTGGCTGAGGCAAATACACCAGATGGTAATGTTACAGGTACGATCCTTATTTTGTTATAAAAGGATATTTTCCCTTAATTTGATCCAGTTCTGAATATTGAGGTGAGACCTCCTATTATGCACCGCTTATGGGTGAGCTTCGTAACCCTGCGACCTACTTATATATTATCCCTGTTGGGAGAATTTAGGATGTGAGCTCGTGTCTGTCATTTTTATTTTGTGCATCATTGAGGGCTATAAATCCAAAAATAATTTTTATTAGTCATCACAGTGGGTTTAATGTGTTTCGGAATAATTGATTCTAATTTTTATGAATTATATGCCCTACCGGTATGAGGGTTCGTTTCGTGTGATGAAAAATATTTACGAAAATTATTGAAAAGAAGAAAGAAAGGAAATTGAAATTTCAGTTGGCACAATATGCAAATACTTGTGATTCGGAGTTGAGGACGAGATCCTCACATTTTATATATGATGTAAAATATTTATACCGGGCTACAAGCCGCGGTAGAAGTTATATAAGGACGAGGTCCTTGTGGTGAAATATTTATGAGTTTAAATTCTCCCTTGTGAAATTTAATTTGTACAATAGTATTAATAGGGAGTCATGCCTGTTAGGCTTATTTGATAATTCTTGTGTATTTTTCTGTTCATATTTAGCCATTTTGTGCTGTAAATATTGAGTTTTAGCCTATGAGGTGAGTGACCAGGTGGCGTTAAATGTGACTCATTAATCCGAGTAAGTAATCATGAGATCTTCATACCTCACATTCTATTGTCAGTGTTGTAAAAATTCGAAACAAGGTGGTGGTTAATATGAGATTAATTGATGACGCTGGAATTAATTATGAACAGCTTATAAGACCAGAGATGTGGTGATGAGCATACATATGATGTGCTTCGTGTCCTGATATCATTGTGATAATGCAGTGCTTGTAATGATGAGATTAGTGTTATATATATATATATATATATATATATATATATATATATATATATATATATATATATATATATATATATATATATATATATATATATATATATATTGTGGTGTTTTGTTGGGTTGTGGATGTGTTGTTAGGAGTTGTTTTGGTGTTACTCTGGCAGATGGTTAGGCCCAATTACAGGGGAAACTCTGCCGAAATTTCTGAAAAATTTGGGAGTTAGAAAAAGTTTAGGAGATTGATATGTGCGAAAGAAGAGATAAATTATGTTATGTGTTTGAGGGCGAATGATCCTAAGCGGGGAAGAATGTAACACCCTAGAAAATTTTTGAATTACTTCCACACTATCAAGAAAGCTGATGCGTGCATAGGCACGAGTTGCTATAGCCGATAGAGACTAAAATCGTGCGTTATTGTGAAAATCAAGCCTTTTGAAAAGATTTAGAGTGTAAGAAATTAGTCTTAAAGTTTACAAATATGGATAAAAGAAATAATCTCAAATGAGATGGTGTTGTCGGGCTTATCTCAAATGCGGTAGCGTGGAATCAACCGTGAGTATATGTATAAAAGTAAAATCATCAATTTTGTAACCTCGGAATAATTCTTAGAACGTTCGAGGACGAACGTTTGTTTAAGAGGTGGAGAATGTAACGACCCGACTTGTCGTTTTAAGAATTAATGCCCTGTTCAGTGGCTTAAGGTCTCGAACAGCTTCGCAATATGTATTATGACATGCGGGTGTGGTCGGGTTTGATTTACTGAAGATTCGGAATTTAATTAAAAGAGCAATTCTTATTTAGAAGCTTAAATGGAAAGAGTTGACTGGAGAGTTGACTTTTGAGCAAACGACCCCGAAATAGAATTTCGAGGATGGAAATAGCTTCGTATGATGATTTCGAACTTAGGCGTATGTTCGGATTTGGATTTGGATTTGGAAGTCCGTAGGACAATTCGACACATTTTGGTGAAAGTTGGAAAATATAAGATTTTGGAAAAGTCCGACCGAAGGGTGAATTTTTGATAACGGGGTCGAATTTCGATTACGGAAATGGGAATAGCTCCATTAAGTCAATTATGACTTTGTGTGCAAAATTTGAAGTCATTCCAGAATGATTTGATACGTTTCGGCGCAAACTATAGAAGTTGGAAGATTTGAAAACTTATAATTCGATTCAATGCGTGATTCATAATTTCGGCATTATTTGACGTGCTTTGAAGCCTCGACTAAGTTCGTATTATATTTTGGGACGTGTTGGTATATTTGGTTGAGGTTCGGAGGGCCTCACGTGAATTTCGGAGGTTAACGGATCAATTCGGACTTGAAGAAAAACTGCTGGAATTTCTGGGCAGCAGCTTTTTTTTTCGCAGGTGCGTGAACAGTGCCACAGGTGCATGAACAGTACCGCAGGTGCGTGAATAGTACCGCGGGTGCGAAACTGGGCAGAATCATAAGGACCAAAAATGGTCATTTTAGGGCATTTCATTTTGGAATTTTTGGAGCTCGGATTTGGGCGATTCTGGAGGGATTCTTCACAAACTTGGTTGGGGTAAGTATTATATATCCTAAAGTATTTATATTTCATGAATTCATGATTATATTCATCATTTAATTTGGATTTAAATGGAAGAAATCATGATTTTTACAAAATCTTCCAAAAACAAAAATTTAAGATTTGGATGTCGAGTTGTAATTGGAATTCGATAAAATTGGTATGGTTGAGCTCGTATCAGAATGGGTGTTCGGATTTCATAAAGATTATGTCGGGTTACTAGGAGCGGGGCCTGGGTTGACTTTTGTTGACTTTTTGGAATAAATTTTTAAGTCGACATATTATTATCCGGAATTATTTCCGATGCATTTTAATGGAGTTATACAATTAATTTGGATAGATTTGAGCTGTCCGGAGGTCAATTCAAGCAAGAAGGCCGAAATATCGGCCTAACTTCAAAAAAGTAAGTGTATTGCTTAACCTCGAGTGGGGGAATTACCCCTTAGGCATCGAGTCTTATATGACATTTGTGAAATGTGAAATAAGTCATGTACGCGAGGTGACGAGTATGTACTCGGACTTATATGTGCAAAATTCATTGAGTTAAAGTCTTGGGCCAAATTGTGTAGCAATTTGGATAATTGTTAGTATTTATTAAATCATCTATTTGCCATGCCTAAATCCTTGTTGTTGAATTTGTTTATATGATAATTTGATGTGATTGTTTCTTGAAAATTTATGTAATTTCGTGAGTATTGTTGGTTTGATATTTCTTGGAATTTAATTTCCATATGAATTTTTCCTATGCAAATAATTAAGCAAGCAAGATTAAAAAGAAGTGTTAATATAATTATCTAAATTTGGATTAATGAAGGTGTGCCCTATGTTAATTATTTTTCTATATCTGTTGATTGTTTTTGAGGTTATATATATATATATATATATATATATATATATATATATATATATATATATATGTGTGGAGCTTCGGGCTATTTATTGTAAAATTAATTGATTTTGTTATATCTTTGAAATTTGGTTGTGGCCATTGGGCAAATTGTGATATGAATTGATTTTGTTATGTTGCCGTGATAATTTTCTGTGTAAATTATTGTGTTGTGTGAGTTATTATTTTGGGGAGATAAGGGTGGCATTTCACGATTGATATTATGTGGGTATAAGGGTGATATTTTACTGTTGTTGTGTTTGTTGGAATATTGTCTGGGCGGAGCGATAAGGGTGGCTGTAGGAGCGATAAGGGTGGCAATAGGAGCGATAAGGGTAGCTATTGTCAGGGACGATATGTGATGATGTGGAGTTGTGGTGTTGGCGATTTTCATGTGATGTTGTGATTTTCTTGTGTTTATTTTTATGTCTTGTGCAATTTATCTTGTTGTTGGTAAATTGATAATAATCTGACTTATGTTGAAATTGGGAGCTTGTGGCTATTGCCAGGCAGATTATAAAATGAAATGTGGGCACGAGGTGCTATGATTAAATAATAATGATATTTGGCACGTGAATTGTCCGTGCAGTTGTGATATGAAATGAGGGAACTAGGTGCTGGGGAAATAATATGATTTGATTATGGGCACGAAGTGTCGTGAAAATATAAAAATGGGCTGAGACCCGTGTTTACGAAAAATATGAAAATGGGCTGAGACCCGTATTTTTATGACTATGAAACGAGGTGCCACATGGTGTCCTTTTTAATTGAAAGAATTATATTCAAAATATTTATTTGGAAGAATTTTTATTCAAAAAAAATTATATGAAAGAATTGTATTTGAAATATATTTATTTGAGGAAATTATATTAGAAGAGATTTATTGAAATAATTTTATATTCGAAAGTTGTTTATTTGAGGAAATTATATTTGAAAAAGAGTTTTATTTGTAAGAATTATATGTGAAAGATATTTAATTGAAGAACTTGATTTAACTGGGTGTAATTGTATTTATCAGTTGTTGAGCGATATTAATGGTAATTTTATTATCTTACTGTGCACATCACTGGTTGTTTTATGTTGCCCTTATTGTTATGTGTTTCCTATTATTTTGTATACTATATTGCACATGTTATTAGACTACTGAGTGTCTTGGTTGTACCTAGTCTCTACTCCACTGAGGTTAGTCTTGAGGTTAGTCTTCAATGCACCAACTTTCAATATTAACCGCGGAAACGCTCCCGGGTCATCCAAAACACGATCTGGACATACGCTTAAGTCCAAAATCTTCATACGAACCTATTGGGACCGTCAAATCCTGGTTCCGGGATTGTTTACTCAAGACGTTGACTCAAGTCAAACTTAACCATTTTATGCCACTATGAAGGAACTAAGTGTTCCGATTTCAACCCAAACTCTTTCAAACCCAAACTAACCATCCCCACAAGTCATAAAACAGTAAAAGCACATACACAGAGTCTTAATTAGGGGAACGGGGATCTAGAAAGTAAAATAACCGATTGGGTTGTTACATTCTCCACCTCTTAAACAAACGTTCGTCCTCGAACGAGTGTAGAATCGTACATGGAGTACCGAATAAGAGTGGATATCTGCTCCGCATGTCCTCCTCGGTCTCCCAAGTCGCCTCCTCAACTGGTTGACCCCTCCACTGAACCTTTACAGTAGAAATCTTCTTGGACCTCAACTGGTGAACCTGTCTATCAACAATGGCAATTGGCTCTTCCTCATAACCCAGGCTCTCATCTAGCTGAACCGTGTTGTAGTCTAACACATGCAATATGTCGGCATGATACTTTCTGAACATAGACACATGAAAACCCGGATGAACTCCCGATAGACTGGGAGGCAAAGCAAGCTCATAAGCAACCTCCCAACTCGCCTCAACACCTCAAATGAACCTCTAAACCTTGGGCTCAATTTGCTCTTCTTCCCGAACCTCATAATTTCCTTCATCGGCGAGACTTTCAAGAGAACCTTCTCGCCCACCATAAATGATAAATCGCGCACCTTCTGATCCGCGTAACTCTTCTATCTAGACTAATGCGTTGTGCGAAGTCGCTCCTGAATCAATTTTACCTTCTCCAAGGCATCCTTCACCAAATCAGTACAGTATAGCCTAGCCTCGCCGGGCTCGAACCATCTGATGGGCGAACGACATCGCGACATCGCCGACCATACAAAGCCTCAAATGGAGCCATCTTAATGCTGGACTGATAAATGTTGTTATAAGCAAACTCGGCCAAAGGCAATAATTGATCCCACTGTCCTCCGACATCAATCACACATGCTCTGAGCATATTGATAAGTATGGATTTTGACTATTTATTTGCACTCTTTTACTTTAGTTTTAGCTCAAAAATGCTTAAAGGTATTCCCGAAAACTGATAAAATGTGCTTACTTGCAGGAACATTGAAAAAAGAGCCAAAACGATGAAATTCAACTCAAGAAGGAGTATTTTTGGACAAGGACTAAAACCAAGCAAAAAAGAGCAAAGTGCGGACCGCACAATATTGAGTGCAGTCGCAGACTATGAAGGACCTCTGATAGAATTCCTTTGCAAAGTGCTGACCGCACAATTATTGTGCGGCCGCAGAAGATGAGGTTCTGAGAGATGGAGTTCTGAGTCCATGAAAAAGTGCGGACCACACTATTATTGTGCGCCCACAGAATTCAAGAGTGTGGTTGCATCTCAGAAATGTGCGGTCCACAGAAGTCCCTCCTATCAAGCTCAAATTCAAGAGTGCGGCCGCACTCAGAAATGTGCGGTCCGTAGAATCTGAAGACGTGCGGCCTCAACCCAGAATTGTGCGGCCGCAGAAGTCTATCCTGTCAAGCCCAGCTTCAAAGTGCGGACCACACACAGAATTATGCGGCCGTAGAACCTCCACAGGGGCAATTTTGTCCGATAATTTTAGT
Source organism: Nicotiana tomentosiformis (assembly GCF_000390325.3). NCBI lineage: Eukaryota > Viridiplantae > Streptophyta > Magnoliopsida > Solanales > Solanaceae > Nicotiana > Nicotiana tomentosiformis. Next base: position 60,294,999 of record NC_090813.1, on the reverse strand, counting down.
TGTGTATAAATAGTTCTTTTTGTCAAATTTAGGTCAAGTTTGAACTCCAGAAAGTGGATAGCCGTTTTTCCTTTACTGCTTTGGGAAACTTTGTATTAGTTTATCATTTTAACATTGGATTTTCATCCCTTTATCATCTATTATGAGTTTAATCTTATTTTCTTCCTTAGTTTCTTCATTTTTGCCTATGAGTAGCTAAATCTCTAGCTAGGATTGTGACCCAACCCTAGTGTGGGTACCTAATGGGTGTTTGATTTAGGGCTTGTTTAACGCTGGGTGTATGATATTTAGCTTAGTTCTTGCTTGAATTTAGGAATTAATGGTTGAAAACAATGATTCATGCCTAATTGACTTAGTCTATACTTGAGAAAGAGAGACTAAGTCTAGAAAAACTTGGCTAACAAGAAATTGGGGTGAACTCAAAAAATTGATAGCCCCAATTAAAGGGTAGAATCAAGAGATAGTAATACCCGACTTGATCATATATCAACGGTTTTGTGAATTACCCATTTGGACTTGAGAAAGCCAAACTGGGCAAAACCACTCTAACTACCGAGAGATATCGAGTGGGTAACTGCGTGTTGATTGCTATATTACAACCCGACCAACGAAATATACCCTAAATCCCACAACCCCTTAGGTAACCACCTAGGTAGAAGTTACAGCCCTAGATCTTTTATAAACTTGAAAAACAACAACACTAAAAATAGCATTCTATAGCTTTACATTTACAAACAATAGCATACATTTTAGAAGTAGAAAGAAACAACCAAGTATGTGGAAGTGCATTTTAGGCACGTCATACACCTAGTCTAAGTATATACCTAATCCAATATAAGCTCTCTGAGGAATCAACCCCGACTCAAAGTTGGGTAATTATAATTGCATTGACCGCTTCACGATCCCAATCAGTGGTGTGAATTTGGGCGACATCATTTTTTGGCGCCGTTGCGGGGAACTAAAAAATGAATTTAGCTATATATTTGGTTTTGTATGTGACTTGTCTTCTTTTCCTTCCGAGTTACTAACCTTTTTGTGAATCGATTGTAGGTACAAAAATGGCTCTCAACAATGATCCTATCGGAAACTTGCCTTTAGGGGAGGAAATGGACTATGACCAAAGTGATGAGGTTGCTCTTGAACCTCAAGCAAATAGGCGAGGTCGACCGCCTTATGACAATATTCTCGTCCCTCCCTCACCTCCACCAAGAGCGGCTCCACACCATGTGTTGCCAAACGAAGGATACGCAAGTGCCATAGTCTTGCCCCGCATTAGGGCGGGCAACTTCCAAGTCACCAATGTTATTCTTACATTGCTAGAGCAACATGGATTCTTCACCGGGGTTCCGAGTAAATATGCATACAAACATTTGAAGTGGTATGTGGACACTTGCTGGGGGAGTAAACAGACCAACGTCTCCGAGGATGCTCTAAGGTTGAGGTTATTTCCCTTCTCTCTACGGGGGAAAGCCTTGGATTGGTTAGAAAGATTACCAAACCATTCTATCCATACATGGGATGAATTGGCGGAAAAATTCATTGCCAAGTTCTTTTCTCTCGGGCATATAGCTACTCTTCGAGTTGATAACTTCATCCTCCCGGCGGACTTTGTGATTCTTGATTGCGAAGTGGAATATGAGGTGCCTATTATCTTGGGTAGACCTTTCCATGCTACGGGCAAGGCTCTTGTTAATGTGGAAGTCGGTGAGCTCACCTTCCGGGTGGGCGATGAAAAGGTGGTTTTCCATGTATGCAAATCTATGAGGCAACTGAATAGCAATGAAGTTTGTTCGTTTGTGGACTTAGTGACCGAGGTGATTGTTGATGATGCTAGTGCAATGATGAATGTTGATGATACTTTGGATGCCGTATTGCTTAATCATTATGATGAGAGAAGGATGGTTATGTGGAATGTGTAAATTCATTGCAAGGAATGGGGTCGTACACTTATGAACCTCGAAAATTATCCTTAGATCTTGAGAACTGGAAGACTCCTCCAACAAAGCCCTCAATCGAGGAGCCTCCCACTTTGGAGTTAAAGCCATTGCCTCCCCATCTCATGTATGAATTCCTTGGGCTATGTTCTACTTTACTAGTTATTCTTTCCTCTTGTTTGACTAACGTGCAGGTAAACTATACTTTGGCAGTGCTACAAAAGAGGAAGAAAGCTATAGGATGGACATTAGCGGACATTCGGGGTATAATCCACTCTTTTTGCAAGCACAAGATTATTTTAGAGGAGGATGCTAAACCCTCCGTTGAACATAAAAGAAGATTAAATGAAGCAATGCAAGAGGTAGTGAAGAAGGAGATCATAAAATGGTTGGATGTCGGGGTTGTTTACCCCATTTCCGATGGTTCGTGGACCTCTCCGGTGCAATGTGTCCCAAAGAAAGGGGGCATGACTGTGGTCACAAATGATAAGAACGAGTTGATCCCCACAAGAACGGCGACCGGGTGAAGAGTGTGTATGGACAATCGAAAGCTCAACAAAGTCACTCGGAAAGATCATTTCCCATTCCTATTCCTTGATCCAATGCTTGATAGGTTGGCCGGTCGAGCTTTCTATTGTTTCCTTGATGGATATTCCGGCTACAATCAAATTCTTATTGCTCCGGAGGGCCAAGAGAAGACTACTTTCACTTGTCCCTATGGTACTTTTGCATTCTCGTGAATGCCATTTGGGTTATGCAATGCACCAACGACTTTTCAACGGTGTATGATGGTCATCTTCACTGACATGGTGGAGGATTTTCTTGAGGTCTTCATGGATGACTTTTCTGTGGTCGAAAATTCTTTTGATGATTGCTTGAACAACTTGGATAAGGTCTTGGCAAGATGTGAGGAGACAAACTTGGATTTTAATTGGGAGAAATGTCACGTCATGTTCAAGGAAGGCATTGTTCTCGGCCACAAAATTTCAAAGCATGGTATTGAGGTTGATAAGGCCAAAATAGATGTTATCTCTAAACTCCCACCCCTACATCCGTGAAGGGAGTGAGGAGCTTCTTGGGTCATGCGGAGTTCTATCGCCGATTCATCAAGGATTTTTCCAAAGTGGTGAACCCCTTGTGTAAAATATTGTAGTAGGATGCCAAGTTCCATTTCAACGAGGACTGTATGAAGGCATTCAAATTTCTCAAGTTCAAATTGACTACTACTCCTATTATCACCGCACCGGAGTGGAGCTTGCCTTTCTAGCTCATGTGTGATGCAAGTGATGTGGCGGTTGGAGTAGTTTTGGGGCAATGTATCAACAATATCTTCCATACGGTCTACTATGCTAGCAAGACCATGAATGATGCCCAAGTCAACTACACAGTGACCAAAATAGAGCTACTTGCTATTGTCTTTGCTATGGAGAAGTTCCGCCTGTACTTGATGGGTACAAAGGTGATTGTCCACACCGATCATGCGGCGCTTCAGTACTTAATGAGCAAAAAGGATTCAAATGAAAGGTTAATGCGGTGGGTGCTTCTATTGCAAGAGTTTGATCTAGAGATTCAAGACCGCAAGGGTAGTGAAAACCAAGTGGCGGATCACTTGTCTCGTTTGGAGGAGGAGGGGAGGCCACATGACGGCCTTGAGATAAATGATTCCTTCCCCGACGAGCAGCTTCTAGCCATTTCAATGATCGGGATTCCATGGTTCGCTGACTTAGCAAATTATCTTGTGAGTCGTATTGTACCGAATGAGTTCTCTTCAAACCAAATGAAGAAGCTCAAACGGGATTGCCTTGACTATTATTGGGATGAGCCGTATCTCTTCCGGATTTGTACCAATGGTGTGATTCGACTATGTGTACCGGAGGAAGAACAAGTGGAAATTCTTAAGGATTGCCACTCTTCAACATATGGCGGTCACCATGGTGGATCTAGAACAGCAATAAAAGTGTTGAGTTGTGGATTCTATTGACCTACTCTTTACAAGGATGCTAGCGATCTCGTCTAGCGTTGTGATGAATGTCAAAGGGCCGGTGGGATTTCTAAGAAATATGAGATGCCCCTCACCACCATCTTGGAGATTGACATTTTTGATGTGTGGGGCATTGATTTCATGGGTCCGTTCGTGAGCTCTTGTGGTAACACTTACATTTTGGTAGCCGTGGATTATGTGTCAAAGTGGGTTGAAACCGCGGCTTTACCCAACAATGAAGCTCGAAGTGTGGTGGCATTTTTGAAAAAGAACATCTTCACAAGATTCGGTACTCCAAGGGCCATTATTAGTGATGAGGATCGCACTTTTGCAACAAAGCTTTTGATACCTTACTCACCAAGTATGGTGTCACTCACAAAGTCTCGACCCCCTATCATCCTCAAGCAAGCGGGCAAGTAGAAGTCTCCAACCGAGAGATCAAGAGTATTTTGTCAAAGACAGTGAATGCCAACCGGACGGATTAGTCAAAGAAACTTGGTGATGCTCTTTGGGCTTATAGGACGGCTTACAAAACACTGATTGGTATGTTTCCATACCGGTTAGTGTTCGGGAAAGCTTGTCACCTTCCGGTGGAACTTGAGCACAAGGCTATATGGGCATTGAAGAAGCTTAATCTTGAATGGGATGTCGCCGCCAACTTAAGGGTGGCACAATTGAATGAGCTTGATGAATTCCGGTACCATTCTTATACAAGTTCGTCCTTATACAAGGACAAGATGAAGTACCTCCATGATAAGTACATCCGAAACAAGGAGTTCAAAGAAGGTGATCTTGTGTTATTGTTTAATTCTCGATTACGAATATTCCCGGGAAAGTTGAAGTCTAAGTGGAGTGGTCCGTTTGAGGTTGTGAATGTGACACCCTTTGGTGTATTATACTTGAAGAACAAAAATGATGAAGTGTTTAGAGTCAATGGTCACTGGATAAAGCATTATCTTGGCAAAGTTGATGATGGCCATGTCGTGGCGTTAATTCATTTCAAGTGATTAATGGTAATCTGCGTCATGCCGCGACGTTAAATCAAGCTCTTCTTGGGAGGCAACCCATGTTTCTTTTCATTTTTTATTTTCTTCTTTAGATAGGTTTTGTATTGAGCTAACTGGTTTTGAAGTGAATTGCAAGAATGAGTGTGCATTGCAGGTATTGTGTTCGAAAAAATTGGCCAAGTGTTGAAAAATGCGGACCGCACAATTTTGTATGCCACAACAGAGAAGAATCTGCGGCCGCACAATTCTTTGTGTGACCGCACAACTGGAGACCCAAAAATCCAACTCTTTAAAGTTTTGAATTGCAGAGAAAAGGCCATTCTGCGGCCGCACACAAAATTGTGAAGTCCGCATAAATTTCTGCGACCGCACTCACTTTTGTGCGGACCGCAAAACTTCAGCAAGGTTCAGGTAAAGAGTGTGAACCACACTCAAAATTGTGCGGCCACACTCAGATTCAATTTTGACCGACTTTGGTTAACCTATAAGTAGGACCTCATTGCACTATTCACAACTTTACACACTCTGAACTTTTGAGACCTAAGCAAGCACAATACATACAAAGTACCTCACAATACACATTTATTTTATCAGTGTAGATTCTTGCCTGCATCCTTCATCACTGATATGTTCAATTCATGTTTAGATTTTCAATTTTTTAGTTTTTGTTCTTAATTAGTATAGCTATTTTTAGGCCTAAAATGTCAAATGTTCTTCATGTGTGCTTGAAATTATGTGGGTAAGTTCATGTGTGCTCATTGGGGACTGGGTAGATCATTCATCATGTTTAATAAAGATAGGCTGGGTACCTGGAGCCAAATCAATACATAAATTGATATCACGATATGGTGGCATGCTTGGAAGATCAGAAAGAAATACATCGGAAAACTCCTGGACCACGGGCACTAAATCAATCGCCAAAGTCTCTGTAATAGTATCCTGAATATAAGATAGATAAGTCAAACAATCCTTCTCGACCATGTGTCGAGCCTTCGGAGAAGAGATAACTCGACTAGATGCACTGACAGATGAACCCTTCCACTCCAATTTAGGTAACTTTGGCATCGCCAAGGTAACAGTCTTGGCATGTCAATCAAAGACGACATGATATGGAGATAACCAATCCATGCCCATGATGACCTCAAAGACGGTCATATCAAGCAACGGAAGATCCTCTCTAGTCTCTTAACCACAGAAAGTCATGATGCAGGACCGATAGATCTGATCCACAACAACATAATCGCCCACTGGCATGGACACATATACAGGAGTACCCAAGGAATCGCGAAGAACACCTAGAAAATGATCAAACAGAGATGAAACATATGAATACGTAGACCATGGATCAAGTAGTACCGAAGCATCCCTACCGCTGACAGAAATGATACTTGTGATCACAACATCTGAGGCTACTGCATCTGGTTTGGCTGGAAAGGCAAAGAACCTAGTTGGAGCGCCACCTGACTGGCCTACACCTGACTGGCCTCCAACTCTAGGATGACCCCTACCCACCTTCCCTCCGCCTCTAGGCTACCGGATGACTGGTGCGGCAGCTGGTGCTGTAATCACAGATTGATGACCTTGTTGTACTACCTTGCCCCGAAGTTTGGGGCAGAATCTCTTCATGTGGCCAGGATCCCCGCACTCAAAACAACCCCTCAAAACGGTGGATTGTTGACCTGAAGTCTGACCCTGATGGCCTGAATACCCACTGGAGGAACCCTGAATAACTGGGGGATGGTAGGAGCTCTCTAGAATAGCGCTGAAATAAGGCCGCACTGGAAAACCCTGAGGAGGTGGCGGTACTGGATATGTGGGCCTGCTAGAGTAACCCCTCACAAACTGACCACTTCCCTCAGATAGAGCACCACTGAACCCTCCAGAATATCGAAACCGCTTTGTCCCTCGTAGTTTGCTCTCGGCTCTGCTGATGAACACCCTCGATCCTCCGAGATATCTCTACAACCAGCTTATAAGAAGTCCCCATCTTAACCTCTCAGGACATAGTGGCCTGGATACTAGAGTGCAAACCCGCAACAAACGTCTGCACTCGCTCTGCATCGGTAGGAAGTATCATAAGTGCATGGCGAGACAACTCAAAAAACCTCGCCACATAGTCGGTCACCGACATCTGACCCTGCTGAAGCTGCTCGAACTGAAATCGCAGTTCTTCTCTTTGAGAGGGTGGAATATATCTATCTAGAAAGTGGCGTGTGAATTAGTCCCAAGTCAAGGGAGGAGAACCTGCTGGCCTGCCGAGAAGATAGGATTGCCACCATCTCCGAGCCCTGCCCTTCAGCTGTAAGGTGGTAAAGTCCACCCCGGGGGACTCCAATATCCTCATGTTTTGCAGTCTGTCCTTGTAATGATCAATAAAGTCCTGGGGGTCCTCATGTCGCTCACATCCAAAGACAGCAGGATGTAGCTTGGTCCATCTATCCAATAGCTTCTGCGGCTCACTGGCTGCAGCTGGTCTGGGCTCAGGTATAACTTCTGCAACTGGCTGAGCTCCGCCCACGACCTCCTGAAATCCCGATGCGGACATGAAGTCTACTGGGGTCGGCTCTGCTATAGGCACCTCGCCCGACTCCTCAATAATAGGATCCTCCACTGGATCCACTGGTGGCATAACTGGAGCAACTCTAGGACGTTCTCGTCCTCTACCACGAGCTGGAACCCTCTCTCGGCCTCTAGCAACAGGGGGAGTAGCTCCTCCATGGTCGGGTACATCTATCGCGTGCGTTATCACCACATGTTAGAGAATAAGCGAAATATAGTTAGCACAAAATCAACTGCACGATCGGAGATGAAGAAAGAGTAATTTTCTAACACCCTATAGCCTCTGGAATATAGGTATGGACGTCTCCACACCGATCCACGAGACTCTATTAGGCCTGATCATAACTTGTGAGACCTACGTGAATCTAGTTCTCTGATACCATGTTGTCACAATCCAGTTTCCCTTTAGGTCGTGATGGCGCCCAACGTCGCCGCTAGGCAAACCAACGATGAATTAGTCGTGTAATTATTCTTTTTTTTTAAAATAAAAAATTCAAAATAGTTGATTTTAATTTATTTTTAAATAAGTGAGAAGTGGAAAATATAATGAAGTAAAGCAAAAACTAATGAAAGAACAAATGCAGTAAAACAAATTCTCAAAAGCCATAAAGTCTACTAGCATATTTCCAAGACCCAGTGTCACAAGTGTATGAGCAACCAGTAGAATATACAAAACGCTAAGCTACTTTCTGAAATAGAGTAGACAGAACGCTAAGCTACTGTCTTAAATGCACCTCACTCCCAGCGGTTTTCGCACCTACGGAAGCTGAGGCGCACCTGCAACGCCGGATATGCGAAAAATCCATCCTCGCTTAGCTTAGCCAAGTCCTATTTGTGGAGAAGCATGCGCTCCTGTAGAGCTGGGTCACATCTTCGCATACGCACCTGCGGAAGATCCCCCGCTCCTGCGGACCCAGGCCTCCTTGGCCTTGCCCAAACCTGCGACCATCTCCCTCGCAAATGCGAGCTCGCTGGTGCGGGAAGCCCTCAGCTTCTTCTACCACTAGGCAGCTTGCTCTAGGGTGCTTTTGCGGTCGATGGGCCGCTTCCGCGAGGTCGCACCTGCATCCAATATCTCGCAGATGCGAACGCACCAGAACTGGGGAACCAACAGCTCCCCTAAGTCAAATTTCGAGTCTGGTTCCAATTCGTTTCACGTCCGGGGCCCCCGGGACCCTATCCAATCACACTCACACATCTAAAAACATAACACGGACCCACTTGCGCTCTCGAAACACCAAAATAATATCTTGAAATACGAATCAGACGACAAAATGCACGAATCGAATTATGAAGCTCAAAAACTTCTACAAACACTTTCGCGCGTCCGATTTCTATCAAATCAACTCGGAATGATGCTAAATTTTGCATGCAAGTCTTAAATTACCATACGGAGCTATTCTCCGGCTCGGAATCCCAATCAGACCTTGATTACATCAAATCCTACTTCAAACCAAATTTTAAAGAACTTGAAAATCTTCAATGCGCCAACTTTCAATATTAAGCACTGAAACGCTCCCGGGTCATCCAAAACCCAATCCGAGCATACACCCAAGTCTAAAATCTTCATACGAACCTGTTGGGACCGTCAAATCCCAGTTCTGAGGTCGTTTACGCAAGACGTTGACTCAAGTCAAACTTAGCTATTTTATGCCACTATTAAGGAATTAAGTGTTCCGATTTCAATCCGAACCCTTCCAAACCCAAACTAACCATTCCCGCAAGTCATAAAACAGTAAAAGTACATACATGGAGCCTTAATTAGGGAAATAGGGATCTAGAAAGTAAAATGACCGATCGGGTATTATAATTGTGTCTCTTCCATTTGGCCAATATTTTTGTGTTTGTAGGCGACAGATTTAAGATCCTCATCTATACTTAGCGCAATCGTAGATGTTGTCGACAAATATTTTATGTCGGTTCCAGCCTCATTTCTTTTCCATAAAGACATAACATAGAGATTTTTTCATTTATATTTTTAGGTACTGGAACCTCTCCTAAGATTTTATGAAGTGTTATGTCATGTGATCATCTAGATCACTTGCCTCCTTATTATGATTATTTTGGTCATTTACTCATCTTCTTTATCAAGAATTTTATTTGAAACCGATTGGTCTATACGTTTTAAGCGTATTATAGACTTTGTCCTTCTAGAAGTTATTCTAATAGGAGCATTTGCATTGAGAATATAGTTACTTTCTTTAGGTCAGCAAATTCCATGCTTTGTAATATATTGCAGATGAATTATCTTTTTATGACTTCAAGTTCATATTATTTTATTCGAGGATCTAGATGTTGAAATGATAATTCATTCCACGTAATTTTTTCTCAAATGTTTATCATCTTTTCCCCTCATGTTATAAAGACTAACTTGCTTCCTCAACTTTGGGAACCCATCTTTATGCGTTATGATGTTAATCAAAATATACACCGCACATCAATAATAATAAGATAAAATTATTTGGATCATGATCCTGAACCAGTTTTGAGGGAAGAATGTAATATACTTTCCTGTATAACGTATATCAAACAGATATAGATAACTTTGTTCTCATAAGCAATAGTTTAGCTATTAAGTGGATGCAGTCAATAAATCATTTTGCTAAACCAACTATGATGTAAACCATCTTATGAAATGAACTTTTTTGAATTGAAAATCTAGAAATTATGCTCTAAATTAAATTACCGAGCAAGAAACTTGGCATTCAAGTTGAGGGTTGATAATAAACACACATGTATCCATCTCATAGATACATCTTTATAAGGTCTATATGGCAGGTGGATGGACTCATATTCACCTTTGATAAATTTCAGAATTCAAGGGATTCAATCTCAATTTTAGTTGGTATAACAATTGCAAGAACAAGAAACACATGAGAATTCATGGAAAATCTTCTTTAACACTTACTCATGTGAATTTTTATTTATTTTGCACATCGTCCTTAAATCAAGATTGCTCAATAGGCCATGCTTGATAAATTACAGTAAACTTTAGATTTATATTGTGACATGTGCAATTATTAATTAAACTCTCAGTTTACTATGACATGGGTATTTTATATCAATAAGCATCCAGTTTACTGTGTAATATAATTTTACTATATTTTTATTTATGTAGTACAAATCAGAAAATAAAGCGGATAATTTTTATATACATATTGCCCTGCTACAGTGTAATAATATAATGATATTAAATCTTCTCATTATTTATAGTCTCAATATAACCAACCGCTTTCACGAATACTTTAGAAACTCAATATGTTTCTTTGAGACTTATTACAACACAATGCCTTATTAATAATCAATTTTATTCCTCAAAAATAGTAATAATTGGCTCTTCCAGAGCTCTCAATTAATTTTGTACTACCATATGTTCATCAACATCTATTTGGTGAATATCTTTTAAAGAGAAAGTTATACCATTATGGTCATGGTCAAATTATATGCAAGATCTGTTTCTTGCATTACAGTTGTCATTTAATAATCGCATTGCCAAAATATTTTGGCGTATAATAGGTACGAACCAATGACCATTCATGTCATAATAATGCCATTCTCCTATTTTATATCTTAAACCTTCTTCTAGAGGTGAGTGTGGCATATTCACTACCACTAGCACATTCATATTCTTCCAAGAATAAATATGTATTCATAAATCATATGTTATCATATTCACATCATGAATGGACCATAATCATCTATATGTGCTTTACAAAATCTCATGTCAAATCGATGACAAATATTACTTTCACAAAGTGAAGGATTATTTTGAGAATTTGTATTATTCTCATTACCATAATGATGACGATTATAATTTCGTCTATTGTCACGTCCACGTCCATTGATACCTCCACGGTAATAATTTCGTCTTCTTTTAGATTTATTATATATTGCTACCACATTCTCTTAAGGAAATGAGAATGAAACAAATTCAATGGGATGGATTTTCACTTTTTGTGCTCACAATGATACATGAATTTGATCATGGCAGGACAAGGAAATTTTACCACTTCGAGTAGTTATAATTTCTTACAAACTCTATTAGAGTTATAATCAAACTTTGTTGTCTTTGCTTGTATTTAAAATTAAATTATAAATTTCAAGAGTTTAGAAGAAAAAATTAAGGTAAAATACTTACCTTCAATCCAGAATTTATTTCTCAAGGAAGTTCATGGAACAATTGACAATCATTATGCTCAATATTACATACACGTTGAGCACAATGCATGTATCTCAAAGCCTGATGACCAAAGCAGATGCCTCTACTCAATTGGTTAGAATCTCGTGATGATAACGTGTTATGAAATAATAAGAGAAGAAGAAGATTACTGCATAGAAAAGTAGAGAGAGTTCTTATTGATTGGGGATAAATTACAATGAAATATAACTTCTCTATTTATAGGAAAAAAGTGAAAAATAATTTAGCCACAAAGTAACAAACCCTAAAATCTCTTTAAAATATAGACATTCACCTTAAATACAATTCTATTTAAAAAATATATTTTTGAAATATAATAAATTATTTTTTCTTTTGACCCCGCGACGGGTGGAGGGAGGGAGTTTGATGGTCAATTAAGAGACTCACAGGGATCATGAGTAGGTTCTACCAAATTTGAAGTAAAAAGTGCAATGAAGATTTTGCCCGTATATAGAATCTAGCTAGGGAGGGGTGAGGCCAAGTTGCCGGTAAGTATATTCTTTTTCATTTTTAGAGAATGACATTGTATAATTGTGTTTATATATATATATATATATATATATATATTAAAATATACAAATTTTATATGTTTTTGCGGCTACAGGATATAAATAATTTCGACCGCGGACTAAAAGTGATACTTGTCCTTCATTTTCTTTTCTTATATTATTCTTTTGTTTCAATTTGTGTACACAATTCGACTGGATATACAATTTAAGAAAGAAAAAAAGATTTTTAGAACTTGTAATTTTAAACATGTCATGTCATTTTTGTAGTTATAAAAGTATGTCATTAAGAATAAAATAAAAAATTTAAAGTTAATTTACTTTTGTATACATCATCATTCTTTTGAACTTGTGCCGTAAAATGAGGCACATATATATTTTATATGGCTATAAATCATTGTATAAGATAAATTATTTTTAAAAATAAAAAAGAATCATTATTTTAATATGTACTAAAAAGAAAATAAGTTAAAAAAAATTAAAAGGGATCAAGTATCATGTGAACTTAAGATGGAGGGAGTACTAAACATGAATGGATTTGCAGCTGAGGAAACGAGTGGTGTGGATATCACCTAATTACACCCAAACTTAGCCAAACTCTATAGGTCCTCCCCCCACTAATTCACATGTGATGCACGTGGCGGTTATATATCAAAGAAAGCCCCTCTTTGCCCTTTGCCGAATCCGTCAACGGCCACTACTAACAAAATTAAAACGGATAGAATAATACAAAAATAGCAATAAAAAACGAAAAAAAAGATAAGGACCAGTATTCCTAGCTGTGGATGTTAACAATACGAATACTATTTGTAGCTAGTTCTCTTCTGGATATAAACTAGTTAGATCACTATCTCTATTCCAGACCTTTTAGTTATGAATTTATTAATAACATATTTTTTTTTAAATATTTATCTAATAAGATATGTATATTTTTTGAATTTTTAAATTTAAATAATTTTTTTATTTTTTATATGTAGTATTAAAAAAAAATTGGATTTTTAGATACGTTTTATCTATAACAATTAAAAAATATTTAAATATTAAATACTTTTATATATGTATAACAATTATTCACTATAAAAACTTAAAAATATCAAAACAAACATGACTATTATAGAGAGTTCTATCGTCATTTGAGCTCTCTATGCAATATCCTTTAGCTCCTTTTGCTTTGTTCCTTTTGAGAGGATGAAGCAACTGGGTGGGTAAAGTTTTTTGTCTCTTTGGTGGGTAAGATTTTATATATACTAGACCACAAGTAGAGGATATTCTCACGTGATTCTTTACATCTTTTAATTCGTTTTACAGAAGAAGAAGAAGAGGAAGAAGAAGACTTTACTCATTTATTCTTCTGTAAGTTTTGGACCACAAGTAGAGGATATCCATCATGTTTTAATAATATTGATTTCAATCCAAAGTAAAAAGCTCATTAGCTCCAATGTGCAATTTGCTCGTTCGTCCTTAAGAACATTGATCACGTCCAATTCACACCCAATTAAAGAGTATGAAACGATCGTTATAATTATAAAAAACAAAACAAGTTCGGGTCGAATTCACATGAAATTTAGATTGGTGCTAAGGTAAATACTTAAGAGAATAATTGAAATAACTAGATTAAACTTTCAAACAATAGTGGAAAATTATTATCTAAATTGACTGCTAAGAGATTGAACTAACTTAACAAGCAAGCAAATAGTGAGTGAAATATTTTTGATGTTTTTATGAAATAAGGGAAAAGCTTAGGGATGTAACCTTCACCTAGGTGTAAACCTAATGGGTAGAGTAAATCAATACTTGTTTGGTAGATCGGGGTGTATTATGACTCCTAATGCTCAAATACCCACTCAATACCTCTCGATCAAAGAGTGATTATACCTAAATTAGCTTTCTCAAGACCAAATGAGAATCATTCTAACCAATTGATATGAGTCCAAGTGGGATTATCCCTATCTCTAGTTCAAATCATTTAATCAAACTAATCAAAACTTCAAATAGTTCAATTTCTTGCTAGCCAAGTTTTCATAGACTAGGTTCCTTTCTCTCAAGTAAGAACTAAGTCAAATAGACATGAATCAATGTTTGCAACCATTAATTCTAGAAATAAATCATAAACAACGCTAAATAACATACATCCAATCAATAACAAGCATTATTATTAGATAACCATAAGTTCTACACACTAGAGTTGGGTCACAACCCTAGTTAAAATCTATCTACCCATAATCATAGATATAATAAATGGAAAAGAAGAAGTAATTGAAGACATAAAACTAAAATTCAAAGGTGAAATTTATGAGTCTTCTCTAATTGTAGTCACAACTTGCCCCAAATGGTTAAAGCCTAATCGCTACCGGCTGCTACAGTACAAAAGTTGCCCTAAAAAAGTGTTTCTCATTTATTTATAGTGCTCTAAAATTCGTTAACAAAAATGCCCTTCGACAAGTTCTGCAGCCACAATTCATCTGCGGTCCGTACTTGCAGTTGTTGCTTTTGTAGTACGAGCGATTCTGCGACCGTGCAATAACTTCTGCGGCCATACTTCACCTTCTGCAGCCGCACAATTTGGCTGCGGACCGCGCTTCAAGGAGACTTCAGACTTGGTCTTTTGCATCTTCTCTAATCTTTCAAGTTTGTCAGTGCGAACAGCTTCTGCGGCCGCACAATTTGGAATGCGGACCACTCTTTTGCTAAGATCCTCTAAAGCTTCAAGAGTTAGTCTGCGGCCACATTTTTCTTTGCGGCCGCATAATAAATTTTGCGGACCGCACAACTCTTTGCACTTCTCTTCTTTGACTATTTGAGTTGGAACTTCTACTCTTTGAGTTAGATTTCTTCATTGAGCTCACATCCTCCGGCATGCCTGCAATTCACTCATTTTTATTAGATTCGAAAATAAAAATCACTACTTTCGGACTAAAAAGTAAAGCAAAAAAGTACTAATAAGTGGTATATGATTAAGTTATAAGCGTCTGATCAATCGGTGACTATATGAAGTCACGGTCTATTGATCGTCCATTTAATTTTTTCTCTTAACAGAAATTAATTAAATCGATCCGAAAATTGATAGTGGTATATTGATAAAGTTTTTTTCTAAACGAAATACTTTTAGTATAAAAGATTAGAAGCAATTAACTGAAGAAGTTTATTGTACTATTAAATAATAAAGAGAACTAAAAGTGGAACATAAAAACAAATGAGAAATATAGCCCATTCACCCAAAATATATCGCAAACAACGCAAGATTTTCTTCATATAATTAAAGTTGGTTTGCACAAGTTATTCCAGGAACCTTCATGGTTAGGTAACAGTCTCAAGGCATTCTATAACCTACGATCTTTGGCCTCATAATTCGAGAACGTATAATAAAATAATGTACTACATCAATAACAATCACTACTATGTTTTAGTCTATCATATAAATCTATTTAAAAATTTCATGATGAATCATCATACATTAACAACAATATCATACGTAGTGTAATCCCACAAGTGGATCTAAAGAGGATAGTGTGTACGTAGACCTTACCCCTACCTTGTGCAGGTAGAGAGGCTATTTCCAATACACCCTCGCCTCAAGACAAGCGTAAATACAACAATTTAGAAAAGAAAATACAGTAATGAGGAAGTCAAGGAAAAAGAAGCAATGACAACAACAAATAATAATAGAACCGAAGTAAAAGCAACATCGGGTAATAATAGACAATCTAAAAATAAGAAATATGAGAATAATACTAAAACTACATGCATGGGCAGGAAAAATGTTCGATTACCTACTAACCTTCTACCATAATTCTCGACCTCCACACATCCTATTAAGAGTCATGTCCTCGATCAGTAAGCTGAAGATATGTCATGTCATACCTAATCACCTCTCTTCAATTAGGGGTGTTCAAAACCGAACCGAAACCGAAAACCGAACCGCAAAAGTGTCTTAATGGCTTATTGGTATCGGATTAACGTGTAGGGAACGGATTGAAATTTTATTATTAACGGCTTATCGGTTTGGGAGCAAATTTTTCAATTTTCTTATCGGATAAACCGTTAACCCGCGAAGAATTTTTATATTTATATATTCTTATCCATATGTATATTAAATATCCCTTCCACTTATCCACTATTAGAAACCCTAAAATCTAAATTCCTAATTTCTAATTTTCCTGAGATCTCAAAACCCAGCCCTCTCGCCTCTCCCTCTTGCGTCGCCTCACACTCTCAGACTCTCTACTCTCTGAAGGTTGAGGAAACAGTCAACACAACACCACAACGCCTCGCTTCCCATTCTCTTCTCTAATTTTTTCCTCGTTTCCTCTAATCTCAGAACCCAACAGTCAGTTACGGCCATAGCCAGAGCAGCAGAAGGTAAAGTGGATATGCTTTATATATAAAGACTAAATATTGGTACAAGATATTAAATATAACTCTTTTCCTTAGTACCTAATTTAAAGGTCATTAATACATGTAATAGTCAAATACTAAACAAGGCGACTATTGTACAGTTATTATTATAAACATATTTAGTGGGCATTTGGACATTTTTTACATTGTAAAATTTCGAAAAAAAGTAAAATTATTTTTCAAGTAAAAATTTAAAAACTAGAGTTGTGTTTGGACATGAATATAATTTTGGTTTGTTTTTGAAGTTTTGTGAGTGATCTGAGTGAAAATTTTGAAAAAAAGCTTTTTGAAATTTTTTAATTTTTCGAAAAATTCCAAAATCCATCTTCAAGTGAAAATTTAAAAATTTATGGCCAAACACTGATTTCGAAAAATAATAATTTTTTTTTGAAAAAAAGTAAAATTTTTCTTATATCCAAACGGGCTTTTAGAAAACATATCTGCTATAATTTTAGCTTCTCTGATGTGTTGCATAGATGTATTTATCATTTACTCCATTTAGCAGAGAACATGCTATTATCTGTAGTCAGATTCAATGCGTAAATGGGATGTTCAAATCCTTGGTCAGTTGCCATGTAATAAAGTTTCACTGGTAATAAAAGTAGAAGTAAAGTATTTGGAAAAATCCAGTATCCAACTACCTATAGGCCTATGTAATACAGATTCAAATAGGCCGGTAAACCGCCCGATAATAGCTAAACCGATACCAATTTGCTTGATATCTTATCGGGTGACTAGCGGATTAATATATTTAAAAGCCGATAATCGATAAACCGAACCGTTAAGAGTAAATAACCGCCCGATAAACAGCCCTATCCTCAGTACTTCTTCGTCCTACGACCTTTATCTCTCTTTGGACCCACCATTGATAACCTCTCATACCTCCTCAATAGAGCATATGCGCATCTCCTCTTAACATGCCTCAATCATCCTAGTCTTGCTTCCCGCATTTGTCTACCATGGAGCTACCCCCACCTTGCTACAAATATTTTTATTTCTGACCCTATCTCTCATAATGTGCCTACACAAACATCTCAATATCCTCATATTCGCTACTTTCATCTTCTGGACATGAGAGTTTTTGACTGGCCAATACTCTACCGCATACAATATAGTCGGTCTAACCACCACTCTCAAGAACTTTCCTTTTAAGTCTTGGTGGCATATTCTTATTACACAAGACACCTGATACGAGCCTCCACTTCATCCACCCCTCTAATACGATGTGTGACATTATCGTCAATCTTCTCATTATCTTGGATTACTAACCCTAGATACTTGAAACTTCCTTTCTTGGGGATGACTTATGTATCAAGCCTCACTTCCACGCCAGCCTCACGAGTGACGTCACTGAACTTGCACTCCAAGTATTTAGTCCTGCTCATCTAGAAACCTTTAGACTCCAGGGTTTGTCTCCAAACCTTCAGCCTAATATTAACCCCGCCTCACGTCTCGTCATTCATTACTATGTCATCTGCAAATAACATGCACCATAGCACCTCCCCTTGAATATGTCACGTCAATTGATCCATCGCTAAGGCAAATAAAAATAGGCTATGGGTGATCCTTGGTGCAACCCCATCACGAATGGGGAATGTCTTCTCCGAATGTCCTAACCAGGTCTTAGCCCCACCATGCATGTCATTAAGTGTCCTAGTGTATGTTACAAGTACACCTTTAGCTTCCAACCATCTCCATATATAGAACTTCCTTTAGGACTTTATCGTAAGTTTTTTCTAGGTCAACGAACAATATGTAGAAGTCGATCTTTCTTGCCTTATACTGCTTCACCAAATTTTCTTACTAGATGAATGGCTTCTTTGTGATAAATCATCACCATAAAAAAAAATGTACCATCCCGTTAATTTCCAGAACCGACTAATGCCTCTTTTTTATGGCAAATACACGCATGCAAACACTGTATATGTGAGTCAGGGGCGAAGCTACGGAGAATAATGGCCGGAAAATATTACTTGTTATTGATTACGGAGTATAATCAATTACTTGTTTTCCGACTAATGCCCCTTACATATCTTATACGGAGTATAATTTTTCGGCGAAGGTAAAATATTACTTGTTATTGATTAAAAATAGACTTTGAACACCCTTACATAGCCCACTGACAAAGATTTGAACACCCTTGTTGAATTTTCTGGTTTCGCCACTGATGTGAGTCCTTATTAATTTATGTTATAGAAACATAAAAGAGAATGAAAAGAAAAAGAAAATTATTGTCTCTTTTTCTCTTTTTTCTCCAATCCACCAAATACAACACACATGTGACATGTCCCAATTAAATGGAGTTTGATTTTTGCTATAATGCAAAGTCGGCAAAAGATTTTCATCCTTACCACAAATAGTGTGATTTTCTGGATAAAATTCCTTCTTAAGGCCTACCAAAACGGGATGAGATCCGCTCCAATGACTTTGGGTCCAGTTTTGCTCAATGGTAGTGCAGATTAATTACATGTGGCAATCCCACTATTCTACGGGTGAGATCTACTATTCTAAATATAGTAAAACAATGTTGAATAAACTATAATAAAAAACAAAACGGGGTCCTCTCTCCTTGTGCCTTAGGTCTTTCCCTTTAACAAATAGTAAACAAAAACGATACCTTTTCCATTTAATATCTTCCACCTAGACAAAACTTCATTTTCGAAGAAATTTCATGCATGTGTGCGTGTGATTTATTTGTATGAACCACCTCTGCACCTGTCTCTATCATTTCGCCTTCTACTAAGAAGAACTAAACAAAATTACTAAGTAACATATGGTCAAATTCAAAGATTTGTGACAATAAGTGTAGAAAAGGGATTTAATGAACTCCAAACATCTATCACTTTGAAGCTATATATGGAGAAGACAATGGTCGGGCAAATATCAACAAACAACATGTTGGTGTGGACATACTTTCAATATGCAAATAATAAGATATCATTTTGCGGTCAACATTTATTTTACAATTCTGTCCATTAATTTGTCTTCAACTTAAAATAGAGAATTATCACTTCTTTTTTTCAAATAAATCATATCTAAACACAATTTTAACTTCAAAATACTCTTCTCTTCCAATTTCAACTTTAGATACTCATTTTTTCAACTTCGAATTCCCTTTTGCTTTATCACTAAGAGGCCCAATACATAATGAAGAGATACGAAACAGAGAGAGAGAGAACGGCTGGATATATGGAGGGCATCTATTCCAGCACGTATGGTTCTGATTGTACTGCAAAAAACAACACTAGCATCCTTTTTTTTCCTTCTCTTTTTCGTAGCAGCATTATCAAACTCAAGGTTAGAAAAATTGTGTCTTTAAGTTTTAAAGAAAGGAAGGAGAGAGGGAAACGAAAAAAAAAAAGAGAGAGAGAGTTTTGTTAAAACTAAAGTTTCATCTTATTGGTCCACGTGTTTTCCACGAAATAGTCCCCTCCCAGAATCCTACTAAAATTTGTTGGTCCAATTCTAGAAAATGATATGAAAACACCCAACTGGTTTTCACTCAAAATCTGTCCTTTCAAGAAATGCTTATTCTTAAAAAATGGTGGAGCTCCCACCACCATTACTATTACCATTACAAGCCAACCCCATTTTCCTTCCTTCCTCTCCCTCCTTATTATCTTAGAAATTAACTTCTCTCTGCTGCTGCTGCATTATAATGAAGCTAACTCATGTCTGCCACTTTAACAGCCGTATTTGCTCAGTTTTATCAATCAAAATCTGTCTGTATTTCCATTACATTTTCTTGGTTAAAAAATAACTCAACAAATATTACTATATTTCTTTTCACCTTCTTCCTAATTTTTCTTTTCTTTTCCTTTCCTTAATGATACCATAGAAGCAGCATAGTCACGTTCTTAAAGTTGAATGCTTTTTAAAAGAATCATATTAAAGAAGACTTGACCCGTGTGTGCCAACCGCTTCTTCACCTATATATATAAAGGCTCCTTGTACTAGGGAGTTTACCACCAAAAAGACTTGTTGTTTTTAACAGACTCTCTATTATACATTTGCCTTTCCAAGAAAGTGTAAAACCCCACCTCCCACATCACAGGCCTCACCAAAAAGAAGTAATATAATGTCTTTTTCTTATGCTAAAAACTGCTTGCAACGGTTTTGTGTGGACGAGTTCCAAATGAATACAGAAACCAGTAATGGTTTCTTCTCAAGTGATCTTCTCCCTTCGCTTGGAGCTAGAATTAACTATGCTACAAAGCTTCGAAAATTCATCATTTCGCCTTTCAATCCCCGCTATAGGTAATAACTAATTTATCTCTCACCCCTGTTACATAGAAGTTTAGTCAAGCTTATGATTGTAATTGAGTTTTTTGGAGAGTTATTTCAGGTGTTGGGAGATGTTTCTAGTTGTTTTGGTCATATACTCAGCCTGGATTTCTCCATTTGAGTTTGCATTCTTGTCATACAAGGAAGATGATGCTTTATTCATCATTGACCACATTGTCAACTGCTTCTTTGCTATTGACATTTTCCTTACCTTCTTCGTCGCGTATCTTCATCGAGAGTCCTATCTTCTTGTTGATGAACCTAAGAAAATTGCAATAAGGTAAACTTGTAGTTCTAAGTCAGTATTTACATGTCTAACTTCAAGAAAATAGATATATAGTTGTAACATGTAAATCGTAACAGGTACTTGTCAAGTTGGTTCATATTTGATGTATGCTCCACTGTACCATTTCAATCCTTGATCCTCCTTTTCACGGATCACAAAGAAAGCGGTGGAGTTGGCTTCAAGTTGCTCAGCATGCTCAGACTTTGGCGTCTCAGACGAGTCAGTGCCCTGTTTGCAAGGTCCAAACACCACCTGTATTTGGTTTCTTCTACACATGAATTATGAAATGCTTTAATGCTGGAACCAATTCTCACATATAAGCCGGTTTGCTTTCCTTCAGACTTGAGAAGGATATCCGGTTTAACTACTTCTGGACAAGATGCACAAAACTCATATCAGTAAGACCTGAATGCCTTGATTTATTCTTGAATCCAAAAAAAAAATGAATTTTTTTATATGTATAGCATGTTGACCACTAGTATTTGGTTGTTTTTTGAGTTCAGGTAACATTGTTTGCAGTGCACTGTGCTGGATGCTTTAACTATATGATTGCAGATAGATATCCTGATCCAAGAAAAACATGGATTGGTGCTGTAAATCCTGATTTCAAGAAACAAAGCGTTGGGGACAGATATATAACTTCACTATATTGGTCTATTGTAACGATGACAACAACTGGTTATGGGGATTTGCATGCTGAGAACTCAAGGGAAATGTTGTTTGACATTTTTTACATGTTATTCAACTTGGGATTGACTTCTTACATCATTGGAAACATGACTAATCTTGTTGTTCATTGGACCAGCCGCACCAGAAACTTTGTACGCTTCTCTCCCTCTCTCCCCACAAATCGTGTGTTAAAGTTCATACTTCTCCAATAGAAATTAAACTTGGGAATTTTTGTTTTGCAGAGGGATACAGTGAAAGCAGCCCAAGAATTTGCGAAAAGGAATCAGTTGCCTCCAAGGGTACAAGATCAGGTTTTGTCTCACATATGTCTCAAGTTCAGAACTGAAGCATTGAAACAAGATGAGACTCTCAATGGCCTGCCCAAAGCTATCCGAACAAGCATTGCACATCACCTTTTTTTTCCTATAGTTCAAAATGTTCGTTTGTTCCAAGGTGTTTCACCAAACCTCCTTTTCCAACTAGTAAGTTTCTCCCCTCCATTCTCTCTTTTTCTTTTTGTGGATGTCTGCATTGGAGTTTAACAGTGTGATACTTAAATTTTCCCTCTTTAAGGTTCCTGAAATGGAAGCTGAATACTTCCCTCCCAAGCAAGATGTGATTTTGCAGAATGAGGCTCCAACAGATCTGTATATAATAGTTTCAGGAGCAGTGGTAAGTTAGTTTTATAGATTGAGTATGTATATAGTTACTTGAAACCTTAGAAAAACTGTGCTTTTCATGTACTTATATCAGTATTTTATAAATCATTGCTGCAGGAACTGATAGCACAAATTGAAGGGCTAGAGCAAGTATGTATTAATACACAACTAATATATCCATTTTTCCAACAAGAAAGTCACAAGTTTAGCATATAACTTATCTTGACTCAATCTTGTTTCGAAACAGATAATAGGAAAGGCTGTTGCAGGGGAACTATTTGGAGAAATAGGTGTTTTATGTGGGAGACCACAGCCATTTGCTGTTCGAACTACTGAGATTTCTCAAATTCTACGGCTAAGCAGGACAGCATTGATGAACATTCTTCGCGCAAATCCAGAAGATGAACGGGTAGTTATGAACAATCTTTTGCTGGTAAGTTTCCCAGATTATGAACAACTTCCTTCTCACGCAACTTTTCCTGGTAAATCCACTATTGTTATTGCTTAGGAAAAACGACATTCACAAAACATATCTTTTTGTTTAAAAAACATCAGAATCTGCAGGGATTCGGAGGCTTTGGTTATGTGGACCACCAAACAAATGGAGGGCCAGAAATCAAAAGACATCATAATACAGCACTGACTAGCATAGATATAAACAATTTGGAAGCTAGAGTTAAGAAGCAAGAGGGAGATGATGTACAAGAAATAAACAAAAGCATGAATGATGTGTCATTAAATCTTGAAAATAAGAAGGAACTAAATGAGCAGAAAGTTGAGCTCATTGGACCAGATGAGAAGGGAACAAAGAGCTGTCAACTGAAGCCTGAGGTCCCCTGTTGTTCTAACTCTTGTAGTACCATTTCAAGTGGTTCTAAAGTGACAAAATCCACCAATAAGAGAGTAACCATTCACATGAAAAAGAACGAATCATTGCAAGGCCAGTTTGGGAAGCTAATAATTCTACCTGATTCACTAGAAGAGCTATTCAGAGTAGCAGGTAAATTACTTTTCATTTTAGGAAAATTAAAGAACCACATTGTTATGCCATTTTTTTTATCTCACACTGCAATTTTGTGCAACTGCAGGTCAAAGATTTGGAGGCTACAATTTCAAGAGAGCTGTAAGTGCAGAGGATGCTGAAATAGATGACATTGATGTCATCAGAGATGGCGACCATTTGTTTTTCCTTTAACAAGAATCCTTGAGCATTGAATATAATCCTAAAGGAAAATTATGAGAAATTTAGAGAATGCTCAGAGGATACAAGCAATTGTATATTGATCTCATTTTGTAAATGTTAGGCTAAATGATCAATCTTTGTATCTCCAAAGGGAGAAATCAAAATTGCAAATTAATACATCAGTTTCAAGAATATCTTCGACTCACTACAGAAGGATTACACTATATACCCTGTTCTTTTCATGAATAACATACAACTTTTAAAATTGCAACTATCTCGTGTGCTCTACACAAACAAGATGTTTAACAAGAATTTCCTGCCTCAAGTCTTGCTCTTGATAGAAGTTCCAGAAGTATCAATTGACAAGCTTCAGATGAAAATTTCAGCGAGCTCCATCTAAATTAACATTTATGAATAAGCTTCCATGAGGTCACTTGCAACCTAATAAACCGATTAAAATAAGTTCGAATTCCATCTGCGCTTGCTGAAAAATGTTCTCATGGGTCCTCTGCATCCGCCAATATTGAAAAAATTCTTCTCGCAAACGTAGTATCACTGACTTCTAGAAATTATTGGGATAGGATGAGCTTCTGTGTTGAATACATACTCATCCAACGGGATTGTGGTGCTATTACCAAACAGCAAATAGAGGTATTTGAGTGTTTCACCCAAGAAAAATGTCTCCATCTTGTCTCTTCTTCGTGGAGGAAGCACAGTGACATCGTCAAGAGAAGTGTAACCTCCAGAATCGACTTTTGTGTACTTCTCAAATGCCTCAAAAATTTGCCACCCCCATTCACGATACCTATCCACCAAATCAACAAAACTTATCTGTAAAAAAACATAAAGTGAATATATATATATCAAAGTTCATAAATCAACTGAAAAATAAGAACATACTTTGAATCGCCAGTAATACGATAGAGTACAAACAATGATTCAACGGTTTCGGGACGCAAAAGATTGTGACGATCGGCAGGCTTTATGATTATGTCATTCAAATATTTCGAACTTTTGTTTCCACCACCAGGGCCACCTTCAGAATTTCCCTGCTTGAAGAAAACAAGATAACAAAAAACATTAGAATGCAAGAATTTTCCAATTATGTCAAAATAGAGAATACTCAAGACGGGTTTGATATATGAACACTATCGTCAATTTATCTTACGTCTCTCTATTGATGAAATTAGATCATTCAAGTTGTAATAGGCACAATCTCACTCTGATTGTGTGCCAGATTTGTTTGATTGATTGGACTAGCATTAAGTTATTCTTACATCTTTTACAACCACTAAATATGTGTTGCATCTAGAATAATTGACATTATACATACATAAGAAGTTTAGAGTATGAAACAAGATTTTTCAAATTTTCACAAACTCCCCCTCCTCAAAAAATAATTTGAAGATCGACAGGGGAAAACTGAAAGCAGCACTTTACATAACAGTTGCCAAAAGTGATGAAAGAAATAAAAAATGTTTAACTCACCTCAATATTGAAATAAGCTATTTCTGGAGCAAGGCCAGTAAAGGTTACTGAGTATATTTCCACGCATGTCTTAGCCAGATCTTCAGCAAGCTTTAGGTTTTCCATATCTTCAAAAGTGAGCAAGTTCTCTTTCATAGCCCTTTCCTTTGTGAACCCCTTTGTAGCGCCAAGGGCCAGGGTACCGGGAAGGAAACACACCTGAGGATGATGTCAAATGATATCAAACTTATAAGAACAGACATCAATATCTAAAATCAAACTTTCATATATTTAGGAATGTAAATTTCATTGTGAATAAAAAAGAAAGAGGCACGAAAAGTATGTTTTCCTCTAAATCAAGACTAGACACTTTAATAAAAAACACATTACTAAAATATATAGCTAGGTCGGTAGGTAAAGGTATCTCAATGTCTGCCACTTGTAATCCATCATAAATCAACACAGGCAGAAGAGAAAAGTGAAACTTATGGCCAGCGATTTTAGTACGTTAAACTCTTGAGTGAGAAAAATGATTGATAAATTTGAAAACCTTCTATAAACATACAAAATTTAAATTATAGAATTGGCTAAGTATATTAAGGAGAGTATTGAAATGTAGGTTGGGATGATCTTTTTTTCTTTCTTTCTTTACTGCAGATAAATTTGGCATCATGCAGCTGATTCCTTGTCAGTCCCATTTCGACTTTTCCATCTTTGGTTTCTGAATCACAGCTAGAAAAGAATAATAACAGAAATGGCATACCAGGTGATCCATCTTTGGACTGAAACCACCTTCTCGCCCATAAGGCAATTCTCCCACAAAGAGCAAGCCGTTTGGAACAGATTTGCGTACAAGAAGGTGCCTGACACCTTTAATTGCTTCGACATACATATCGTACAAGTATGAACAGTTAGTTCCTCGCTGCTGAAGCCACACTTTAATAAGATACTCATAGTAGCTATCACCACGAGATCCAAGTCTAATATTGTCTCCACTAAAGTCTCCAGATTGAGGGCTGACATCATCATAAGCACAAACGAAAAGTCAATGGGTATAACAGTTCTATATTTTCTAATCCAACAGTAAACACTAATGAAAAAAATCCAAACTCCACTCATTCTTAGACTTGTACTCTGCACGGTTAAATTGCAGCTTTTGGCTGAGAGATATTTATGTGGCAAAGAAATGGCACAAATATCAACGGAAGTGGCTGAGAACAAGGAACAAAAGATGTGGTAGTGGAAGCATGTCTGAAGCAAGTGAACAAGATATTTGCACATTGACTCATTAAGAGACCCTAACCACAACTAAATGCTACTCTTTTATATGTTAGGGAATCATGAGTGTAGATATGCAAATAAAGCTACTGAACTATTGCAGAGATGTTCTTTTTTCTTCTTTTTTTTTGGAAGGGTTGTGGTGAGATTTCTGGAAAACATGATTGCATCTTTCTAATATAATAGATAGTGAAGAAGGAATTGGCAATGGAACAAATTAGTTTAATTAGTTTAGTTTAATAGTAAATCTTATTGTATAATCAGGAAATAAAACAGTAACCAACAACATAGATACAACTGGATATAGAAAAACTGTTATGGTTTTCCTGCATGTTGAATAGGAGGGGAAAAGAATAATTAAAAGAAGTTTATTGATTCTAGAGACATAGAGTGAACTGCAAACTGTTTTCATCATAATTTGGTTTTAACAGTTAATTTTGCCAGAAGAGCTATATATACTTTACAAGAAAATAAGAAACAGACAGAACATAGAAAAGGCTTTTATCATATGGCTCTGTTACCATTGCGTTGAATGCCCTACATTGTTGGAAGTTGAGATATGTATAGCTCCCAAAACAATAATAACAGGTAAAGAAGACACATTTCAAGATACTGGAATAATTGCAGCACATGATATAATTACTATTCAGATATTAGCTGGGCAAACATCTGCCTACACAAGTCCTGGAATAGGAAAATAGGAGTTTAGTTACTTACCTTATGTATATAGGGACCAGTCCCTCCACCTTTGGCAAAGTCTTTATATGTTGTAGAACCTTCATGGCTTCTATGCTATACTTCGCATCACCTGTTAGATAACTAAGATAATTGAATTCAAGCTGTAGAGTTGCAACTTCAGCAGTGCTACTCAGACCATCAGGGGCAGGATGTGCAGACTTTTCACGCAGGACAACATCACTGTATGGAATATCGGAGGGACTTGTTGTAAAAGCAGTAAGTAGACGATCAGCCAAGTTCCTAGCATTTTCCAGGTAAATAGATGGTTTAGGCCCCTTGTGTCCTGGAATTCCCCCTTGATTCCCACCACTTAAGTGATAAGCACTCAAAAGACCCCCTAGAACTCGTATTGTAGTTTCAAAGAGATTAACTTGGCCTTTCCCTTCAATCTTCTCAGTAAGATGTTTCTCAATCCACGAGCCTGCTTCATATACGACCTCATCAGCTCCCATAATCATAGCCGTGTCTAAAGCATCGATAACTGTAGCTCCCAAACCTCCTAAACCGTCAACCCCTCTATGGCTCAAGGGCATAAGTTCATCAAAACCCATGGCATAGGATTTGTAGCCAGACCAGGCATGGATAAATGCCTCTTTAACCTTCTGTTGTCTTGCTATCCATTCAGGCTCAGCTCTTTTCGTAGACTCTTGAATAGATCTATTCCTACTACTTATTTCATCGGGAGATAACCGAGGTGGAAGTCTAGGTGGTTTTCTCCAAAATCTCCTGAATTTGCCGCTTCCATGAGTCATGATATTTTCTCCTTCCTTAGATCCATCATTTTTTGCTACACCATCAGATACAGGATGGACATCACTTTTATGAGCCAGTATTAGATATGCTAAACCACCAATCATCAGTAACACAAGAAATTTCCCAGTGCTACATTTTAAATAATCACGTTTTCCATTACTGGTTAATAGAACCTGAGAAATTACCTGAAAAAATGAGGAAACTATAAAATTTCAGTGTACAAGAAAATACATAATTCTGCTGCAGAAATATAAAGACTCTTTTCAAGGAGTGAAAATGATCTTGGGAGTTATCTCAAATTTACCAGGAAGAACTTATAGGTGAATCAACATTGCAAGGAAAATGGTCAGAGATAATAAAAGACGAAAAAGATCTTATCTATAGCTGCATTAATTGCTTTTACGTAGTCTACTCAAATATGTTAGCAATAACATCGTGCATTTATCACATGGCAATGAAGTCCAAATCTTATACTAGTTGAAATGGCAATTAAAATATAGTAATCACCAGCCTTCAACCAAAGTTACTATCTTTTTTTCGTCTGTAGTTTTTATAGGCTGAGATATAATAATGCTTTTCAATGTGTCCGCATACTAAGATTCACAACATAAATAAGTTATGTAGCAGAAAGGCGGTTTCGTGCAAGTACAACACTGTTGCAGCACCCTTTCATGAAATGAAGTGCATACCAAGGTCCAAAAGCTAAATCCTTCCCCCCACCCCCATCCCCCAAACCCACAAGAAGATGAACTAAAAGAAAACTTTCAAAATGAGATTGACCACGGTTAAAAAGCATAAAAATATACCAATCTGAAGCTCCACTTAGAGATTCAATAAGATAGCTAAAAAGATGGTATTAATAATTAACTAAGCACAAAAAAGGGAAAAAACATGCTTCAAGTGGTACAAGTGATATGATCAGCTCAATGTCAAAGCCTATTTGAGCCTTCTTCATAAATTAGGAAATTTAATATTTAAACATAATCTTTTACGCTAGTTATATATCAAATCAAGTTCAAGAAGAACAAATGTTTGACTTGCCTCTATTTATATCCACTTGCAGTATTAGAGGTATATAAATTTTTTCTCTTTTTACCGGATTGGCTGTTACTTTCCGCATCAATTTTGGATTCAATTCCACAATTGCACCAGTCATAATAAGCAAATTTTAGTTCATATAAGACCAAAAAAACAATTTTTCTCTCTCTTCAAACTAATCAGGGCATTTCCACTATATCCTATGAATAAACCTTAACAAACTCAGAAAAACCAATCCTTTTATTAAAAAATCGATCCTGTAATCCATTTAACAGAGAAATCAAGATAATTTCGAAAATGAAAACAAGATTCAAAGGTACAAAGTTTGATTGAGCTGACCTGAGATACGGATCGTTGGCGGAACTTGGCGTTATCATAATGCACATCTTTCACCGAGTAAGGCAATGAATTCGACATCTCTAGATCAAGAAAAAACAAATTACAACCAACTTCAGATTCTCAATTATGCTCTGCCTTAAAGCAGACTCAAACTACAATCATACGCGTGTACATTTATCCACTATACTAAAGCGCGCGTATATAGAGAATGTTATTATACTCGCCCAGATGAGAATCGGTGTTGCGGGAATTCGGAGGTGGACAAAGATGGAAGACTCGTGCTTTTGATTCGTTGTGAAAGACTTGTGAGTGGTGGTCTTTGAGAAAAGGGCCAAAATAGTTACAAAACCAATTAAACAATAAATTATAAGAGAATTAACTATAATACCTGTTTAAAATAAAAATAGCCAACAAATATATGATATACCTATAATTTATATATAATATGTAAACATAATACTGGGTAGAAAAAGTAAATAGTGAATATGTCCGCTTATTTGTATAAATATTACTACCAAATTATATTAGAAAGCATAAACTAGTTAAATTATAAATTTTGATACATTAATGTTACAAAAGGAATCAAAGCATGAGAGGTAAATGTAATATTTTAATCTATAATGAGATTTGGAAAAGGTTTATGAAATTATTTATTTTTTATTTAAATAATATAGTGTTCGAAACTCAAAGAGAAAATTTTTATAATTTCACCATGCCCTTAGATCTCATATTCTCCAACTTGAAGCACTAATAATCAGCCTCCAACTATGAAAAGCGTTTAGTTTTATAGTATAAGTAAACAGATTCAATCGAAAACTAACAGGATCCGATTAATAGTAATAAGAGTGGTGTTGAAAATTGAGGCAATCTACTAATAGTACACATCCTCTTCTATATCTAGTGTTGAAAATTGAGGTAATCTACTAACAGAGTAGCAGTCCACGCCCAAATGGGGCCCTCTTTAAACCGTGGCCAATAAAGAAGAATTAACCTAAATAACCGTATACTCAACCGCTGAAATTAAAAATAGCAGATGATGTATAGTATATGCATATCCAAATTTAATAGTATGTATAGTCGCATAAAATCAGTGAATTATCTACGTATACCAACTAGGAAAAGTATCGGCTATTTTTATAAAGATCCTGTCAATAAATAGGGTAGGTTTTGGGACGTAAAAAATGGTAAAAATTGCATGGAGCGTCTTATTTGGTCGTTCTTTTTAACTTATACCCGTTTTATTTTTCTGTTTGCATCTGTACCCATTTTTTTTGTTAAAAGCATTTTAAAAAAACGATTTTATCCTTCTTTAATAAAAGACTATTGGCAAAGTTGTAGACTGCAGGGCAAAACTTTAGCATGTTTTGGTATGAAGTTTTAACAAATGAACTAAATAACTCCAGCATACATTAGAAAAAACTAATTAGAAAATTACATACTGCAAGACAAAAACTTAAGCATGTTTAGTCTCAAGTTTTAGCAAATGACCTAAATAACTTAAACATGCATTAGCAAAAACTCATTAGAAAATTATATACTGCAACACAAAAACTTAAGCATGTTTAGTCTGAAATTTTAGCAAATGAACTAAATAACTTAAGTATGTTTAGTCTGAAATTTTAGCAAATGAACTAAATAACTTAAGCATGTTTAGTCTGAAATTTTAGTAAATAAACTAAAAAATTTAAGCATATTTAGTCTGAAATTTTAGCAAATGAACTAAATAACTTAAGCATGTTTATTCTGAAATTTTAGCAAATGAACTAAAAAACTTAAGCATGTTTAGTCTAAAATTTTAGCAAATGAACTAAAAATTTCAGCATGTTTAGACTGAAGTTTCGGATAAAACTCATGACAAAACTGTAGACTACAGGATAAATAACTTCAGCATGCATTAGCATGAAGTTTTGCCTTCAATGTGAAACAACTTCATGCTATATTGGCATGAAGTTTTAGCTTCAAGGTGATAGGAGAGGAGGAGATCTCACGCGATTAATGTGTGATGCAGGTTTTACATCTTTTGTCAGGGGTGTAATTATCATATTATTACGGATTTTTTGTCAGCTGGCTACCAAATCAATAATTTTTTAAAATATGATACAGATTAAAAGATAGCACAAATATAGATTACGTCTGCAAATACCCCGAAAAAATGATTGTCATTAGAATATCTAGTGACTTGTTAATAAAGTATGAACGAATAAACAAAACGGTGAAGTTGAAACAAAATGTAACGGTAAAATATCTTATCGTTGATCACAAATCTCTCTGTTTGGTTTGTCATAATTGGAAATTCTAATGACAAACCATTTTAGAATCTATTGGACTCGGTCTCCTTACAAAGTCTAAAACCTCTTAAGGGGTAATTGAGTTGGTAACTCATTACAAACTTCTATTTAGTTTTATGACCATATCTTTTTTTTTAATACATGATAGATTTGTTTTTACACATAAATAATCTTTTTTTTGAAGGTAAGAGATCTAAAAAAGATATTTTTTTAAATTCAATATTGTAAAAGGCCATGAAGGCCTAAAACCTCGTAACTAAACCCTCCCCCCCACACACAAAAGAGGAGAAAACCTCCAATTTTTCTCGGTGGTCTTACCCCAAATCCGATCTAGTTTTACCTCTAAAAGGAAAACCTTAGACCCAGGGGCGGATTTACATTGGTCAATTATATGTATTAAAATGATAACGACATAATAATAAAGAGAAATTTTCAGAAATCACTATTGTTTAGTGGCTATTAATTTCATATACATAATTACTTTCTATACCTACTATTCAGTTGTTACGGTAGTGTATTCACATGTACAACAGCAAAACGCACCTAAAATCAGGGCAGTCCAGCTGTACGCGCATGTATTCACATGTATTCGCGCCATCTATTCATGAATACAACAGTAAAAAGCGCCTAAAATCAGGGCAGTCCAACTGTACGCGCATGTATTCACATGTATTCACGCTGCTGTATTCATCAATACAACAATAAAAATCGCCTAAAATCAGGGCAATCCAGCTGTACGCGCATGTATTCACATGTATTCGCACCATGTATTTGCAAAAACGCCTAAAATCATGGTAGTCCAGTTGTACGTGCATGTATTCACATGTATTCGCGCCATGTATTAATAAATACAGTAACGATAATCCCTTAAAAATAAGTATGTCCAGTTATCTAAGAGAGGAAAATCATAAATAGCATATTTCATGTCTCAATGGTAGTATATACCATAAAATACTTATTTTACTATAAAATATAAAAGGTAACTATAGAAAATAATATTTTAAAATGATTTTGATTTATAATAAATAAGGTATATTCATTTGCTATACGAGATAAAATTTTCAATAATAAATGGAGGAACACGTTCCTTTGGTCCAGCGAGAAAGATACTACTCCGTACATATTATTAGATAGGTGACAAGATCGAGTCCCCACTGTGTAGCTTGTTATTCCCGGTCAATATTGCTGTATTTATAAATATTAATTCTGCAAAATATAAGTTAACGTAATGAAACAATAATAATAAATTTGAGCCCACTGAATTCACAGTGTTTCCTTAAGGAATTTAATCCCCTCCTAGTACCCAAGGTAATGGATTATTTCCTCCCAGGATAGAACGAATAACACACTGGTGTAGCGGTACTTCAAACCCCAGTGTTTCGGCGAACACAAAGTTCGGTAGCAAATCACACTTACAGTTGCTTTGTTTGAAGTTAAAAAAACAATGCAGAACGAAGGAGTATATACTCAGAAAAACGTATGGAAGTTCTGAGAGGAAGGAGTGCAATGTATAGCCAATTTGTTGAGCGAATTGTATGTTGAGTTGAGTATCTTTCTTCAACATTTGCTGCTCATATATATAGCAGCCAAGAAGGAGTGCAAGACCAAACGTCCACCCTTCATGGTGGAGCAAGCATTACATGTTTGTGGAGCAAGCACTTCATGGTGGGAAGACCATTATCCGGCTGCCAAATTATCAATACACGGATTGGAAAATATCCGTTACAAATACGGATAATCTTACGTTAATATTTACTATTAACAAATAAATTTGGTCCAAAAAATTAATCAATCAATCGATCATTTGACCAAATCCAAATCCAAATCCAAATCCAAATCCGAAGTCGTAGCCGTAGCCGTAGCCGAAGCCGAGCCGAGCCGAGCGAGCGAGCGACGACGACGGCGCGAGGCTTGCTTTCTTCTTAACTCTTTAAGAGCTACAAGAAGAGCAATTATATATATACCCACCAAAAATGTCTTCCACTTCCAATATGGGACAATGTCTCATTGTTAAGAGGGGGAAACTTAAAATTTTACTCAAAATTTCATTTTTCCTCCATTTCCCATTCACCCTCATTTTAAGAATATTACATCTTAAAAATAAAACCTCAACAATCCCCCACATGAATGGGGAATGGCTATATCACGGAAGTATGCATGAAAAACTGTGTGATTTACAAGCAAGGATTAATTGCATCTGGATAAGTAGGTTTCCCTTTGAACTTTCCGTAGTAAACTTATGTCGGATATACTCGGTCAATCGGTAGATTTGATATCTTTGAACCGTCGATCTTTGGTGTATACCTAGACAACCATAAGTCACACAATCAACCCTTAACCGTCTTTGGTTCTCATTGTTGTGTTCGTTTCAGCCATGAACACCGCCTGGTTTCATAAGTGCGTAGAGAACTGGCCTTACAAAGTTCTCCTTGAAGCGGCTCACACTTCACACTTAAATAGGTGATTCCTAAACGTGTCATCCTGTAGATACACTATTTGATATACCCCGTATCAAATTTAGAAATCATTAAAAAGCCTTAATGCTTTATCCTTGGTACTGAACATTGTCTCATCACGAGAATGGACTAAAATTTTATTTGACAATGTTGAACCGTCATTAATGACTTTGTTTGATCTCTTTGAACCTAGATCTTGGGATCTCCAGTCTTCTAGGTAGAGTTACCGCCACAATGACTTGTTCTCGGCCATAGCCCCATTCCCCTTGATGATTTCTCAACTACCTCTCTAGTTAGGCCTTTTGTAAGTGGATCCGACACATTATCACTTGACTTTACATAGTCAATTGTGATAATTCCTCTAGAGAGTAATTGCCTAACGGTTTTATGTCTTCGTCGTATATGACGAGATTTACCGTTATACATGACGCTCCCAGCCCTTCCAATTGCCGCTTGACTATCACAATGTATGCATATTGGTGCCAACGGTTTGGGCCAAAATGGAATGTCTTCCAAGAAATTCCGGAGCCATTCAGCTTCTTCACCGGCTTTATCTAAGGCTATGAATTCAGCCTCCATTGTAGAGCGGGCAATACATGTTTGTTTGGACGACTTTCAAGATACCGCTCCTCCACCAATAGTGAATACATATCCACTCGTGGACTTAGAATCAGTTGAACCGGTGATCCAATTTGCATCACAGTATCCCTCAATCACCGCAGGGAAATTACTGTAGTGCAATTCAAAGTTCTAGGTATGTTCTAAATATCCCAAAACTCGTTTCATTGCCATCCAATGAGATTGGCCTGGATTGCTCGTATATCGACTCAGTTTACTTATAGCACAAGCTATGTCTGGTCGTGTACAATTCATGATATACATTAAGCATCCCAATACACGAGCATAATCCAATTGTGATATGCTTTGGCCTTTGTTCTTTGCTAATGCAAGATTCACGTCAATTGGAGTCTTTGCAACTTTAAAGCCCAAGTGCTTGAATTTTTCAAGTACTGTCTTAATATAATGAGATTGTGACAATGCCAGACCTTGAGGAGTCTTATTGATCTTAATTCCCAGAATTAAATCAGCAACTTAATTGTTGAGGTTCTATTTTTAAGATGTAATATTCTTAAAATGAGGGTGAATGGGAAATGGAGGGAAAATGAAATTTTGAGTAAAATTTTAAGTTTTCCCCTCTTAACAATGAGACATTGTCCCATATTGGAAGTGGAAGACATTTTTGGTGGGTATATATATAATTGCTCTTCTTGTAGCTCTTAAAGAGTTAAGAAGAAAGCAAGCCTCGCGTCGTCGTCGTCGTCGCTCGCTCGGCTCGGCTTCGGCTACGGCTACGGCTTCGGCTTCGGCTTCGGATTTGGATTTGGATTTGGTCAAATGATCGATTGATTGATTAATTTTTTGGACCAAATTTATTTGTTAATAGTAAATATTAACGTAAGATTATCCGTATTTGTAAACGGATATTTTCCAATCCGTGTATTGATAATTTGGCAGCCGGATAATGGTCTTCCCACCATGAAGTGCTTGCTCCACAAATATGAAGTGCTTGCTCCACAAATATGTAATGCTTGATCCACCATGAAGGGTGGACGTTTGGTCTTGCACTCCTTCTTGGCTGCTATATATATGAGCAGCAAATGTTGAAGAAAGATACTCAACTCAACATACAATTCGCTCAACAAATTGGCTATACATTGCACTCCTTCCTCTCAGAACTTCCATACGTTTTTCTGAGTATATACTCCTTCGTTCTGCATTGTTTTTTTAACTTCAAACAAAGCAACTGTAAGTGTGATTTGCTACCGAACTTTGTGTTCGCCGAAACACTGGGGTTTGAAGTACCGCTACACCAGTGTGTTATTCGTTCTATCCTGGGAGGAAATAATCCATTACCTTGGGTACTAGGAGGGGATTAAATTCCTTAAGGAAACACTGTGAATTCAGTGGGCTCGAATTTATTATTATTGTTTCATTACGTTAACTTATATTTTGCAGAATTAATATTTACAAATACAGCAATATTGACCGGGAATAACAATCTTAAGGAATTTAATATTTATTTCTGTACTTGTGTTATTCTTATTATTCTGCAAACTAAAACCTTTGTGGTTTGTGTACTCCCGTTTTGGAGAGTTAAGCCTTCGTGGCGTTTTGTTGGATATTAAAATCTACGTGATTTTTACTCCAGTTTGAAAACGTGTATTAAACGTTTGTTTGTGTCATTCTTTTACAGAAAAGATGATGACTGAAAACGAAAACCAAGCTGTTCCGATGGCGACTGCCAACGCAACGACAAGCCGAACACCGGCGTTGGCACCGGCAGAAAAACCCGGAAAATTTTCCGGGATTGATTTCAAACGCTGGCAGCAGAAGATGTTCTTCTACTTAACTACGTTATGTCTACAGAAGTTCATCAAGGAAGATGTTCCTGATCTGCCGGATAAAACTCCAGATAATGAACGCTTTCTCGTGATTGAAGCGTGGAAGCATTCTGATTTTTTATGCAAGAATTATATTCTTAGCGGACTGGATGATAATCTGTATAATGTATACAGTAGCATGGAGACATCCAAAGAATTGTGGAATGCGCTTGAAAAGAAATATAAGACTGAAGATGCCGGGATGAAGAAATTCGTTGCCGCAAAATTTCTGGACTACAAAATGATAGATAGCAAGTCTGTTATTACTCAAGTCCAGGAATTGCAAGTGATTATTCATGATCTACTTGCTGAAGGTCTTGTAATCAACGAAGCATTCCAAGTAGCAGCAATGATTGAGAAGTTGCCTCCGTTGTGGAAGGACTTCAAAAATTATTTGAAACACAAACGAAAGGAAATGTCCCTTGAAGATCTCATTGTTCGGTTGAG
This sequence comes from Nicotiana tomentosiformis, assembly GCF_000390325.3. Classification (NCBI taxonomy): domain Eukaryota; kingdom Viridiplantae; phylum Streptophyta; class Magnoliopsida; order Solanales; family Solanaceae; genus Nicotiana; species Nicotiana tomentosiformis. The sequence continues at coordinate 60,258,093 of NC_090813.1, read as the reverse complement.
AATCGAAGAGGACAATAAAGCTGCTGAAAGGAGAGGCCGTGGAAATTCAACAATAATGGGAGCAAATATTGTTGAAGCTAACAAAAAGAGGAAGAAGGCTTCTGGTCCGAAATACAACCCAAGCAAGAAGCGGTTCAGTGGAAACTGCTACAACTGTGGAAAAACCGGACACAAATCTACGGAGTGTCGTGCTCCGAAGAAAGACAAGAAAAGGGGTCAAGCAAACATGGTAGTAAACCATGATGATGTTGATAACTTGTGTGCCATGCTCTCTGAATGTAACTTGGTGGGAAATCCTAAACTGTGGTGGTTTGATTCAGGAGCCACTCGCCATGTTTGTGCAGTTAGAGAGGCTTTTGCTACCTATGCTCTTGCTGAACCCGGAGAGACAGTTTATATGGGAAATGCTTCAACAGCAAAAGTTGAAGGATATGGGAAGGTATTTCTAAAAATGACTTCTGGCAAGGTCATGACTTTGAACAATGTCCTTCATGTTCCCGAAATGAGAAAGAATTTAGTCTCTACTGGACTTCTTGTTAAGCACGGTTTTAAGTACGTTTTTGTATCCAACAAGGTTGTAATTAGTAAGAATGAAATATTTGTGGGAAAAGGTTACCTCACAGAGGGCCTTTTCAACCTAAATGTAATGGTTGTTGAAAATAATAATAATATTTCAGCTTCTTCTTACTTACTTGAGTCAAATGATTTATGGCATGTACGTTTGGGTCATGTCAATTATAAAACCTTGCGGAAAATGATTAACTTGGAAGTACTGCCCAAGTTTGAATGCGAAAAATCAAAATGTCAAATATGTGTGGAATGTAAGTATGTTAAACATCCTTATAAGTCAGTTGAAAGGAATTCAAATCCTTTAGACTTAATTCACACAGATATTTGTGACATGAAGTCAATACCATCTCGCGGTGGAAAGAAGTATTTCATAACTTTTATTGACGATGGTACTCGATATTGCTATGTTTACTTACTGAATAGTAAAGATGAAGCAATAGACGCATTCAGGCAATACAAAAATGAAGTTGAAACGCAACTTAACAAGAAAGTAAAAATGATAAGAAGTGATAGGGGTGGTGAATATGAATCTCCTTTTGAAGAAATATGTTTAGAATATGGAATTATTCATCAAACAACAGCCCTTACACGCCCCAATCTAATGGGATTGCGGAAAGAAAGAATCGCACATTAAAGGAGATGATGAATGCGTTGTTGATAAGTTCTGGTTTGCCACAGAACTTGTGGGGGGAAGCCATTCTTACGGCTAATCGAATATTAAATCGAGTGCCCCATAGCAAAACACAATCCATTCCTTATGAACAATGGAAAGGAAGGAAGCCCAACTTGAATTATTTTAAAGTGTGGGGGTGTTTGGCAAAAGTGCAAGTTCCTAAACCCAAAAGGGTAAAGATAGGACCGAAAACCGTTGATTGTGTTTTCATAGGATATGCGACAAATAGTAAAGCATATCGATTTCTGGTTCATAAATCAGAAAATCCCGACATTCATAATAATACGGTTATAGAATCAGATAATGCTGAGTTTTTTGAAAATATATATCCGTATAAAAAGGAATGTGAGTCGTTTGGTGAAGGATCTAAACGACCTCGGGAAGAAACAAAAGAAAGTACATGTAATCAGGAGAATCCAAGACGTAGTAAACGTCAAAGAACGTCTACTTCATTTGGACCAGATTTTGTGACTTTCTTATTGGAGAATGAGCCTCAAACATTTAAAGAAGCTATGACTTCTTCGGAATCATTGTTTTGGAAAGAGGCAGTCAATAGTGAAATAGAATCCATATTGAACAACCATACATGGGAATTGGTTGATCTTCCTCCTGGAAATAAACCTTTGGGTTCTAAATGGATTTTTAAGAGAAAAATCAAAGATGATGGCACTATTGATAAATTCAAGGCAAGGCTCGTAGTCAAAGGGTATAGACAACGAGAAGGTCTAGACTACTTTGATACATACTCTCCAGTTACAAGAATTACGTCCATACGGATGTTAGTAGCATTAGCTGCAGTGTATGGTCTTGAAATTCATCAAATGGATGTTAAGACGGCCTTCTTAAATGGAGAATTGGAGGAAGAAATTTACATGGAACAACCTGAAGGGTTTGTGGTTCCAGGTAAAGAAAAGAAGGTATGTAGACTTGTTAAGTCTCTTTACGGACTAAAACAAGCACCCAAACAATGGCATGCGAAATTTGACCAAACAATGTTGTCAAATGGTTTTAAGATAAATGAATGTGATAAATGCGTGTACATTAAAAATGTTCCAAATCACATAGTCATTGTTTGCCTATATGTGGATGATATGTTGATAATGAGTAATGACATTGCCAACATAAATGCTACTAAGCGTATGCTCAATAGCAAGTTTGATATGAAAGACTTGGGAGTTGCTGATTTAATTCTGGGAATTAAGATCAATAAGACTCCTCAAGGTCTGGCATTGTCACAATCTCATTATATTAAGACAGTACTTGAAAAATTCAAGCACTTGGGCTTTAAAGTTGCAAAGACTCCAATTGACGTGAATCTTGCATTAGCAAAGAACAAAGGCCAAAGCATATCACAATTGGATTATGCTCGTGTATTGGGATGCTTAATGTATATCATGAATTGTACACGACCAGACATAGCTTGTGCTATAAGTAAACTGAGTCGATATACGAGCAATCCAGGCCAATCTCATTGGATGGCAATGAAACGAGTTTTGGGATATTTAGAACATACCCAGAACTTTGAATTGCACTACAGTAATTTCCCTGCGGTGATTGAGGGATACTGTGATGCAAATTGGATCACCGGTTCAACTGATTCTAAGTCCACGAGTGGATATGTATTCACTATTGGTGGAGGAGCGGTATCTTGGAAGTCGTCCAAACAAACATGTATTGCCCGCTCTACAATGGAGGCTGAATTCATAGCCTTAGATAAAGCCGGTGAAGAAGCTGAATGGCTCCGGAATTTCTTGGAAGACATTCCATTTTGGCCCAAACCGTTGGCACCAATATGCATACATTGTGATAGTCAAGCGGCAATTGGAAGGGCTGGGAGCGTCATGTATAACGGTAAATCTCGTCATATACGACGAAGACATAAAACCGTTAGGCAATTACTCTCTAGAGGAATTATCACAATTGACTATGTAAAGTCAAGTGATAATGTGTCGGATCCACTTACAAAAGGCCTAACTAGAGAGGTAGTTGAGAAATCATCAAGGGGAATGGGGCTATGGCCGAGAACAAGTCATTGTGGCGGTAACTCTACCTAGAAGACTGGAGATCCCAAGATCTAGGTTCAAAGAGATCAAACAAAGTCATTAATGACGGTTCAACATTGTCAAATAAAATTTTAGTCCATTCTCGTGATGAGACAATGTTCAGTACCAAGGATAAAGCATTAAGGCTTTTTAATGATTTCTAAATTTGATACGGGGTATATCAAATAGTGTATCTACAGGATGACACGTTTAGGAATCACCTATTTAAGTGTGAAGTGTGAGCCGCTTCAAGGAGAACTTTGTAAGGCCAGTTCTCTACGCACTTATGAAACCAGGCGGTGTTCATGGCTGAAACGAACACAACAATGAGAACCAAAGACGGTTAAGGGTTGATTGTGTGACTTATGGTTGTCTAGGTATACACCAAAGATCGACGGTTCAAAGATATCAAATCTACCGATTGACCGAGTATATCCGACATAAGTTTACTACGGAAAGTTCAAAGGGAAACCTACTTATCCAGATGCAATTAATCCTTGCTTGTAAATCACACAGTTTTTCATGCATACTTCCGTGATATAGCCATTCCCCATTCATGTGGGGGATTGTTGAGGTTTTATTTTTAAGATGTAATATTCTTAAAATGAGGGTGAATGGGAAATGGAGGGAAAATGAAATTTTGAGTAAAATTTTAAGTTTCCCCCTCTTAACAATGAGACATTGTCCCATATTGGAAGTGGAAGACATTTTTGGTGGGTATATATATAATTGCTCTTCTTGTAGCTCTTAAAGAGTTAAGAAGAAAGCAAGCCTCGCGCCGTCGTCGTCGTCGCTCGCTCGGCTCGGCTTCGGCTACGGCTACGGCTTCGGCTTCGGCTTCGGCTTCGGCTTCGGATTTGGATTTGGATTTGGTCAAATGATCGATTGATTGATTAATTTTTTGGACCAAATTTATTTGTTAATAGTAAATATTAACGTAAGATTATCCGTATTTGTAAACGGATATTTTCCAATCCGTGTATTGATAATTTGGCAGCCGGATAATGGTCTTCCCACCATGAAGTGCTTGCTCCACAAATATGAAGTGCTTGCTCCACAAATATGTAATGCTTGATCCACCATGAAGGGTGGACGTTTGGTCTTGCACTCCTTCTTGGCTGCTATATATATGAGCAGCAAATGTTGAAGAAAGATACTCAACTCAACATACAATTCGCTCAACAAATTGGCTATACATTGCACTCCTTCCTCTCAGAACTTCCATACGTTTTTCTGAGTATATACTCCTTCGTTCTGCATTGTTTTTTAACTTCAAACAAAGCAACTGTAAGTGTGATTTGCTACCGAACTTTGTGTTCGCCGAAACACTGGGGTTTGAAGTACCGCTACACCAGTGTGTTATTCGTTCTATCCTGGGAGGAAATAATCCATTACCTTGGGTACTAGGAGGGGATTAAATTCCTTAAGGAAACACTGTGAATTCAGTGGGCTCGAATTTATTATTATTGTTTCATTACGTTAACTTATATTTTGCAGAATTAATATTTACAAATACAGCAATATTGACCGGGAATAACAATCTTAAGGAATTTAATATTTATTTCTGTATTTGTGTTATTCTTATTATTCTGCAAACTAAAACCTTTGTGGTTTGTGTACTCCCGTTTTGGAGAGTTAAGCCTTCGTGGCGTTTTGTTGGATATTAAAATCTACGTGATTTTTACTCCAGTTTGAAAACGTGTATTAAACGTTTGTTTGTGTCATTCTTTTACAGAAAAGATGATGACTGAAAACGAAAACCAAGCTGTTCCGATGGCGACTGCCAACGCAACGACAAGCCGAACACCGGCGTTGGCACCGGCAGAAAAACCCGGAAAATTTTCCGGGATTGATTTCAAACGCTGGCAGCAGAAGATGTTCTTCTACTTAACTACGTTATGTCTACAGAAGTTCATCAAGGAAGATGTTCCTGATCTGCCGGATAAAACTCCAGATAATGAACGCTTTCTCGTGATTGAAGCGTGGAAGCATTCTGATTTTTTATGCAAGAATTATATTCTTAGCGGACTGGATGATAATCTGTATAATGTATACAGTAGCATGGAGACATCCAAAGAATTGTGGAATGCGCTTGAAAAGAAATATAAGACTGAAGATGCCGGGATGAAGAAATTCGTTGCCGCAAAATTTCTGGACTACAAAATGATAGATAGCAAGTCTGTTATTACTCAAGTCCAGGAATTGCAAGTGATTATTCATGATCTACTTGCTGAAGGTCTTGTAATCAACGAAGCATTCCAAGTAGCAGCAATGATTGAGAAGTTGCCTCCGTTGTGGAAGGACTTCAAAAATTATTTGAAACACAAACGAAAGGAAATGTCCCTTGAAGATCTCATTGTTCGGTTGAGAATCGAAGAGGACAATAAAGCTGCTGAAAGGAGAGGCCGTGGAAATTCAACAATAATGGGAGCAAATATTGTTGAAGCTAACAAAAAGAGGAAGAAGGCTTCTGGTCCGAAATACAACCCAAGCAAGAAGCGGTTCAGTGGAAACTGCTACAACTGTGGAAAAACCGGACACAAATCTACGGAGTGTCGTGCTCCGAAGAAAGACAAGAAAAGGGGTCAAGCAAACATGGTAGTAAACCATGATGATGTTGATAACTTGTGTGCCATGCTCTCTGAATGTAACTTGGTGGGAAATCCTAAACTGTGGTGGTTTGATTCAGGAGCCACTCGCCATGTTTGTGCAGTTAGAGAGGCTTTTGCTACCTATGCTCTTGCTGAACCCGGAGAGACAGTTTATATGGGAAATGCTTCAACAGCAAAAGTTGAAGGATATGGGAAGGTATTTCTAAAAATGACTTCTGGCAAGGTCATGACTTTGAACAATGTCCTTCATGTTCCCGAAATGAGAAAGAATTTAGTCTCTACTGGACTTCTTGTTAAGCACGGTTTTAAGTGCGTTTTTGTATCCAACAAGGTTGTAATTAGTAAGAATGGAATATTTGTGGGAAAAGGTTACCTCACCGAGGGCCTTTTCAATCTAAATGTAATGGTTGTTGAAAATAATAATAATATTTCAGCTTCTTCTTACTTACTTGAGTCAAATGATTTATGGCATGTACGTTTGGGTCATGTCAATTATAAAACCTTGCGGAAAATGATTAACTTGGAAGTACTGCCCAAGTTTGAATGCGAAAAATCAAAATGTCAAATATGTGTGGAATGTAAGTATGTTAAACATCCTTATAAGTCAGTTGAAAGGAATTCAAATCCTTTAGACTTAATTCACACAGATATTTGTGACATGAAGTCAATACCATCTCGCGGTGGAAAGAAGTATTTCATAACTTTTATTGACGATGGTACTCGATATTGCTATGTTTACTTACTGAATAGTAAAGATGAAGCAATAGACGCATTCAGGCAATACAAAAATGAAGTTGAAACGCAACTTAACAAGAAAGTAAAAATGATAAGAAGTGATAGGGGTGGTGAATATGAATCTCCTTTTGAAGAAATATGTTTAGAATATGGAATTATTCATCAAACAACAGCCCCTTACACGCCCCAATCTAATGGGATTGCGGAAAGAAAGAATCGCACATTAAAGGAGATGATGAATGCGTTGTTGATAAGTTCTGGTTTGCCACAGAACTTGTGGGGGGAAGCCATTCTTACGGCTAATCGAATATTAAATCGAGTGCCCCATAGCAAAACACAATCCATTCCTTATGAACAATGGAAAGGAAGGAAGCCCAACTTGAATTATTTTAAAGTGTGGGGGTGTTTGGCAAAAGTGCAAGTTCCTAAACCCAAAAGGGTAAAGATAGGACCGAAAACCGTTGATTGTGTTTTCATAGGATATGCGACAAATAGTAAAGCATATCGATTTCTGGTTCATAAATCAGAAAATCCCGACATTCATAATAATACGGTTATAGAATCAGATAATGCTGAGTTTTTTGAAAATATATATCCGTATAAAAAGGAATGTGAGTCGTTTGGTGAAGGATCTAAACGACCTCGGGAAGAAACAAAAGAAAGTACATGTAATCAGGAGAATCCAAGACGTAGTAAACGTCAAAGAACGTCTACTTCATTTGGACCAGATTTTGTGACTTTCTTATTGGAGAATGAGCCTCAAACATTTAAAGAAGCTATGACTTCTTCGGAATCATTGTTTTGGAAAGAGGCAGTCAATAGTGAAATAGAATCCATATTGAACAACCATACATGGGAATTGGTTGATCTTCCTCCTGAAAATAAACCTTTGGGTTCTAAATGGATTTTTAAGAGAAAAATCAAAGATGATGGCACTATTGATAAATTCAAGGCAAGGCTCGTAGTCAAAGGGTATAGACAACGAGAAGGTCTAGACTACTTTGATACATACTCTCCAGTTACAAGAATTACGTCCATACGGATGTTAGTAGCATTAGCTGCAGTGTATGGTCTTGAAATTCATCAAATGGATGTTAAGACGGCCTTCTTAAATGGAGAGTTGGAGGAAGAAATTTACATGGAACAACCTGAAGGGTTTGTGGTTCCAGGTAAAGAAAAGAAGGTATGTAGACTTGTTAAGTCTCTTTACGGACTAAAACAAGCACCCAAACAATGGCATGCGAAATTTGACCAAACAATGTTGTCAAATGGTTTTAAGATAAATGAATGTGATAAATGCGTGTACATTAAAAATGTTCCAAATCACATAGTCATTGTTTGCCTATATGTGGATGATATGTTGATAATGAGTAATGACATTGCCAACATAAATGCTACTAAGCGTATGCTCAATAGCAAGTTTGATATGAAAGACTTGGGAGTTGCTGATTTAATTCTGGGAATTAAGATCAATAAGACTCCTCAAGGTCTGGCATTGTCACAATCTCATTATATTAAGACAGTACTTGAAAAATTCAAGCACTTGGGCTTTAAAGTTGCAAAGACTCCAATTGACGTGAATCTTGCATTAGCAAAGAACAAAGGCCAAAGCATATCACAATTGGATTATGCTCGTGTATTGGGATGCTTAATGTATATCATGAATTGTACACGACCAGACATAGCTTGTGCTATAAGTAAACTGAGTCGATATACGAGCAATCCAGGCCAATCTCATTGGATGGCAATGAAACGAGTTTTGGGATATTTAGAACATACCCAGAACTTTGAATTGCACTACAGTAATTTCCATGCGGTGATTGAGGGATACTGTGATGCAAATTGGATCACCGGTTCAACTGATTCTAAGTCCACGAGTGGATATGTATTCACTATTGGTGGAGGAGCGGTATCTTGAAAGTCGTCCAAACAAACATGTATTGCCCGCTCTACAATGGAGGCTGAATTTATAGCCTTAGATAAAGCCGGTGAAGAAGCTGAATGGCTCCGGAATTTCTTGGAAGACATTCCATTTTGGCCCAAACCGTTGGCACCAATATGCATACGTTGTGATATTCAAGCGGCAATTGGAAGGGCTGGGAGCGTCATGTATAACGGTAAATCTCGTCATATACGACGAAGACATAAAACCATTAGGCAATTACTCTCTAGAGGAATTATCACAATTGACTATGTAAAGTCAAGTGATAATGTGTCGGATCCACTTACAAAAGGCCTAACTAGAGAGGTAGTTGAGAAATCATCAAGGGGAATGGGGCTATGGCCGAGAACAAGTCATTGTGGCGGTAACTCTACCTAGAAGACTGGAGATCCCAAGATCTAGGTTCAAAGAGATCAAACAAAGTCATTAATGACGGTTCAACATTGTCAAATAAAATTTTAGTCCATTCTCGTGATGAGACAATGTTCAGTACCAAGGATAAAGCATTAAGGCTTTTTAATGATTTCTAAATTTGATACGGGGTATATCAAATAGTGTATCTACAGGATGACACGTTTAGGAATCACCTATTTAAGTGTGAAGTGTGAGCCGCTTCAAGGAGAACTTTGTAAGGCCAGTTCTCTACGCACTTATGAAACCAGGCGGTGTTCATGGCTGAAACGAACACAACAATGAGAACCAAAGACGGTTAAGGGTTGATTGTGTGACTTATGGTTGTCTAGGTATACACCAAAGATCGACGGTTCAAAGATATCAAATCTACCGATTGACCGAGTATATCCGACATAAGTTTACTACGGAAAGTTCAAAGGGAAACCTACTTATCCAGATGCAATTAATCCTTGCTTGTAAATCACACAGTTTTTCATGCATACTTCCGTGATATAGCCATTCCCCATTCATGTGGGGGATTGTTGAGGTTTTATTTTTAAGATGTAATATTCTTAAAATGAGGGTGAATGGGAAATGGAGGGAAAATGAAATTTTGAGTAAAATTTTAAGTTTCCCCCTCTTAACAATGAGACATTGTCCCATATTGGAAGTGGAAGACATTTTTGGTGGGTATATATATAATTGCTCTTCTTGTAGCTCTTAAAGAGTTAAGAAGAAAGCAAGCCTCGCGCCGTCGTCGTCGTCGCTCGCTCGGCTCGGCTTCGGCTACGGCTACGGCTTCGGCTTCGGCTTCGGATTTGGATTTGGATTTGGATTTGGTCAAATGATCGATTGATTGATTAATTTTTTGGACCAAATTTATTTGTTAATAGTAAATATTAACGTAAGATTATCCGTATTTGTAAACGGATATTTTCCAATCCGTGTATTGATAATTTGGCAGCCGGATAATGGTCTTCCCACCATGAAGTGCTTGCTCCACAAATATGAAGTGCTTGCTCCACAAATATGTAATGCTTGATCCACCATGAAGGGTGGACGTTTGGTCTTGCACTCCTTCTTGGCTGCTATATATATATGAGCAGCAAATGTTGAAGAAATACAAAAACTCAACATACAATTCGCTCAACAAATTGGCTATACATTGCACTCCTTCCTCTCAGAACTTCCATACGTTTTTCTGAGTATATACTCCTTCGTTCTGCATTGTTTTTTAACTTCAAACAAAGCAACTGTAAGTGTGATTTGCTACCGAACTTTGTGTTCGCCGAAACACTGGGGTTTGAAGTACCGCTACACCAGTGTGTTATTCGTTCTATCCTGGGAGGAAATAATCCATTACCTTGGGTACTAGGAGGGGATTAAATTCCTTAAGGAAACACTGTGAATTCAGTGGGCTCGAATTTATTATTATTGTTTCATTACGTTAACTTATATTTTGCAGAATTAATATTTACAAATACAGCAATATTGACCGGGAATGTCAATATTGCTGTATTTGTAAATATTAATTCTGCAAAATATAAGTTAACGTAATGAAACAATAATAATAAATTCGAGCCCACTGAATTCACAGTGTTTCCTTAAGGAATTTAATCCCCTCCTAGTACCCAAGGTAATGGATTATTTCCTCCCAGGATAGAACGAATAACACACTGGTGTAGCGGTACTTCAAACCCCAGTGTTTCGGCGAACACAAAGTTCGGTAGCAAATCACACTTACAGTTGCTTTGTTTGAAGTTAAAAAACAATGCAGAACGAAGGAGTATATACTCAGAAAAATGTATGGAAGTTCTGAGAGGAAGGAGTGCAATGTATAGCCAATTTGTTGAGCAAATTGTATGTTGAGTTGAGTATTTCTTCAACATTTGCTGCTCATATATATAGCAGCCAAGAAGGAGTGCAAGACCAAACGTCCACCCTTCATGGTGGAGCAAGCATTACATGTTTGTGGAGCAAGCACTTCATGGTGGGAAGACCATTATCCGGCTGCCAAATTATCAATACACGGATTGAAAAATATCCGTTACAAATACGGATAATCTTACGTTAATATTTACTATTAACAAATAAATTTGGTCCAAAAAATTAATCAATCAATCGATCATTTGACCAAATCCAAATCCAAATCTAAATCCGAAGCCGAAGCCGTAGCCGTAGCCGTAGCCGAAGCTGAGCCGAGTGAGCGAGCGACGACGACGGCGCGAGGCTTGCTTTCTTCTTAACTCTTTAAGAGCTACAAGAAGAGCAATTATATATATACCCACCAAAAATGTCTTCCACTTTCAATATGGGACAATGTCTCATTGTTAAGAGGGGGAAACTTAAAATTTTACTCAAAATTTTATTTTTCCTCCATTTCCCATTCACCCTCATTTTAAGAATATTACATCTTAAAAATAAAACCTCAACATAGCTTGGCTTCTTTTTCCTTTTTGCAAAAGACTCAATATATCAATCTTGCTAATTACGGTCATTTTACTTGCTAGTGACTAAGGTTTAACTTTATTTATTTATTACTTTCTTTTTTTGAAATTTCAATTACCTTTTTCTTCCCGCCGTTCTCTAGCTGAGGATCTATCGAAAATAGTCTCTCTATCCTTCTAGGGTTAAGGGTAATTATAGCGATTTGGGATCAAATCCCTAACCCTAACTAATTGTAGGTGAGTATCTGAGAGAGAGAGAATTGGGAAGAGACTTGTCTCTAATATCTATTAAAATAAAAAACTTACACAAAATATTTGTTCTCTTCTACTTATATACATGTGTTGTATCTAACTGACTATTCTAACTAATTGACTAAGCATACAACTAAAATAATTAGCAATGCCAGCTATCACTTGATACAGCTGTCACTTGATCACAACTCCATTCTTATTACTCCCCCTCAAGCTGGTGGGTATGAAGACATCAAGGACACCCAACTTGGACACTAAAAATTCATGTTGTGGTCTGTACATCCCCTTTGTCATAATATCTGCTTGTTGGTCTTTTGTACCCAGAAAATGTGTTCTGATTAGGCCACTCTGTATCTTCTCCCTTATAAAATGGCAGTCAATCTCTATATGCTTTGTTTTTTCATGATACACCGGATTAGATGTTATTTGCAATACTGCCTTACTGTCACTAAAAAGATCAACTAGTAAGTGTAGTTTCTCACCCAATTCTTCAAACACCCCCACAATCCATATTACCTTTGACAAAGTAGATGCCATACTTCTATATTTTGCTTCCGCTGAACTTCTAGAGACTGTCGTTTGCTTCTTAGATTTTCAAGATATAAGAGAATCTACATGCTTTATTAGAAATTCAGTGACTAATTTTCTGGTAGTAGGACATGATACTCAATCTGCATCACAATATGCTTTTAAGTCTCAAGATTTATTGTTGCTCATGAGAATTCCAAGTCCAGGCTGCCTCTTTGTGTATCTTACAACCCTTAGTGTTGCATTCATATGTGACCTTTTGGGCTGATGCATAAATTGACTTAAAGTCTAGGCAGCAAAACTTATGTCTGCCTGGTCAGTGTTAGGTACAGTAATCTCCCTATCAACCTCTGATAAATTCCTTTATCATGCATGACTTCATCATCTGTCAACCCTTCTACTTCACTCACTTCTGGAGTTGTCAGCTTTACATTACTATTAAGAGGTGTCCATGCTGGTTTAGAGCCAGTCAGTCACATGTCTACGATTAACTCTAGAGAATACTTTCGTTGGTTCATCAGTATTTCTCTTGCTGATCTACTGAACTCTATTCCCAGAAAATATTTTAAGTTTCCCAAGTCTTTCATCTTAAAAGTTTTGTGCAAATCTGGTTTGGTTTGTTTAATCAAGTTGAGATTGTTTCCTGCTATCAATATATCATCAACATACACCAAGATCACTATAATGTGATTGGCAACTTTCTTGATGAACAAAGAGTGATCCAGATTACTTTGTGTGAAACCTGACCTCAGTAATACTTCTGTTAATTTCATATTCCATTGCCTACTTGCCTGCTTTAGGCCATATAAGGATTTTACTAGCCTGCAGACCTTTTCATTATTCCCCCTGGCTAGTAAAGCCTTTTGGAAGAGACATGTATACTTCGTCATGTAAGTTACCTTGTAGGAAGTCATTATACACGTCCATCTGGTGTATATGTCAATTTGAAGCAGAAGCTATCGACAAAACAATCCTGACTGTAATAATTTTTACTACGGGTGAAAATATCTCATGGTAGTCGAGGCCCTCTTGCTGGTTGTACCCTTTAGAAACTCGTCTCGCTTTCTATCATTCAACTTCTCCATTTTCTTTGAACTTCACTTTATAAAATCATTTACATCCGATGGGGTCTTCCCTGATGGCAAGGGAACTAATTCCCAAGTTTATTGTCTTTTAATGCCTTTATTTCATCCTTCATAGCTGCAATCCACTTTGGATTAGTGCAAGCTTCTTTGTAGGTGTTGGGCTCAACTACACAAGAGAAGGCTTGCAAGTAATTTTGATATGCTGAGGACATGTTGGCATAGGAAATGCTGTCAGAAAGTGGGTAGGCACACTTAGTGGATGTTGTTGTAGTAATATAGTCAGACATCCAGATAGGATCCCTCTTTTCTCTAGTAGACTTCCTCAGACCTTTAACATTTTCACATGGAATTGGATTAGCTTGGGATTGCACACTAGTATCATGCTGGGCAACATCATGCTGTAGAATAACTTCTTCCAAGATAGTATCATCTGCTTCTCCAAACCGATCAAGAGTTTTTGCAATAGGATGAGTTGAGTCTAATGCACTGACGAGTCAAGCTCAGTTGAGTCTGAGCCTGTTCCTGAAATAGGATCTGCTCCTTGATCATGTTTTGTAGGACCTGTATCCTCATCTGGTGAAGCTGTTTGTATAATATCACTTCCCAAGTCATCAAGGGAAATCCTTGTATCAACATCTAGAAACAAATGTTTGGATGGATTCTGTATTTGGAATGGGAATACATTTTCCCTGAATACCACATCCCTTGAGATAAAGAATGAGTGATCACTCAAATTGTAGAGAATATATCCCTTTGTAACATGCCGTCGATGAACCCTAACTTATTCCGGCCAATGATCGTTATTCTCATCGCACGACTCCACACAGAGTAATTTTCCGATCCTCGCAGTTGGAGAGAAATGAGTACAGCTCCAGAATTATCAATTGAGTTCAGGAACAATGGATGGTTGTGGCTCAACTTCTCCAACAGCTCATTATCAACTTCCGCCATTATTGAATTATTTGCAGGTCTCAATCGAATTGAATCGCCACACTAGTGGTCGCAATGCTCTGATACCATATAGCAATTTGGGATCAAATCCCTAACCCTAACTAATTGTAGGTGAGTATCTGAGAGAGAGAGTGAGAGAGAGAATTGGGAAGAGACTTGTCTCAATTATCTATTAAAATAAAAAACTTACACAAAATATCTGTTCTCTTCTACTTATATACATATGTTGTGTCTAACCGACTATTCTAACTAATTGACTAAGCATACAACTAAAATAATTAACAATGCCAGCACAATGCCAGTTGTCACTTGATACAGCTGTCACTTGATCACAACTCCATTCTTATTAGTAAAGTTGCGTACATTTTACCCTCCGCAGACCCTACTTGTGGGAAATCACTGGGTTTATTATTGTTGTTGTTCTTGTTGTTGTTTCTTTTTTTGAAATATTTATCCCTTTTTTGTTTTTGTTTTTGAATGTTAATGACAATTACGTTATTGCATTTAATTGACTTTTTATTTATACAATCTTCTTACAATGATTTATTTATGTGTTCATTCATTTAAATGTGACACCGCTTGCAAAAAAGTCTGAGTACGCCACTGCTTAGACCCACATCATATTCAATAATTGGTAAAAGGGGTGGTTCGATAATTTCATTTTTTTTTTATATTTCTTCAAATATTGATTTTTATGCCAATATAGAAATATGGTTATCTTTATGTTATTACATGTTTAGCATGTGATATATGTTTTTTTTATTGTTTGAACTTTACCGTAATATGGTTAGAAATTACGTAATATTTAGTATTTATGGTTGTGAAATTGGACGTTATAAGATTGTTAAATATTAGAGTAATGTGACTATAGTTATTTGATATGTTATTTATAAAACTTGTGATGTTAATTATATTGTCGTTAAATCGTAATTTATTATCTGAATTGCAATCGTTTAGTTTTAATAGTTGGATTGTATATGTTACAGTTGCAGGTGACATTGCAACTTTAGAGAGAGAGAGAGAGTTAATTGTCGTTGATTCTTTAGTATAGTTGAATTATTATTGTCACAACCCAAATTAACCCTCCGTAAAGTGTCGTGATGACACCTAGTCTTTACGACTAGGTAAGCCTAACATTTGCGAAAAATATAAAGAAAACACAACATTTTTAAGATAAACAGTATATTTTAAATAGCCAAGAGTAGTACCACTCCGCATACACAAAATAATTTTCCAAGACCCGAAATATCACTAAGTCACAAGCTGCTATAATCTATATAGTTCTATATAAAAGTTTAAAGATAATAAGTAAAATCTCTACACGAGGGAGTAGAAGGGGACTCCGAAGATCTGCGAACGCAAGCAGAGGTACCTTGAAATCTCCTAGAATCAGCAGCACGTACTAACCCCGAGGCTGATAGCTCGCACCTGGATCTGCACACGAAAACATGTGCAGGGAAGGGCATAAGTACACCACAATGGTACCCAGTAAGTGCCAAGCCTAACCTCGGTCGAGTAGTGACGAAGTCAGGTCAAGGCCCTACCAGACCAAATATAATAAATTAAACAGTAAAAGATATAAGTAGAATTTACGGTAACACAGTTAAAGAAATTCTCGAAAATTTAACAGTTAAGGGAGCCCTCGGCTCAAAACAAGGTAAACACAGTGGGAAATCTCTCGGGATACCGTCCCATAGTTTTAAATGAATATGCAGTACAGGGGGATCTCCCGAAATACGTCCGTAGTCCCAAAGTAAATATGCAGTGCTGGGGGATCTCCCGGAATACGTCCGTAGTCCCAAAGTAAATATGCAGTACAGGGGGATCTCCTGGAATACGTCTGTAGTCCCAAAGTAAATATGCAGTACAGGGGAATCTCCCGGAATACGTCCGTATTCCCAATTTAAATATACAACGCAAGATGAAATGACAGGTATGACATCGAGTTATACAGTTTATACTACACACAGATAAGGCAAATAAGGACTTAACTGAACATAACGCACAAAATGTCAATTAGGCAGTTAAAACACGTAAGTATGCTTTTCTAGTCTAAACTACACAATTAAACATATTAGTACAATTAATAAGAGAAGCAATTTATGATTTAAAAGGTTAAACAAGATTTTTGCAATAATAGCCCGTGTACGTACTCGTCACCTCACGTACACGGCGCCCACACACCAAATAATATCAAGATATCTTAAGGGGAAAGTCTCCAACACAAGGTTAGGCAAGCCACTTACCTCAAACCGCTCAAATCAACTTGATATCACGTTCTTGCCACGAGTATCCGACTCTAAATGGCCCGAATCTATTCAAAATAGTACAATACCATCAATACGCGCTAATGGAATAAATCCCACAAGAAAAACTATAAAATTAGGCCAAAACCCGAAATTGGCTCAAACCCGCCCCCGGGGCCCACGTCTCGAAACCCGACAAAATTCACAAAATTAGAAAGCGCATTCACTCATGAGTCTAACCATATCAAATTTACTAAAATCCGACACCAAATGGTCCTCCAATCCACAATTCAAACTCTCAAATCCCTAGTCTCCAACTTTCAATTTTTACCTTAAATACACATTAACTAGGTGGAAAAATATATGGCAAGGAAAGATTATTGACCAAAAATAAGCACAAGGAACTTACCTCACGAAATGCCTCGAATATTCTCTCAAAAATCGCCCCAACCCGAGTTTGCAAAGCCAAAAATGATAAAAATCGCGATGGTTTTAATCACTGCCCAGGTATTTCCGCACCTGCGGAACCTGGGCTCGCACCTGCGGGTGCGCTTGTGCGGAAAACGTGCGCATCTGCGCAACTCACTTACCCCCTCTGCCTTCGCACCTGCGATGAAAGGGCCGCATCTGCGCCCTTGCGCCTGCGGAGTCCCTTCCGCTTCTGCGCATCTTGCGCATGTGCGAACATCCTTGCGCATTTGCGGGCATCGCAGATGCGGAAACTTCCTCGCACCTGCGACCCCCAAGCCAACTCTCGATTTATCACATCTGCTCTTCCATCTCCGCATGTGCGGCTCGCGCACCTGCGGTCTCTTTTCCGCAGGTGCGAAAACACCAGAACCAGCAAAGTTTAGAAATTCCTCTAAGTCTAAGTTTTCACCCGTTAAGCATCTGAAACACACCCGAGGCCCCCGGGACCTCAACCAAACATACCAACCAATCCTAAAACACCTTACAAACTTAGTCGAGCCTTTAAACCACGTCGAACAACACCAAAATCATGAATTAAATCACAGATTCAAACCTAAGAATTTAAAGTTTTCCAAATTCTACAAACGACGCCGAACCACATCAAATCTAGTCCGAATGACCTCAAATTTTACACACAGGTCACATATGACATTAAGAACCTACAACCACTTTTGGAATTCCATTCCGAGCTCGATATCAAAATTTCCACTATCGACCGACATCGCCGAAAAACTAGCTTCCGCCAATTCAACCCTAAATCTACTACAGACCCCCAAAACACATTCCGGACATGCTCCTAAACCCAAAATCACCTAACGGAGCTAACGGAACCAATAGAATTTCATTCCGGAGTCGTCTTCACATAGTTATGACTACGGTCCAAATCCTAAGGCTTAAGCTCTCATTTAGGGACTAAGTGTCCCAAAACACTACGAAACTCAAAACCAATCATCCTGGCAAGTCACAATTGCAGAAAAAGATTTGGAGGAGACAGTTAATAGGGGATCGGGGCTATTACTCTCAAAATGATCGGCCGGGTCGTTACATCCTCCCCCTCTTAAAACAATCGATCGTCCTCGAATGAGTATAAAGACATACCTGAAACTGTGAAAAGATGACGGTATTGGCTGCGCATACCTTGCTCGGTCTCCCAAGTCGCCTCCTCGACCGGCTGACCCCTCCACTGGACCTTTACTGTAGCAATATTCTTTGACATGAGCTTTCCGACCTGCCTGTCCAAAATGGCTACTGGCTCTTCAACATAAGATAGATCTTTGTCCAACTAGACAGAGCTGAAATCCAATACATGAGTTGGATCACCATGATACTTCCGGAGCATAGACACGTGGAATACCGGGTGAACTCCTGCTAGGCTGGGAGGCAAGGCAAGCTCATAAGCAACCTCCCCAACTCGCCGCAATATCTCAAAAGGATCAATGACCCTCGGGCTCAGCTTTCCCTTCTTCCCGAACCTCATGACACCCTTCATAGGCGATACCCGAAGCAAGACCCGCTCACCAACCATAAACGCCAAATCACGAACCTTACGGTCTGCATAACTCTTCTGCCTAGACTAGGCTGTGCGAAGTCACTCCTGAATCACCTTCACCTTATCCAGGGAATCCTGGACCAAATCTGTACCCAACAATCGGGCCTCGCCCGGCTCAAACCATCCCACTAGGGACCGGCACCGCCTACCATACAAAACCTCATACGGTGCCATCTGAATGCTGGACTGATAACTGTTGTTGTAAGCGAACTTTGCAAGTGGAAAGTATCGGTCCCATGACCCTCCAAACTCCATCACACAGGCACAGAGCATATCCTCAAGAATCTGAATTGTGCGCTCGGACTGCCCGTCCGTCTGAGGGTGAAAGGTTGTGCTCAACTCCACCCTAGTACCCAACTCCTGTTGTACGGCTCTCCAAAACCGTGATGTGAACTGTGTACCTCTGTCTGAAATGATGGATACTGGAATACCATGAAGGCGGACAATCTCTCTGATATAAATCTCAGCCAACCTCTCCGAAGAGTATGTAGTCAGCATCGGAATGAAATGGGCTGACTTGGTCAGCCGATCCACGATCACCCAAATAGCATCAAACTTTCTCAAAGTCCGAGGAAGTCCAACCACAAAGTCCATGGTGATCCGCTCCCACTTCCACTCTGGGATCTCTAACCTCTTAAGTAATCCACCCGGTCTCTGATGCTTATATTTAACCTGCTGACAGTTGAGACACTTGGCCACAAACCCAACTATGTCCTTTTTTATTCTTCTCCACCAATAGTGCTGCCTCAAGTCCTGGTACATCTTCGCAGCACCCGGATGAATGGAGTACCGCGAGCTATGGGCCTCCTCAAGAATCAACTCCTGAAGCCCATCTACATTGGGCACACAGATCCGACCCTGCATCCTCATCACACCGTCATCACAAATAGTCACATCTCTGGCATCACCTCGCCAAACCCTATCCTGAAGAACTAGAAGATGAGAATCATCATACTGGCGCTCCCTGACACGATCATAAAGAGAAGACCGAGCAACCACACAAGCTAATACCCCGCTAGGCTCTGAAATATCCAATCTCACGAACTGGTTGGCTAAGACCTGAACATCCAAGGCTAAGAGCCTCTCAGCTGCCAGAAGATATGCCAAGCTCCCCAAACTCTCTGCCCGGCGACTCAAGGCATCGGCCACTACATTGGCCTTCCCTGGGTGGTATAATATAGTGATATCATAGTTTTTAAGTAGCTCCAACCACCTCCGCTGACGCAAATTAAGGTCCTTCTGCCTGGAAAAGTACTGCAAACTCTGGTGATCAGTGTAAATCTCACAGGGAACACCGTACAAATAATGATGTCAGATCTTCAGGGCGTGAACAATAGCTGCTAATTCGAGATCATGAACTGGATAATTCTTCTCATGCACCTTCAACTGTCTAGACGCGTAGGAAATCACCCTACCGTCCTGCATCAATACCGCTCCAAGGCCAATCCTCGAGGCATCACAATAGACAGTGTATGACCCTGAACCTGTAGCCAATACTAATACTGGGGTTGTAGTCAAAGCTGTCTTGAGCTTCTGAAAGCTCTGCTCACACTCCTCGATCCACCTGAACAGAGTACCCTTCTGGGTCAGCCTGGTCATAGGTGCTGCAATGGATGAAAATCCCTCCCCAAAGCGACGGTAATATCCCGCCAAACTAAGGAAACTGCGGATCTCCATAGCTGATGACGGTCTAGGCCAACTCTGCACTGCCTCCACCTTCTTCGGATCTACCTTGATCCTATCACAAGACACTATGTGGCCCAAGAATGCCACTGAATCAAGCCAGAATTCACACTTAGAAAATTTTGCATACAACCTCTTCTCCCTCAAAGTCTGAAGCACTATCCTCAGGTGCTGCTCATGATCTTCCTGAGTCCAGGAATATACCAGGATGTCATCAATAAACACAATGACGAAGGAATCAAGATAAGGCCGGAATACACTGTGCATCAAATGCATAAAGGCTGCTGAGGCATTGGTCAGCCCAAATGACATGACAAGAAACTCATAGTGACCATATTTGGTCCTAAAAGTAGTCTTCGAGATATCTGGCTCCCGAATCTTCAACTGATGATAGCCAGAACGCAAGTCAATCTTGGAAAACACCCTGGCACCCTGTAACTGATCAAATAAATCATCAATGCGAGGCAAAGGATACTTGTTCTTCATTGTAACCTTGTTCAATTGCCGATAATCAATACACATACGCATAGAACCATCCTTCTTCTTTACAAATAAAACCGGAGCATCCCAAGGTGATACACTGGGCCGAATGAAGCCCTTATCAAGCAACTCCTGCAACTGCTCCTTCATCCTTTAATTCAGGAGGAGCAATACGATATGGAGGAATAGAGATGGGATGAGTGCTCGGCAACAAATCAATGCCAAAATCATTATCTCTGTCGGGCGGCATGCCTGGAAGATCAGCTGGAAACACATCTGGGAAGTCCCTCACTACTAGAACTAACTCAATTGTAGGGGTATCAATACTGACATCTCTCACATAGGCCAAATACACATCACACCCCTTCTCAACTATTCGCTGAGCTTTAAGAAAAGAAACAACCCTGCGAGGAGTATACTCTAAGGTACCTCTCCACTCTAATCTCGGCAAACCTGGCATAGCCAGCGTCTTAGCGTGACAATCAAGAATAGCATAATGGGGCGACAACCAGTCCATGCCCAAGATAACATCAAAATCTACCATACTGAGAAATAATAAATCGTCTCTGGTCTCAAAACCACTAAGAGCAATCAAACACGACCGATATATGCAGTCCACAACGAGAGAATCTCCCACGGGAGTAGATACATAAACAGGAGAACTCAATGAATCCCGAGATATCCCCAAATGTGGGGCAAAATAAGAAGACACATATGAATACATAGAGCGTGGGTCAAATAATACTGATGCATCCCTATGACAGACGGGGACGATACCTGTGATAACTGAATCTAAAGCAACGGCCTCTGACCGGGTTGGAAGGGCATAGTACCTGGCCTGGCCTCCCCCTCTAGGGCGACCTCGACCTCCCCGACCTCCACCTCGAGTTGGCTAAAGAGGTGGGGTAGCAGCTGGTGCTGGAAGAAGGGCCGGAAGACCCGGTGGAGCACGTGGAGGCTGATAAGTCTGTGGAGGTGCACCCCTCCTGGCTCTGGGGCAATCTCTAACAGGTGACGAGTGTCACCACACTAAAAACAACCTCTCGGAGGACGCGACAACTGAGACTAACTCGGACCTGACCTGCTAGACTGGCCAATAATAGCACCTCGAGTAGGAGGCATACTGGATACTGGCGGTGCATAATAGGGCTCCTGAGGTCTAGGAGGAGCTGGGACACCGCTGGCTGCTGGAAGATCTGAATGAATAGGGCAACTCATAAAACCCCTACCATAGCATGCTGCTGGTGCACGAGCTCCTGAATAATGACCAATCTCTCGAGACCTCTTGGCCTCTCTCTCATCTCGGTCCCTGGCGAACATGCCCTCCACTCTCCTGGCAATGCTCACTGCCTGCCGATAAGTGATGTCCATCTCCAACTCCCTGGCCATACTGGTCCAAATACTGGGGTGGAGTCCCTCAATGAAGCGACGAACCCTCTCTCTGACTATAGCAACCAGAGCCGGTGCATGGTGAGCTAACCCACTGAAACGGACTGCATACTCCGACACAGTCATAGAACCCTGACGCAACTGCTCGAACTCTGCGTGCCAAGCATCCCTGAGGCTCTGAGGAACATACTCACACAAGAACATCTCTGAAAAGTGAGTCCAAGTGAGTAAGGCTGCCTCGTCCGGACTACTCAGCTCATAGGCATGCCACCACTGATATGCTGCTCTCCTCAGCTGGTAAGCGGTGAAAGGAACCCCACTCGTCTCCATAATGCCCATAGTGTGGAGAATACGATGACACTCCTCAAGAAAACCTAGAGCATAATCTGAAGCTAGTCCGCTGAAAGTAGGTGGGTGGTACTTCTTGTACCTCTCAAGTCTAAGTTGCTCTGCCTCAGAAGCAGCTACCCTGATCTCATGCTGAACCGGAGCCACTGGGGGCATAGGAATATACTCTGGGGCATGATCAACCTGTACCCTCTGCTCAGGGGTGTGGGCTGCGGGAGTCTGTGCCCCTTCCCCGGCCTGAGATGTAGCGGAAGCTATCGGAAATAGTCCAACCTGAGCCAGAGTACTGAACATGCTCAAGAATTGAGCTAAAGTCTCCTGGAGGGCTAGAGTAGCAATATGGATCTCTGGTGCTGGCCCTCCAGCTGGAGCTGCTGGGGGATCCTCTGACGCAACTCTCGCATGTGCTCGGGCTACACTGCATGGTCGTCCTCTACCCCGACCCCAGCCTCTGGTGGCTCTAGCAGGGGGCTCGGGTGCCTGATCGTCTGTCCTCCCATTGCGGATCCTCACCATCTGTGAGAAAGAATAGAATAGAATCTTAGAATATTTGGTGTCAATAACTCGCATGACAAGGAAATCAAAGAAATATGATTGTTCTTAACAGTTACATAGCCTCCCGAAGATAAGTACGGACGTCTCCGCACCAATCCGTGAGACTCTAACAAACCGGCTTGTGACTCGCGACTCCTACGAACTTAGTGATCTGATACCAACTTGTCACGACCCAAATTAACCTTCCGTAAGGTGCCATGATGGCACCTAGTCTTTACGACTAGGTAAGCCTAACATTTGCGGAAAATATAAAGAAAACACAATATTTTTAAGATAAATAATATATTTTAAATAGCCAAGAGTAGTACCACTCGGCATGCACAAAATAATTTCCCAAGACCCGGAATATCACTAAGTCACAAGCTGCTATAATCTATGTAGCTCTATACAAAAGTCTGAAGATAATAAGGAAAAACTCTAGACGAGGGAGTAGAAGGGGACTCCGAAGATCTGCGGATGCAAGCAGAGGTACCTTGAAGTCTCCTAGAATCAGCAGCACGTACTAACTCCGAGGCTGATAGCTCGCACCTGGATCTGCACACGAAAACATGTGCAGGGAAGGGTGTGAGTACACCACAATGGTACCCAGTAAGTGCCAAGCCTAACCTCGATCGAGTAGTGACGAGGTCAGGTCAAGGCCCTACTAGAGTAAATATAATAAATTAAACAGTAAAAGATATAAGTAGAATTTACGGTAACACAATTAAAGAAATTCTCGAAAATTTAACAGTTTAGGGAGCCCTCGGCTCAAAACAAGGTAAACACAGTGGGAAATCTCTCGGGATACCGTCCCGTAGTTTCAAATGAATATGCAGTACAGGGGGATCTCCCAGAATACGTCCGTAGTCCCAAAGTAAATATGCAGTGCTGGGGGATCTCTCGGAATACTTCTGTAGTCCCAAAGTAAATATGTAGTACATGGGGATCTCCCGGAATACGTCTGTACTCCCAAAGTAAATATGCAGTACAGGGGGATCTCCCGGAATACGTCCGTAGTCCCAATTTAAATATGCAACGCAAGATGAAATGACAGGTATGACATCGAGTTATACAGTTTATACTGGACACAGATAAGGCAAATAAGGACTTAACTGAACATGACGCACAAAATGTCAATCAGGCAGTTAAAACACGTAAGCATGCTTTTCTAGTCTAAACTACACAATTAAACATATTAGTACAATTAATAAGAGAAGCAATTTATGATTTAAAAAGTTAAACATGATTTTTGCAATAATAGCCCGTGTACGTACTCGTCACCTCACGTACACGGCGTCCACACACCAAATAATATCAAGATATCTTAAGGGGAAAGTCCCCAACACAAGGTTAGGCAAGCCACTTACTTCGAACCGCTCAAATCAACTTGATATCACATTCTTGCCACGAGTATCCGACTCCAAATGGCCTGAATCTATTCAAAACAGTACAATACCATTAATACGCGCTAATGGAATAAATCCCACAAGAAAAATTACAAAATTAGACCAAAACCCGAAATTGGCTCAAACCCGGCCCCCGGGGCCCATGTCTCGAAACCTGACAAAATTCACGAAACTAGAAAGCTCATTCACTCACGAGTCTAACCATATCAAATTTACTAAAATCTGACACCAAATGGTTCTCCAATCCACAATTCAAACTCCCAAATCCCTAGTCTCCAACTTCCAATTTCCACCTTAAATACACATTAACTAGGTGGGAAAATACATGGCAAGGCAAGACTATTGACCAAAAATAAGCACAAGGAACTTACCTCAAGAAATGCCTCGAAAATGCTCTCAAAAATCGCCCCAACCCGAGTTTGCAAAGCCAAAAATGATAAAAATCGCGAAGCCCTTCGGTTTTAATCACTGCCCAGGTATTTTCGCACCTGTGGAACCTGGGCTCGCACCTGCGGGTGCGCTTGTGTGGAAAACGTGCGCATCTGCGCAACTCACTTACCCCCTCTGCCTTCGCACCTGCGACGAAAGGGTTGCATCTGCGCCCTCGCGCCTGCGGAGTCCCTTCCGCTTCTGCGCATCTTGCGCATGTGCGAACATCCTTGCGCATTTGCGGGCATCGCAGATGCGGAAACTTTCTTGCACCTATGACCCCCAGGCCAACTCTCGATTTATCACATCTGCGCTTCCATCTCCGCATGTGCGGCTCGTGCACCTGCGGTCTCTCTTCCGCAGGTTCGAAAACACCAGAACCAGCAAAGTTCAGAAATTCCTCTAAGTCCAAGTTTTCACCCGTTAAGCATCCGAAACACACCCGAGGCCCCCGGAACCTCAACCAAACATACCAACCAATCCTAAAACACCTTACGAACTTAGTCGAGCCTTTAAACCACGTCGAACTACACCAAAATCATGAATTAAATCACGGATTCAAACCTAAGAATTTAAAGTTTTCCAAATTCTACAAACGACGCCGAACCACATAGGTCACATATGACATTACGAACCTATAGCCACTTTCGGAATTCCATTCCGAGCTCGATATCAAAATTTCCACTATCGGCCGACATCGCCGAAAAACTAGCTTCCGCCAATTCAAGCCTAAATATACTACAGACCCCTAAAACACATTCCGGACATGCTCCTAAACCCAAAATCACCTAACAGAGCTAACAGAACCGATAGAATTCCATTCTGGAGTCGTCTTCACACAGTTCCGACTACGGTCCAAATCCTAAGGCTTAAGCTCTCATTTAGGGACTAAGTGTCCCAAAATACTCTGAAACTCAAAATCAATCATCCCGGCAAGTCACAATAACAGAAAAAGATTTGGGTGAGACAGTTAATAGGGGGTCGGGGCTATTACTCTCAAAACGACCGGCCGGGTCGTTACAGTTATATGCTACTCTCTCTGTTTCACTTTATGTGACTTTACTTATTAGTCCATTCAGAAAATAATGATGCATTTATTTTTATGAAAACAATTGAAATTTAAACTTTTATTTTGCTAATTTTGTCCTTAATGAGAAGCTTTTATAGTCACACAAATATTATGGTCCCACAAATTTTTTACTTTAAACTTTTAATATCTCAAGTTTTAAATATCTTTTTTTTTCTTAAAATATGTGTCGAGTTAAACTACTTTATATACATTGAAACTCAAAGGATATAATTTTCAGTGACATTGCAACTTTAGATAGGGAGACTCTCAAAATAGATATCTAAATGCTGATCCAATTTACACAATCATATATCTTATAGTTTAATTGGTTGAAACATACCGCTCATAACGGTGATATTGTAGGTTCGAGCCCTACTAAGCCTACCACCCCCTTCTCTTCACCTAATACAAGGCAGTCAAAGTACCCACCACCCTGCAGATCTCAATCTAGCGACAACATCTGGAACCATACTGCTGACGCTGCCCTTCGGGCATGCCTCCTATGCTTATCACCCACATACGCTCTTGCAGGATGCCTCCTTCGGTAAATACGGTGTTACGCGAAATAGCTGAGCCATAGCTCTTCGATCGCTATATTCTTGTGATAGCGAAGGTATGGTTCATCCTCTAAGAGAGAGTAGATGCGAAGGTTCGGATCGAAGATCTTCGCGAGACAGCCCCGGGGCACCATAGCATGTCGGTAATAAGGGGGACATAATAAACGTAACCACTCCCTTGGTTAGGGGCTGTGACTCCCCTATCCTTTCAATTTTTGATTCCCATGTCTTTTTTATTATCACTGTTGGAATATTTTTGTTGACGACTTGGTTAGGGCGGTTCACAATTTCTTTGTTGAAGACAGTGTTAAGCCCTAAGTTTGAATTCCAATTTAATTGCCCTTATTACGAAAGTCTAAAGTCCTTTCAATTTTCACCAATTCCGACCTACCTTTATTTATGGGATATTTGAAGGAGAGCTTTGTAACTTTTTCTATAAAATTCTCTCTAGTTTGAAGAATTAGTTTGATTCTCCCTATAAAAATAGTTAAGGAAAAAGGGGCGCTTTTGTTAAAGGACTCACTATTGTGGAGAAGATCTCTTTGGCTCACGAGGTGGCTTTAAGTGATAGGAAATTTTAACCTAAAGACAACATAGGAGGGAGGGGGGTTAAAAGAATGTCAGGATATGGCAAAAGCATCTTTTTGGATCGAATGGGCTTTTGTGATAAATGGCGAAATTTGATACATGGATGTTTATGTAATGAAGACTTTGGATTGGTTGTGGATGGTGTGCCATATGGGTACTTTCCAACTTCTCGAGGGCTGCGACAAGAGTTCCAAACCTAGCCTGTTGATTTTAGCTGAAGAAGTGCTAATCCGGGACTTGATATCATTGAAAATGATAACATCTTACCATGCTTCGAGATCGTGCCCAACACTCTCCTACTTTCTCTTTGATAACGATGTTATAATATTATATAATAGCCATAAAAAAATCTTAAGAAGCAGAAAATCTTTATGGAAAGAAGTAAGAAGCTGATTGTAATGTTGTAATGGCCAAAAGGTCAATTTCGATAAGAGCCAGTGCTTCCTCTGGAATAGAGCTCCTCGCAGAAATTCCAGATCATTGAAGAGGAATAAAAAAAAGGGTAGTTTTCCTATCAAGTACCTGGATGTTTTCTTGTCCCTCAAGAGAATAAAGAGAGAACCTTTCTCTATTGGAGTAAATGAAAAAGAGAATCTCAGATTGAAAAAGAAAATTGTTGTCCTCCGGAGATGGACTAAGGCTTATTAAACATGTTCTAGTCTTCCTATGCATATGTGAAAGTTTTTTCCTCAATTAGCCGGCCCACACTTCGGCTACTAATAATGGGATAAGACCTTACTACTATATAGGATATGTTACCCTATCTCCAGTGAGTGCAGTGAAGGACTCTCGCCTCACCCACCCGTTTGACTTATGGCATCATCGACTTGCTTTTCAATCAAAGAGATTTCATAACAATAAAGAAAGACATCTCTTTCGGGATTAGTCTCGTCCCTAGATGTAGTATTCAATCAGCGGGACATTCAAAGAAGCTATGCACCTTCACTGAATGTTAATGGAAGAAAGCCCTTTCATCCTAATCGCATCTACTGAAAAGGGGGCCGGACGTAACACGTTCTTTTTTGGGACACATAGGCTATTACATACACATAAAAAAGACTTTTCGAAGCGCGAAATCCCAGAATGGAATCATTGCAGAAGAAAGGTATAACACTTGGGAACCAGAACAGGATTAAGCCTTTAAGCATGCATATGAGTGTTTGTTGTCAGCCATAATCCTTCGGTTTTTGGATTGGAATATGGAGTTCCATGTTCATACTGACGCATCACTCTATGCCATTGGATGTATGTTGGCGCAAGAAGGGCCGCTTGATCACTCCATCTACTTTTAAAGTATACTATTTCCCGCTTGGGAATTATATAACCACCGAACCTTCTTTATCATGATTTGACCCATACCTCAGACCCAAGATCGAGCACCAGAGCTGCTCATAACAACGTACCATAAAGAAGAATACGAGAAGTTCATATTCTCCAGATTCTACTATAAACCAGGTAGTGAGGATGAAAAAAGCATATGCTACCTCGTTCGTGCTCCCGTCTTTCCCGCTGCCATCTTCGATGGATGCGCCCCTTCACTTAAAGGTGGATAGGGCACTGAGCCAACCTTTTAGATTGAATAAAGTTACTAAGCTAGTCATCTCACCTCTCTTTATTACCCGCCCTTATTAGTAGTAGGCAACCTTTCTTTATCGCCTTTCTTCCAGCTTTTTCGAGATAAAGGTCTAATATAGTTGCGCTTTCTTAGTACATTGCCTTTCATTACTAATTTGTCATTTTACAACACGAAGTTACCTGATGCTCGCTACTACTAATAAGGGAGGAGAGATGTTAATATTTCGCTATTAGTAAGCACTCCCCTAGTTTTGACCTAATAAGCTTTTTTTACGTTGAGTTAATTAACCCGGCGGGTTCGCCTAGATGCCTAGCAAAGAACGAGCTAGTGGAAAAGAGATGGAGATCATGAAAAATATTTCCACACAAGGAGGCAGGCGACCAGGAAGCTTTGCTTCTAGAATGTCGACCACATGGGAACATATGTTATATAGGTTGATTCTAATTCTTGTTGCCCACTCGATTCCGAGGAATAAAGGTAGGGCTTGATCACAATTTCCCAAGTAAGAGATAGAATCTTACTAATTGGAAGGAAAAGGAGGGCTTCGATCCATTGTGATTCGGTTTCTTGGTATGGAGAGATCTCTGCCATAAAAGAGAGAGCTCATAAGCCTAATTCTGCAGATCAAAGAGTGACGTAATTCCCCATTCATCCAAAATAGTATTTTAGTAAAGAAGAGAGGCGTTCTGGGCCGACTACTACAACTACATGCCCATCCAGTGCAGTGGCTTGGAAGCAAGCTACCTTGACCATCTTCCGAAGTTATAAATAATTTACTAATCAAAGGATGTAAGGGCAGACTGCTCTAGTTGCGGGACAAAATCCGACAGCCAATTACTGGCTCTGAATAACCAGCCCAGCAATAAGCTCAATTCTTCCATAACATAAGCGGGCAGGCTTGCGCGCGAGCTGAATGACGTAGGTGCACAAGAGTACTTCGCGCCAAAACTATCTCCTTTTTATAGGTTCTATGGACCGATGCCTGCTACTTCATCTGGGAGAAAAGAATAATAGATATGACGGTCATTAGAAGGAAGAACCGCCATAAAAAGATTCCTTATGTATCTTCTGTAGTAAAACTATGAACGGGAACTAGCAATCCGGACCGTATTGAAAAGGTTCTTGAGACACAGCATGGAAACATAGTGACCCTAAGACTGTGTTATGGCGAACAGGAAATGCCTTCCAAGTCTATAGTCTTATAAAAGTATTAATGCCGCATTCCCTCTTCAGCTATCGTGAAATTTGTCAGGGCTCTTCTCTATGAAGAATGTCTCCTTGTTCTTCATCAATTCCATTTCGATGGAGAAAGAACTTCTTTCGGGTGTTCGGTCAGGCTTGCTTAGGCCGAGTAAGCAACTGAATAAATTTCGTATATAGGTTTTCAGTATTAGAAAGGTTTGGGTGATTGCAATATATTTTGGCATGTAGTTAGCTCCGCTTAAGGTAGTGAAGTGAGCCATTAACTCAGATTCCGCATCTAAATCATTAGCACAGCTAAGGAATCAAACACCCAATCCGATAAGATCATCAAATACGAATCACGCCCGAGACGGGAGAAATAGCATAGTAGTAAAGAAAGCGCATAAACACATTCCTTCGCAAATGGAGCCATAGCCAACGCTCTATCTAAAAAACATTCTTTCTTTCAGGCCGGTAGGGGAAACCTTCAGCATGAAAGCGAAAGGAAGCGACCGATCAAGAAATGGGGAATGGTTATTGATGACGGCATAGGATACAGAAAGTTCCTTTTCTCTCTTTTGAATCCCAGGAATTGCCTCAGGGAAGAGGCCAGTCCCTGAAAAAGCCATCTCGATTGGTATCATTCAAATGCGAATATAGGCCTGATTGAAGCATAAAAGTGAAATAATAATAATAATAAGAGGCTTTTGTCCGTTGACGGTCATCTTACCTGTTTCCTACTCTACGCTCTCAACTGGATCAACCTCTTTGTCCTGATTTATTGAACATGTACCCTGTGGAACATGTTTTATGGAATTTTACTCTTTATGTAATATTTTTTTTCTTACTGATTGAATTCAAGTAGAGAGAGGAATATTCGATCAAAACCCTTAGTCCGATAGGGGGATAATATATATTCAATCCGGATAATACACTGGGATGAAAGACGAATAAAGCGAGAAAGGCAGAAAGGGGGCCGCTTTCTCGAGTGATAGTTCTTTTTTGGGGTTAGTCTGACTGTCCTCATTCTAGTTGGTAGGCGTGCGAGTAAGAAGGCAGTCGGAGAAATTATATGAATTGAATGGGACTTCAGCTTTGACAATCGTATCCTCCCTCCAGCAAATAAGATGGAGTGGGCAAGGCAGAGAAGACAGGAAAACACAAGCTCAAACCTCAGCATTTCCATTACCTGCGGAAGTAAAGGAAGCATTTTCAGTGAATATGAACTAGAATTTCCATTGGGTCGGGAGCTAAGAGAGATTGTAAAGGTTTAAATAAGAGTGTGCCTAGCGTCTTTCTCTCTCTCTTATTAGAAGAAGGAAGGGGTGCGACCCCACTCAGCTCGAAGAAGTAGTTCTTTCAACTAATCCATACTTTTCCTTTCCTTCTCCTCGCTACTGTAAAACTATTGAATTTCTTTTTTTACACTGGCACAAATGATTCCCCTAAGGCACCGATGGACCAACACCTTCGTATGTATATCATCCGAATTTCTTGATTCACGACGTCGAGTATTTGCACTTTAGATCTCATGACTCGACCTGTAAACGGTGATACCGCCACCTTTGGTGACGTGATCTTTTCTTATTCACTTGTGCTGGTGGCGGAGAGGTCGGCGCCTGTGTTCTGGCTCTGGGGGTGGGTCTTCCCTTTCCCAATTATGATGTACTCGGTTAGGTTACCATCTAGGTCTCGATTGGGGGCGACTTCCAAATTATGGTCTCATTCTTCCCTTTCCTTGATTCACGATCCTTGCAATTTAATTAATCTCCTATGTGTCGGGACATGAACCATGGTGGTGCTCTTCTACAGCTTCTTCTACATAGGCTCTGTAACTTCTGAAATTGAAAAAAGGAAGCTTTTCCAAGCCCGAACAAGATCAAAAGAACTGATCGCTTTCTACAATAATAAAATAGTTATCTACTAGCCATGTTTTCTTTCTATGATAATGCCGTAGCATAGGACTTCAGGAATTTTGGAAGCTGAACATGCTCAAAAGATGCCTAAAGCTTTTGGCTTTGATCATTTGGTGCCGAGTGAAACGGTTCCTCGCTAAATAAAACCAAAGTTTCACTACAACCAAGGAAAGAGATAGATCACATCTTGGTCAAATGCCAATCCTCCTAATTTGAAAGAGAAAAAGAGTGGACATGTGTAAAAAAAGATCACTCCTAACTAACCAGTCAAGTGAAAGGAGCCCGCTTTCCCACTCCCCTTTCCCCCCATTGCTAGGAGCCTCGCCCTCTTGACTTGATACGTCAAGAAGACTACAACCGATAGTGGATCACCTTTTACTTAAAAAGGCCCGCCCATCTCATATATATGATAAAAGAAGCATGCTGTTTTTAGCTATTTTTGCCTTTTTTTTTTCTTTTTTTTTTCTGGGGGTCTAATATGAGATGTATAACATGCTCATACTCATCCATTAGGATGTTCCCCTTCCAAAGCTCCGCTAGGATACTAACTTGGTTACCTAGCATTGAATTAGGTAGGACACTCAGCCCTACTTCATAGATAGAAAAAGAACCAGTAACTCCATTTTAATTAATAAAATGAATAAAATAAGCTCTTCAAGGAAATTCAGTAAACCATCGGAGACGAAGCTGAATATTGTGTATGTAGATTAAATATTATATTTTATACATATATATTAATTTTTTTAATTCTAACTTTGCCACTATAGCCGCGTTATATCTTAGCTTACTGGCATATTATGTAAAGTACAATTATTGACAGCATATTCGTTAAACTAGATTTATATGGTAGAATTATGGTATTTGTAAGTACAAATTCTGTGTATAGAATTCTGTAACATCGAGAGAAGAGTTAGACATATCATGCATGCATGGAGTAAACGGAAAGTAACAACTTTTTAACCCCATGAGGCAAGCAACTCCCTAAAATGATGGAATTTCCATATGCTTTTCTTCCTATTCCACGGCTATAATTTTGAAAATGAACTAAGTTTAATGTTTTAGTTACTATTCGACTCTCTAGTCAAACAAGAAATACCTACACGAGACATCCTTAGAAGTCAAAACAGCAGACATCTTTCTTAATATGATATCTCACTCACGTGTAAGAATATTAAATAAGTTGAACTTTTGTACTACTAATTAAGTGATAGTGGGGAAAAAACTAGGGATTTAGTCATGTTCTCTATGCCCATGGTTGACTCCTTAGATCTAATATAATACTAACCATGTCCAATTTATATATTTTAACTTGTAATTACTAACTTTTCATGTCTTCTATAATCCCTAATTATTGTTATTGAAAGAGGAATGGCTGTATAATAAGGGAAAGGGTAAGGAGATCATAGACAGCTTGTTAAAACTGAACATTACCGTTCTATACTCAGAGGCGGAGCTAAAATTTCAAATTTATGGGTTCGGAATTCTAAATATTTTAAGTTATTAAGTTCTAAATTATTAAATTGTAAATAATCAATAAATTATTCAAGGCAAATACAGATTTGAACCAAGGCTATTCGTCGAACACGTAGCAAGAACACTGGCTACGCTCTTGTCTATACTCAAGGCAATATATCAATAACTTAATTCTTAATATTATTTTCCGTGTTGCATTAATATGATGAATACAATATTTGTGAAAAAAATACTCCTTCCGTTCCAATTTATGTGAACATATTTCCTTTTTGGTCTGTTAAAAAAAGGACGACTCGTTTCTAAATTTGGAAATAATTTAGGTTAAACTTCTAATTCTACACTTAATGAGAAGCTTTTATGACCACACAAATACACTGGACCCCTTTTTGACTTATTTAGGATTACAAATTCAAAAAGTCTTATTTTTTTTTAAATTCCTTACCCATCAAATAGGTTCACATAAATTGAAACGGAGGGACTAATTGCAGGGAGAAAAAAAATGCGGCACAATTAGAGATTTTGCGTTCTGCGGTATTATACTTGATCAACAAATCAATAATAGACTTCCACATGATAAGAGCATTCGTATTCTCAGAAATAATACAAAAAGAAAAAGAGTACTCGTAGTAAGATCCTTTGACTGCATGCCTACTTATTATCGTTTTATTACTAACAATCACTTAATTAGATACTACTGCAGTAGACATGGGTATATATAATCTCAGTGTATTGAAAAATATACATATACTGTACTCAGCAAGTTTCCATAATGTTTATGAAATGAAAATACAGTACTCAGTGAACAGCTAGCTCTGATAATCATTGATCCACGTACGGCAAAATGTAATTCTCGCTCTGTTTTTACAAGATTTTGTCTTTTACACAGTATATATATATTCTAAAAAGATACAATAGCAGCCAAAGATTTATCAAGAAAATTAACCTGTATATCTATGAATATGTCGACGTACTGTTTAAGAAACTCCTTGTGATGATCAAGAAACTCATCATTTCATGACTTTTCCTCTATATATTCATTTTCACGAAATTAAAGCATGAAAAAAACAGATTATATGTATAAACCCTTAAGTGAGATATCTAGGGTAATTTAGGAGTGGAAAGATCACAGAAGAAGGTGACGGAATTGGGATAGGTGTTATGGCAAGGGGAATTTCCAGAAGGAGGCACAAAACCTTTAGGAAGCATCGCTGAAAAGCTTCTGCTCGAATAATATTCTGAATTTTTATTGC
This sequence comes from Nicotiana tomentosiformis, assembly GCF_000390325.3. Classification (NCBI taxonomy): domain Eukaryota; kingdom Viridiplantae; phylum Streptophyta; class Magnoliopsida; order Solanales; family Solanaceae; genus Nicotiana; species Nicotiana tomentosiformis. The sequence goes on along the minus strand of NC_090813.1, from coordinate 60,223,717 downwards.
CTCTTTTCCTCTTCAAGTTCAATCTCGCCTTCTTCTTTTTCTTCCGTTTATCCTTAGTACTCAACTGTAGCCCTTCTCCTTCTCCTGCTTGTTTTTTCAAGAAATTAAATGGTTCTGAATTCTTGATATGATCATATGGAGATGGAGCTTTATTATTATCTAGTGGTGACCCAAGATTCCTGGGCTGGAATTCATTTGATGAAGAAGAGAGGAGAAAGAAGGAAAGGAGGAGAAGGGTAATCAAAAGATTCTTGAGATTACCCATAAAGATTTTGAAGTGAAGTAGTAGTAGTAGTAGTAGTAATGGTTTGATTTTCTCTACTGCGTTTGGAAATGGTGATGAAACGAGAGAATCCAAGAGGGATTATATTGTTGGAGTTTGGAGTATTAATCCTTTTGTGGGAGTATTAGTTTTAGGGAATTGGGAAGAATATAGACTTCTAGCGGAGAGTACGTACTATTATATTTATGGGAAATAATACACAGTTCACAACTCTTGCCTCGTGGTAATGTTAACATTCCGTGGAACATTCATGCAATTAGATCCGAAATGTAAGACTTCATATTCACATACCCAATAATTTTCAATTCCCTCCCACCTACCCCTCGTTTTTCTTTTATTTCCTCCCCTTAATTTCGAAAACTTTCTTTAAGTTTCTAGGGATGTGCATGGTTAAGTTTTATTGGTCGAATTTCTTTTTTACTATCTAGTATTCAAGATTCACTAATTTGATTGATTCATATTCACATTCCGTAGGGTTCATTAAAAGAGAAAATACTTTATATGGAATCTCTTCATTCTCAAAACTCAACCAAAAATATCTCATTCTCATCCCAACACACCCCGGGGGATTTATTGATGAAGAAGAAAAGGTTAAAACCATAAAGTAATTATTGGACGGTGAGTATATGACACAGGAACTTTTCCTATGTGCACTGTTTTACGTAGTAAACTCGCTTAGGTTGTGCTTCTCGATGCAGCCGAGCCTTTATTAAAATGTAGTAGGCCTAAAATACTGGATATAATATCTGGCTTTTCACTCTGGTTTGCATCTTCTTTTCTCTGTTGAACTTCTTATTACATACTCCATGATCTTCTATATATTATTTCACTCCTGATAATTATTGTATATTTTGATAGCGAAAGAGGTCTTTCATCTCAAAATGAATAATATTCACTTATTACTTAGTAGTAGTTCTCTCATCATTGATGGAAAGAAAACACTAAGATTTTTTATTTTAAGTATAGCCAAATCATAAATGGGGCTCACGCCCTCATTGCACGAAAGTCAAATATATGTCCTAGGACTTGCAATTACTCGCCCATGCTAGGATTAATTTGATGGAGTACTCCTTGATTGACTCTCTTGCTGTAACTTGCAGAGCTAGAAATGTACTCTTGAGCATAGTGGCAAAAAGACTAGATGTTGGGATTGCATTTTGCTTTAAGGAACTAAATGAAAACTAGGAGAGTTGTAGACTGTTTCCGGTAATAACTTATCCATACGAAATGTTTACACCAAAATAAAGTAACCTATCATGGTTAAATGATTTGATGTAATGAGAATACATATTAACCATATTTAAGTGAACAATATGTATATACAAACACATGCTTACATATTTATTGATTTAGTATAAATACCTTATACGAATAAGTTTTGTTGCCTTTGCTTTTCGCGATTGAAGGCATGTATGTTAGATGGAAAAGGTTTACCATATACATTTTTTTGTTACAATAAGAAACTTCTTCTCACCTTCCTGACGAGTGGCAGCAAAACCAACCATAAAAACAAAGGGGTATGAAAGCAAAAGAGACCAAAGAGGAAGCATATTAAAAACAAAAAAAAGATAAGATGTATGCATTTCTATAAAAGATCATCTGAAAAGATTTGTTCCATACGAACCATAGATTTCAAATCTCAACATAATAATAAGCCGGCCATTGTTTCAAACTTTGCAAAAACTAAAAAAATTTCAGTTTTTATTTTCTATGGTGTTTGGTTGAAAAGGTTTTTGGAGAGAAATTCACTCTTTTTGAAAACAAGAAATGCCTATTGTCAAAGAACCAGATTAACTGAGACATTTTCTTCAGGATGTAGAAACCAATCCCACTTCATAAGCAACAACAAGGGATGGACCAAAAAACTCTTAAATCCTTGAGCCAATAATGTAATAAACATACAGAAAACACTGTATCAATCAATTTCCAGCCCTGGAAGAAGGGAAAATAAAATAAAAGAACTCCAGGGCGAGCAAACTTTGTCATACAAGAAAATATCAGTAACGTGCGTGATAGCATTCTTTCTTATAGGCGGCTGATAACCTCTTCCACCTCAGATGGTGAGTACAGATGATAAGTTGGAGAAACCCTTGCAATATCAACATTATTGGGAGTCACCTGTATCAAACAGTTGGAGCTTTTCAGCAAATACAGAAACAAAGAAAAAGATCATGAGAATAAAAACATCACGAAGCTTACCTTCTCTTCCATCACTTGCTTAAGAATAGACAGTGCTATGGTTTCAGCCTCTTTAAGGGTAAGGTCCTGCAGAAATAGCAGATAATGGACTTTAGATCAGCTTTGAGATCCATATGAAAGCTAAATACTAGTGTTTCTGTCCCAGAAGTTCCACCTGCCACATAGAATTTGGATTCATGAGTGGAAGGTTATTGATTTTATACATTCCTCTATCAGAGGAAGAGAAGAGGGGGGTGGCTTAGGAGTTGAAGGTGGTTGATAGCATCAAACAACCTCGCGCTGCTGCAGACTGGACCAAAATTATGAAGGGAAATAAGATTTCTTGAATGTTCAGTTCTACACATCCATTTTCAGACGCGGAAGGATAGTGTGCTTGTTTGGAAGCGTACAAGTGGGTGAGCGCATCACCATCCAAACTAGCTACTCGACCTAATAAGGTGTAGACATCCAGTTTAAACCTGAGATATTTAGGGGCGAAATAAAGAAAAAATACAAAAACCCTCCTCTACTTCTCGGGCCTCCATGGAAGATACTTTATATATAAGGAACGCAAGAAAGTCTCTGGGCGCTCAAGCATCCAATCAATTTAAACGAAGGTCAATGAAAAAAAAGAATAGGGCCAATTACTCACGTTCCATTAATGATAGGGCATGGTTTCACTCGAAAAATAGGAAACTTACGTACCTTGTTATATTGCTCCTGCAAAGAGCTGTCAGCACCTTCAGAACCTGACCCAATAGCTTTAGCATTGCATTGCCAGAATGTACCAGAAGGATCAGTGTAGTACCTGTACATAAAATTGGTCTATATTCAGTATCTAGGAATTATGTCCACTAATACCCACAATCAGGGTTTAGGAAGTAATGGCAGCCAAGCACTCGAATAAACTATGTACTGTTAATAGCTTGTTTATGAAATCTTGAATCCCATTCCATTCTTAGGGAAAAACATATAGTCAGAAATCGGATTTGAGCAGTACATACCACAAAAGCCCAATTTATCATGGCCAGTTGGTAGCATCATTTCCAAGAATGTGATTTGTTGACTTCTTGAGTACTTAATATTCAACTAACACTAAAGAACTTTTCAACTAATTGAGATAGAATCCATTTGACATTTAAAACAAACCTCAATATTTATCGGAAATGTTTCTAAAATTAAACAAGTGATGTTCATACTATATTAAGATGATTTGTATGCATATTAGAGTGACATGATGAGATTTATAGAGAACACAGGCAAATGAGTGAAAAGGAGTTTTGAGCCCTTATAGTTAACAAATGGGTCATGCGCAGGCATATGACTTTTCCCATCCAAAAGTAAAGATTGTCAAGATGAGGTCTCATATCTGCTCGTAAATGTTAAAGTTAAGGTATTATATGCACAACTCAAGAAAGTAAAACAAATAATATAGGACCCCTAAAAATGAGGCACCAAAAGTGCAATTTCGCCTATTAGGTAATACGCGTGAGGCTCAATTGTCATAAGCAAATAAGCGAATGTTAAAAGCTTCAGGACATTGTAGCTTGTAAGTCCACGAGATTTAGCATTAATGCACTGAGTTGTGATAGAACTGCTGGTCTAAATATTGTATTGTTTTCTCGAAATCCAAATTGCACAAGTCCAACATAGACAAAGTTGGAGCAGACATTTGAAAGCAAATTTTGGAAAAGAAGGAAGTTTCTGAAAGATGATATCCTGGAAACTCCGTCAGACTTCGATTCAATACCAAAAGAGAGAAGGAATATACAAACAACAACAACAACAACCCAGTATAAATCCCACTAGCAGGGTCTGGGGAGGATAGTGTGTACGCAGACCTTACCCCTACAATGGGGTAGAGAGGCTGTTTCCGATAGACCCTCGGCTCCCTCCCTCCAAAACTCTCCACCTTGCTCTTGGGGTGACTCGAACTCACAACCTCTTGGTTGGAACTGGAGGGTGCTCACCACTAGAGCAACTCACTCTTGTCCAAAATATAGAGAAAGAATATAGAAAACAAAATATCATAGTTTCCAATATTATCGAAGAGAGGCAAAGACTTACAAGCTAGGACCATTCTCATCATGACCAGCAATGAGAAGGGACACACCAAAAGGTCTGGACTGCATAAAACAAACGAGATAGACCATTAATGCATAAAGGTGGGAGATTAACAATAACGGAAGCTTGTCTATTCCTGCTATGAGTAAGTCAGTTATAAAAACTATGGAAGAGTGTCTATTTCTGCTGATATGCTTTTTCAACAGCACTAAGATTCTCCAGACATCCAACTTTTCAGAATATATTATGACATAAAACAAGGGAACAAAGAAACTAGATCAGCAGTTCAGCACAAGAAAGTCATTAGAGAAAATGCAGGCAACAGAATAAAATCAGAATTAACCAGGTAACTCCAATCAGATTAATTCATACATGATAACCAGTATAACTCATCCATAAATTAATTAATTAATTAAAAAACTAATTAAATCATAAACAACTCTTTGTTGCTTTCCCCCTTCCTCTTCCTTTTTTTCCATGATAACAAATGGGCTAATTTCCAATAATAAATCAATGCCAGCCACTCTTACCTCACTGTAACAAAAAGTTCGTCCTAGAGTGAGCTATCTACACTTATGTAGAATCAAATTAAACAGCTATTTTACACCACTTTAACTTCATGAATTCTTTACAGGTAATGTTTATTAGTATCTTGCATCCTTTTTCCTTAGAATATAGAATGTAAAGAGAAGAGTGCATGCACTTATGTAGTTAATGAATTATCATAACAATCCTAGCTCCTCGGAAGATCTCTGACCCAACAGCCAGCCTCGAGATCTATCACTACCCAGCTGGCAAATTTTTATATAGTGCAGGAGCATTTGAATTAAATATACAAATTGAGAAACAGACAAATAGAGAGATAATCACTACCTAAAAATCTTCACGACGATCACCAGCCTTGTTTTTAAAATTATTTAGTGGTGGTTTGCACAGGCAAGATTCAAAAGCACTTGGGATACATGCACAAGTCCTTTAGTGAGACACAAAGAGGAGAGAACAAGAATTATGACTAATTATTTATTTATTTCCACCTTGTGTCGCATGAAGCACTTGATGGTTTCCATAAATCACACAAAAAGGAACATCACAATCCAAGCACCAAGGCACCTACTTATTCACTCGATGAAATTACCATAACTAGCAAAACTATCTAAATTCCACGTCATACAAGGTCAGTTGTTTAGCTCCAACAGATTTTAATCAAAATAAATAAGGAACAGCTAAAGATAAATTTGGGACCACTAATTTTTAACTGAAAGATAGTTGTTCAGAGAGAAACAAAAAGCACTACACCAAAGTAAAAAGAATCTCACCATAGATTCTTCATCGCCCTCACCAAACCGCAAGGCCAAATCACAGAGAGCTTGTGTCGTGGACTCAACAGTCATGGGCTCACCATAAGAGAATCTATGGTTCTATTAAAAGGGAAAGGGATGAAAAAACAACAAGGCCAAGTCAGCAATTTACCATTAGCATACAAATACTTGAAGGTCAAAAAAGTTGACCCAGATACCTGAGTTTCAACTCGTGCATGTTCCACAAGAGTTCGTGCATCAGCTATCAATCCGCTCATTGCACAACCAATATGCTCATCAATTTCCATAATTTTCTCCACGCTGCTTGGCTCCTATAAGAATATCAAAAATGTGCCATGAATGAAGAATACACAAAATAAACTGAAGTTATCAGGCAATTAACATGTTCTCTAATTTGAGTCGTAGCCAAGCAGGCCATAAACAAAAAGATTATCATTCATCATCATTAAGATCCCCAATCTTATATTCCACAAATCCATAATTCAATTTACTAGGTGAAGCTCTACCAGCAATTTACTAGGCGAAGCTCTACCACAAATCCTAAATAATTCAACCTTTCACTCAATTACAGTCCAGGAAGAAGTAAAAATTAGTTCTTCATACCACAATGACTTGTGAAGTCCAATGCACAAAACATGAACCTAATCAACAAAACCATATAGAAGTACTAAGATATAACCTTCCCCTAACACTATGTTTGGATCATTGTTACTCATCGTTTTATAATGTATTGTATTGTACTGTATTATATTGTATTGTATGTTTTATGGATACAACGTTTGGATAGAGTGTATCGCTTGCTGTTGTTAAATAAAAAATTTTGTTGTTTGGTTTGATTGTATTGTACTGTAACTGATAGTTTACTAAAATACCCTCAACTATTTTAAATAAAATTTATCAAGAATTACGTATAAAAATAATTTAAGAAAACCCCTTTCTACTAATTTATCACCAATTTCTTGGAAACAAGAGCAAAAACTTGAAGAAAACGGTTAACTATCATTAGTAAAAAAGAAAAAAAATATAAAATGATGGAAAGAGAAAGAAACGAACAGAGATTTGGATGAAAAGAACGACACAACCATCTCTGGAAAAGATGGACATAGACAAAGTAGGTCAATAGGTTAGAGATATACCTGTTAATCGGGCCGGACTGACCCGGTTCAGCCCGGTATTGTAGCGTGGGGGACGGGTTGGGACGGGTTGGGCGGGGAGCGGATTTCAAACAAATATTTTTTTGATACCGGTGCACAGGAACCCGCTAAGCCCGTTAACGGGTTTTTAACGGGCTACAACGCGGTTCAGCTCAGTTTTTAACGGTTTTTTTTTTTTTGACCGTTGCCAACGATCAAATTCAAATATGACCGTTGGCCAACGGCCTTTTTGAATTATTTAGAGATGATATCACTTTAGTTAGAAGAGTTGTAGGTGTAATTCAAGGAAATAATAGAAGTGCTAAATTAAATGCATTTAAAGAAAAATGTGTACACTATGGACTAAAACCAAGACTCATGCCTGAAGAAATAGTTACTAGGTGGAATTATACTTATTTATTCTTAAAATGTTGTTATAAATATAGAATGCCTATAACTGAAGTTGCTAATTCTCATTGAGCCGTTTGTTAACATCTAGAACTTGGATGTCATTGGAGATGTTGTAAAGTTTTTACAAAAATTTTATATGGCTACACTTGAGTTTTCTGGTGCTTATTATCCTACTATTGCAAATGGTTTAGTTCATATTCCTGAAATTTCTCTTTTACTACATAATTTGAAGAAGAAAGAAGGATATACTTCTATTGTTGAATCTATGCTAGATAAGTTTAAAAAATATTTCTACTCAATTCTCCCTATTTACCTAATTGGTGCTATTTTAACCCTTATATCAAAATGGCCACTTGTCGCCAATTAATCACTGCTTTATATTCTTATATGGATATTGGACCAACTGAAACTCCTGATATTGACACTTGTATTTCTGATCTACACAAACATTTAGAAACATTATATAATTATTATGCTAATATTGTTGATGCTTCTTCTGCTGTAGATGCAAATATTCCTTCAAGTTCAGTTTCAACATCTGGGACTAGTGCTTTGGATGATAATGATGGTGTTGAAAATTATTTGATTTGGTCTACACTAGGGGAGCATCAACAAACCAGTAGCAGGAATATTGATGAACTTCAATTCTACTTGCAAAAGTCAGCAGATCCCCGCACAAAGGAATTTCTACCACTGGGTTGGTGGAGGAGCAACTCAAATCAATTTCCTGTACTTTCGGCCATGGCTCGAGACGTGCTAAATGTGCCGATTTCAACAGTCGCATCAGAGAGCGTATTTAGCCAAGCAAGGCAGCAACTAGGAGATACCCGTCATTCACTGGGCAGCAACGCTTTGGAAATTCTAGTGTGCTTCAGAGATTGGATAAGATCAGAACGGCAAAATCAAGGGCGTGACGAGGTAGATGAAGCGGAGGACCAAGAAATTGGAGATATAATGGTTTATGGTTCTGATTCAACCAATGTCGGAAACCAAGAACCTCATGTTGACATGGATGAACTTACAAAAATGATGCAAAGCATGTGATGTACTATTTCTTTTTTTATAATTGTTGTAAACTTTTAATTTGCAAGTTCAAAAATAACAAAATCAAAAAAGAACTTGCAACTTAATTTGAAGTATTATATATTATTCAATAAAAATATCAAATGAAAGTCTTCGGAGCTTGATCCTTACATATTGCCTATTGGTCTTATTAAATAAATTTTTGTAGCCACTTACTTTCAAATTTCAATTTTAAAATTGTAAAATTCAAATTTCAAATTTAAAACTTTAAACTTCAAAATTTAATTCTAAGCCTTAAAAGTTTGCAAACATTTAAGTAATTGAATAAATAAAACAAAATTAACTTTAAAAAAAAAAAATTGCACAGCCCGGTCCAGCCCGCTAAGCCTGAACCCGGACGGACAAAAAAAAACCCGAAAAAGTACAGCCCGCTAACTCAACCCGCTAACAGCCCGCAACGTTAAACGGACGGGCTAGTTTTTTTTGTGTCCAGCCCGTCCCAGCCCGCCCGTTAAACACCCATAGTTGGAGATTTGAATTTAAAAAAAGTAAAGGATAAAATAGAATTACGGAGTAATAAGTAAGGGTATAATTGGAAACGAAATAGGAAACAATCCCAGCACACCAAATGGATTGTTTCATAAAATGGGGCTTTTGGTTGTTCCGGAACAATGATTTTAACAATACGATACAATCAATTTTAAATAAACAATCGAAACAAACATTGTTTTAGAATAATAATACAATACGATACAATATGTAACAATCATTCAAACAAGATGTAAATAATAATAATAATTAAAAAAAATAATAGTTAAACAAGGGTTACAAACCAGAAGAGGTGAAGTAATGCGCTTCTCCACAGCAAGAACGACTCCTTCCTTAGTCTTTAATCCAATAGCAGTTGAACCCAGCTTAAAAAATTCGTATAAAAAGCCACAAAATCAAAATATCCATCACCTATTTCAGTCCCCAGAAAAAAAAAACGTTCACACAGAAAAACCTTACTTTGATGGCTTCAATAGCATATTCAACTTGAAACAGCCGGCCTTCAGGAGAGAAGGTGTTAACACCTCTATCGTACTCAGTTCTTCACACCCCATTTCCAAAACACAAAACACACACAAAATCATTCATTCTGATTTAGTTGTAAAAACAAGATCAAGAATTAAGCCCCAAACGAAATGCAACTTTTACCTAGTGAGAAACATCTCCCTGTTGATATTTGTTACAGATTCAGAATCTCTATGCAGAGAAGTAGTGTAATGGCTTTACCCCAGTCAAAACCGAATTCTGTTTGAACTGAAGATCACTTTTTTCTTAAACCTCTTCTTTAAACTTGTTTAGCAAGCCATAGTTGCAAGCAAAGGTCTAATATTTGGAAATTTGGACTATTGCACTTTTTATTGGATGGAACTAAGCCCATTAACTTGGAAGGAGGAGATATAGGTTTTGGGCCCAAAAAATGCCTTGGGCTCAAAGTGAGAACACATTTAAGGAAGATTTGCACAAATTCGAGTACAAATAACACCAGGTAGCCACTCTAAGGGATTGCTATTTAAGATTTAGCTAATGTTCTGAATTTTAGTTTGTGCACTAAAAATGGCTGTTTGTGCACTTCCCCGATAGCCGTTGTTGATGAATTAAGGTTGCTGTTTATTTTTTGTCCCCTTTAAGAAAGTTTTGCAAAAATAACCTTTTCACAAGTTATGTCGAAAGGAAGAACAGGAAATGACATCTTTACAAATTTTGTTGGGCGGACTGAATGAATTGTCTCAAGTGACAAATTATTTGAAGAAAATAAAAAAAGAAGTTTGAAAATTGAATTTACAGTCCGATTCGACATATATAGTAAAGTAACCGAGATATTAGCTTTGGTTTTTTAGATAAAAATTGACCAAAAGAATATTGCAAACATCTCTAATTAGGACTGTTGTATGGGGTAAATATGTTCATATTTAATAATCGCATGAAAAAGCGACACGTGGAACCAAAGGAAAAAGATAGCTAAACCCGAAGGTAATGATCTCACTTGTCACCGGAGAGAATGATACTCATAACGACAAAATTAATGTCGCCATCCGATAGCATTCAGTGAAAAATATTTTACAGCATTAAGTGCATGATCCGTTACAAAGAATATGACATTCATTTCCCACTGTTACACATCCCTCAATGGCCCTCATAATTGTCATTAAAGAGGAGCTTAATCTTAGGACCTTGTTCCCTAGGTGCAACTATAAATAGTGAGCTCTACTATCATTGTAAGGGGGCGAATTTTCTGACAAGCATGTTGCGGCCAAACGTACACGCAAGTATACGCGGTCGTCAAGTAATAAAGTGACTAAAAGTCGGATGTCGAACCCACGAGGACTTATGATTAACTATTAACTAAATTAGACTATCCTAATTATCTAAACAAGAATTAAACCGAGAAATATTTGATTCTAAACTAATTAAAATAAAATAAAAAACAAATAATGAGCTTTCAACAGAGGAAGAGCAGATTTTTATGTTATCAATGTTATGAAAATGATCTAGGATTATGGGCGATCTAACATTCATATTGTATTCTTCAATTAAATTGACTAACTAATTTATCTAGCTTATTGGTTGACCGGGTTAATATCGCTAATAAGAATCTGTCGAGTTCTTACTCGCCTATTCAAGCTAACCTAACGCCTATATGTTTATGGAATTTGAACTAACAAGAACGTATTTATAATTCATGTACATCAACCAAGCAAGGTAATTAGGTATATGTCTATCCTAATCGCGAATCCGTTCCCCGATACTCAGGTTCAAGAACTTGCTCTACTCAATCCTATATGCAATCTAGAATTCCCACTTTCGAGTTCAATTCTAGATTCATAGATAGTATTTAATTGGTAATCAAGTAATCAAATAATTAAGTGTAGGATTGAATAAATAAACTAATATGATACATAAAGAAACCAAAATCAATATTCGAATAGCAATAGTCATGAAAGAACCACAACCCTAGAACGTGAAGTTTAGCTCCACATAGACATGGTAGCCAAATAATAAATCATACAAATAAACATAAAAATTACTAAGTTTGGCGAAAGAAAGATGGAATCTGATGAATTCCGGCCTTTACGGCGATTGTGTGCTTGTGTTTTCTCCTAAATAATGTACTCCCCCCTCCAAAATAGGTTTAGGACTACTTTTATAAGAGTTGGAGGGTGTGTAGGACCGAAATAACCAAGTGACGGGCGAAATAGGACAAGTCCCTGTCACCAGTGCCCAAGGTAGCGTGGGGCACTAGCCCTGGCACTGAAAATTTTATGTCTCTGGAAACAGGGCCAGAGGCAGCGCCTCACACTTCCTATGACACTACTTTGTGGCTTTTTTCTTATTTCTGTTTCGTTAGCTTTTTAGCTAATTGTTCTTATGTTTTGATAGAGTTTAATGTCCCATTTGTTGGAATAAATTGGATAATTATTTTTTGAATGGTGTATTTTCAGGTTTTGAAGTTGTGTGAGAACTTTGGAATTAAAGAATATCAAAAATGGGCAAGAAGTCATCACTTTAGAGCTAAAATTGGAGAAACGTTGAAGCAAAAAGACTTTTAGGCAGACTGTTAGACAAGGTTGCTCCAACCGTTGGACACGGTTCAAGAAAAGCCTGAAGAGTTGAATAAATGAAGCTTTTGGAATTCGTTACGGTTCAACTGCATCATTTTGTCCACTTTTGGGACTTAGTATAAATATCTATTTTAAGTCATTCTAGGACATCGTTTTGGCAAGAATATTTTGCGTAGCAGTTTTTGGGATTCTTCTTTGGGATTTTGGGTGACTTCACCATTGTTCTACACAATCTGTCTTTCCTCTTTAGCTATTATGCTTAGTTTTTCATTTCTTTTTATATTTATCTTCCTTAATATGTCTAGTTAAGTTTATTAAGCTAGGATTGTGAACCCTAAGTGTGGGTATATTTTTGGGTTATTAATATTAGTTCTATATTTGATTAAGATTCGTATTATATAATTACTCCATGCTTTATTGATTGATTTTGTGGTTGCAAACACTAAATCCATGCCTATTTTGCTTGTTCTAACTTGGAAGAATGAAACTTAGCTTAGGTACAAGGTAATTAGCAAGGAATTTGTCACGACCCCAATTCACCCTCCGTAGGATGTCGTAATGGCACATAGTCTCTAAGACTAGGTAAACCTAACAGATTTGTGGAAATACATAATATAAAACTGAAGCCCAATTCTCAACACATGAAATAATTATAAAACTGACATTTAATAATTACAACTTCTAAAACCCGGTGAAAATAAGTCGCAAGCTTCTAAGAGCAAATACTAAGTGTTTCTATACATCAGACTCTAAAGAAAAAAAGGAAAATAACATAGTAAGGATATAGGGAGACTCCGAGGTCTGCAGACGCTGACAGATATACCTTGAAGTTTCCACATGCGGTCCAACTCACTGGTATCTGGTATGGTGGGGAGAACCTGGATCTGCACAAAAATATATGCAGAAGTGTAGTATGAGTATACCACAACGGTACACAGTAAGTGCCAAACATAACCTCGGTAGAGTAGTGACGAGGTCAGCTCAGGGCCCTACTCGTTTAAAATAAAAGTAAGGCAGAAGATATAATAATATTTTAAAATGACTGAGAATTTAAACGATAAGAAGTTTAAGAAAATATCAGCACAGTAAATAGAGGTAAACAACTGGGGCACTCCCGAGGTACCTGTGATGACCCAAAATATCATCTTTAAATTTAATGATTAATTATGTGATCTAAGCACTATTTATCATTACTCGACTTGCGTGTGCAGTCCGAAAAAAAAAATCCGGAAAGTTTTCAAATAAAAAATGGATTAAAATGTGAATTAGATACGTAAAACACAACCGAGTTGACTTTGGTCAATATTTTGAGCAAACAGACTCGGATCAGTATTTTGACAGTTCCGATAGGTCCGTATCGTGAATTGGGACTTATCCGAAACCAAATTCTGAGGTCCCTAGCCCGAGAAATGGAATTTTGATGAAAAATTTAAAGTTTAAGTTTCTGTGCAAATGACCCCGAAATAGAATTTTGATGATTCCAACAGTTCCGTATGGTGATTTTGGACTTAGGAGCGTGATCAGAGTTTTATTTGGAAGTCCGTAGTGGAATTAGGCTTGAAATGCCGAAAGTTGAATTTTTGGGAAGTTTGACCGAGGGGTTGACTTTTTGATATCGGGGTCGAAATCCGATTCTGAAAATTTTCATAGCTCCGTTATGTCATTTATGACTTGCGTGCAGAATTTGAGGTCAATCGGACTTGATTTGATAGGTTCCGGTGTTATTTGTATAAATTGAAAGTTTCAAAGTTCATTAGGCTTGAATCTATGTGTGATTCGTGATTTTAGCATTGTTTGATGTAATTTGAGGTTTCAAATAAGTTCGTATGATGTTTTAGGACTTGTTGGTGTATTGGGTTGAGGTCACGAGGGCCTTGGGTGAGTTTCAGATGGTTAACGGATCACAAATGGGACTTAAACAGCTGCTGCAAATTCTCTTCTGCTGTGCAATCGAGCCCCAGAAATCGATCCGAGGATCGAAGGCAGGCTCGAAGGTCACTGATCGAAGGCCCAGGATCGAGGGTTATGACCAAGGCCAGTGATCGAAGCCATGATCGATAGCTAGGATCGACGGCTGTGATCGAGCCCCAAGGTCGAGGGCCATGATCGGACTCCCCATGATCGGACTCCCATGATTGAGGTCCAGGATCGGACTCTCATGATCGAGGTCCAGGATCAGACTCCACGATCGAGGTCAGCCTGGACAGGTCCGTAAGTTATAAAAACAGGGGGGTTTCATCCCATTCGCCATTTTTAACAACTTGGAGCTTGAGTAGGGGCGATGTTTGATATATATATTCAAGGAAAAATATTGGGGGGTAAGTGTTCTTAACTCAATCTTAGTTAGATTACCCGAATCCATCACTGTTTTTAATATTTAATTGGTGATTTAAGTTGGAAAAATTTGAAAACTCTCTTGGATAGATTTCTGGATTTGAGGGTCGAATAGTTATTGGAATTTAGTCATTTTGGTATGGTTAGACTCGTGGTTGAATGGGCGTTCATATTTCGTAACTTTCGCCGGATTTCGAGACATGGGCCCCACAGGCCATTTTTGGATTAATTTCGGATTTTTATTGAAAAAATATAGTATTCTCATATAGAATTAATTCTATAATTTTTGTTGACTGTATCGAATTAATTATGACTAGATACGAGTCGATCGGAGTCAGAAAATCGAGAAAAAAGCATAATACTTGATTAAACTGGAGCAAGTCGAAGTAAGTGACTTGTCTAACCTTGTGTGGGGAAAATTTCCCCTAGAATTGATATTAATGTGATTGTTGAAATATGTTGAAAGTCGTGTACACGAGGTGACGAGTGTGTACATGGGCTAAATGTGAAAGATTATATTTTTAAATTATGTAGATCATTGTTGCGCAGTTATTAAATTATTTTATCTTGTTATATTCTTCATAATTGATCTGTGATATATATTTTAGATTTGTTTACCTTTTTCCTGCTAATTGTTTTACCTGTTTAATTGAAACTTGATTTCTTTTATACTGTGCATTATTTGAAGGTTGATTTTATTTAAATTAAATATTATTAATATGAAGTATTTGATATTTTTAAATTTGATATATAAGCAACGTATTAAAAATTTAAAATATTATTTTCCTGAGCTCTTTATTGTGGCAAACTATTATTGATGATTTATTTTGGCATGAGCCGTGAGCTCTTTATTGTGGAAAAATATTGTTGTTGAATTATTTTGGCAAGTTAAATTATTTGAGCACTTGAGGTGCAAATTGTGATATATTGTGATATTGATACGCATGCGGTGGTATAAGGTCTGGGTGTTGAAACGCATGCGGTGAGATAAGGGTGGCTTGATACGCGTGGCTAGTAGGGGTGACTACTAGAAGTCATGCGGTGTGATAAGGGTGGCTAAAACGCGGGATGCTATTTCGGGAAAAATATTTTCTTTAAATAAATTGTGAAGGCTCCCGCGGTGGTATAAGAAAATGAGATATTGTGAATTTATTTATGATTTGGGACTACGAAGTGGTACCTCGGGAGTGCCCTTGTTGATATTGATTTATGGCCGCAGTTGCTTTTGATTATTGTTGTGATTTCTTCAAGTTGAAAAGAATTCTGTTTTGTTTCCACGAGGTATTTATTCGCCATTATTTGATGTAATTGAATGTGACATACTACTTGATTCATTTCCATTGTCATTTTATCATATAATATTGTTTAAACATTTTACCATGCCATTATTTATTCTCCAGTAGGGCCTGACCTGACCTCGTCACTACTCTACCGAGGTTAGGCTTGGCACTTACTGGGTACCGCTGTGGTGTACTCATACTACGCTTCTGCACATCTTTTTGTGCAGATCCAGGTACATCTTATCAGATCACGCATCAGTAAACTAGCTGTACGAGGAGACTTCGAGGTATATCTACCAGCGTCCGTAGACTCCGGAGTCCCCTTCTATCTTACTATGTTGTCTTCCTTATTTGCTTTAGACTCTGATGTATAGAGACATAAAGAATAAATTCTTAGAAGCTTGTGACTTATTTCTACTGGGTTTTGGGAGTTGAAATTGTTTGAATTGTAGTTTATTTATTTCATATATTTATTATTATTCCGCATTGATAGGCTTACCTAGTCTTAGAGACTAGGTGCCATCACGACATCCTACGGAGGGAATTTGGGGTCGTGATAAGTTGGTATTAGAGCTCTAGGTTCATAGGTGTCATGAGTCACAAGCAGGTTTAGTAGAGTCTTGCGGATCGGTACAAAAACGTCTGTACTTATTTTCGAGAGGCTATGGAACTGTTAGGAAATATTCACTTCTTTGATTCCTTATCGTGTGACATTGATTTAGCTTGAAACATATATCTTATATTCCTTTATATCCACTCATGTATGACATTGCGCACTTGGTATCAGTTGTGCGTCGACGATTCGTGATGCCGCAAATGGACTACGAGGGAGCCAGATATGCTCAAACATTGCCTCAACGTGTTGTTCCGACTGAAGATGTGGGCGTATTGAGAGATCACCTAGTGAATCATGTGGGGGTGCAACGGACGTTGGCGTATGGTTGATTTATACGAGCTGTGAAGGTTATTATTGTGGATCATCGGACGTTGTGACCTATGACTTCGCACCGAGTGGGGGGAGTCCACTACCAATGGGTGGATTGCGGGGTCATGTGTTATATCAGTTTTGGCCTGAAATGTATATATGTGGTACTGAGAGGTTCCCTAAAATTTACACATGTTTAAGGCCTGAGATTTTATAGAGGATAAGGTTGGGACTTGTGGTATGTCCGCCTATTTAATAATCCTATACTTCAGTACCAAAAGAGTTATAGAAACAACTCTAAATTTGTAGAAGGTCTACTCAGCGTGGACGTCACTGTTGCGGATTTTGGGGTGCTTCAGAGGAAGTACACTTGTTGACGAGAGTCTGGACTATGTGGTTCGTGACAAGATTTGTCTGTATGGAGCTCTACTTTTGTGATCGTTGTGTATAAATAGGGGTAAGGGTTACCCCAAAGAAGTATCGAAGAGTATGCTATGAAATGGGTCAGCTCAACAGTGTTGAGTCAGCATAACAAAATAAGAAATTTGCCTTGGGAGAGATAATTATCCACCGGTGTTCGTGGCAAGCCTATGAAGAGGGCAGATCAGCCAATGCAACACCGCTCACTTGGCTTAGTTGTCAGAAACGCTTTTGAAAGAGTTTGTTTTCCGGACTCTTCGTAATGCGTGGCGCATAGGGTTTGAATGGTTGCATCCGGTCACCATTGACGGTGACAGAATATGCCATAAAGTTCAATAAGTTAGCCCGTCATACTCCTACTTTGCTTCCTACAGTCAGAGGGCGAGTTCACAGGCTCATTAAAGGACTCAATTATGATCGTAAAATTTTGTACGACTTAGGAGCTACAAGTTGATACTTCATTTCTGCTAGTTGTACAAATTGCCAGGATATTAGAACGTGTTCGGGGTGAGGAAAAAGGAAACTAAGGAGACTAAGACACCTAGAGGTTCTGGGGGATTCAGTGGATTCTACTCTGCAAGTATAAATCATTATGGAGGGGGCTCAGGTAGTCGGCCAGCCCAGTCCGCATATCGGATTACTCGGGGTGCTCTAGTAAGTTCTTTTAATGCACCACCGATATGAGTTCCTACAATGGCTATTCCATTTATCTGGCACAGACTCAATATGAAAAGCCTAACCCGCAAAGAGGTTGTTATGAATACGGTGATACTAGGCACATCATGAGAAAATTGTCCCAAACTTGGGAGAGACTTATTTCATCAAAGCACTCAGGCTACGTTCCCCATTGCAGTTACTACACCACCCACACGACCAGTTAGGGGTGGAGGACATGCCGGTAGAAGGCGTCCTAGAGGTGGAGACCCAGCCGTTGATATATTTTTATGGTATGGCGGAGGTCGCTACATCAGTTGGTGTCATTACAGATACGACCTTGATATAATATAAAGGAATAATTTCCTTAACTTGATTCGGTTCTCAGTATCAGAACGAGTCCTTCTATGGTGCTCCACTTATGAGTGAGCTTCATAATCTATAATCTACTTATGTGTTTACTCCTCTTGGGAGATTCTATAGAGATAACTACGCCTATCATTCCATGTTGGTCACTAATAAGAGCTGTGAGGATAAAGGTGGCTTTATGTTACTCATTTAGGTAAGTTTTGATGTAAATTCTGATAATCAATTGTAAATTATGAATTATATGCCCTACCGATGTGGGGTTCATTATGTGTTGTGATTTTGTTTAACGGAAATTATTTAGAAGGAGCAAATGGAAAGTTTCGATTGGCATGATGTGCATATTACTTGTGATTCAGAACTGAGGACTAGAACCTCACAATTTTAAAATAAACTGATATGTTTAAACAGGGCTACGAGCTGCGGTGGAAGTTATATAAGGACGAGATCCTTGTGAGGAAAAATCTTGTGTTTAAGTTCTCCCTTGTGAGATCCAATTTGTACTATAGTACTAATATGGAGTCATGCCTGTTAGGCTTATTTGAAAATACTTATATGAAATCCTCTGTGCATACTTGCCAAATTTGTATTGTAATTATTGAGTTTTAACCTACGAGATAGGTTTCTGCCCAGGTGACGTTAAATGTGACTCATTAATTCGGGTAAATAATTTTGAGGTCTTCATGCCTCATGTCTCGTTATCAGTATTGTGAAAGTTTGAAATGAGATTTTTGTTAACATAAAGTTAATTGATGATTCTGTAATTGATTATGAATAACTATTAAGACCAGATTGACCCAGAAGGGTGCTCCATTCAGATGGACCGAGGAATGTGAGGAGAGATTCCAAAAGCTCAAGACATCTTTGGCTACAACCCCAATGTTGGTATTACCTACAGGGTCAGGTTCTTATACTGTGTATTGTGATGTGTCGCGTATTGGTCTCGGCGCAGTGTTGATGTAATACGATAGGGTGATTGCCTACACGTCCCGACAGTTAAAGGTACATGAGAAGAATAATCCGGTCCATGACCTTGAATTAGCAGCTATTGTTCATGCCTTGAAGATTTGGCGGCATTATTAGTACGGTGTTCATTATGAGGTCTACACCGATCACCGAAGTCTATAGCATCTATTTAAACAGAATTATTTTAATTTGCGGCAACAGAGGTGGTTGGAGTTGCTTAAGGATTATGATATCACCATTCTCTATCATCCTAGGAAGGCCAATGTAGTGGCCGATGCCTTGAGTCGTAAGGCAGAAAGTTTGGGCAACTTAGCATATTTACCGGTAGCAGAGAGGCCTTTAGCCTTGGATGTTCAGGCCTTGGCCAACCGGTTTGTCAGATTGGATGTTTCCGAGCTGAGTCGAGTTTTGGCTTGTGTGGTTTCTCAGTCTTCTCTTTATGATCGTATCAGGGAACGCAAATATGATGACCCCCATCTGCTTGTCCTTAAGGATATAGTTCAGCACGGTGATACCAAAGAAGTCACTATTGGAGATGACGATGTATTACGGATGCGGGGCAGGCTATATGTGCCTAATGTGGATGTCTTGCGTGAGTTGATTCTCCAAGAGGCTCACAGTTCGCGGTACTCCATTCATCCGGGTGCTGCAAAGATGTATCAGTACTTGAGACAACACTATTGGTGGAGGCGGATGAAGAAAGACATAGTGGGGTATGTATCTCGGTGTCTAAATTGTCAACAGGTGAAATATGAGCATCAGCGACTGGGTGGATTACTTCAGAAGTTAGAAATTCCAGAATGGAAATGGGAGCGAATCACTATGGATTTCATTGTTGGGCTCCCACGGACTCAGCTGAAGTTTGATGCAGTTTGGGTGATTGTGGATAGGCTGACCAAATCAGCTCATTTCATTCCTATGATTACTACTTACTCTTCAGAGCAGCTGGCTCAGGTATACATTCGCGAGATTGTCAGACTTCACGGTGTACCGGTATCTATCATCTCAGACCGAGGTACACAATTTACCTCACGGTTTTGGAGGGTAGTACATCGTGAGTTGGGTACTCGGGTAAAGTTGGGTACAACATTTCACCCTCATACGGACGGGCAGTCCGAACGCACTATTCAGATACTGGAGGATATGCTTCAGGCGTGTGTGATAGATTTTGGGGGTGCTTGGGATCAGTTCTTACCATTTGCGGAGTTTTCTTACAACAACAGTTACCAGTCAAGCATTCAGATGGCTCCGTATGAGGCCTTGTATGGTAGGCGGTGCCGATCTCCAGTGGGTTGGTTCGAACCGGGCGAGGCTAGACTATTGGGTACAGACTTGGTTCAGGATGCCCTGGAAAAGGTTAAGATGATTCAGGATCGACTTCGTACAACCCAATCTAGACAGAAGTGTTATGCGAATCAGAAGTTTTGCGATGTTGCATTCATGGTTGGTGAGCGGGTATTGCTCCGGGTTTTGCCTATGAAGGGTGTGATGAGGTTCGGGAAGAGGGGCAAGTTGAGCCCTAGGTATATTGGGCCTTTTGAGATTCTTGAGAGAGTTGGAGAGGTGGCTTACAGACTTGCATTACCACCCAATCTTTCTGCGGTTCATCCGGTATTCCATGTTTCTATGCTTCAGAAATATCACGGCGATCCGTCTCATGTGTTAGACTTCAGTTCGGTTCAGTTGGACAAGGATCTATCTTATGTTGAGGAACCAGTGGCTATTTTAGATAGGTAGGTTCGAAAGCTGAGGTCAAAGAACATTGCTTCTGTGAAGGTTCAGTTGAGGGGTCATCCGGTCGAGGAGGCGACTTGGGAGGCCGAGCATGATATACGCAGCTGTTATCCACACTTATTCACCAGCTCAGGTACTTTTTCTAACTCCGTTCGAGGACGAACGTTTGTTTTAAAGGTGGAGAATGTGATGACCCAAAATATCATCTTTAAATTTAATGATTAATTATGTGATCTAAGCACTATTTACCATTACTCGACTTGCGTGTGCAGTCCATAAAAAAAAAATTCGAAAAGTTTTCAGGTGAAAAATGGATTAAAATGTGAATTAGATGCTTAAAACACAACTGAGTTGACTTCGCTCAACATTTTGAGCAAACAGACTCGGATCAGTGTTTTGACAGTTCCGGTAGGTCCGTATCGTGAATTGGGACTTGGGCGTATGCCCGGAGCCAAATTCCGAGGTCCCTACCCCGAGATGTGGAATTTTGATGAAAAATTTAAAGTTTAAATTCAAATAGTGACCGGATGTCGAATTATGTGCAAATGACCCCGGAATAGAATTTTGATGATTCCAACAGCTACGTATGGTGATTTTGGACTTAGGAGCATGATCGAAATTTTATTTGGAAGTCCGTAGTGGAATTAGGCTTGAAATGTCGAAAGTTGAATTTTTGGGAAGTTTGACCGAGGGGTTGACTTTTTGATATCGGGGTCGAAATCCGATTCTGAAAATTTTCATAGCTCCGTTATGTCATTTATGACTTGCGTGCAAAATTTGAGGTCAATCAGACTTGATTTGATAGGTTCCGGTGTTATTTGTAGAAATTGAAAGTTTCAAAGTTCATTAGGCTTGAATCTATGTGTGATTCGTGATTTTAGCGTTGTTTGATGTGATTTGAGGTTTCAAATAAGTTCGTATGATGTTTTAGGACTTGTTGGTGTATTGGGTTGAGGTCCCGAGGGCCTCGGGTGAGTTTCGGATGGTTAACGGATCAAAAATGGGACTAAAACAGCTGCTGCAAATTCTCTTCTGCTGTGCAATCGAGCCCCAGAAATCGAGCCGAGGATCGAAGGCAGGCTCGATATCCATGATCGAAGGCCACTGATCGAAGGCCCAGGATCGAGGGTTATGACCAAGGCCAGTGATCGAAGGCCATAAGAATCGAAGCCATGATCGATAGCTAGGATCGACGGCTGTGATCGAGCCCCAGGGTCGAGGGCCATGATCGGACTCCCATGATCGAACTCCCATGATCGAGGTCCAGGATCGGACTCTCATGATCGAGGTCCAGGATCAGACTTCACGATCGAGGTCAGCCTGGACAGGTCCGTAAGTTATAAAAACACGGGGGTTTCGTCCCATTCGCCATTTTTAACAACTTGGAGCTTGAGTAGGGGCGATTTTTGATAAATCTTCAAGGAAAAACATTGGGTAAGTGTTCTTAACTCAATCTTGGTTAGATTACCCGAATCCATCACTGTTTTTAATATTTAATTGGTAATTTAAGTTGGAAAAATTTGAAAACCCTCTTGGATAGATTTGTGTATTTGAGGGTCGAATCGTTATTGGAATTTAGTCATTTTGGTATAGTTAGACTCGTGGTTGAATGGGCGTTCATATTTTGTAACTTTCATCGGATTTCGAGACATGGGCCCCACGGGCCATTTTTGAGTTAATTTCGGATTTTTATTGAAAAAAATATAGTATTTTCATATAGAATTAATTCTATAATTTTTGTTGACTGTATCGAATTAATTATGACTAGATACGAGTCGATCGGAGTCGTAAAATCGAGAAAAAAGCATAATACTTGATTAACATGGAGCAAGTCGAGGTAAGTGACTTGTCTAACCTTGTGTGGGGAAAATTTCCCCTAGAATTGATATTAATGTGATTGTTGAAATGTGTTGAAAGTCGTGTACATGAGGCGACGAGTGTGTACACGGGCTAAATGTGAAAGATTATATTTTTAAATTGTGTAGATCATTATTGCGCAGTTATTAAATTATTTTATCTTATTATATTCTTCATCATTGATCTGTGATATATATTTTAGATTTGTTTACCTTTTTCCTACTAATTGTTTTACCTGTTTAATTGAAACTTGGTTTCTTTTATACTGTGCATTATTTGAAGGTTGATTTTATTTAAATTAAATATTATTAACATGAAGTATTTGATATTTAAGCAACGTATTAAAAATTTGAAATATTATTTTTCTGAATTATTTATTCTTGAATATTTTTTTGGATTATTCTGGCATGAGTCGTGAGCTCTTTATTATTGAAAAATATTATTGTTGATTTTTTGTGAAAAATTAAAATATTGGGCACTTGAGGTGCAAATTGTGATATATTGTGATATTGATACGCATGCGGTGGTATAAGGTCTGGGTGTTGAAACACTTATGCGGTGAGATAAGGGTGGCTTGATACGCGTGGCTAGTAGGGGTGACTACTAGAAGTCATGCGGTGTGATAAGGGTGGCTAAAACGCGGGATGCTATTTTGGGGAAAAAAATGCTTTCTTTAAATAAATCGTGAAGGCTCCCGTGGTGGTATAAGGAAATGAGATATTGTGAATTTATTTATGATTTGGGACTACGAGGCGGTACCTCGGGAGTGCCCTTGTTGATATTGATTTATGGCCGCAGTTGCCTTTGATTATTGTTGTGATTTTCTTCAAGTTGAAAAGAATTCTGTTTTTTTTCCACGAGGTATTTATTCGCCATTATTTGATGTAATTGAATGTGACATACTACTTGATTCATTTCCATTGTCATTTTATCATATAATATTATTTAAACATTTTACCATGCCATTATTTATTCTCCAGTAGGGCCTGACCTCGTCACTACTCTACCGAGGTTAGGCTTGGCACTTACTGGGTACCGCTGTGGTGTACTCATACTACGCTTCTGCACATCTTTTTGTGTAGATCCAGGTACATCTTATCAGACCACGCATCAGTAAACTAGCTGTACGAGGAGACTTCGAGGTATATCTGCCAGCGTCCGCAGACTCCGGAGTCCCCTTCTATCTTACTATGTTGTCTTCCTTATTTGCTTTAGACTGTGATGTATAGAGACATAGAGAATAAATTCTTAGATGCTTGTGACTTATTTCTACCGGGTTTTGGGAGTTGAAATTGTTTGAATTGTAGTTTATTTATTTCAGATATTTATTATTATTCCGTATTGATAGGCTTACCTAGTCTTAGAGACTAGTTGCCATCACGACATCATACAGAGGGAATTTGGGGTCGTGATAGTACCGCCTCGTAGTCCCAAAGTAAATATGCAATAGATAACCGAAGGAACGATTTAAAGCAAGAAATCTTACAGTTAAAGATTTAATTCAAATAAAGGGAAACAAGTAATTCAACTAAGCATGTTGCACAAATTGCAAGCAAGAGTTAAGGCACGTAGACATGCGATACTAGCCTAAACATGATCACTACATAAGCTAAGGCAACTCAGTTAAGGAATTTAAAAGAAGACAACTCAGCAAGAACCGAAATGTCCACAATTAGCCCGTGTATGCACTCGTCACCTCGTGTACATGACGCTCACATATCACAAATTATTACAACAGTTCCAAATCCTAAGGAAATATTCCCCACACAAGGTTAGATAAGTCACTTACCTCAAATCTCGCTCAATCAATCTGTAAGAATGTCTTTCCCTCGACTTTCTGACTCCGAATGGCCCAAATCTAGCCAAAAGCAATTACATATCATGAATACAACTACAAGAAACTAATTTAAATAATGAAACTATGACTTTAGCAAAGAATCAAAAATTCGGCCCAAAAGGTCAACCCGGGTCCACGTCTCGGAATCGGGTAAAAGTCACAAATTACGAACACCCATTGATATCGAGTTCACCCATTCTAAAATTACCATAGTCCGACACCATGTCGCCACTCAAATCCCTAAATTTAACTCTCCAAATCTCTAGCCTCAAATTCCCACAATTCACCTTAAACACACACAATCTAGGTGGGAAAAATCAATGGGAAAACAAGATTATTGATAAACAAAATAAGCACAAGGGACTTACCTAAAGAAATCCCTCGAAAATGCTCTCAAGAAATCACCAAACCCGAGCTCAAAATGATAAAAATCTCGAACCCTTGAATTAATAGAGTCTGCCCAGTGGCTTCGCTTCTGCGGTCCCGCTTTTGCGAAAAATGCACCGCTTCTGCGGTTTTGCCTAGGCTTCCTTACCTACGCTTCTGCGATTTCCTACCCGCTTATGAGGACACGCTTCTGCGGCTCCAGCGCACCTGCGACTTCCTTGTCCGCATTTGTGGTCTCGCAAATGCGGAATTTTCCTCGCATCTGCGGCTTCTACCCACACTGCTCCATCTCGCACCTGCGGTCAATCTGGCATAGGTGTGATTACACCAGAGCTGGTGCCTTCAGCCATTCTCCCAAGTCTAAATTCGATCTGTTAACCAACCGAAATCCACCCGAGGCCCCCGGGACCTCAACCCAAACATACCAACCAATCCAAAAACATCATACGGACTTAGTCGAGCCTTTAAATCACATCAAACAATGTTAAAACATGAATTACACATCGATTCAAGCCTAATAAACTTTAAAACTTTAAACTTCTACATCCGACACCGAAACCTATCAAATCAAGTCGGATTGACCTCAAATTTTACACACAAGTCATAATTGATATTACAGACCTACTCCAACTATCGGAATCCGACCCCGATATCAAAAAGCCCACTCCTGATCAAACTTCTCCCAAATCATCTCATTTTCCAACTTTTGCCAATTGACGCTAAAATGACCTACAGACCTTCGATTCAACATCCGAACATGCTCCTAAGACCAAAATAACCCTACGGAGATATTGGAACCGTCAAAATTTCATTCTGGAGTCATCTTTACATAGTTCGGACTATGGTCAAATCCTACGACTTAAACTCCCTTCTTAGGGACTATGTGCCCCATTTCACTCCGAAAACAAAAACCAAACCTCCCGGTGAGTCACCAAACCCAAAAATGAAATAGAGGGAGCATTAATTAGGGGTTCAAGGCTAATACTCATAAAATGACCGGCTGGGTCGTTACATCCTCTCATTCTTAAAACAAACGTTCATCCTCGAATGGGTATAGAGACAAACCTGAAGTGGTGAAAAGATAAGGATAGCGACTGAGCTAAAGTCTAACACATGAGACGGATCGCCGTGATACTTTCGGAGCATGGAAACATAGAATACTGGATGAACTGCAGAGAGACTAGGTGGTAGTGCAAGTCTGTGAGCTACCTCTCCAACCCTCTCAAGAATCTCAAAAGGGTTGATATACCTAGGGCTCAACTTTTCCTTCTTTCTGAACCGCATAACACCCTTCATGGGCGAAACCCAGAGCAAAACCTACTCCCCAACCATGAATGCAACGTTGCAAACCTTCCGATCCGCATAACTCTTCTACTTGGAATGGGCTATACGAAGTTGATCCTGAATCAATTTAACTTTCTCCAAGTCATCCTGAACTAAGTCTATACCCAATAGCCTAGTCTTACCAGGCTCGAACCAACCCACTGAAGACCGGCATCATCTACCATACAAAGCCTCATACGGCGCCATCTGAATGCTTGAATGATAACTGTTGTTGTAGGCAAACTACGCAAATGGCAAGAACTGATCCCAAGCACCCTCAAAATCCATCACACATGCACGAAGCATATCATTCAGTATCTGAATAATGCGCTCGGACTGTCCGTCCGTCTGAGGGTGAAATGTTGTACTCAACTCCACATGAGTACCTAACTCACGCTGTATGGCTCTACAGAACTATGATGTAAACTACGTACCCCAGTCAGAGATAATATATACCAGTATGCCATAAAGCCTGACAATCTCGTGAATGTAAACCTGAGCCAGTTGCTCCGAAGAGTAAGTAGTAACCACAGGAATGAAATGAGCTGACTTAGTCAATCTATCCATAATCACCCAAACTGCATCGAACTTTCTCTGAGTCCGTGGGAGCCGAACAACAAAATCCATAGTGATCCGCTCCCATTTCCACTCTGGAATATCTAACTTCTGAAGAAATCCACCTGGTCGCTGATGCTCATACTTCACCTGCTGACAATTTAGGCACCGGGCGATATACTCCACTATGTCGTTCTTCATCCGCCTCCACCAATAGTGCTGCCTTAAGTCCTGATACATATTTACAGCACTGGGGTGAGTGGAGTACCGCAAACTGTGAGCCTCCTGGAGGGTCAACTCATGCAAACCATCTACATTAGGCACACATAGCCTGCCTTGCATCCGTAATACATCGTCATCTCCAATAGTGACCTCCTTAGCATCACCGTGCTAAACTGTGTCCTTAAGGACAAGCACATGGTGGTCATCATACTGGCGCTCCCTGATATGATCATAAAGAGAAGAATGAGAAACCACAAAAGCCAAAGCCTGGACATCCAAGGCTAAATGCCTCTCTACTACTGGTAGATATGCTAAGCTGCCTAAACTCTCCGCCTTGCGACTCAAGGCATCGGGCACCACATTGGCCTTCCCGGGATGATAGAGAATGGTGATGTCATAATCCTTAAGCAACTCCAACCATCTCCGCTGCCGCAAGTTAAGATCCTTCTATTTAAACATATGTTGTAGACTCCGATGATCGGTGAAAACCTCACAAGGAACACCATACAAATAGTGCCGCCAAATCTTCAAGGCATGAACAATAGTTGCTAACTCAAGGCCATGGACATGATAATTCTTCTCATGCACCTTCAACTGTCTAGACGCGTAGGCAATCAACCTACCGTCCTGCATTAACACCGCGCCAAGACCAATACATGACACATCATAATACACCGTGTAGGACCCCGATCCTGTAGGCAACACTAACACTGGGGCTGTAGTCAAATCAGTCTTGAGCTTTTGAAAGCTCTCCTCATAATCCTCGGTCCACCTAAATGGAGCACCCTTCTGGGTCAATCTGGTCATAGGTGCTGCAATAGACGAGAAATCCTCTATAAATCGACGGTAGTACCCCGCCAAACCAAGAAAACTCTGGATCTCCGTAGCTGAGGACGGTCTAGGACAACTCTACACTGCTTCAATCTTCTTCGGGTCTACCTTGATCCCCTCACTCGATACTACATGACCAAAAAATGCCACTGAATCTAGCCAGAATTCACACATAAAAACTTTTTTGCACATAACTTCTTCCTTAAGGTCTGAAGTACAGTCCTCAGGTGCTGCTCATGATGCCCCCGACTCCGGGAGTACACCAAAATGTCGTCAATAAACACAATGTCGAAGATCAAGATAGGGCTGAAATACATTGTTCATCAAGTGCATGAATGCTGCTGGGGCATTGGTCAGCCCAAAAGACATCACAAGGAACTCATAATGACCATACCGAGTCTTGAAAGCAGTCTTCGGGATATCTGGCTCCCGAATCTTCAACGGATGATAGCTTGAATGCAAGTCAATCTTAGAGAACAATCTGGCACCTTGAAGCTGATCAAATAGGTCATCAATACGTGGCAATGGATACCTGTTCTTCATTGTAACCTTGTTTAACTGGCGATAATCAATACATATTCGCATAGAACCATCCTTATTCTTCATAAAAAAGACAGTAACACCCCAGGGCGACACACTGGGCCGAATGTGGCCCTTATCAAGAAAATCTTGCAGCTGCTCCTTTAATTCTTTCAACTCTGTTGGGGCCATCCGATAAGATGGAATAGAAATGGGCTGAGTGCCCGGTAACAAATCAATGCCAAAGTCTATATCCCTATCGGGTGGCATGGCCGTAAGATCTGCCGGAAATACATATGTAAAAGCCCTCACTACCGGAACTGACTCGACGGTAAGAGTATCAACACTAACATCTCTCACATAGGCAAGATACACATCACATCCCTTCTCAACCATTCGCTGAGCTTTAAGAAATGGAGCAACCCTACTAGGAACATGATCCAAGGTACCTCTCCACTCTAGTCGCGGTAGACCTGGCATAGCCAATATCACCATCTTGGAATGACAATCAAGGATAGCGTGATAGGGCGACAACTAGTCCATGCCCAAAATAATATCAAAATCCACCGTACTGAGCAATAATAAATCGGATCTGGTCTCAAAACCACTAAGAACAATCAAACACGACCGATACACACGGTCAACGATAATAGAATCACCCACGGGTGTAGATACATAAACATGTGAACTCAGAGAATCACGAGATACGCCCAAATATGAAGCAAAATAAGATGACACATAGGAATAAGTGGAGCCTGGATCAAATAAGACTGATGCATCTCTATGACAGACCAGAACAGTACCTGTGATAACAAAATCTGATGCAACTGCCTCCGTCCTAATAGGAAGGGCATAATATCTGACCTGGCCTCCCTCTCTAGGGTGACCTCTACCTGCCAGACCTCCACCTCTAGCTGGCTGTGTAGGTGGGGTGGTAACTGGCGCTATAACCATAGCTTGAGGACTTGATGAAGCACGCGGTGCCTGAGAAATCTATGAAGATGTAACCCTCCTAAATTTGGGGCAATACCTCACCACATGACGAGTGTCGCCACACTCAAAACAAGCTCTCAGAGGACGTGACTGATGTGACTGGCTCGGGCCTAATCAACTGGACTGACCATTAAAAGCACCCCTTACACGAGGTACACTAGACATTGGCAGTGCATAATAGGGATCATGGGGCCTAGTAGTGGCCGGAGCACCGCTGGCAGGCGGAAGTGCTGAATGAATATGGCGACCCATATAACCCCTGCCATGATGAGCTACCGCTAGGGAACGAGTACCACGGTAAGTGCCAGACTCTCGAGACTTCTTGGCCTCTCTCTCCTCTCTATCCCGCGTCAGTATACCCCCAACCTCCTAGAAATCCCTACTACCTGATGGTACGCAATATCCATCTCCAACTCTCGGGCCATGCTCAATATGATACTACTGTTGATCCCCTCAATAAATCGACAAACCCACTCTCAAACAGTAGCAACCAAGGCTAGTGCATGCCTAGCCAAATACTATATCGAATCGCATACTTTGACACAGTTATAGAACCCTAGTGCAACTACTCAAACTCTGCGCGCCAAGCATCTCTGAGACTCTATGGAACATAATCCCTCAAGAACATATCTAAGAACTGAGTCCAAGTGAGTTAAGCTGCCTCAACCGGACTATCCAACTCGTATGCGCACCGTCACTGATGGGCCACTCCTCTAAGCTAGAATGTAGTGAAAGAAACCCTACTATCCTCTACAACACCAATAGTACGGAGGATACGATGGCACTCCTCAAGAAAACCCTAGGCATCCTCTGACGCCAAGCCACTGAAAGTAGGAGGGTGGTACTTCCTATACCTCTCGAACCTGAGTTGCTCTACCTCAGAAGTTGTTGCCCTAACGTCG
This sequence comes from Nicotiana tomentosiformis, assembly GCF_000390325.3. NCBI lineage: Eukaryota > Viridiplantae > Streptophyta > Magnoliopsida > Solanales > Solanaceae > Nicotiana > Nicotiana tomentosiformis. The sequence goes on along the minus strand of NC_090813.1, from coordinate 60,193,593 downwards.
GGCTAAACTGGAGCTACCGGCTGAATTGGTATGATCTCTGGAACCTGGTCGACCTGTACCCGATGCTCGGGGGTACCGGCGATGGGAGTCTGTGCTCCTCCCCTGGCCTGAGATGTGGCAGGAGAAAGTGGTATCAATCCTGCCTGAGCCAAGGTGCTGAACATGTTCAGAAACTAGGCTAGAGTCTCTTGGAGGGCTAGTGTAGCAACACGCATCTCAGGTGCCTGCCCTCCAATTAGAGCTACTGGTAGATCCACTGTGGTAGCTCGTGCGGGTGCTCTGGCTGCACCATGTGGACGTCCTTGGCCTCTACCCCTTTCCCTTCCTCTAGCAGCTCTAGGAGGGGGCGTGGGTGTCTAATCAACCGATCAGCTGTACGTGTCCTCACCATCTGTGAGAGAATAGAAAGACAGAAGTTTAGAGTCCGAAATCAAAATCTCGCACGATAAGGAATAAAAAAAGTGAAACTTTTCCTAACAGTTCCATAGCCTCCCGAAGATAAGTACAAACGTCTCCATACCGATCCGCGAGACTCTACTAAACCTGCTTGTGGCTCATAACACCTATGAACCTAGAGCTCTGATACCAACTTGTCACGATCCCAATTCACCCTCCGTATGATGTCGTGATGACACCTAGTCTCTAAGATTAGGTAAGCCTAACAAATCTGCGGAACTATATAATATAAAACTGAAGCCCAATTCTCAACACATGAAATAATTATAAAACTGACATTCAATAATTACAACACCTAAAACCCGATGGAAATAAGTCACAAGCTTCTAAGAGCAAATACTAAATATCTCTATACATCAGAGTCTAAAGAAAACAAGAAAAACAATATAGTAAGGATAAAGGAGGACTCGAGGTCTGTGAACGCTGACAAATATACCTTGAAGTCCCCACGTGCGGTCCAACTCACTGGTATTTGGTCTGGTGGGAAGAACCCGGATCTGCACAAAATGATAAGCAGAAGTGTAGTATGAGTACACCACAACAGTACCCAGTAAGTACCAAGCCTAACCTCGGTACAGTAGTGATGAGGTCACGTCAGGGCCCTACTAGTTTAAAAGAAAAGTAAGGTAGAAGATATAATAATATTTTGAAATGACCGAGAATTTAAACAATAAAAAGCTTCAAAAAAATCAGCACAGTAAATAGACGTAAACAATAGGGGCACTCCCGAGGTACCGCCTCGTAGTCCCAAATGTAAATATGCACGACAGGGGGAGGGGGGAATCTCCCAAGGTACCGCCTCGTAGTCCCAAAGTAAATATGCAAGACAGGGGGATCTCCCGAGTAAACGCCTCGTAGTCCCAAAGTAATATATAGTATAGAGGGATCTCCCGAGTAAACGCCTCGTAGTCCCAAAGTAAATATGCAGTACATGGGATCTCCCGAGGAACTTCCTCGTATTCCCAAAGTAAATATGCAGTACCAAAGGATCTCCCGAGGAACTGCCTCGTAGTCCCAAAGTAAATATGCAGTAGAAGGGGATCTCCCGAGGAACTGCCTCGTAGTGCCAAAGTAAATATGCAGCAGATAACTGAAGGAACGATGAATTTAAAGCAAGAAATCTTACAGTTAAAGATTTAATTCAAATCAAGGGAAACATGTAATTCAACTAAGCATGTTACACAAATTGAAAAGTAAGAAGTAAGGCACGTAGACATGCGATACTAGGCTAAACATGATCACTACGTAAGCTAAGGCAACTCAGTTAAGGAATTTAAAAGAAGACAACTCAGCAAGAACCAAAATTTCCATAATTAGCTCGTGTACGCACTCGTCACCTCGCGTACACGACGCTCACATATCACAAATTGTTACAACAGTACCAAATCTTAAGGGGATTTCCTCCACACAATCGGTAAGAATGCCTTTCCCTCGACTTTCCGACTCCGAATCGCCCAAATCTAGCCAAAAGCAATTACATATCATGAATACAACTACAAGAAACTAATTTAAATAATGAAACTACGACTTTAGAAAAAATCAAAAACTCGGCTCAAAAGGTCGACCTGGGCCCACGTCTTAGAATCAGATAAAAGTCACAAATTATGAACACCCATTCGATATCGAGTTCACCCATACCAAAATTACAAAAGTCCGACACCATGTCGCCACTCAAATCCCCAAATTTAACTCTCCAAATCCCTAGCCTCAAACTCCCACATTCCACCTTAAACACACACAATCTAGGTGGGTAAAATTAATGGGGAAACAAGATTATTGATAAAAAATAAGCACAAGGGACTTACCTCAAGAAATCCCTCAAAAATGCTCTCAAGAAATCGCCAAACCCGAGCTCAAAATGTCCAAAATGATAAAAATCTCAAACCCTTGAATTAATAGAGTCTGCCCAGTGTCTTCGCTTTTGCGGATCACTTGACCGCATACGCGGTCCCGCTTTTGTAGAAAATGCACCACTTCTACGGTTTTGCCCAGGGTGCCTTTTCTCTGCTTCCGCGATTTCCTATCTACTTCTGTAAGAAGCAGTCTGCTTCTGCGGCTCCATCGCACCTGCAACCTCCTTGTCTGCATCTGCGGTCTCGCATATGCGGAATTTTCCTCGCAAATGTGGCTTCTGCCCACACTCCTCCAGCCCGCTTTTGCGGGCTCGCACCTGCGGTCAATCTTGCCCAGGTGCGATTACACCAGAGCTGGTGCCTTTAGCCATTCTCCCAAGTCAAAATTCGATCCGTTAACCAATCGGAATCCACCCGAGGCCCCTAGGACCTCAACCCAAACATACCAACCAGTCCTAAAATATCATACGGACTTAAAACTTCAAACTTCTACATCCGACGTCGAAACCTATCAAATCAAGGCCGATTGACCTAAAATTCTGCACACAACTCATAATTGACATTACGGACCTACTCCAACTTTCGGAATCGGAATCCGACCCCGATATCAAAAAGTCCACTCCCGATCAAACTTCCCAAAAATTATCTCATTTTCCAACTTTTGCCAATTGACGCTAAAATGACCTACGGACCTCCGATTCAACATCTGAACACGCTCCTAAGACCAAAATCACCCTACGGAGCTATTGGAACCGTCAAAACTCTATTTCGGAGTCGTATTCACACAGTTTGAACTACGGTCAAATGCTACGAATTAAACTCCCTTCTTATGGACTATGTGCCCCATTTCACTCAAAAACAAAACCTCCCGGTGAGTCACCAAACCCAAAAATGAAATAGAGGAAGAACTAATTAGGGGTTCAGGGCTAATAATCTCAAAACGACCGGCCGAATCATTATAGAATCAAGTGGGTTAATCACTTGATTAATGAAATTTAACTAGGAATAGTGTGATCTCTACTTGGGCTAATCAATTGCTTATCATTGAGCCTTAGTTATCTTGGAAGAGCAGCTTGGGGTAAAAACCTCTTAAGTGTTAGTAGATATTAAGTTGCTGGAATAGAAATTGAGGCTATAACACATGCTTAATTAACTAGAATTGAGCATTTATATACCCAGAAGCATAGCTTACACGAAGGGGAAGCGATCCTAGCGCCTTTCTCTTATTTGTTACAACTATATCTTTACTTACATTCTAAGTATTCGATACAATTCCTAGACTAGTTTACATAGAAATTTTAGAAGTAACTTTAGAATTAATCGAACAACTACTATTTATTTGGAGATGACATTAAGAATCATCGAGTTTGCACACATTTAAACACTCTAACACACACCCACTCCTTGTGGGATTCGACCCCAACCTTTGTTGGGTTTATTATTGCTGACGGTCGTGCTACGCTTCATTAAAAGGTGTAGGATTCTACGTCATCAATTTCTTCCCCTTTTTGCTTCAATTCACGCACCTTCGTCCCAAATTATCTCTGGATGATTCCTACATATAAAAATACCACTAATTAGCACAAATAATTACATTATACATCAAAATTCCACAAAATACGAGTAAAATGCGAGGCAACATGTATATAAATATACATACTTTAAGCCGAATATCAACACCCCACACTTAAACGTTGCTTGTCCTCGAGTCAACCAACAAATTACTCTATCTTTGAGCATTTTACACCAATGACCATAGTTAATAGCAATAATTAAACTCTAGCATATGCAATCACATACACTTCCCTTTTCTTATGCCATTCTTCAAAAATATTCAAACAAAGACTCAACAATACTAGCCTAAAAAACCGACTCAATGTCACAATGCACTAATGGCTTGAATACCCAACATCCTAGAGAAGTCTAAGAATGTTACCTATCCCTCGTGAAATCATGTGCCCTCACAACAAAAGCAAAGAGAGTAAGTTGAATCCACACATCTGAATCTCATGATCAAATATGGTTTAAGGACTCACATATATCAAAAAAAATCTCTCACTCTCATAAAAGAAGTCACATGCATGTAATTGGTACCATAGGCTTGCCCATAATGTAAATATCTACTAATGTAGTCTCATTCGATCTAAAATCAATTAAGACTTTTCATGGTTGTAATGTGGGCTAAAGGACGGGTATGATATATTTAGGAATAGTGACTAACCCTTCTAAGCACTTTAACATATCAAATGTTCAACTTTAAGAGCATATTCCTCAATCCAACTTCAACTTCACAAACAATATCACCCCCAAAATTATTCCCTCTTTCTTTAAGAACCATCTTAATTCACATCCACTAGCAAGGACAAGATGTCGGTTTATGTATCTACATAATTTTTTTCTTTCTATTTTTTTTCTTTTCACTATCAATTTTCTCTTCTTCTACAATTTTCGCTAGTGGTGTATTATTTTACAACACAAGTGCATATTTCTTCTTTTTATAAGTTCCACTCAAAAGCCCCCCAAATTCCCTTCTTACTTCTTCTAGTGCTCATTTCACAATTAAAGTGCTTTAAGAGGTAAATGGATCAAAACAATGTCAATTAAGAATAAAAAGGGTATATGCTTGTAATGTGAGTGCCAAATAAAAGTTTATAGGCTCAAAAGATTATGATAAGCACTAAGCTCAAAAAGATCAAAGAAGACCTAAAATGATTTTCAGCATCACCTAAAACTTTGCTTCAACTCACATACTAGCCAAGTTCTAGACACAAGTACAATACATGGACTACATAAAAATCTCATCACACATGGAACATGACTCACTAAGGACGGCCCCATTCTGACTCTCAACAAATGCAAGTATTCACGGAGCCATGAGATATTAAGCATTAAACACAAAGTGAACACAAGCAAGAAAACGAGACATATGCGTCACAAAACATGATGTCCAACTAAGCAAGGCATCATCAATAATTTCAAATCATAGGGAAGATACTACACATGCCAAAGCCTAAATATGCTACTATCAAACAAATCAAGGGCGCCTAGGTTCATCATGCTTCCTCCTTTTATTTCCTAAATTCCTAATCTACTCTAAAAGAAAAAAACTATCCGGTTCCAACTACATACCATGGAAAAGAAGCGAGGCACAAAGAAAAGCCACGGGGGATTATTACTACCTAAAAAGAACTAAAAGACATATTTTTGTATTTTTTAAATTTTTTTGTTTAGACTTTAATCCCTCAAGAAAATTGTCTAGGAGATCCATCATCGGGAAAAGTTCAAAATTTTCAATTTCTTTTCGATTTACTGTATTTTTGAATTCTTTCTTAAATTAAGCTACTAAATCTACTACTACTATACTACACCATTAATTTACTAACTATGCAATTAAAAATAAGAATCTAGCTAAAAATAAAAAGATAATAAACTAACAATATACTAATATAATACTATACAAACTACAGAGAATCTTCCACCCCACACTTAAAAGAGTGCAGTGTCCCCAATGCACAAATAAAACAAAAATGACAAGGATGGACAAGAAACTCCCTGAAAGGCCAAAGGCCGAAGTAATATCAGCTCACGAGGTACTCAGACTTCTCCCAAGGATAGTACTTTGTGCAGATGCCTCATGGCTCACACTAGTTCCAACCATCTAGCTTGCTTTTGTACCTTCCAATGAATTTTATTCTTATGCTCATAATCCTACAAATAAAACAACACTACAAAGTTAATAGAAAAATAAAATAAAGAAAAATGAAAAAAAATAAACAAAAATAAAGAAAGTAGTAAAGCTAGGTTGCCTTCCAACAAGCGCCTAATTTAACGTTGCGGCACGACGTGAACCACTTTTTTCTCCACCTTGAACTTATGAATTTCACGCCTAACATGGTATCCAGTCTGTGGCTATGCTCCAATGGTGGGTTTACAAAGATAACCAGGCCAAGTAATAAATCTTCCACTCTGCACTTCTTGGATTGTAGATGAGGAATGTAATTTTTGCTTTTTGGCACAACAAATTCAAGAATATAGGCACTCTCATCCCCATCCTTTTGACTCCCTCATAGGCTCAGGTGGCTCGATTACTATCTTACTATCTAAACACAATGTGAAAGAATGATTGGAATGAAGTCTAATGCGCCCTAACTCATGATTGTACTACTAGTTACATCCCCATATATTCACACACTCAAGTCCCCCAAAGTAATGTTATCTATTCTCTCATATGACTCTAGAGCACTCTTTTCAACATTGACATCCTTAAGAAAAATATGGTCTAATGATTGGTATTCTCGTTTTTGTTCCTCAATTTGGTCTAGAAGACTTTTTTTTAGCTTCAGACAACTCTTCATTAAATTGTTGGGCGTTACACGTATCAACTTTTGCACTCAAATATGCATTCAAGTTATGCATAGTCAAGCCAAAACTATCAATTTCATGTGCAAGATCAACTCTCTCCTTAGATCAATCATTCACCAACGTTGTTAGAAGACACCGTCGTTTCGCATATTTCCCTAATCGAGAATATTCGCCCCTAATCAAGTATACATAGTCGTCAAGTAATAAAGTGACCAAAAGTTAGATGTCGAACCCACGAGGACTTATGATTAACTATTAACTAAATTGGACTATCCTAATTATCTAAACAAGAATTAAACCGAGAAATATTTGATTCTAAACTAATTAAAATAAAGAAAAACAAATAATGAATTTTGAACAGATGAAGAGCAGATTTTTATGTTATCAATGTTATGAAAATGATTTAAGGTTATGGGCTATCTAGCATTCCTATTGTATTCTTCCATTAAAGTGACTAACTAATTTATCTAGCTTATTGGTTGGCAGGGTTAATATCGCTAATAAGAATCTATCGAGTTCATACTTGCCAATTCAAGCTAACCTAACGCTTATATATCTATGGAATTAGAACTAACAAGAACGTATTTATATGTACATCAACCAAGCAAGGCAATTAGGTATATGGCTATCCTAATCGCAAATCCATTCTCCGATGCCCAGGTTGAAGAACTTGCTCTACTCATGTAATACCCCGACCGATCATTTTGAGCTCTAGCATGTCATTCGACAGTTTGAGGCCTTGATTAGCTTCACTTCAGGTATTATGACTTGTGCGTGTGGTCGGAATCAAATTTCGAGAAGTTTAGAGTTGATTTGGAAAACAATTTCTAAATTCGGAAGCTTTAAGTTAGAGAATTGACTAAGATTTGGATTTTTAGTAAACAACCTCAGAATCAGGATTTAAAGGTTCCAATAGGTTCGTATAATGATTTCGGACTTGGGCGTATGTTTGGGTCGAGTTGTAGGTGGACCTGGAGTATTTCGACGCTTATTACAGAAGTTTAGAATTTTGAAGGTTTAATAACTTCCTAAATTTGGGTTGAAGTGGATTTTGATATTATCGATCTCCGTTTGGGATTCCGAGCCTGGGAATAGTTCCGTATGATGCTTTTGGTCTTAGGAGCGTATCCAGATGTCGATTTGGAGGTCTGTAGGTCATTTCGGCGTCAATTGGCGAAAGTTGGACATTTGGATGATTTTAAGAAGTTTGATCGGGAGTGGACTTTTTGATACCGGGGTCGGATTCTGATTCTGGAAGTGAGAGTAGGTCTGTAATGTCAATTATGACTTGTGTGCAAAATTTAATGTCAATCGGACTTGATTTGATAGGTTTCGGCATCGAATGTAGAAGTTTGAATATCTAAAGTTCATAAAGCTTGAATTGGGGTGTGATTCGTGATTTTGATGTTGTTTGATATGATTTAGGCCTCGAGCAGGTTCGTTTTATGTAATGGGACTGGTTGGTATACTTGGACGGGGTCCCGTGGGCCTCGGGTGTGATTTGGGGTGGTTTCGGACTAAGTTTGGGTGTGGTGGTTGCTGCTGTATCTGGTTCTTGTTTTGTCCTTCGCGAACGCGAAGAGAGTCCCACGTTTGCGAAGAAGGATTTTGAGCCAATGGATTTTTGCTCTACGCGAACCTGACACACTGGTCATGAACGGGGAGGGAAAGCTGAAGCAACCTACGCGAACACGATAGGGAGGTCGCGAACGCGTAGAAGGAAAAGGGAGCTGAGCCCTGGAGCCGTTTAGCCTACGTGAATGCGAGGCTTACCCTAGGAACGCAGAGCAATGAGGATGAAAGGCTTCGCGAACGTGTCCGTCTGGTCGCGAACGCGAAGAAGTGATTTTGGGGCAGTGTCTTTTGGCCTTCGCGAACGTGAGGCGTTTCACGCGAACGCGAAGAAGGGTCGTCTGGGCTGTGTATAAGTTAGCAAGAATGGGTTGGCTCATTTTTATCTCAAAATTTCTATGGGATTCGAGCTTGGGGGCGATTGTGGAGGAGTTTCTTCGTCAACCATCTCAAGGTAAGTGATTCCCACCTATTACAAGTTAAATACTTGGTTTATATATGGATTTAAACATGAAAATTAGTAGAAATTTGGAATTTTGAAGAAAAACCTAGAATTTGGTATTTATGGATTCTTACTGCGAATTCGGGCATGGAATTGAGAATAAATCATATATTTGAATTCGTAGTGTTATGGGTAAAGTTTATCTTTGATTTGTTTTTGAATCCGGGCACATGGTCCCGAGGGTGGATTTTATCGACTTGTCGAGCGGAGTTGGAAATTGTTTAAATTGATTAAATATGGGTATTAGAACTCATTTTGATTGCTTTGCTCATTGTATGCATAGTTTTGGATCAACAAGCATTGGTTTGAGGTGTTAGAGTGGCGCTGAAGCCGGCTATAGAACTTTGGAGCAAAGTAAGTCTCTTGTCTAATCTTGTAAGAGGAAATTTACCCCATAGGTGATTTAAATTAATATATGCTAATTGTGGGGGCTACGTACGCACAAGGTGACGAGAGTCTGTGCATAACTACTAATTATGCTTATGTCCGGGTAGTTTAAGACCCAAATAATGAATTACTTGTAATGTTTGCATCCTTTGTTAATTTAAGTACCTGAATCATATTGGGAGTTGTTAGAGGAAGTAGTAAAAGACCAAAATTTCACGTACTTGAATTTTGTGCGAGTTACTCGACCGTTAATAGAAATTGTACATCCTTACATGTAAGCCTTGTGATAGCTTCTCATTCCGGAGGTTCATGAAGTGTCCTCCTTTCTTGTGAAGCGGGCCGAATGCCTCGGCAGTATAGATGCATCTATGGTTCATGTCGATCGATCCTCGGTAGTGTACACATTATTCTGGATCGAGCCGAACGACCTCGACATAATCATGCATTATACCGCTAGTAGCCGAATATTCACGAGCTAATTTTTCCATCGATGCCCGGTATGTTATGTTATTTATTATTTATTTGGTATGGACACTTGGCATGTTCTAAGATATTAAGGTGGAACACGAGGCTGAGAAAAATAATTTATGCTTTAAAAAGGAATAATTTGAAAAATTATGAAATTACAGATTTACCTCGCTCTTAATGTGCATTTCATATGTATTCACGCATTTATTATATTGCTTTATTGGACCTCTAGTAAGTATCGATGTCGACCTCTCGTCACTACTTCTTCAAGGTTAGACTTGATACTTACTGGGTACGCGTTTATTTACGTACTCATACTACACTTGTTGTACTTTTTGTGCAGGTACATATATGTCTGGTGATCTTTTTGGGCGCAAAGGCACGACTATGGAGGGGACTTTATTGTGGGTTCCTGTTACGATCCACAGCCTGTAGAGTCTCCATCAGAGTTATTTATATCCTCTTGTCTTATTTTCATTCTGGACATATGTTGTATTGTTGTTATACTTCCTAGAAAAATACTCATGTACTTGTGACACCAGGTTTTAAGGGTTCTTTCTGGTTATTCATTATTGTGCTTCGTGTAGATATTTTATTTACTCTGTAAATTCTATTTTTATACTGTCTAATTAAGGAATAAAAATTTTGATCTCAAATTTCTGAAATGGGTAATTAAATTGGTAAATTTTCGTTGGTTTGCCTGACGGCGACATTAGGCGCCATCACAACCTATAGTGGATTTTGGGTTGTGACAGCTTGGTATCAGAGTGTTAGGTTCACTTAGGTCTCACAAGTTATAAGCAAGTCTAGTAGAGTCTTGCAGATCAGTACGGAGACGTCTGTACTTATCTTCGAGAGGCTACAGGGCTGTTAGGAGCACTTCCCTTCTTGATTCCTTTATCGTGCGATTTGATTTCTTTGAGGCTTATGCCTTTAATTCCTTTCTACCCATTCTTATACAATGTTTAGCGCTCGTGTCAATTGGGCATCGAGGAGTTTCAGTGGTACTACAGACATGGAGCAGGATGTTTCTCCATGCGCATTCAAGCAAGTTATTATCTTCTTCTTGCGGAAGGAGGTTCTGCTCTTTCAGCTTTGTATCGGTATTTCCTATGGTTTTGAGGCTATGCACAATGTTGGTGTAATGGTAGGGTACCTGTCTACGTGTCGAGCTAGCGAATGACTCAAAAGGAGAATTTCTCAGTGTATAATTTAGTGGTTCAACATTTAATTCCAGCAAAGGAAAGGCAATCAGACTGTGGATGTCCAGGCTTTGGTTGATGGAGTTACGAGACTTGATATTTTCGAGCGTTGTGGAATTCTCAATTATGATATGGCATCGTCGTCCTTGTTAGAATGCATTATAGTTTACCGATGTTATGGTCTCCCTTGATTTTGCCTTCGGGGCAGGGTGTTGTGAAATTGTGTTTGAGGGGCGGTGGTCAGAGATAGCGGTATGAAACGGTTCAGAATCGTATTGGTATTTCTAATGTTGATGGATCGAGAGAGGTGATCTTCGAAGAGGCTTAGAGTTGGTAGAAATTTGTTAGCTCAGGTGCTACAAAGATGGATTTTGATTTGATGCAACAATTGGGTAACGAAGAATGAGGAAGGACATGGTGGGAGGTGTCTCGTGGCGGATGAATTACCAGCAGGTCAAGTATGAGAAGTAGAGGTCGAGAAGTTGCTTAAAGGAGATGGTTTGACCGAAGTAGGAGAGGCAGAGTAGTATATGGATTTTGTGGTAGGATAGCCATGTACCTTCAGAAAGTATAGAACTGTTTGGGAATCGTGATGGAAGGTGATTTGGTCTACGTATTTTATTCGGAATGATGGTTACTATATGGAGAAAAGTTGAATATGGAAGAAAGGAGTTTGCTTGAGATGAAGAGGGGTGTGAAGATTTGATTATCATTTCAGATGCAATATGACTTGAGTTTGGATGATATTATTGAACTCTCAGTTGATGTCAATACGGAATGAACGGATTTGTACAACTGGTGGACTAGCATAGGCTCAGGAGGTTTACTGAATGCGTGGTAGTTGCACCTAGTGCAACATTGTTGGAAGATATCGTCATGGAAGTTCACAGGTGGGTTATCTCCTGCGAGCAGGATAAAGGTTGTGTGATGATGATGAAGCTTCTACGAAGAATTTTACTTGCTACCCAGTAAGAGGTCGAATATGTGATTGTGGCTGATAGTTCAGAATGTTCATGGAAAGCTTAACAAAAGAATTTCGAGAATTGGGCGGGGTAACGATGCGAGATCATGGTAATTGAGAAGGAGGAATCTTAGTGGACTCTACATTATGTGATGGTAGCTTAAAGCTAAGTAGGGGATCCCTACCATCGATGATTGGATAGAGTGGTTGTTTGCTTGTGCGGTTTCTAGTTATCGGTGCATTAGTGAACTATTTATGACTAAGAAAAGAAAACATCAGGAGTAATTCGAGCAAGGAACTTGATGAATATGTGCTAAACTTCGTATAATCGATTCAGGTGCAGCTTTTAGGAAGATTCATAGTTTATGCTTCTTGTGGATGTAAGGTGCAAGGAAGAGAATTCAGCCGATTGCTTCTTTGAGGGGGTGTCCATGTGCTAGCAGAGCGATGAAGTTTGGTTATATTCGGGACCAGGTCAGAATGGGTGACTCTCAACAATAGTATTAGCGGGCTCAAGAATTTAAGAACAGTGCCTAAGGATTTTGGGTACATCGTGTGGTTAAAGATCGAGCTTTCATAGTGGATTACGAATGTGACTTGGAATGTTCTATGTTGTCATCGGGTATGCGCTGCAGTATTGGAGGAAAGGAATAAATAGCTTTGGATTTGCGGGAGGTCTTGCGGAATGGGTACACCAGCTGGAGATGTCATTGTGCGCATGAGGAAGGTATGCGATGATTCATGAGTATTGAGACGATGTGGTCTCGTTATGCGGGTCACTTGGTATGAGTGAGGATTTAGTTAGTTATGTTTTGAATGGAGCTGCTATAATTTCCAAGGCAAGTCAAGAGTAAATTTAAAGAAATTGGGTCGGTTAGTAATGGTTGAATCAGCATGACTGTAGCAGTGACCGGCTCCTTCAGCGTGAAGTTATACATGTGGTTTGTGGTGGTACGCATAGGCTTAAGAGCCACCACAACATGATTAATTTGGGAGGTATTCAATTCAAACATCTTTCTGGTGTGAATATATTTTCGGAAGTGTCACTGATAAGTTGGTATTTTACCAACTTATCTTGTCTTTAAGCTTAGATTTTTGCTATGTGATTTAGAAGTGATCATGAAAAAACCAAGTAAAAAAGAGTTAAAAAGAAGTTGAAAAGAAGAAAATCTGGAAAATGACCTCAGATGTCGCATTTGCGACACAGATGTGGGAAATGCAAAGAAAGCAGTGCTCGCAAATGCGAAAAAGGGCTTCGCAAATGCGAAGTAAACCTAGGCAAGCAGTCTTCGCAAATGCAATAAAGGACTTCGCAAATGCGAAGTCAAACCAGACAGTCAAACTTTGCAAATGCGAAGTCTTTATCGCAAATGTGATGGTCAACAGGAATATCATTGTTCGCAAATGCGAACATTGCTTCGCAAATGCGAAGATCGCGCTTCAGTTTGGGGTACTTCTATAATTTCACACTTTTTGGACCCAAACCCTTTAATACACGATCTAGCTTATTGGAAAAAGGATCTTTGGCACATCTTTGGCAAATCTTGGGGAGTCTTGGACCTATTTTGAGAGAAGAACACAAGTTTTGGAGCTAGGGTTCTTGCACACACATTTGGGTCTTGAAGATTTGAAGCTTTTGGTTGAGAATTTCTTGCTCATTTATGCTCATTTCTTCATTTCCTTGCTTCGTATTGAATATCTAAGTGTGTAGTAGTTTTTTCAACACTTGAATCTTGTTTATGGAAATATTCATATTTAAAGTGTGGATTAAATATCTTGTTGTGCTTATGTATTGAACGATTTTTATTTATTATGAAGTGAGTTATTATTTCTTTAATTATTCTTGTTCTTTAATGTTTCCAAAGGGATTAGCTAACCCTAGGACTCACCCATTTACTTCGAATTGATTTTGGGAAAGATAATTTGGGGTTGGGAAGGATTAATTAACAAGAACTTGAGGCTTTAACCCTCACTTTATAGATTCTACCTAGGGATAGGATTGAACTACTTGTAGCCATAATCGGGTGTGCTTAATCTCTTAATTATTTTAGGGATAAATCAATTAGGAAGTCTTGTTAGTCTTTGGAAGAAGCTAATATAGAATTATTGCCCGAGGCTAATTAACATAAAGTAGCTCATATTTGTAAAATCGTGAAATACATTGGATCGTTACTTGAGTGTAATTCCCAATGCATCCATGCTTGTAGCCATTGATCATTTTACTTGCTTTCTAGGTTAGTTTTTATTTTTGCATTTAGACATAAATATTTTCTAAAAACATTTCTAAGTGTTTGGCTTAGCATAACAAGTGATACTTCTCTTACACGCCTAATTGTCTACATATTGTTCTCTGTGGGATTCGACCCCGACTCATAGTTGGATAAATTATATTGCATGCGACCGTGTCCATTTACTTTTTAGTAGTGGATTTGGACGTCATCAGTCACCATGGCGATGTAGATCACGACTTGAGGTTTGTGTTTTCTGTGGTTTGGGAATTCAGTTGCGTGTTGCATTAGTTCTTCTGAAATGAGCTAAGTGAAAGGCTTTCTAGCCAATGAAGGGTTCATTTTACTAGTAGTTCAGGAGTTATGATGAATTCTGGTATTCTCGCATAGCGGCATGATGGATGTAGTAAGCTGGAATTTCTTTAGTGTCACCTGAGAACATCGTTCTGTGTAAGAGGATTTTTGTATTGAATAGCGGGTTCTCGAATTGCTTTACATATTAGTACGGTTGATGGTATGGAGGTACAAAATTTTTTCTACCTGGTGCAGGAAGTCGTAGGAGCATACCCCACGGGGAGATTTGTATAAGTATGGTATGATAGTCACTTGATTGTTATAGATTGAAGCCAAGTATGGATATTTTTGGGGTACTATCGTTAATGTGGGAGTTTGTTCCGGATTGGGACGGCTGCCCGTGTGTGTCATGAATAGGGCCATTGTGGATCCTTAAAAGGTTATTAGCCCAGTATGGTATGATCAAGATCGGTGTGAGGTCCCGTGTAGCTTGTAATGTCATGTGAGCAGGATGGCTATAGAAATGCAGGTCATTTATCGCACGTTAGTTGTGCTTGAGTTTTGTAGCGTGTGTCGCTATTCGTCTCCCCAGAGTTGTTGGTCGACATTCGGGCATTTCGTAAGTATAAGCGTTACGACTTGATGTGTGTGTTTTCTTCTTGATTATTATGTGCGGATCGGGTGGCACACCGCTATGGGTATACTATTTGGATCGGGTTGCATGCCGCAACAATGTCATGTTGGATCGGGTTGCACGCCGCAACAGTGATATGTTGAGTACAGTTACATATATTTATATCTGTGTATTTTGTTTCTCATTCTTTGAGAAGAGTTCATAACATCTGTTCGACCATTTTATTCGTTACGCGGGATGGGAAGTTCCACTCTAGAGTTCGCTTTTCCTTATGTATCACATTCGAGTTTGTAGCCTGTAGACACATTTTTGGTGTCATACGAGATCTTGGTCAGTTTTTTAAGTGGATTATTGCATGTGTAGCTTATACTAGGTGAGACGAGACTATTGGACCTAAAATTCAGTGCAATTAGATTTATATAAGGTATATTAAATAGAGAATATTGTTATTCGGTTCAGAATGCGGTTACGGTTCTTGTCAGGAGAAACGACTCCATGATTTGATTGATTCAGCAGGTGGTTATGAATTTCTACACATCTTCTCTGTCATCGCAGTATTGTGAGGAATGAAACCGGGCTCATTTGTATTATGAGGTGTATTGCGGGCATCAGATTCGTAAAACTTTCAGCTATTGTGGTTGAGGAATGTTATTATGGGCGACCGACCGACTTATGTGGTGCGTGGTGTGATTTCTGCATAAATGCACAATCATGTTTTAGTACAGTATGTAGTGATTGATACGTTGTTCGTATGTTAGAATCAGGTCTTGTAAAAATATTCAGAGGTTGGAATTTGGTTCTAAGGCTTATTAACTAAATAAAAGGGATGACCTTCAGTCCGGCTCGAGCTGAGGTGCCAAACTGGGTTGTGATGGAACAGATAGGGCACAAGGTGTTAAACAATAATTTTGGACAACTCTGTAGCAGTTCTTAGCACGTTCGAGGACGAATATATGTTTAAGTGGGGGAGAATGTAACGATCCAACCGGTTGTTTTGAGCTCTAGCACGTCGTTCGGTGGTTTGAGGCCTTGATAGCTTCACTTCAGGTATTATGACTTATGCGTGTGGTCGGAATCGAATTTCGGGAAGTTCAGAGTTGATTAGGAAAGAAATTTCTAAATTTGGAAGCTTTAAGTTGGGGAATTGACTAAGGTTTGGATTTTTAGTAAACGATCTCGGAATCAGGATTTGAAGGTTCCAATAGGTTCGTATAATGATTTCGGACTTGGGCGTATGTTCGGGTCGAGTACTGGGTGGACTGGGAGTATTTCGACGCTTATTATGGAAGGTTAGCATTTTGAAGGTTTAATAACTTCCTAAGTTTGGGTTGAAGTGGATTTTGATGTTATCGATATTCGTTTGGGATTCCAACCCTGGGAATAGTTCTGTATGATGATTTTGGTCTTAGGAGTGTGTCCGGATGTTGATCTGGAGGTTCGTAGTTCATTTCTGCGTCAATTGGCAAAAGTTGGAAATTTGGATGATTTTGAGAAGTTTGACCGGGAGTGGACTATTTGATATCGGGGTTGGATTCCGATTCTGGAAGTGGTAATAGGTCCGTAATGTTAATTATGGCTTGTGTGCAAAATTTGATATCAATCGGACTTGATTTGATAGGTTTCGGCGTCGAATGTAGAAGTTTGAAGTTCTAAAGTTCATAAAGCTTGAATTGGGGTGCGATTCGTGGTTTTGATGTTGTTTGATGTGATTTGAGGCCTCGAGAAGGTTCGTGTTATGTATTGGGACTGGTTGGTATGATTGGAACGGGGGCCTCGGGTGTGATTCGGGGTGGTTTCGGACTAAGTTTGGGTGTTATGGCTGTTGCTGTTGCTGGTTCTGCTTTTGTCATTCGCGAACGCGAAAGGAGTTCCACGTTCGCGAAGAAGGATTTTGAGCCAATGGATTTTCGTTTTACTTGAATGCGACACAGTGGCCGCGAACACGGAGGGGAAGCTGAAGCAACCTACGCAAACGCGACAGGGAGGTCGCAGACGCATAAAAGGGAAGGGGAGCTGAGCCCTGAAGCCGTTTAGCCTACACGAATGCAAGGCTTACCCTGCGAACGTGGAGCGATGGGGACGGAAGGCTTCGCAAACGCATCCTTATGGTCGCGAATGCGAAGAAGAGATTTTGGGGTAGTGGCTTTTGACCTTCGCGAACGCGAGGCATTTCACGCGAACGTGAAGAAGGGTCGTCTGGGCAGTGTATAAGTTAGGAAAAACGGGTTTGGCTCATTTTTATCTCAAATTTTCTATGGGAGCCGAGCTTGGGGCGATTTTGGAGGAGCTTCTTCATCACCCATTACAAGGTAAGTGATTCCCACATATTACAAGTTAAATACTAGGTTTATATATGGATTTAAACATGGAAATTAGTAGAAATTTGGAATTTTGAAGAAAAGCCTAGAATTTGGTATTTTTGGATTCTTACCGCGAATTCGGGCATGGAATTGAGAATAAATAATTTATTTGAGTTCGTAGTATTATGGCTAAAGTTTATCTTAAAAAATATTTGGAATTCGGGCACGTGGGCCCGAGGGTGGATTTTATCGACTCGTCGAGCAGAGTTCGAAATTGTTTAAATTGATTAATTATGGGTATTAGAACTTATATTGATTGGTTTGCACATTGTATGCATAGTTCTGGATCAAGAAGCATTGATTTGAGGTGTTAGAGTGGTGCCGAAGTCGGCTATGGAACATCAAAGCGAAGTAAGTCTCGTGTCTAATCTTGTAAGAGAGAATTTACCCCATAGGTGATTTAAATTAATATCTGCTTCTAATTGTGGGGGCTACGTACGCACAAGGTGACGAGAGTCCATGCGTAGCTACCATTTATGCTTATGTCCCGGTAGTTTAGGACCCAAATCATGAATTACTTGTAATGTTTGCATCCTTTGTTAATTTAAGTACCTAAATCATATTGGGAGTTGTTAGAGGAAGTAGTAAAAGACCGAAATTTCACGTACTTGAATTTAATGCTAGTTACTCGACCATTAATAGAAATTGTACATCCTTACGTGTTAGCCTTGTGATAGCTTCTCACTCCAGAGGTTCATGAAGTGTCCTTCTTTCTTGTGGAGCGGGCCGAATGCCTTGGCAGTATAGATGCATCTATGGTTCGTGTCGCTCGACCCTCGGCAGTGTACACATTATTCTGGATCAGCCCGAACGACCTCGGCATAATCGTGCGTTATACGCTAGTAGCCGAATATTCACGAGCTAGTTTTTCCATGGATGCACGATGTGTTATGGTATTTATTATTTATTTGGTATGGACACTTTGCATGTTCTAAGATATCAAGGTGGAACACGAGACTGAGAAAAATAACTTATGCTTTAAAAAGGAATAATTGGAAAAAATTATGAAATTACAGATTTACCCCGCTATTGATGTGCACTTCATATCTATTCACACATTTATTATTATTCACGCATTTATTATATTGCTTTATTGGACCTTTAGTAAGTGTCGATGTCGACCTCTCGTCACTACTTATTCGAGGTTAGACTTGATACTTACTGGGTACGCGTTGATTTACGTACTCATACTACACTTGCTGCACTTTTTGTGCAGGTACATATATGTCTGGTGATCTTTTTGGGAGCAGAGGCGCGGCTATGGCGGGGACTTTATTGTCGGCTGTATTTCCTGTTACGATCCGCAGCCTGCAGAGTCTTCATCAAAGTCATTTATATCCTCCTGTCTTATTTTCATTCTGGACAAATGTTGTATTGTTGTTATACTTCCTAGAAAAAATGCTCATGTACTTGTGACACCGTGTTTTGCGGGTTCTTTTTGGTTATTCATTATTGTGGTTTGTGCAGATATTTTTATTTACTCTATAAATTATATTTTTATACTGTCTAATTAAGGAAAAGAAATTTTGATCTCAAATTTTTGAAATGGGTAACTAAATTGGTAAATTTTCGTTAGCTTGCCTGACGGCGACGTTAGGCGCCATCATGACCTATTGTGGATTTTGGGTCATGACAACTCAATCCTATATGCGATTAAGAATTCCCATTTTCGAGTTCAATTCTATATTTGTAGATAGTATTTAATTGGTGATCAAGCAATCAAATAATTAAGCATATGATTGAATAAATAAACTAATATGATAAATCAAGAAACCAAAATCAATATTCGAATAATAATAGTCATGAAAGAACCACAAACCTAGAACGTGAAGCTTAGCTCCACATAGACATGGTAGCCAAACAACAAATCATACAAAGAAATATAAAAATTACTAAGTTTGGCAGAAGAAAGATAGAATCTGATGAATTCCGGCCTCCGCGGCGGCTCTATGCTTGTGTTTTCTCCTAAAAAATGTCCCCCCCCCCTCCAAAATAGGTTTAGGACTCCTTTTATACGAGTTGGTGGTGTGTAGGGACAAAATAACCAAGTCCTGGGCGAAATAGGACAAGTTCCTATCACCAGTGCCCAGGGTAGCGTGGGGGTGCTAGCCCTGGCGCTTGAAATTTTATGCTTCTGGAAACTGGGCCACAAGTAGCGCCCCACGCTACCCGTGGCTCTACTTTGTGGCTTTTTCTCGTTTCTTCCCCTTTTCGCTTTAATTCACGCACCTTCGTCCCAAATTGTCTCGGGATGATTCCTACATATAAGAATACCAATAATTAGCGAAAACTACATTATGCATCCAAATTCCACAAACTACGAGTAAAATGCAAGGCGACATGCATATAAATACTCATACTTTAAGCCGAATATCAAAGAGTACACTATATTCTATCAAAAGCTCAATAACATTTTACTTTCTTGATTATTTGTATTGTTCTTATTGCTCCCGGTAGCTCTCCATCCGGAACCAAATATATGCCGACTATTTTAAATTTAAGTATTATATTTCTGTCTAATTCATCTATTTTTTGGATCAAATTAATTTACTTGTCTTTAAACCACGTATAAATTCAACTACACCGTTTTACGGGCAAACAGTTTGGCGCCCGCCGTGGGGCATATATAGTCATGTAACTGATTTGATCCCTGTATATGTTACCAACTTGTTTGATTCTTTGTTCTTAACAAAAAATCATTAAAAATGGCAGATAATGGTGTTAACAACACACACAACGTTGAGGCCCAAGGAAATTAGCCTCAGCATGAGGATTCAATCAGTGATACCCGCAATGAGGACACGTCGGTCTATGGTAGCCGATATCTGCAACATGTTCGGGAGGCAACTCCTGATAATGCTGAAGAAGAGCACGTCGTCGAAGCGGTCAGGGTCTTGCAAGAGCAACACGAGTCCATTATAGGCCATCTCACACGACATGATAAAGTCATGATGGAACTGAAAGAGGCATTGTCGGGCGCTTCCAACAACGCGAATGGGCGAGGCTCAGTTCTTTCCGGTGCTCCCACAAACCAAGCAACGTAGAGGTTTGACAACAATACCCTGAGGGGCGAGGTTGGCTTCGATGGTGCCGAGGGGAAAGGGTCCGGCCACAACAACGAGAGTGATCCCTTCAAAATTGAACTCTTACAATTTATGAGGGAAGTTAACACCCGAATAGATCAAATTACGGGCGCACCACCAGTGTTGAAAAGGTCGGACTCAAAGAAATACACACAATTGCCATACAAACCAAGTACGACACTTGAACTGATCCCAAACCAGTTTAAAATGCCAGATGTGACGAAGTATGATGTGACTTTAGATGCTAAGGAGCATATCACCACCCGTGCAATGACGGTGAAGGGAAATGATTTAGCTCCCCCATGAGATTGAGTCCGTTTTGCTGAAGAAATTTGGGGAGACCCTTACGAAGGGAGCTCTGACGTGGTATTCACTTTTGCTCGATCATTCCATAAGCTCCTTTGAGATACTCACGGATTCTTTCATCAAGTCCCATGCCATGTCCATAAATGTACATGCCCGAAAGGCCGATATATATTCAGGATTGTACAAGGTTTGTCTGAGTTGCTACGGGAGTTCGTAACCAGGTTCCAGAAGGAAAAGATGCTGCTACCGGCTGTTCCGGATGAATGGGAGGCTAAAGCATTCACCAAAGGTCTGAATCCGAGAAGTTTGACGCTTCTCAGAAATTGAAAGAAATTTTGCTCGAGTTCCAGGCAACAACTTGGGCGGATGTTCACAATTGGTACGAGTCAAAAATAAGGATTGAAGATGATCTGCTCGGTTTCCTGGCATCAGTTAAGGTTCGAGACCTGGAGAAGAATAAAGAGAAATCAAAAGATGACTTTGAAACAGATCAACGGTCTTCGAGGAGTTAGTTTTTGCCCTATGAACGGGAATTTGCGCAAAGAGGTGGTGACATTGCTGAAAAATGTCCATCTTAGGGAATTTTTATGTGACTAGGCTAAAAACAACTACGGTCGCAATCGTGATAATGTAGAGCCTTCCAAAGTAGGAGAAGATCCCCACCCCTGATGATCAACATAATTTTCAGGGGGAATGAGATCAACGATGTTACATTTTCGGCGACAAAAAGACGAAAGTATCAGTGACCCATAACAAAAGACTCTGGGAAGTTGTTAAAGACGATATCACTTTTACGTAGGAAGAAGCTGATGGAATGATACTACCGCATAATGACACCCTGGTAATTTCTCTAATTGTCTTAGATTTTAAGATTAAGCATGTTCTGGTTGATCTAGGAAGTTTGGCCAATATCATCCAATGGAGAGTGGTGGAGCAAGCCAAGCTCACCGGAAGGATCATTCCGGCCACAAAACTCCTCACGGGTTCATTTTGGCAAGCGTGAAAACCAGGGGAGAAATCTTGTTGCCCATGAATGCCGAGGGGGTGATGAAGACGACCTTTTTTGAGGTTGTGGACAATGATATGGGTTATAATATCATCCTGGGGAGACCATGGCAGTACCAAATGAAGGTTGTACCGTCAACATATCATCAATTGCTGAACTTTCGCAACCCAAGGAGTTAAACAAATAAGAGGTGACCAACCGGAAGCAAGGGAGATGAATACAATCTCAGTCTCCAGTAGCAAAGAGAATGAGCATGCGACATAGCAATTACAGGAGTTGGCGCCTGTTCCCGATCTAAGCAAAGTTAGCCAGGGGGAAGGGGCGACAGAATCCTATCATGTGCCAAGGTATTTCCAGGTACCAGAAGTGACAGACACAACAAAGTCCACAGTAGAGAACTTGAGCAAGTCACATTGTTTGAGAAATTCTTGGAGAGGAAATTCCACTTGGAACAGGACTGTACCCCGAACTCAGGTCTGGTTTTATTGAATTTCTTAAATTAATGTCGATTGTTTTGCATGGTCGCATGCAGATATGACAGGTATCCCGCTGGAGGTGGCCGTAGACAAGCTAAGCTTGGATCCCAGCATTCCTCAGGTAAGAAAAAAAAATGTCCTATTGCCGAAGCCAGAAATAAATTCATTAAGGAAGAGGTGACTCGCTTGCTTGATATCGGTTCAATCCGAGAGGTAAAGTATCCCGACTGATAGCTAACTCAGTAGTTGTTCTAAATAAGAATAATAAATTTCACATATGTGTAGACTATAAGGACTTAAATAAGGCATGCCCAAAAGATTTGTTTCCATTGCCAAACGTTGATCAAATGATTGATGCAACGATCGAGCACGAGTTAATGCGTTTCCTTGATGCTTACTCCGGGTACAATCAAATCAAAATGGACCCGGAGGATCAGGAAAGAACTTCGTTCATCACAAATTTCGGCACATATTGTTACAACGTGATGCCCTTCGAGCTAAAGAATGCCGAAGCCACTTATCAATGGCTCATGAACAAGATGTTTGAAAAGAAAATAGGGAAAACCATGGAAGTTTACATAGATGATATGCTTGTAAAGTCTTTGAACGCATGTGATCATCTCAAACACTTGCAAGAAATTTTTGACGTAAAATCAAGGTGATTTACGTCATGTAGGGCTAACGAGGAGATTTGCCGCTTTGAGTAGATTCATTTCCCGGTCTTCGGAGAAATGCCATCATTTTTTCAAACATGTTGTGCCATGCAGCCCAATCCCATAAATATCCTCACAAATCAGGCCCTTGGCCTCACTCAGTCATAAACCTCTCCAGCCTCTCGGGCTCTCAGAAAACAAAGTACTCAGCCCAAGCAACATTTATATGATGCATCAAAATAGAGTAATAAAGACTGAGTCATGCTGTAAATATGTATAAACATGACTGAGTATAAATATTTAATCAAAAACAATGAGAGGATAGCAAGAAAAGAGCTCTAAGGGTCCAAACAACACTGGCATAAGGCCTAAACATGGCATCCATCCTGACTTACAGAAATTCTTTCTAAAACACACAAGAATCATAGAGTTTCAACAAAATATTCAACTTTACAATTGATACGGGACGGACCAAGTCATAATTCCCAATGGTGCACGCCCACACGCCCGTCACCTAGCATGTGCGCCACCTCTAAATAGTAAAATGATGCAAAATTCCGGGGTTTCATAACCTCAGGACCAGATTTACAATCGTTACATACCTCAATACGAGCAAATCTCTACTCCGCAATGCACTTGCCTCTCGAATCGGCCTCCAAATGTCCCGAATCTAGCCACAAGCAATACAATACGATCAATATAGGCTAAAGGAATGAATTCCACAAGAAAAACTATCAATTTAGACCAAAACCCGAAATTGGCTAGGACTTGTGGCTGTGATTTATACATTAAAGGTTTGGCATCATTAATTGTATGGGGTCCCGGTGGACATATTCACGGACCATAAGAGCCTTCAATATATTTGCAAATAGAAGAAATTGAATCTAAGGTAGAGAATATGTCATGAGTTATGTAATGATTATGACATCAATATTCTATATCATCCGGGGAAGCCAATGTTGTGGCGGATCCTCTTACCCGGAAATCTATGGGTAGCTTAGCACACTTGGAGGCATAACAAAGACTATTGGCCAAGGAAGTTCACCGATTGGCTATTTTAGGAGTTCGTCTTGCGGACTCTAGTGAAGGAGGGGTAATTGTGTGAAATAGGGTTGAATTATCGCTTGTTGTGGAAGTCAAATAGAAGCAATACAACGATCCATTATTGTCACAATTGAAATAGGGTATTCAAAAACATAATACTATGTCTTTTTATCTCGGCTTGGATGATGGTACGCTAAGGTACCAAGGGTGGTTATGTGTGTTCCAAATGTGGATGGTCTCCGGGGAAGAATTATGACTGAAGCTCACACTTCTAAGTATTCCATGCACCCGGGTTCTACGAAAATGTATCATGATCTTAAGGAGGTCTATTGGTGGAACGATATGATGAGAAATATAGCAGAATTTGTGGCGAGATATCCAAATTGTCAGCAGGTGAAGGCCGAACACCAGAAGCCCGGTGGGTTGGCACAGAATATAGAAATTCCAATGTGGAAGTGGAAAATTATTAATATGCACTTTGTGGTAGGATTGCCTCGTACTCCTCGTAAGTTTGACTCGATTTGAGTGATTGTGGATCGACTCACGAAATAATCACACTTTTTGCCGGTTAAGTCTACCGACACAGTGGAGTAGTATGCTCAATTGTATATCAAAAAAATAGTCAGGTTGCATGGCACCCCAGTTTCCATCATTTCTGATCTGGGGGGGGGGGGGTACAATTCACTACTAATTTTTGGAAGAAATTTCAGCAAGGTTTGGGTACTCAGGTGAATCTTAGTACAACCTTTCACCCGCAGACTGACGGGCAGGCAGAGCAGATTATTTAGACGCTTGAGGATATGTTGCGTGCTTGCATTCTAGGCTTCAAAGGTAGCTGGGATGATCATTTACCACTCATCGAATTTGCATATAAAAATAGCTATCATGCTAGCATTCAAATGGCACCGTTTGAGGCTTTATATGGTAGGAGATGCAGATCTCCCATTGGGTGGTTCGAAATTGGGGAAGTAGAGTTGATATGGCCAGACCTCGTGCATCAGTCCATGGAAAAAGTTAAAATCATTAAGGAGCGGTTGAAGACTTCTTAGAGTCATCAGAAATCCTATTCGGATGTTCGTCGTAGGGATTTGAAGTTCAAAGAAGATGATTGGGTATTCTTGAAAGTTTCCCCCATAAAAGGGGTAATGCGATTTGGAAAGAAAGGGAAATTGAGTCCGACGTATGTTGGACTGTACAAAATCATTCAGAGGATCAGTGAGGTGGCGTACAAGGTTGAGCTACCACCTGAGATGTCATTGGTACACCCGGTGTTTCATGTGTCTATGTTGAAGAAAGTAGTTGGGATCCGACACTCATTGTTCCGGTTGAGGCTATTGAGGTAAATGAGAGATTGACTTACGAAGAGATTCCGATTTCTATTATTGATCGGCTAGTCCGAAAATTGAGAAATAAAGAAATTGCCTCCGTAAAAGTGTTGTGGCAAAACCAACAGGTTGAAGAGGCTACTTGGGAGACTAAGGGAGAAATGAAAAAAAAATATCCTTATTTGTTTGAATGATCATGTATTTAAAGTTGTGATCTAGGGAAGAATTATAAGACTTACTTTTTATGAATTTTGTATCATGTGAACAATTGGCATTAAGGGTGTTCCTTTCTGGATATATATTGCTTATGAGACCACATTTGGTGTTGTTTTATATTATGTTACGTCGTTGGAATACTTATATATTGTTAGGATGTGTTTCTGGGGCCCTCTGATAGGTGGATAGGCCTAGTTACAAGGGAAACTCTGGCGAAATTTTGAGAGATTTTGGGAGTTAGTCAAATTTGGGACTGCTCGAAAGTGGTATGAAACAAACTGAGTTGCATAAGATGCTAATGACAGATTTTTTCCCTCATTCGAGGACGAATGATCCTAAGCGGGGGAGAATGTAATACCCCAGAAAATTTTGAAGTACTTAATTGTAAGGCCTGGTAAAATTTACAAAGAAAATAATGTTTCATGGTGCCGGACTAGGCTTACGTGTTTGAGGTAAAATTTGCAAAGAAAATAATATTTCATTGGGTTGAACAATGCATGGGAAAGTAAAGGAAAATTTTTGCCGGATATGTGCATTTATGCGGTCCATTATGCGACCGCATAATAACTCTACGGGCCGCATAATGGCCGCAGAAGTGAGAAGGTGAGGGCTATTGTGGAAGCAGCTATGCGATCGACTATGCGACCGCATAGCTGTTATGCGGTGCATTATGCGACCGCATAACAGTTATGCGGACTGCATAGTGACCGCATACACATGCAGAGTGAGAGAGGGTGCTCTAGAGTGAGAAGGTGTTCTCCAATAATTGTTCTTCACTTCTTGCCCAAGTTTTGGAAGATTGAGAAGGGAAACTCACTAGGTCTTCATCCTAGAGGTAAGATTCTACACCCTAACCCTCAATTTCGAATTTTGTGTAGAAATGGATAATAAGCAAGATAATTTCTGGGCAAGAGGGTTGGTTATTTTACATGCATGTATTATCAAAGGGTGTAGAAAGATTGTTGAGCTAAAAATGATAAAGATTGGGTTGTGGGATGATGAAGTCCTTCATAAAAAGGACATTGAAACCTTATGCACACCTAGTGTTTGATAAAATACTCAAGTGAGCTAGAACCATGATCATCTTCCTAATTTTGATTCAATTTGTTATATTTCTAAAATAGATTGAAGTTTCTAAGAATTCCGGAATGTTTTAGAGTTTAAGGAAGCTCAAGTGAGATATGTTGGCTAAACTCTTCTCTTAGAATTGAATCCCACGATATTCATGTAAATTATGTAAGTCCCGAGTGATTCATTAAGAAACTGGCTACTCCGAATAAGATTGAGTTGAACGATATATGTTCAACAAGCATCCCAAATGCTTTATTCATGTTATGTTACCAATTGAGGATGTGTTAAAATATAGGCCGTGCGTTAATAATGTTTTGACTTTAAGTCAAGTTCAAATGAAGGCTATTATGCCAAATTTTGTGAAATATCTCTATGTGCTTAGACTCAAAATTGCCAACATGTGTACTACACACCTTGATTTGAATTGTAATTGTTGTTGATGATGATAATGATATTTGAAATTGATAAGGTGAGCATGAAATACTAAATATGGCCAACGTGCCAAGAATGATCTTATAATTATGGCCACTAGTGCCAATGAAATGAAAAGATGTGAAAGTATTAGAAACGTGATAATTGATATAAAAAGGTTGATGTCTCAAATAAGACGGCCTAGCCGATCGGGTCATGATCGGACACCATGCCGCACACATGGTGGTGATTGTGCTAGAAATTAGTATTAATGGTAATTGTGGTGGATGTCCCTAATGGATGGCCTAGTCGATCGGGTCGTGATCGGACTCCGTGTTAAAGACGGTGGTATTGATATTGAGAGAAATTGTGGTTGATGTCTCTAATGAGATGGCCTAGCCGATCAGGTCGTGATCGGACTCTGTGCTAATAGTACGGTAGTACCTGTATTGTGAATAATGGTATTGTTTACAAAGGTATATCGATACTAAAAATCTCCCAATGTGAGATATGGAAATTAATTTGAACACTGTCTTGATCCTAAATTGAGGTTTGATGTTGATTAAGGCTTTCATTGATATTATGATAATCTTATTTATATTATTTGCCATTCTATTGAGAGGGTGTTTAGTTATACATACTAGTGCTATTCGACAGTACTAACATCCCTTTTGTCGGGGGCGCTGCATCTTTCAACGGATGCAGGTGGTTCCACAGCAGGAGATATTGGTCAGTGATAGCAGTGCACCTTCTTCCTAGCTTACTTGGTGAGCCCCACTTCATTCCGGGGTCATGTATCTTTTGTACTTTGTGTATTCGGTTTGAGGTATAGCCGGGGCCTTGTTGCCGGCATTATCATTGTACTCTTCTTTATCTATAGAGGCTCCGTAGACATAGTGTGGGTTGTGTATTGGTGCTGGGGAAAGATAAACTATGTTATGTTGTGGATGTATTACTTGTCCATTTGAGACTTTAAAAATGATGAAACAATTGGTAATGAATTGGTATTGTGAACATGAACACTTTTTTTGTCTAATTAATGAAAATATGTATTATCTTCATTCGTGGATGAGTTTGGGTAGAAGGAAATCTAATAGGCTTGCTCGGTCGGGTTCACTCGGTTGAGCGCAGGTCGTGCTCCTCGGTTTTCGGGCGTGACAAACTTGGTATCAGAGCCTAAGGTTTTAAAGTGTCCTAGGATGTATCAGAGCCGTGTCTAGTAGAGTCCTTATTATCGGTGTGTTGTCGACCACATCTATAATTAGGATGCTATATGAACATTTAGGAATAATACCCTTCTTTGATATTCTGAATCGTGCGATGAAACTCATTGTGGAACTGTTCTTCCTTTAACTCGTGCGTTGAGGTTCAAGGTAAGTTTAAATGCTCTTTTGGTTTATTCCAAGTAATGTTGTCATGTGACATGACGAATGGGTAAAGGCCTGAATATTAAACAGATGGCACATGTATCATGTTGAATGAATATTATGACATATGAGACAAGTATATTATACCATGAGCATACTTTATATGAGAAGAGTGCTAGAAGTGATTACCCACCTCGAAAGAGGCACTGGCGTGATAAAGGAGACATTAGCCTAACTAGTGTGGGAACCATGTATATGATTCTAAGATGTAAACATGTTACATAGGCATGTGATATATGAAAGGCATGGCCTGGAGAGTAATGATAAATGTGTAGGTCTCTCATGGGAGACAAGAAGTTGTGAAAGGAGAGTTGATTGAACCCACAATGAGAAGACCCTAGCACTATGAACGTTATAAGAATCCTAGGAATGTGCAAAGTGGTGTTACACTCCAAAAAGGATATTGACATGAGGGAGTTGGATCCCGAGCCTGTGGCTGAATAAGAGCAGAGAACGTATGAGGTTAATACCATGGTGACTTAAATCTTCCTAATAGTCGAACATATATATGAGGGATAGAGACATGAGACATATGTCCCCGAAGTTGCTAAATTCAAGACTTGTGTCGAAATGTGAATCATTCACCCCGAGTGGAGGAGGAAGGGCCATAGAGAGGCCACTTAAATACAATGAAACAAGAGTAAGACCATGTAGCTATGATGTTTGAATATTTTGTTGAAGACATGTGTAGTCAAGAAATGAGATAATGGGTAGCATGATTCTCTGAAAGGATATGCTAATGATAAACCACTAGTACCCAAAAAGGTGGAAGGTTAAGGAAGGTAAATTCTTCATACATGGCAATGTGAGTGACAGGGTCAACGATCCTAGAAACTAAGAGTATGTTTACAAAGGGATTTTATACTTGTTAGGGGGTCAGGAATAATGGGACCCAAAGAAGTAATATAGGTCAAATGTGAAAGGTTGTGAGTTTTTAGAATGAGTTAATCACGAATTTGCGATTTAGCTAAACCTCTAAGGCTTTAAGAAAGACAGAACGAGTGGGAAAGATAAATGTGATGTTATAATAACCCAAGAGTGCATCGGTACTTGATGGAGAGTCTCTTAAGAATCTTACAAGCAAGGAAGTGTTAAGTGATACACGAATGAACACGCTTTCCAACGGATATCCCAACAAGTGTCGAGAGGCGAGCAGGATGAATTCCCAACTAAGGGAAAAGACCACATAACATATGGAAGGGAGCATAGCTATTCAATAACTAGGGAGAATAAGGCAAGCAAAATTGGAAGCAAATCTATAAATTGAGATGGTCATGGTTATCGCAAAATAGTTTGTATCAGAATGGTGGACTCGCCTAGAGCACAAGTGTTAATAGAAGATATAAAGGATCAACTGTAATGCAGCCGACTTGAGTGATGCCGAATATCAACTAAATGATATAGAGGGAGTTCATGTGTACATATTACATTGGAAATCGAGACTACTGGTGATGAAGTGGTGGTGTGATAAACTCAATAAACCAGACTCAATGATACTACGAGTTCATGGGAGGCAAACAAGTGTGTGGCACAATAAGGTTGTCAACTATGAATTAAGGGCAAAATGGGATGGGAGTGAATGCTCTATTCACAAAGGAAATATGGTATCAACATATTGTCTAGACCAAAGGGGAAATGTTTGAAACAGATTAAGAGAGGATGAACACTTGTTACAAACCAAACATGTTTAACATGATATCTCTTAGGCTACAATACCAGGAAACACTATTGGTAACTACAATACGGGGAATAAGGTGAGTTACTCATCGAGGATGGAATCAGGTGGACTAAGTCCTACATTTATAAGGAAAACAAGAATTCGTCGTTGAAGAATTTAGGAGGATCTCAAGTTTCAGAAAAGGCCCTATTCGAGTTAAATATATATGAAGGGTATCGATATGTGTTTTGGGAAGTGGTTAGCAGTAAAGAAGAATCGTGAGAATGTTCACCAGTGAAGTATAGTGGTTTCTTAAAATCCTATAAGACTTATAATGAGGAAAGAGAATGGCTAAGAAAGGTCTGAGCACGATGTTACTTCACATATTGAGGCAATGCCTAGCAGGTTAATGTTATCAGGGTGTGCGCGCAAGCTAGTAAATGTTATTCATTTGAAACAGATGGTCCCATAAGAAAACTGGCCTAGTAATGTCTTTTGTTGAGAAATTTGGAAAAATAAGTTGCAAGTACTAATAATATCGTAACCGTATCAAGGAAATTTTTGTAGAACTCAATTTCTAGGAGGTCATATGAAAGAGAAATCTGATATAGATGTTCCACTAATGATGAAATATGACAACCTCTAGGAAACTCAAGAATCATGAGAAAAACAATCCAACACATGACCTAGGACTTGCGGCTGTGATTTATACATTAAAGGTTTGGCGTCATTAATTGTATGGGGTCCCGGTGGACATATTCGCGGACCATAAGAGCCTTCAATATATTTGCAAATAGAAGAAATTGAATCTAAGGTAGAGAAGATGTCATGAGTTACGTAATGATTATGACATCAATATTCTATATCATCCGGGGAAGCCAATGTTGTGGCGGATGCTCTTACCCGGAAATCTATGGGTAGCTTAGCACACTTGGAGGCATACCAAAGGCCATTGGCTAAGGAAGTTCACCGATTGGCTATTTTAGGAGTTCGTCTTGCGGACTCTAGTGAAGGAGGGGTAATTGTGCGAAATAGGGTTGAATTATCGCTTGTTATGGAAGTCAAATGGAAGCAATACAACGATCCATTGTTGGCACAATTGAAAGAGGGTATTCGTAAACATAATACTATGTCTTTTTCTCTCGAATTGGATGATGCTACACTAAGGTACCAAGGGTGGTTATGTGTGTTCCAAATGTGGATGGTCTCTGGGGAAGAATTATGACTGAAGCTCACAGTTCTAAGTATTCCGTGCACCCGGGTTCTACGAAAATGTATCATGATCTTAAGGAGGTCTATTAGTGGAACGATATGAATATAAATGTAGCAAAATTTGTGGCGAGATATCCAAATTGTCAGCAGGTGAAGGCCGAACACCAGAAGCTCGGTGGATTGGCACAGAATATAGAAATTCCAATGTGGAAGTGGAAAATGATTAATATGCACTTTGTGGTAGGATTTCCTCGTACTCCTCGTAAGTTTGACTCGATTTGAGTGATTGTGGATCGACTCACGAAATCAGCACACTTTTTGCCGGTTAAGTCTACCGACACAGTGGAGTAGTATGCTCAATTGTATATCAAAGAAATAGTCAGGTTGCATGGCACCCCAGTTTCCATCATTTCTGGGAGGGGGGGGTACACCACTACTAATATTTAGAAGAAATTTCAGCAAGGTTTGGGTAATCAGGTGAATCTTAGTACAACCTTTCACCCGCAGACTGACGGGCAGGCAGAGCGGATATATCAGACGCTTAAGGATATGTTGCGTGCTTGCATTCTAGACTTCAAAGGTAGTTGGGATGATCATTTGCCACTCATAAAATTTGCATATAACAATAGCTATTATGCTAGTATTCAAATGTCACCGTTCGAGGCTTTATATAGTAGGAGATGCAGATCTCCCATTGGGTGGTTCGAAATTGGGGAAGTAGAGTTGATAGGGCCAGACCTCGTGCATCAGTCCATGGAAAAAGTTAAAATCATTAAGGAGTGGTTGAAGCCTGCTCAGAGTCGTCAGAAATCCTATTCGGATGTTCATCGTAGGGATTTGAAGTTCAATGAAGATGATTGGGTATTCTTGAAAGTTTCCCCCATGAAAGGGGTAATGCGATTTGGTAAGAAAGGGAAATTGAGTCCGAGGTATGTTGGACCGTACAAAATCATTCAGAGGATCGGTGATGTGGCGTACAAGGTTGAGCTACCACCTGAGATGTCATTGGTACACCCGGTGTTTCATGTGTCTATGTTGAAGAAAGTAGTTGGGGATCCGACACTCATTGTTCCGGTTGAGACTATTGAGGTAAATGAGAGATTGACTTACGAAGAGATTCTGATTTCTATTATTAATCGGCTAGTCCGAAAATTGAGAAATAA
Source organism: Nicotiana tomentosiformis (assembly GCF_000390325.3). Classification (NCBI taxonomy): domain Eukaryota; kingdom Viridiplantae; phylum Streptophyta; class Magnoliopsida; order Solanales; family Solanaceae; genus Nicotiana; species Nicotiana tomentosiformis. The sequence continues at coordinate 60,161,264 of NC_090813.1, read as the reverse complement.
ATAAATTGCCTTCGTAAAAGTGTTGTGGCGAAACCAACAGGTTGAAGAGGCTACTTGGGAGACTGAGGGAGAAATGAAGAAAAAGTATCCTTATTTGTTTGAATGATCATGTATTTAAAGTTGTGATCTAGGGAAGAATTATAAGACTTACTTTTTATGAATTTTGTATCATGTGAACAATTGGCATTAAGGGTGTTCCTTTCTGGATATATATTGCTTATGAGACCACATTTGGTGTTATTTTATATTATGTTACGTCGTTGGAATACTTATATATTGTTAGGATGTGTTTCTGGGGCCCTCTGACAGGTGGATAGGCCTAGTTACAAGGGAAACTCTGGCGAAATTTTTGGAGATTTTGGGAGTTAGTCAAATTTGGGACTGCTCGAAAGTTGTATGAAACAAACTGAGCTGCATAAGATGCTAATGACATATTTTTACCCACATTCGAGGACGAATGATCCTAAGCGGGGGAGAATGTAACACCCCGAAAAATTTTGAAGTACTTAAGTGTAAGGCCTGGTTAAATTTGCAAAGAAAATAATGTTTCATGGTACCAGACTAGGCTTACGTGTTTGAGGACAGCGGCTCGAACTTTTTGGGTTGAACAATGCACGGGAAAGTAAAGGAAATTTTTTTCCGGAAATGTGCATTTATGCGACCGCATAATAACTCTGCGGGCCGTATAATGACCGTAGAAGTGAGCAGGTGAGGGCTATTCTGGAAGCAGCTATGCGGTCGACTATGCGACCGCATAACTGTTATGCGGTACATTATGCGACCGCATAACAGTTATGCGAACCGCATAGTGACCGCATACACATGCAGTTCTTTTGGCTATTTTGTAACCAAATATGTGATCGATATGCGGTCCGCATATCGGTTATGCAATCGCATATGCGATCGCATACCTTGTTCCGGAGCTCCATTTTTGGGTTTTTAAAACCCAACCCTATTTCGTTAAATACACTCTTTGGGTCATTTTTGAGCTATTATCTAACATTTTAGAGTGAGAGAGGGTGCTCTAGAGTGAGAAGGTGTTCTCCAATAATTGTTCTTCAATTCTTGCCCAAGTTTTGGAAGATTGAGAAGGGAAACTCACTAGGTCTTCATCCTAGAGGTAAGATTCTACACCCTAACCCTCAATTTCGAATTTTGTTTAGAAATGGATAATAAGCAAGATAATTTCTGGGCAAGAGGGTTGGTTATTTTACATGCATGTATTATCAAAGGGTGTAGAAAGATTGTTGAGCTAAAAATGATAAAGATTGGGTTGTGGGATGATGAAGTCCTTCACAAAAAGGACATTGAAACCTTATGCACACCTAGTGTTTGATAAAATGCTCAAGTGAGCTAGAACCATGATCATCTTCCTAATTTTGATTCAATTTTTATATTTCTAAAATAGATTGAAGTTTCTAAGAATTCCGAAATGTTTTAGAGTTTAAGGAAGCTCAAGTGAGGTATGTTGGCTAAACTCTTCTCTTAGAATTGAATCCCACGATATTCATGTAAATTATGTAAGTCCCGAGTGATTCATTATGAAACTGGCTACTCCGAGTAAGATTGAGTTGAAAGATATATGTTCAACAAGCATCCCAAATGCTTTATTCATGTTATTTTACCAATTGAGGATGTTTTAAAATATGGGCTGTGCATTAATAATGTTTTGACTTTAAGTCAAGTTCAAATGAAGGCTATTATGCCAAATTTTGTGAAATATCTCTATGTTCTTAGACTCTAAATTGCCAACATGTGTACTACACACCTTGATTTGAATTGTAATTGTTGTTGATGCTGATAATGATATTTGAAATTGATAAGGTGAGCATGAAATACTGAATATGGCCAACGTGCCAAGAATGATCTTATAATTATGGCCACTAGTGCCAATGAAATGAAAAGATGTGAAAGTATTATGAAATGCGATAATTGATATGAAAAGGTTGATGTCTCAAATAAGACGGCCTAGCCGATCGGGTCGTGATCGGACACCATGCCGCACACATGGTGGTGATTGTACTGGAAATTGGTATTAATGGTAATTGTGGTTGATGTCCCTAATGGATGGCCTAGCCGATCGGGGCGTGATCGGACTCTGTGTTAAAGAGGGTGCTATTGATATTGAGAGAAATTATGGTTGATGTCTCTAATGAGATGGCCTAGCCGATCGGGTCGTGATCGGACTCTGTGCTAAGAGTACGGTAGTATCGGTATTGTGAATAATGGTATTGTGGACAAAGGTATATCGATACTATAAATCTCCCAATGTGAGATATGGAAATTAATTTGAACACTGTCTTGATCCTAAATTGAGGTTTGATGTTGATTAAGGCTTTCATTGATATTATGATAATCTTATTTATATTATTTGTCATTCTATTGAGAGGGTGTTTAGTTATACATACTAGTGCTATTCGACAGTACTAACATCCCTTTTGCCGGGGGCACTGCATCTTTCAACGGATGCAGGTGGTTCCACAGCAGGAGATATTGGTCAGTGATAGCAGTGCACCTTCTTCCTAGCTTACTTGGTGAGCCCCACTTCATTCCGGGGTTATGTATCTTTTTTACTTTGTGTATTCGGTTTTAGGTATAGTCGGGGCCTTGTTGCCGGCATTATCATTGTACTCTTCTTTATCTATAGAGGCTCCGTAGACATAGTGTGGGTTGTGTATTGGTGCTGGGGAAAGACAAACTATGTTTTGTTGTGGATGTATTACTTGTCCATTTGAGACTTTAAAAATGATGAAATAATTGGTAATGAATTAGTATTGTGAACATGAACACTTTTTTTTGTCTAATTAATGAAAATATGTATTATCTTCATTCGTGGATGAGTTTGGGTAGACAAAAATCTAACAGGCTTGCTCGGTCGGGTTCACTCGGTTGAGCGCTGGTCGTGCTCCTCAGTTTTGGGGCGTGACACCCACGTCTCGAAATTCGACAAAATTTACAAAACTTGAAAGCCCATTCACTCACGAGTCTATTCATACCTAATTTACCAAAATCCGACAACAAAATCCCCTTCAAAACCTAAAGATTCCATCTCAAGAACTCTTCCACATTTTCCCCAATTTTTCACCGCAAATCACAATTTAGATGATAAAAATCAAGATATAATCATGGAATTTAACCAAAATCAAGTGAGAAACAGCTACCCCAATCAACTCCCTGAAAATCCCTTCAAAATTCGCCTAAATCCGTGGTCTCTATCTCAACATATGAAAAATGAGTTCAAACCCTCGATTTTGAAATTTAATACTGCTACCTAGATTTCCTTAATCGCGATAGCGGAAAAGGCCTTGCGATCATGAAGAACAACTTCGCTCCCTCAGAATATTTACTCTATGCGAACGTGTAACACCTCACGCGAACGCGATGTACTAGATGCTCACACCTACGCAATCGCAATTGTCCTCACGCGACTGCGAAGAGTAACACTCAAACTCCACTGCTGCCTCATTTCTTTTTCGTGAACGAGGCCTAGCCCACTTCGCGAACGAGGCCTAGCCCACGCGTTCGCAGTGCACTGCCTGATAACCTTACGCGATCGCGTCTTCATCTTCTCGAACGTGAAGAACAATTTTAGCTGACCTCTCAGATGGCCTACGAGATCTCCCTCGCGAACGCGATGAAGAAAAATATTTGCAATAACACCAGAAAATCTGCCAACTCCCTAAGTCCAAAAATGACCCGTTGAGCATCTGAAACATGCCCGAGGCCCCCGGGATCTCAACCAAACATACCAACCAATCCTAAAATACCATACAAACTTATCAAACCTTCGAAACACTCAAAACGACATCAAAACACCAAATTACCCCCGGATTCAAGCCTAAGAACTTCTAAACTCCGAATTCCACTAATGACGTGGAAACCTACCAAATAACGTTCGAATGACCTCAAATTTAGCACACAGGCCTGAAATGACACCACGAACCTACACCAACTTTCAAAAATCCAATCCAACCCCGATATCAAGATTTCCACTGCCGGCCAAAATTCTAGCTTTCGCCAATTCAAGCCTAATTCTACTACGGACCTCCAAATCACAATACGGACGCGCTCCTAAGTCCAAAATCACCTAACAAAGCTAACAAAACCATCAAAATTCAAATCTGAGGTCGTTTACATATAAGTCAATGTCCAGTTGACTTTTCCAACTTAAGCTTCTACTTTAGAGACTAAGTGTCTCAATCCACTCCGAAACCAATCTGGACCCGAACCAACTAACCCGATATATTAGAATATAGTTGAAAAGCACAAAAGGAAGAAGAAATGGGGAAAACAGGGCTATAACTCTCGAAACGACCGGCTGGGTCGTTACATCCTCCCCCTTTTTGTCACGACCCCAAACCGATGGTCCGCGACGGGTACCCGGTACTTTACTCAACCAAGTAACAACATAGCATATCATTCTTATCGTACTTTTATTGGCAAATGGGCCAAACGAGCCATCATGGGCGAACCAGAATGAACATGGGGGAGTACTCCATATAGAATGACCCAACCTGATATAAAAAGTTACACATGTGACATACGGGCCTATAAGGCCAACATGATCATTTGTAAACTCAAAACATAGGCCGAAAAGGCCATACAATCTTTCATATACCTGACATCTATCTATAATCCTCTAAGAGTACATAAATATCATAAAGGTCAGGACTGAGCCCCGCCATACCAATCAATACATGTCCTAATTATACTGACCAAATAAGCAACTTCGGAGCAAATGGAGCGCACCAACATCTTTCGCTGAGTTGATAGACTACTTGGAGGACTCTCAACATATCTATCGGGACCTGCAGGCATGAAATGCAGTATCCCCAAGCAAAAGGGACGTCAGTACAAATAATGTACCGAGTATGTAAGGAATGGAAATCAGTAAATAGTAGACATGAGAGATACATGGAGTAAACAACTCGACATGTACGTCTGCATAGCTCTGTGAATCATTTCATTTTTTATAATGTCATGCATATGCATATAAATGTCATACCATGCATAGGTATATGCATTCATAACATCATCAAGCCTCTGAGGGCATCCCATCATTTCATTTCGGCCACTATGGGCAAATCATCAACGTATACCAGCTGATCAGGTGGTGGTGCATATATAACGCCGTAACTTTTTCCCATATCCCATATACATATATATACATATATACGCGTATATAACACCATATGGTCATGGGTCAATGTACATGTATAAATGCATGAAATGCATAAGAAATATGTTAATAAGATTTTTTCGGAATGTCATAAAAATAATATACCTGTCGGATAAATTTTATCAAATACGTATTTTTCTGAAACCCATGAACATAAGACATAATAATAATTCACGTGGGGAATCAAGAATATATACACCCATAATATTTCTATGAATAGAGTCATTTATGAAAGTTGTGCATTTGCTCATTTCGTTAGTGTCTTATAGATCATGCCAAAAGAAAGAAGGGATAGCCTTAACATACCTGGAGTAGGAAAAAATCAGTGTGATATTTTTGAGAAACGTTGCACCGTACTTCCCTTAAGTTTTCAAAATCTCACGTAGCTGTTACGATCATTGCAAATCACGCATGCAATCTCTCTACAACGTGATGCTTCATCTTCTAATCTTAAGGGGGGGGGTAAGAAAACATTATCTTGCATTGTTAAGGTGAATGTATTTTGGCAATTCACGTGTAGAAAGCTAAAGAAAATGTTAATCCTTGTCATGCTCTAATAGTGTAACACCTTTCCACATCTTGTATGAGGTCACTTAGTGGCTTTTCTTAACAAATTCATGGGCTACCACGTTAAAGGTAAGATCCCTCAAACTTATCCAACTTTTGTCACATAATGTAATGACTTAAAGAGTCATTCATGGGATTTAAGGGGTGCTTCCACGTGAGTGCCCCCTCACTTATCCACTTATCCACCCCTTTTCTTAATCAATCCATTAATTCCCCCACTAGTCCAATAATTAACCAATTACCCACATAATTAAGAATTATCTCAAATTACATAAAATACTACTCACTTTTAATACACTTTTATACACCTTACTATCATAGCCATATGGTACCTTGTATGGTACTAGTCCATAAATATCGGGTATTATCGCTCGACCCGTATTTTATCCCAAATCGACAACCTTTAACAAAACTCATTTTCTTCTATTTGCTTACCTTCTCTCCTTCACGAATTTACTCATCATGTGTTTAAAATAGCATAATGCTTATGATCTTAATAAAATCTCATCCCCGAACTTACGTCGATTAACTTACGACGAAACTTTAACACACGAAAAATGCGGGATGTAGTATCTCATTTACGAGCTTCCATCAATTTACTTATGGAATACTTTCACGTACAAAAATATGGGGTGTCACATCATTCTCCTATTTGGAACATTCGTCCTCGAATGTTGACTGATGCACTTATCATTCTCATAACCCATAGCTACTGCGAATATTTTAATACTCTTCTTGCCATTTAGGTAACTATTCTGCGAATAAATCCAAAGGCTAGGGCATTCCCCCCTTTAGGCCTCCTTCCCACACCATGGCTTCCTTCCAATCTTGTAACTGTTGCTACCTTCTATCATGCAATCTGATACTGACCTTGTAAGTGCGCATATGCGACACCTCTCTCCTTTTTCCTCCAGCTTTTAGCCAATCTCTAGGCCTCACTTTGTAAAGACATACATAGCTTGATAAAATGTCTCTCTGGGCATCTATAGGTATACTAAAGTTCTTCGCTCGGTACTCTGTTGAACTTATGAATATTGCTATACCTTATTTAATAGATCTGTTTATCCATCCGTATAACTTTACTGCATCTAGGTGGGTCATACTGTACCATGACTCTTACTTCAATTTATCGTTACTGAGTCCTGCTACCGAACTCCAGGTTACTTTCGTTACTTATCCCATATGTATAAATCTAAGTCCTTTAAAACTTCCTCATTACTTGTTCATCTTAAGAATGACAACCTATTCTCATCTCATACTTTATGGCTTTTGTCCATCCATTGTTGATTCACCTCAATATTGATCTACAATATACCACTGATAACTTGAAACTTCTTACGTAATACCTTACCACTAGGGCTTACGTTGCATTGAGGAATATTTGAAGTGATTTTCCTGATCCACTTAGCGGTGATATTGTACTTCAATAATTGTATTTTATAGCATCCCAATGTGATTTACCCTAAGTTTTTAATTCCGTACAATCCATGAAATCCTCTTCAAATCATTACTCAGTCGAAGGCCCAAACGTCACCCTTTATCTATCATAATCACACCCTTATTCTACTATCAGGGCATCATTTCATCTCTTTTAAATTCTACTAGTCTTAGACTCCTTTGAGTTTTGTTCAGGCTATGCCGAGCTTTATATAACTTAGAGGGACCATCAACTCTCTTGTTTTCATGGGCTTAATCTTGAGGATTTATCCATTCTCATCACTTTCTCACTCGCCCTTTCTTATCCTTACTCCTGTCTTCCTAAAACCTTGTCGCTTTACCATACTTTAGCTTGCGACCTACACATATCTATTTATATTATTCGCTACCTTCCTTCAACTTGCTTGCACCATAGATTTCCTTATGTCATTCTGGAACATCAAGCGAGATATCATATCTTCTATAACTCTTCTTTACTCTCTTAACTAGACCTCTCGATATGTAGAAACCATAGGCTGGAAGATATGCCACTGACGACGCCGCTATCATTCCTGGATACTGAATCCCCACGCTTCTAGCCTTCTATCCAAAATATGAACTGTTCACAAACTTCTGCATTTGAGTATCTCGTACGTTGTTTACCTTTGCCTTAAAATTTCACATCATATCTTTTATCTCTTTCATGACCTCCCTTTCACATAGGCACAATTCACATCCACAACTTGAAGCTTTTATTATAACACTTGCACCTTTGGTGCATGCACAATCCGGTGAGAGCTTCATACTGGCTTCTTATAAGGCTGGTACTCTTCTAACTGGCTGTATGATTGTCAATATATATGCTGCATGGATAATACTTCGAACTTTTAAGTGCGTTCATAACGTAACTAACTCTGGATCATTTATCGAATAATTTCTTTCATTCCTTCTCAGCTTTCTTTAAACGTCAGTTATTACTTTTCCTAGTTTTTCTGCCCCTTGTTGCATGCATACTTAGCTTATCTTAGTTCCCATACCTGTCAGAATTTTGTGCAATTCATATGGTCTCGAATATTACTTTTGGCTTTACTTCCTGTTTATTAGCCACGGTAGGTGCCACTTTCTTACGGAGTACATACAATGTTGTTATGAGATTGTTGTTACAAAACCATTTCTTCTTTTGGTCACTGTGATTAGGTTCGAGCCTTTTTCCTTATTTCCTCAGCTAGTCTTTCATTGTAGTACTTACGGAGGACCCTCTGACTCTTGCAAATCTATAGGCTTATTACATTGTATACTCGACGGACCTTTTGATGTCCTTCCTTGCCTATAATTATCTGTAGTTATTTACTTCCACGACCTTGTGCTTGTAGGGTTGTTCTGAACTGATATTTTGACTGTCTTCCAAGTGAGACTATCTTTTATTTCCATAACATTCATACGGAACCTTTAACTACCCCAACTCTTAACTGAATATTTCTTAAGGGTTACGATGTCGTATCTATGAGACTGAATTCCCCATATTGGGGTTCACTATGTACGTCTTACATAATATCTTGATTTGTCTGTGTCCTCCTATTTAGCCATAACTAGGCTCTTCCTGAATCAACTACTAACTACTCGATGGCCCATTCTCATATCAATATTCCGCGTAATCTTTCTCGGGTTATTTCCTTTGTCTTAACTTACGTCTAGCACTAGTTCCTTATCTATCAATAACATCTCGGGTATGAACCCTTACTTCCTCTCCTTGACGTCGTACTTGCAGAATGTTATGGAATCATAACATATCATCGTATTCTTCCTTTACCATTCCATAGTTACTAGAACCACTTAACATATCATCGTATTCTTCCTTTACCATTCCATAGTTACTAGAACCACTTAATTCTGACTTAATGCCACATCACACCATATTCCCCCCTCTTAGGGGAGCACTAAGATTTAGTGCTACGATGATCTACGTATAGATGTTTTACCCTCTCATATTTGGCATCTTTTCACATCATCGATGATCCTTACTCGCCTCATGGTAATCCTTCTGTACCAAGGATAACAAAATTCCTCACTCGCGAGGGTGACACTTAGTGTAACTGGCACATACAGTCCCTTAAGCTTAACTTTACTCACCTTCTTTCTTTAGAGAAGCATCTTCCTGAATGACCTTTAAAGGGTATTCTTCTATCATCCATTCTATTATCGCCGGAACGAAATATGAAATTCTCATGATGTCGACCATTATCGAATCATTCAGCCCCTAATTCATGTTTAGTTTATCTTGTTCATCAGTCCATGCTGATTTCTTATTACTCTGGGTCTAACTTTTCCTTTTGGTAGTGGCGTTGGAGTCACGAACTTATTTCTTGAAATGAGGATATGACTTTATGGCCTATACTCTTTTGTTGTCTCAAGGCCTGCCACCTATCGTCCTTTCCTTCACTTGACTATAGATTCTGTAATACTATCATTTTTTTTATCTACCGTTGTCATACATGTATCGCATCTTACTCATAATGCTTCATTAACTCTCTTCTTATTTCCCGCTAACATCTATGTCTATTACTTTATTCTGAAAATTCAAACAAGACATTCTTTTGCTTTTAGCTCCCTTTGCTCCATCCATTGGCTCTTCGAATTGCCTAACATTCTTTCTCTACTAGGGACGGGAGCCACACTAAGGTAATGTTTATCCCTTCAAGGCTTCCAGTGCCTATCTTTGTAGTATTCATATCTAGTTGTACTATTTTAGAGTGCATCGTCTGGGTGTCTCACAAGGAGATCTATTACCACATTTGCAATATCCTTCAGAAATGTCAACTAACGCAAATATTCCATCCACCCATTTTGGGTCACTCTAACCCCAGCCGAACCTCGATATCCATCCTTCTCTTATACTACTTCTGTTAGCTTCCATATGGCATAAATGAGATGGGTGTGGCCAATTGTACATACCTCTACTACCGTTGAAGGTAACTCAAAATGCTTATATCTCCCGTCATGAATGGTAAATAATGATAGTCTTCATTAACTGGGCTCCTCGTACCCTTCTTCACCTTGCTTCATTTACTTGTTGAGACTTGTACTATCTTCTGAATCTCTCATTGCCTTTCACCATAGGGGTGGATAGATATCCTTGCCTTAAGGCTCCTTATCAAGAGGCTTATACGTCTTAGTATACACATAATCTACTGAAGACCTTACATTTTCTCACCATAAGCATCATGAAAAATCGAGTTCCTCTGACTCAACTCTTCCATATCCGTATTCAATCTCTTACCAACTGGAGGTATCATCATCTTACGGATAAAATAGAAGTTAGGAGTTTGAATTCTTATAAATGAGCTCTACCACACGATCTAGAGTAAGAAGAAAGAGTGACAGTCCTAAATGCCTTGTAGCCTCCTGCTTATAAGTTTGGTGCACGACACACCCATAAACAAGACTCTACTAGACACGACTTGTAGACTCCCTAGGACAGAACTGCTCTGATACCACTTTTGTCACGACCAAAACCGATGGGCCGCGACGGGCACCCGTTACCTTACTCAACCGAGTACCAACATAGCATATCATTCTTATAGTACTTTTATTGGCAAATGGGCCAAACGGGCCATCATGGGCTAACCAGAATGAACATGGGGGAGTACTTCATATAGGATGACCCAACCTGATATAAAAATTTACACATGTGACATACGGGCCTATAAGGCCAACATGATCATTTGTAAACTCAAAACATAGACCTACAAGGCCATACAATCTTTCATATACCTGACATGAACAGAAGATATAATAATAATTCACGTGGGGAATCAAGAATATAGACACCCCTAATATTTCTATGAATAGAGTCATTTATGGAAGTTGTGCATTTGCTCATTCGTTCGTGTCTTGTAGATCATGCCAAAAGAAAGAAGGGATAGCCTTAACATACCTAGAGTAGGGAAACATCCGTGTGATATTTTTGAGAAAGATTGCACCGTACTTCCCTTAAGTTTGCAAAATCTCACGTTGTTGTTCCGATCATTGCAAATCACGCATGCAGTCTCTCTACAACGTGATGCTTCATCTTCTAATCTTAAGGAGGGGGGGGGGGTAAGAAAATATTATCTTGCATTGTTAAGGTGAATGTATTTTGGCAATTCACGTGTAGAAGGCTAAAGAAAATGTTAATCCTTGTCATGCTTTAATAGTGTTAACACCTTTCCACATCTTGTATGAGTCACTTAGTGGCTTTTCTTAACAAATTCATGGGCTGCCACGTTAAAGGTAAGATCCCTCAAACTTATCCAACTTTTGTCACATAATGTAATGACTTAAAGAGTCATTCATGGGATTTAAGGGGTGCTGCTACGTGATTGCCCCCTCACTTATCCAATTATCCACCCCTTTTCTTAATCATTCCATTAATTCCCCCACTAGTCCAATAATTAACCAATTACCCACATAATTAAGAATTATCTCAAATTACATAAAATACTCCTCACTTTTAATACACTTTATACACCTTACTATCATAGTCATATGATACCTTGTATGGTACTAGTCCATAAATATCGGGTATTATCGCTCGGCCCGTATTTTATCCCAAATCGACAACCTTTAACGAAACTCATTTTCTTCTCTTTGCTTACCTTCTCTCATTCACGAATTTACTCATCATGTGTCTGAAATAGTATAATTCTTATGATCTCAATAAAATCTCATCCCCGAACTTACGTCGATTAACTTACGACGAAACTTCAACACACAAAAATGTGGGATGTAGTATCTCATTTACGAGCTTCCATCAATTTACTTATGGCGTACTTTCACGTACGAAAACATGGGGTGTAACACTCTTAAACAACAATTCGTCCTCGAACGGGTCTAGAAACATACCTGGAGTCTCAAATAGATGTGAATATCTGCTCCGCATCTCTTGCTCGGTCTCCCAGGTGGCCTCCTCCACAGGCTGGCCTCTCCACTGCACTTTCACTCAAGCTATATCCTTTGACCTCAACTTCCGAATGTGCCGATCCAAAATGGCCACCGGCTCCATATCATAAGTCATATCACCCTCCAACTGAACCGTGCTAAAGTCCAAAACATGGGACGGATCACCAATATACCTTTGGAGCATGGAAACATGAAATACTGGATGCACACTCGACAAGCTGGGTGGCAAGGCAAGCTTATAAGCTACCTCCCCTATCCTCTGAAGCACCTCAAAAGGCCCAATGAACCGAGGGCTCAACATGCCCCTCTTCCCAAATCTCATGACACCCTTCATGGGTGATAACTTCAGCAAAACCTTCTCCCCAACCATAAAAGACACATCACAGACCTTCATGTCCGCGTAGCTCTTCTGCCTAGACTGCGTTGTGCGAAGCCATTCCTGAATCGATTTCACCTTATCTTATGCATCCTGGACCAAGTCTGTACCCAAGAGCCTAGCCTCACCCGGCTCAAACCATCCTACTGGAGATCTACACCTCCTTCCATATAAAGCCTCGTATGGAGCCATCTGAATGCTCGACTGATAACTGTTGTTATATGCAAACTATGCGAGCGACAAGAACTGCTCCCATGAACCCCCAAAGTCAATGACACAAACGCGCAACATGTCCTCCAATATCTGAATAGTCCGCTCAAACTGCCCGTTCGTCTGAGGGTGAAAAGTTGTGCTAAACCCAACCTGAGTACACAACTCCCGCTGCACGACCCTCCAAAACTGCGACGTAAACTGAGTGCCTCTATCTGAAATGATGGACACTGGGACACCATGCAGACGAACAATCTCTCAAATGTAAATCTCAGCCAACCGCTCTGAAGAGTAAGTAGTGCCAACTGGAATGAAGTGCACGGACATGGTCAGCCGATCAACAATAACCCAAATAGCATCGAACTTCCTCGAAGTACATGGGAGCCCAACTACGAAGTCCATAGTGATCCGCTCCCACTTCCACTCTGGGATCTCTAACCTTTGAAGCAAGCCACCCGATCTCTGATGTTCATACTTAACCTGCTGTCAGTTGAGACACCGAGCCACAAACCCAACTATATCCTTCTTCATCCGCCTCCACTAATAGTGTTGTCTCAAATCCTGGTACATCGTCGCGACACCCGGATAGATGAAATACCGCGAGCCATGGGCCTCCTCAAGAATCACCTCCCGAAGCACATCTACATTAGGCACATATATCCGGCCATGCATCCTCAACACTCCGTCATCACCAATAGTCACATCCCTAGCATCACATCTCCGAACCCTATCCTGAAGAACGAGCAAGTGGGGATCATTATACTGACGCTCCCTGATAGAGTCATAAAGAGAAGACCTAGAGACCACGCAAGCCAACACCCAACTCGGCTCCGAAATATCCAATCTCACAAGTTGGACCGCTAAGGCCTGGACATCCAATGCCAAAGGTTTCTCTGCTGCCTGAAGATATGCTAAACTCTCCGCCCGGCGCCTCAAAGTATCGGCCACCACTTTGGCCTTCCCCGGATGGTACAAAATAGTGATATCATAGTCCTTAAGAAGCTCCAACCATTTCCACTGACGCAAATTAAGATCCTTCTGCTTAAACAGATGCTACAGACTCCGGTGATCAGTATAGATCTCACAATGAACCCCATACAAATAATGACGCCAAATCTTCAAGGCGTGAACAATGGCTTCTAACTCAAGATCATGGACATGATAGTTCTTCTCATGGGTCTTCAACTGGCGCGAGGCATAGGCAATCGCCCTACCCTCCTGCATCAGAACACATCCAATACCTACCCTCGAGGCATCACAATACATGATGTAAGAACTTGAAGCTGATGGCAGAACCAACACTGGAGTTGTGGTCAAAGCAGTCTTGAGCTTCTAAAAGCTTTCCTCACACTCATCCGACCACCTGAACGGAGCACCATTTTGGGTCAATTTGGTCAAGGGAGATGCAATAGATGAAAATCCCTCCACAAAGCAACGGTAATAACCCGCCAAACCAAGGAAACTCCTAATCTCTGTGGCTGAGGACGGTCTAGGCCAACTCTGCACCGCCTCTATCTTCTTTTGATCCACCTGAATACCCTCACTGGACACCACATGCCCCAAGAATGCTACTGAACCGAGCCAAAACTCACACTTGGAGAACTTTCCATAAAGCTTCTCCTCCCTCAATCTCTGTAATACAATCCTCAGATGCTGAGCATGCTCCTCCTGGCTACGAGAGTATACCAGGATGTCATCAATGAATACAATAATGAATGAGTCCAAATAGGGTTGGAATACAATGTTCATCAAATGCATGAACGTTGTTGGGGCATTGGTCAGCCCAAAAGACATCACTAAGAACTCATAATGGCCATATCGGGTCCTGAAAGCTGTCTTAAGAATATCTGAATCCCGAGTCTTCAGCTGGTGATACCCGGACCTCAAATCAATCTTGGAGAACACCCTCACTCCCTGAAGCTGGTCAAATAAATCATCTATACGAGGCAAGGGATACTTGTTCTTGACTGTGACCTTGTTCAACGACATGTAATCAATGCACATCCTCATGGAACCATCCTTCTTCTTTACAAATAGAACCGGTACACCCCAAGGTGACACACTAGGACGAATAAACCCCTTATCAAGGAGTTCCTTAAGTTGTCCCTTCAACTCTTTCAGCTCCGCCGGTGCCATACGATACAGTGGAAAAGAAATGGGCTAAGTGCCCGGCACCAAATCAATACCAAAGTCAATATCCCTGTCAGGAGACATGCCCGGCAGGTCTGCAGGAAACACATCTGAAAATTACGCACCATAGGAATAGAATCAATAGCAGGGACCTCTGCACTAACATCTCTCACAAAAGCCAAATAAGATAAGGAGCCCTTCTCAACTAACCGCGGAGCCTTCAAATATGAAATCACTCTACTGGGAACATAATCTGTAGAACCGCTCCACTCAACCCTCGGCAACCCCGGCATCGCCAAAGTCACCGTGTTAGCGTGACAATCTAGAACAACATAACATGGAGACAACCAATCCATACCCAATATCACATCAAAATCGGCTATACTAAGCAGCAAAAGGTCCACTCGGGTCTCCAGACCCCCAATAGTCACCACACATGACCGATATACGCGGTGTACAACAATAGTATTGCCCACAGGAGTAGATACATGAACAGATGAAACTAAATACTTACGGTGCATATCTAGAAAATGAGCAAAATACGAGAAAACATATGAATAAGTGGAACCAGGGTCAAATAGTACAGAGGCATCTGTATGACAAACTAAGACAATACCTTTAATCACAGCATCTGAAGCAATATCATTTGGTCTGGTAGGGAGGGCATAGAAACGGGCCTGACCACCGCCTGATAGGCCTCCCCATCTAGGGCGACCCCTGGCTGACTGACCTCCACCCCGAGCTGACTGGGCGGGTGGTGAAGTAACTGGTGCAGAAGTCGAAGGCTGACTCCTCTACTGAGATAGACCTCCATGACAATGAGGAAACTGCCTCCACATATGCCCAAACTCCCAACACTCAAAACAACTCCCTGGTGCTGGTGGTGGGGGCTGAAGGGAACCCCTAGCACCGGGATAACTGGTAAGAACCTGGCATAGAGGAGCCCTGAACTGATGGAGCATGGGACGAACTCTAGGCTGGGAGGGTACTAAGTGATGAGTGGCCTTGATGAGAAGTGTGAGAACCATGGCCCGATGATGCACCACGGTGAACTGGGCGAGCTAACTTAGTATGCCTGAATGGACGACCTATGCCGTGCTGGAACTGACTCCCATGAGGATCACCACTAAATTCACCCTGACCACGAGGCCTCTTGGCCTCCCTCTCAACCCTATCCTGACCGCGAACCATCTCAATCTGTCGAGCAATGTCGACAACCTCATCAAAAGTAGCACCAGACACTCTCTCTCTGGTCATAAGCAACCGAAGCTGAAAATCGAGGCCATCTATAAACCCCCTGATCCTCTCTAGGTCTATGGGAACCAACCAGATCGCATGACGGTCCAACTCAGAGAACCTCATATCATACTTTGTCACAGACATATCACCCTGGCGAAGCTGCTCAAATTGTCTATGCAGTTCCTCTCTGCGGGACTGAGGCACGAAGTTCTCCAAAAAGACCACGGAGTACTGCTGCCAAGTAAGGGGTGCTGCACCAACAGGCCTACGCCTCTCGTAAGTCTCCCACCATCTGAGTGCAGCCCCCGAAAACTGAAAAGTAGTGAATGAGACCCCACAAGTCCCCAGAATACCAGCTATACGGAGATACTCTGACACTTGTCCAAGAAGTCTTGGGCATCCTCTCTCTCTGTGCCACTGAAAGGTGGAGGCTGGAGTCTCCCAAACCTCTCCAACCTACGCTGATCATCCTCAGGCATAGCAGGAGCCACATAATCCTGAGCAGCTACAACTGGCTGGGCTGGTGGTGCCTCCAGTGTCTGGAGTCCCTGAACAACTTACTCGGGTGTGCGAGCAGTGGGAGTCTGAGTGCCTCTCCCGGCCTGAGAAGTGGATGCGACCGTCGAGATAGAGACTGCCTGAGCAAGGCCAGTAGACGTTGTCAGAATCTGAGCTAGGGCCTCTTGAAGGCCTGGAATCACAATAGGCATAGGTGGTGCCTGAGCTGGGGCATCAACAACTGGGATCTGATCCTGATCTAGGGCAACTGGTGGGTCTACAGGTACTGCCCCAGCTGCTGTGTAGGTTGTACCTCTACCATACCACAGCCTCGACCGCGGCCTTGGTCTCTGGTGGCCCTGGTTGGTGGTATTGGTGGCTGGTCCTCCCGTCCGGTAGTGCGAGTCCTCACCATCTGTGAGAGAATGAAACAACAAAAGTTTAGTTACTAGGATTAACAGATTCGCACGACAAGAATTCAAGAATGTGGAGTTTCCTAAGGGTTCTGCAGCCTCTCAAAGATAAGTACAGACGTCTCTGTACCGATCCATAAGACTCTAATAAACCCGCTCATGACTCGTGAGACCTATGTAACCTAGGCTCTGATACCAACTTGTCACGACCCAAACTAACCCTGTCGTGATGGCGCCTATCGTGGAACTAGGCATGCTGACTCATTTCCAAAACAAACTGATATTTTCACTTCAAAGATAATTTCAAGGCTATTTAACATAAAAACAACATTTGTAAATGAGTTCAAATAAAAACAAAAGTGTAGAAAAGAAAAGCCCGACATCGGGGTGTCACTAGTCATGAGCATCTACTATAATTTGTCTGAAAATATCAAGACTAACATAGTCTGGAAAATAACTAAATACAACTAAAGGAAGATAAGAGGGAGAAAAGCAGGGTTGCGATCGCCAGTCAGCTACCCTTCTATCCCCGAGAAAATCTACAACCGGAATAGTCAGCAACCTCTACCGTGTCCAGATACGCCTGGATCTGCACACAAGGTGCATGGAGTAACGTGAGTACACCAACTCAGTAAGTAATAACAGTAAATAAAGACTGAGAAGTAGTGACAAGCAATAATGCAAGTATAGTTCATATCACAAAAATTCTGTAAAGTACATCATGCTTTAAAAACCAGTGTTTGAATCAAATCAGCTCTTTTAAATCTAGTTCCAGTAAAATCATTTAAAGATATCTTTCAACAGTTTTCAAACAAAGGCTCAATTCAAAAGTGAGCAAAAATAATGAAATCATAATCAGCCCCTCGGGCAAACCTCACAATCACTCATATACAGCCCCTCAGGCAGACCTCACCATCACTCATGCCTCCCAGTCACTCAGCACTCGGCACTCGGTACTCGCACTCAGTAGATACCTGCACTCACTGGGGGTGTGTACAGACTTCGAAAGGGCTCATTCAGCCCAAGCGCTATATCAAGCCAATCATGGCATAAATCAATGAGGCCCTCGGCCTATATCAAACATGTTGCGACATGCAGCCCGATCCCATAAATATCCTCACAAATCAGGCCCTCGGCCTCACTCAGTCATAAACCTCTCCAGCCTCTCAGGCTCTCAGAAAACAAAGTACTCAGCCCAAACAACATTTATATGATGCATCAAAATAGAGTAATAGAGACTGAGTCATGCTGTAAATATGTATAAACATGACTGAGTATAGATTTTTAATCAAAAACAATGAGAGGATAGCAAGAAAAGACCTCTAAGGGTCCAAACAACATTGGCATAAGGCCTAAACATGACATCCAGCCTGACTTACAGAAATTCTTTCTAAAACACACAAGAATCATAGAGTTTCAACAAAATATTCAACTTTACAGTTGATACGAGACGGACCAAGTCACAATTCCCAATGGTGCACGCCCACACGCCCGTCACCTAGCATGTGCGCCACCTCCAAATAGTAAAATGATATAAAATTCCGGGGTTTCATACCCTCAGGACCAGATTTACAATCGTTACATACCTCAATACGAGCAAATCTCTACTCCGCAATGCACTTGCCTCTCGAATCGGCCTCCAAATGTCCCGAATCTAGCCACAAGAAATACAATACGATCAATATAGGCTAAAGGAATGAATTCCACAAGAAACACTACCAATTTAGACCAAAATCCGAAATTGACTCAAACCCGGCCCCTGGGCCCACGTCTCAAAATCCAATAAAATTTACAAAACTTGAAAGCCCATTCACTCACGAGTCTAGTCATACCAAAATTTTCAAAATCCGACAACAAAATCCCCTTCAAAACCTAAATATTCCATCCCAAGAACTCTTCCACTTTTTCCCCAATTTTTCACCCCAAATCATAATTTAGATGATAAAAATCAAGATATAATCATGAAATTTAACCAAAACCAAGTGAGAAACACTTATCCCAATCAACTCCCTGAAAATCCATTCAAATTTCACCTAAATCCGTGGTCTCTAGCTCAAAATATGAAAAATGGATTCAAACCCTCGATTTTGAAATTTAACATTGCTGCCTAGATTTCCTTAATCGCGATCGCGGAAAAGGTCTCGCGATCGCGAAGAACAACTTCGCTCCCTCAGAATATTTACTCTACGCGAACGCGTAACACCTCACGCGAACGCGTAACACCTCACGCGAACGTGATACACTAGCTGCTCACACCTACGCGATCGCAATTGTCCTCACGCGATCGCGAAGAGTAACACTCAAACTCCACTGCTGCCTCACATCTTCTTCGCGAACACGGCCTAGCCCACACATTCATGGTGCACTGCCTGATAACCTTACATGATCGCATCTTCATCTTCGCGAACACGAAGAGCAATTTTAGCTGACCTCTCAGATGGCCTACACGATCGCGAGATCTCCCTCGCGAACGCGATGAACAAAAATGTCTGCAATAACAACAGAAAATCTACCAACTCCCCAAGTCCAAAAATGACCCGTTGAGCATCTGAAACACGCCCCAGGTCCCCCGGGACCTCAACCAAACATACCAACCAATTCTAAAACACCATATGAACTTATTCAAACCTTTGAAACACTCAAAACAACATCAAAACACCAAATTACCCCCGGATTCAAGCCTAAGAACTTCTAAACTTCCAAATTCCACCAACAATGCCGAAACCTACCAAATCAAGTCTGAATGACCTCAAATTTTGTACACATGTCATAAATGACACCATGAACCTACTCCAACTTCCGAAAATCCAATCCGACCCCGATATCAAAATTTCCACTTCCTGCCAAAATCGCCAAAATTCTAGCTTTCGCCAATTCAAGCCTAATTCTACCACGGACCTCTAAATTACATTCCGAACGCGCTCTTAAGTCCAAAATCACCTAACAGAGCTAACAGAACCATCAAAATTCAAATCCGAGGTCGTAAACACATAAGTCAATGTCCGATTGACTTTTCCAACTTAAGCTTCTACTTTAGACACTAAGTGTCTCAAATCCACTCCGAAACTACCCCAGACCCGAACCAACTAACCCGATATATAATAATATAGCTGAAAAGAACAAAAGGAAGCAGAAATGGGGAAAATAGGGCTATAACTCTCAAAATGACCGGTCGTGTCGTTACAAAATAAAAGTAGTTGTATGATCCACGATAATAAATAATCTGAAAGAACCCCCAAAACCCGGTGTCACAAGTGCATGAGCATATACTGGGAAATATGATAAATGTAACATCTGTCTGAAATACAAATTAGACATGAGTATGTACATGGTATCAGAGAACTAGGTTCACGTAGGTCTCACGAGTCATGATCAAGTCTAGTAAAGTCTTGCGGATCGGTACGAAGACGTCTGTACTTATCTTCGAGATGCTACAAGGCTGTTAGGAGCATTTCCCTTCTTGATTCATTTATCGTGTGGCTTGATTCCATTAAGGATTGTGCCTTTATTTCCTTCCAACTCATTCTTACACGTGTTGAGCGCTCGTGTCTATTGGGCATCGAGGAGTTTTAGTGGTACTACAGACGTGGAGCAGGATGCTTCTCCCTGCGCATTCAAGCAAGTTATTATCGTCTTCTTGTGAAAGGAGGTTCTATCATTTCAGCTCAGTATCGGTAATTCCTACAATTTTGAGGCTATGCATGGTGTTGGTGTAATGGTAGGGTTCCTGTCTATGTGTCAAGCTAGTAAATGACTCGAAAGGAGGATTTCTCAGTGAAAGATTTTAAGGTTCAGTATTTAATTCCAGCAAAGGAAAGCGATTGGACAATGAATGTCCAGGTTTGGGCCGATGGAGTAACGAAACTTGGTATTTTCGAGCGTGTAGAATTTTCATTGTGATGCGGTGTCGTCGTCCTGGTTTGAACGCATTTTTGGTTTGCCGGTGCTATGGTCTTTTTGATTTTTGCCTTCGGTTCAAGGTATTGTAAAATGGTGCCCGAGCTGCGGTGTGCAGCTGTTCGGGGTCGAATTGGTATTTCTAATGTGACAACTCGAGAAAGATGATCTTTCAGGAGGCTTAAAGCTGGTAGCAATTCATTAACTCAGGTTTACAGAGATGGATTTTGATTTGATACAACACTAGGTAACGAAGAATGAGGAAGGAAATGAGGAGGTGTCTTGCGGTGGTTAATTAGTTTTCTTGATTTTTATTTAATTAGAAACGTTGGTATTTTCTTAAATCTTGCAAGTAAGAAGAGTTTAATTACTCGAAAAATTATTGAAAGAATAAAATATATGTTTAATTTACTAGTTAGCTGGCCTAGCCGTGAGGTTGGGCGCCATCACGACCTATAGGTGAAATTGGGGCATGACATAATCTAACCAAAATCCTTATATTCATATAAGCCTTCAAACTTATCCAAAAATTAGTAATTAGAGAGAATAAATAGATTACTTCTAATCAATATGAAATACATAACTCAATATGAAATCTAACAAAATATGATCCATTTATCTTTAAAATTGTACTTAAAAATAATATCTCATATATATATATATATATATATATATGATTGTTTTTAAAAAATAATCTTTTGCAGTATTACTAGAAGTACCAGCTTCAGTAATATCCGATACTGAATTCTTGACTTAAATCAATATTAGAGTTTTCTAATTTGGAAACTCTTTTATCTAAGGCTACACTTTAAGCCTTGAGTCTAGAGATTTCTCTTTTGAGATTATCAACCTCATTGCTCAAATCTTGAACATAAGCTGGCCTATCAATGACCTGGGATTTTTCCTTTAAAATTCTTTTGACTTATGTCATGGTATATGGTCCTTTCTGAGAAGGAATTTCCTCAATCTATAGATTTGTGGATAATTTATCCATCTTATCGATAGTTTTGGACCTCAATTCTTGGTCTTTAATAATTCTGAGTAATTCTACATATAAAAGTTTGTATACTGAGTGGGTTGAGGTATCTCCTAAGATAGTTGAATTGCAAAGAAGTAATATCTTCTTCCCAGGAATTGCATTAATATATTTTTTCATAGAATTTTCAATTTCTTGAATAGTGAGATGGTCTGTGGAAGTTCATACTGATATAAATGGATTTCCATGCTTTACACATATGATTTAAATTATATAAAGGCTTATAGTAAATCCTATAACAGATACATATAACTTCTGTACCTAGCATATAATTGTAACCATGAAGACGGTTTTCGAGCATATTTCTCCGAGATTTTATGAATCTCATCAGAAATCTTTAATTTTCTATCATCATCAGATAGATGCTCTGGGCTAATTTTAAAACCTTGAAACTTTTCATCCAGTAATTTTTCAAGGTCAGTTAGACCCTTAAATTTAAAATCTTTGATCCCAGGTGGAGGTTGGATACTTTGGGTAACAATTTTCTCTTTACCCTTTGTATCTTTAGTAGCTATCTTCTGAATTTCAGAAAATAATTTATCAATCCTATCATAAATAGATATAATCTGTTCACCACGAATACTCATATAAATATTAGTATAATTATGTTGCTTAAGCATGGAATTCAAATTATTAGCAGTAATTACACCAGTATCATCTTCAAATAATTTTGAAAAGGCTGTAAAATAAATTATTTTATCATTATTTCCCATTTGGAAAGATTGTTGTAGAGGAAATACTGACTTAGTAATTTCACCACTAGTGAGTTTATAATTTCTTTCTAACATGGAAATATAACCATCAACATACTTAGACATGTATGTATGTATCTCACATCATAAAGATATATATATATATTGGCTTAGAATAAAGAGATCAAAGTATTCAAGAATACTTGAGAAAGTGTGTTTACCGGTAAAACAATACAGTTAAATTTATAGCGAATTTTATAGACAAGCGAATCGATTTGATCCCAAAATGATAAATAAATTAAATAAAATATAAAACTTAATGTTGAAATCGAGATAAGATAGCAGACAACTTGGTTCTGGGAGCAAAGCTTCCGAAAACAGCAATAAGAATATTGATAGACAAAAAATAAAGTTTTATTTAGCTTGTAATAATGTGTACCATAAGTTTGTCAGAAATTTTGTCCTTTACAATGGTTGTTGAAGTCACTATTTATAGTTATACCTAGGGAACAAGGTCCTAGGATCAAGCCCCTATTAAATGACAATAATGAGGGCCATTGATGAATATATATGCCACGACCCAAAATCTCACCCGTCGTGATGGTGCCTATCTCAATACTAGGCCAACCGACAATCTCAATAAACTATATATATTTTAAATTTGAAAACATAATATCTAAGTTTAGCGGAAGAAAAACTCACAATTACATATATAAGCACTCCCAAAATACGGTGTCACTGAGTATATGAGCATCTAATATGAATATAAGTGTGGAAAATATGGTCTATAATAGTCTGAGACCAAATACAATAAATAAGGAGATAGGGAAAGAGAGACAAGGTCTGCAAAACACGGAAGCTACCTCTGAATCTCCGAAAAATCAACTGCGCGAAAGAATCAACACCCGCTATGTCCAAGAACACCTGGATCTGCACACGAAGTGCATGGTGTAGTATGAGTACAACCAACTCAGTAAGTAACAATAATAACTAAGGAGCTGAAGATAGTGACGAGCTGCACAGTTATAGTTCATTTTCAGTAATTCCAACAGAGAATAGACATGCTTTCAAATTCAGCAGTTTAAGTCAAATCAATTTATACAGTTCCGGGTATAACATCTTTCAGAGAATTTCACAACAATGACAAATAGCAACTAAGTGCAACAACAAATAAAAATTAAGTACAACCTCTCAGGGCAACAGTCACTCCACTCGCCACAACAACTCAGCACTCGGCTCTCAGCCCTCAACACTCACACTCAATGAGTACTCGCGCTCACTGGGGGTGTCCAGACTCCGGAGGAGCTCCTACAGCCCAAGCGCTATAATCTGCACAGACAACTCACGTGCCATAGTATAAATATCTGGATCCGCAAGGACAACTCACGTGCTATAGTATAATATAAGGATCCGCATGGAAAACTCACGTGCTGCACGGACAACTCACGTGCTATAGTATAATATCTCACAATTAGACCCTCGGCCTCGTTCAGTCATAAATCTCTCCAGTCTTTCGGGCTCTCAACAATCATGAAATTAGCCCAAACAACAATGATATGATGCATCAATAATGAACAATGAAGACTGGGATAAAATAATCAAGTAAACTATGACTGAGTACAAAACAACAATTAAGCAGATAGTTCAATATGTACACGACCTATGTGGGTCCCAACAATACCAACATATAGCTTAAACATGATTTCTAACATGATTTATACTCAAGTTTTCACAACACATAAAGAACACATAGCTATCACAAGTTATTCAGCTTTACAGTTTCCACGGGACGAACCAAGTCACAATCCCCTCGGTGCACTCCCACACGCCCGTCACCTAGCATGTGCGTTACCTCCAAAATAATCACATGACACAAAATCTGGGGTTTCATACCCTCATGACCAGATTTAAAACTGATACTTACCTCACGGGTCGGGGTTTCATACCCTCTCGAACCGGCCTCCAAATGCCCTGAATCTAGTCACAAACAGTACGAGATAATCAATATTGACTAAAAGGATCAATTCCACGAGAAAACTACTGAAATCTAGCCCAAAATTCGAAATTGACTCGAACTCGCCCCTCGGGCCCACGCCTCAAAATATGACAAAAATCATAAAACCTGAAATCCCATTCACTCAAGAGTCTAGACATACCAAATTTATCAAAATTCGACATCATTTGCCCCTCCAAATCCCCAAATTACACTCTCCAAAATCCCAAGCCCTAACCCCTCATTCCGCTTCAAAAATCCTACTAATTAGGTGAGAAAACAACGGAAAAACACCATAGCTAGGGGTATTAGAGCTCAAGCAACTTACCTTAGTGAATACCCTTGAATCCCCTTCAAAAATCACTCCAAAAGCTCCAAGGTCCGACTTGAAAATGGTGGAAATGAACAAGTATACGCGAAGTCTTCAATCTATAGGTTCTGCCCAAGTTTTCGCACTAGCGGCTTAAAATGCGCACCTGCGGAGCTTCTTTTGCGCACAAATCTCCAAATCTGCCAAAAATCACTTAAGTGCCCATCTCCGCACCTGTGCTCCCTATCCGCTTCTATGACCTCGCAGGTGCGTAAAAGACCTCGAACCTGCGGCCACTGCCAGCCCTCCTTATTTACGCATCTGCGACTCAGCCTCGCATCTGCGGGCTCACAGATGTGACCACTTCTACGCACCTGTGGTTCCATTCCAGGTCCTCCATGTCTGCATCTGTGGCTTACCAAGCGCACCAGCAACCTTGCACCTGCGGCTCCCCCTCCGCAGGTGCGTAAATACCAGTAGCAGCAGCTTCAGCTGCATTTTTCCAACTTCAAACAATCCGTTAACCACCCGGAATCATACCGAGCCCCTCAGGACCTCAACCAACCATACCAACAAGTCATATAATAACATACAAATTTAGTCGAGCCTTCGAATCACTCAAAACAACATCAAAACACCAAATTACCCTCGGATTCAAGCCTAAGAACTTCTAAACTTCTGAAGTCCACAAACGACGACGAAACCTCCCAAACCATGTCTAAATGACCTTAAAGTTTGCACACAAGTCACATTTCACATTATGGAACTATTCTGTCTTCCAGAATCAGATTCCGACCCCGATATCAAAAAGTCAACCCCTCGCCATTTCAAGCCTAACTCCTCTACCGACCTCCAAATAATTTTTTGGACACACTCCTAAGTCTAAAATTACCATACGGAGCTATTGAAATCATCAAAATTCAAATCTAAGGTCGTTTACACATAAGTCCACATCCGGTCAACTTTTCTAACTTAAATTTTCCATTATGAGACTAAGTGTTTCAATTCATTCTGAAATCTTTCTAGACCCGAACCAACTAACCCGATAAGTCATAAATTAACTCTAAGGCATAAATTAAGCAGTAAATGGGGGAACATGGCTGTAATACTCAAAACAACCGGTCGAGTCGTTACATTCTCCCCCACTTAAACACACGTTCGTCCTCGAACATGCCAAGAGTTGTTTTCAAAGCCATCAAATCAGTATTCCATCTTACTGCACACGTACCCGGGGGTGATTCCATGTCACCCTATTCTACATAGGCATGACAACACAATACAATTGGAAATCTTTAATTTAGCCTTAGCCCAAAAACCATGGAATTCAATTTCCAACCATCAAAATTTCTTTTCAAGACACGAATCTTACATTTACACACTGTATAAGTCTAAACAAGCTGCATCGAGCTATAAGTATAATCACAGATATAATCACCCAGCATATTACACAACTCGCATGCTCGCGGCACCATTCCTGATCACAGTAACTACTCCAAAACAAACCAAGTACTAGTATTAAGCCCCACATCGAACCAAACCTTGTTTCAAAACCTCCGTACACTGCTAATAATAAAAGAAACATGCATAAATCTCATGACCCCCTTATCAAAGCAACAAGTCATGGAGCTCTCTAGCCCCAACCAGAACCGTAATCACTTTCTAACCTGACTTCCAATATTATCCTCCCGAATATACCATAATCAAATCTGATAGTACCCACTCTAGGTCCAATGACCTTATATTATTAAACATAACTATCCCACAAACTGTGCCATCCTTGCGCCAATACGCAATAATTAAAATGTATTGAGTCATGGGAAAATGACTCAAATGAGAGAACTGCCTCGTTGAATTAACAAGTACCGCCACAAAGAAATGGTGAAAAATCCATCACACACCGTAGAACCATCACACGATTCTAACGCAAGATTCATAACTTAACATCACTCTGCTGCAATATGTGACCCCGTCCAAATGCTGGTCCATATTACCTACCTCGAGCCACCCTGCTCAAAATCAATACGGCGGAGAGGCAAATGACAAAAATGCCACACAAAATCTGAAAGAATATAACTAATACGCAATCGATTATGCAATACCCAAATACTCATCTCGCTCAAATTCTGCCATAAGGCCCCCCAATAGAATCGCACCATGTGTGCATATAATCAATGAAACACAACTTCTCGTAGCATAGAAGAGTAACTCACAGATTATTTCAGACCACGAATAAGTTCAACATCAACCGAATGACACATCACTCAACAATAGTAGTATGGAGCCAACCAGTCAGAATCGGTGTAGAATACACATCCTAATTGAGCCTACCAATGGACCCCAGGTCAACTCTGGTCACCCACAAATAGATAAACAACCCTCCGAAAGTCAACAATGACTGAATCATAACACATACTAACATCTGGCTAGTTTCGGCCATGACTTCACAGTCCACAACCATGAAATAATTTGTTCCTAAGAACTCCCAATCTCCTAATCCATAGAACACACGAATCACCATATCTCATCCCAACTCCATTGCCGTATGTCTAACATATCTCTCATACACGATCATCCCATGAGGAATACTTCTATAATTCTCCTGTGCCATATAGCAAAATTTGAATATCAGCAGTTGATCAACTAGGAGAGTGCCGCAATACCAATGAAGTATCCATGAATCAAAACACCCTTTTGAAATGTATACTCTCATAAGGTCATACCGATTAGTAATATCATTTACCTAGTCATCTGAAACCGTCCATGCTGCCTACGAATTTATGTCCTTCCCTTCAAAACTAAATTGTGACCTTGCACAAGCAAATCTCAATCCCACACAATACACCATGTCTACCATGCTATCTTATGAAGAGTATAAGAATCTCATAATCACTCTGAGTCACAAACAGAATACATACCCGATCAATCAAAACCTTCCATTTGATCTCCTCGCAAAGAAAATCCCAATACGCAATATATTCCTCATGTCGGCCAGAAATATAGTCCTCGAACCGTGGTAAAAACCATCGAGAACTCTTCGAAACCCATTTGCACACAACCAAGCTATTAGAACCGAATCTCTCTAAACTCAACCCAGCCATGCAGGTTGCCAAATCCAAGATTATTGCCACAAAAGATCTGTAGAAACCCCCCACATCATAAGCACCCTAAAGAACCGATCCAACCTACTACCAAGCTATCCTATTTCCCAGTCCCTTCCGAATTTATCTTCAGATTGATACTTCTCCTTGCCAAATTGCCATGATCTTTAGCCACCACTCACCCCACAAACCGTAGCATAGAACCACAATGCCCTACAACCGTTAAACAATTGTATTCTTCTTAAGCACCTCCATAAATATCACAACTGTAGCACTCACTCGGAAAATACCTTATGTAAATTTAAAATTGTTCTTCTTACATTCTTTATACTAAAATGTAGAATACATAGTCATACAGAATTTTCGTAAGCCCAGGCACCATCAAATGCAAATCTCAGATTTTATCCATACACAAGTCCGGAAATATTCTCAATTGCTATATATAATTCTCAAACCCATTAGAATTTTTCTCAGGAGTCATCCACTTTGCTCAAATCCAAATTGCACCACCCGAACGTGCCGAAAGACACGTGCTCCCTTAGCTTGACCACACTTAAAGAAGTAACCCTGCCTCAACGTCACCAATTAAATTCATACTTCGTGCGTACTACATCCAACAATAACAACTCGATCATCCCATGATTGTCATATTTCTATAAAGTGCCATATAACTCATATTTAGGAATTTCCTTACTCGAGTCATCCTCGATCTCCATCTCTGCAAGTTATAACTAATCCACAAGTATGCCTCGTACCAAAACTAAAATTTAACACATAACCATGAAATCAAATTGTCAATAGCATGCTCCCCTACTTAGCTTTAAGCTGCTATTATATAAACTTAGAACCCGTAAAGATATCTCCTTATCAATTACCATGATCTCGCACCGTTAACCCTCAAAACTTCTCGAAGTATTTTGTTAAGCTTTTCATGAACGTTCTGAATCACCAGCCACAGTCACATACCCGACCTCTTACCGGGTAGCAAGTAATATTCCTCGCAGAAGCTTCATAAACATCACGCCACCTCTAACTGCTCACAAGAGATAACCCACCCATGGAATTCCTTACTGACATCTTCCAACGATGTTGCACTGGGTGCAACAACCACGTAATCAGTAAATTCTCCTGAGCTCATGCTCGTCCACCATTTGTATAAGTCTACACTTTCTCTATTGACATTAACTGAAAGTTCAACAATACCTTCCGAACTCAAGTCATATTGCGCCTGAAACGATTATCAGATCTTCACATCCCTCTTCATTTCAACAAACTCCTCTCTGCCATATTCAATCTTTCTCCATACATTAGCCATCACTCCGAATAAAGTCTGTAGGCCAAATCACATTCTATCACGATTCCAAACCGTTCTACAATTTCTCGAGACACACGACTACCCTACCACATAATCCATAAGCTAATCTGCCGCTCTTACTTTGGCTAAACCATCTCCCTTAAGAAACTTCTCAACCTCTACTTCTCCTACTTGGCCTGCTAGTACTTCAACCATCGCGAAACACTTCCCGTCATATCTTCTGTCACACTTTGTTGCCCAACTGTTGCATCAAATCGAAATGCATCTCTGTCGCACCTGAACCAATAAAATGTTACCGACTCTAAGACTCTTCGAAGATCATCTTTCTTGAGCCATCAACATTGGAAATACCAATTCGCAACCACAATTACTACAAAATCACTTACTCTTCTTGAGTCCAAACTCATTGACAAGACATGGGAATTTAATTTGTCCCAAAATTTGAGAACGTGAAAGATCCTTCAAAACATTCACACTTGAGACCGTACGTCGCATCAAAATGAAAATCAAGCACCTAATGGCCTTCCTTTACATTTCAAAGAAACACTTCTCGTCATATCTAAATCGTCTTAACACATCCCGCAGTTACATCATACTCCTCACAAAGCCATTCTACCACTCATCAAGCCACATATTCCACTCGTAGGGACATTATTGGACATATGATCCAATGTACAAGTTACAACTGAAGCTACCGAGCCTAAGCTACGGTCTAAACCTGGCCTCAAGTCCTCCAGACTGACCCATCACCAAAACACAAGATACACATCTTGAACCTCGTTCATAGATTAAAAAAAGGTGGTGCACAACTGATACCGAGCGCTCATACGCGCACACAAAATGCGTGGAAGGAATTCAAAGAGTTATGTTTCAAGCTGAATCAATTCTGCATGATAGAATACAAGAAAGTGAAATTTTTCCTAAGGGTACTGCAGCCTCTCGAAGATAAGTACAGACGTCTCCGTACCGATCCGCAAGACTCTACTAGACCTTCTCATGACTCATGAGACCTATGTTACCTAGAGCTCTGATACCAACTTGTTACGGCCCAAAATCTCACCCATGCAGGGTCTAAGCAAGCCAACAATCTCAATAAACCACATATATTTTAAATTTGAAAACATAATATCTATGTTTAGCAGAAGAAAAAATCACAATTACATATATAAGCACTCCCAAAATACGGTGTCACTGAGTACATGAGCATCTAATATGAATACAAGTCTGAGAAATATGGTCTATAATAGTCTGAGACCAAATACAGTAAACAAGGAGATAGGGAAAGAGAGACAAGATATGCGAAACACGGAAGCTACCTCTGAATCTCCGAAAAATCAACTGCGCGAAAGAATCAACACATGCTATGTCCGAGAACACCTGGATCTGCACACGAAGTACAGGGTGTAGTATGAGTACAACCAACTCAGTAAGTAACAATAATAACTAAGGAACTGAAGATAGTGACGAGTTGCACAGTTATAGTTCATTTTCAGTAATTCCAACAGAGAATAGACATGTTTTCAAATTCAGCAGTTTAAGTCAAATCAATTTATACAGTTCAAGTTCATGTAATCCGGGTATAACATCTTTCAGAGAATTTCACAACAATGACAAATAGAAACTAAGTGCAACAACAAATGAAAAGCAAGTACACCCTCTCAAGGCAACAGTCACTCCACTCGTCACAACAACTCAGCACCCGGCCCTCAGCACTCACACTCAATGGGTACCCGCGCTCACTG
The DNA here is from genome assembly GCF_000390325.3 of Nicotiana tomentosiformis. NCBI lineage: Eukaryota > Viridiplantae > Streptophyta > Magnoliopsida > Solanales > Solanaceae > Nicotiana > Nicotiana tomentosiformis. The sequence goes on along the minus strand of NC_090813.1, from coordinate 60,130,215 downwards.
GGGGTGTTTAGATTCCGGAGGGGCTCCTACAGCCGAAACTCTATGATCTGCACGGACAACTCACGTGCCATAGTATAAATATCTGGATCTGCACGGACAACTCACGTGCTGCACGGACAACTCACGTGCTATAGTATAATATCTCACAATTAGGCCCTCGGCCTCGCTCAGTCATAAATCTCCCCAGTCTTTTGGGCTCTCAACAATCATGAAATTAGCCCAAACAACAATGATATGATGCATCAATAATGAACAATGGAGATTGGGATAAATAATTAATTAAACCGTGACTGAGTACAAAACAACAATTAAGTAGATAATTCAACATGTACACTACCTCTGTGGGTCCCAACAGTACCAACATATAGTCTAAACATGGTTTCTAACATGATTTATAGTCAAGTTTCCACAACACATAAAGAGCACATAGCTATCACAAGTTATTGAGCTTTACAGTTTCCACGGGACGGACCAAGTCACAATCTCCTCGGTGCACGCCCACACACCTCTCGCCTAGCATGTGCGCCACCTCCAAAATAATCACATGACATAAAATTCAGGGTTTCATACCCTTAGGACCAAATTTAAAACTGTTACATACCTCAACAGCGTAAAACTCTTCATCTGGAATGCTCTTTACTCTCGAACCGGCCTCCAAATACCCTGAATCTAGTCACAAACAGTACGAGATAATCAATATTGGCTAAAAGGATCAATTCCACAAGAAAACTACTGAAATCTAGCCCAAAATCCAAAATCGACTCGAACCCGACCCACGGGCCCACATCTTGAAATCTGACAAAAATCACAAAACCCAAAAGCCCATTCACTCACGAGTCTAGCCACACCAAATTAATCAAAATCCGACATCATTTGCCCCTCCAAATCCCCAAATTACTCTCTCCAAAATCCCAAGCCCTAACCCCTCATTTCGCTTCAAAAATCCTATTAATTAGGTGAGAAAACACCGGAAAAACACCATAGATAGGGGTATTAGAGCTCAAGCAACTTACCTCAGTGAATACCCTTGAATCCCCTTAAAATATCACTCCAAAAGCTCCAAGGTCCGACTTGAAAATGGTGGAAATGAACAAAAATTCGCGAAGTCTTCTATCTATAGGTTCTGCCCAGGTTTTCGCACCAGCGGCTTAAAAGGCGCACCTCCGGAGCTGCGTTTTCGCACAAATCTCCGCATCTGCGAAAAATCACTTAATTGCCCATCTCCACACCTGCGCTCCCTATCCCCTTCTGCGACCTCGCAGGTGTAGAAAAGACATCGCACATGCGGCCACTGCCAGCCCTCCTTATTTAAGTATCAGCGACTCAGCCTCGCATCTGCGGGCTCGCAGATGCGACCACTTCTACGCACCTGAGTTCCAGCCCAGGTCCTCCATGTCTGCATCTGCGGCTTACCAAGCGCACCAGCGACCTCACACCTGCGGCTCCCCCTCCGCAGGTGCGGAAATACTAGTAGTAGCAGCTTCAACTGTATTTTTCCAACTTCAAACAATCCGTTAACCACCCGGAATCATCCCGAGCCCCTCAGGACCTCAACCAACCATACAAACAATTCATATAACAACATACAAATTTAGTCGAGCCTTCGAATCACTCAAAACAACATCAAAATACCAAATTACCCTCGGATTCAAGCCTAAGAACTTCTAATCTTCCGAATTCCACAAACGACGCCGAAACCTCCCAAACCACAGCTGAATGACCTCAAATTTTGCACACAAGTCACATTTTACATTACAGAACTATTCCAACTTTCAGAATCGGATTCTGACCCCGATATCAAAAAGTCAACCCCCGGTCAAACTTCCCATAATTCAACTTTTGCCATTTCAAGCCTAACTCCTCTACCGACCTCCAAATAATTTTTCGGACACGCTCCTAAGTACAAAATCACCATAAGGAGCTACTGAAATCATCAAAATTCAAATTCGAGGTCGTTTACACATAAGTCCACATCCGGTCAATTTTTCTAACTTAAATTTTTCATTATGAGACTAAGTATTTCAGTTCATTCCGAAATCTTTCCGGACCCAAAACAACTGACCACAATAAGTCATAAATCAACTGTAAGGTATAAATTGAGAAGTAAATGGGGGAACAGGGCTGTAATACTTAAAACGACCGGCCGGGTCATTACAATATAACAGCAGGTTGCGAATGCCAAAATTCTCTATAACGGATTTTGTATTTTATACTGAGAAATATTCTTCATTGAATGTCATCTGGTGGTAAATACTCGTTTTCCCTAGTTAACAATGTTCATTTCGTGGGTCTATCCAGTGCCAACCGAAACTATTGCCATCGGTCTTGGTTTCCACTCGTTTCGTCTGTCTCCGGTTCTACCTATCATTTTATCATTCGAGTATATAATGTGAACCAATTTTACCTTATACATATAGTCTCGCTGCTTTCCGATGGAACATCTTTGTGTCATCTGGAATTTGGTGAAGATTCCTTTCTTGTCGGGAAATTTTCTGAACCCTTCTGAAAAGTTTCTGATGCTTGATTAGACGCACGTCTCTCTGCATTTAATACCCCGAACACGTGTTACTCCACAAATTGGCAATATTTTTTCCAGTTCTTGAGGTAATCATGACCACGATTTTAGCCGCCTATTCCTTTACCTATACACCTCGTTCTTCTTCTTTTACCCTTCACATCTCTGCAAACTCTCTCAACTTCTTTATTCAACTCTTTCCTGCTTTAACTCTTCTTTAATATTCTTCTTCAAAGAACTCTTATTACCTTTTGCTGATCATGGATTCTTCTTCCAAGAACTCAGGTTCTCTCATCGGTGGGGGTCCGAAGGAAAACAAAAACAATGAAATCACTGTTGATGTTGACTGTTGATACCAAAATTTGCCCCCATATTTTATAAATATCATATAAACTTTTAAAATATCATTTTTGCATCATCACCAATTGACAAGAGTCATATAAGGACTTTCAGTAATTTTTCATAATTTTTAAGTATTTAAAATTGATTTTGTCTTTTATTTAAATTGTTTAAATATTTATAATATTATCCTTTAAAATTATTTTGTGATCACTTAATCATCCAAATTTATTATCTACACCCACATGTATGTATTATAATATTCTACTTCATTTTATATAATTGCATTTGTAGTTTTTGAGCTATTTACACAACATTACAATAATAGCCTATACTCTACAATTAATTGCATTTGTCATTTTATTTAGGGTCAAAATATTTTTTTCATATTTTTATAATCTTCAACTATTGTTTTAAAGTATTAAGTTTGATAAATATTATTTTTAATATTTTATTTATCTATTTTATTAAATTATGTTTCCTTAATTTCTTGTATTTAAAATCCAGCCCAATCCTAAGCTAATTTTTCGGGCCAAATTAATGGCCCGAGCACCCCAAACCTCAGCCCAATAACCCCTAACCCAATGCCAGTGACCCGCTGCCCTATACCCGTTCGCTAACCCGATCCGCCACTCACTAAATCCTGGCTATTGATCTCAAAGATCAACGATCCACAGCCTCCCCCTTATTTTTATTACCCAAATCCCTGAAACCCTAACCCATTACCTCCCAAACAGCTGCCCCAAAATATTCTCAACTCCCCCTCTCTTCTAAGAAAACCCTAGTAGCCACCTCCCCTAATCTTCTCCGATTCCGACCTAAAATATGAAATCATCTTGTGATTCACTTACCTTATTGGTAACACCTCGCTATTATGTACGCGTCTGTGGAATTACTTGAGTACTTGCTCGATTTTGGCAAGTATGAACTTCTGTGATCGGACTAGATCGACTTTGATCTATGGAATTTGGACGATATTGTATCCATATACATGAGAGAAAAGGGCGATTATCGCCTTTACTTGCTGGCTTGCGACCCAGGAACCCTAATTAGGGTTTGGAATTTGATTTCTTTCCTTCACTAGTAACTCTACTGATTGCATGTAATATTTCCCTTTTTTTGGTTTATATTTGCTTGATTTCTTTCCTTGATTACTCGCCTGATTCAACACTATATAAACCCCTCTCCTGAATTTCCCAAGGAGGAGATATTAATGACTATTATTCTTTTACTCTTTCACTCTATATTGTTCTGAACTTTGGCTCTCGGCCGGCTGAAAGCCAGGGCTACCGAAATTCGACTAATTGACCTTTCTTGGTGCGAGCACTGCTAAAACCCGTGAAAACTCTGACGCATTGAGATTTTGGGTTCTACTGGTCTTTGTTGACGTTTGGAGTACTGTTGCGATTGTTCTTCTTGTTTATCTGCTTATCAATTGATAATTGGTAAGTTCCTTGGCCTTCACAATTTCATTCTCCTTCGTTTGTGTTCGTATTCTGTATACTCATGCCACTGAAATTTGTGTGAGTCAATATGTTTCTATTCCATCTCTGTATGCAGCCTTATTGGCTCTGAAGTTGTCTTGTGACTCTGAACTTTTTCTAGTATTTGAACTTGCCTAAAATTCCCAACTCTAATATGTCTATTACCTGTGTTTAATATGAATGATTGTTGTCTCTCTTAAGCATGTTTACCTTAATGTGTTTGTTTGAATGCTTATTACCTACTACTCTCCCTGAATTTATCCCCTACTTTGTTCTGTATCCTTATGATAGACCAACTCATGTGTTCTAATGTATCTGATACTCTACTAAGACCACTTCTTAACTGTGATGTCAGCTAATTGTGAGCTTTATTGTGTGTCCCTTGCTTATTTCAATCCCGAGTTGTTTAATAATACTTATAGTCTGTAAGGTAGAATGCAATATCCAACCTTTATGTGACAATCTAGCTCTTAATGCATCTTTGCATATTGAGAATTCTGGTTCTACTAAACCTGTTTAGTTTGCTATGTTATGATGATGTTTGTTGTCAATCCTTCTTTCCTACCATGTCTTGGATTGCTATGTCAACCAAACTCATGCATAGGAAGTAATTTAGTACATGCCTAACTTGTTACTCTTTTGGTCCTGCCGTTCATAAAGACCTGTTATTTTGCATTTGTGATTCTCTTGTGTGTTTACTGACTTGCTCAATCCTGCACTCCTTAGTACTAGTTCAGACCTTAGGAATAAATCTTACAACTGATCTTCTTTCACCATATATGGCAAAATAGTATTAGATGTGATGTTTTCTTCTCTTACTATTGAAGTTTGATATTGTCTCTTGTACTTGATAACTTTCTCTTGTTAAGTAATTGCTCGACCATGAACCTATACTGTTAATTTCCATGTTGAACTTACTACGCTAAGGCTGTTCTTTATTGCTCCCTTAGCTTTTCATGATCATATCCCCTACTTGAAAATTGCCTTAAATTGTTTTTGACCATGCTAGTGTTTGAAACTTCATTCGAAAGAGTCTGTTATCCCAGGATAATCAATCATGTCCCCTTAAAACGCAAGCATGAACTCGTCTTGTGTGTGTCCTGCCAACATATCACATGATTTTGTCTATACATCTTGGTGATAATTAGCTTTACTGCTTTAAGAAAATAAGCGTGTGGGCTTCCTTCCTGGGTTAGTTAGTTAAACATATAGTCTGTTGCTTTTGGGCTTTGCTGTTAGATTCAGACTTACTACATGTCTTATGAGTTGGGTTTTTGAGTCTACTGGAGCTGTCGAAGGCCTAGAAAAGCACTGGGTTATCTGTACTGGGCCTATTATTGGGCCTATAGTTGTCTTTTCTGTAATTATTCCTAAGATGCATATCTATAAAATCAGCATTGGTAATTCAGAATTATAGGATTGTTTTCACCACCTTATTACGCAAACGATTAGATATCCTGTCTATAGGACTTGTAATGCTCTAATCTGCCTATACGTCAGTCCAAAAATTACAACATTGCCTGTAAAATACTGGAATCATATAGAAATCATGCCTATAGGACTTAATAATTCTAATACGTCTTAATTCTGTCTACTGCCTAACCAGAAATCTGTTTGCGTACTTTCGTGCTTATATGTGGAGGTTAACTTGAGCCTTTTATCTCTACTGTATGCAGTTCTATCTATTTTGAATGTCGCCTAGTTTTATCATATTTGAGAAACCTAAGTAAAGTCTAGAACCACCTGATAGTAGGCCCAAAGCCTCCTGGACCATAGGCATGGGACGGGTAGTGCATGCATAGGGAACGACCTAGAATTGAATTAGAACGCCTTTAATTAAACAACTTTAATATAGTAATCAGGTAGCAGGAGATGATAGTCTGTGCCTGTTGAATAATACGAGCAACCTCTACCTTAAGAGAGTTGCGAAGTAATATTTATGTTGCACGGGGTGATCCTTTAGGCTAACAAATTTAGGTACCCCTCCTCCTTTTTTATGTGCGTGTTATTTACCCTTAGTCATTCAATATAGATCAATATAGTTTGTACCTTTGTAGTTATTAAGACTTGTACCGATTCTCATATGTTTTAATAAGACTCCACAACTTCTGAATTTTTCTTCTATTTATTTGATCACCTAGCTTAATTACATAATCCACATAGTCTAAAGTTCGGATGGGACCCACAGTTGTGGACCTCGAAAAGTACCTAACACCTTCTCTTTGAGGTAATTTAAGCCCTTACCTAATCTTTGGTGGCGTTGACTAGTCAAATAGAGTTATTTGCAAACAGGTGCCCTAACGCACCTTAAAATTTGTTAGGTGGTGACTCTTCTCTTTCAATACCCATTTAAAAAGAGTTGTCACTTGTCGAAACCCGCTTTCGTGAGAAACTGGGGTGCGACACTGACCCCCCTACGGTGAGCACCCTCATTCCAAAAAGACTCAACACAACCAAAGACTTCGAAGAGAAGTTTCCTTCTTCAAACTCTCGAACTTAGGCTGTTGGCATATACCCTTCTTTCATCCGCCCTTACAGCATCCCTGCTGTGAAGGAGGATTGTGATTGCCATGACCTGAACATTATTGCTCCCGAACTGGTGGAGCGTGCAACCTTCCCTAAGAAGGGCTTTATGTACGTTTATACGTACCCATTTACTTTGGGTGCATTTTCTTTGAGCCGGGGAATTGACCCCACAATTTTGGAGTTATGCAACAAATACCAAATTATTTTGGAACATGAGGGCCCATCAGTGTGGCGAAGGGTTGCCTATCTATGGCTGATGTGCCAGGAGATGAAAGAGGAGCTCAACTTGGCTCGCATGGTGAATCTCTACTCCCCCAAGATTTTCCGTGGGGGAGTAATAAACTTTAGCAAACGTGGTTACCATGCTTAGCTCACCAGCATGGATGATGACAACGACCATAGATGGATGGAGTAGTTTGTCATTGTTACCACTAGGGATATCGTCCCCGCCACAACTCTATCTTTCCCTAAGTCCTAGACTCATACATATAAGTTCAAAGTTTATATTTCTTTTGAAAAAAGGTTGTTTCATGTTGTTGCTGATACTTTTTTTCATTATTCCAGCAACTCGATGGACACCACCAAGGGTTGAAGGCTTGGACTAATGGGTTTAGAAGATTCTGGATATTACCATGCCTAAGACCCGCTGGTGGAAAGAGCTGGCCCCCAAATACGGGTAGAAGGCCAGAAATCATGGTAAGTTCACTCGTAAAACTAATTTTGTCCTCATCTCATTTTTTGTGGATAAGAAACTTAGTTAACCTCTTTTTTCGTTGAAATCAGGTCTCTTACAAGGCTCTGTTACCATCCTTGAGGGGGACGTTTTGGTTGATTCTTCAGAGGTTGCGAGGTTGCTGAAGGAGGCTTTCACCCGAGCTGGCACCATCGGATCTGCTTCAGGTGCAAGCGCTTCCTCTCAGAGTCTCCAGGTGGAGAAAAAGTAACCAAAAAGGCAGCATTCTTTCTCGGCCGATGGAAAGAATAAAAAGGTAAAGAAAGTCACGCTCGAGTCAGCCGCAGTCACCGTGGTGAGTGATGATGATAGGGAAGCCAGTGATGAAGGGGCTTCCCTACAAAGGAGACAACGACCTTCATAAACTCAAAAGAATGCTTAATCTGAAGAGCTTATAACCCCAACTGAGGACGATGCCCAAGTGCTCTGGGAGAGTTTGACTTGGTGGAGAATGCCAATTTTCCTTTTCTAGTCCCAGCTGATGTTCCCGGTACTATGTGGCTAAGTACCTGGCCTCTTCCGTATTTGGTTGGTGAGCAACCAATAACCAGCACTGCTTTTGTTGTAGTTGCTTCTCAACCCACAACATCATCAGCTTCATCTCCTTTCATACCAGCCATACCTTCATCACCATCGACTGCTACATCACCCCACCGGCCGCAAACACCCCAGAGGAGGATGTCTCTCCTCCCTAGTCCCCAAACCATGGGAATTTGGGGCACAACTATTCACCCTCTTCTGCATATCCCCAGAGGATGATGGGTGTCTCCCTATCGGTATCTACCGAGTGTCATCTACTGTCCCGGCTGGTAGAACTTGCCAATTACCTAAAGACGCTGGCTTCAAGGGAGTGTATGATAAATAATGCCATTCACAACGCAACAACGGTATGGTACTCATTATTTTCACTGCCTGTTTCCTTTTGACTTGCTATAACATGATCTATAACTTGGGTTTTTGCTTTGCAGGTCAACTTCCTTGCTTCTGATGACCTTCAGAAGTTGATCCTTGATAAGAAAAGATTACGTCCGAGCGGAATCAACTGTTGGATGAGAGGGACCAAGTTGTTGCTCGCTTCCTGGTGATGGAAGCACAAGCTGCTGAAGATAGTGAGTTGGAGGCTCAGTTACAGTAGAGCGAGCACGAAGTGATGGCCCTCGACCAAGAAGCTTCCCGGTTAAATGTACAGTTTCAAGAGGCCAAGGCTAAATGGTTTGAGGTCCAAAATGTTGTGCTTGCTACTGCTGAGTGCGAGGTTGCCTCCACTGAGCGAGTAAATAACTTTGAGGCAACCTTGAATTCCAAGACTATAGAGGCCACTGCTGCCGAGGATAAACATGCCCAGATGGAGGATAAGTAGAAGAGGATCATGGAAAATAATAAAGTTCATTTTGACACTATCCGTGATCTTGATCTTAGCCATAGCGTTGCTAGATTCGAGCGGGATGGCCTTTTGAGCGAGGTTGATCGACTTAAATCAGACCTTCAGCGCCCAGCGGATTCCCTTATTATTTAAAAAACACATTCTATGTACAACATGAAGAGAAAAACCTTGGAAGAGGCCAAAGCAGGCGTCATTGATATTGATGCCGAAATGGCCAAGGCCTGAGAGCTTGAGTCGATCGCTCGAAGATGCCTCTCGGCTCAGCTCGATGCAACTGACTCTTCTGGTTCCGGTTCCAATTTCTCGAGAACCGGGGAGGAACTTGAGGAGGATGATGTTGAAGGCCAAGATCCCGAGGTGACAACAAATCCGCCTACTTTTCCTGGGGGTGCAGATGTTTATATTCCCCCGAGTTCTGGGGGTGATATAACTTAGTTTTTGCTTTCTTTTTTTCTTTGTTGTTTTCTATTCGTATGTTTGTACTTGTTCCACTTAACACGTTTGATATATAAAAGTGCTTTTCATTTTAGCTTTGCACAAAGTATACTTTTTTTCAACAAATTATGCAAGGCTGTGAGTGCATTTTTCCCCGGTAGCATTTGGATTTCGGGCATAAACTCTTCCGGAACCAACCCTTTACTATGAGGGTTTCATAAGAGAAGGCCCTCTTATGTTTAATATTCTCTTGAAGAGGACGACTCCTTGTCAGGACCAAAACTGGAGGGCCATGACTGGCACCCAGGCCAAACCTGCCGAGCACCAACATACATTTTATCTAAGCTTTCTTATTATCTATAAGGGCCGATGAGTTCAACATAAATGGTATACATGAATCATGAACAACCAATAATTATAGATAATGGCATGAACATATATAACATGAGCCGACAAGGCTGTTATGAAGCTATATATAAGGTACGAGCCGACAAGCTGCAATGAGAGGCTATACCACAAAAATTAGCCGACAAGGCTATCCAAACTATACATGAGTCGACACATGTCTATGAGACTCTAAAGCAACATAAGTGTTACAACATTGCTGGAACAGGGCCGCGACATACCCATAATGTCTATAACAAAAATGTATACCAAGACCATGGCAAGTCCGGAGAAGGGATCTCACCAATAACCGCTAAACTAGGCAGTCTACTATGGTGGGGGAGCTTCGTCTACCTGTCTATCTGGACCTGCATCATGACATACAACTTCCCCAAATAAAAGGGACATCAATACAAATAAAGTACTAAGTAAGTAAGACAAAAAGCATAAATAAGAATAGTGATGTAAAGAGAGATAGAGAATATACTACATGTAACATCTGAGTGCGACTGACATGAAAAGCGTGATATATATATATATATATATATATATATATATATATATATATATATATATATATATATATATATATATTAAAACATACGCCTCTGTGGGCAAAATCATCATCATATCGTACCAGGCCTCGAAAAGGACTCGGTAAAAACGTACCCAGTCATCATAAGGCTCGGTAGAATCGTACCCGGCCATGTAGAGCACAGTACCACCCAACTGATCAGTAGTTGCACAATAGGTATCGTACCTGGTCGACTATAGTGCGGCTCGGTAGAGTAAAATAGATACATATATATAATGCATGTTGGAGTCATGGGATCACGTTCTAAATCTTTCAGAGTGACGTAAGGTCGGTAACCTATGTATACGTTATTAGAGCTAATTCGTCATTATGAATCTTATAGAAATCAGGAAGTACCAACAACACTAGATACATAAGAATAAGAGGAGCAACATCAACATCAATCTTCCATAAGAAGGGAAACAATGTGAGTATTGCTAACTTCTAAGAGTGGAGTATCTTTGGAAGCTCATTCATTATATTATGTAGAATCGGAGTCATGCAAAAGAAATAAAGATATAGCCTCACATACCTTGTATATAATTCCCAACCTCAAGCTATGCAAATCCCACGGTTCCTTAGTCTACAATAAGAGAAATGATACTATCGTTATCGTTTAAGCATTGTAACTAGTATATATCAACCGCAACCTATTTTATGATGAAACAGACAGCACCTCCCTTATTTATAGGACTTTCCACAAGTTACAACAATCACCAAACAGCCCAAACAATATCAATAATAGCAACAACAATAATATAATTCAATATGAGCATCTCCAATTATCTTAACAATCATATTGAGCAGCAAGCTCATTTTTACTAATAACAAAACATTTGAATCCAACTCTTATTCCAAAATTATTTCACAACCTTCAAAACATTATATATATATATATATATATATATATATATATATATATATATATATATATATATATATATATATATATGTACGATATGATTCCTAGTTTAAAACATCCACAAAATGACATCCAAAACAGCCCCATACGCCTAGCACACTAACTTTTATTGTCAATCACTTGTGTTTCGTGTTTTCTTCTTCAATAAACTTAGTTAACACCTAGAAAATCTTAACAAAAATAGCTACAACATTACCAAATTATTTTTCATAATTTTCAGCCACCACAAACCATATATTTGGCCAAAAAATAGTACAACCAAAAAGATAACCATGTCTCATGTTCTTTCAAGTGCTATCTTATGGTTTTTCACTCAAACAATATAACCAACACAAGATTAACCTTAGAAACAATTAAGAAGATGTTATACATAAATTGTACAACAGCTAAAACTTGAAACCCCATCTCAACTTAGCTCACAATAGCCCTCAATCATACCACAACATCGTAGAAGCATTCTCTTGTAGTCTTTAACACTTTTGATGATGATTTGAGTTGCTTTCCCTTGAGTTTGGCTTTCGGGATCTTGGGATATGTTAGACAGGGTTTTGGAGATATTTTGGACGAATTTTGGGTGAGAAATGACCCGAAATAAGGCGAAAACATCTTTTAAGAGAAGTAAGGTCGGTGGCTGTCTCAAGTGGGTCCCAACAGTACCTGCTTGTGCAGTCTCGCAAAAATATAAATATCTCTCTACTCCCACGTCGTATCGATGAACGGTTTAATTTGTTGGAAACTAGACTGGTAGATGTTCAATTTTTTGGGTAGATAGTCCTGTAATTCCAAGTAAAATGGGAAAAAAGTTTAGTAACATTTGACCTAAAGTTTAAGTAAACTTATGAACGTAAATTGCGACAACTTTTATTTCATAACTCGCTTGGCTTCAACACTTATGATACGGATATTATATAATTCAAATACCTTAAAACACGACCTCCTTAGAATATTAAGCACCTCTAGTTTTACCTAAAAATACGGGTTACAACATCCTTTATAGGTTACTCTTTGAACTCAATATTAAAGCACCGGAAGAGAATTACTATCCTCTTTCTAAAAGGACGGGGATTTAGGTAAGTAAATCTTACCTACAAATGAGTGAGATTCGGTTATTTTTCCTTTGTAGTTTTTGTTTTGTCATTTTTTTCCTTCTTTTCTATGATCCCAAAACTTCACATAATACGGATCATTAATTTGGTAGCTGCTTCTTCACCGTTCAAGTAGTTGTGCTGTATCAATATGGCAACTCGGTTGCATCATGGAAAGTTCATTAAAATATCTTCCAACATCTCAATATTCTCCTTTTTTCAACACTTGTCTGAACGAATTGATTCCATACTATAATTACGCAAACATAAAGGCTTATTGGGTGGCTTACCTAAATATTAATCTGAATGACATGAATCTCAATGACAATGACCAAGAATTGACAATTGGTAACGTAAGTAAATATAGAATACATGTAATCCTACAAAAAGATTTATTTTTTATGAATTTTTTATTTAAAATATTCAGTTTAAATAAGTCATATCTTACTCGAAGAAGGGGTTCAATGAAGGCTGTTGTTGAGGTTTTTATTCCAACTAGCGACGAAATGCCTCATTTTGGTCCGGTAGAATAAATGTGAAATGCTGAATCCTTAGAATCGTATGATTCAGATACCTGATGAAATGAACAGACAAAAGATCGGGATAGCCGGGATGACCTATTTCAAGATCAGACGATCTACCTCTTTGTTCGCTTGTAAGGGCTAACTCGGATAGGTCAGATACGAGGGAAACAACCCATAAAAGAGAGATCATATGCCCTTTCCGATGCAGTTCACGATGTGGAGCTGCCAACGGGCATTTTGTTAATGGAGGAATTGGCTCAAATCTTATCTGAAGTAATGTATTGCCGCGAATTGGCTGAAAGAGTTTCAATAGGCCAGGAAACAATTTCCGCTAAAGAGTTCTCTATTGCAATGTTTCTTGGTGGGTACGGTTGAAATAAAACCGGACTTTGTTGGTTTTGTGCCGATAGTGTTCTCTCATCTTTCAAATGGTGAATCGCCGAAGCCAAATACATCTTGCGCAGATGGGAGACAATGATCGAAGTCAGAATTGAGTATGGGATGAGAACTCGCTCTTTTTTATCCTCTGCTGGGAAGTTTTAAGCAACATCTCATTTTTCGTTTTTGTCCTAGCTGAAGGTGGGTAAATTTAAGAATCAATTTTTTCTGACTTAGATGTTGTCGTATTTCTTTTCTTCCCGGTATCATGAAGAGAGATTAGGCTAAAGGAGATTATCATCCCAAAACATGTGTACACGCCAGTTACACCATTTATATTGTTCAAGGAAAACCAAAACCCTCTATTACTAATACTATGTAATAGGTCATGGTAAACTCTTTTCACAACCAATTTGCTAGTCATTCTCTCCTATATAACATTCTTCACCCTCAGCTAAAAAGAAAACAGAGTCAAAAGAGTTCATTTATTTCATAGCATGTTTGGTCAAGCTTTTAAAATGAGCTTATTTTGAGAAGTGTTTTTCTCAAAAGTACTTTTTTAAAAAGTATTTTTGGTGAGAAGTAGTTTGTATTTGATTAATTAATTTGAAAAACACTTTTGAACAGTAATTTAGTGTTTGGCTAAACTTTTGAAAACTACTTCTAAGTGTATTTTTCTCAAAAGTGCTTCTCAAAAAAGTGCTTTTGGAGAGAGACTACTTTTTTCTGCTTCTCAAAAATTGCTTGTGCTTCTCAGAAAAGTATTTTTGGAGATAAAGCTATTTTTTTCTGCTTCTCCTTTTTCTCAAAAACACTTTTTTTCCTTCTAAAACCTTGGCCAAACACCTCAATTTTTGGCCCAAAAAAAAATACTTTTGGCCCAAAAAAAGGTTAGGCCAAACAGGCTATCACTCTATTCACCTCACATCATTTTTCTATCCTATTTCACTTCTGAAAAATGGCACAACAAAATAGAAGGTATGACAGAATACGATTTATCTCTTTTGAAGCTGATGCATGGGAGAAAGCAGCAGTAACCCGTCATCTCATTGAGGAATGTGTACTTGATTTTACTGAAGCATATGGAGAACATATCCTACATGTTCTTGCTTTGATTGAACCATTTGGATGGACCAGGCTTGTTCGAAATCCTGGGCCAGCAGTATTAAAGCTCGTTCGCGTGTTTTATGCTAATATAAATGTGACAACTAATACTTCCACTGTCAGGGGACAAAAGATTTTCTTTGGTCCATAATTAATCAATATGTTGTATGAAACTCCTGATTTGGAAGATGCTCCTTTGCAAGCAATAATTCGCAGCCCAATTATGAATGAGATTGGTCGAGCACTCTACCCTCTTGGAATCGAATGACATGTTGATACTTATGGTCAGAGAGATTGGTTTCCAACTAGAAATATCAGTACAACAGCAAAGGTATGGATGCTATTCTTGAGTTCTAGATTAGAACCAAATAAAAATACCTATGAAATACGACCCAGAAGAGCTGCTTGGTTATATGCAATTATGCAACGTTATTCCATTAATATTGGAAGAGTCATATGTGAAACTACGAAGCGTTGTCGAACCAAAAAATCAGTGAGATCTTTGTATTTTGGTTCTACTGTCACCCAGTTGATCAATATCTTTGGAAACTATCACGACCCAAAATCCTACCACAGGCGTTGTGATGACACTTAGTTTCTAAGATTAGGTAAGCCGATTATAATAACAATTCAAGCCTTTTGTTTTTGAATTCAATACAAGTGTCAAAAACCAACAGCGAAAATATTCAAACAACCTCCCAAGACTGGTAATACTGAGTCACGAACTTAAACTGAATACATGCAATGATCTCAAGGATCGAATATTCAGTATTGTTCGAATAAGAGTTGACAGTACAATAAAATGAAAAGACTCCAAGGGACTGCGACGACCAAGCAGTCCTACCTTGAATCCTTGCGATCATACTCTAATATCTGCCCGAATCTGATATCTCCAATACCTAGCTCTGCACAAAAATATGCAGAAGTGTAGTATAAACACACCACAGTCGGTACCCAGTAAGTATCAAGACTAATCTCGGTGGAGTAGTGACGAGGTACAGTCAAAACACTCACTAGTCAAATAACCTATGCAGTATAGCATACAAAAATAATAGAAAACATGTACCAATGTTAGCAACAATAATCAAATAGTGATATAATAACAAAGCAACAACAACACCATAAATATTGCTCACACGACTAATAAAGACAAGTACAACCAATTAAGAAAGCCTTTTAAAATATACATCTTTTA
Source organism: Nicotiana tomentosiformis (assembly GCF_000390325.3). Classification (NCBI taxonomy): domain Eukaryota; kingdom Viridiplantae; phylum Streptophyta; class Magnoliopsida; order Solanales; family Solanaceae; genus Nicotiana; species Nicotiana tomentosiformis. The sequence continues at coordinate 60,114,633 of NC_090813.1, read as the reverse complement.
TCTATAAGTTTTTCAAATAAAAACAAATCTTTTAGAATGTAATCCTTTCCAATTAAATATATCCCGAATATACTTCCTCCAAATAAATACATTACGAATATGAAACTTTCAAATAAATATCTCCCAATATAATCTTTTCAAATAAATATCTTTCAAATATAATTCTTTTAAATAAAAATCTTTCGAATATAATTCTTTTAAATAAAACCCTTCGAATATAAGTCTTTCAAATATAATTCTTTCAAATAAAAACCTTTCGAATATAATTCTTTTAAATAAAAACCTTTCGAATGAGATCTTCTGAATATAGTTCCTTTCAAGTAAAATCCTTCGAATATAATTTCTTTCAAGTAAAATCACCGATTGACACCTCACCTCATAATCTTAAAAATCTCGGGTCTCAGCTCAGTTTCATATCTCACAGCACCTCGTGTCCATATTTCTATCACAACCATACAATCAATTTACAAGGCAGAAGACAAAATAATTTAGTGAAATCATTGGGAAGAGAACGACGAGAATTTACAAATAAGTAACAACACAGCAAACAAGGATAAATAATAGGGGCACTCCCGAGGTATCGCCTCGTAAACCCAAATGTAAATGCTCAACAGGAAGATCTCCCGAGATACCGCCTCGCAGTCCCAAAATAAATATGCAAGATGGGGGAATCTCCCAAGGAACCACCTCGTAGTCCTAAAGTAAATATGCAGTACAGGGGGATCTCCCGAGGTACCGCCTCGTAGTCCCAAAGTAAATATGCAAGATATATGGATCTCCCGAGTTGCAGCCTCGTAGTCCCAAAGTAAATTTACAAGATAGAGGGATCTCCCGAGGTATCGCCTCGTAGTCCCAAAGTAAATATGCAGTACATGGGGATCTCCCGAGTAAATGCCTTGTAGTCCCAAAGTAAATATGTAGTACACGGGGATCTCCCGAGTAAACACCTCGTAGTCCCAAAGTAAATATGCAGTATAGGGGGATCTCCCAAGTAAACGCCTCGTAGTCCCAAAGTAAATATGTAAAAGCAAAGATGGAAGAATAACTCAGCAAGAACAACTTCTTCTTAAATCCAATTTTTTGATAAATATATTAACGTCTCCATTTAAACTTATTTAAAAATGATTTGTAGATGAAAAATCCAAAATGTAATGATTTTTAGAAAATGTCAACTCAACAAGCACACGAAATTTACATAGAAATCAAAGTAGCAATCACACCAAACTATCATATAAAATAAATTCGACAAAGAAAGAACGAGACATGACAAATAAGGATTTAATAAGTGCCGACAGGTTTTCCAATTTAATACTTAAGAATTCCTACGACTTTAAACCAATACAATTTGTACATATAAGCGTGAGTACGTACTCGTTACCTCGCGTACACGGCTTTCACATTACACAAATGGCACATACGACTCAATGTCTAAGGGGAATTTTTTCCACACAAGGTTAGGCAAGATACTTAATTTTTAAAGTTAAGCCGATATTCCAAAAATAGCCTTCTTGCTTGAATTGACCTCTGGACCACTCAAATCTATCCAAATTAATTGTATAACTTCATTAAAATTCATCGGAAGCAATTTCGGATAATAAATCATCAACTTAGAATCTTACAATAAAAAGTCAACCGAAAGTCAACGTGGGTCCTGCCTCTCGGAACCTGATAGAAGTTTTATGAAATCTGAACACCCATTCTGATACGAGTCCAACCATACTAGTTTCACTCAAATCCGACTCTAAATTGACATTCAAATTCCAAAAATTTATTTTATGAAATTTATACAATATTCCCCAAATTCTCATCTCAAAATACTAATTAAATGATAAAAATAATAATGAATTCATATAATATAGCCAAAATCGAGTTAGAATCACTTACCCCGATGATTTTCTTGAAAACCTCCTGAATAATCGCCACAAACCGAGCTCTCTAGGTCCAAAAATGAAAAATGAGATGAAAACCTCATTTATATGGTACCACATCTGACCTCCAAAGTGCTGACCGCACATATTTTGTGCGGTCCGCACATTCTGGGTTCTGTGGCCGCAACCCAAATTGTGCGGTCGCAGTTCAGCAGTATTTGTACTACTAGGCTTTAGTAAATTGGCCATAACTTTCTGTACTAATGTCCAAATGATGAATGGCTTATCTTTCTAGAAATTAGACTCAAAGGGCTACAATTTTTATTTTTGGATCATCTCCAAATTCCTTATAGATCAAAAGATATAAGCTTCCAAAGTTAGACCATCAAACCTGTAGATTTTCCTTTCTGCGGCCGCAAGAGGATTTCTGCGGTCCGCAATTTTCCTCTAAAATCCGCACATGAGGCTTTGCCTCAGCACTCCAAAATGTGCCCTCCACACTTCAATTGTTCCATAACATCATCAAAGTACCGAAATTCCCAAACTCGCTCAAAGCTTACCCCGAAACACACCCAAGGCCCCCGGGACTTCAACCAAACATACCAACAAATCCTAAAATATAACACAGATCTGCTCGAGACCTTAAACCACATCAAACACATCAAAACTACAAATTGTACCACAAATCAAACTCATGAATTTTTAAATCTTCCAACTTACAAAACTCGTGCCAAAACATATCAAATTAACCCGAAATGACATTAAATTTCTTTTGCGTACAAGTCATAAATGACGTAATGGAGTTGTTCCAATTTCCGGAATTGAAATCCGACCTCGTTATCAACCAATCGACTTACGATCGAATTTAAGAATATTTTAAGAACTTCGTTTTCTAATTTTTTGTTGAAATGTGCCAAATTGTCCTACGGACTTCCAAATCCAAATACGGACATACACCTAAGTCTAAAATCACCAAACGAAGCTATTGATATCATTAAAAATCCGTTTCGGAGTCGTTTGCTCAAAAGTCAAACTCGAAATTTAAGCTTCAAAAATAAGAATTGTTCTTTCAATTTAGTTCTGAATCTTCCTAAAATCAAACTCGATCACACACGCAAGTCATAATACACATTACAAAGCTGCTCGGGACTTTAAGCCATTGAACGGAATGTTAATTCTCAAAACAACAAGTCGGGTCATTACAGAAACCCACCAGCTCCGGACTTTGGATTTATTCCAACATCCAATATTGGAATAGCGACACTACCCGCACTCGCCCCGTGTGTTGGATCAATTGGTGCACCAGGAAGACGACAACAAGGGAGAGGTGAATTCGTTGCATGCTTCGACAGAATGGAGGAAAGATTGATAGGCTCTACACCCATCAGCAACAATTTTCGGAAGAATTGGCTATGGTTCGAGCAGTGGAAACATATCATCTCTTTTGTACTGCCACCATATTGTACTCTTGTGGATATGATACAAACAATGAGATAAATGCATTGAATTTGGCTAACATCCCTGCAATCCCTCCGTTTACTTCCCAGAACATGAATTTCAACTTCCCTGCAGGACAAGAGAATGTACAACCACTACCATTGGGATATCAAGTTTTTAACGGAGAAGTCACAGCTGAAATAGCACCACTACCAGGTGCTCATGGAGAATATGTAGTTGCACCTGGATTTGTTGATCCAGGATTTGCTGGTGGAGTGGATTTAGAAATGGCATTTGAGCAACTTGTCGAGGTGGCAGACGAGGCAGGACCTAGTGGTGAGATGGATGACTTCCAGGACCATACCAATATCTTTTGGTGAAAATGGTAGCAGCATCAGCAACACAAATAAGGAGTAGAGACCCAGAAACCCCATCTTGGTCTTACATTTGGGACAATGTAAGATTTAAGTGTTGGGGAGGTAACCTCTTTTTATGTCCCTTTTGGTTTATAGTTTGAAGTTGCTTAGTTTTTTTTTTTTGTTTTTGTTTTTGAATGTGGACTACAAGAGAAGGAGTAGAGGAAAGAATTTTTTGTTTTTGTTTTACCTGCTCTTTCATATAAAGTCCAAAGGCTAGAAAGCAGGCCATAAACTAGCTAGAACCATCTAATCTAAGTGATATATAATGCACTAATGCATATTATAATATTAGTTCTAATTTGAATATGCTAATTGTTAGCTAGGTGCAAATTGTTATAAGTTTATCAATGATTAAGAACACAATTGAGGTTAAATCTTCTGCTAAAGTATACTTCATCTTATTTGTGAAATTTTATCTCATTAAATGATTCTAGTAATGTTTAAAATAATATCAAGGTATATTTAACTTAGACATGCTTTGCAATATTATCTCTGGTATATTTATTTTTCTGATAAAAATAACAAACAATTGATGGTATACCTTGGGCGGAATTGTTCATTTTGAATCTCGTTATAGGTTGAACTAATAGATAAATATAACATGATACCATGAGGTCAATGAATTCATGTCTAAAGTCTTGAAAATAATGGAATTAAAATTCTCTTTGACATGTCATCTTTAATTGCCGTTGGTGTACAATTGTTTACACTCATGCTTGTTTGGAGATAGGCCATTGAGTCTAGGGGTTTCAGCCTGAGCAAGACTAAAATGGAGTACCTGCAGTGCAAGTTTAGAGTTCAGCCGAGGGAAGCGGGCATGGACATGAAGCTTGATTCACAGGTTATCCCCGATAAAAACAGTTTCAAGTACCTTGGGTGGATTATCCAGGGGGATGGGGAGATCGACGAGGATGTCAGAAACCGTATTGGAGTGGGGTGGATGAAGTGGAGGTTAGCATCTGGAGTCCTGTGTGATAAAATAGTGCCACTTATACTCAAAGGTAAGTTTTATAGAGCAGTAGTTAGACCGACCATGGTGTATGAGGCTAAGTGTTGGCAGTTAAGAACTCAGATATCCAGAAAATGAAGTAGCAGAAATGAGAATTTTAAGGTGGATGTGTAGGAACAATAGGATATATAAGATTATTAATGAAAATATTCGAGAGAAGGTGGGGTGTGGTTCCCATTGATGTCAAGATACGGGAAGCGAGTCTCAGATGGTTCGGGCACGTACAGAGGAGCAGCCCAGATGCACCGATAAGGAGATGTGAGCGGTTGGCTTTGGAAGGTATGAGAAGAGGTAGAGGGCGGCCTATTAAGTATTGGGGAGAGGTGATCATGTAGGAAATGGCATTGCTTCAGATTTTCGAGGACATGACCCTTGATAGGAAGTTGTGGAGGTCGAGTATTAGGGTTGTAGGGTAGAAGGAGTGGCGCCTATTTCTACTTCGTAATTATGTGAGGCTAGTCTGATAGAAATTTTTTCTTAGACTACTATTGGTAAATGATGTGTTCTCACTACTCTTTCGTTTTTCATAGTTTCATGTCTATTTACTGGTTACTGCTATTGCTTTTCATCTATTTTTTGATTTTTATGATAATGTTATTACTCCTTTGGTTTCTGTTGATGATACTAATATATTGTCTCTTTTCTCTTTTTGTCTTTTTGAGACGAGAGTCTTTCAAAAATAACATCTTTACTCCCTTAGGTACGGGTAATATCTGCGTACATACTACCCTCCTCAGACCCCATAAGTGGGATTTTACTGAATCGTTGTTGTTATTGTTGTTGGCTGAATCATCAGAACACTATCATATAGTTCTTAAGTTGATAACTTTTGACTAATGCATCATAAAGGATGAATCTCATAACCTTTTATTTTCAAAACAGTCAAGACACAGCTGAGGCAGAAAGAATTTTAAAAAAATAAAGAGAAGCAAAGAATGAAAATATCACTTGATGTCTTATAATCTTTTCTGGAATAACCCCTTTACTCTTTAATTTTGACCCTATTATCCTGGAGTAAAGTTTAGCCATAAAGTACTTAAGTTTCTGATTTCAATTAGTTTAATTTAATCATTTGAAGAGTTAAAAATTACTAGAACTTATCATGTTTTGTTTATTGAGGCGAAATTCTAAACCGCACTGATCTAGAAAATGAATTAGGCCTTTTTCAAATCCCGTGTAACTAAACACTTGAGTCACTAAAATACATAAATTTCTAGTGTCCCCAGTTGAGCCTGAACAAATTTTTTGAAACAAACCTTTTTTCGGCATGATTATATTGACATAACTCTACTTATGTATTGCACAAACTTATAGTGAAAAATGATAAGTGTGTATGAGTATATTATGAATTACATGCTCAGTTTGCTCAATTTTTGCCGAGGAAAGGCAATTGAAATACAAATTCAAAAAAAAGAGTTGAAAATACAAATGCAATGCAGTCGAGAAAAAAAGGGGGTTTATAATATATCTTGCGAATAAACAGATGTGAAATGGATTCCATCTACTTGTGTGAGAGAGTTGAAAAATGGAAAGGAGCACAAAACAAATTGTACATCATTTCAATCGCTAAGAAAAGCAGATCAATCACTACGAAAATATACCCATTATCCTATCAAAGCATTTATCCTACGTTACAACCCAATAAAAGTCCTAAAAAATTCTATGATCAATGATAGTTTACATTAATTGAGATTTACAAACATGACAATCATATGGACATTCAATATACACTATTTTATGATTATCGTAAACAAAGTTGATTGATGAATATTTTTTGTATGTAAAAGTTGATCTCATGCAGGATGATAAACACATGACCAAGAGGGAGAAATTAATTCTAGAAAATTTATTAAAATAGCAGGTGATATCAATTTTTTGTAAAAATAATAATTAAAAAAAACTTTCTACTAATAGCTGGCTTGATTTGTTTTCTTGAAAAAAAAGAATTCAGAAATTTCCTCGAGGACGTAGAAAATGCTAAGTGTGGAATAGTTTGACAAGATAAAAATACCATGCATAGTATGAGTTGTTATTGAATTATTAATATTAATATTGTTATTTTCTTGTAGGTAATATCAAAATATAAACAATAAAAGTAAATAAATAAGAAAGAAGAAGAAAGTTGAAAATGGAAAAGATTGGAAAGAACCTAGCAAAAGTCATTTGTACACGTGATGTACACCATTTTTTTATCAATGATCATAACATGACTCGAACCCAGAGCCTAACGGTTATGAGTGAGAGTGCTTTTACCAATTGAGCAAGCCTCGAGTCTGCTTGTTGGCAAGTTGAAAGATAAAGTTTGCTGAAACTTTGTTGTACACGGGCAAAAGCAATGGAAAGAAAATTTATAAATACTCGTCATTTTTAAGTTGTTGAACACAGACTTTGAGGAGGAAGGAAGCAAATAAGTTGTTTCTATTTTTACAAATCTTGACAAGAGCGGGTTGCTCTAGTGGTGAGTACCCTCCACTTCCAACCAAGAGGTTGTGAGTTCAAGTCACCTCAAGAGCAAGGTTGGGAGTTCTTAGAGGGAGGGAGCTGAGGGTCTATCGGAAACAGCCTCTCAACCCCAGGGTAGGGGTAAGGTCTGCGTACACACTACCCTTCCCAGACCCCATTAGTGGAATTATACTGTGTTGTTGTTGTTTTATTTTTAGAAGTCTTCAGTTATCAGTTTCTTCATTTTATCAATATTGAAAATTATTTGGTTTCTCCTTTTAATTAAATAGCGAGAGTTATTCTTCTTGAATATTTCTTTATATTTTCTTATTTAATGAAAAAAAGTATTTTCATTAGTAGTGCTAACTCCATTATGGAGTAACTTTCTTTTGTATTGGGAGAATGACAGATCTTAATATTTCTATATAATTAGTAGATATTATTTCTCATTTTTACATGCTTGAGCTAAAACTTTTTATTTAAATTTTATCTACTTTTATAGTTAGGTGTTATTTAATTTGTTAAACATCTATCTATTTCATATTACATATTAATTTCTTACTAATTCAGTAATCGAGAGAGGCAGAAAAAGTAATATAGTTATTTTTGGTATTGATAGATGTTAACTTTTATTTAGTGGCATCTAGATCTTATATGTTAAAATTGATTCTACACTTATTTGTAATCGAAAGAGACGAATATTGTAGTAGTCAGTTATAAGTTATAACAAGTAGGGTAACCGAAAGGGACATACCAAAAGAGTATATTTAGTTCAACTATATATTTCTCGTTCTTCCATATTACCATTTTGACGATTAAATTGTATAACCGAGAAGAGTGCAATTAATTGTTCAACTATAGTAATAATATATAAATGTAATCATGAGAGCCATTTATACATTTATGAGTAATGAAAATTGAAAAATAAATATATCCACTATATAATAAAAATATTAAGTGAAGTCGGGATCCCAACACCTTTTTATTATATTTGTGAAAAATAAAATATTTTCTATTGCTCTATTCATGCTTTTTTAGTTAGTTATTTCACAACTCAACTCTTTTTTATTTTCTCAAATAGTAATTAAAACAAGAAGCGTCTATAGACTAGATAAATAAATCTCTGTGGGTTCGACATCTTTCTCTAATATTATTTGACAGAGTACGAGTTAAATTTTTTACATACACCAGACGCTAGTCAATGAACAAGTTCCAAACTCCTGATGTCATTTCTAACACCATCACTACTTCCTTGATGGCCAAAGGCAGCAACCCGAGACTGAAATTGGCCACAAAGTCGGCCAAAACTTGTGATTTGATCGCAGTTCTGGATTTATATTCGGTGTCAAATTTATTTATTTCGACTGCCCACTTGGCCAATCGACCTGATAATTCAGGTTTGTGAAGGACATTCCGCAGGAGAAAAGTTGTCACCACAGTTATCGGGTGACACTGAAAGTAAGGCCAAAGCTTTCGATCGGCAACTACGAGAGCTATGGCCAATTTTACGAGGTGCAGATGACGAGTTTCCGCTCCTGTTAAAATTTTGCTAACATAATAGATAGGATATTGCGTACCTTCGTCTTCCCGTACTAGAACGGCACTTACCGCTACCTCTGAGACTGCAAAATATACTAGCAACCGTTCACCTTCCTCGGGTTTTGATAGTAACAGAGGGCTCGATAAATACCGTTTCAGGTCTTTTAGAGCTTGTTGTCATTTCGGAGTCCATTCGAAGTTGTTGTTCTTCTTCAAAAGTGAGAATAAGTGATGGCATTTTTTCGAGGACCGAAAAATGAACCTGCTCAGAGCGGCCAATCTTCCGGTTAGCCTTTGGACTTCTTTCACATTTGTTAGTTGGTCTGGGATTTCCTCAATGGCTTTAATCTTGTCGGGATTTACTTCGATCCCCATTTGTGACACCAGGAAGCCCAAATATTTTCGAAGCTAACTCCAAATACACACTTTTGGGGATTAAGCTTCATGTTGCTTTCTTAGGATGTCAAAGGTTTCTTGGAGATGCTCAGATGGCCATCTACGTTCAAAGACTTAACCAGCATATCATCTATGTAAACTTTCATTGATTTTCCTATTTTCTTTTCGAACATTTTGTTCACGAGCCTCTGATAAGTGGCTCCAAAGTTCTTAAGCCCGAAAGACATCACATTATAGCAATATGTGCTAAAGTCTGTTATGAACGAAGTTTTTTCCTGATCCTCCGATTTTATTTTGATTTGGTTGTTTCTTGAATAGGTATCAAGGAAACTCATCAACTCGTGACCGACTGCTGCATCAATCATTTGATCAATATTTGGCAATGAGAACGAATCTTTTGGGCACACCTTATTCAGATTCTTATAATCTACGCACATGCGAAATTTATTATCCTTTTTTGGAACTACTACTACATTAGGTAGAAGTTGGGATACTTTACCTCCCGGATTGAACCGATATCAAGAAATATATTTATCTCTTCTTTGACAAACTTGTTTCTGACCTTGGTGATCGGGCGCTTCTTTTGCCTTACCGGAGGGATCCTGGGATCCAGGCTTAACTTGTGCACCTCCACCTCTAGCGGGATACCTGTCATATCCATGTGCGACCATGCAAAACAATCAACACTAGTTTTAAGAAATTATATAAATCCTGACCTGAGCTCATGGTTTAATCATGTCCCCAAGTGGAACTTCCTTTCTAGTAACTTTTTGAACAATGCCACATGTTCGAGTTCTTCTGTCGTGAGTTTGGTTGTGTAACAATCTGACCTGTTGTTTTGAGAGTTATAGCTCCGCTCCTCCATTTATTGCTTATTTTGTACTTTATAGCTGTTATGTGACTTGTCGGAGTAGTCGATTCAGGTTCAGAGAGATTTCAAAATAAAATGAGACACTTAGTTTCAAGGTTGAAAGCTTAAGTTTAAATGGTTGACCGAATTTTGATTTGTGAGTAAACGGCTTCATAATGGAGTTTAAATAGTTCTGTTAGCTCCGTTGGGTGATTTTGGACTTAGGAGTGTATCCGGATTGGGAATTGGAGGTCTGTAGTGTAATTAGGCTTAAAATGGCGAAAGTTAGATTTTTAGAAAGTTTGTCTGGGAGTGGACTTTTTGATATCGGGGTCAGATTCTGATTGGAGGCTCACAAAAGAGAGTCCACAGGAGTGGAGTGAGGGGCCGCAGGAGCGGAAAAAGCCACAGATGCAGGTGAGTGGTCGCTTCTGCGACACCGCACAAGTGATTAAGTTTCCGTAGAAGCAGAAATGCTGGATAGAGCACTTAAATACAAGGGTTCACGATTTTGCTTCATTTTAAACATTTTGAGCTCGGGGTTTGGCGATTCTTGAGAGGGTTTTCGAAGGGATTCATGAGGTAAGTCCCTTGTGCTCATTTTCAATCAATAATCTTGCTTCCCCATTGATTTTTCCACCTAGTTAGTGTATATTTAAGGTGTAAATTAAGAGTTTGAGAGTTTGATTTGGGGATTTTGGTGATGAATTGGTGTCGTATTTTGATAAATTTGATATGGTTGGACTCGTGGTTGAATAAGCTTTCGGGTTTTATGACTTTTATCGAATTTTGAGACACGGGCCCGAGAGCCGGCTTTTGAGTCAATTTTTGATTTTTGATTTATACCTTGGTATTTTCTTATGGAGTTGATTCCTTTAGCCCGTATTGATTATATCGAATTATTTATCGCTAGATTCGAGGCATTAGGAGTAGAGAGTTTCTCGGATTGAGGTAAGTAAGAGTTCTAAATTTAGTCCTGAGAGTACAAAAACCCATATTATGTGTCATTTGTTTGGTTTTGAGGTGACACACATGCTAGGTTACAGGCGTGTGGGTGTGCACCGTAGGAATTATGGCTCGGCCAATTCCATGGAATTGTGTAGTTGAATAATCTGCTGTTATCCTAACATTTTCCACATATTAGAGAAACTGAACTGCAAATCATGTTAGAAATTATGTTTAGACCATGTGTTGACACTGTAAGGACCCACATAGGTCGTGTACATGTTGAATTATCTGTTAATTACTATTTTGTACTACGTCACAATTTTACTTGCATATTACACTTCAGTCTCTATTGTTCATTATTGTTGAATTATATCATTGTTGTTTTGGGCTGATTATCATGATTTTTTAGAGCCTGAGAGACTGGAGAGGTTAATGATTGAGTGAGGTCGAGGGCCTGATTGTGAGAATATTTATGGTATTGGGCTGCACATCGCAGCATGTTTCATTGATATATGCCATGATTGGCTTGTTATAGCGCTTGGGATGAAGGAGCCCCTCCAGAGTCTGTACACACCCCCAATGAGCGCAGGTACCTACTGAGTGCGAGTGCCGAGTGCTGAGCGACTGGGAACAATGAGTGATTGTGAGGTTGGAGTGAATGGGAGGACTGAGTGACTACCACACTCTGAGGATGTATTTGACTTAATTATTGTTGCATTTCAGCTATCATATATCACTGTCTCAAAATTTTTGAGAGAGATTATCTTTTGTTTCAATTGAACTTGTAATGAATTAACTGTTTTGGTCTTAATTGTCAAATTTGCAAGCATGCCTACCTTCCTAAGTTGAAATTACTGTAATTAGACTATAATTGTGAAGCTCGTCACTACTTTCAGTTCTTTATTTAGTATTGTTACTTACTGAGTTGGTTGTAATCATGCTACACCCTGCACTTCGTGTGCAGATCTAGGTATTTTCGGACACGGTGGGTGTTGATTTCATCGCACAGTTGATCTTTTGGAGATTTCAAGGTAGTTGCCCGGTGTTTCGCAGACCTTGTCTCTCCTTCCCTATCTTTCCGCTTATTATATTTAGCTTCAGACTATCATAGACACTATTTTCCAAACCTGTGATATATAGATGCTCTTGTACTCTGTGACATCCCGATAGTTGGGAACTTTCGCATTGAGTTTTGGGTTTCTATCCCTGTTTATGAGAACTTTTATTATCTAAACTGTCTTAATTCATTTTCTGTTAAAAGTGTTGGAATTATTTCATAATGTAGGCTTCCTTAGTACCATATTAGGTGCCATCACGACAGGTTAGGATTTTGGGTCATGACAAGTTGGTTTCAGAGCCTAGGTTACATAGGTCTCACAAGTCATGAGCAGGTTTAGTAGAGTCTTGCGGATCGGTATGTAGACGTCTGTACTTATCTTCAAGAGGCTGTCAAACCCTTAGGAAACTTCATATTCTTGTATTCTTGTCATGCGAATTTGTTAGTAACTAAACTTTTGTATTCTATTCTCTCACAGATGGTGAGAACACATGCTACTGGACAGGACGGACAGCCACAGGTACCAACAGCTAGGGCCACGAGAGGTCGAGGTCGTGGTAGGAGCCGCAGTAGGGGCAGAGGTACAGCTCGTACAACAGGTAGAGCAACACCTGCAGATCCACCAGTTGCTCCAACTCAGGAGCAGGTTCCAGATGTGGTTGAGCCAGTGGGGCTAACTCAGGCACCACCTGTGCCTATTGTGATTCCAGGCCTTCAAGAGGTGTTGGCCCAGATATTGACTGTATGCACTAGCCCTTCTCAGATGGTTTTGGCTCAAGCCGCACCAGCCACTTCTTAGGCCGGGGGAGGTACTCATACCCCCGTTGCCCGTACACCAGAGTAGGTAATGAAGGGACTCCAGACACCGGGGGTACTACCAGCCCAGTCGGTTGTAGCTGCTCAAGCCCAAGTGGTCCCAATTATGACTGATGATGAGTAGAGGAGACTTGAGAGATTTGGGAGGCTTTAGCCTTCATCATTTAGCGGGGTTGAATCATAGGATGCCCAGGGTTTCTTGGACAAGTGCCAGCGGATTCTTCGCACGACTGGTATTTTGGAGACTAGTGGAGTCTCGTTCACTACTTTTCAGTTCATTGGGTTTGCCTTCAGATGGTGGGAGGCCTATGAGAGGCTCAGGCCAATCGGTGCAGCACCACTTACATTGCAGGAGTTCTCCGTTCTCTTATTGGAGAAGTTTGTGCTGCAGTCTCACAAGGAGGAGCTGCGCAGACAGTTTGAGCAGTTACATCAGGAGGGCATGTCTGTGACGTAGTACGAGATGAGGTTTTTGGAGTTGGCTCATCACGCAGTTTGGTTGGTTCCCACTGATAGGGAGAGGATTAGGAGGTTCATTGATGGCCTCAAGTATCAGCTGAGGTTGTTTATGACTAGGGAAAGGGTATCCGGTGCTACCTTCAATGAGGTGGTTGATGTTGATCGGCAGATAGAAATTTTTTGCAGTCAGGAGTGTGGAAAGAGGGAGGCCGAGAGGTCTCATAGATCGGGTGGTTTCAGTGGTGTTCATTCTGGAGGTCAGTTCTACCACGGCAGGGGTCGTCCTTATAGGCACGCTCATACGGCTCGTCTAGTTCACCGTGGTGCATCATTCAGCCATGGTTCATACAGTTCTCATCGGGTCCAGTCTTCTCTTAGTGCCCTTCCAACTCAGAGCTCGTCCTGTGCTCCATCGGCTTAGGGTTCATCTATGCCAGGTCCTTCTAGCAGTTATCCCGGTGCTCGGGGCTCCCTTCAGTCCCTACCACCAGCACCGGGGAGTTGCTTTGAGTGAGGGGAGTTTGGGCATATGTGGAGGCAATGTCCTCATCGCCTGGGAGGTCTAGTGCAGCAGAGGAGTCAGGCTGCGACTACAGCACCAGTTACTTCACCACCTGCCTAGCTAGCTAGGGGTCGCCCAAGAGGGGGAGGCCGATCAGCTGGAGGCCAAACCCGATTCTATGTCATTCCTACTTGTACTGATATTTTTGCTTCTGATGCAGTGATCACAAGTATTGTCTCAATATGCCACATGGATGCCTCTGTATTATTTGATCATAGTTCCACTTATTCATATGTATCATCGTATTTTGCTAATTATCTAGATATGCCCCGTGCGTCCTTAGTTTCATTTGTTCATATATCTACGCCAGTGGGCAATACTATTGTTATAGACCGTGTATATCGGTCCTTTGTAGTGACTATCGGGGGATTGGAGACTAGAGTTGATCTTTTATTGCTTAGTATGGTGGACTTCGACATGCTTGGGTATGGATAGGTTGTCTCTATGTAATCCTGTTCTGGATTGTCACGCTAAGACCGTGACGTTGGCGATGCTGGGGTTGCCAAGGATTGAGTGGAGAGGTTCTCTAGACTATGTTCCCAGCAGGGTGATTTCATATTTAAAGGCCTATCGGATGGTTGGGAATGGTTGTTTATCTTATTTGGCCATTGTGAGGGATGTTGGTGCTGATAGTCCTACTATTGATTCTGTTCCGGTGGCTCGAGATTTTCCGGATGTGTTTTCTGTATACCTATCGGGCATGCTGCCTGATAGGGATATTAACTTTGGTATTAACTTGGTGCCAGGCACTCCACCCATTTCTATTCCATCGTATTGTATGGCACCAACTGAGTTGAAGGAATTGAATGAGAAACTTCAGGAACTTCTTGATAAGAGGTTTATTAGACCCAGTGTGTCGCCTTGGGGTGTACCAGTCCTGTTTGTGAAGAAGAAGGATGGTACTATGCGGATGTTCATTGATTACAGGCAGTTAAACAAAGTTACAATCAAGAACAAGTATCCTTTGCCGCTCATTGATGATCTATTTGACCAGCTTCAGGGAGTGAGGGTGTTCTCTAAGATTAAATTGAGGTCTGGGTATCACCAGTTGAAGATTTGGGACTCGGATATTCTAAAGACAACATTTACGACCCGTTATGGTCATTATGAGTTCCTTGTGATGTCTTTTGGGCTGACCAATTCCCCAACGACATTCATGCATCTGATGAACTGTGTATTTCATCCTTATCTTGACTCGTTTGTCATAGTATTCATTAATGACATCCTGGTGTACTCTCGTAGACAGGAGGAGCATGCCCAGCAATTGAGGATTGTGTTGCAGCAGTTGAGAGAAGAGAAACTTTATGCCAAGTTCTCCAAATGTAAGTTTTGGCTTAGTTCAATAGCGTTCTTGGGGAATGTAGTGTCCAGTGAGGGGATTTAGGTGGATCTGAAGAAGATAGAGGCGGTTCAGAGTTGTCCCAGACCATCCTCAGCTACGGAGATTTAGATCTTTCTCGGCTTGGACGATTATTATCGTCGCTTCATGGAGGGTTTATCATCTATTGCATCGCCTTTGACCAAATTGACCCAAAAGAGTGCCATTTTCAGGTGGACGGATGAGTGTGAATACAGCTTTCAGAAGTTCAAGATTTTATTGACCACAACTCCAATTCTATTTTTTCCTTCAGCTTCAGGCTCTTACACTGTGTATTGTGATGCTTCTCGGATCGGTATTGGATATGTCTTGATTTAGGAGGGTAGAGTGATTGATTATGCTTCATGTCAGTTGAAGCCTCATGAGAAGAACTACCCTGTTCATGATCTGGAGATAACTGCCATCGTTCATGCATTGAAAATTTGGAGGCATTATCTCTACGGTGTGTCTTGTGAGGTGTTTACACATCATCGGAGTCTCCAGCACTTGTTCAAACGAAACGATCAAAATTTGAGGCAGCGGAGATGGTTGGAGCTGTTAAAGGACTATGATGTCACTATTATGTATCATCCCGGCAAGGCCAATGTGGTGGTCGTTGCCTTGTGTAGAAAGGCAGTGAGTATGGGTAGCCTTGCATTCATTCCTGTTGGTGAGAGACCTCTTGTAGTTGATGTTCAAGCCTTGGCCAACCAGTTCGTGAGATTAGATGTTGCGGAGCCCAGTCGGGTTCTAGCTTGTGTGGTTTCTCAATCTTCCTTATATAATGGCATCAGAGAGCGCCAGTATGATGATCCACATTTGCTTGTCCTTTTTGGACACGGATCGGCACGGTGATGCCAGAGATGTTACTATTGGGGATGATGGGGTATTGAGGATGCATGGTCAGATTTGTGTGCCTAATGTGGATGGGCTACGTGAGTTGATTCTTGAGGAGGCCCACAGTTTGCGGTATTCCATTCATCCAAGTGTCGCGAAGATGTACCAGGACTTAAGGCAACATTATTGGTGGAGAAGAATGAAGAAGGATATAGTGGGGTTTGTAGCTCGGTTCCTCAACTGTCATCATGTAAAATATGAGCATCAGAGGCTGGGCGGATTGCTTTAGAGGCTATAGATTCCGGAGTGGAAATGGGAGCAAATCACCATGGATTTTGTAGTTGGGCTCCAACGGACTTCGAGCAAGTTCGATGTTATTTGGGTGATTGTGGATCGACTGACCAAGTCCGCGCACTTCATTCCAGTTGGGAATACTTATTCTTCGGAGCGGTTGGCTGAGATTTACATCCGAGAGATTATTCTCTTTCCCGGTGTGCCAGTGTCCATCATTTCAGATCGAGGCACACAATTTACATTGTAGTTTTGGAGAGCCATGTAGCGAGAGTTGGGTACCCAAGTTGAGTTGAGTACAACATTTCACCCTCATATGGACAGACACCCAGAGCGCACTATTCAGATATTGGAGGACATGCTACGCGCTTGGGTCATTGATTTTGGGGGTTCTTATGATCAGTTTCTGCTGCTCGCGGAGTTTGCCTACAACAACAACTACCAATCGAGCATTCAGATGGCACCGTATGAGGCTCTGTATGGGAGATGGTGTAGATCTCTGGTGGGTTGGTTTGAGTCGGGTGAGGCTAGGCGATTGGGTACTTACTTGGTTCAGGATGCTTTGGACAAGGTTAAATTGATTCAGGAGCGGCTTCGCACGGCGTAGTCTAGACAAAAGAGTTATGCCGATAGGAAGGTCCGTGATGTTGCTTACTTTCATGACCCAAAATCTCACCCGTCGTTATGGCGCCTATCTCAATACTAGGCAAGTCGGCAATCTCAATAAACTACATATCTTTTAAATTTGAAAACACAATAATTAAATTCAACGGAATAAATCTCACAAGTACAAATATAAACACTCCCAAAACCCGGTGTCACCGAGTACATGACCACCTAATATGAATACAAGCCTGGAAAACACGGTCTATAATAGTTTGAGACCAAATACAGTAAACAAGGAGATAGGGAAAGAGAGACAAGGTCTGCGAAATATGGCAGCTACCTCTGAATCTCCGGAAAGTCAACTGTGCGAAAAAAACATCACCCACTATGTCCGGGAACACCTGGATCAGCAACTAACAATACAAAATAAAGAACTGAAAGTAGTGACAAGCTTCACGGCTAAGTCCAAATACAGTAATTTCCAACATAAAAGGGTAGGCATACTCTCAAGTTCAACATTCAAAATTCCACAGTTATTTCATATCAACTTCGACTGAAACAAAAGATAATGTCTTTTAGAAATTTCCAAAATAGTGATATATGACAACTAAAATGCAGAAATAATGAAATTGATGCATCCTCTCAGAGTAACAGTCACTCAGTCCTCCCATTCACTCCAACCTCACAGTCACTCATTCCTCACAATCACTCAGCACTCGGCACCCGCACTCGCACTTAGTAGGTACCTGCGCTCACTCGGGGTGTGTACAGACTCCGGAGGGATCCCTCACTACAACAAGCCAATCATGGCATAATCAAAGAAAAATGTTGCGGCGTGCAGCTCAATTCCATAAATATCCTCATAATTAGGCTCTCGGCCTCACTCAGTCATCAACCTCTCCAGTCTCTCGGGAACTCAAAAATATGATAAGCAAACCAACAGCAATAATATGATGCATCAATAGTGAATAAGAGAGACTGAGATGTAATATACAAGTAAAAATTGTGACTGAGTATGAAACAACGATTTAGCAGATAATTCAACATATACATGACCTTTGTGGGTCCCAACAGTTTAAACATATGATTTAAACTTGATTTATAGATGAATTTCTCTAATACGTGAAAAAATGTACGGATATCAACAGATTATTCAACTACACAGTTCCATGGAATTGACCAAGTCATAATTCCTACGGTGTATGCCAACACGCCCGTCACCTAGCATGTGCGTCACCTCAAAACCAATCATATAACACATAATCCGGGGTTTCATACCCTCAGGACAAAATTTAGAACTGTTACTTACCTCAAACTGTGAAACTTTTTATTCTGCTATGCCTTTGCCTCGTGAATTGGCCTCCAAACGCCTCTAATCTAGCCACAAATAATCTGATTTAGTCAATAAAATTTATTGGAATTGATTCCATATGAAAATATAATTTTTCCATAAAAGTCCGAAATGTAACTCAAAAATCGCCCGTGGGGCCCACATTTCGGAATTCGACAGAAGTTACAAAATCCGAAAGCCCATTCAACCACGGGTCCAACCATAGAAATTTTACCAAATTTCGACATCAACTCGGCCCTCAAATCTTCAAATTAAACCAAGAGGGTTTTCTAAATTTTCCAATTTAATTCACCGATTAAATGTTAAAAGTAACCATGGATTTGTGTGATTTGACCAATACTAAGTTAATAACACTTACCCCATTGTTTTTCTTAAAAATCTCCCGAATATTGCCTCTTCCCGTGCTCCAATTCGTCAAAAATGGAGTCCCATTTTCTAGATCTTAAACATTTTGTCTAAGCATTTCTTCTTCGCGAACGCGACAGCTCCCTCGCGTTCTTGAAGCACTTTTTTGTGCTGCCCGGATTTCCTCTTTCGCGAACACAAGTCTGGTCTCACGAACATGAAGACCGATTTCCCGCAGGCCAGCTTTCCCTTTCACGAACGCGAGGCCTCGGCCGTGAACGCATAGCCTTGCCCCTCGACCCTTCGCGAACGCGTGCCCCCGGTCGCGAACACGAAGCTTTGCCCCTCGATCCTTCACAAATGCGTGCCCCCCCGGTCGCGAACATGAAGAACAAAATGGGCCAGTCCAAATTTCCTCTTCGCGAATGCGAGACTCCCCTTGCGAACGCGATGAAGGAAACCAGATACAGGTATCAGAAAAATTCCAGCAGCTGTTTAAGTCCAAATTTTGATCTATTAACCATCCGAAACTCACCCGAGGCCCCCGGGACCTCAACCAAATACACCAACAAGTCCTAAAACATCATACAAACTTATTCGAAACCTCAAATCACAACAAATAATGCTAAAATCAAAAATCACACCCCAATTCAAGCTTAACGAAAACTAACGAATTCCAACTTCTACATTTGATGCCGAAACCTATCAATTCAATTCCGATTGACCTCAAATTTTTCACACAAGTCATAAACGACATAATAGAGCTATGAAAATTTTTAGAACTAGATTCCGACTCCGATATCAAATAGTCAACTCCCCGGTCAAACTTTCAAACTTAAATTTTTATTTTAGCCATTTCAAGCCTAATTTAACTACGGATTTCCAAATAATTTTCCGGACATGGTCCTAAGTCCAAAATTACCATACGGAGCTAATGGAATCATCAAAACTCTATTATGGGGTCATTTATACATAAGTCGACATCCGATCACTATTTTAACTTAAGCTTTAAACCTTGGAACTAAGTATTCTAAATCATTTAAAAACCTCACCGGACCCGAACCAATCACCCCGGCAAGTCACATACAAACTATAAAGCATAAATTGAGCAGTAAATGGGGGAACGAGGTTGTAATAATCAAAACGATCGGCCGGGTCATTACATTCTCCCCTTCTTAAACAAACGTTCGTCCTCAAACGGGTTTAGAATTATACCTGGAGTCTCAAATAGGTGTGGATATTTGATCCGTATCTCCCGCTCAGTCTCTCAAGTAGCTTCTCTGACTAGCTGTCCTCTCCACTGCACTTTCACTGAATCTATGTTCTTTGATCTCCACTTTCAAACATGCCGTTCTAAAATGGCCACCAGCTCCACATCAAAAGTCAAATTACCATCTAATTGCACTGTGCTGAAATCCAAAACATGAGACGGATCCCCGACATACTTCTGGAGCATCGATACCTGAAATACTGATGAACACCCGATAGACTAGGCGAAAATGCAAGTTCATAAGATACATCTTCAATCTTCTTAAGTATTTCAAAAGGCCCAATATACCAAGGGCTTAACTTTCCCTTCTTCCTGAACCTCAAAACACTTTTCGTGGGTGAAATCTTGAGCAGAACCTTCTCCCCAACCATGTAAGAAATATCATAGACCTTCCTGTCGGCATAACTCTTCGGTCTAGACTGCGCCGTGTGAAGCCTCTCCTAAATCAATTTAACCTTCTCCAAAGCATCCTCAACTAAGTGAGTACCCAATAGCCTAGTCTTACCCGACTCAAACCAAACCACCGGAGACCGAAACTGTCTCCCATATAAAGCCTCATATGGAGCCATCTGAATGCTCGATTGGTAGCTGTTATTGTGAGCTTCCTGGAGAATCAACTCATGCAAACCATCTACATTAGGCACACATAGCTTGCCATACATCTGTAATACACAGTCATCCCCAATAGTGACTCCCTTGGCACCACCGTGCTGAACCGTGTCCTTAAGGACAAGTAGATGGGGGTCATCATACTAACGTTCTCTGATACGATCATAAAGAGAAGAGTGAGAAACCACACAAGACAAAACTCGACTCGGCTAGGAAATATCCAATCTGACAAACTGGATGGCCAAGGCCTGAACATCCAAGGCTAAAGGCCTCTCTGCTTCCGGTAAGTATGCTAAGCTGCCCAAACTCTCCGCCTTATGACTCAAGGCATCGGCCACCATATTGGCCTTTCCGGGATGATAGAGAATTATGATGTCATAATACTTAAGCAACTCCAACCACCTATGCTGCCGCAAATTAAGATCCGTCTATTTTAAAAAATGTTGTAGACTCTGGTGATCGGTATAAACCTCACAATGGACACCATACAAATAATGCCGCCAAATCTTCAAGTCATGAACAATAGCTGCCAACTAAAGGTCGTGGACCGGATAATTCTTCTCATGTACCTTCAACTGTATAGATGCATAGGCAATCACCCTACTGTCTTGCATCAGCACTGCGCCGAGACCAATATGCGACGCGTCACAATACACAGTATAAGACCCTGAACCTATAGGCAACACCAATACTGGAGTTGTAGTCAAAGTTATCTTGAGCTTCTGAAAGCTCTCTTCATACTCATCCAACCACTTGAACGGAGCACCTTTATGGGTCAATTTAGTCAAAGACGATGTAATAGACGAGAAACCTTCCACAAAGCGACGATAATAACCGGCCAAGCTGAGAAAACTCTGAATCTCAGTAGATGAAGATGGTCTGGGCCAACTCTGAACTGCCTCTATTTTATTCGAATCTACCTTAATTCCTTCACTAGAAACTATATGTCCCAAGAATGAAACCGAACTAAGCCAGAACTCACACTTAGAGAATTTGGCATAAAGTCTCTCCTCTCTAAACCTCTGTAATATAATACCCAAGTATTGTGCATGCTCCTTCTGGCTACGTGAGTACACCAGGATATCATCAATAAATACTACGACAAATGAATCAAGGTATGGATGGAATGCACTATTCATCAAGTGCATAAATATTGTTGAGGCGTTGGTCAGCCCAAAAGACATCACAAGATATTCATAGTGGCTATAACGAGTTCTGAATGCCGTCTTTAGAATATCCGAATCCTGAATTTTCAACTGGTGATACCCAGATCTCAAATCAATTTTGGAGAATACCCTCGCTCCTTGAAGCTCGTCCAATTAATCATCAATACGCGGCAAAGGATACTTATTCTTGATTGTAACTTTGTTCAGTTTCCCGTAATCGATGCACATCCTCATTGTGCCATCTTTCTTTTTGACAAACAGGTCCGGTGCACCCCAAGGCGACACACTAGGCCTAATAAACCCCTTTTCAAGAAGTTCCTGAAGTTGCTCTTTTAATTCTTTCAATTTAGCCGGTGCCATACGATACGGAGAAATAGAAATAGGCTGAGTGCATGACACCAAGTCAATACTGAAATCGATATCCCTGTCGGGTGGCATACCTGGTAGGTCTGTAGGAAATACATCCAGAAAGTCTCACATTACATGTACTGAATCAATAGTAGGGGTATCTGCATGAACATTTCTCACAAAGGCCAAATATGACAAACACCCCTTCCCCACCATACGTTGGGCCTTCAAATAAGAAATTACCCTACTGGGAACATAATCTAGAGAACCTCTCCATTCGACCTTTGGCAACCCCGGCATTGCTAACATCACGGTTTTTGCGTGACAGTCCAGAATAGAATACATGGAGACAAGCATTCCATACCCAGAATTATATCGAAATCAACCATATTGAGCAATAAAAGATCAATTCTAGTCTCCAGCTCCCCAATAGTTACCACACACGGTCCATAGTAATAATATCGCCCACCGGAGTAAATACACAGACAGGTGAAACTAAGGACTCACAGGGCATATCCAGATAATGAGAAAAATACGATGATATAGATGAATAAGTGGAACCAGGGTCAAATAATATAGAAGCCTCCTTATGGCACACTAAAACAAAACTTATGATCACTACATCTGAAGCAACAACATCTGGCCTGGCAGGAAAAGCATAGAATCGGGTCTGACCTCCACCTGATCGGCCTCCTCCTCTTGGCCGACCCCTAGCTGACTGAGCCCCACCCCGAGCTAACTGGACGGCTGGCAAAGTAATTGGTGCTGAAGTCGTAATCTGACTCATCTGATGCACTGGACCTCCCTAGAGACGAGGACACTGTCTCCACATATGCCCAAATTCCCTACACTCAAAGCAGCTCCCCTGTACTGGTGGTGGTGTGGACTGAATCGGGCCCCGAGAACCAGAATAACTGCCAGAAGCACCCGGTGCAAATGAACCCTGAACTGAAGGGGGATGGGATGAACTCTGGGCTGGATGGGGGCATTGATAGATGACTAACCCTGATGAGAACTATGTAAACCATGGCCGGATGATGCACCACGGTGAACTGGACGACCCGTCTGAGCGTGTCTGTAAGGACGACCCTTCCCGCGGTAAACCTGACCCCCTGAAGGAACACCGATGAAATCACCTGATCCATGAGGCCTCCCTCTCTCCACGCTCCTAGCTACGTACTATCTCTATCTGCCGAGCAATGTCAACTACCTCATCAAAAGTAGCACAAGATACCCTCCCCCGAGTCATAAGTAACCGCAATTGATATGTGAGGCCATCACTGAATCTCCTAATCTTTTCCCTATCAGTGGGAACCAACCAAACTGCGTGATAAGCCAACTCAGAAAATCTCATCCCATACTGTTTCACAGACATGCCATCCTGATGTAACTGCTCAAACTGTCTGCGCAGCTCCTCTCTGCAAGACTGCGGCAAATATTTCTCTAAAACAAGAATGGATAATTCCCGCCATGTAAGTGGTGCTGCACCGATCGGCCTACGTCTCTCATAAGCCTCCCACCATCTGAAGGTAGCCCCAAAAAATTGAAAAGTGGTGAACGAGACACCACTGGTCTCCAGAATACCCATTGTTCGAAGTATCCGCTGGCACTTATCCAGAAAACCTTGAGCATCCTATGATTCATCACCGCTAAATGATGGAGGTCGAAGCCTCCCAAATCTCTCAAGTATCCTCTGCTCATCATTTGCCATAACGGGGACTACCAGGGCCTAAGAAGCTGCAACTGGTTGGGCTGGTAGTGCCCTCAGTATCTAAAGTCCATGCACTACTTGATCTGGAGTACGGGCAATAGGGGTATGAGGATCTCCCCCGGCCCGAGAAGTGGCAGGTGTGGCCTGAGCTGAAACCACCTGAACAAGGCCAGTGCAAATTGTCAATATCTGTGCTAGTGCCTCCTGAAGGCCTAGAATCACAATAGGTGAAGTTGGTGCCTGAGATGGTCCTGTCGGCTCAGCTATATCTGGAATCTGCTCCTCAGCTGGAGCAATTGGTGGCGTGACAGGTGCTGCTCTAACTGTTGTACTAGAAACACCTCGACCTCTACCTCGACCCCGCCTCTACCACGGCCCCGGCCTCTCGCGGCCCTAACTGGTGGCATTGGTGGTTGATCGTCCGATCCGGTAGTACGTCTTCTCGCCATCTCTGAGTGAATAGAATAATAGAATTTTAGTTTCCGGAATCAACAAATTCGCATGACAGAGAGCAAAAAGGATAAATTTTCCTAAGGGTTCGGCAGTCTCTCGACTATAAGTACAGACGTCTCCGTACTGATCCGCACGACTCTACTAAACCTGTTCATGACTCGTAAGACCTATGTAACCTAGGCTCTGATACCAACTTATCACGACCCAAAATCTCACCCATCGTGATGACTCTTATCTCAATACTAGGCAAGCCGACAATCTCAATAAACCACATATCTTTTAAATTTGAAAACACAATAATTAAATTCAGCGGAAGAAATCTCACAAGTACAAATATAAACACTCCCAAAACCCGGTGTCACTGAGTACATGATCATCTAATATGATTACAAGACTGGAAAACACGGTCTATAATAGTCTGAGACCAAATACAGTAAACAATGAGATAGGGAAAGAGAGACAAGGTCTGCGAAATACGGCAGCTACCTCTGAGTCTTCGGAAAATCAACTGTACGAAAATAAATCAACACCCACTATGCCCGGGAACACTTGGATCTGCACACGAAGTGCAGGGTATAGTATGAGTACAACCAACTCAACAAGTAACAATACTAAATAAAGAACTGAAAGTAGTGACGAGCTTCATAGGTAAGTCCAAATACAGTCATTTTCAACATAAAATGGTAGGCATACTCTCAAATTCAACATTTAAAATTCAACAGTAATTTTATATCAACTTTGACTGAAATAGAAGATAATGTCTTTTAGAAATTTTCCAAAACAGTGATATATGACAACTGAAATGCATAAATAATTAAATCAATGTATCCTCTCAGAGTAACAGTCACTCAGCCCTCCCATTCACTCCAACCTCAAACTCACTCATTCCTCACAGTCACTCATTCGTCACAATCACTCATTCCTCACAGTCACTCATACCCCACAGTCACCCATTCCTCACAATCACTCAGCACTCGGTACTCGCACTCGCACTTAGTAGGTACCTGCGCTCACTGGGGGTGTGTACTGATTCTGTAGGGTCTCCTTCAGCCCAAGTGCTATAACAAGCCAATCATGGCATAATCAATGAAACATGTTGCAGCGTGCAGCTCGATCCCATAAATATCCTCACAATTAGGCCCTCGGCCTCACTCAGACATCAACCTCTCCAGTTTCTCGGGCTCTCAGAAATCATGATAAGCATCCCAACAGCAATAATATGATGCATCAATATTGAACAAGAGAGACTGAGATGTAATATACAAGTAAAAATTGTGACTGAGTATGAAACAACAATTTAGCAGATAATTCAACATGTACACGACCTTTGTGGGTCCCAACAGTGTAAACATATGATTTAAACTTGATTTATAGATTAATTTCTCTAATACGTGAAAAAATGTACAGATACAAACAGATTATTCAACTGCACAGTTCCATGGAATTGACCACGTCACAATTCCTATGGTGTACGCCAACAGGCCCGTCACCCTAGCACGTGCGTCACCTCAAAACCAATCACATAACACATAATCCTAGGTTTCATACCCTCAGGACCAAATTTAGAAATGTTACTTACCTCAAACCGTGAAATTTTTTATTCTTCTATGCCTTTTCCTCGTGAATTGGCCTCCAAACACCTCGAATCTAGCCACAAATAATCTGATTCAGTCAATAAAATTTATTGGAATTGATTCCATATGAAAATACAAATTTTCCATAAAAATCCAAAATTTAACTCAAAAATCGCTCGTGGGGCCCATGTCTCATAACCCGACAAAAGTTATAAAATCTGAAAGCCCATTCAACCACGAGTCCAACCATACAAATATTACCAAATTCCGACATCAACTCGACCCTCAAATCTTCAAATTAAACCAGGAGGGATTTCTAAATTTTCCAACTTAATTCACCGATTAAATATTAAAAACAACCATGGATTTAGGTGATTTGACCATTACTGAGTTAAGAACACTTACCTCATTGTTTTCCTTGAAAATCTCCCGAAAATTGCCTCTTTCCGAGCTCCAATTCATCAAAAATGTCTTAAACATTCGGCCTTTCATCTTCGCGAACGCGACCGCTCCTTCGCGTTCGCGACGTGCATTTTTGTGCTACCCGAATTTCCTCCTTCGCGAACATGAGCCTAGTCTTGCGAATGCGAAGAACAATTTCCCCCAGGCAGTCTTTTCCTTTCGCGAATGCGAGGCCTTGACCGCGAACGCGTAGCCTTGCCCCTCGACCCTTAGCGAACGCGTGCCCCCGGTCGCGAACGCGAAGCTTTTCCCCTCGACCCTTCGCGAACGCATGCCCCCGATCGCGAACACGAAGAACAAAATAGGCCAGTCCTAATTTCCTCTTCGCAAACGCGAGACTCCCCTCGCAAACGCGATGAAGAAAACCAGATATAGGCATCAGAAAAATCCAGTAACTGTTTAAGTCCAAATTTTAATCCGTTAACCATCCGAAACTCACCCGAGACCCCCGGGACCTCAACCAAATACACCAAAAGTCCTAAAACATCATACAAGCTTAGTAGAAATCTGAAATCACATCAAACAATGCTAAAATCACACCCCAATTCAAGCTTAACGAAAACTAACGAATTCCAACTTCTACATTCAATACCGAAACCTATCAATTCAATTTCGATTGACCTCAAATTTTTCACACAAGTCATAAATGACATAACAGAGCTATGAAAATTTTCAGAACTTGATTTCCACTCCGATATCAAAAAGTCAACTCCCCGGTCAAACTTCCAAACTTAAATTTCTATTTTAGCCATTTCAAGTCTAATTTAACTACGGACTTCCAAATAATTGTCCGGACATGCTCCTAAGTCCAAAATCACCAAACGGAGCTATTGAAATCATGAAAAATCTATTATGAGGTCGTTTACATATAAGTCGACATCTGGTCACTATTTTAACTTAAGCTTTAAACCTTGGAACTAAGTGTTCCAATTCATTCCAAAACTTCACCGGACCCGAACCAATTTCCCCGGTAAGTTACATAACAACTATAAAGCATAAATTGAGCAGTAAATGGGGGAACGAGGTTGTAATACTCAAAATGATTGGACGGGTCATTACACTTACATGGTTAGGGAGAAGGTTCTGCTCAAGGTTTCACCTATAAAGGGTGTTATGAGGTTCGGGAAGAAAGGCAAGTTGAGCCCTCGGTATATTGGGCCATTTGAGGTGCTTCAGAGGATTGGGGAGGTGGCTTACAAGCTGTCCTTACCACCTAGTTTGTCGAGTGTGCATCTAGTGCTTTATGTTTCTATGCTCTGAAAGTATGTCAGCGATCCGTCTCATGTTTTGGATTTCAACACGGTCCAGTTGGATGGTGATTTGACTTATTATATGGAACTGATGGCCATTTTAGATTGGTAAGTTCGAAAGTTGAGGTCAAAGGACACAGCTTCAGTGAAGGTGCAGTGGAGATGTCAGCCAGTTCAGGAAGCTACATGGTAGACCTAGTGGGAGATGCGAAGCAAATATCCATACCTATTTGAGACTCCAGGTATGTTTCTAGACCCGTTCGAGGACGAACGTTTGTTTAAGACGAGGAGGATGTTATAATCCGGCCAGTCGTTTCGAGAGTTATATCCTCGTTCTCCTATTTAATGCTCATTTTGTACTTTATAGCTATTATGTGACTTGCCAGGGTAGTCGGTTCAGGTCCGGAGAGAATTTAGAATAAAATGAGATACTTAGTCCCAAGGTTGAAAGCTTAAGTTGAAATGGTTGACCGGATGTTAATTTGTTAGTAAACGGCTCTGAAATAAAGTTTTGATGGGGTTTTTAGCTCTATTGGGTGATTTTGGACTTAGGAGCATATCCGGATTGTGAATTGGAGGTCCGTAGTAGAATTAGGCTTAAAATGGCGAAAGTTGGATTTTTGAAAAGTTTGATCGGGAGTGAGCTTTTTTAAATTGGGGTCGGATTCTGATTCCAAAAGTTGGAGTAGGTCTGTAATGTCATTTGTGACTTGTGTGTAAAATTTAAAGTCAAACAGACGTGATTTGATAGGTTTCGGCGTTGTTTGTAGAAGTTGGAATTCCTTAGTTTCAATAGGCTTGAATTGGGGTGTGATTGGTGTTTTTGATGTTGTTTGATGTGATTTGAGGGCTCGACTAAGTTCGTATCGTGTTTTAAGACTTGTTGGTATGTTTAGTTGAGGTCCCGGGGGCCTCGGATTGATTCTCGATGGTTAACGGATCAAAAGTTGAACTTGAGAGATTGCTGAAGCTGGACTCTGCTGGTGTAACCGCACCTGCGGAGCTTTGATCGCAGGTGCGAGCTCACAAGTGAGAGCTCACAGGTGCAGACTGGGTTACGCATGTGCGAGTTTGGAGAGGTGTGTGTAGGTGGCCATAAGTGCAAAGGATTTGCCGCACCTGCATGACCGCAAATTAAGCAGGGGAGCTGGGTTCCGCAGAAGAGGCTTGGAGGGTCGCAAAAGCGAGTCCGCAGGAGCGGAGTGAGAGGCTGCAAGAGCGGACGAAGCCGCATATGCGGGTGAGTAGTTGCTTTTGATACGCCGTAGAAGTAATTAAGTTTCCGCATAAGCGGAAGTGCTGGAGAGAACACTTAAATACAAGGGTTCGCGATTTTGCTTCATTTTAAATATTTTGAGCTCGGGTTTTGGCGATTCTTGAGAGGATTTTTGAAGGGATACTTGAGGTATGTTGATACGCTCGAATTACACCTATATAAATGGTGTAAGGCGGTCGGTGTCAAATATAATAACCCAACTACGTTGGGGTTGAATGCAACAGGGAATAGGTGTGAAAAGATTACTTAAATAGTGTGAAACTTGACTTAAGCCGTGGTTCTACTCCATTAGTTTAAAAAGAGTTTTGTAATTGTGAATTGTCAAGAACAACTATTTTGTTAAGAGAATTTGATTAATTTAATTAAGAAACTAAGGTTGTGTCCCCATCAATTGAATATAATGCTATCGGTGTTAATATGATATATTTCTAATAGAAGGTCCTTTGATATGCAAATAGTTCCTAAATGACTGCCCAATATTTTTCAATAACTAGGTAGTATTTCCTCTTTTTGATTTTACCCAAATATAAAAGAGTTACAATTAAGAGCAACTAATTTATGCCAAGTAGAATCCTCTTATCCCTAAGCGATATTATTAAACAAGGTTTAAAGCCTTGAGTTCTTGCTATTCAATTCTACCAAACCCTAAACCACTTTTTCAAGTAAATATAGAGTTAAATGGCACTAGTCAATGTTTGCAACCATCAACCACAAATGAAGCATAAAAAATGAATAGAAATCAACCAACCATTATATATATATTCAATGGTAAACACCCATTAACATTAAACCCACTTAAGGTCCACAACCTTAGTATTTAAAGTTAGCTACTCATACAAGAATATAAGAACAAAGTAATAAATAAAGTCATAAAGCTTACAAAGAGAGTAAAGTCTTGGATTCTCTCTCAAAAGCTTCCAAAATAATTGTAGCGACCCGACCGGTCGTTTTGAGCTTTAGCGCGCCGTTCAGCTATTTGAGGCCTTGAGTAACTTCACTTTAGGTATTATGACTTGTACGTGTGGTCGGAATCGAATTTCGGGAGGTTTGGAGTTGATTTGGGAATAAAATTCTAAATTCAGAAGCTTTAAGTTGGAAGAATTGACTAAGGTTTGGAGTTTTAGTAAACGACCTCAGAATCGGGATTT
Organism: Nicotiana tomentosiformis; assembly: GCF_000390325.3. Taxonomy (NCBI): domain Eukaryota; kingdom Viridiplantae; phylum Streptophyta; class Magnoliopsida; order Solanales; family Solanaceae; genus Nicotiana; species Nicotiana tomentosiformis. The sequence goes on along the minus strand of NC_090813.1, from coordinate 60,084,777 downwards.
GAAGGTTCCAATAGGTCCGTATGATGATTTCGGACTTGGGTGTATGTTCGGGTCGAGTATCGGTATCACACCCCAACCTCGGGGAGCGCGCCCGGTGCTCAACCGAATGAACCCGGTCGAGCAAGCATGTTAGATACTTTCTATCCAACTCACCCATGATCAAGAGAAGACATGATTTCATTAATTAGACAGTAGGAAGATCATATATATACAATACTAAGTCATCTCATTGGTTACATCATTTTTAAGTTTCAAGATACACACATTCTTATGATTCGAGTGGAACAAGAGACCAAAATACAACATAATCTGTTTGACTTTTCTAGCACCCATGTACAACCCATATAGTGTCTGCGGAGCCTCTAAAAGATACAAAGGAGTACAATGATAGTGCCGGCAATAAGGCCCCGGCTATACCTCAAACGTGATAGCAAAATGTACAAAAGATACATGACCCCGGAATGAGGTGAGGCTCACTAAGTCTGCTAGGAGGAAGGTGTACAGCTATCGCAGATCAACACTGCTTGTTATGGAACCACCTGCATCCATTTAAAAATGCAGCGCCCTCGGCAAATGGGACGTTAGTACTATCGAATAGTACTAGTATGTAAAACTAAACACCATCTCAATAGAATGAATAATAATACAAGGGGGAAACAGTTATGAGTTCAATAAGAGCTTCAAACAATACTAAAACATCAAATAAGGATCACATATCCATGTTATTAGGTTGGGTGATGTTTAGAGCCGATATACCATAATTCACAGTACCTCCATATTCTTACACGGAGTTCGATCTCAACCCGATCGACTAGGTCGTATCATTTGAGACATCAACCATAACCACGATTTCATTATAATTTCCAACACAGTTACCACCATGTGTGCGGTATGGCGTCCGATCACGGCCCGGTCGGCTAGACCGTCTCACCCGAGACATTACCTTTTCAATCAATCATCTCACTTAATACTTCTTTCATATTTTTTTAATTCATTGGCACGAGTGGCCTCAATTAGAAAGTCATTCTTGACACTTGGCCGTATTTCATAATTCCAGTTTCCCCTTTCCACATTCAAACATCATTATCATTATCAACAACAATAAGGTTTCCCATTCAAGACATTAAATTCACATATGAGAAATTTGGGAATCTTAGGCACATAGAGATTTTTCATACAATTTGGAATAACAACCTTTATTCGATCTTGACATGAAGTCTTAATATTTCTAACACATATTCCATATTTTGAACACATCCTCAAATGGCAAGATAACATGATGAAGCATTTAGAATAAATATTGAACATACATCCTTCAACACAAACACATTAGGAATAGACAATTCTATAATGATCAATTTGGGACTTACACCAATTACTTGAACACCGTGGGATTCGATTCAAAGAAGAAGGGGGTTTAGCCAACATACCTCAATTGAGCTTCCTTAAACTTTTAAAGCGTTCTATAATTCTTAGCAACTTTAATCTATTTTAGAAATATAACAAGTTGAACCAAAATTAGGAAGATGGTCATGATTCTAGCTCATTTGAGCATATTATCAAACACTATGTGTGCATCAATATTTTAAGGCCCTTTTGTGGAAGATTCCATCATTTCCCAACCCATTCTCTACCATTTTTAGCTCACCACCTTCCCACATACTTCAAGAATACATGCATGCATGCAAGACAACAACCCATACACCCAATAATTGTCTTTCTAATTATCCCATTCTTAGACAAAATTCAAAATTGAGGGTTAGGGTGTAGAATTTTACCTCTAGGATGAAGATCTAGTGAGTTTTTCTTGTTAATCTTCAATGATTGAGCAAGAATTGATGGATAATAGGCTGAAGGATACTCCCCCACTCTAAGAACTCTCTTTCACTCTAAAAATATCAGAAAAGTGTTCAAAATGGGCTATGGCATATGTTTTAACGAAGAAAGGTCGGGTTTAAAAACTCCAAAAATGAAGCCCCGGGACAGGATATGTGGTTCGCATATCGGCCGCACAAATTGGGTGCCAAAACTGGAAAGAAACTGACTGGGTCTGTGGTCACTATGCGGCCCGCAGACCTGTTCTGCGGTTGCATAATGCGCCGCAGAACCTCCCTTCGCAAAACTCCAAGGTTGATTGTGCGACAAGAGTGCGGCTCGCAAAATGGTTATGCGGTCGCATAATGGGCAGCAAAAATGACATCAAAACAACCCAGAAAAACTGCCTCACTCTGCGACCATTCTGCAGCCCGCAGAGTTATTATGCGGCCGCAGAATGGGCTGCAGAAACCCCTATTTCTGCCAGATATTTTCCTTCAACTCCCCAGCGTACTGTTCAATCCAAAAAGTCTGAACCACGGCGAGCTACTAATATAAACCTCTACGCCTACCCTGGCATCACGGAACCCCGGTTTTTAGGAAAATTTCACGGGGCCTTACATCTTCCCCTACTTAAGATCACTCATCCTCGAATGAGGGTCAAGATTCACTATTAGCATCTTATACAACTTAGTTTTCATACCACATACCCGCAGCCCCAAATTTGACTAACTCCCTAAATTTTCAAAAACTTTCGCCAGAGTTTCCCCTGTAACTGGGCATATCCACCTGTGAGAGAGCCATAGAAACACATCTTCAATATATATATATATATATATATATATATATATATATATATATATATATATATATATATATATATATATATATATAATCCAATGACGCAATATAACACAATAACAACACCTAATATGGCCTCATGAGCAATATATTACCAGAAACCAAACACCCTTAATATCAACTGTACAAAAAATACATAATTCGTAGAAGGTAACCCTTAGAATTTTCATAGAACACAACTTTATAAATACATGGCTATTCAAACAAATAAGGATACTTTTTTTCATTTCTTCCTCGGCTTCCCAAGTAGCCTTTTCAACCTGTTGGTTTCACCATAGCACTTTCACGAATGCAATTTCTTTATTTCTCAACTTCCGGACTTGCTGATCAATAATAGAAACTGGAATTTCTTCATATGACAGTTCCTCATTAACTTCAATGTCTCAACCGGCACAATAGCTGACGGATCTCCAACTACCTTCTTCAACATAGACACATGGAACATCGGGTGCACTAAGGACATATCAGGTGGTAGCTCAAGCTTGTACGCTACCTTACTGATCCTCTGAATGATTCTGTACGGTCTGACATACCTCAGACTCAATTTCCCTTTCTTTCTAAACTGTATTATACCTTCATGGGGGAAAATTTCAAGAATACCCAATCATCTTCTTTGAACTCTAAGTCTCTGCGACAAAGATTCGAATAGGATTTTTGACGACTCTGAGTAGTTTTCAACCACTCCTTAATGATCTTAATCTTTTTCATAGCCTAATACAGGAGGTCTGGCCCTATCAACTCCACTTTCCCAATTTCGAATCACCCAATGGGAGATCTACATATCCATCCATATAATGCCTTAAATGGTGCCATTTGAATACTAGCATGAAAGATGTTGTTATAAGCAAACTCTATGCGTGGCAAATGATCATCCCAGCTACCCTTGAAGTCAAGAACACAAGCACGCAACATATCCTCAAGCATCTGAATAGTCCGCTCTGACTGCCCATCGGTTTGTGGATGGAAGGATGTACTAAGATTCACCTGAGTACCCAAACCTTGCTGAAAATTCTTTCAAAAATTTGCCGTGAACTGAGCCCCTCGATCAAAAATGATAGAAACTAGAGTGCCATGCAGCCTGACTATGTAAGGCCCCGTAAAAGTTTTCCTAAAAACCTGGATTCTGTGATGCCGAAGTAGGCGTAGAGGTTAATAATAGTAGAGGTTCGGACTTTTTGGATTGAACAGTGTGCTGAGGAGTTGAAGGAAAATGTTGGGCAGAAGTAGGCATTTCTGCGGTCCGTTCAGCGACCGCGGAATGGCCGCAGAGTGGAGCAGTCTTTTGGGCCATTTTTAATGTCATTTTTGAGGCCCATTATGCGACCGCATAACCATTTCTTGGGCAGCACTCTTGTCGCTTATCCCGCCTTGGGATTTTTCGGAGAGAGGTTCTGCGGTGTGCTATGCAACCGCAGAACCATTCTGCAGTGCATTATGCGACCGCAGAACAGGTTTGCGGGCCGCATAGTGACCGTAAACCTGGTCAGTTATAAGTCCTCTATTTTGGACCTTTGAGCTATTATTTCATATTTTTAGTTGGGAACCTCGGAATTTAGCAATTTTGAAGAGGAATTTCATCACAAAACTTTGTTTAAGCATTCTTGACTCATTTGTGATTATATTTCATGGATTAATCTTCATTTTCGAAGTTAGATTATGGATTTTTCAAGAAGAAATCGGAAGAAATTTCTATAATTTCACAAAACGAATTTTTGAATTTTGAATATCGATTCGGAGTTGGATTTGAATGAAATTAGTATGGTTGAACTCGTAATTGAATGGGTTATCGGATTTTGTGAGTTTCGTCTGGTTCTGATACATGGGCCCCACTGCCAACTTTTCGAGTGAAGTTCAGAATTTTTATAAATTGTTAAATTTCAAGCATTGGAGTATACATTTTGATTGGTTTGTACATTGTTTGCATAGTTTTGGATCGAAAAGCATCGGTTTGAGGTGTTAGAGTGTTGTTGGAGCCAGCTATAGAATTTCAGAGCGAGGTAAGTCTCTTGTCTAACCTTGTAAGAGGGAATTTACTCCATAGGTGGTTTAAATTAATAATTGTTACTAATTGTGGAGGCTGCGCACGCACGAGGTGACGAGAGTCCGTGCGTAGCTACTAATTATGCTATGTCCGAGTAGTTTAGAACTCAAATCATGAATTATTTATAATAATTGCATCCTTTATTTAATTAAAGTAATGGAATTATATTGGAAATTCTTAGAGGAAATAATAAAAGACCGAAATTTCACATACTTGAATTTTGTGCAAATTACTTGACTGTTTATAGAAATTGTACATCCTTATATGTTAGCCTTATAATAACTTCTCATTCCGGAGGTTCATAAGAAAATGTTCTCCTTTCCTATGGAGCAGGCCGAATGCCTCTGTAGTATAGATGCATCTATGGATCATGTCGCACGTCCCTCGGCAGTGTACACGATACTCTGGATCGGGTCGTACGACATCGGCAGAAATCATGCTTAATAATAATAATTACATGATACCTTGACATCCTATTGCAGCTTGTGAAGATAAATGATTAATTGGAAATTATTGAATTTGAAAGCATTATTTATTTTCGCTAGTTAAGAAAATTATTGTTATTCACATAAATCATATCTATTTAAATATTTCTATTTTAATATTATTGACCCATAGTGAGTGTCAAAGTTAACCTCTCATCACTACTTCTTCGAGGGCCAAAGGTGGATTTCGAATGGTTGACGAAACTTAATTTGGATATTCTAGAATGTTTCGACATCGTTTTTTCAAGAATAAGTGGTATCTAATTAATAAAATGATCTCCAAATTCAGTTTTTATTGAAGCGTTATATCCATATTGAAATTTCGGAGCCATAGCAAAAAGAATCGTTGAATTTGGATATCGTATGAGAGAGTTATGCCCATTTCTATGTCGGAAAATATTTTCCGTCAGCGTCCAGGGTAGCGTGAGGCGCTATCCCTGGAGTTGGGACTTCTGAAGTTCTAGAAACGGCGCCACAGGCAGCGCCCCACGGACATAAAACCCCCATAACACGGGGAGTTTTGCCGTTTTTACTCATTTTTGAGTTTTGAGTCTTAGATTTGGGCGATTCCAAAAGGGGTTTTCACGAATTCGACTTGGGTAAGTGTTCTCTATCCACAAGTGATTGTATTTCATAAATCCATGTCAATATTCATCATTTATTTCGGATTTAGATGGAAGAAATTGAGATTTTTGTAAAAAATTTCAAAAACAAAATTTAGGATTTGACAGACAATCTGACGTCGGAATTCGATAATTTTTGTATGGTTGGACTCATATCGGAATGGGTGTTCGAATTTCATAATTTTTTTGAGATTCAAGACGTGGGTCCCACTGTCAATTTTTAAAATGAATTTTGGATCTTAATCCGAAAAATTAGTAAATTCATATGGAATTAATTCCTACGATTCGTGTTGAGTATATTGAATTTTTTGTGACTAGATTTGAAGCTTTCGGATATGAATTCGCGAGGCAAAAGTTTATTGGAATCTTGAAATTGGTTGTGAAGCGAGGTAAGTGTCATGGTTAACTTTGACTTGAGGGAATAGAACCCTTGAATTATTTGTTATATGAAATTCATGTGAACGACGTATAGGTGAGGTGACGAGTGCTTATACGTCGTCAAATTAATTATTTGCATAATTATTTAAAAATTATAAATTATTTTAAATCGTGAATTAATTATTATATTAGTTATTTCTCTCTTATTCCTTGCTCAATATTATGCCTTGAATCCATGCTATAATTGCTACATGCTTATTTGATTTATGTGACTTAATTGCTACTTGACATTTAGCATACTAAATAAATCATAATTATTGTATGCTTGTTGTCTTATAATTTTATATTAATTATTGCATTTATTGGAGTAATTTCTTTTATAAAAATTGGTAAATTATATTATTTGAGGAGCGGGTTGCACGTCGCGACAGAGATGAAAATGAATACATTGGAGGAGCGAGTTGCACACTGCAACAGAATTGTTTAAATGAATATATTGGAGGAGCGGGTTGCGCACCGCAACAGAATTGATTGAAATGAATATATTGGAGGAGCGGGTTGCACGCCGCAACAGAATTGATTAAAAAGATATATTGAGGATCGGGTTGTACGCCACAACAGAATTAAATAAAAATGAATATATTGTGAGACCGGGTTGCACGCCACAACGGAAATGAATATGAATATATTGTGGGATCGGGTTGCACGTCGCAACGGAAACTGATTGAAATAATAATTGGTTATGATTGTCGAGTTGGCTTCAACTGTTGAAATGAGTTACCTGTTTTATTTCTATTATTGTTATTATTATTATTATTGCGTACGGGTTAATGTAAGTGACCTGCCTTAGCCTCGTCACTACTTCTTCAAGATTAGGCACGACACTTACTGGGTATATGGGATCGGTTGTACTCATACTATACTCTACACTCCTTGTGCAGATACCGGAGTTGGTCCCAGTGGCGTACATTAGATTTGCTTGGATTCAGCTATTCGTAGGAGACTTGAGGTATAATTGTATGTTGTTCGTTGTTCTGAAATCCCTTTCCACTTTATCGTAGTTGTGTATTTCTTTCAGACAACTTCATTTTCATTCAAACCTTTATTTGTATTATTCTAGTAGCTTGTGCACTTGTGACACCAGTTCTAGGATGATATTTAGACATCGCTATTATTATGCATTATTCACTCTATTGCAGACTTTATTTCTGCATTTGTTTATTTGTTATTAATTAATTTAAAATTATTTTAAAATAACTAATATTATTCTAACGTTGGTTTGCCTAGCAAGTGAAATGTTAGGCGCCATCACGGTCATGAAGGTGGGAATTTCGGATCGTGACAACATTCCAGTATAACAATATTAAGTAATAAATAACGCAAAAACTATAAGCAAGGAACAAAAAAGAAAAAAAATCCATCTAAAAATGTAGAAGGATAAGACTTTTTTGAATTTGAGATGAAAAATAAAGTGGTAGTAAGAATTTTGTTAAAATGATATGATTTAATGTGCTCAAACAAAACAGATCACAACGTCACATTTTTAGTATTCTTTAATATTAATCGTACAACAAAATACAAGTACAAAATCAAGGGGTTGGTTAATACGGATATAGAAAAGGAACAAGTTATCCACTATGAGATTTGAAAAATGGTTTTATATCCTGATTCTTAATTAATATCTAATAATTATTTATAATTTCTATATATAAAGTTTAATTTTAAGGTTATTTGTATATAATTCAAATAACTCAAATCATAATTTGACGTTTTTTATGTCCGCGCATCGCGCGAGTATTAATACTAGTTATATTTAATGTTGATTTAAACTGATATTTGCCAAAACGCAGGAATGTTGTTCTTCAAGTCGGCTTGACTCAATTATAATTTTCAAATTTTTTTTCTTGAACACCCGTACCGTTAATAGTAACAAACTAATAATACAGGACTGCCCTAGGAATGACAAATAAAACTGGGACAACTTTCCTTTAAAGTTTCGACTTAGAAGTCCATCCTTCTTTCCATACCCCAGAGTCTGTTACCCAACGCTCACACGCGCTAGTTTAGGAGGCTATTTAGCGGTGCCTACATAGTCATGTGATTCAACGTGGTGCTTCTACTTTAAATTCTAGGTCACCTACCATCGTCTCTCTTTATTGCTAGCTATTGCAATTTTTATTTTTCTTTCTTTTTCAAGAATAAATATTTAGCTGTCTGATTTCTGAATTCATGGCTTCTCTTCCTCTTTTGTGCGGTTTGGAATGGGAACACCGAATGTCTTAAACGGTGATGGGGCCGGAGCTACCATAGGAGTGATCAATTGAATCGAAAAATTATACTCCCTCCATTTTTATTTATACGAGCTAGTTTAATTTATTAAATTTGTGGTCCTAAAAGTTTAATGGGTTAAAACCATGACATTTATGTGACTGTAAAAAGTTTTCATTAACGATAAAGTACGTAAAATAAAAAATTTAAAATTAAATTATTTTTAAATTTATAAATATATTATTTTCTTCGAAATGGATAACAAAAAAAAGTACATAAACTGACAGAAAGGGAGTATTGTATACAGTATATATATATATATATATATATATATATATATATATACACACACACACATAAATCAAATATTATTTCTTGTACATATATGTTAAATCTTAAATATTTTTGGCCAAATTTCTTGCTTGTCCATGAAATCTAAATCATTCTTTATTTTCTACTAATATAAAGGCAGAATACATCGATAGCCCCTTAAATTTGTCAATGCTTTTCACTTAGACACTTCATCTTAAGTCCGTTCCATTTAAACACTTTAATCACATCTCAAATGTGTCATTCAGACACAATGTGCTGACATGACATGGCAAGGAAAGTGTTTTTCACGTTTTTGAGGCGCGTGAAAATCATCCAACAGGCAAAGTTCACCTACTTCTTGCCAGAAAATGAATAGCTTCGCCAAAAAAATTTCCGATGAACTATTCTTTTTCATTTTTCAGATCTGTGGCCCCATTTCTTCACCTTCTTCCTCAAACTCCTTCAATATTTCCACCACACAAACGTCGACCAATTCAACCAAACTATCTATTGAAATTGTTGCCAACAAGTTTTGCCAAAACAAAATTAACAAATCTAGATTGGAAATTAACATCAAAATTTTTATTTGTAATTTTGAACAAAAGCAAAAGAACTGAGTTAGGATTATAGTGTGGAAATGTCATTCAACCTTTACAAAAGGTGATTTTGAGCAGCCGTTCAATAACTTTCCGATCTACGAGATTACCATTGATGGCAAGAACATTGACTTCTTTAGAATTCATAGGTGCACGTGGATTCAAATTCCTCCATCTTCTCTTCCCTCCACCTCCGTGAAAACGACATAAAAAAGTGTACTAACTTATGTCCGAAATCGATGATTCTCTCCGGGAATGACCATGATTAATTTCTTTCAAGTTTTTGCAACACAGAATAAAAGTCATAATAATTTCTTTATTGTTTCCAAAATAATGCCATCAGGACAAGTTCTAAAGAACTAATATAGCAAAAACGGGTGGGAAGAAGCAGCAGCGTGGAGAGAGGAGGGGAGGGTATGGATTTGTCAGCGGAGAAGAGGGGGAGAGGAAGAGAGAGGTTTTTCTGTTATTTTTGTTTCTTTTTTAATTACAATTGTCATTTTTTAAGAAAATTACACGTGTCAGTCATTGATTTATATCTTTGTATTTTGGCTGCCTATTAATTTTGTGTCTAAATGACATATTTAAGATGTGACTGGAGTGTTTAAATGAGATGGACTTATTGAATGTCGAAATAAATAGTATTTAACAAGTTTAAGGGGCTATCGATAGTATTATAAAAATGTTGCTTTAACCTATTGGTTTCGGTCAAACTTTATCACCATAGACAAGCCTTTTGATGTGATTCGGAGTATTGGAGGAGCATAATGGCTTCAAGCGCCACATCAAAACGGGGATCTTGTGAATGAGTAGTTCGTTGTTAAGCGCGTATATATAAATTCTCATTATAAGCAAAATAAATAAAATTACTAAAAAGGAGAAGATTATCCGCTATAACTATAGTTCCACTTTCACATTTTAACTTACGGTTACATAAGACAGTAATTTAAATAAATAAAAACAAGAAAGAAGAAACACATATTCGAAATTATTAATTCCCCAGAATACCCCTGAAACCTCCACCAATTCAATTCTTCACCTCCTCCTCCTCCTCGAAAGCAGACACAGGATAAGCCCTAGAAAGTCCAGCAGGGGTAGCAAAGGTAATTTTCTTAAACTCCGGGTCTTGAATTGAAATATCAGAAAGGGTAACCCAAATGAGAAGCTCCTTGCTTTTAACACCAGTGAGCTTCTTCATCCGACGATCCTCAACGATCGCCGTCACCTCAGTGTCGTACCAGACGAGCTTACCGATCTTCTTAAACTTGTGCTCTTTGGCCTTCTTCTGTTTCAGCCAAACGAACCCGGTTTCTTTGTTGCGGCCCACCTCTAAGATGTCATCTAGAGGGAGTAGACCATTTGGCATGTTGATTTCCTTTAGAAGTTCAAGCGATTTCTGCTTGCACATCACTGGATCGGTGTACACTTCCGCATTTTCCCTTTGGTTTTCGATAACTTGCCGAGTCGCCATGTTTTCACCAGAAAAATGAAAGAGAATTGAATTCTTAGCGCGTGACAGTGTAAGAGAGACTAATCGAGGGGGGCTTGAGAGGAATTGGGGATGGATGGTGTATATTTATAGCGAGGATATGATGTTAAGTTACTGAATTGCCCTTTGGACTATTTACTTATTTGTTTATTTTTTGGATCTTGTGACATGTACTATTTACGAAATTGAGTAATAAACTCTTAGAAAATTTATGAAATCAAGAAAGTCTTTAATTATAGTATGCACTTGGTTAACTACTTGCCTCGAAGAGTCTGTCCCCGTTCCCACCGATCAAACCTCTTTATAACAGTATCCTTATATAATAGTCATTTATTATAAAAATCATATTATTTTTAAAATCGATTTTTATATTATGTTATAAAATATTTTATCTATAACACATTTTAATATAACTATCAAAAAATATTGAACAAACGAGGTTATTATAGATAAATTTGATTTTACTTCATCTTCTTTTAAATTTAAGACATTAAAGGTAATGAAATTAACCTTTTCCGGTCTGTGTTGCCTTATATCTATAGATCGTGATGTGCTTTAAAATGGTCGTCTTATGTCCCCTTTCAATGAGAAATCCCATTATCCAATACGTAGCTCTTTTTGTTCCTATTTTAATCCTCCAGCAGGTGAATTTTCAATTTTCCACAAAATTATATTTCTTTATATCGACATTGATACATAAAAATTCGACACACTAGCCTAACTTTCTTTAGTTTAGCGTCCACGACTAGAAGTGCAACATCTTTTTTTGTTGTTGGTTTCGAAACTTGTGCAGTTTGTAGTATATTTTGATTACCTTGGAGTTTTTATATAATATGGAGTAGTTTTTTCTTTTAGCAATTTCATGTTTAATAAATCATAACTCAAAGTATTAGACTGTCCGAATCGAATGTGTCCCTAGACATAATGATATATTTAGTGTTCTTGACAACAACCGAAAGTGTTATAGTTAGGGGTGTATATAGGTCGGGTTAGTTCCAATTTTTTAATCACCAAACCAAATCAATTATATCGGGTTATTAAATTTAAAGACCAAACCAAACCAATCAAATTCGGATTTTTAAATCTCGATTTTTCTTGAGTTTTTCGAGTTTTTGGGTTGTTTCGGGTTTTTTTCTTCATAAAGTCTTTATAACACAAAACATAGAATTTGTGCTCCAAATATTTCTTTAATCCTAGTAAGACAGAACTATATAAGGTGTTTTTAATAAAATAACATAAATATGAGATGATTCATGGTATTGTACTAAAATATTCAACAATAAAGAGGAGAAAATCGCATAAAATAAATATTATTAATAAGCCATAATGAAAACAAACATAATTTAAAATTACTAATAAGTTGTTAAAATAAGTACGACTAATAAGTACTATTATTTACATGACTAAACACTAAAGAAAAATAAGTTATGCATTTTATATCTAAACCATGGAAAAACTAAAAAATAGATATCCAACACTATTTTCATTCATAGTACAATTGAATTGAATTTCTTTTATTATCATTAGTATTGATTTGATTTTAGTTTATGATTTATTTAAGTTACTAACATTTATGGACTATAAAACTTATTGGAGCATCCAAAAGTTATAAGTCCGACTTGAAATAATACGTTAAAAGATAAAATTATTAAAAAGCTTAAGTTTATAAACTACACTACAATAAATATTTTTATGTATTAAATATATTTAAAACTTCTATACATATAATGTCGGGTTGGTTTGGTTTCGGTTTGACTTTTTTTAGTTAAAACCAAACCAAACAAAATATCGTCGGGTTTTATTTTCCAACACCAAGCCAATCAAACCAAACCATAATCGAATTTTTCTGTCGGTTTAACTCGAATTATCGAATTGGTGTGGTTTGTCGGTTTCATTTGTACACCCCTAGTTATAGTGAAGGGCCATCTACACATATTTGCATTTAATGTTTGCGAAAAACTATTAAATTCAAGATATGTGTTTTTCTTATAAATTTTTATGACTTAATTATAATTAAATGACATGTATTTTCATTGTAATTTTTAATTTTATATTAAATTATTTTATTTGATGTAAATATTAAATATTGTAATAAGTATTTACCAATAATTGCATGCTTTACCCCACTCTCCCCTTCCAAAAAATAAAAGGAAAACTGAAAACCGTTGGATTTTTGAAGAGGGAGGAGTAGGAGGTTGGGAGCAGGCTGGTGGAGAAGATTGATATTTATGGAACTTGCCCAAATTTATTTATCAATATTCAATAGTGAGTTAATTATATTTTCGGTCTGCCAACCACTTACAAGTGAACATTTATTTAAGCATGTCACGTGGTCAACACGTGTTCCCCCAACATGATGCAATGAAGATGAAATTTGCTACTACGTACTATTATTGTACAAGTACATAGTTGTAATCTCGGTTGAGAATATGTCGCATATCATCGACTCATTCTGTCAAGCGCAACTGTGGAAGTAATTAAAAACAGTGGGTTGAAAAGTTAGAAAAGTAATTATGGTATAACTTTGAAACAACTGTGAAATAAGGCCAAATACATGAACAGCCCTTCTAACTCCATTTCTTATGTTTCATTTTAACACAACAAGCTGATCCGGTATAAAAAATAAGTATGTGTATAAACGCTTTTGAGGTGTAATAATTATCCAATTAAATGTAGCCACATGTTATTTAGTCCATGTCAAACGGATCTAACCCAAATATCCAAATATTCAGAACCCTAAATAAATAACTTTGAATGTGATTTAAATACATTGTAATGTTTTTGGCAGCTTTGTTACTTCTAAAAGTTGCAAATTTAAGTTGTTTATTTTGAAGACAATATATCTCTAATATCTGATTTCAATATAGCGACAAGTGACATTCTTAATTAGATGAGTTAAAGAATGCGAAAAAAGCACGGGAGGAACACCCTCGGGGTTACACTGAGAAAAGAGCCGGACCTGACAGCCGTAAAACGAGAAACATGAACGGAATGAATAAAGACTGTTAAGAAGGGAAGATGCACGAACCTGTCATAAATAAGGAAGGGAAATCGATACAGTTACATGAAATCCTTAGCCATAAATACTTCTGTTACAATTGTATATGGTAACGGATAATCAAGGCAATTAATGTCATTAGTGAGCCCGAATTAAGTAAGAAAACCGTTATAATTGTATGCTCCTACATAAGGACTGAAACCTCATTTGTAATATGATCCGATAATTATTGAAATTTATGCAATCATTCTTTACGTTATTCTCAAGGTTCTAAACCGTAATTTTGGGAGTGATTAACAATCTATTTTGTATTTTCTTTGTCAATTATTTACATTCCTTGTTCTTCAAATTATTGGAAAAGTAAAATAAATCTTGGTTATCAGTAACCCGATTTTTTCTTGATATTGACTTTGACCGAGAAATCTATTTTTGGGTTAACAATGATTTTTAATAAATAAAGAAGAGAAAAAAACTGACTGACTAAATAAAGAAATTAAAAAATGGCAAAACTTTGAAGCTTACCGGAGATGGAGATCGAAAGCAACCAAGAAATTATTTAAGAGTGTAGATGAATAACGGGGAAGGAGGTTGAGCATTTAAATAGGTGTCCAACGGAAATAAAATTACCATTATTACCATTAAAATAGAGCCTCACGTGCCTATCAGGCAAGGAAACTCACCCAATATGATTAGTTAACTTTTTTTGTTAAAATGAAACATAAAAAATGGGGTTGAAGTACCAAAATAAAACAAGGTTGAGATGAAGGCCAAAATAAAAATTGGTGCCAAATTAGAGTGGTTTTCTATGTATTTGGTCGTGAAGCAATATACCATATGAAATTTATGATATTATAGTGTGTGCTCAGTGCTCTGAAATTCTTAAGGTTATAAAAATAATTGTTAAATATATAATAATAAGTTCAACGTTATATTATTTTTAAATATAATAAAATAACAAGAAAACAGTGTAATATAAAATCGGAAAGGAAGAAGTATTAATATTGTAACATTTTAATCCTTTTTCTAACCCAACAACTACAGAAAGCCACAAAATTGTTGGACAGTTCACATGTTTGCTTCATGATATGGGTGCGAATGTAAATTTATTTTAGTTAAAAATATTAGCATTCTCAAGATTAATTCTTTTCATGGAAAAATGCTGTAGTTCCACTATCCAAATGTTTCTTCGCATCGAATTGACATTTTACTCCCACAATTCAATCTATATGAAAATTGTTATGCTTTGTGCATATATAACGTGATGAAAAACTTTTAGTAAATTACTCAAATTTCTTCATTTAGAGACAAACACGTTTTATATATCAACATTTCAGATGCTGAACCTTTAGAGAAATTCTGGAAAGAACAAAAATACATTTACTTTTGGTTTCGCATAAGTATTCTTTTATACCAAAAATATAAATTCGTTGCTTTATGGTATTGCTTCTCGAAGTAATAGTTATTCTCAAATCTAAAATTTTACTTTAGTGAAAGTATATTGCTGACAACTCTATTTTCTTTTTAAGAAAAAGCGGAGAGTGTATTCTGAAACACTTTTCCGTAGTAAAACGCATTATTTCTTTTTTACTTATTACTTGACTCATTCGAGTAAGTCGGCGAGCCAAGTATCTATTTCACACGTCTTCCTTCTTTTTTTCCTCCTTAATCAAATTGGAATATATAAAGAATTTGTTTTATCAGTTTCTAACTCCAAGAATTCAAAAGTATTCAAGAAGAAAGCTTCTCCCTATCATTGGAGTAGGTACGTTTTCCTTTTCGCCTAATCAGGCAAGAAACATGAAGCACCAATAAAACAACTTAGGAGAACGTTCTCAATTCAGTCGTTCTCTACCTATCACCAGTTTTTTTGTTTAAAAAAAAAGGGGAATGTTTGACAAAAAAATATTAATTTTGGCTCAACCAATTAGATTTATATAATAAAGAGTTAAACTTAGTTAAAAATAATATCCAAAAGATAAACCTACGTGTGTCAAAACCAAACAACTAGTATATTCTGCCCGGATGGTAGTAAATATGAGCAATGATGGTAATATTCAATGATTCAAAAAGATGGAATATGGCATTAAAAAGTAATAAATAACAATAAATGACATTTAGGTAAATAAAATGTGCGAGTCACCCAAAAAGAAATGAGATCAGTGATTATTTTTTTCTGACAATGATGAATGATTGATAAGCCTTTGAATACTTGGGTCGTTCTTGGATCCGGTGGAAATGCGAGACAAGAATCTTGGTAAAAAAGTTATTTTTGTATCTGTGCGATAAGATCAAATTCTCTCTTATAAAGTCAATGTGTTCTTTACAAATGAATATCCCATATCAGCTATCATTGTGTCTCTTTCTATTTATAGGAACATGTTCCTAGAAAACCTAATAGTACAAGTGCAGAAAATATCCACTAGAATATTCTCTTTAATGTCCTATCTCGAAACTAGCCGTTATAACTCTGTCAAGGGTGTTCGAGCTCGACCTCGACCTCGATCTTTGATGACTCCTCGATCTTAATCCTTGCAAACTCTTCGACCGCAACCTTCATTGTCCTGTGAATGTCTCGCTAATGCTATCATGACTTAAGCACTTTAGAGATAAATTTTGACCCATACAGTTAGTCCCTCCGCTTATTGAGGTCGACTTCGCGGGCGAGTTCGATGAGCCGATTATGTTGTTGGTGGTCGAGCTAATCAAGCGGACTATACGGGTCGTGGTTATTGCAGCGAGCAGGCGACGTGGCCCTGTGTGAGCAGCACATTTCAAATGCTTCGAATTTCCCGGGTGATTTGCTGGAGTCACCCTATCCAAGGGTTAGGATGACATCATGATATCATGCATCATTATGATGCATATTCCCGATGCATAGCTTCGTTTCGTGTGTGACCTTTTATTAGACATGTCGCTTCGATTCCAGTGCCAATCATGATGAACCATTTTTGGTTTCGGTGCCATGACTTCTATAAATAGGGACCCTTGGACTTGGTTTTGGAATTTAAATCTTCTAACGTTTTGAAGCACCAAACTTCTCTCTTGCCATTTTCTTCTCCGAATCTCCTTTCTCTATTTCATTGACCTATATTGTTCTTCATTCCATCTTATTACTTTCTCCTTCATTACGTTGAATCATGTCAAACGTATCATCTGATGCCGGTGAAGGGAGTCGTGTTACTCCCCTGGAAGTGGTACTTCCCTCCCATGAGGAGAGCGTTTCCGCCATT
Organism: Nicotiana tomentosiformis; assembly: GCF_000390325.3. NCBI lineage: Eukaryota > Viridiplantae > Streptophyta > Magnoliopsida > Solanales > Solanaceae > Nicotiana > Nicotiana tomentosiformis. The sequence continues at coordinate 60,067,681 of NC_090813.1, read as the reverse complement.
GTTAAGGATGAAGCCTTCTCGTCGGTGGAGGAAATAATCCCCCGTAATCCTGAATCCAGGTCCGACCTTACCAAAGTACCTGACGCCGCACCTGAAGTCTTTAAATCAATGATAATGCCGAAGGAATTAGCGAAACTCAAGGCCAAATTCGTCCTTCCAAACCATGTTGAGCTGATCCCGGCCGAAGGGGACGTGGTACAGGTCCATCGCCCCGGGTACTATGCTCTTTATACCTACCCCTTCCTCATCGGCTATTCATTCCCCCTATTTCCGTTGGTGGAAGAGTTTTGTCGTCACTACGGCGCCTGCCCTGCTCAGCTTGCACCGTACGTCTACAAGGTAATCAAAATGCTGACTAAGTCGCCGAGCTGACTCTGCAACACTTAATACATCTATTCGCCCATGGCTTCTATAGGGGAAATATGTTGAACCTTCACCACCAAGGAGGCAAATGTTTGGTAGTGAAGATGGATGACAAAGCCCATCGTTAGTTCTGTCTTAACTTCTTCTTTGTCAGGACCAAGGACGTTATGGCCAATGTCAACGGCTTTCCTGAAGCTTGGAACTACACTCGTGAGTGCCTTATTTCTTTCTGCGTTTGTTTGGTTCTGAATTCTGATTTCTCACTTTCATTTTTTTGCAGCCAATAGCCAGCCTCCTCCTTTGGTCACTTACATCTCTCACTGGGTCGAGCGATTCCTCCCCCATATCATAGGGATCCGTGATTGGCCGAGTTTTTTCAAGAGATTCAAACCTGCTCTTCCTTTGACATATAATTTCTTTTCTTTGATTGTGGCCGTTCCACTTCCCATTGTGTATGGATTCGTTTTGCTAACTTGATGTTTCCATTTTCTCATGCAGGGGGTCTTTTCGGAAGAGCCGGGCACCGGTACCCTCTTTCCGTAGAATGACTGCTGCATCTTCAGCTTCTACTCATGTTGCGACTACTACATCTTCCGTACCAGTCTCAACTTCAGCTGCCGCAGTCTGAGAGCCCGTCTCTATTCTATCTACAACTTTTACTCCTCAACTTCTTTCACTGGTTGATGAGGACAATGTCTCTCCTGATGGTGGTGGTCTAATGTATTGTAAGAGGAGAGTCGTGGATGCGGGGGGAAAGAGACCGACAACCGTCGACTTGGGAGATTGTGTCTTTGTTCTTCGGGAAACGGCCACAGTGCACATTGGAGAGAGCCCTGAGGCAAGTCCAGAGGCCCTACACTTGGAAGAGAAGAGCATGCGTCCTGTGGGGGACACGATCGAGGGCGAGGGTTTTAATAATAATGGCCTTGCACTTTTGTGGCAGGAAGAGGCCTCATCTTCTGGGGTCGCAGTGGACGTCCCTTCTCCGGCTGATGACAAAAGGAAGGCCGTCACTGAGGAGGATGTTGGATCTGACTCCGACAGGGATATGGATGAGTTGAGGATGATCGATGAGGGACTCACTCAACTCGAAGTGAGGTTGGAAGGGGGTTCTAGGACTATTGCCATCCCAATGGATCGTAATCTACTTATAAACATCGAGGAAATAGTCCCTGCCCTGGGTCCTCTTTGTTCTGAAATTGAGGGTACGACCCTCGAGGTGATAGACGACAACACCTTGTCGAATAACATTACTGGCATGGCTCTCCGAGTAAGTACAACTGTTGTCCGTTCTTTTCTTTATGTTTTGCTCTCTTTCCTAAGCTCTAATTTCTTTTCATCGTTTTGCAGACGATTATTCTAGAGATCGAGAGTACTCATCGGGAGCAGAGATGTAAATATATTTACGTGAAGTTGAAAGATAAGTATTTTAAATGTCTTGCAAAGTATAGGAAGCTCCGGTGTCGGCTCCGCGAGGGCGGTGATGTGCGCCAGCTGCGGGAAGACTTGAAGGAGAGAGACGAGGAGTTGATGCGAGTTGTGGAGAAATGCAGCGTCTCGGAAGGGACGCTGAGGGGAAAAGAGGAGGAGCTTGAGCTTAGCAAGGGCGTAGAAGCCCAGTGCAGTGATCTCAAAGCTCAAGTGGTCCTGCTGCAAGTCCAACTCGAAGAGTGTCAATTCAGGGTAGAGGCTCTTAGTGACGAGGTCGCTGAGAAGCTGGAGGAGCTAGAAAAGGCGGAGTCCCCTCAGTCGGAAGCTTAGAGGAGGGCAGAGTCCCTTGAAGTGGCGAACCGAACTCTTTGTTCTGAGTGAGAAAATGACTTATCGACGGCAAGGCTTAAAGTAGAGAGGCTTGATAAAAGGATTTGGGAGTTAGATAAAGAAACCTCTAATATTTATGATCAGGTCGCTGCTCTGGAGGCCGAGAAGGCCAAACTACTTGAACGGCCTTCTTCATCTGCGGCTTCTGGCTTCCCCAACATTCCTTGCGAGTTGTATGAAGAGTGGATTCATGCCGAGGCCCTATAGGATGTGATTCATCAGTTGTTTGTGGCTGGCTCCATTCCTGCTGCGGACTTTGAAGAAGCTCGCGTCAAGGCTCGGGAGGCTTAGATTGCTTGTGGCCTTGACTCGATGATGCCTCATCCCGGTGAAGAAGATGAGGACTGGTATGATTCCATATAGATCGCCTTGAGGATGAAGCCTGGTATGATTCCATATAACCTCCGAGCAAGGATGGAGAGAGGCGTTGAGGGTTAGGCCGATGAGGGTGTCGTGGGTCGTGATGGTAGTGGTTAGCTATAATATTTTTGCTTTTTCTAAAGGTTTTTGTGTATTTTTGCTGGCGTCTTCAAGAGCCTTTGCAAGAGACATTTGTCTATAAATATCAGAGTTGGTTTTTGCTTTTATTTGCACCTTTCTTATTTGTTGTGGTTTGTTTTTGTACTTTGCATGTTTTTCTCCTTCATGCTTTTGTTGTTGTCCTTGTATATATCAAAGTTTATTCAAACGTGGTCAAGGGCCGATAGGTGTTATTCGAACTTGTTCGAATTCTTACTTCTTTAAAGTGCGGCTGAGGGTCGGTAGGTGTTGTTTGCACTTGGTCGGACTTATCCTTTTGTTAATATCGACTGAGGACCGGTAGGTGTTGTTCTAACTTGATCGAGCATAACCTTATGTTAATCGCGGCCGAGGGCCGATAGGTGTTATTCGAGCCGGTTAGAACATGACATTATCTTTGTCGTTGTCGAGGGCCGATAGGTGTTATTCGAACTTGGTCGAGCATAACCTTATGTTAATCGTGGCCGAGGGTCGATAGGTGTTATTCGAGCGGAGTCGAACATTACCTTTTGTTAATCACGGCCGAGGGCCGATAGGTGTTGTTCGAGCGTGGTCGAACATAACTTTTTATAAGTTATGGATGAGGGCCGATAGGTGTTATTCGAGCGGGGTTGAACATAACCTTTTGTAAGTCGTGGCCGAGGGTCGATAGGTGTTATTCGGGCGGGGTCAAGCATAACCTTTTGTTAGTCGTGGTCGAGGGTCGATAAGCGTTTATGATGAACATAATTTTCTTATTACTTTGATGTTGTTCCTATGATTACATAATTTGAGAGAGTTACAAAGTTTTTGGGCATTGGATGGAATTCCGGTCCCAGTCCCAGTCTATCTAGTCCTTTCATCGCTTGACTTGGAGAGTATTGAGGACTCGGGCAATGAAAGAGAAAAACACAGTCCCTCCTTCGCATACTTCGACCTGAAGTGTTCTCATTGTCGCCTCGTTAAAAACCTCCTTGAAAAAATCCTAATGGGATAAAACTCAAGTAAGGGAAGAAGAGTGCGACTCTGGGACACTTCTTCCCTTACAAGTTGAAGTATTTGAGGTGGTTGATGTTTCAATTTTTCAGTAGTTGCTTTCCTTCCATTATCTCAAATTGGAATGCACCCTTGTTTGCTTTGGTTGTAATTTTGTACGGGCCGTCCCAGTTTGTCCCCAGCTTGCCTTCCCGTGGGTCTTTTTTTGCTTGACTTTTGGCTATGAGTACGTAGTCCCCTACTTGAAGCGGCCGGACTTTTGCTTTCTGGTTGTAATAACGTTCTGCTTGCTGCTTTTGGGCGACCATCCTTAAGTACGCCAAATCTCTTCATTCATCGATTTCATTGAGTTCCTACCTTCTACTCTCATCATTACTAGTACCGATTTTGTGGGAGTATCTTAGGATGGGCTCTCCGACTTTTACTGGTATAACTGCTTCGGTACCATAGACCAAAGAGTAGGGAGTCTCTCCTATGCTCGTCTTCAGGGTAGTTCTATATGCCCATAATACTTCTGGCATTATCTCTAGCCACAGCCCCTTGGCGTCTTCGAGCTTTTTCTTCATGATGTTAAATATGGACTTGTTGGAGGATTCTGCCTGCCCGTTACCCGCCGGGTGATATGGGGTCAAGAGTATTCTATTTATATGCCATTTCTCGAAGAATTTGGCGGTTTTCTTTCCCGTGAACTGGGGTTTGTTGTCGTAACTAATCTCCTTGGGTAGGCCGAATCGGTAGATGGTGTTTCTCCATATGAATGTGATTACCTCTTATTCTCGTATTTAGGGGAACGCACCTGCTTATACCCATTTATAGAAATAGTTAGTTAAAACTAAAAGGAATCGTACATTACCTCGCTTTGCTGGGAGGGGGGCCACATTGTCCATTCCCCATTTGATGAACGGCCACATAGAGGTGACTGAGTGGAGGTGTTCGCCTTCTTGGTGAATCATTGGGGTGTACTTCTAGCATTATTCGCAATTATTTACAAATTCTGAGGCGTCTTTTTTCATGGTGGGCCAATAGTATCATGCTCGTATGAGGCATCGGACGAGTGCTCGATTGCCGGAGTGAGCACCGTAATGGCCTTCATGGACTTCTTCGAGGACGCGCTGGGTCTGGTTTGGGCCTAATCATTTCACCAGAGGGCCGCCGTAAGTCCTCTTGTACAGGTCGCTATGGAGGAGATTGTATCTGGCTGCTTGAATTCTTAGATTCTTGGCTTCTTTTTTGTTGTTTGGCAGTGTGCCGTCCTGCAAATAGGCAATAATATGATTACGCCAATCCCAAGTTAAGCTTATAGATCTTACCTTGATTTGGTCTAGTGATGAGTTGAAGAGGTGGACTATACTTTTATCTTCAGTCATGATACTTTTGGTAGTTGCGACCAATTTGGCGAGGCCGTCTGCTTTAGCATTCTGCGCCCGCAGGATCTGGTCGATCTGGCATTCGTCGAGCTCGGGCAGCAGCTTACAAATCTCAGTATGATATTTTTGCAATCTTTGTTCTTTGATTTGGAAAGTCCCTGTAACTTGGTTGACCAAGAGTTAGAATCACAGCAGAGTTTCAACCGCTTCGCCCTTAACTTGAGTGCTAGTCTCAATCCTGCAATTACGACCTCATACTCGGCCTCGTTGTTAGTCATATCTGGACACCTTATGGAATGGAAGATTATTTCTCTTGTAGGGACCTCGAGCACGAGTCCCAATCCGAATCTGGAAGCGTTGGATGGGCCATCGGTATATAAGACCCAGAGATTTTGTTTTTGGAGAGAAACTTGTACGACTTCCTTCTCAACTTCGGGCATTATCTTTGCACTGAAGGCTGCGACAAAGTCGGCGAGCACTTGCGACTTTATTTCTGTTTGCGGGTGATATGTGATATCGTGCTCGCTTAGCTCGATGGCCCACTTGGCCAGTCTCCCTAATAGCTTGGGTTTATGTAAAATGACTCTCAGGGGGAAGGTGGTAACGACCAAGATAGGGTGGCACTGGAAATAGGGTCTAAGCTTTCGTGAAGCTATGAATTGTACCAATGCCAGTTTATCGGGGTGCGGGTACATCGCCTCAGTGTCGACGAGTGTTTTGCTAATGTAATAGATGGGAGATTTCATACCTTTGTTTTCTCAGATCAGGACAGGCGGTCAATGCTACTTCGGAGATGGCCAGGTAGACGGGGAGATGTTTCCCGGGTTTAGGCTTTGAAAGTAGCGGTGGTGGTGACAGATATGCCTTCAGTTCTCGCAAAGCTTGTACGCACTCGAGTGTCCATTTGAGGTCGTTGTCCTTTTTGAGTACATTGAAAAATTTGTGACATCTGTCGGACGATCGCGAGATAAACCTCGATAAAGCAGCGATTCGACCAGTCAACCTTTGGACTTGATTGTTGGAAGTCAGGAGCCCCGATATCCCTTCGATAGCTTTGATTTGGTCCGAGTTGACCTCGATCCCCCGTTGTGATACTAAGAAGCCCAACAATTTCCTAGAGGATATGCCAAACGCGCATTTCTGCGGATTTAGTTTCATTTCCTTCAAATGGTCGATATGGTCCTCTGCTCTTTTAGACTTGATCAACATGTTATCGATATATACTTCCATGGTCTTGCCGAGCTAATCTTTGAACATCTTCGTGACCAACCTTTGATATGTAGCCCCCGCGTTCTTCAGACCAAATGGCATGACCCTATAACAATACGTTCCTTGGTGGGTGATGAATGTGGTTTTCTCCTAGTCCTATTCTTCCATAAGTATCTGGTTATAGCCTGAGTACGCGTCCAAGAAATGCAATAACTTGTGCCCTGCCGTTGCGTCGATAAGTTGGCTGATATGTGGTAACGGAAACGAATCCTTCGGGCATGCTTTGTTCAAGTACATGAAATCCACGTACATTCGCAATTTTCCATTTTTGTTTTTGACCATCACTATGTTGGCAATCTATTTAGGGTACTTCGACTCCCTGATGGAGCCATTTTCTAATACTTTCTCCACCTCCTCGCGAATGGCATCGTTGATGGCGGGGTTGAATTTATGCCTGACCTACCTTACTGGGGGTAGAATGGTCAACGTTTAATTTGCGTGTGGCGATCTACCTGGAGATGGTCGGCATGTCTGCATGGATGAAGGCAAACAAATCTGCATTAGTTATCAAGAATTGACTAAATTTACCTGCTTCTCAGAATTTGCAGCCGATGTAAGCCTTTTTTCTACAGTTATTGGGATCTAATTGAACGGGGTTGAGGTCTTCTACGGTTGTGTCTGCATCCTCTACCATTTCGGGATTCATGATGATGTCCCTAGTCTCTTCTTATGTCGACCTCGACCCTGCTGATTGCTATGCCTCTTTTTCCTTGCATTAGTTATCAAGAGATGTACGTTGTTCTCCGCGTATGCTAAATATCCCCCAAGGTGTTGGGACTGTGATTACTAGGCATAGGCTGGCGGGGATGGCTCTAATGGGATGTATCCATGGTCGTCCTACTATGGCATTGTACGCGGTGGCCTGGTCCATGATGTGGAATGTCGTCTCCAGCGTCACACCGCTAGCCAATACGGGGAGTGTAATTTCTCCCGATGTCCGCTCAACTGCATTATTAAAATCAGTTAGCGTGATGCAGCGCGACACTATCTTGTCCTTGAGTATCATTTGCGTGAGGACTCGGGGATGGATAATGCACGTTCCACTTCCGTCTCCACCATGATGTGTTTGACATCAGTATCTAAAATGTGCAAAGTAATGAAAAGGGCATCATTATGAGGGAAAGTCAAACCGTCGGCATCTAACTCGTCGAAGATGATACTTTCTTCGAGTCCGTCGTACTGTTCGCGAGTGATAGATCACTTGAGCTTGTGAGTGATGGTGAATTTAACGTCGTTGATAGAAGTGTCGTCGATGCTGCTGATTATTATGTTGATAGTATGAGCTGGTGATGGCGGCTTCGGCGGACCTTGGTGTTCATGTCCTCTAGCGAAGTTGTTTCTCCTCTTGTCGTTTAACAACTCTTTGAGGTATCCCTGCCACAACATGTTCACAACTTCTTGCCTGAGGGCGATGCAATATTCTGTTTTGTGCCCATGTTCCTGGTGGAACTCGCAGAAGACGTTGGATGTTTTGGTGCTCGGATTGGACCTCATCTTTGGCGGTGACTTTACCTTCGTTCCGAGTTTCTCCTGAGCATAGACTATTTCTGTAGGTGATATGCAAAAATTATGAGCAGATAATAAGGGGGGCATACCTCTCTCATTCCAGTGAAACCCTATCCTCGTCCTAGATGGGCCTTCTTCGTAGTGAGGGGAAGGTGGGGTATGGCCCTTGACATATGGCTGGTTTCGTTCCCTGTTGGGTGGTGAGACCGGGTGATCCCTCCTGATGTTGTATATCCGTTCTTTTCTGGACTCGTCTTGTACTGAGATGAGCTGATGGGTTGGTTGTTAGGTTTGTCCTCATCTGCTTGGACTTCAGCACAATAAGTATTGTGGATCTCGTCCCAAGTGGTTGGGGGATATTTCATCAATCGGCTCAATAATTTTCTAGTTTCTCTAGAACTATCTCTACTCAACCCATTCTGAAAGGCTAGGACCGCCATCCCCTCGGACACGTTTGGCAGATTCATCCTTACCTTATTGAATCGGGCGAGGAAATCCCTCATTCCTTCTCCCATGGACTGCTTGATGGCGAATATGTCATTTACTATTGTTTTGGCCTTCTTGGCTCCGGCATGTGCCGTTACGAACTTATCAGTCATTTTCTCGAAAGTTTCTAAAAAGCGAGCTGGTAGCTGTGAATATCATGTTAATGACCCTCCCGTAAGGGTTTCGCCAAACTTCTTCAGCAAAATAAAGGACACTTGTTCCTTGTTGAGGTCATTGAATTTCACGGTAGTGACGTAATGAGTCATATGATCTTCGAGATTGGTCGTTCTGTCATATATCCTGAGGTATGGCGGCATTTTGAAGGTCTTTGGTATGGCATGCGAGGCTGTTTATTCATTGTACGGTTATTCTACGAATTTATGGCATCTATCTTTGGCAATAGCTTAGGAGCGCCTGATATCTTGTCGACTCGTTCTTGATGTTTTTTTCATTTAGTCCATGAGTGCTTTATTTTTATTCTCCATTTTCTCCATCCTCTTTAGAACAACGGCGAAGGCACTATCATCTGCACTGTTAGTAATATTGTGAGTTATACGTGGTGTTAGAGGGTCTAGTCAGTTGCTCTATTCGTGTGCTCGTTGTACTGTGTAGGCTCTTGCGGTCTTTGTAGTTGCACCTGGAGTGGGCTTGTTGAGCATGCTTACTAGCGTATCGGTCAACCATGCTTCAGGGAGTCTTTTTCATGGACGATGGCATTCCTACAACGGGGAAGAGGCGACCTTTCCCGCCTAAGGGAAGCAGTGGGCGTCATGTCCTCGCCTAGTTTTTCACAGCTCTCATAGATAGCATTCATGAGATTGCTACGAAAATCACCCGTTACTTTAGTCGTTTTTCCTTGGTTACCCACAATGTAGGTATTTGAACGTGCAAAGAAAGCTGCAGATCTAAGGGAGACTAAAAAATGAACTGAGGTTAGTGATTCACGTTAGCTATATATCTAAAGGGAACTAAAATATTAATTAAGAAATTCCCATATACGACGCCAAACTGCTTGACCCAAAATTATTGATTTTGGATCAACCAATTAGATTTATATAATGAAGAGTTAATCTTACTTAAATATAATATCCAAAAGATAAAGTTACTGTGTCAAGACCAGATAACTAGTATATTCTGCCTGGATGGTAGTAAATATGAGCAATGATGGTAATATTCAATGATCCAAAAAGATGGAATATGGCATTAAATAGTAATAAATAGCAATAAATGGTATTTAGGTAAATAAAATGTGTGAGTCACCCGAAAAGGGATTAGATCAGTGGTTATTCTTTCTGACAATGATGAATGATTGATAAGCCGTTGAATACTTGGGTCGTTCTTGGATCTAGTGGAACCCCACTATTGGGATTCTAATGGGTTGTTGTTGTTGTTGTTGTTATTGTTCTTGGATCTGGTGGAATTGAGAGACAAGAATCTTGGTAAAAAGGTTTTTTTAGTATCTGTGCAATAAGATCAGATTCTCTATTATAAAGTCAATGTGTTCTTTACAAATGAATATCGCATGTCCCCTATCATTGTGTCTGTTTTTATTTATAGGGAACATTTTCCTAGAAACCCTAATAGTACAAGCGTGGAGAATATCCACTAGAATATTCTCTTTAATGTCCTATCTTGAAACTAGCCGTTATAACAATGCCAAGGGTGTTCAACCTCGACCTCGATCTTTAATGACTCCTCGATCTTAATCCTTTCAGACTCTTCGACCGCAACCTTCATTGTTCCTTGAAGCACTTCAACACATGTCGACATGTGAATGTCTCACTAATGCTATCATGACTTCAATACTTTTTAGATAATTTTTGACCCATACAGTTAGTCCCTCCGTTTATTGAGGTCGACTTCACGGGCGAGTTCGATGAGCAGATTATGTAGTTGGTGGTCGAGCTAATCAAGCGTACTATACGAGTCGTGGTTGTTGCGGCGAGGGGGCGACGTGGCCCTCTGTGAGCTGCACATTTCAAATGCTTTGAATTTCCCGGGTGATTTGCTGGAGTTACCCTATCCAAGGGTTAGGATGACGTCATGATATCATGCGTCATTATGACACATATTCCAGATGTGTAGCTTCATTTCGTGTGTGACCTTTGATTAGACCTGTCACTTCGGTTCTGGTGCCAATCATGATGATCCGTTTTTGGTTTCGGTGCCTTGACTTCCATAAATAGGGACCCTTGGACTTGGTTTTGGAGTTTTAATATTCTATCGTTTTGAAGCACCAAACTTCTCTCTTGCCATCTTCTTCTTCTCTGAATCTCCTTTCTCTGTTTCATTGACCTATATTGTTCTTCATTCTCTCTCGTTAGTTACTCTCCTTCATTATGTTGAATCATGTCAAACGTATCTTCTGATGCCGGTGAATGGAATCATGTTGCTCCCCTAGAAGTGGTGCTTCCCTCCTATGGGCAGAGCGTTTCCACCATTGTTGAGGATGAAGCCTTCTCGTCGATGGAGAAAATAATCCCCCGTAATCCTGAATCCAGGTTCGACTTTACCAAAGTATCTGATGTCGCGCCTGGAGTATTTAAATCAACGATGAAGTTGAAGGAATTGGCGGAACTCAATGCCAAATTCGGCCTTCCAAACCATGTCAAGCTGATCCCGACTGAAGGGAATGTGGTACAAGTCCATCGCCCCGGGTACTGTGCTCTTTATACCTACCCCTTCCTCATCAGCTATTTATTCCTCCTCTTTCCTTTGGTGGAGGAATTGTGTCATCACTACAGCTTCTGCCCTGCTCAGCTTGCACCGTACGTCTACAAAGTGATTAAAATGCTGATTAAGTTCGCCGATGTCAACGGCTTTCCTGGAACTTGGAACTACACTCGTGAGTGCCTTGTTTCTTTTTGGGTTTGTTTGGTTCTGAATTCTGATTTCTCACTTTCCTTTTCTTGCTTCCAATAGCCAACCTCCTCCTTTGGTCGTTCACATCTCTAACTGGGTCGAGCGACTCTTCCCCCATATCGTAGGGATCCGCGATTGGCCGAGTTTTTTCAAGAGATTCAAACCTGCTCTTCCTTTGATAGGTAATTATTTTCTTTGATTGTGGCCGTTCCACTTCCCATTGTGGATGGATTCATTTTGCTAACTTGATGTTTCCTTTTTCTCAGGCAAGGGATCTTCTCGGAGGAGCCGGGCACCGGTAACCTCTTTCCGTAAGACGGTTGCTGCGTCTTCAGCTTCTACTCCTGTTTCGACTACTACGTCTTTCGTACCTATCTTAACCTCAGCTGCCACAGTATGAGATCTCGTCTCTGTTCCATCTACAGCTTTTTCTCCTCAACGTTTTTCACTGGTTTATGAGGACAACGTCTCTCCTGATGGCGGTAGTCTAATGTCTCGTAAGAGAAGAGCCGTGGATGCGGGGGGAAATAGACTAACAACCGTCGACTTGGGAGATTATGGCTTTGTTCTTCGGGAAACGGCCATAATGCACATTGGAGAGAGCCTCGAGGCAAGTCCCGAAGACCCACACTTAGAAGAGACGAGTATGTGTCCTGTGGGGGACACAGTCGAGGGCGAGGGTTTTAATAATGGTGGCCTTGCACTTTCGAGGTAGGAAGAGGCCTCGTCTTCTAGGGTCGCGGTGGATGTCCCTTCTGTGGCTGATGATAGAGGGAAGGCCGCCGCTCAGGAGGACGTTGTATCTAACTCCGATATGGATATAGACAAGTTGAGGATGATCGATTAGGGATTCACTCAACTCAAAGTGAGGTTGGACCCTCAGTCCTCTTTGTTTTGAAATTGAGGGTACGACCCTCAAGACGATAGACGACAACACCTTGTCGAATAACATTGCTGCCCTGGCTCTCCGAGTAAGTACAACTATTGTCTGTTCTTTTCTTTATGTTTTGCTTTCTTTTGTAAGCTCTAATTTCTTTTCTTTGTTTTGCAAACGGTTATTCTGGAGATCGAGAGTACTCATTGGGAGCAGAGACGTAAAGATATTTACGTGAAGTTGAAAGACAGGTATTTTAAATGTCTTGTAAAGTATCATAAGCTCCGGTGTGGCTCCGCGAGGGCGGTGATATGCGCCAGCTGAGGGAAGACTTGAACGAGAGAGACGAGGAGTTGATGCGGGTTGTGGAGAAATATAGCATCTTGGAAGAGACGCTGAGGGGCAAAGAGGAGGAGCTTGAGTTTAGCAGGGGCGTAGAAGCCCAATGCAGTGATCTCCAAGCCCAAGTGGTCTTGCTACAAGGCCAACTCGAAGAGTGTCAATTCAGGGTGGTGGCTCTTAGTGACGATGTCGCCGAGAACAGGAGTATCTAGAGAAGGCGGAGTCTGCTCGATTAGAAGCTTAGAGGAGGGCGGAGTCCCTTGAAGTGGCGAACCGAACTCGTCATTCTGAGTAAGAAAATGACTTGTCGACGGCAAGGTTTAAAGTAGAGTAGCTTGATGAAAGGATTGGGTAGTTGGATAAAGAAACCCCTGATCTTTATGACTGGGTCGCTACTCTGGAGGCTGATAAGGCCAAACTACTTGAACGACCTTCTTCATCTGCAGCTTCTGGCTTCCCTAACATTCCTTGTGAGTGTACGAAGAGTGGATTCATGCCGAGGCTCGAAAGGATGTGCTTCGTAAGTTGTTTGTGACTGGCTCCATTCCTACCGCGGACTTTGAGGATGCTCGTGTCAAGGCTCGGGAGGATCGGATTGCTTGTGGTCATGACCCGACTACGCCTCATCCCGGTAAAGAAGATGAGGATAGAAAGGATGCTATAGATAGCCTTGAGGACGAGGCCTGGTATGATTCTATATAACCTCCGAGAAAGGATGGAGAGGGGTGTTGTGGGTCAGGCCGATGAGGGTGTCGCTGGTCATGTTGGTAGTGGTCAACAGTAATTGTTTTGCTTTTTTTGAGGTTTTTATGTATTTTTGTTGGCGTCTTCAAGAGACTTTGTAAGAGACATTTGTCTATAAATATTAGAGTTTGGTTTTGCTTTTATTTGCACCTTTCTTATTTTTTGTGGTTTGTTTTTGTACTTTGCGTGTTTTGCTCCTTCATGCTTTTGTCGTTATCCTTGTATATATCAAAGTTTATTCAAACGTGGTCGAAGGCCGATACGTGTTATTCAAACTTGTTCGAATTCTTACTTCTTTAAATCGCGGCTAAGGACCGGTAGGTGTTGTTCGTACTTGGTCGAACTTATCCTTTTATTAATCTTGACTGAGGGCCGGTCGGTGTTGTCCTAACTTGGTCGAGCATAACCTTATGTTAATCGTGGCCGAGGGCCGATATGAGTTATTCGATCCGGTTCGAACATGACCTTATCTTTGTCGTGGCAGAGGGCCGATAGGTGTTGTTCGAACTTGGTCGAGAATAACCTTATGTAATTGTGGCCGAGGTCCGATAGGTGTTATTCGAGCGGGGTCGAGCATTACCTTTTGTTAATCGCGGTCGAGGGCCGATAGGTATTGTTCAAGCGTGGTCGAACATAACCTTTTGTATGTCATGGCCGAGGGCCAATAGGTGTTATTCGAGTGAGGTCGAACATAAACTTAGGTAAGTCGTGGACGAGGGTCGATAGGTATTATTCAAGCGGGATCAAACATAACCTTTTGTTAGTCATGGATGAGGGCCTATAAGCGCTTATGATGAATGTAATTTTCTTATTACTTTGATGTTGTTCCTTTGATTACATGATTTGAGAGAGTTACAAATTTTTTGGGTATTGGCTGGCGTTCCGGTCCCAGTCCCAGTCTATCTAGTCCCTTCATCGCTTGACTTGGAGAGTATTGAGGAGTCGGGCAATGAAAGAGAAAAAATAGCCCCTCCCTCGCATACTTCGACCTGAAGTGTTCTCATTGTCGCCTCATTAAAAATCTCCTTGAGAAAACCCTAATGGGACAAAACTCAAGTAAGGGTAAAAGAGTGCGACTTTCAGACCCTTCTTCCCTTACAAGTTAAAGTATTTGAGGTGGTTGATGTTCCAATTGTTCGGTAGTTGCTTTCTCGTCTTCGGGGTAGTTCTATACGCCCATAATACTTCTGGCGGTATCTCCAGCCACAGTCCCTTGGCGTCTTCCAGCTTTTTCTTCATAATGTTTAATATGGACTTGTTGGAGGATTCTGCCTGCCCGTTACCCGTCGGGTGATACGGGGTCGAGACTATTCTATTAATATGCCATTTCTTGAAGAATTCGGCGGTTTTCTTTCCAGTGAACTGGGGTTCGTTGTCGCAACCGATCTCCTTGGGTAAGCCGAATCGACAGATGGTGTTTCTCCATATGAAGGTGATTACCTTCTTCTACCCATTTAGAGAAATAGTCAGTTAAAACCAAAAGAAATCGTACATTACCTCGCCTTGCTAGAAGGGGGCCCACGATGTCCATTCCTCATTTGATGAGAAGACACAGAGATGTGACTGAGTGGAGGTGTTTGCCTGCTTGGTAAATCATTGAGGTCGTACTTCTGGCATTGTTCACATTTCTTTACAAATTCTGAGGCGTCCTTTTACACGATGGGCCAATAGTATCCCGCCCGTATGAGACATCTAACGATTGCTCGATTTCCAAAGTGAGCACTGCCATGGCCTTCATGGACTTCTTCGAGGACGCGTTGGGTCTGGTTTGGGCCTAAGAATTTCACCAGAGGGCCTCCATAAGTGCTCTTGTACAGGTCACTATGGAGGAGACTGTATCTGGCTGCTTGCATTCTTAGTTTCTTGGCTTCTTTGTTGTCGTTTGGGAGTGTGTCGTCCTGCAAATAGGCGATAATATGATTGCGCCAATCCCAAGTTAAGCTTACAAATCTTACCTCCATTTGGTCTAGTGATGAGTTGAGGATGTGGGCTACACTTTTATCTCCGGTTGTGATGCTTTTGGTAGCTGCGACCTATTTGGTGAGCCGTCTATTTCAGCATTCTATGCCCGCGGGATTTGGTCGATCTGCATTCGTCGAACTCGGGCAGTAGCTTACAGATCTCAATCTGATATTTTTGCAATCTTTGTTCTTTAATTTGGAAAGTCCTTGTAACTTGGTTGACCACGAGTTGGAAATCACAGCGGAGTTTCAACCGCTTTGCCCCGTACTTGAGTGCTAGCTTCAATCCTGCAATTACGGCCTCATACTTGGCCTCGTTGTTAGTCATATCTGGGCACCTTATGGAATGGCAAATTATTTCGCATGTAGGGACCTAGAGCACAAGTCCCAGTCCGTATCGAGAAGCGTTGGATGCACTGTCAGTATATAGGACCCAGAGGTCTTGTGTTTGGAGATAAACTTAGATGACTTCCTTCACAACTTCGGTCATTATCTTTACACTGAAGTCTGCGATGAAGTCAGCGAGCACTAGCGACTTTATTCCCATTTGCGACTGATATGTGATATCGTGCTCGCTTAGCTCGATGTCCCACTTGGCCAGTCTCCTTGATAGCTCGAGTTTTTGTAAAATGCCTATCAGGGGGAATGTGGTAACGACCGAGATAGGGTGGCACTGGAAATAGGGTCTAAGCTTTCGTGAAGCTATGAATAGTGCCAATGTCAGTTTCTCGAGGTGCGGATACATCATCTTGGCGTCGATGAGTGTTTTGCTAATGTAATAGATGGGATATTGCGTACCTTTATTTTCTTGTATTAGGACCACGCTTACTACTACTTCGGAGATGACCGGGTAGACGAGGAGATGTTCTCCGGGTTCGGGCTATGAAAGTAGGGGTGGTGATGACAGATATGCCTTCAGTTATCACAAACTTGTATGCACTCGGGTGTCCATTCGAGGATGTTGTCCTTTTTGAGCACACCGAAAATTTTATGACATATGTCGGACGATTGCGATATGAATCTCGATAAAGCGGCGATTCGACCAGTCAACCTTTGGACTTGATTTTTCGTAGTCAGGAGCTCTGGTATCCCTTCAATAGCTTTGATTTGGTCCGAGTTAACCTCGATCCCCCGTTGTGACACTAAGAAGCCCAACAACTTCCTAGAGGATACGCCAAATGCGTATTTCTCCGGATTTAGTTTCATTTCCTTCAAATGGTCGATATGGTCCTCTGCTCTTATGGACTTGATCAGTATGTCGTTGATATACTTCCATGGTCTTGCCAAGCTGATCTTTGAACATCTTCGTGACCAACTTTTGATATGTAGCCCCCGCGTTCTTCAGCCCAAATGGCATGACCCTATAACAATACGTTTCTTGGTGGGTGATGAACGTGGTTTTCTCCAGGTCCTATTCTTCCATAAGTATCTGGTTATAGCTTGAGTACGCGTCCAAGAAACTCAATAACTCGTGCCCTATCATTGCGTCAATAAGTTGGTCGATATGTGGTAACTAGAACGAATCCTTTGGGCTTGCTTTGTTCAAGTCCTTGAAATCCACGTATATTCACCATTTTCCATTTTTCTCTTTGACCATCACTATGTTGGCGATCCATTTAGGGTACTTTGACTCCTTGATAGAGCCATTTTCTAATAATTTCTCCACCTCTTTGCGAACGACATTATTGATAGCGGAGTTTAATTTATGCCTGACCTACCTTACTGGGGGGTAGAATGGGTCATCATTTAATTTGTGTGTGGCGATATCCATGGGGATGCCCAGTATGTCTGCATGGCTGAAGGCAAACAAATCTGCATTAACTATCAAGAACTGACTGAATTTACCTAGTTCTCGGAGTTTGCAACCGATGTGGGCCTTTTTCCTACAGTCATTGGGGTCTAATTTAATGGGGTCGAGGTCTTCTATGGTTGTATCCGCATCTTCTATCATTTCGGGATCCATGATGACGTCCGTAGTCTTTTTTTGTGTTGTCCTTAGCCCTACTGATTGTTATGCCTCTTTTTCCTTGTCTTCTTTCTATTGGGTTGTTGTGTTGTCCAAGTCAATACGGTAGCACTACCGGGATGTATGTTGTTCTCCACGTATTCTGAATATCCCCCAAGGTGTAAGGAATTTGAGTACTTAGTATAGGCTGGAGGGGATAGCTCTTATGGGATGTATCCATGGTCGTCCTACTATGGCGTTGTACGCGGTGGCCTGGTCCATGATGTGTAATGTCGTCTCCAGCGTCATGCCGCCAGCCAATACGGGGAGTGTAATTTCTCCCGATGTCCGCTCAACTGCATTATTAAAATCGATAAGCGTGATGTAGCGCGGCACTATCTTGTCCTTGAGTCTAATTTGGGTGAGGAATCGGGGATGGATAATATATGCTCCACTTCCATCGTCCACCATGATGTGTTTGACATCAGTATCTAAAGTGCGCAAAGTAATGACAAGGGCATCATTATGAGGGTAAGTCAAACCGTCAGCATCTGACTCGTCGAAGATGATACTTTCTTCAAGTTTGTCGTACCGTTCACGGGTGATAGATCGCTTGTGAGTGGTGGTGAATTTAATACCGTTGATAGAGGCGTCATCGCTGCCGCCGATGATCATGTTGATAGTACGAGCTGGTGATGGCGGCATCGCCGGACCTTGGTTTTCATGTCCTCTAGCGAAGTTTTTTCTCCCCTTGTCGCTTAACAGCTCTTTGAGGTGTCCCTTCCACAACATGTTCACAACTTCTTGCCTGAGGGTGATGTAATCTTCTATTTTGTGCCCACGTTCCTGGTGGAACTCGCAGAAGACGTCGGATTTTCTGGTGCTTGGATCGGACCTCATCTTTGGCGGCCACTTTACCTTCGTTCCGAGTTTCTCCAGAGCATAGACTATTTCTATAGGTGATACGCAAAAATTATGAGCAAACAATAAAGGGGGCATCCTCTCTCGTTCCAGTGAATCCATGTCCTCGACATGGATAGGCCTTCTTCGTAGCGTAGGGAAGGGGGGCGTGGCCCCTGACATATTGTTGGTTTCGTTCCCTGTTGGGTGGTGAGACCGGGTGATCCCTACTGATATTGTCTCTTCATTCTTTTCTGTACCCGGCTTATACTGAGATGAGACGATAGGTTGGTCGTTGGGGCCGTCCTCATCTTCTTGGACTTCAGCACAGTAAGCATTGTGGATCCTGTCCCAAGTGGTTGGGGGATATTTTATCAATCGACTCAACAATTTTCTTGTTGCTCTCGAACTATCTCTACTTAACCCGTTCTGAAAGGCCACGACCGCTATCCCCTCGGACACTTTCGGCAGATTCATCCTTACCCTGTTTAATTGGGTAAGGAAATCCCTCAGTCCTTCTCCCATGGACTGCTTGATGGCGAATATGTCATTTACCATTGTTTTGGCCTTCTTGGCTCCGGCATGTGTCGTTACGAACTTATCGGCCATTTCCTCGAAAGTTTCTATGAAGCGAGCTGGTAGGTGTGAGTACCATGTTAATGCCCCTCCCATAAAGGTTTCACCAAACTTCTTCAGCAATATAAAGGACACTTGTTCCTTGGTGAGGTCATTGCATTTCACGGCAGTGACGTAATGAATCACATGATCTTCGAGATCGGTCGTTCTGTCGTATATCCTGAGGTATGGAGGCGTTTTGAAGGTCTTTGGTATGGCATGCGAGGCTGCTTCTTTGCTGTACTGCTATTCTATGAACCTACGACGTCCCTCTTTGGCAAAAGCTTAGGAGCGCCTGGTATCTTGTCGAATCGTTCTTGATGTTCTTTCATTTGGTCCGTGAGTGCTTTATTTTCATTCTCCATTTCCTCCATCCTCTTTAGAACAATGTCGAGGGCACTATCACATGTACTGTTAGTAATATTGTGAGTTATACCTAGTGTTGGAGGGTCTAGTCAGTTGCTTTGTTCGTCTGCTCGTTGTAATGTGCATGCTCTTGCGGTCTCTGTAGTTGTGCCTGGAGTGGGCTTGTTGAGCACGCTTACTAGCGTATCGGTCAGCCATGCTTCGAGGAGTTTTTTCATGGCCGGTGGCGTCCCTTCTTCTGTGGACGTGGAGGCCCTTTTCCATTGGGTTTTGTCATACTACAATGGGGAGGAGGCGACCTCTCGCGCCTAAGGGAGGCAGTGGGCGTCATGTCCTCGCCTGGTGTTTCACAGCTCTCGTTGATAGCATTCATGAGGTTGCTAGGAAAATCACCTGTTACTTATAGTCATTTTTCCTTGGTTACCTGCCATGTAGGTATTTGTACGTGCAAAGAAAGCTGCTGATCTAAAGGAGACTAAAAAATTAACTATAGACCGGGGGAATCTTGGGGTTTGTAAGGTTAGTGACTCATGTTAGTTGTAGATCTAAAGGAAACTAAAAAATTTAACTATGAAATTCCCACAGACGGCGCCAAACTGTTTGACAAAACATTATTATTTTTAGCTCAACCAATTAGATTTATATAATGAAGAGTTAATCTTACTTAAATATAATATCCAAAAGATAAAGCTACGTGTGTCAAGACCAGACAACTAGTATATTCTCCCCGGATGGTAGTAAATATGAGCAATGATAGTAATATTCAATGATTCAAAAAAATAGAATATGACATTAAATAGTAATAAATAGCAATAAATAGTATTTAGGTAAATAAAATGTGTGAGTCATCCGAAAATGGATGAGATCAGTGGTTATTCTTTTTGACAATGATGAATGATTGATAAGCCTTTGAATACTTGGGTCATTCTTGGATCTGGGAAAATGCGAGACAAGAATCTTGAAAAATGGTTATTTTTGTGTCTGTGCGATAAGATCGGATTCTCTCTTATAAAGTCAATATGTTCTTTACAAATGAATATCCCATGGCCCCTATCATTGTGTCTCTTTCTATTTATAGGGAACATATTCCTAGAAACCCTAATAGTACAAACGCAGAGAATATCCATTAGAATATTTTCTTTAATGTCCTATCTTGAAACTAGCCGTTATAACCCTGTCAAGGGTATTTGACCTCGACCTCGTTCTTTGATGACTCCTCGATCTTAATCCTTGCAGACTCTTTGACCGCAGCCTTCATTGTTCCTTGAACCACTTCAAATACCATTTGTGTTATGGTATTTGACTGGACATAAAATTTAAAATAAAAAAAAATACTTTTGAAATATATGATCTAGAATAAACTAGACCATAAGTACATACACTTTGCCAATACATATATTAGAAAGTCAGAATACAACACTTCGCCAGGCTAAAAATGTAGCTGTCAGATCGATGATATGTTTATAATCAAAGAAGAAATATATATGCGGTATCAAACTGAAAAGAAAAAAGTGAAATAATAGAAACTCTGGAGGGCGAAGTAAGAATGCAAACAACATATGGGGTTAAAATAAAAAAGAAAGAAAGAACAGAAAAAAAGAAAGAAAGAAAAGAACTAGTGTCAAATTAAAGACAACCTCAAACTTTCACCCACAAGACCCTTTTTATTCTGTCTTGTTGTGTAATAGAACTGTTGCTGCCTACACGAAGAGCTATGCAGATATTTTGCTTTTCGATAGCTTCCTTTTCTTCCTTACTTCAATTCTAATTTCTAAGTGTTCCAAGTGAGTGTTGTTAGTTCATCGCAGGTACTTGCCAAAATCACATCTCTCTCCCTCTGGTTTTCTCCTCTTACGGTTTGGTTCTAGCATTTCATCTACCCTTTTTTTAAAGTTGAAAGATTTAGATTTTTACGGCGTAAATATGATTTTGGTTCTTTTCTGCGGAGAATTTGGTATTTGGGGTTCATTATAATTGAGTTCTACACTTTTCATTCGCTGATGATTTTTATTTTAATTTGCCCCTCATGATTGCTTTAAGTTCTTAAAGCAATAGATTTGGCCAATTTTGGACTGGAATGCCTTTGGAAATCTTTGAAGAGGATCAAGCTTCACTAATGACTTTTTATGCTCGATATTAGCAGTTATTTTAAAGTGTTTCAAAAGACTTTATCTTGGGAAGTGAAAGATGTCTGAATGTGAGTACTATAAGAATGCAGACATATATATTAATGATTTCAGCAACCAAAAAGACAAGAAAAATAGGAGTTTAACTATGCATGAGTTCTGGTTTAAATATTTTGTCTATCCAATCAAACATAAAATGAATCACATCCCTAAGATAGTTTGCTCATTTATGCACTGAGTTTGACAAATACATTATTATAGAAGATAATTCTGGGATACCATTTTTTGCCCTGTAAGCTTGATTTCCGTTGTCTCAAGCTACTTGAACTCTCCTTTTAACTGACTTGACTTTTTCATGTTAGATGCTCTTATTGCACTGTATGCTTTACTTCAGCATCTGCTGGTTTTTTCCTTGTGTTTATACACTATTCTCATAATGCAGCCCAGATGAGAATTAAAAGCTCATATTTGAATATGAGTGGGTTGATACTTCCGGCATCTAAGGACTTTTTGTTCTAATTGCTGGATGTAGATGACATTTTTTTGTTGCTGATGACATATTTTGAAACTTGTAGCTGATGCAGCCTTTGCTGCATGGCTGTCGAGCAAACCATCTCACAATTTTGTGTTCATATTTTAATAAGATTTCACCGTGCACGCATTTCCTTAATTCTTTTGTGCTTTTTCTCTAATTCGTTAATGCGTTAAATGTTCTTGATCTCATTAAGAAGGGAAGGTTCTCTTATTGCCATACTTCCTTGTTCTAGTCTGGATGTTCCTTGAATATGGTATTCTTATCGAAATGCATCTGTAACTGATGAGGAATCTGTCTCTTTTGTGTCCTTTATAGTTATTATAGCGTATCTTGTGCCTGTTGATCAAGAGTTTCACCTCATATCTTGCTTATCTTCCTTTAATAGTTTAGTTGCAGACGCTTTAGCAGCCCAGGGAAAACGATGGTTGTAGCTGTTGGTGCTCCTCCCTTTGTTTTTCTACCTTCATCACCGTTTGCTGCATCGAGGAACTTAAAGAAGCAACATAACACCATCTTCAATTTGAACATTGGTCTTCAAAGTAGTCATACCGAGCACAGGTGTATCACTATTAGCTGCATCAAATGCTCTGCCTCCTTCACCTCCGCCATTGTTTCAAAAGAGGAAGAACCATTACCGCTTGAGGTGAACGAGATTAAGACAGTATGCAAAACATGGGTATGGAGAGATTACAACATAAACTACTTGGTTTATCAAGCACGCAACGAAAACACTTCTCATCCTTCTCTACTCCTAGTTCATGGTTTTGGTGCCTCAGTCGCCCACTGGCGCCGGAACATTGCGACGCTCGCTCAAAACTACACAGTGTATGCTATTGACCTCCTTGGCTTTGGTGCTTCTGACAAACCAGTAGGATATGAATATAACATGGAATCTTGGGCTCAGTTAATATTGGATTTTGCGAATGAAATTATTCAAAGACCAACTGTATTGGTAGGGAACTCTGTTGGAAGCCTTGCTTGCGTAATAGCTGCTGCAGATCCTTCCCAAACATCCATTCAAGGGCTTGTTTTGTTGAACTGTGCTGGAGGCATGAATAACAAGGCAATTGTTGATGATTGGAGGATTAAGTTACTATTGCCCTTACTCTGGCTTGTTGATTTCTTATTGAACCAAAGATCAGTTGCTTCTGCAATCTTTAATCGGGTCAAACAAAGAGAAAATCTAAAGAATATCTTGTTGTCTGTTTATGGGAATAAGGAGTCTGTGGATGAAGATTTGGTGGAGATTATTAAGGGACCAGCAGATGATGAAGGCGCGCTCGATGCTTTTGTGTCCATTGTGACAGGTCCGCCGGGGCCAAATCCAGTGCAGTTGATCCCAAAAATTACACTCCCTATCCTTGTCTTATGGGGTGATCAAGATCCATTTACCCCAATTGATGGCCCTGTTGGTAAATACTTCTCATCCTTACCTTCTCAAAAACCAAATGTGAGTCTATTTCTTTTGGAAGGAGTCGGACATTGCCCTCACGATGACAGGCCTGATCTTGTCCATGAAAAGTTGCTTCCTTGGCTAAGCCAATTGGCAATGGTAGAAAACGTTGTAATATGATTATCCTAATCCCTCTGTTTGAATGAGATCAGAAGTGGATGTTATACTTAATTTTGTTTGATCTTCATGTACAGAGGATATTGATTTGTAAATCATGTTACAAAAGAATATGTGTTGTAGCAAATGTAAATACTGAAGTTTGTGGAATCTTGTTGTAGTTCACATTGGTAGCTGTCCATTATGTTTCTAAAAGGTTTTTCAATGTATAACCAATTCGGCATCCCATTTCGACATTGGTTATTATATATGAACTATGAAGCTATATATTCAGCACCACTTACCAATAGCCATGTGTGGAAGTTTGGACTCCGAAATCCTTTTACGAACTGTATATGTTATATGTTGTTTTTTTCCGTCATTTTTGAGCTGAAGGTCTATCATAAACATCCTCTCTACTTTTTCAGGATAGGGGTAAGTTCTGCGTACACACTACCCTCCCCATACTCCACTTTTGGGATTCCAATGGGGGGTTGTTGTTGTATGTTATCAGAAGGCTTTTAGCAAGCAACAACACAACTTTTTATTATCTTATTGCAATCATCATTAAATTCAACAATGCATTACCGCACACTTTCAAAGAGTTTTCGTTAATTACGTACCAAGGCAATTGAATAAATCACAAGAAATTAAACCACTACAAACATTTTTTCTCTAGTAATAGGGAATTTGCTATCAATTATGAGACTTTAGGTGATGAGTTTTCTTCTATTTGACTGTCTGATATATAGCTACTTGAGCTTTCACTTCTTAGAGACATGTTATCTTGAAAACTATTACCGCAAGTCACATCACTCCTTGTGCTTCTTAGTTGGTCAAGTACCGTTGCCACCTCTTTCATATATGGTCTTTCCCTTGAGTTAAACTTTAAGCATCTCTTGGCAAGCTTGGCTACAGCAATAATAATCTCCTCATTCACAAGTTCAACAATTTCAGGATCTACAATGTCAAGTATACGACCTTGTTTTAACGATGACTTGAAACGCATTACTAGACCTTGATCATAGTTATTTGTATCTAAAGAGACAGCTTTTTGGCTTGTTAAAAGCTCCGCCAAAACGACACCAAATGCATAGACATCACTTTTATCACTAAGCTGGCCTGATCGAAAGTATTCCGGGTCCAAATAACCAAATGTACCTCCAACTAGTGTCGTTAAGTGAGTCTTGTCGATGGGTACTAACCTTGAAATACCAAAATCAGATATTACAGCTCTAAAATTCTCGTCCAATAGTATGTTGCTTGATTTGATGTCTCTGTGGAAAATAGCACTAGAAGCACATGAGTGCAAGTAAGAAAGCGCCCCTGCAGCTTCTGCAGCAACTCGCAACCGATGCTCCCAAGATAGTCCTATTGCTGTTGATGTGGTTGAACAACTTGGACTAAAATTTCTATGAATATGAGATGCCAATGTGCCATTTGAGATATATTCATAAACTAAGAGAGGAACTTGAGTCTCTAAACAGCAGCCTAGAATTTTGACTATGTGTCTGTGACTTAATTGGGAGAGGATGAAAATTTCATTAATGAACTGATCAACCTGAGTTTCATCCACTATGTTGGATTTCTTCACAGCCACAATACTTCCATCTGCTAACATTCCTTTATAGACAGTTCCAAGCCCTCCCCTACCTAGAATTCGACGTTCGTTAAAGTTGTCTGTTGCTTTTTCCAACTCCTCTTTTAGGAAAAGTTTCAACCCTGGCAAAGTATTACCATTACTACTTTGTCCACTTAAAGAGATCCGTTGTTCCAATAACAATCCGCCATTCCTCTTGAAAAACCTTTGTTTAGTTTTCCTCTCTTTTCTTTTTTGAAGTCGTCGATATAGCCCAAGACAAACAGCCAGTAGGATTATAGAACTACTAGCTGCTACAATACCTGTTTGTTTGCAGAACAAATTTTTTTTAATGAAAAGAACATGATTCATTCTGGAAATACTAGAATATGGTAGGAAACAGAATGAGGAATTACAACAATGAAAAAAAATGTGAACACTGAACTGTTTATATAGGAAATTTGAGGTGTAAGCTGAGTACCTATGTAGAGCTGTTTCCTGAGCATGCGTTTCTCGCTATTTGTCTCACAAAAGAAGCTTCCAGATGTATTAATGCACTGAGTATTATTTGGACAACGTTTTCCAATTGGACTTGCACACTCATTGATATCTGTAGAACAACAAAACAAAGAAAGCACTTGAGAAAAAATAACAAATACACGTTGGGTTTATTTCGCCATCTTTTTCTTCTCAGATAAATGAAACAAGGGATTTAGTTATTTTCAAACCTTTGCATCCATTTGGGAGGTAAGGATTGCCTTGATAACCAGGAGAACAACCGCATCTGTATCCGCCGGCTTCTCTGGCAAATTCATTGATACACTGACTATGCTTTCCA
This sequence comes from Nicotiana tomentosiformis, assembly GCF_000390325.3. Classification (NCBI taxonomy): domain Eukaryota; kingdom Viridiplantae; phylum Streptophyta; class Magnoliopsida; order Solanales; family Solanaceae; genus Nicotiana; species Nicotiana tomentosiformis. Next base: position 60,042,139 of record NC_090813.1, on the reverse strand, counting down.
CATGCATATTTTGGGCTTTTTATAGCATGGACACAACTGACATTCCCAATTACCCAATCCAGCGTCCATTCAGCTGCAAAATAGTAATCTTCTTTGCAGTTGGAGGTTGAATACTTACCTAGCAATTCAGTGAAGTTAGTAAAACCTTTGTCCACAAATAAGATATAGCTGCAATTGCTAGATGCCCATGATGTTTGCTGTGTATTCATTGTTTGTATTGTGGCTGTGAAACTTTTTGGTGCTTTTGAGAAAGCAGTTTCACAACAGCCATTTCTTCCCGTGCAATGCGTCGACGATGATGAAGTAGCTGCTGTTCTGTAACTACCATTAGTACCATCATCTCTAATGCTGCAGAAAGACGCACATCCACTTACAATGTCTCTAGTATCTTCATCTTTGGCATAAGCAAACATATCACATCCAATTCCTACCAACTTATTCTTAGTTGGTGAAATACTATAATACGGATCGTCATTAGATCCATATCCACTTTTGTCCCCATATACATTTTGACCAGAGGATCTGTTGTAAGGAACAGGTACGGAATTCACTAGAGTCTTGATATAGTTCATTGAAATATGGGATACAGATTCATTAAGCCAAGGCAGGTAAGCAATCTTGTTGTCGTTGCACATAATTTCAAATGGCTTGTCAAAGTAACACTTTCTCCCTATTCCAAATGGATAAGGAATGGTCAAGTTGCCACATCTTTCTACGCAGTGAGGCTTCGCTAACACTGATGTTAAAGCAGATGAAACTTGATTTTCTTGAAAAAACAGCACAAAAAGATAGAATGGCCAAATTGGAATGTACTGCATCTGCTTCTTTACCAATTGCATATTAATTCCCACGTCTTTGTTTGTACAAATATTGCCTTTTGGTCGAAACATCTCTTAGAATGGTACAAATTAAGCTAAGCACCAGCTTCTATTGATTCCTGGTTTATAGACCTGAGGTTATTACTTATTGAGCAATTACTAATACCAGTATATAGTTTTTTTTGGGTTAGGAAGTAAAGCTACTAAAAGCTTCAGCACAAAGCAGCAGCCCACATCCACAAACTAAAAGAGAAAAAGGAGAATAAAAAAGGAGATATATACGAGACTTTACGGGCTAGAAACCATGATGTTTCAGCCACCATTAATTTTGCTTTGCTGTTGTTTATTCTATAGGAAAGCCGAATATATAGAGAATGACTAAATCCCAACTATTATATCTAAAGGTAGCTAATAATGAGACAATAATAAAAAAAAACACCAGAAATTTACGAGGTTCGAAAAAATTTGATTCTTGCCTAGCTCTCGTACACAATCAACTCAAACTTTATTTCACTCCAAAAATACAAGTGAAATACTACAAGAGAAAGAAGATTTAAATGTCTTAGCAGATAAAAAAGCAAGTGAGAGATGTTTTACAAATGAACAAAACTCTTGTTATTTATAGAAGGGAAATGACCTTAATAATGTCATGCATGGCATTACATTAAGTGTGATCATGCAATGTAAATGCATGAAAAATGCATCTACCAATTTCTTCCTAAAAGGAGATTTCAAATGTTTACACTAGTTCACGTTAATCTTCTCAAATTCAACAAATTTTCATCTTGGCAAGATTTTACTTTTTCAATTTTCTCTCACTGATAAATTTTGCTTGTGTCTTCAACTTCAATCTTCAAAGTTCAATAATGTTGATCAAGTTCAAACAATGTCGAAACTTGATCGCAGTCACTACTTTTATTATCATATCAGCACGGTTGTCTGTAGTCCGAATTTTCTGTACCGTAACTCCACCTTCTTCTATAATATCTCGTACAAAGTGATATCGAACTTCCAACTAACTGGTGCATTTGCAAAAGTGAAAACATAACCAGTACTTGATCTACGCTTGTCCAAATCACCCGCATAATCCGAGTCACAATATCCAATCAGATGCTGACTATCTTCCTGCTCAAAAATCAATCCAACATCTACAGTATTATGAATATACCGTATAATCCATTTCACAGCTTGCCAATGCTCCTTTCCTAGATATGCATATACATGCTTACAACTCTAATAGCATTTGAAATATCAGGTCTTGTGCAAACCATTGCATACATCAAGCTACCAACGGCATTCGCATATGGCACTCTTGACATATACTCTCGTTCAGCTTCATTTTTTGGCGACATAGCAGCACTAAGCTTAAAGTGAAGAGCAAGAGGAGTGCTAACCGACTTCGTGTTCTCATTCATGCCAAATCGATCTATTACTCCCTTCAAGTATTCTTTCTGAGATAGATAGAGTTTCTTTGAATGTCTATCTCTTTTTATCTCTATGCCAAGAATTTTCTTCGCCTCACCCAAATCCTTCATCTCAAACTCCTTTCTTAGTTGAATCTTCAACTTCTCATTTCCTCTTGACTTTTGGAAGCTATCAACATATCATCAACATATAGGAGAAGATTTATGAAGAATCCGTCTTCAAGCTTGTGCAAATACACACAATGATTGTATTTGCTTCTTTTGTACTTCTGCCGCAACATAAACTTGTCAAATCGTTTTTACCATTGTCTAGAAGATTATTTCAATCCGTACAACAATTTTTAAGTTTGCACACCATATTTTCCTTTTCAGCAACTTTGAATCTTTCTAGCTGAGTCATATTAATTTCTTCTTCTAAGTCTCCATGTAAAAATGCAGTTTTTACATCTAACTGAAGTAGTTCCAAATTCAATTGTGCTACCAAATCCAACAAAACTCTAATGGAGAAGTGTTTTACGACTGGAGAAAACACATCATTGTAATCAATTACCTCCTTTTTAGCGTACCCTTTGGCCACTAATCTTGCTCTGTAACAAACATCTTCTTGGTTAGGAAATCCTTCTTTCTTTGCAAAAATATCCATTTGCACCTAATTGCTTTCTTGCCCTTCGGGAGATTGACCAATTTTCATGTGCAATTCTGATGAAGGGACTGTATTTCTTCATTCATGGCAATCCTTTACTTATCTTCTTTGGAACTTTGGACTGCGTCTTTATAAGTGGTAGGAACACCATCATCTATAATTGAGGTTGCACAAGCCACCGTCTCTATGAGACGAACATGTTCTTTATTGTTCTTTTTGGCTTGCTAGTTGCTATTGATTCAAGTTGTGGTTGGGGTTCCTGATTGGAATCTCCCCTTCCACTGACTCTTCTTCGAGGGAAAAATCTTCTATTGTTTCTTCGTTGTCTCCCTGTTTTGGGAGAATTAATTTTCCCTCAAATTCTACCTGCTTTGAAGCACCATCGGTTTGTTTGACACCTTCAACTATCACTTTATCTGTTATGGAAGATCTATCAAAGGTAACAACTCTGCTGAATATAATTTTTCTTGTCTTGGACACCATAATCGGTATCTTTTGACTCCAAAAGTAATCCCCATAAATATAGCTTTCTTTGCTCTCGGATCCAATTTTGACTCTTTCACATGATAGAATGCAATTGAGCCAATACATGCAAAAAATTAAAATCTTTAGTAGGTTTTCCATACCATTTTTTAAATAGTGTCTTGTCTCAAATAGCGGGAGATGGTGGACAATTAATGAGGTGTCATGCATATGTTATTGCCTCAGCCCAAAACTCTTTGCCCAAGCCAGCATTGGACAACATACACCGAACCTTCTCCAGCAAAGTCCGGTTCATGCATTCTGCCACTCCATTCTGCTGTGGTTTATTTATGAGGTTGAAATGTTTCAAAATGCCATCATCTTCACAAATTTTATTTTAAAGATCATTTTTGTATTCTCCATCGTTATATGTGCGGAGACACTTTATCTTTCTGCTTGTTTGAGTCTCCATCATCGCCTTCCATTTGAGAAAAATTTCCAGTACCTCATCTTTGGTTTTCATAGTATACACCAACACTCTCCGGAAAAATTTATCAATAAATGTTACAAAATAGTGTTTCCCACCTAAAGAAGGTTTTTTGGAAGCACCCCAAACATCAGAGTGAACATAATCCAAAATACCTTTAGTATTATGGATAGTTGTTCCAAATTTAACCCTTCTCTGTTTCCCCTTGACACAATGCTCACAAAACTCCAAATTGCATGTCTTTACTTCTTTTAACAATCCTTGATCTGATAAATATTTCAAGGATTTTTATCCAGCATGTCCCAAGCGCATGTGCCATAGCTTGGTTGCTTCTGCCTCCTTGTCATCACTAGATGTCACTGTTGCTGTCCAAATAACTGTACTAACGTGATAGTGGTACATGTTATCATTTCTTCGAATTTCCTTCATTACCACTAGTGCACCAGAGCATATTCTCATTACCCCATTTTCTGTAATGACTTAGAGCCCCTTTGACTCTAGGGCTCCTACAGAAATTAGATTATTTTTCAATTCCGGTACGTATCGAACATCTGTTAATGTTCTCATCAATTCATCATGGTTCGTTAATTGGATTGAACCAATACCGTATGCGGTAAGAGGATTGTTATTTACGGTGTGAATAACTCCATATTCTCCTTCTTGAAAATCAACGAACCAGTCCTTGTTGGGAGATATATGATAGCTACAAGCTGAATCTATCAGACATATGTCAGATGGTTTGAATGGCTCAGCTGTAACTAGTAAGAAATTAGAGTCGTCACAATCAGCTACATTTGAATCCATGACATCCTTCCCATTGTTAGGTTTGACCTTATTTTTCAACTTTGGACAGTCTTTCTTTGTAACGACTCGACTTGTCGTTTTAAGAATTAGCATCCCGTTCAGTGGCTTAAGACCTCGAACAGCTTCGTAATGTGTATTATGATTTGCGCGCGCTGTCGAGTTTGTTTTTCGGATGATTCGAGATTTAATTGAAAGAACAATATATTCTTATTTTGGAAACTTAAATAAAAAGAGTTGACCGGAGTTTGACTTTTGTGCAAACGACCCCGGAATAGAACTTCGATGGTTCCAATAACTTTGTATGGTGATTTCGGACTTAGGCGTATGCTCACATCCAAAAAAAACTAAAAGAGAAAAAGGAGAATAAAAGGAGATAGACAAGACTTTACAAGCTAGAAACCATGATGTTAAGCCACCACATTTAGACTAATTGGTATGTAGGATTTGGATTATAAAATAAAATGATTTGATTTCGTTCTTTTTAGTTATCTAGTTTTGCTTTTGTTGTTGTTTGTCCAGGTTTAATATTGGAAAGTAATTAAGGGCATGTTCTCTGTCTAATCATTCTCATTTCCAATATTAAAAGCTAGACCTGTTAATTAAATCGTGGTGTCTACTTTATGTATTCAATTCTTATATCATGGCATTTCTCTTTCCATGAGCATCTTTCATTTATTTTTCTTTGTGGGTGGGTACCTGTCTTGTTGCTGTTCCTGCTTTGAGCTCAAAAGTGGCTAAGTAGTATTTTATCTCCAGAAGCAACGCTGCTTTAGTTCTAAGGTAACAAAATCGTGTTTTTAGCCTTTTTCCTCTTCTTTTGAGTATGAGTTGATCCAACTTCCTACGAGGCTTAGTTTTCCCCGACAGATAGAAAATCAACATAAGCGCACACAAAATTAGACTTGTTGATATACACATTTATCAAGAACAAACAGCTGACATAAGCCAAAATTAAAGGAGCATTGTTAGTGAATGATCTAAACAGACAATTAATCAAAACTCAATCATGGACTAACGCACTCCATCATTGGATAATCAGGAGATGCATTTTCAGTTAGAACACCACCTTTATCAAAAGATACAGCACTAGAATTGATAATGAACCTCGGGTTCAAATGCAGCGAAATATGTAATTCCAGTTCTTTCTAACAGAAAAATACCTTCGGTGGTGTGTCCTCTATATACACATAAATGAACACAGCGAAAAAGAATAGGAAAGAAAAGAACTCAACACCACTGGTTAACATTCTGCTGAAAACAACCACTACTAAAATGCAGACAAATCGTTCTCATTGAGCAACAAAACTGCTCTTAACCAAAGATAGATAGGAGTATAAACTTGAAGTCATTAAACAGAGGCGGATCCATTAACTTTAACTAAAGTTGATACTTGTCATAGTGTTTTACAACTAATCAATTTTGCTTATTGTTTACCCGAAAAATCAGATAACGTTAAATTTGTGAATGGTTCTAAGGATATGTGATACAATTTGATACAAATCGTATATACAAATAGGAATATGTATGTTCTTTCTTGGCTATGAGAATGAGAATAATGAGCAAAAAAATGAATAAGGTAAATATAACAAGCATGAGGAGATATCTTTCAATATGAGAAGTGATCTTTTGTTACAATGCATTCTGCTTCCCGTCTGCTTACAAGGATTCCCCTCTTTATAATAGAGGGATCCTACTTCATTTATAATAAAATAAAGCATATAATGGAGGACCTATGATGATTTGTCTCTTCCTCAATTCCCGCCAAGATTCTCTCTCTTAGTGCGGTTGTAACGGCTCCTGTTTGTGAGCTCGACACTAGCTCTAACTCGTTATTGGGTCGAGCCCTTAGTTTTGGCTTGAGTTCGACCTTCGGGGTAGGCGTAGTGCATTCCTGACCTCGAAGCAATGCCTTGCGGATCGATTTGGTCACGGGCTCGATAAAAGTATCGAGCCGACTCCTCAATCAGCCTTCGGACTCGAGGCTCATTTGTACTGCCTTCGGGACTCATCCCAAAATTACATTCTGGTTGCTTACCATTCGAACTCGATCGAACGTAGGAAAGCCGAAACCTATTTCGACCGTATACAGATAGTGCCCTCGATTCTTAAGAAGGATGTGGTGAGAATCGATATGATCTTCGACGGTTCGATCGGGTTATAAGCAGACGTTTGCATAGGGCTCGATCATGACACATGTGATAGCTGTCCCATCGATTTAGTCTTTTCAAGGTATTTAATGCATGTCAGACGGTGGTCGGCCACCTCTGATATTGAACCGTCACGATGCAAGCCTATAAATAACCCCTTCATCTAACATTTACCATTTTTACGTCCTTCACTCTTCCAAATTTTCTTACCCTTTCTCTGTATTTCGCCGCTTGCAGAGCCATCTACATCAACTTTTTATCTTCCTTTGCCTTTCTTTCTCTCATATCAATGGCCAAAACTTCGAAAACCGTACCACAGAAGGAGAAAGCTTCTTCTTCACGGCCGTCCGGCAACAAGGCGCCGGCGGAGCCGCCTACCTATGAGTATGTTCCCGGCCCGTGTACTCTGAAGATCAATTTTAAGGTTGAGAATCCTTCATCTATTCCGGGTCGATGTGAGCATGTGTCGATGTACATGTGCTCAATAACGGAGAGTCATCTCGTGGCTATGAGGAAAGACTGCAACTGGGGTTCTGAGGTCGTGTTGCAAATTCCCTCCCCCGAAGAGAGCGTCATCACCCACGTGGAGGTGTTTTTAAGTGTTTATACTTACCCCTTCACGTTGGGTCCTATCGACCCGGTGATCATCGATTTTTGCAAAAGATATGAGGTCACCCTTGGTCAAATTCATCCCTCTCTATGGGGTATAGTAACCTTACTTCGCTTCTTCTCCAACAAGGCCGGGGCTGGAATTTTCCCTGAATCACCTCATACGATTGTATCAGCCTCAAATCTTTTGAGGACTAATCAAGCTTCATCGTCGGCCATCGAAGGCTTTGATGTCGAGTATCAACGAAGACAAGGATCAGGGTTAGATGGGTTGTTATATCCGGGTGAGGACCCGTGATCTCATTCCAGAAGAGAAGATGTCGTTCCCGAGGAATGGAATTTTGACTGTAAGTGGTTTTCATAAGACATTTTTCATATTTTTTCTCGATTTTATCTGATGTCTTTCCCCGATACACAGCTGCCCCATGGATGCCACAAGCGGTACCCGACCTCGAGGATTGGGTTCGGAAGTTAGCCTCGACTTCCTCTTATGCCGAACGCGCTTGGCGTGATTTGGCAAAAGGTAGATGGGAGGCCAAGAATCATGGTAAGGGTTACTTCTCATGTTCTTCAAAATATATTTTATGCTCCATTCGTCACGGATTTCCTTTCATGCAGGTGTAACCAAGGATGTCGTTTTGAGGCCTTCGAGTGGTGAAGAAGGAACCAAGTCCCCGGTCCCGGGACCGGGAAAAGATAAGAAGCGAAAAGATGTCTCTCGGTCAGAGGACCCCAAGCCCAAAACTCGAAGGGTAAGGAGGAAGGCAATCGCTCTTTCGATGGACTCGGTCCAATGACTGAGGGAAGAAGAAGAAGAAGAAAAAGATGATGCCTCGGCTTTGGTGATCTGATCTGCGAAAGCTATCGAGGTCGCCAGAGCTTCTGAGCCGATGGCAGCTATACCGGTCGGGATCGGTTCCGGTACCTTGAGTCTCGATCAGAGCATCCCGAGCGATTCGCTTGGGACCATGATAGTGGGTCATTTGCCTTCTCTTCCCACATATTCTGAGGAGGCGTTAAAGGAGGCTCGAGAATTGAAGACCCCCGATATGGGCGGAAGCTCTAGTGTAGGGGACCCTTTTCGGGATTGCTTTACTGGAGTCGATGATGCCTCCGACATTGGTGATGCTTCTCTTTTCCTAGAAGATGCCCATCATTTTATTTCTCGGGTAGTGATTTTACTGTACTTGGTTTCTTCGTTCTTTTCCAAACTTACTTGTGTTCTTTCCCTACTGTGCAGGCCATTAGTAGGTTTTGAGTCGACCTCAGCCAGTGCGAGGTCGAGCTTCAGAAGGTATCGGGGGAGAGAGATGCCCTGCGGCTTCTTTGTAGCCAAAAGGACGAGGCTATAAAGGACCTCCAAGCAGATTTGGCTAAGGCTCGTGAAGAAGAGGCCGAACTAGATAAGCAGGTGAGCCACGTTCTGTTAGAGTATGGGTTTGAATCAACTATGGAAGTTAACCCTCCGTTATCTCAGCTGCAGCAAAAGGTTAAAAAGATCGGGTTACTCGGGAAGAAGTCGATCAAATCAAGGCTGAATGTAATCGGTGGAAGGATACTTTCGACCACCTGGTTGCGAAAAAAGAAACCATCTTGGCCAAATTATTATCGGCCGATGTTCAGCTTCAAAGAGTCAATCAAAAGGGTTCGGCTCAGGCTAAGAGGATCGAGGAGCTTGAAACACGGCTTGCTGAGGCCAAGGCGGAGGTTGAGTCATCAAAAGTCATGGCGGACAAGTCCATTGCCGTGTATCGGGTTGATGCCGAGGCTGCTCAGATAGAGGCACGAGAGGCAGTGGATACTGCCGATACTCGAGCACATTGGGTTGCCGAACTTGCTAAGTGTCGGTCTCGGAGGGAGACCCTCGAGGAGATACACGCTCGAGGTTTTGACCTTGCCGAAGAGATAAAAAAGGCTAAAAAGCTCGAAGCTGAAGCTGAAGCCTTGGCTTCTGATGGTGATGATGATGATGATGATGGTAGAAAGAGCGGATCCGAGAACGGGGGGAGCTCGATAGAGAAGAAACCGCTCTTGAGGATGACCAGGAAGCTTAGTCCTTAGTTTTTATGTTTGTAATCAATCATGTAGATGATTGTGTATATAGACAACTTTGCCGACTTGCTTATGTTTTCTGAAGACTTTGTACATGCCTTATAAATGTTTTCACAAAGATTTAATCAACTTAATCAAATTTTGGATTTCGTAGCCTCTATAATCGAGCGAGTGCTTATTCAAATTTGAAGTGATGTAGTTCCTAGGCTTATAAGTTGAGTCAATGATTCGAACTCGAAGTAATGTAGCCCGTAGGCGTAATGGTCGAGTGAGTGCTTACTCAGACTCGAAATAAAGTAGCCCGTGGGCTTAGTACTCGAGTGAATAATTCAAACTCGAAATAATGTAACCCGTAGGATTAATAGTCGAGTCAATGATTCGAACTCGAAGTAAAAGTAGCCCGTAGGCTTAATAGTTGAGTGAATGATTCGAACTCGGAGTAAAAGTAGCCCGTGGGCTTAGTAGTCGAGTGAATGATTCGAACTTGAAATAATGTAGCCCGTAGGCTTAATAGTCGAGTGAATGATTCGAACTCGAAGTAAAAGTAGCCCGTAGGCTTAAGAGTCGAGTGAATGATTCGAACTCGAAATAAAGTAGCCTGTGGGCTTAGTAGTCGAGTGAATGATTCGAACTCGAAGTAATGTAGCCCGTAGTCTTAATAGTCAAGTGAATGATTCGAACTCAAAGTAAAAGTATCCCGTAGGTTTAATAGTCGAGTGAATGATTCGAACTCAAAGTAAAAGTAGCCCGTAGGCTTAATAGTCGAGTGAGTGCTTGCTCGGACTCGAAATAAAGTAGCCCGTGGGCTTAGTAGTCGAGTGAATGATTCGAACTAGAAGTAATGTAGTCTGTGGGCGTAATGGTCGAGTGAGTGCTTGCTCGGACTCGAAATAAAAGTAGCCTGTAGGCTTAGTAGTCTAGTGAATGATTCAAACTAGAAATAAAAGTAGCCCGTAGGCTTAATAGTCGAGTGAATGAATTGAACTCGAAGTAATATAGCCCGTAGGCATAAAGGTCGAGTGAATGATTCGAACTCGAAGTAATGTTGCCAGTAGGCGTAATGGTCGAGTGACTGCTTGCTCGGACTCGAAATATAGTAGCCCGTGGGCTTAGTGGTCGAATTTATCTTAACTCTGTTTGTGTAATAAATCTCCAAATAGAGGAATTTTTCTTAGATATAAGATGTCGGTAAAGTGAACTTTCCTTGCAAGTCACTATACATGTGTTCGTGTTTCGCGCCTGGGTTCGGGCCAACTACATGAGCATGGTTCATTTTGACCATTTGGCTCTTACAACTTTTCCTATTGGAACCCCGTTGTTTGCAAAATAACTTTCTTGCTTCAGGACTTGATATATATATATTTGAAGGCTAATGCCCCCCCAGTATTCGAGGTCGATTGTAAAGAGGCCTTGGATACTGTTGTAAGTGCAGCACGATCTTTGGTTGCCTCGTTAAAAACCTTGCCGAAAAAACCATTTGGGATAAAATCAGTCTAAGGGAAAAAGAGTGCATCGCGTGCTTTCAGATCTATGGTAAAGGATCCATCTTAGCTCCTGCTCGGACTTCTGCAAGGGTCAGTTTTGAAATGTAAATGAATATGAAAGGGTCGTACCTTAGCAGTAGTATCGTTTTAGATGTGACACATTCCAATTGCTTGACAACTGTTTGCTGTTTATAATGCCGAGCCTGTATGATCCCTTTCCGACTTTCTGGAGAACCTGATATGGTCCTTCCCAATTTAGTCCTAGTTTTCCTTCATTCAGACTTCAGGTATTGATGGTGACTTTCCTTAGTACTAAGTCCCCGGGCTTGAAATGGAGGAGCTTGGTTCTTCGATTATAATATCTTTCGATTCGCTGCTTTTGGGCGGCCAATTGGACGAGAGCAGCTTCTCGTCTTTCGTCTGATAATTCGAGGCTAGTGTTCATAGACTCGTTATTTGATTCTTCCGTAGTGTATCGAAATCTGGTACTGGGTTCGCCAAATTCGACTGGTATCAATGCTTCAGACCCATATACTAAGGAGAATGGGGTCACCCCCATACTGGATTTCGACATCGTTCGAAATGCCCAAAGGACTTCGGGTAGGATTTCTCTCCACTTTCCTTTAGCGTCGTTCAACCTCTTCTTTAGGTTCTGAATGATGGGTGTTTTTGTTGATTCGGCCTATCCGTTCCCACTGGGGTGATACAGTGTTGATAATATCCTTCTTATTCTGTGGTCTTCGAAGAATTTTGTCACTTTGCTGCCCACAAATTGTTTCCCATTGTCACATACTATTTCAGCGGGTATCCCGAATCGACATATGATATGATCCCAGATAAAGTCTATAACTTCTTTCTCTCTTACTTTCTCGAACGCCTGTGCTTCAACCCATTTAGAGAAATAGTCAGTCATAAATAAGATTAATTTGGCTTTACCTGGGGTCGATGGCAGAGGGTCGACGATATCCATTCCCCATTTCATGAATGGCCATGGGGATAAGATCGAGTGAAGTTGCTCTCCGGGTTGATGTATCATTGATGCAAACCTTTGACATTTGTCACATTTTTGAACAAATTCCTTCGCATCTTTGCCCATATCGATCCAAAAATACCCTGCCCTGATTATTTTTTGGACTAATAGATCGGCACCGGAGTGATTCCCACAAGTACCCTCGTGCACCTCGCGTAAGATATAATCGGTATCTCCTGGTCCCAAGCATACTGCCAATGGTCCATCGAATGTCCTTCGGTATAATGTTCCATATGAAGCCATTGTGAATTGAGCAGCTTTAGTCCGTAGGGCTCTTGAATCTTTAGGTTCTAATGGGAGCTTTCTGTCCTTTAAGTATTCAATATACTTATTTCTCCAATCCCAGGTTAAGCTTGTAGAATTTATCTCGGCGTGACCTTCTTCGATCGCGGATCTCGAGAGTTGAACGACGGTCCCTGAGCTTAAGTCACCTTCCTCGACCGATGATCCCAAATTCGCAAGTGCATCAGCCTCACTATTTTGCTCTCGTGGAATGTGCTGTAAAGTCCATTATTTGAAACGATGCAAAGTTACATGTAGTTTGTCCAAATACCTTTGCATTCTATCCTCTCTAACTTCGAAGGTTTTGTTTACTTGACTTACCACCAATAGAGAGTCACATTTAGCTTCGATGACTTCAGCTCCTAAGTTTTTAGCTAGCTCGAGACCTGTAATCATGGCCTCAAACTCGGCCTCGTTGTTAGTCAACCTGGTAGTTTTAATAGATTGCCTAATGGTGTTACCTGTGGGTGGCTTTAAAACTATGCCCAACCCGGACCCTTTTACGTTCGAGGCCCCGTCCGTAAAAAGGGTCCATACCCTCGTACCCGATTTCAGCAGGAATTCTTTTTCGATTTCGGGTATAAGGGTTGGCGTGAAATCGGCCACGAAATCTACTAAAATTTGAGACTTGATGGTCGTACGGGGTTGATATTCGATATCATACCCACTGAGTTCGACGACCCATTTTGCCAATCGGCCCGATAGTTCGGGTTTTTGCAAAATATTACGAAGTGGGTAAGTTGTTAATACGCATATGGGGTGACATTGAAAGTATGGTCGTAACTTTCTAGAGGCACTTATCAGTGCAAGTGCCAATTTTTCTAGGTGTAGATATCTAGCTTCTGCTTCTCCTAAGGTTCGACTTATATAATAAATAGGAAATTGCGTACCTTGCTCTTCCCGAACTAGGACACCGCTTACTGCAATTTCTGATACTGCCAAGTATAAGCAAAGTTTTTCGTCTGCTTTCAGAGTGTGAAGTAGTGGTGGGCTCGATAGATATTGTTTCAGTTCCTTCAATGCCTGTTGGCATTCCGGGGTCCAAGCGAAATTGTTCTTCTTTTTGAGTAGGGAGAAAAAATTGTGGCTTTGATCTGATGATCTCGAAATGAATAGGCCTAGGGCCGCAATTCGTCCCATTAGCCTTTGTACAGCTTTTACGCTGTCCACGATGGCGATGTCTTCGATGGCCTTTATTTTATCGGGGTTAATCTCGATTCCCCGATTTGACACCATGAAGCCAAGGAACTTGCCCGAACCAACCCCGAAAGCACGTTTTTCGGGGTTGAGCTTCATGTTGTATTTCCTCGAAATCTCGAACGTTTCCTGCAAATGGGTCAGATGGTCTTCTGTGCGTAGGGACTTAACTAGCATGTCATCAATATAAACTTCCATTGATTTACCTATTTATTCTTTGAACATTTTATTTACTAGGCGTTGGTAGGTACCCCCCGCATTTTTTAGCCCGAAGGGCATCACATTATAGCAATATATTCCATATTTTGTGACAAATGAAGTCTTTCCTGGTCCTCCGGGTTCATCCGAATTTGATTATATCCGGAATAGGCATCGAGAAAAGTGAGAATCTCGTGGCCGGCTGTGGCATCGATCATGCGATCGATGTTGGGCAGTGAAAAAGAATCTTTGGGGCATGCTTTGTTCAAATCCTTATAGTCCGCACACATTCTAAGTTTGTTTCCTTTTTTAGGCACTACAACTACATTGGCTAACCATTCAGGATATTTCACCTCCCGAATGGACCCTATCTTGAGAAGTTTGGTTACCTCGTCCTTTATGAATGCGTGCTTTACCTCGAACTAGGATCTTCTCTTTTGCTTCACTGGTCTGAACTTCGGGTCCAAGTTTAGCCGATGCGTCGTTATGTCCGGTGGAATCCCTGTTATATCTAAATGGGACCAGGCAAAATAATTAATGTTATCGATAAGAAATTGAACAAGTTTCTTCCTGAGTTCGGGGCTCAACCCCGTTCCCAGGTATACCATTCGTTCGGGCCAGTGCTCGATTAGTGTGATTTGCTCTAATTCCTTAATTGTTGATTTGGTGGCGTCGGAGTCATCGGGAATCATGAAGGATCCAGGGACCCTCTGATCATCATCTTCTTTGATCATCTGGTTATCTGATTGGGTCGAAGCCGATGTCTGTGATTGCTATTTGGTGTCTCGTTCTCCTTCTGAGCCCGATCCCTTTACCGACAAAGTCGAGGGTATTGGTTTCGCTTCCTCGACGGCGAACATTTCTTTTACGGCTGGTTGTTCTCCGTACGCTGTCTTGACCCTTCTCGATGTTGGGAATTTGAGGACGTGGTGTAGGGTCGAAGGTACAACTCTCATGTTGTGGATCCATGGTCTTCCGAAAAAGGCGTTGTACCTCATGTCGCCTTCGATCACGTGAAACTTTGTTTCCTGGACGGTTCCGGTCACATTTATTGGTAGAATTATCTCACCTTTGGTGGTTTCACATGCCATATTGAATCTATTTAGAACCAGGGTTGGGGGTACGATCTGGTCCCGCAGGCCGAGCTGCTTTACGACCTTCAATCTGATGATGTTGGCCGAGCTACCTGGATCAATCAACACACGCTTAACTTTAGTTTTATTCATGAGTACGGATATTACCAGTGCATCGTTATGAGGTTGTACAACCCCTTCTGCATCTCATCGTTGAAGGACAGAGTTCCTATGGGTGTGTAATCCTGAGTTCGAGATCGCTTTTCTCTCACAATCAATGTTTTAGTGCGTTTAAGCACTAGTCCCTGAGGGGTATCGGCACCGCCGATGATCATGTGAATGATGTGTTGTGGATCTTCTTGCTCGTTTTGCTTGCCGAAATCCCTATTTTAAAAATAGTTCCTCGCCCTATCGCTCAAATATTCCCGAAGGTGGCCTTTGTTAAATAACCGGGCTACTTCCTCTCTTAGTTGCCTGCAATCTTCTATTCTGTGGCCATGGGTGCCATAATATTCGCACATTTGATTAGGATTCCTTTGGGCAGGATCGGTCTACATGGGTCGAGGCCATTTAGTGTCTTTGATGCGTCCGATAGCCGACACGATGGCGGATGCATCAACGCTGAAGTTATATTCTGATAACCGAGGTGCTTCTATAGGATCGGCATATTTATCAAAGCCACTCTTGCTCATAAGTCCCCGAGAATTTTGCCCTCGATTAATCCTTCGATTGTTCCGAGCGGTGCTGCGTGTTGAACCATTGTTCATCCGATCTGTGACGTACGGTTGATATTGGTCCCTGTTCGACCTTTGTTCTCTGTCGATCTCCCTTTGGTTTTTAGTAGCTGTCCTGTTCTGATGCATGGATCCAGACGGAGCTCCCAACTGGTAATCTTCAACCCTAATTTTTGACTAATATCTGTTGTGTATATCTGCCCAAGTTATTGCTGGATATTCGATCAAATTTTGCTTCAGCCGATGCGATGCTATCGAACTTTGCTCGTTCAACCCTTGGGTGAAAGCTTGGACGGCCCAATCGCCTGTGATCGGTGGCAATTCCATGCGTTCCATTTGAAATCGGGATACGAATTCCCTCAGCATTTCATTACCCCTTTGCTTTACTTTAAAGAGGTCTGATTTCCTTGTTGCAATATTTATGGCACCAGCATATGCCTTTACGAATGAATCTGCTAACATGGAAAAAGAATCGATGAAATTTGGCTGCAGATTGTGATACCAAATCATCGCTCCCTTCGAGAGGATCTCCCCAAACTTTTTTAACAATACGATTCGATCTCGTCGTCCTCCAAATCGTTACCCTTGATGGCACATATGTAAGAGGTGACGTGTTCGTTAGGATCTGTCGTACCGTTATATTTGGGAATTTTTTGGGGATTGGTTTTGGGGCCGCACTCGAGGAAAAAGGCTTTTGTATGAATTTTTTCGAATTCAGCCCTTTTATCATTGGGGGAGCTCCCAGGATCTGATCGACCCTGGCATTGTATATTTCCACTCTCTTGTCGTTGGCTTCGACTCATTTTTGTGAGTTCCTCGAGCAATTTAGTAATTTCGGGAGTGGTCCCCGATTCTTGCTCGTTTGATTTTACTATGGCGGGCTCCGTTCTGGGGGTGATTTCTCGAAGCGGATTGGGACCTGTCCTGCTTTGTATATGAGTTTGGCTCTGCAACTGAGCTATCGCTACTTGTTGGGCTTGTAATATCTCGAAGATCATGCGTAAGCTAACTCCGATTTCTCCCACGTTATGGGTGTCTCGATCTACGGATCGAGTACCGCCCTGAATGTTTTTTCCGATTCGAAACGTTGGTTCGCCTCAAGAGCCACTTGCGAATTGACATCTAACGGTACTTCGGATCGAATTTTGGGTACTTCGATTCGAGTTTCGGTGCCATCGTCAAGTGGCCTTCCGGCCCCGGGTAGCAAGTTGTTGGTTTCATCTTGAAGGCCGGCTTCGTGGTCGATAGGTACAGCCATTGCTGTTTCGAAGTTGTAAACTGGTGTGTACTGCAGATTTATATCAAACAATCACTGTTATCCCTAGCCCCACGGTGGGCGCCAAACTGTTTATCCGAAAAATCAGATAACGTTAAATTTGTGAATGGTTCTAAGGATATGTGATACAATTTGATATAAATTATATATAAAAATAGGAATATGTATGTTCTTTCTTGGCTATGAGGATGGGAATAATGAGCAAAAGAATGAATAAGGTAAATATAACAAGCATGAGGAGATATCTTTCAATATGATAAGTGATCTTTTGTTACAATGCATTCTGCCTCCCGTCTACTTACAAGGATTCCCCTCTTTATAATAGAGGGATCCTACTTCATTTATAATAAAATAAAGCATATAGTGGAGGACTCATAATGAATTGTTTCTTCCTCGATTTCCGCTAAGATTCTCTCTCTTAGTGCGGTTGTAACGACTCTTGTTTGTGAGCTTGACACTAGCTCGAACTCATTATTGGGTCGAGCCCTTGGTTTTGGCTTGAGTTCGACCTTCAGGGTGGTTGTAGCGCATTCTTGACCTCGAAGTAATGCCTTGCGGATCGATTTGGTCACGGGCTCGATAAAAGTATCGAGCCGACTTCTCGATCAGCCTCCGGACTCGAGGCTCATTTGTACTGCCTTCGGAACTCATCCCAAAATCCCACTCTAGTTGCTTACCTTTCGAACTCGATCGAACGTAGGAAAGCCGAAACCTATTTCGACCGTATACACACATTATCTAAATAGATAAACTTCATACTTGATAAATCATAATTTTTATTTTATATCATTAACATTATATACAATTATTGAATAATGTGGTCTTAAATTGATTTGGTTCTTACTCTGTCAAAGCAAAGAGGAAGTTAAGGTACGTAGAATGTTAATGACAAAGTTATGCCGTAAAAATTTAAACTCTTGCATGTTTTAATTCAAAAAGAAACACAAAAATATCAAAAGGCCTTAAGAGCATATGGCTAATTCTTTGTATTTTCTTCCCAAAAAGAAGTATTTTACTTATTTAAAAATTGAATACAAAATTTCAAAAATTTGATTGGAATAAAAAGATATGAAGTACTGCGTAACTAATCATTTAGTCACATAAATTATTTATTGTAAAACAAAGTTAGAGTAGTTCAAGATAAAAACAAATCTCAACTAGAAATAATCAATAGCTAATATCAGAATTCTTAATCTATTAGTATTTACTAGGGGTGTTCAAACTGAACAGGTAAACCGCACTAAACCGAAAAGTCAAACTAAATCGACTAAAAAAATCCGACTAGGTTTGGTATTGAGTAAAAAATATTCGAACCAAACCGACATATAAATATATAATATTTTTTATATACTATTAAGACTTTATATAGAATTTTGGTTAAAAAATATTTAGAAATATTTGAGATCCTCTCATGGGACATAATATTTAATAGAACTGAAATGCATTCATTTTTATTTATTTTAAATAATGGATTGTATCACCTTCTTATTAAGTGTTATTGATGCATCAATCATCTCTTTGTTTTTTCATATTCATATGTCAAGATTTCCTATATCTTTTTTGAATTTGAAGGGATATTTCGATAATTTAAAATTACATAGAACATATCATTATTTTGGTATCATATTCATTCTTATATTTAATTATTAAATTCGATTAACCTTGAAAGCGTACATCAACGAAAAATTATTGTTAGACGACTAAGAAAATAAATTATCATTTGTTACTAAAAACAATTCTCCGGTAAGAATATTTTATTAGATTATATGTTTGTTACTTTTTAAAAATTTTAGTAAACATATATTCACTTGTCAAAACTTTATCTATAACTTTAATAAAGTAAAACTAAAATAATTCATGCAAAAAATAATCCAAAAAATCCGACAAAATCGAACCAATCCAAACCGATATATATAGTTGATTTGGTTTGATTTTGATAAAATCCGAATCAATCCGATCCATATACACCTCTAGTATTTATCATGAAGAGAATTTATCAAATTGGATGAAGTCAAAGGGAAAAGAGAAATGAAAAGAAAGGGTAAGAGAAAGAGAAGAAAAGATGAGCTCAAAATAAAAATAGAATATGTGGCCATAGGATCTGAAACCTGAGGACCCAACGCCTACTTTTGACCATGGGTTCACACGACACTATACAACAAAATTTTCAGAAAATTAAATTGAAAATCTAGCTTATAGCTCCAAACATGATGGGTGCAAGTGCACCATAATTTGTGAGATGGATCCGCCTCCGTCATTAAAGTAATTCTCTCCTTGCATTTGCATATAGTTAAGGTGCAATCGAAACAGTGTTTTAAAAGGCGTATTCGGGGCGAGGCGTACCAAAAATGCCCCGAGGCGATGGTGTGTGGCGAAAGTCTCAAGAGGCGTACGCCCAGCCCGGGCGTTTGAGGCTCGTTTTGGTTCCTTCTTGTAGAAAACTTTATTCTTTTCAACTCAAGTTACTTGTACTTGTATGTAGCGTATAATGGATTGTTTTGACTATTTTTTTATGGGGATGAAACGCGCACACACACACACACACACACACACACACATATATATATATATATATATATATATATATATATATATATATATATATATATATATATAGTTTTCTTCAATTTTTATGCAATTTTACCTGTTTATAAATATTTACTGTAATTATATTATTTTATAAAATATTAAAAATTAATTACCCATGGCGTAAGCTCCATGCATCAGGGCTTACGCCTCGCTTAGACATATGTAAAACGCCTCGCCTTATGCCCACGCCTTTTAAAACACTAAATCGAAGATGTATCAGACCACAATTATGTATTACTTGCAACTGCAGATTATGCACTATTAATACACTCATTAATTAGAGGGAGAATCGAAAGAAAAAGGCATGTAGCTACAACACAGTGTTACATCCAAATAACCTCAAAATTGGCAACAAATACTGATGGAAGTTATGTTATGGAAACTGGCAGAGCTAGTATAGGAGGTGTGGTAAAAAATGAGAATGGAGATCTAGTCATGGCCTTCTCAGTCCCTATTCAATCCAAAAGCAACAATCTAGCAGAGGTTACTGCAACCAAATATGGAGGAAATGGTGCATACATAATGGGTTCAATAGATTCAACCCGGAAATAGACTCTTTGATCATCGCTAATATGCTCCTTAATATGGATACTAGTAATCCTAAGCTCAGGAAACTGATCCGACACTTCTAAGATCATTCAAGAAGCAGAGGTGATAATTTTTCACTGTTACAGAGAAGCAAATCAAGTGGCTGACTTCTGGCTTCATCAAGTGGAACTAGTTTAGTACCTTTTATCACTTTTTTCAACAACTTCCGAAAGAGGTGAAAGGAATTTTTCAACTTGACAAATGACAGTTAGCTAACATAAGAAGAAAATATGACAAAGCTAATTCTTTTGTTAGTTGAATTATACTTAGGAGATATTGAAGTGTTTTTGTGCAGTGAAGTCTCTTCCATATTATCTTTTGAAGACCTTATGTAACAGTCTTGTAAGTAGTGCTTTGGAGGTCAGGTTTATGCCCCCTCTTTTCTTTGTACTCTACAGCTTTTGTATGGACAAAGTAGGGCCGGTCAAGCCAAACCCCCCACATCAACGGCATTCTGCCTTGATGATAGCTTAACTTTAAAAAAAAATAGGGGGGAAATTGTAGGCACCAAACCACAGACGAGACAAAACATTTTGGGAGATCAGTTTGAATAGCGGGCTCGACTTTATTTATGGCAAAAAAAAAAAAAATTAATGAATTTTGCAATTGTTTGGAAGTATCAAAAAGAAGGATTTTCTGCTTTGTAAGAGGTATTGAGGGCCAATGGACGACTAATAAATGACATGCAAATCCAAAGCTAATAGACAATACAAATTGTGATTACAGAGGCTCTTTAATTTAACTTAAGAGCACCATATAAGGAGCGAAGCTAAGTAGGAGTAAGGGATCTGAATCTCCGTTGTCAAATTATACTATGCAGAATGAGAAAAAGTGGATAAATCCCCTTATATAAGAAAAAATTCAGAAACATTCTAGTATAGCAACAAAGTTGATTAAAAAATTACTATAAGTCACATGCTCAAATCCTAATATAATCATATAATTTATGTGCACCAAATAAATGGTGCCAAGTTTAGAGAATTAGTAGGTATTCGGCCAACAATTATTGCTCGACATATATACTTCCCCTCCTTTCCACGTTATACACTTGTATCTCAAACAATATAAACTGTAGTAACAATTTACCGTATTTTTTATGGCCACGTCACAATAGTAATGCCACAGGGCATCATTATAATGACGAAAGAAGAAAAAATAATTGTTAGTTAAAATTGAGAAATATGAACAATATTTCACTTACTTGTTAACCTCCTTTTTAATTTACCTTCTTTTTTAGAAACAAAAATATTATCCACAAGAATAACAGTACTATGATGTTATTTCTTCGATCATTACGATCCATATGCATATGATAGCTAATATTTGCGTCTTTTCTTTTCTGTAGTTTGACACTATCGTAAAACTGATGCATCATCTATCATGATTGAGTTAGAATAATTTACTCAAATTTAAGTCCATACACTTCGTAGTACATAAAATGGAACCATACTAGTTGAATAGAAACTTAATGTAAAGAAAATACTAACATGTTTTTTCAAATGGTAACAACCATTATTCTAAGATTATTGATGATTGCCTAAAGTATAGGCTAAAGGAAGACAATAAAATAACGAATGATCTGGCTAAGCATAAAAATATTTTAGAAGTTTTTTGAAAACTTAATGATCTATATGTACCCCTTTTCTGGTTTCCTCCTCTTATGAAAATGAGTTTCTAGCTAGGTACGATGTATCCTAGGCAAGTCAAGCTCTGTACTAAACTACTCTAGTAATAAAAGTAGTTTAATTTCCCTTTTACCAACAAAAAAAGCCAATTTAATTTGAAGGAACCCTTTCAATTACCACGTCAAACATATGATGATTATTGGAAAAAACAGATCAGTATCCTCAACCTGCCGGTTATTAAATTTGTTACTTACTGTCTTCGTTATTACTTGAAGCATGTTATATTTCTCTTTGCAAGTCGAAGATCGAGAAATACTTTTTTTCCTCCAAAAGAAGAATCAATAAATTCCATTTTCGTTCTCTATTTCGCGTCATATTTTACTCTGTAATCTTCAGAACCTTTCATATATCGATATATATGTTAAGATACCTACTAGTGGACGTAAACCTTAGAGATCATGATGATATATTTGATACATGTGTAGGTAGAAGGTAGCAACGTATTCTAAATAAGTAAAATAGTCAAATTATACACAAGTAGATCCGGATACTTTCATGAATAAGTCTAAAGCATTTACACTCACTATTATTAAGAAAAAGAAAACGGAACACAAGACAACCAAACCAAACAAAACAAAACAAAACAAAAACGACTAGAGAGGAGGCAGCGCATCCTTATAGATTTCCCCTAAGTTTGGCGGTTTCTAGCAACAGCTTGAAGTCTAATCTGTCTATTAAATCTTTGAATAAACTCCTCTACCCTTCTATTCAGCTCCTCTACTGACATGTCTGAGAACTCTTCATTTTCTTCATCTCCTTTATTTACGAAATTATATCTCTCAGATTTTGACCTTTGAATCCCATGAATCTTCTTTTCAATATTCCCATTATTGTTCGCCACCTTTATCATTGCTTTTTCTGAGTTACTCCGTTCGCATTTGGCTTCACCTTTCTTCTTATTCTTCTTCTTATCTTCGTGATCAACTTTATCTTTATCAGTAATATTGATTATTTGTTTTTCTTTTTTGTTTTTTTCGACAAAAACCACATCTTTTATGTTTTCTTCTTCGTCATCTTCTTCTTCTTCTTCTTCTTTTATCATAACGACCTCTTCTTGTGGATTAGTCTCCTTATATTCAATAGATTTGATGGTATACGGAGAATAATTAAATGATGAAGTACTAATATTAACACTCTTTTCTTGATGGCATTTTTTCATGTACTCTTCAAATGAATATTCTTGATCACTTGAAGAAGAGAAAGAACCAAAATCAGCTGCAATAATGAGTATGAGAGTGTTGGAAATGAAGAACCAGAATTTGGTAGTGTTAAGAAGAGTAGATGGGGAGAGGTTGAAGATATAAAAGATTGAAATATACATGAAAATGGAAAAAATAAACGCCCAAAAAGATAACCTATTTCTTTGTTGAGCTTGATTGTTATTCCTGAATTTGCCAAGTTTTATAGGGTTTTCTATTAAATTTGGCCGAGACATGGCCATATTTTGTAGAGGTTTGAGTTCGGGGGAAGGACTTACATTTTGTTCAAGTGTGTTTGAAGAGAAGATTCAAAGCGAAGAGGGAATTTATATATAGTGGGAAAAAATACACGAGAAAGGGACTGGTAAGTCATGATTAATCTAGATTCTAGATACTATTATTATTGCTACTAATAATTGAGCTATTGTGGTTACATGTAAACCCTTCGAAATAAAAAAATTTCCAGTAAGATCCTCAACTTTTCAATACATGATCATATATTACCAATCATTGTTCCTTCTACGAGTCAATCAATATTTTTTGTGAGATAGATGTAGGTTCGATAGTATAATTGTACTTAGTTTGACATTTAGTTTTCTGCCTTCTATCATTTTTAATCTTGTCAAGATAAACCACTGCATGGACAAAGAAGAAAAAGGAATTTCTGTAAATAAAAGGGAAACATACATTAAATCAGGGGCGAATCTAGCCTTCAACAACCGAATAATATATATATGAAAATCCACTAAAGTTTCAAAAATATTATAGATAAACCCATAATAATGAATATAATGTTAAAAACCTTAAAAGTAAAGCTTATCAAATTAAAATTTTAAATTCGCATTTGCATTAAATCAGACGATCTTATAAATATTTCATTGGATGAATATTGCAATGTTACAGCTATCCCATCAAACTCGTGCCAACTTGTTCTAGGAGTCGAATAAGTAATAATGCAGTATTAAATAGAGAACCGCGGAGGTGAGAAACATATTGTCTGCATGTAGTATCTCTAGTAGCTTTTAAATTGTTAGTTCAAATGATTAACTGGGGCTAGATATAGCAATATGGAAAACATTTTGAAAGAAAATAGTTTTCAATATTTATTCTTTGTGGAGGATTTATTTTTGTTATTTTTGTTCTGTTTTGTTCTCAAAATGGGGGAGGTCAAGGTGCAACTATACAAGCACAAGAGAACGTAAATAGATGAATTTAATAGAAACTGAACTTTAATCTTTAGGATGCAACAGTTTTACAATTGGATTGCTACTCAATTCATCTTTAATGTTATTCTTTTTTTTTTTTGGGGGGGGGGGGGGGGGGAGGACAGAAGAAATTGATTTGTAAAAAAGGATAAAATGACTACACACATTGAGTTTACCACACTAATTAAAACACCTCATGCAAGCCTATCAACAAATATCGTGCTTTATCCATAAATTATTATTATTATTATTATTATTATTATTATTATTATGTTTGGCCTTTTAATAGGCCATCTTAGAAACCAAATGACTGCATGACAGCAAGTGTTATACATGGTAGTTCTTCACAAAGGCGGAGCCAAGATTTGAAGCTTATGGGTTCGGGATTCTAATCATTTTTAAGTTACTGAGTTCTAAATTAATAATTTGTACATGTTTAATGAATTTCATCAAACAAATGCAGAGTTTGAACCAAAACTAATGGGTTCGACCGAACCCGTAACTCGCTCTCTAGTTCCGCCCCCGGTTCTTCACATTCTATCGTTTGCTCCTTTTTAAGGAAATTATTAGACATATATAGGAGACCAGCTTCATAAATTTATTTGATTAAACTAATCATTGAAAACTTGCTGGATCTTTATCTGATAGATGGGTGTAGTTTTCACAACTGATATTATAAATCCAAAAGAGAGGTTAGAAATCACCCTTCTACCTAAAACCATCCTCATCTTATGCATATAATTGTGTTATGTGGACCCTTTGCCCCCCAACATTTGCTTTAATATTTTAACTCCTTTGCCTTACAGATGTAAGCTTCTAGCTCCCTTCATGGGCCCAATCAGCAGCAAATTTATTCTTACGTGGCAGCCAAGTCATGCCACGTACGTCTTTACTTGTGGAAAACATGTTCATTATACTGTGGAAAATTTTAGGTATTGATTGAGATATAGGTAGAATACTTATATATGTTTTGGTATTTTTCAAGGCTTCAGGCTAATTGTTTGGATCGAAATAACTTGGTGTATTGGAAGTTAATAAGGTAAATTTTAGTGACGATAATGAAAAATATACTAAACTAAGCATATAATCTATTATGGTTTGGTCAATCGACCTACATATGATTCATCATTAATATCAAGGGAGAAAATAAAAAAATTGAGAGAGTAGTTTACCATAAGCAAAACTCTCTAAAAGAGTACATTGTGGAGGTTATTGTTGTTATTGTGAAGAGATCCATAATTTATAGATGTTAAATTTTTTTTCCTCCAAGAAAAGGATAAGATATGTGAAGAAAATTATTCCTTTTAGGAGTCTTTTTTTCATTCTTTCAACGAGAGAGTCCTAAAAGATAAGAAATTCATGACAAAACCATAACACTAATAACATTGGTCCTCCTCTTTCTTTTTTGGAAAAGGTAGATTTTGCTCAATGGGGTTGGACATGTAATTAAATTTCTACCACACTATACAACATATTTTCATTTCTAGCACCTTCTAGTTAATTTATTGACCACAGGATGCACAGATTATTTAGGACCTATATTAAACTGTAATATGGCCAAATTTTCGTGACATTTGCCATGACATAATATCCATTATTAGGCCAAGGATTTCTTGCTATAAATAGAGGAGTTTCTCCTCATTTGAAAACACACCAATTCAAGAGCTTTTCACTCTTGTCTTTCTTTCTCCTCATTTATTTCATTATAGAGTATTTTGTAAGAGAGTGAGTGTTGGGAAACACTTGTGTGAACCCTTTCTTTGGAGTGATCTTGTGAGGTTAATCTCTTGGGATATTTGGGATTAATTAGAGTATTTACTTTAATTTTGTACTCTCTTTTGTACTCTTGTTAGTATAGTGAAATTGCTTCTCCCCGCTTGTGGACATAGGTCACCTTGACCGAACCACGTTAAATTTGTGTCTTCTTTATCTTCTTTAATTGCCGTTATTATCAACTTTCATTATCTTTGTTATTGTCATTATACCGTTATTTGGCTAAATTTCGCACTACCCGGATTTCCGATCCTAACATAAATTATACGTAATTATTGTATAACTTTAGGTTTGACAGTTATCAAAACTTATGTGAAAATGAAGGGAGAAAAAGGTGTCATTTGTCAACTTCGTATTTGCTCAATATATTTAATTTATTTTTACGTTGTTTCGTGGTCAAATTGAAAATGTATTGTTTAGTTTTTAATCATGATTCGAAAATTAGGGTTAGTAACATAATTGCATTGAGTAATTCATGGGATACTCCAAAGAAATAAAGACAACATATCCTTTTTTATAATGATAACTTACGAGTTTAGTCGAAGATTATTAGGGCTGTGAAACTTATCGCAAGAACATAGGCACGAATCATGGCGCAGGCGCGCTGAAATATCGTATATGTTCAACCATAAAACTCTATAGATTTGCAAAATCAAGAATTCTATTTCAAGTATTGTCTTTTTGCTTATGTGTCTGTGATTGTTGTCTTAAAAGGAAACTGAGATCTATTAATTAGCTTATATTTGTATGAATTTTTTTTTGGTATGAAGAAGCATTTTGTAGTCACTTGAAATTGAAGTCGCCATAATGGTAATAATTAAGCATCAATGTTGTATTAAGAAGGAACCATCACTGTGATGGTTGTACGGGATAAAATATGTTCATATTTAATGATCACATAGGAAAGCGACACGCGAAACCAAAGACAGAAGATAGACAAACCCGAAGGCAACGATTTCGCTTGTCCCCGGGGAGAATGAAGCTCATAAAGACAAAATAAATACCGTCATCCGGTAACATTCAATATAGAATATTCTACAACATTAAATGCATGATCCGTTATAAAGAATTTCTTGCTATGGCCAAGGTGGAGATTTGTAATATGGCCAAATTTTCATGACATTTGCCATGACATAATATCCATTATTAGGTCAAGGATTTCTTGCTATAAATAGAGGAGTTTCTCCTCATTTGAAAACACACCAATTCAAGAGCTTTTTACTCTTGTCTTTCTTTCTCCTCATTTATTTCATTATAGCGTATTTTGTAAGAGAGTGAGTGTTGGGAAATACTTGTGTGAACCCTTTCTTTGGAGTGATCTTGTGAGGTTATTCTCTTGGGGTATTTGGGATTAATTAGAGTATTTACTCTAATTTTGTACTCTTGTTGGTATAGTGAAATTGCTTCTCTCCGCTTGTGGACGTAAGTCACCTTGACCGAACCACATTAAATTTGTGTCTTCTTTATCTTCTTTAATTGCCGTTAATCAACTTCTATTGTCTTTGTTATTGTCATTATACCGTTATTTGGCTAAATTCTGCACTACCCGGGTTCCCGATCCTAACAAATTGGTATCAGAGCCAGATGTAACCGGGTTATTTTAAATAGCCAAAATGACTATAACAAAGTCTTATGTTGAGAAATTTGACCGAAGTGCAAACTTCAGAATATGGCAATTAAAGATAGAAGCTATCCTAATTCAGGATGGCTTATATTTGGCACTGCAAGGAAAGGAGAAGATGCCGGATAAAATGACGAACGAGAAGTTTGCCGTCATAGACAAAAAGGCAAAAGCAGGTACTATTTTAAATCTTTCAAATGAGGTTTTGCGTGAAGTTGCAGCAGAAAGCTCAGCCAAAGGCATATGGGAAAAGCTTAAAACCCTATATATGAAAAGAACAGTAGAAAACAGGCTTTACCTAAAGCAAAAACTCTACACTTTTCATATGGCTGAATGTACCTCTATACTTACTCATATTGATACTTTTGATTCTCTTCTTATGGATTTAAGTAACATAGATGATGAAATCAAAGATGAGGATCAAGCTGTATTATTGCTTGTTTCCTTACCCCAGTCGTTTAAACATATAAGAGATACTATGCTTTATGAAAAGGATAATATCTCTTATAAAGATATCAAATCTATTTTGAAATCAAAAGAACAAATAGATAGAGATATTACTGGAAAAACTAGTGGGAACCAAGGGGAAGGCTTATTCATAAGAGGTAGATCCAATAAGAAAGATTCAAGTAGTAAGAAACCTAAATCAAGGTTAAAATCCAAATACAGAAATGTCACGTGCAAATATTGTCATAAGAAAGGTCACATTATTTCTGAATGCTTTAAATTGAAAAACAAAGAAAAGCATATAGAAAAGAAAAATGAGCACAAAAATACTGACACTGCCGAAGCAAGTGTAGCTGCTGATGAGACTGAGGGAACTATTTTTTTAGCAACTAATAATAGTTTTAAATCTAACAATGAGTGGATTTTAGATTCAGGTTGTTCTTATCATATGTGTCCCAGTCGGGATTTATTTACCACATATGAATTTATTGGAGGTGGAATTGTCTTGATGGACAACAATGCTACCTGCAAAGTTATTGGAAAAGGTACAGTCCGAATCAAAATGCACGATGGTGTGGTGAGAACTCTCACCGATGTTAGACATATTCCTGACTTGAAGAAAAATCTCATCTCTTTTGGCACTCTAGAATCTCTTGGGTGTAAGTATACAGGTGAAGGTGGAGTTCTGAAAATTTCTCATGGTGCTCTTGTGATAATAAAAACACGCAAATCTGATACGTTGTATACTCTTTTGGGATCTACTGTTATATGTGCTGCTGCAGTTTCAATATCAGATAAATCAGATTCTGACATTACCAAATTATGGCATATGCGATTGGGGCATATGAGT
Organism: Nicotiana tomentosiformis; assembly: GCF_000390325.3. Taxonomy (NCBI): domain Eukaryota; kingdom Viridiplantae; phylum Streptophyta; class Magnoliopsida; order Solanales; family Solanaceae; genus Nicotiana; species Nicotiana tomentosiformis. The sequence continues at coordinate 60,013,462 of NC_090813.1, read as the reverse complement.
GAAAAAGGTCTTTCCATCCTCAGTAAAAGAGGTCTCTTATGTGGCCAAAGTACCGAAAATATGGAGTTCTGTGAACATTATGTGTTCGAGAAGCAGAAAAGAGTCAGCTTCAAATCTCCAGCGATTCATAGAACAAAAGGTACTTTGGATTACATTCATTCAGATCTTTGGGGTCCTTCACGTACCCCATTAAAAGGTGGTGCCAGGTATATGTTAACTTTCATTGATGATTATTCAAGAAAAGTTTGGGTTTATTTCTTGAAAAATAAAAGTGATGTTTTCTTAAATTTCAAACAATGAAAAGTTTTGATTGAGAAGCAAACAGGAAAACAGGTTAAGCGGCTTAGAACAGATAATGGCTTGGAATTTTGTAATGATGAATTCAACGAATTTTGCAAGAATGAAGGAATTGCTCGACATCGTACTGTAAGAATGACACCTCAGCAAAATGGTGTGGCAGAAAGGATGAATAGAACTCTTTTGGAAAGGGCTCGTTGCATGATTTCAAATGCTGGTTTGACAAACGCCTTTTTGTCAGAAGCTATCTCTACAGCTTGTTATATTGTCAACCGAGCTCCTTCTGCACCTTTGAACTTTAAGACTCCAGGAAAAATATGGTCAGGTACTCCTGCTAATTATTCTGATTTAAAGATATTTGGCTGCCCTGCATACATGCATGTAAATGATGGAAAATTAGAGCCAAGGGCTAAAAAGTGCATTTTCCTTGGGTATGCATCTGGGGTGAAAGGATACCGACTTGTCACGACCCCAAATTTCCCTCCGTAGGGTGTCGTGATGGCACCTAGTCTCTAAGACTAGGTAAGCCTATCAATGCGGAATAATCATAAATATCTGAAAATAAGTAATCTACAATTCAAATGATTACAACTCCCAAAACCCGGTAGAAATAAGTCACAAGCTTCTAAGAATTTATTCTCAATGTCTCTATATGTCAAGGTCTAAATAAAATATAAGGAAGCAACATAAAATGATAGAAGGGGACTCCGGAGTCTGCGAACGCTGGCAGATATACCTCGAAGTCTCCGTACGCAGGTAACTCACTGACGTCTGGGCTGGTAAAATGTACCTGGATCTGCACAAAAAGATGTGCAGAAATGTAGTATGAGTACACCACAGCGGTACCCAGTAAGTGCCAAGCCTAACCTCGGTAGAGTAGTGACGAGGTCAGGTAAGGCCCTACTGGAATATAATAATGGCATGGTAAAATATTTATCAATGTAGTAAAATAAAATGACATTAGAAATGAATCAAATAGTATGTCACATTTAATGACACCAAATAATTGCAAATAATATCTCGTGGAATCAAAACAGAATTTCCTTCAACTTTATAAAAATCACAACAATTAATCGAAAGCAACTATGGCCATAAATCAATATCAACAAGGGCACTACCGAGGTACCGCCTCGTAGTCCCAAGTTATAAATAATTTCACAATATCTCATTTCCTTATATCACTGCGGGAGCCTTTACAATTTATTTAAAAAATATTTTTTCCCAAAATAGCATCCCGCGTTTTAGCCACCCTTATCACACCGCATGACTTCTAGTAGTCACCCCTACTAGCCACGCGTATCAAGTCACCCTTATCTCACCGCATGCATTTCAACACCCAGACCTTATACCACCGCATGCGTATCAATATCACAATATATCACAATTTGCACCTCAAGTGCTCAAATAATTTAACTTGCTAAAATAATTCAACAACAATATTTTTTCCACAATAAAGAGCTCACGGCTCATGCCAAAATAAATTATCAATAATAGTTTGCCACAATAAAGAGCTCACGACTCATGTCAAAATAATTCATCAATAATATTTTTCTACAATAAAGAGCTCACGACTCATGTCAAAATAATTCAACAATAATATTTTTTCACAATAAAGAGCTCACGGCTCATGTCAAAATAATTCAACAATAATATTCTTCCACAATAAAGAGCTCACGGCTCCCTCACAATGAGTATAAAAATATTCAGGAGTAAATAATTTAGGAAAATAATATTTTAAAATCTTTACTACGTTGCTTCAATATCAAGTTTAAAAATGTCAAATACTTCATATTAATAATATTTAATTTAAAGAAAATCAACCTTCAAATAATGCACAGAATAAAAGAAACCAAGTTTCAACTAAACAGGTAAAATAATTAGTAAGAAAAGATCAAACAAATTTGAAGTATATATCTCAGATCAATGATGAAAAATATAACAAGATAAAATAATTTAATAAATGCGCAACAATGATCTACACAATTTAAAAATATAATCTTTCGCAATTTAGCCCGTGTACACACTCATCACCTCGTGCACACGACATTCAACACATTTCAATAATCACATCAATACCAATTCTAGGAGAAATTTTCCCCACACAAGGTTAGACAAGTCACTTACCTCGACTTGCTCTAATTTAATCAAGTATTATGAATTTTTCTCGATTTTTCGACTCCAACCGACTCGTATCTAGTCATAATTAATTCGATACAGTCAACAAAAATTATAGTAATCAATTTCATAAGAAAATATTACATTTTCATTAAAATCCGAAATTAGCTCAAAATTTGCCCGTGGGGCCCACATCTCGGAATCCGGCAAAACTTATAAAATCCGATAACCCATTTAATTACGAGTCCACCCATACCAATTTTACCAAAATCCGATAACAACTCGACCTCCAAATCTTAAATTTTCGTTTTTGGAAGATTTTGCAAAAATCTTGATTTTTCTTCCATAAATTCACGGATTCATGATGTAAATGAGTATGAAATTATGAAATATAATCAATATAGGATAAGAAATACTTACCCCAATGTTTTTCCGTGAAAATCGCCCAAAAATCTCCCAAGAATCGTGCTCCAAAAATCCAAAACGAAATGAATGAAATGACCATTTTTGGTCCTTAAGTTTCTGCCAATCCGTCACTAAAAATTCATTTTTCGGCACTAAAAGTCCATCAAAAACTGCCCTACCAGCCTTCCTTCAATTGATCATAACTTCATGTACAAATATCCAAATGATAAATGGTTTAACTTTCTGGAAACTATAATCCAACGACTACAACTTTCATGTTTTGAAAATGTTCTGATTCCTTATGAATTGCGAGATATAAGCTTCCAAAGTCGGCTCCACGCATCAGAAATTTCTGGCAAAATTGCTCTACCAGCCTTCATTCAATCCGTCATAACTTTCTGTACAAATGTCCAAATAATGAATGGTTTAACTTTCTGGAAACTATAATCAAACGACTAAAACTTTCATGTTTTGAAAATATTCTGATTCCTTATGAATTGCGAGATATAAGCTTCCAAAATTGGCTCTACGCACGAAATTTCTGCAACAGAAATTTCCAGCACTCTTTGTCCGAAATCCATTCCGTTTACCTTCCGAAATCCACCCGAGACCCTCGAGACCTTAACCAATTATTCCAACATGTCCCAAAATACCATTCGAACTTAGTCGAGGTTTCAAACTACATCAAACAACATCAAAACGACGAATCGCACCTCAAATCAAAATCAATGAACTTTGAACTTTCAAATTTTATATCTTGTGTCGAAACACATCAAATCAATTCGGAATGACTTCAAATTTTGCACACAAGTCATAAATGACATAAATGAGCTATGAAAATTTTCAGAATCGGATTTCGACCCCGATATCAAAAAGTCAACCCCTCGGTCAAACTTCCCAAAAATTCAACTTTCGGCATTTCAAGCCTAATTCCACTACGGACTTCCAAATAAAATTCCGATCACGCTCCTAAGTCTAAAATTACCATACGGAGCTGTTGGAATCATCAAAATTCTATTCCGGAGTCGTTTGCACATAATTTGACATCCGATAACTATTTGAACTTAAACTTTTAATTTTTCATCAAAATTCCATATCTCGGGCTAGGGACCTCGGAATTTGATTCCGGGCATACGCCTAAGTCCCAAATCACGATACAAACCTACCAAAACTGTTAAAATACTGATCCGTATCTGTTTGCTCAAAATGTTGACCAAAGTCAACTCAGTTGAGTTTTAAAAGCTCTAATTCACATTTAAATTCATTTTTCACCTGAAAACTTTCCGAAAAATTTTTACGGACTGCACACGCAAGTCGAGTAATGGTAAATAGTGCTTAGATCATATAATTAATCATTAAATTTAAAGATGACATTTTGGGTCATCACACGACTATGGTATCCTGATCCCATGGCACCACAATTTATAATTAGCAGAGATGTAACCTTTGATGAATTCTCTATGTTACATTCTAGAAAAGAGTCTTCTAGTTCTTATAATACAGATAAAGGAAAGAGTACACAGAACCAGGTGGAGATTGAGATTGGCATTCCTTCTGAGCCAAGCTCATCAACTTTGGAGCAAAATACATTTGAAACTCTTGAAATTGAGACAGAAGCTGAAATTCCTGAAGTTGAGACTCTTGAAGTTGAACCAGAAGAAGAGTATTCTATAGCCAAACATAGACCAAGAAGAGAAGGTAAACAACCATTAAGGTTTGGAGATTATGTTGCATTTGCTTTTTCAGTTGCACAGGAAACTGAAGAAATTGGAGAACCATCAAAATATTCAGAAGCAGTTTCTGGTGCTGACTCAGCCAGGTGGCTGATTGCAATGAATGAAGAAATTGAGTCTCTCCACAAGAATGTTACTTGGTCTCTTGTGAAGCTACCATCAGGAAAAAGAATTGTTGGTTGCAAATAGGTCTTCAAGAAAAGGGATGGCATTCCAGGGGTTGAAAATGCGAGGTATAAGGCACGATTAGTTGCAAAGGGCTATAGTCAGGTACTAGGAGTTAATTTTAATGATATTTTCTCACATGTTAAACATAGCTTTATTCGTGTCTTGCTTGCATTCGTTGCCATATATGATTTGGAATTAGAACAACTTGATGTTAAGACAACTTTCTTACATGGAAAACTTGAGGAACAAATATACATGCATCAACCCGAAAGATTTGAAATTGAAGGAAAAGAAGATCATGTTTGCTTGTTGAAGAAATCCTTGTACGGATTAAAGCAGTCTCCAAGACAATGGTATAAAAGGTTTGATTCTTTTATGTTGGGTCATGGTTATTCGAGGAGCATGTATGATAGTTGTGTTTACTTCCGGAAGTTAAATGATGGTTCATTTGTGTACCTATTATTATATGTTGATGACATGCTCATTGCTGCTAAGGATTTAACAGAAATTCACAATTTGAAAAGTCAGTTGAAAAGTGAATTTGAGATGAAAGATTTGGGAGCAGCTAAGAAAATCCTTGGCATGGAGATCAAAAGAGATCGAAAAGCTAACATGCTATTTCTGACCCAGAAAAAGTACTTGGAGAAAGTCTTGGAGAGGTTTGGCATGAAAGATGCTAAACCAGTTAGTACCCCTCTTGCTGCTCATTTTAAGTTATCAGCTGCTCAGTTCCCGCAGTCAGGGGAAGAAGAGAGGTACATGGCACATGTTCCTTATTCCAGTGCAGTCGGCAGTATTATATATGCAATGGTTTGTACACGTCCAGACATTTCACAAGCAGTAAGCGTGGTAAGCCGGTATATGGCTTGTCCTGGTAAAGCACATTGGCATGCTGTGAAATGGATTCTCAGATACTTGCGAGGTACTTCAAACACATGTTTGGAGTTTAGGAGAAATACTAACACTTTGGTTGGTTTTGTAGACTCAGATTATGCAGGTGATCTTGACAAAAGAAGACCACTGATAGGCTATGTATTTTGCATCGGTGGTTGCGCTATTAGTTAGAAAGCTACATTACAACATGTAGTAGCTTTATCTACTACCGAAGCAGAATATATGGCAGTGACCGAGGCGATCAAAGAAGCTTTATGGTTGAAGGGTCTATTTGCGGAACTCAGTTTACACCAAGGTGGTTTTATCATTTTCTGTGATAGTCAAAGTGCCATTCACTTGACTAAAGATCAAATGTATCATGAGAGGACGAAGCACATTGATATAAAGTATCATTTCATCCGAGAAACCATTGCTGAAAGAAAAGTCTTTGTTCAGAAGATCAACACTAGAGACAATCCTGCTGACATGTTTACAAAATCTCTTCCAGTATCCAAGTTCAAGCTTTGCCTGAACTTGATTGGCATTTATGAAAAATAATTTTGCCCATTGGGTTTTTTGCGGAGAAGGTGGAGCAAATTTACTATATATAAGCCGAAATTAGGCCAAGGTGAAGATTTGTAATATGGCCAAATTTTCATGACATTTGCCGTGACATAATATCCATTATTAGGCCAAGGATTTCTTGCTATAAATAGAGGATTTTCTCCTCATTTGAAAACACACCAATTCAAGAGCTTTTCACTCTTATCTTTCTTTCTCCTCATTTATTTCATTATAGAGTATTTTGTAAGAGAGTGAGTGTTGGGAAACACTTGTGTGAACCCTTTCTTTGGAGTGATCTTGTGAGGTTATTCTCTTGGGGTATTTGGGATTAATTAGAGTATTTACTCTAATTTTGTACTCTCTTTTGTACTCTTGTTGGTATAGTAAAATTGCTTCTCTCCGCTTGTGGACGTAGGTCACCTTGACTGAATCACGTTAAATTTGTGTCTTCTTTATCTTCTTTAATTGCCATTATTATCAACTTCCATTGTCTTTGTTATTGTCATTATACCGTTGTTTGGCTAAATTCCGCACTACCCGGGTTCCCGATCCTAACATAAACTATAAGTAATTATTGTATAACTTTAGGTTTGACAGTTATCAAAACTTATGTGAAAATGAAGGGAGAAAAAGGTGTCATTTGTCAACTTCGTATTTGCTCAATATATTTAATTTATTTTTACGTTGTTTCGTGGTCAAATTGAAAATGTATTGTTTAGTTTTTAATCATGATTCGAAAACTAGGGTTAGTAACATAATTGCATCGAGTAATTCATGGGATACTCCAAAGAAATAAAGACAACATATCCTTTTTTATAATGATAACTTACGAGTTTAGTCGAAGATTATTAGGGCTGTGAAACTTATCGCAAGAACATAGGCACGAATCATGGCGCAGGGGCGCTGAAGTATCGTATATGTTCAACCATAAAACTCTATAGATTTGCAAAATCAAGAATTCTATTTCAAGTATTGTCTTTTTGCTTATGTGTCTGTGATTGTTGTCTTAAAAGGAAACTGAGATCTATTAATTAGCTTATATTTGTATGAATTTTTTTTTGGTATGAAGAAGCATTTTGTAGTCACTTGAAATTGAAGTCGCCATAATGGTAATAATTAAGCATCAATGTTGTATTAAGAAGGAACCATGACTGTGATGGTTGTACGGGATAAAATATGTTCATATTTAATGATCACATGGGAAAGCGACACGCGAAATCGAAGACAGAAGATAGCCAAACCCGAAGGCAACGATTTCGTTTGTCCTCGGGGAGAATGAAGCTCATAAAGACAAAATAAATACCGTCATCCGGTAACATTCAATATAGAATATTCTACAACATTAAATGCATGATCCGTTATAAAGAATATGGCATTCACTGCCCACTGTCACTACAAGAAAATGAAAATACAGCGACATTTATTAAATGCCATATTAAGCTTCTTAAATGTCGCAAATTCGTTTATTGACATTTATTTTACATTTGCATCAAATGTCGTAAATTTCAATGCCGTTTATTTTCCGATATTTAGGTAAATGTCGGTAAAAATTTTACGACATGTAGTTTACGACATTTAAGTAAATGTCGATAAGAAATTTACGACATTTATTTTACGATATTTAGGTAAATGTCAGTAAGAAATTTACAACATTTACTTTTAACCTTTAAAAATGTCAGTAAAAAAATTACGACATTTATGAAAATGTTGTATTTATATTTACATGACCGTCAAAAACGATTAGTGACTTTTTCAAAACTTTTCAAAATGTCGTATTAAAAATTCCAACATTTAGATTAATGTCGGTACCAAAAATTTTAAAATATTAATAATAATCCTTTATTTAGTTTTATCATAACACTTTACATTCAATTTGTACATCCACAAATGTCAACCTTCAACTAAATGAAATATATGTAAAACAAATGCCTTTTAATACTATAACTAAAAAAACAAATTAGCAATCTAAAAATTACTCTGTACAAATAGATGATGCCAAATCAAATGATTTGTTCTCTAAGTAAAACTCAAATCCAACTAAATCATAAAAGACAGTAATTTCAACATGTAACTAACGTTATTATCACTTTCGAATGAATTCCCTTAACTTCTAGACTAAATCCTGCAACAAAGCATTTTGAAACCACCTCTCCATGAGTCAATGTTCATTGCCAGTAATTCTCCCTCAAAAATGCTGCACAAAAAATCATACAAAAAAAAAATTATAACTATATAATAAAGGAAATTCTTTCCTCTTCGATTATAACAAATTGGGATACGAAAAACAACAGTTTGAGATTCTAAAAAACAAACATACTATATAATGGGTATAATAGCAGTAACTCTGAAAAGAGGAAAGAAAGAAAATAAGGCAAAAGAAAAGAGAGGAAAAAGTATCTTGTAATTTTTCAAACTTACCCATTTTTTTTATGCCTGCTTCACTAATTTCGGTCTTCTTGATTGTGTTAACCTGAGAAGAAATATTATATTGGTTGCTTTCATAGTTTACAAAAGTTAAATAGAATACAAGATATAAAATAAGACAAAACCTCATAATATACTTTATTTTATGAAAGATACTTTATCAAGTATAGCTAAGGTAGCTTCAGACAACTTTTCCTCCATCTAAATTTTTATACCTGAGGTAGCTTTTTGAACTTCTACCTCAACCCTTTTATCAAAATTCCTTTGCTCAGGCTGAGATTGTTTATATACAGAGCCATAAACAAAACTTGAAGGCCGTCGAAAAGAATGGAACACTGTTTCGCTCTGTTGGATGTGTCGGATCTCGTATAACAAGCGAGCTCTTTACCCTCAAATTCAAACATGTGGGCGCAAAATGCTATTCTCCTTTTCCTAGAATTCGAATAATCCCATAAGTGTTTGGTTCCATAACTTGTGCATACACATTATTGGGAGCAGAGACATTTAACTCAAGGATACACCTTAGCAAGTAAATTCATTTCTTTCTCTCTTTTTTTTTTTAAAAAAACAGTAAAATAATGAAAAGTGATAATTTGTAATGGAATGAAAGTACCTTTATATATATAAAGAAAAAGAATTTACCATTACTTCACCGTCCATCTCATTTATTGGTTGTTTATTCTTTCTCATATGTGTTTTTTTGAACACTTCAATACTACTTGGTTTTACACCTTCCTTCTTTGTCATCTGGTTAAATAGTAAAAAGGCGTATAAAAAATATTCAAGAAAATAAATATTGATATATAAATTACAGAAAACAGATGGCGAATATGGCATGCGTATCTATAATTTGAGAATGACTTTTTCTTAATGATATGTGTGGCAAAGTTAGATTCTTTCGGCTTTATTTTTTTCTCTTCCCCTTTTCCTAGAAAATTTAGACACAATTTTATATATTAGAGTCAATTCCCTACCAAACATCAAATCAAAAACCAATTTTAAAAAGAAAAAGAGAAAAAGTGTGAATAATGACAGAGGAAAAGTATAAAAAAAGTACAAAGGAAAAAAGTATGATCATCGTACGGAATGAGCTAATAGCATGTGTTAAGGGCAACAGAAAGAGATATTTGCTGCTCCAAGAATACATTTGTTTCATTAGAGTCCCAATAATGAACTAATGCATGCCATTGGTCCTTTTCTACCTTGTCTAGATGTTTGGCTAAGAGCTTATTATCGTTGTGCGTATGGCTTATAGCCGGTTCTTTTTGCCTCATCCTTTCTTTCTTTCCATTTAGTCCCAACTGATATCATCAAAATATATCTCATATCCTCAGTTGCACCAGTATTATCCTGTAAACGTATAACACACACACACACACACACATATATATATATATATATATATATATATATATATATATATATATATATATATATATATATATATCATATCATACTATACTAATCATCATCATATCATATCATACTATACTAAAACCATGAAGACTAAAGTTAGATGTTGATTTACCAAAATGACCCTATAATCTTAATAGATTTTTATACCCTTAAAATAATAAATAATACCTACAATATTTATAAACAAATAGGTAGATACAAACGTTTGTTTGTGAACTTTACATATACCTAATTAAATTCTCCACATAATTACAAAGTAAGTTTTTGAACGTCTCATACATGTATAACTGTCTTCTACCGCTAACTTTTGCAATTCTCATTTTTTTTTTTTATTATCCTTCTCTTTCTCTTAATTAACTCGAGTTTTGAGATTTTATGATTCCTAAATGCAATGCTTTGCTTAGAAATACAATTTGATTCAAAGCTGTTTTCCCAGATACGTTTACAAAATGAAAAATACATATTTATATATTTTCATATTTATTTTTTTCTCACTTTTTTTGGGTTACTATTTCACAATCATTTTGCAAAATTTTGAGTTTTTTGATTTTCTAATTGGTATTTGGTTTCTGCTTTTGTCACGATCCAATTTCTCTTATAGGCCGTGATGGCGCCTAACGTCGCCGCTAGGCAAGCCTACGATAAATTTACTACGTGATTTCTTCTTTTAAATAATTTCCAAGTAATTAAATTTCATTTGTTTAGAAATTTGAGAAATAGAGAGTCAAATGATTAAATAAAAACATCTGAATGCAAGCTCAAATATGTAAATACCCCAAAACCATAAAGTCTACTAGAGTGTGTGCCAAGATCTGGTGTCACAAGCATATGAGCTACTAGTAGAATATACAAAACTCTAACTACTATCTGAAATAAAGTAGACAGAATATAAATACAAAAGAGAGACTCTAGGGGCTGCAGAACGGCTCGGGAAGCAGCTCACCACTAGGCCTCGGGATACCTGGGACGCACGCCGGTAGGACCGCCAGATACACCTGACTCAGATCCTGCACGGTTAGTGCAGAAGTATAGTATGAGTACATAAACAACATGTACCCAGTAAGTATCAAGTCTAACCTTGAAGAAGTAATGACGAGGGGTCGACATCGACACTTACTATGGGCTAATAGTAAAGAAATACAGGATCCTAAATGAGCACGGATTTTGTAAATAATGACAATAACTCAATAATAAGCGAAAGGAAATAAACCTTTCATACATGTTAAGTTCCAAATAAATTTCCATCTTATAATATTTTGCCTCTCAAGTCAGGGAAGGATATCAAGTATGATTACACATCGAGAGTTATCACGCACGATTATGCCGAGGTTGTACGGTCCGATCCAGAATAATGTGTACACTGCCGAGGGTCGAGCGGCACGAACCATAGATGCATTTATCTACTGCCGAGGCGTTCGGTCCGCTCCACAAGAATAGAAGATACTTTATAAGCTTTTGACTTAAACGTTATTAAGGCTAATACACAATGTAATACAAATTCCATTAACGGTCTTTCATAATTCCTCTAACAAGTTTTAATATAATTTAGGCACTTTAATTAACAAGTTGGGTGCAAATATCTCAAATAATTCATGATTTGGGTCCTAAGACAACCCGAACATAAGCATAATTAGTAGCTACTTACGGACTCCCATCACCTCGTACGTACGTAGCCCCCACAATTAGAAGCTAATATTAATTTAAATCACCTATAGGGTAAATTTCCTCTTACAAAGTTAGATAAGAGACTTACCTCGTCTCAAAGCTCACTTTTCGATCAAAGATTCCGCTCTAAAGTCCCAACTCGGTGCCGAACAATCCAAAACTAGCCAAACGTTATATAAATTAATCAATACATGTTTAAAAGTTTATATTCAAACTATTAGAGTGATTACCCAACCCCAATTTGAAGGATTTCTAAAATTCACCCCCGAGCCCACGTGCCCGGATTCTGAAAATTTTCGAAGAAAATTGTTACCCATAACCTCAAGAACTCAAATATATAATTTTCACTCAATTCCCTAACCATTTTCATCAAAACTTAGGTTTTTCATCTAAACCCATGATTTCACAAATTTTACATATTAAATCTACCCATAATCTATGTATTAAACTCATATCGCATAGAAATTACTTACCTTAATTAGCTATGTGGAAATCCCCCTCTTTGAAGCTCCAAAATCGCCCAAGTGTGAAATAAATGAACTCAAAATAGCCTAAGTTCCGTTTTAAAAGGACCCCACTGCCTCCAGTGATTCCGCACCTGCGGTCGCTGGGCCGCATCTGCGGCATCGCTTCTGCGGACCAAGGTCCGCTTCTGTGGAAGTGCCTAAGGCTGGCTGGTTTCGCTTCTGCGGATGGGAGTCCGCTTCTGCGGCGAGCGCGTCGCACCTGTGACCCTATTCCGCTTCTGCGATCATCTTCTTTGCACCTGCGCCTCCGCAGATGCGGTCCCTTCGCCGCTTCTGTGATCACTGGGCAGCCTGTGTTGCGCTTTTGCGGTCCATGGCTCGCTTCTGCGAGCTCGCACCTGCGGCCAGCCCTCCGCAGGTGCGATTACACCAGAAACCTGGTGCTTCAGCTGTTCTTCCAAGTCCAAATGAGTTCTGCACTGCGTCCAATTAACACCCGGGCCCCCCGGTGTCACGACCCAACTTCACCTATTGGCCGTGATGGCGCCCAACATCCCAGCTAGGCAAGCCAACTAGTGAATTAACTATATATTTTCTCATTTAATAAATTTTCGAGTAATTAAACTCTTTTTACTTGCAAGATTTAAGAAACATAAAAAAGGTTCTGATTAAATAAAAACCAAGAAAATAATTCAAACCATAATTCTACTAGTGTGTGTGCTAAGACCTGGTGTCACAAGTATATGAGTATCTAGTAGATTATATATATTTCTAACCACTGTCTGAATATGAAATAGACAGAATACAAAATACAAAAGAGAGAGACTTTAGGGCTGCAGAACAACTCAGGAAGCAGCTCACCACTAAGCCTCGGGATATCTAGGGTACGCGCAGGTAGGATCACCTGTTGCACCTGTCTCAGGTCCTGCACAAAAAGTGCAGTAAGCATAGCATGAGTACGTAAACAACATGTACCCAGTAAGTATCAAGTCTAATCTCGAAGAAGTAGTGACGAGAGGTTGACTTTGACACTCACTATGGGTCAATAATATTAAAATAGAATTTTTTTAAATAAACATGGTTTATGTGAATAACAATATTTTTTCTTATCAAGCGAAAATAAATAATTCTTTCAAAATTCAATAATTTCCAATAAATCATTTATCTTCACAAGTTGTAGAGAAATGCCAAGGCATCGTGTAATTGTTATTATTAAGCACAATTTATGCTGAGGCCGTACGACCCGATCTAGAGTGTCGTGTACACTGGCGAGGGACGTGCTACATGATCCATAGATGCATCTATCTACTGTCGAGGCGTTCGGCCCGCTCCACAAGAAGAGAATGAATATTTTATAAGTATTTGACTTAAATATTAATGAGGTTTTATACAACAATAATATAAATTTCATTAGCAGTCTTTCACAATTTCTCCAACAAATATTTAATAAAATTAGGCATTTTAATTTAATAAGTATGTGCAAGAATTTCAAATAGTTCATGAATTGGGTCCTAAAACTACTCGAACAATAGCATAATAGTAGCTACGCACCGACTCTCGTCACCTCGTACGTACGTAGCCTCCCACAATTAGGAGAAAATATTTATTTACAATACCTATTGGGTAAATTTCCTCTTACAAGGTTAGACAAGAGACTTACCTTGTCTCAAAGTTCACTTCCCGATCACAACATCGCGTTAAAGCCTCAATTCGTTGCCGAAAAATTCGAAACTAGCCAAATGTTATATAAAATAATTAATACATGCTTAACAATTCAAAATTAGAGTATTAGATTAATTACTCAACCTAAATTGATAAAAATCTTAAAATCCCGGGCCCATGTGCCCGGATTCTGGAAATTTTCGGAGAAAATCGTTACCCATAATCTCATGAACTCAAATATAAACTTTTCATCCCATTCCATAACCATTTTCGTGGTTAAAATCTCATTTTTATCAAAACCTAGGTTTTTCATCTAAACCCTTGATTTTCACAATTTACATGTTATAATCTACCCATAATTTATGTATTTAACTCACAATAGGTAGAATTAACTTACCTCCAAGTTTCTAGGTAAATACTCATCTCAAAAAGCTCCAAAATCGCCCAAGAATGGAGAAAATGGGCTAAAAATACGGAACTCCAGAATTAAATGAAGGTTCTGCCTTCTGCGATTTTCGCACCTGCGAAGAGCTAACCGCACCTGCGGAAAAATCCTCGCAGGTGCGAGATCCCCCCACTTGGCCTGGCTCCGCACCTGCGGACAAGGAGCCGCTTCTGCGCGTCCGCGGGTGCGACCAATCTTCCGCATCTTCGCCCTTCCCCGCTTCTGCGGTCCTTCCTTCGCACCTGCGCCTTCGCAGGTGCGGTACCTAGCTCGCTCCTACGGTCCCTGGGCTGCCCTATGCTCTTCCGCTTCTGCGTCTTGTGGCTCACTTCAGCGAGCTCACACCTGCGGCTGGCCAAGTGCAGGTGCGATTGCAGCAGAAGCTGGAAGCTTGAGCTGATGCTCCTAAGTCCAAACTTGGTCCGAGCCTCGTCCGGTTAACACCCGAGGCCCCCGGGGGCCCGAACATACCAATAAGTTTGAAATCATAAAACGGACTCGCTCAAACCCTCGAAAAATGTAAAACAACATAAAAACTAAGAATCATGCCTCAAACCAAATTGATTCAACTTAGAAATTTCAAATTCTTCAAACTTACTCCAAACGTGCCGAAACATACTTAAACTACTCGGAATGACTCCAAATTTTACGTGCAAGTCTTAAATCACCATACAGAACTATTACCATGCTCGGAATTTCCAACGGATCTCGATTACTCCAAAACCTACTCCAAACCAAATTTAAAGAACGTTAAAACCTTCAAATAGCTAACTTTCACTATTAAGCGCCGAAACGCTCTCGGATTGTCCAAAACCCGATTCGAACATACGCCCAAGTCAAAAATCATCATACGAATCTATTGGAACCGTCAAATCCCGATTCCGGGGTCATTTTCTAAAAATGTTGACCGAAGTCAAACTTAGCCTTTTTAAAGCCAATTAAGGAACCAAGTGTTCCGATTTCAACCCGAACTCTTCCAAATCCCGAACTAACCATCACCGCAAGTCATAATACAGTAAAAGCACATACGGGGAGTCTTATATAAGGGAACGGGGTTCTAGAAGGCAAAACGACCGGTTGGATCGTTACATTTTCCACCTCTTAAACAAAGGTTCATCCTCGAACGAGTTTAGAATTATACCTGGAGTACTGATTAAGTGTGGATATCTGCTCCGCATGTCCTCTTCGGCCTCCCAAGTCGCTTCCCCGACTGGGTTGCCCCTCTACTGGACTTTTACCACAGAAATCTTCTTGGACCTCAACTGGCGAACCTGTCTATCAATAATGGCAACTAGTTCCTCTTCATAACCCAAGCTCTTATCTAGCTGAACTGTGCTGAAGTCTAACACATATGATAGGTCGGCATGATACCTCCAGAGCATAGATACATGGAAAACCAGATGAACTCCCGATAGACTGGGGGGCAAAGTAAGCTCGTAAGCAACCTCCCCAACTCATCTCAACACCTCAAATGGGCCTATAAACCTTGGGCTCAACTTGCCCTTCTTCCCGAATCTCATAATTTCCTTCATCGGTGACACCTTCAAGAGGACTTTCTCACCCACCATAAATGAAAATCACGCGCTTTCTGATCCGCGTAACTCTTCTGTCTGGACTGTGCTGTATGAAGTCGCTCCTGAATCAACTGTACCTTTTCCAAGGCATCCTTCACCAAATCAGTACCATATAACTTAGCCTCACCAGGCTCAAACCATCCGAGGGGCGAACGGCATTGCCGACCATATAAAGCCTCAAATGGAGCTATCTCGATGTTGGATTGGTAACTGTTGTTATAAGCAAACTCGGCCAAAGGCAAGAAACGATCCCACTGACCTCCAAAGTCAATCACGCATGCCCTGATCATATCCTCCAAAATCTGAACTGTCCGCTCCGACTGCCCGTCAATTGATGACGTTCAAATCCACTACTACAAAGTAAATGGACACGGTTGCATGAAATATAATTTACCCAACTATGAGTCAGGGTCGAATCCCACAGAGAATAATATGTAGGCGATTAGGCGTGTAAGAGAATTATCGCTTATTATGCTAAGCCAAACACTTAGAAATATTTTGAGAAAATATTTATAACTAATTGCAAAAGTGTAAACTAACCTAGAAAGCAAATAAAATGATCAATGGTTACAAGCATGGATGCATAGGGAATTACACTCAAGTAACGATCCAATGTATTTCACGATTTCACAAATTTGAGCGAATTTATGTTAATTAGCCTCGGGTGATAATTCTATATTAGCTTCTTCCAAAACTAACAAGACTTCCTAATTGAATTATCCCTAAACTAATTAAGAGATTAAGCACACCCGAATATGGCTACAAGTAGTCCAATCCTATCCCTAGGTAGAATCTATAAGATGAGGGTTAAAGCCTCAAGTTCTTGTTAATTAATCTTTCCCAACCCCAAATTCTCTTTCCCAAAATTAATTCGAAGTAAATGGGCGAGTCCTAGGGTTAGCTAATCCCTTTGGAAACATTAAAGAATAAGAATAATTAAAGAAACAATAACACGCTTCATAATAAATAAAAATTGTTCAATACACAATCACAACAAGATATTTAATTCACACTTTAAATATGAATATTCCCATAAACAAGATTCAAGTGTTAGAAAAAATACTACACACTTAGATATACAATACAAAGCAAGGAAATGAAGAAATGAACATAAATAGGTAAGAAATTCTCAACCAAAAGCTTCAAATCTTCAAGACCCAAGTGTGTGTGCAAGAACCCTAGCTCCAAAACTTGTGTTCTCTCTCAAGATATGTTCAAAGCTGCCAAAAATAAGCCAAAGATGTGTTTCCAATAAGCTAGGTTGTGTATTTGTGGGTTTGGAGTTGAGAAAATATGAATTGTCAATCCTGTCCAGGCCTGAAGCCAGTTGACCGCACCTGCGGAAGTATCCTCGTAGGTGCGGCTCCACAGATGCGGATAGCCTATCGCAGAAGCAAACTTTGAAGGGAACACTGACTCCGCAGGAGCGGACTTGCACGCGCAGATGCGCAATCGAAATTGCAAACTTTGAGCGCAGATGCGCTACCGCTGATGCAGTGAATCAATAGCAGAAGCGGTTCTGCCTTCCAGGCCTTCTTCCGCAAATGTGGCCATTTCCTCGCGGATGCGAGGTCGTAAAAGCGACCAATGTTCCGCAGATGCGGAATCACTGAAGAATTTTGCACTGTTTCAACTCTTTTTTTGCTCAATTCAACTTCAATTGAATTCAACTCTCTTCATGGCATCATTTACTTGAAAATCTAGCAATACACATCATAAACAACCTCATATTATAATTAAAGGACGCAAAATCTAAAGAAAAGAGACTAAAATAAGTGGTAAATCACCACTCATCAACACCCCCCAACTTAAAGCTTTTGCTTGTCCTCAAGCAAATCAAAGCCAACAATTCAATGAGGTTCTACCATTTAAAGCACAAGTAGTATTGCTATCATTTGTAAATCACATTCTCCAATTAAGCACTATACTTATGGATTTGGTTGGTACTAATAATTAGGCTCAAGCATGTGAATCTTAACCAAATAACTCCCTCATTTAGAAACAACTTCAAGAAATGCAAAGGAGTTACAAAATAATCAAGTGACAACAAAAAGGCTCAAAAAGTGACTCAAAAGCACTTTTCTACTACATATGCTCAATTTACACAATTCCGAATCTATCATTGTCACCAATCTACCCTAATCCATGTGCCCTCACAAGAAAAAAAAGTCCCAAAATTATCATATTTACAATAACAACACAAGGGGCAAATGCACAAATACACTCACTCTCAAAAAAGAATTTCAAGTATTATAAAATATCATGCCATAAGCTTGCCCTTATTTTAATTCGCCGCCTATTCAAGAACATTAGGTTGGAGAACCTATAAGGACTTTTTAAGCTTGTAATGTAGGTTTAGGGAAGGGTCGGATAAGCATTCGGGATACAAGTGACTACACCCTCCTTGAACACTACTCACATTTGTCTTTCTTTTGCACTTTGCTTCTTTTTTTAAACTAAATAGCCCTTATTAACATCTAGTTACCAACATAAAACCACCTTAAAGTACCTCTCTAATTTTCTCAAGACTCCATATTTTTTAAATTTTTTTTATTATATATATAACTACTTTCTTTTGGAGCTTGAATATCTTCATATAAACAACTTTGAGGTATATGTTTCTACACTCAATGTACAACCTTACCAATTTCCAACTTGACACCAATACCCCCAACTTAGGCTTTTTGTTACACCCTATATATTTTTGTACGTAAAACTACGTCGTGAGCAAACTAATGTAGGATCCAAAAATGAGATCATATTTGAAAATATATAAAGCAAATTAATTATTTTACCTCGGAAGTTAATAATATTGAATATCATGAACAACAAGTACAAAGAGGGTTGGAAGTTTTAGAAGCTAAAGGAATTGAAGAAAATAATATTTCGTCGAAAGCCGACAAATTGAGAATGTTATAGCATGTACTTTTGGGATGAGACCAGGGTGTTTTACATGATAAGGAGGTTATTTTATGAGTTATGTTATTCATATGATAGTCGTGTGTTATGTTTTGAAGTCAAGCGAGTGGTGGAACAAAGTCGATGAAAGTCATCACAAGTTACGTTCATAAGTTTTACTGAAACTTTGGATCTTATGTAACTACAATTTTCTCCCAATATACTTAGAGGTATGGGGTGTTACACCCATCAAATTAAAGATCTATGAGTCTACTTTCCAATGCATTAAACCGTTTGTCAATACGATATCGGAGTAGAGAGATATGGGCAGTTTTGCGAGACAGCGCAGACTGTCACCTACTTGCTTAAACGAGAATCCAAAACTGGGCCAGTTCGGGTCGTCCAAAACTGGGCCAGTTTGGGTCGCTTAAAGAGGCTTTTTTAAAGGCCTATCCCCTTCATATATTAGGATGATAATAGGGCAAAATAACCAGACTTAATCTCTGCAAAAATCCTTCTAAAATTTTCCTACAAACCCCAATTGATTTTCTCTCCCTTTCAAATTCTAATTGGAGGTAAAGCCTAGAGTTTGAAGAACCAAGATAGGAGCTGAATTATCCCACAAATAAGGTAAGTTTACTGCTCTATTTCATCCATTATTTACAGTTGTAGATGCATGGTAAGTTGTTCTATATTTGTAAGAACTCACGGGACGGTGATCGGAAGCCGTGAGTTCGAGTTATTCACTTGTAGCGGACTGTTTTATGGAATGTTTGTGGACTGTTTGGTATTGCTGTTGGGCTGTATGATTTACTACTGTTTTGTGGAGTTTTGGAGGAGGAAGGGTGTGGATAAACACCACATAAATGCAGGATATTGGGCTGGTCGTTCGTCATAACATTTTCGGGGTTGTTGACACTACTACGGTGATCGTTTTGTGTATGAAGAGATTGGGGTGTGTTGGGTTATTTTTTGGTATTGTGTGGTGTACATAAGGTTGGAAAATAATGTATATATGTTTTTATTGTTGTTTTTGGTGTCGTTGGTGTTATCTTGAATTTGGAGGAAGTAAGGATTATAGGGGAGATGTTGTCCGTTTTAATACAAAATAAGCATGTCGTTCGTTATGCGATAGTTATACGTTTCATAACTTAATGATAGTATTATTATCGTTGTTGTAGATTAAGGTGAGAAGAGGCGAGTTCAACTTGGTGATTGGAAAGAGTGTGATAATGTATGTTAAGGCTAAGCCTTCCTTCATTTTGGCATGATCTCGTAGCTACATGTGTTAGTAATGAGACATAAAGAGAAATTTGTATTCATGAATTTATTCACATTATTCTAGTCTCATAAGTTACAATATTATTCCTTATCGAGACTCTATATTCAATTTAGTATTGTCTTCTTCCAGTCAAGAGAGCAGCAAGCCTATATATACAGTATTACAGTATTTTCATTACCATCGAGCTATAATCGATGGGCAGGCCCTTATTGGGCAACCTCTGATCAGATGGAAAGTTATATACTGAGCCTACTGTGGCCGAGCGCCTATGAGTGAGTCCAGCATGGCCGAGATACATAGCCTAGTATGGTCGAGCACCTATGAGCGAGCCTACTACGGCAGAGCAGTTATATATACCGAGCCTTATAAGGCCGGACAATTATTTTACTTACTATATTGAAGGAGTTGAGTCAGTATCAACAAGTAAGTATATCTCCAGATCATCTTTGACTCCCAATTACTTTTAATTATTATATTATCAGTTAAGTTTCAACTTTCAGTTATGCTATTGCCTTATATACTCGGTATATTATTTTGTACTGGCGTTCCTTTTCTGGAGATGCTGTATTTCATGTGTGCAGGTTCAGATAGACAGATGGGTAGACCTCCTCAGTAGGTGTTTCCAGAGTTCAGCCTGATCGGTAAGCTCCACGTCCTTTGGAGTTATCGGGTCTAGGTTTTTGTGTACATCTTCTGTATGTATGTATATATATGTTATGGGTAGGTCGGGACCCTGTTCCGATCACAATATATCCATCAGTAGAGGCTTGTAGACATATCCTGTCAGTTAGTGCACTATGTTGGGCTTCTAGGCCTGGTATGTATATTTTGGTGGTTTGTTAGTTGTAGTAGTTATGACGGCTTTGTCGGCCCAACTTTATATTGATGTTTAGTCAGCGCTAATTTCCATTCAGTTTTATATTTTTCTTCACAAATTATCTTGCAAGGTGGCCCCATGGCTAAATTATGACATTATATGTTCAGAGTCCCTTAGTCGCAATTTGGTACACCGGGTTAGTTGAGGCACCGGGTGCCAATCTCGCTCCCAGGTCGGGGCGTGACATACTTGGTATTAGAACAGTTATGTCCTTGGGAGTCTATAAACCGTGTCTAGTAGGATCTTGTTTATAGATGTGTTGTGCACCACATTATATAAGCAGGGTGCTACAGGGTATTTAGGAGTTGGTTACCCTCATTTCAAATCTAAATCGTGTTGTAGAACTGAGTTATAGGAAATTTGAGTTAAACTTACGTGTTGGTATTTTCATACACAGATGACGGTGACTAGGAAGACTACGGCTAGCCAGAGGGGTGATACAACAACAGGTGAGGGGACCAGCAGGGTACCCCAAGTAGATGGGTCCCAGTCTGAGGCCCAAGGCGAGACCCCTACTCAGCCATTACCGGCTCCTCCACCACCTGAGGAGATTCCTAGGGATACCACACATCCAGTTCCCCATCCACTTTTACCAGACCAGGACTTGGAGAGTGCGGTGTATTTGTTGACACAATTGGTAGCTACCCAGCAACAAGCTAGGGAATCATCTAGTGGAGGATCTTCTGAGGGGTCTGGGAGTTCAAGGGTCCGAGAGTTTATTGCTTTGAGTCCCCCAGAGTTTACGAGGTCAGATTAGAGGGAGGACCCACAGGATTTCATAGATCAGCTTCACAGGATCTTTTGGGTTATGCATGCCACAGAGAAAGAAGCAGTTGAGCTAGCAGCTTTTTGACTCCGAGATATAGCCATCCTTTGGTACGAGGGACGGGAGAGGTTCGGGGCACGTGAAGCACCTCCAGCTAGTTGGGAGAATTTTTCAGATGCTTTCCTTGACCAGTACTTACCGCGGGAGATCCGACAGGCTCGGGTCCATCAGTTTCTAGCCCTTAAGCAGGGCAATATGAGTGTTCGAGAGTATAGTCTCCATTTTGACTTATTAGCCAGATATGCACCATCCATAGTTGCTACTATGTGTGACAGGATCCACAGGTTTATAGCAGGGTTAGCCCGAGAGTTGACCGAGGCATGTGCCACCGCTGCATTGCATGATAATATGGATATCTCCCGGATTCAGGCATTCGCTCAGAATATAGAAAGGGGTAGGTGTCGACAGCAGGGTACAGAGAGGACTGAGCAAGGGCAGCATAAGAGGATGAGATTTCCTAGGTCTCAGGAGCAGTCTCAAGGTAGTTATAGGCCCCAGTACTTCGGATGGCCACCTAGGCTTCTGCCACCTCAGTTACAGGGTTACAGGTATGACCGCTATACTCAGTCAGGACCAGGTGAGAGCTCACAGGCGTTGGTTTTGCAATGACAACGAGGTTCAAGGCAGACATGGTCATTTCCGCCGCGGTGTGACATCTGTGGTAGAGGACTCTTGGGCCAATGCCGAGCAGGTTCTGATGCTTATTATACATGTGGGCGTCCGGGGCATATGATGCGAGATTGCCCAAATAGAGATTCTGGTGGTATGGCACAACCAGCAAGTTCAGCGACAGGATCATCTATGTCTGTGCATCCTTCTGGGCGTGAGTCTCAATCTTCGGCTGGTAGAGGTCGAGGCAGAGGTAGAGGTTCCAGTTCAGGTGTTAATCAGAACCGTATTTATGCTTTAACAGGTCGACAGGACCAGGAGTCTTCACCAGACGTTGTGACAGGTATATTGACCATTTGCTCTCATGATGCTTATGCCTTGATAGACCCAGGATCTACTTTATCATATATCACCCCATTTGTCGCGGGGAAATTTGGTATAGTGCCTGAAATACTAAGTGATCCTTTTGCGGTATCTACACCGGTCGGAGAATCGATTATTGCTAGATGGGTTTACCGAGGTTGTACGGTGACAGTTTGTAGTCATCAGACCTCAGCCGACCTAGTTGAGCTAGAGATGATGGATTTTGATGCTATCATGGGCATGGACTGGTTGTCGGCTTGCTATGCCACAGTTGATTGCCGAGCAAAGGCAGCCAGATTTCATTTTCCAGGTGAGGCAGTCCTTGAATGGGTAGGTAATACAGCGGCACCCAGAGGTAGGTTTATTTCCTATCTGAAGGCGAGGAAAATGATTGCAAAAGGGTGCATTTATCATATTGTGTGAGTTAGAGATGCAGATGCTGAGATATCTACACTTCAGTCTATTCCCGTAGTCAATGAGTATGCAGATGTGTTTCCAGATGAGCTTCCAGGTATTCCTCCAGAGTGAGAGATTGATTTTAGCATCGATTTGCTTCCAGGAACTCAACCAATATCCATCCCTCCGTATAGAATGGCACCTGCCGAATTGAATGAGTTAAAGGAGCAGTTAAAAGATTTGCTACAGAAAGGTTTCATCAGGCCCAGTACCTCACCTTGGGGTGCACCGGTACTCTTTGTGCGGAAGAAAGATGGCTCGTTGAAGATGTGTATCGATTATAGGCAGCTGAACAAGGTAACTATTAAGAATAAGTATCCACTTCTAAGTATTGATGATTTGTTTGATCAGTTGCAGGGGGCTAGATTCTTTTCAAAGATAGATTTGAGATCGGGATACCACCAGGTCAGAGTTCGGGAGAAAGATATTCTGAAGACAGCCTTCAGGACCCGATATGGCCACTTCGAGTTCCTTTTCATGTCCTTCGGGTTGACGAATGCACCCGCCGTATTTATGGACTTGATGAATAGCCTATTCTGGCCATTTTTAGATCTGTTCGTGATAGTATTTATTGATGATATTCTGGTCTATTCAAGTTCAGAGGATGAGCATGTGGACCACTTGCGAGCGGTACTCCAAACCCTCCGTGATCGTAAGTTGTATGCTAAGTTTTCTAAATGTGAGTTCTGGTTGAAGTCTGTAGCATTCTTGGGGCATATTGTATCCGATGAAGGTATAAAGGTAGACACTCAGAAGATTGAGGCCGTGAAATCTTGGCCTAGACCTACCACTCCGACAGAGGTTCGTAGCTTTCTAGGCTTAGCAGGATACTACCGGAGGTTCGTAGAGGGTTTTTCTTCCCTTTCGGCACCATTGACAAAGTTGACGCAGAAATCAACTAAGTTTCAGTGGACGGAGGCTTGCGAGCGGAGTTTCCAAGAGCTTAAGAACAGGTTGACCTCAGCGCCAGTTCTAACACTTCCAGAGGGTCCAGAGGGTTATGTCGTGTATTGTGATGCCTCAGGTGTCGGGTTAGGATGTGTCCTGATGCAACATAGGAAGGTAATTGCGTATGCTTCAAGGCAGTTAAGGAAGCACGAGAAGAATTATCCAACCCACGATCTCGAGTTAGCTGCGGTTGTCCATGCACTTAAGATATGGCGGCATTATTTATATGGTGTTCATGTTGATGTATTTACAGATCATAAAAGTCTGCAATATATATTCAAGCAAAAAGAGTTGAATTTGCGACAGAGGCGATGGCTTGAGTTATTGAAAGATTATGATGTTAACATTCTCTACCATCCAGGGAAAGCTAATGTTGTAGTAGACGTCTTAAGCCGCCGATCTATGGTTAGCTTAGCACATGTAAAGGCCAAGAAAAGACAATTAACTAGAGAGATTCATCAATTGGCTTGTTTGGGGGTTCGGTTAGTAGATTCCGACGATGGTGGAGTTGTACTCCAAAATACTGCAAAATCATCTCTCATAGCTGAAGTCAAGGAAAGGCAGTACGAGGACCCAGAGTTGGTCGAGTTGACAGAGCGAGTTCCGCAGCAGAAGAATCCATTGTTAGAGCTCAAGGGAGATGGGGTTCTCAGATACAGGGGTCGTTTGTGTGTTCCAGATGTAGCAGGGCTACGAGACAGGATTATGTCAGAGGCACATTATTCGTGGTACTCCATTCATCCTGGGTCGACGAAGATGTATCATGACATTAAGGATGTGTACTGGTGGAACGATATGAAGAAGAACATTGCTGAGTTTGTCGCCCAGTGTCCTAGTTGCCAGCAGGTGAAAATAGAGCATCAGAAGCCCGGAGGGCTAATGCAGACTATAGAGATCCCGACATGGAAATGGGAGGCGATAAACATGGACTTTGTTACGGGTTTACCTCGTTCTCATCGTAAGTTCGATTCTATATGGGTGATAGTCGATAGGCTCACTAAATCAGCTCATTTTCTACCGGTCAGATCTACATATACAGCAGAAGATTATGCAAAGTTATATATTAAGGAGATAATGCGGCTACACGGAGTACCAGTATCTATTATATCTGACCGTGGGGCTCAATTTACAGCACATTTTTGGAGGTCATTTTAGAGAGGTCTAGGGACTCAGGTGAATCTCAGCACAGCTTTTCATCCACAGACTGATGGACAAGCCGAGCGCACAATTCAGACGCTCGAGGATATGTTACGAGCATGTGTGTTGGATTTTAAAAGAAGTTGGGATGAACATCTACCTCTTGTCGAGTTTGCATATAATAACAGTTACCACTCCAGTATCCGGATGGCTCCGTACGAGGCTTTGTATGGGCGTAAGTGCAGATCTCTTATAGGGTGGTTTGATGTTGGAGAATCTGTGTTACATGGGCCAGACCTAGTTCAGCAGGCCGTAGAGAAAGTAAAGCTTATCCGGGAGTGACTATTGACAGCTCAGAGTCGCCAGAAGTCATATTTTGACGTGCGGCGACGAGACTTAGAGTTTGAGGTTAATGACTGGGTATTCTTAAAGGTATCCCCTATGAAGGGCGTGATGAGGTTTGGCAAGAAAGGCAAGCTTAGCCCACGGTATATTGGGCCTTACAGGATTATTCGGAGAGTGGGCCAAGTAGCTTATGAGTTAGAATTGCCCTCAGAAATGGAGTTAGTCCATCCGATTTTTCACGTATCTATGCTACGGAAGTGCATTGGCGATCCTACCAGAGTGGTGTCCACAGATGATGTACAAATTACGGAGGACTTGTCATACAAGGAAATTCCAGTTGCCATCTTAGACCGACAAATTCGCAAGCTACGAAATAAGGAGGTAGCCTCCATGAAGGTTTTATGGAGAAGCAATAATGTGGAAGAGATAACATGAGAAGCGGAGGAAGAAATGAAGTATAAATACCCCCACCTATTTCAAACTGAAGATATGGCTCGAGATGGGATGCTACAGCACAACTCTATTCAGGCTAGCAGGTCATCATGTAAGCTCTTATTTTCTGACTTTCAGTATTTATGATTTACGACTCTTTGAGGCAAAGTGTTATTATTTATAGACATTGGCCATGTGTGACATGCATAGTATGTTTTCTGGCTGCATGCAAGTTGGTTATAGTCTAGTGTACGTAGGAAACTCTGGAAAATTTTTTCCAAAGTCTCTAAAAGTAAACATTCGAGGATGAATGTTCCCAAGGGGGGAATGATGTTACACCCTATATTTTTTTGTACGTAAAACTGCGTTGTGAGCAAACTAATATAGGATCCAAAAATGAGATCATCTTTGAAAATATATAAAGCAAATTAATCATGTTACCTCGGAAGTTAATAATATTGAATATCATGAACAACAAGTACAAAGAGGGTTGGAAGGTTTAGAAGCTAAAGGAATTGAAGAAAATAATGTTTCGTCGAAAGCCGACAAATTGGGAATGTTATAGCATGTACTTTTGGGATGAGACCAGGGTATTTTACATGATAAGGAGGTTATGTTAAGAGTTATGTTATTCTTATGATATTCATGTGTTATGTTTTAAAGTCAAGCGAGTGGTGGAACAAAAGTCGATGAAAGTCATCACAAGTTACGTTCATAAGTTTTACTGAAACTTTGGGTCAAATGTAACTGCAAATTTATCCCAATATACTTAGAGTTATGAGGTGTTCCACCCATCAAATTAAATATCTATGAGTCTAATTTCCAACGCATTAAACCGTTTGTCAATACGATATCATAGTAGAGAGATATGAGCATTTTTGCGAGACTGTGCAGACTGTCACCTACTTGCTTAAACGAGAATCCAAAACTGGGCCAGTTCGGGTCGCTCAAAGAGGCCTTTTTAAAGGCCTATCCCCTTCATATATTAGGATGATAATAGGGCAAAATCACCAGACTTAATCTCTGCAAAAATCCTCCCAAATATTTTCCACAAACCCCAATTGATTTTCTCTCCCTTTCAAATTCTAATTGGAGGTAAAGCCTAGAGTTTGAAGAACCAAGATAGGAGCTGAGTTCCACAAATAAGGTAATTTTACTGCTCTCTTTCATCCATTATTTACAGTTTTAGATGCATGATAAGTTGTTCTATATTTGTAAGAACTCACGGGACGGTGATCGGAAGCCGTGAGTTCGAGTTATTCACTTGTAGCGGACTGTTTTATGGATTATTTGTGGACTGTTTGGTGTTGCTGTTGGGCTGCGTGATTTACTACTATTTTGTGGAGTTTTGGAGGAGGAAGGGTGTGTAGAAACACCACATAAAGGCAGGATGTTGGGCTGGTCATTTGTCATAACATTTTCAGGGTTATTGACACTACTACGGTGGTCATTTTGTGTATGAAGAGATTGGGGTGTGTTGAACTGTTTTGTAGTATTGTGTGGTATACATAAGGTTGGAAAATAATGTATATATGTTGTTATTGTTATTTTTGGTGTTGTTGGTGTTATCTTGAATTTGGAGGAAGTAAGGATTATAGGGGAGATATTGTCCGTTTTAATACAAAATAAGCATGTCGTTCGTTATGCGATAGTTATACGTTTCATAACTTGATGATAGTATTATTATCGTTGTTGTAGATTAAGGTGAGAAGAGGAGAGTTCAACTTGGTGATTGGAAAGAGTGTGATAAGGTATGTTAAGGCTAAGCCTTCCTTCATTTTGGCATGATCTCGTAGCTACGTGTGTTAGTAATGAGACATAAAGAGAAGTTCGTATTCATGAATTTATTCACATTATTCTAGTCTCATAAATTACAATATTATTCCTTATCGAGACTCTAAATTCAATTTAGTATTATCTTCTTCCAGTCAAGAGAGCAGCAAGCCTATATATACAGTGTTACAGTATTTTCATTACCATCGATCTATATCCATGGGCAGGCCCCTATTGGGCAACCTCTGATCAGATGGAAAGTTATATACCGAGCCTACTGTGGCCGAGCACCTATGAGCGAGCCCAGCATGGCCGAGATACATAGTCTAGTATGGCCGAGCGCCTATGAGCGAGCCTACTACAGCAGAGCAGTTATATATACCGAGCCTTATAAGGCCGGACAATTATTTTGCTTACTTTATTGAAGGAGTTGAGTCAGTATCAACAAGTATATCTCCAGATCATCTTTGACTCCCAATTAATTTCGATAATATAGTTTCAACTTTCAGTTATGTTATTACCTTATATACTCGGTACATTATTTTGTACTAACGTCCCTTTTCTGGGGATGCTGCATTTCATGCGTGCAGGTTCAGATAGACAGACGGGTAAACCTCCTCAGTAGGTGTTTCCAGAGTTTAGCTTGATCGGTAAGCTCCACGTCCTTCGGAGTTATCGGGTCTAGGTTTTCGTGTACATCTTCTGTATGCATGTATATATGTTATGGGTAGGTCGGGACCCTGTTCCGATCACAATATATCCATCAGTAGAGGCTTGTAGACATATCCTATCAGTTAGTGCACTATGTTGGGCTTCTAGGCCTGGTATGTATATTTTGGTGGTTTGTCAGTTGTAGTAGTTATGACGGCCTTGTCGGCCCAACTCTATATTGATGTTTAGTCAGCGCTAGTTTCCATTCAGTTTTATATTTTGCTTCGCAAATTATCTTGCAAGGTGGCCCCATGGCCAAATTATGACATTATATGTTCGGAGTCCCTTAGTCGCAATTTGGTACACCAGGTTAGTTGAGGCACCGGGTGTCAGCCTCGCTCCCAGGTCAGGGCGTGACACTTTTAGCCTCATTCTCCATATTCAAGGAGGGACGAGTTTAAAAGAGGAAATTATTTCACAAAAGGGTAAAGGTTTGCAATGAGGTGGCCAAAGAAAAGGTTAAAAGCTCAAATGGGGTAAACTAGTGATAATATTTATGCAATGGTAGGCTTGAAAGGCTAAAAAGGCTTTTTCAAAGATCACAAAGAATGCCTAAGGTCATCCCTCCAACCAAACATAATTAACATTAGTATTGAAAGACCAACCGGGCCAGTTCTAGTTAATAGAAGTAAACACAAGAATTATTTTTAACAAGAACTAACACACATGTCACATGAACTAATCAAGACGACTCAATTTCATTCTAATAAGAGCATATAGAGCAATATTATGCCAACTAGTGGGTAAATAGTCACCAAATGAGCCAAAACGTTGTCACAAAAATTATTCTTCCCCATGCAACTTACTTTTTCAATTTAAAACCAAAATTCGGAGGGGTATTCTTAATTTACACTTCACATACAAGAGACTAATTTTATTAGTACCAAATAATCCAAAAGTCCCCACATAACAAAACAAGACTAATTCCCTTAAGAAAGTCGTCACGCTATCCATCATAGGGAAAACTCACCCGATTCGACACAAACATATTCCTCGGGAAAGAACCGTAGCATAAAGAAAACCCAATGAAATACTACTAAAGAAATAAAAATAATATAAACTAAAACTACTAAAGAAGATAAAATAAACACTAAAGACATAAAAATAAAATAATAAAAACTACTAAAGAAAATAAAATAACAAAAGCAACTAATAATAAAGGAACAAAAATAACATAAACTTAAAACTACTAAGGAAAATAAATAAAGAAAAATTAAATAGAATAACAAAAATGACTAATCTACAAATATTTCATTAATCACAAATTACGCTCGGCAAGAGCACATGATAAGCAATACTGAAACAAGCCCGGCAAGGGCACACAATATCCATACCATAACATAAACCCGACAAGGGCACAAATTAAGCATCAATGTACGAATAAAGTATACTCCCTAAAGCCACCCCAACTAAAAACATTGCAGTGTCCTCACTGCACAATATCAAAATGAAATAAGAGTAGTTTGAGGGTCTTCCTGAGGTTTGCATCAGACTAGTAGACTGCGGAAAAAAAGCTAATCACTGACGTGAAGAACTCTCGGCCTCATCATCATCAGTATCATCAGCATAATCACCAACATCACTCGACATGAAGGAGTACTCTTCGCTATCATCAACGTAATCACCAACATCACTCGACATGAAGGAGTACTCTTCGCTATCATCGTCGTCCTCAACAGGTATCTTCCTGTTCGGCTGCCCCCATTTGAAGATGGCCTTGATGCCTCGCTACATCTTGATCATAAACCTGCCCTTCTTCTTGTTTTTCGCTTTCTCCTTTTGGAAATTTGACTGAAGGTCTACATGTGCCTTGGCCAAGTCACCATAGGCTGCCTTGAGTCTGCCAACAGATGCTGCCATCTTCTCATAAGACTCTACCTGCCTTTTCTGTGAATCTAGGTAGGTTTTCATATCTTCCCTGGTAAATTATTCGGGCCTAGGTTGGGGTGTGAGGGTCCGCTAGGG
Organism: Nicotiana tomentosiformis; assembly: GCF_000390325.3. Taxonomy (NCBI): domain Eukaryota; kingdom Viridiplantae; phylum Streptophyta; class Magnoliopsida; order Solanales; family Solanaceae; genus Nicotiana; species Nicotiana tomentosiformis. The sequence continues at coordinate 59,983,032 of NC_090813.1, read as the reverse complement.
AGCTGTGACACTAAATCACGGATAATGCCAAGCTGCAAGTTCAGCATCCCAAATGGTCCCTCAGGCAATGCTGCCTGTGAGGATGACTCTGGTCCGACAACAGTGGTGACTTTCCTCTTCTTTCTCTTTACTGCACTACCCTCGCCCCTTACTCGTAACGAATGAAAGGGTTTGTCGGCCGGTAACCAATGATCGGTGTTGCGCACCTCAACCTCTTCCCGCCTGCACAACTCTGTAATCAGTGAAGGAAACATCAACCCTGGGCCGTCGTCTAGCAAATACTCTCTCAGCTCCCACAGGATAGAGTGACCGACATTCATAGGAATGCCGTCTAGAATGCATGCAATGATCAAGGCTCTGGTATATGAGACATCTGAAACATTTTCACAGGGTGATACCCTGTTGCAGAGGATGTAGAGCCACATTTTTGCTTCAGCTGTGAAGTCAATCAACTTCAAACCCTTTCTCTTGTTGGCCCATTTTGCTCTCATGCTTGTGGGATAGAGTTTAGCAACAAGCCATTCTCCATTGTTGCAATGATCCTTTTCTCGAACTGGCTCAAGTGGATGGTCAGGAAGCCCTAGAATGTCATTGATCTGTTCAGTCCCAAACCTCACTATTTTGCCCCTTATAGTGAGTTGTGGGTCGGCGAAGTTTGTACGCTTAAGATTAGCGAAACACTCACGAACCCACTCCTCATTGGCTTTGCACAGAGAAGGAATGAAGCACGACCATCCGGAGGCTTATAGATGGCCATAGAATTCTGGAAGTAGCTCGGCCAATTTCTCCTCGGCGATCCCCTTTTCAAGCACGACCATTTTTGTGAGAAGGTTGTCATAATACCGTCGATGACAGTCAGCTGACATGAAGCGTGAGTTATCAAATTGTTCCACCACAGCTTCCTCCTCAATTTCAAGATCAAGCGGAGCATTTTCGCTCATGTTCGAGTCAATTTTAGCTCAAAGTACCTTCAAACAAATCAAAACAATGTTAGTCGGACAATAGAATCATGTTAAGCAATTCAAAACAATGCAATTAGGCCAAAGAATCAAGTCAAACGGGCCCCGAAAGCTCCAGTTGCTAAGCTACTAGTTTTGGTAAAACTGCCCAGTTTCCGCACTTGCGGAAAAACCATCGTAGGTGCGGTCCCACTTCTGCGGGTTTCCTTTCGCTTCTGCGTTTTGCCCAGCTGACCAGAAATCGCACCTGTGGAACTTTCAACGCAGGTGCGAGGCCGCATATGCGATATTTGTTTTCGCTTCTACGATGTTCATCAGAGGGTTCAATAGCCCAAACTTTTTCGACACTTTTCACTTCTAAGCATGATTTTAGCATATAATTTATACTCAAGAATTCTAAATTAGTGCACTACATGGACCTATGACTCTATTAAACCTGATTTTGTGGTACTTAGCAAACAAGTTTCTTTTGGACAATTCGTTGAACACATTGCAAGCAGTGAGAAATTATGCTTCTTTACACAAATTGGGTACTCAGACTTCCCCTAAAGTTGTTCTTAATCATCAACATCACACACAAGCACACTCTCAACCAATTCCCCTCCCCTCACTCCTAAAACTAACAGTGATTATAAAAAAAATTTAAATAAAAGCGGGACTGTAGAAAGGATGGGATGAAGAAGAAGAAGAAGAAAGGAGAAGTTGAAGTAGAAGATAGGAGTAGATGAGGGGACTAAGAACCAAACCTGGGTGTCTTGTGTGTGAGAATTTGAGTGTGAGCAGATGGTGTGAGAGATGAGAGGAGTTTGAGTTTGGGGGAAAAAGAAGTTAGAGTATACCTGATGAAATGAGGGCTTGGTTCATTAAACCTGCCCGATTTTCTCACCTGTGGCTAAGTAAGCGCTTCTGCAAAGCCGCTTCTATGCTTAAGCTACTGCACCTACGCATGTTGCTCATCTGCGCCTGGATTTGTGCTTCTGCGTGAGCGCACTTGCGTGATTGTTTCTGCAAGTGCGGTTGCACCAGACTTCAGCTGGACAGTTCTAGGCAGGTTTGGCTTGTTCCAACACTTCAAACCCCTTAATTCAATTCCAAAAAATCTGAAATTTTGCAAATTAGTCGAAAATAACATAATAAACTATTCTAAAAAAAAATATTCAAAAACGACCAAAAATTTTGAAAACGATGGGTTGCCTCCCACCAAGTGCCGCATTTAATGTCGTGGCACGACACGGATCAACTTTACCACTTTTCTCACCACTTGGACGATATGAATTGGGCACCTAACTTGGAATCAAGCTTGTGACCACGAGCGGTGGGGGGTGTGGGAGGGGGATAGGTAGATGATCAAGCCAAACTTTAATTTCTTCATTTTACATTTCTTGGCTTTCATGTGAGGAATGTCATTTTGCCTTCTTGATTATGCAAATTGCAAAATGTATGGCTCTTTTTTTTCTTCTTTGCACTTCCATATGGATTCGCACGGCTCAATTCCCATATCACCATGCAATTCCAAAGTTGAAAAATGCTTGGAATGCGACCTCAAGCCTTCAAATTGCAATTCTCCCGGATTTTGACATCCTCTTTTTCTCCCGAAATAGAGTCAACTTCAACCATATTTTCAATTACACCGGTTGACTCTAATTCCATATTTTTCTTGACATCACTAACAAGCATAGAGTCGGTTGGCGGATGTTCAATTCTTGATTCCTCAAAATAAGCTCACGTTCTTCCTCGATGTCGGACTTTTCTTGATCTCTTTCCACACTCTCAAGTTAGTGGGCATAGTGAGCCTCAACCAATATTTTCATTTGCTTTTCCAAGGTGTGGATATCATCATCATTTTGAGTTAGTGATTGTTTTAAGTCCTCGAGTTCCAAGTTGTGCTTCTCCTCATTTTCAAGAATGGCCTCCTACATGAGCATCATCCTCTCATTTTAAGCATTTGAGAGTTTTTCTTGATTTTGATCAAGTGCCAAGGAAGGATTTTTGGCTTCCACATCTAAGGAAGGTTCTTGGCTATCATTCACTTCCAAGGATTTTTGGACCTCTAAAGCTTCAAGCATTTCTCCCATTTGTAAGTTCAAGCTTTGAAGCGCCAAGTCATTTTGGAGACTATTTTCCAAAAGCTCCTCCAAGGCACTTTGCTCTTTGTTTTTTCCTTCAAGTAGGCATTCCACCATGAGCTTGAACTCTCCATTTTTACCATGCTCAACTTCTTATACTTCCATATCCCTATACTTGTCATCACAAAAAGTAGAATCATCATAGCGGGGCTTTGGGGAAGGGAAGGACAAATAAGCACAATTATCCCAATGACCATTTTGACGACCACACTTATCACAAATACTCCATTCATGGGTTTGAGATTGTGCGCACAATCTGCCCCCGGGAGAATTTAAATAATTTTACCACGAGTATGGTCCTCCACAATAAGGACAAGGGTCATCAAAGTATGAACAACTACCATCCGACCAATTTTCATTATATGATGCCATTTTTCAAAACTAAGAAAATAAACAAGAATCAACTAAGATAAGAAAAATTAATTGCACAAATATTCACAAGTTTGGACCAACGCACGTATGCTTACTTCCCAAACAACCTAAATACGCAAAATTGTTCCCTGGAAACGGTGCCAATTTTGATGACGTCCAAATCAACCACTAAAAAGTAAATGGACACAGTCGCATGCAATATAATTTACCCAAATATGAGTCGGGGTCGAATCCCACAGAGAACAATATGTAGGCGATTAGGCGTGTAAGAGAATTATCACTTATTATGCTAAGCCAAACACTTAGAAATATTTTGAGAAAATATTTATAACTAATTGCGAAAGTGTAAACTAACCTATAAAGAAAATAAAATGATAAATGGCTTCAAGCATGGATGCATAGGGAATTACACTCAAGTAACGATCCAATATATTTCACGATTTTATAAATTTGAGCGAGTTTATGTTAATTAGCCTCGGGTGATAATTCTATCTTAGCTTCTTCGAAAATAACAAGACTTTCTAATTGAATTATCACTAAAATAATTAAGAGATTAAGCACACTCGAATATGGCTACAAGTAGTCCAATCCTATCCCTAGGTAGGATCTACAAAATGAGAGTTAAAGCCTCAAGTTCTTGTTAATTAATCTTTCCCAACACCAAATTATCTTTTTCAAAATTAATTCGAAGTAAATGGTTGAGTCCTAGGGTTAACTAATCCCTTTGGAAACATTAAAGAACAAGAATAATTAAAGAAACAATAACTCACTTCATAATAAATAAAAATCGTTCAATACATAAGTACAACAAGATATTTAATCCACACTTTAAATATGAATATTCCCATAGACAAGATTCAAGTGTTAGAAAAAATACTACACACTTAGATATATAATACAAAGCAAGGAAATGAAGAAATGAACATAAATGGGTAAGAACTTCTCAACAAAAAGCTTCAAATCTTCAAGACCCAAGTGTGTGTGCAAGAACCCTAGCTCCAAAACTTGTGTTCTCTCTCAAGATATGTTCAAAGCTGCCAAAAATAAGCCAAAGATGTGTTTTCAATAAGTTAGGTCGTGTATTTGTGGGTTTGGAGTTGAGAAAATATGAATTGTCAATCCTGTCTAAGGTCTGAAGCTCGTTGACCGCACCTGCAGAAGTATCCTCGCATGTGCGCCTCCGCAGATGCTGATAGCCTATCGCAGAAGCGAACTTTGAAGGGAACACTGACTCCGCAGAAGCGGACTTGCATGCGCAGATGCGTAATCACAGATGCGAACTTTGAGCGCAGGTGCGCTACCACAGATGCTGTGAATCGATCGCAGAAGCGGTTTCTGCCTTCCAGGCCTTCTTCTGTAAATGCGGCCATTTCCTCGCGGATGCGAGGTCACAAAAGCGACCAGCGTTCCGCAGATGCGGAATCATTGAAGAATTTTGCACTGTTTCAACTCTTTTTTGCTCAATTCAACTTCAATTGAATTCAACTCTTTTCATGCCATCATTTACCTGAAAATCTAGCAATACACACAATAAACAACCTCATATTATAATTAAATAATGCAAAATCTAAAGAAAAGAGACTAAAATAAGTGGTAAAATCACCACTCATCAACACCCCCAACTTAAAGCTTTTGCTTGTCTTCAAGAAAATCAAAACCAACAATTCAATGATGTTCTACCATTTAAAGCACAAATAGTATTGCTATCATTTATAAATCACATTCTCCAATTAAGCACCATACTTATGGATTTGGTTTGTACTAATAATTATGCTCAAGCATGTGAATCTTAACCAAATAACTCCCTCATTTAGAAACAACTTCAAGAAATGCAAAGGAGTTTCAAAATAATCAAGTGACAACAAAAAGCCTCAAGAAGTGACTCAAAAGCACTTTTCTACTACATATGCTCAATTTATAAAATTCGGAATCTATCAATGTCACCAATCCATCCTAATCCATGTGCCCTCACAAGAAAGAAAGTCCCAAAATCATCATATTTATAATAACAACACAAGGGACAAATGCACAAAGACACTCACTCTCAACAAAGAATTTCAAGTATTATAAAATATCATGCCATAAGCTTGCCCTTATTCTAATTCACCGCCTTGAACATTCGGTTGGAGATCCCATAAGTACTTTTTAAGCTTGTAATGTAGGTCTAGGGAAGGGTCGGATAAGCATTTGGGATACAAGTGACTACACCCTCCTTGAGCACTACTCACATTTGTCTTTCTTTTGTACTTTGCTTCTTTTTTTTAAAACCAAATAGTCCTTATTGACATCTAGTTACCAACATAGAACCACCTTAAAGTACCTCTCTAATTTTCTCAAGAATCCATATTTTTTTTATTATATATATAACTACTTTCTTTTGGAGCTTGAGTATCTTCACATAAATAACTTTGAGGTATATGTTTCTACACTCAATGTACAACCTTACCAATTTCCAACTTGAACCAACACACCCAACTTAGACTTTTAGCCTCATTCTCAATATTCAAGGAGGGGCGGGTTCAAAAGAGGAAATTATTTCACAAAAGGGTAAAGGTTTGTAATGGGGTGGCCAAAGAAAAGGTTAAAAGCTCAAATGGGGTAAACTAGTGATAGTATTTATGCAATAGTAGGCTTGAAAGGCTAAAGAGGCTTTTTCAAAGATCACAAAGAATGCCTAAGGTCATCCCTCCAACCAAACATAATTAACATTAGCATTAAAAGACCAACCGGGCAAGTTCTAGTTGATAGAAGTAAACACAAGAATTATTTTTAACAAGAACTAACACACATGGCACATGAACTAATCAAGACGGCTCAATTTCGCTTTTTAATAAGAGCATTTAGAGCAATAGTATGCCAACTAGTGGGTAAAGAGTCACCAAATAAGCCAAAATATTGTCACAAAAATTATTCTTCCCCATGGAACTTAATTTTCCAATTTAAAACCAAAATACGGAGGGGTATTCTTAATTCACACTTCACATACAAGAGATTAATTTTATTAGTACCAAATAATCCAAAAGTCTCCACATAACAAAACAAGACTAATTCCCTTAAGAAAGTAATCACGTCATCCATCATAGGGAAAAGTCACCCGGTTCGACACAAAAATGTTCCTCGGGAAAGAACCGTAGCATAAAGAAAACCCAAGGAAATACTACTAAAGAAATAAAAATAATATAAACTAAAACTACTAAAGAAGATAAAATAAACACTAAAGACATAAAAATAAAATAACAAAAGCTACTAAAGAAAATAAAATAACAAAAGCAACTAATACTAAAGGAAACAAAAATAACATAAAATAAAAACTACTAAGGAAAATAAATAAAGAAAGAAAAATAAAATAGAATAACAAAAGTGACTAATCTGCAAATATTTCATTAATCACAAATTACGCTCGGCAAGAGCACATGATAGGCAATACTAAAACAAGCCTGGCAAGGGCACACAATATCCATACCACAGCATAAACCCGGCAAGGGCACAAATTAAGCATCAATGTACGAATAAAGTATACTCCCTAAAGCCACCCCCAACTAAAAACATTGCAGTGTCCTCACTGCACAATATCAAAAGGAAATCAGAGTAGTTTGAGGGTCTCCCTGAGGTTTGCATCAGACTAGCAGATTGTGGCAGAAAAGCTAATCACTGCCGTGAAGAACTCTCGGCCTCATCATCATCAGTATCATCAGCGTCATCACCAGCAGCACTCGACATGAAGGAGTACTCTTCGCTATCATCGTCGTCCTCAACAGGTATCTTCCTCTTTGGCTGCCCCCATTTGAAGATGGCCTTGATACCTCTCCACATCTTGATCATAAACCTGCCCTTCTTCTTGTTTTTCGCTTTCTCCTTTTGGAAATCTGACTGAAAGTCTACATGTGCCTTGGCCAAGTCGCCATAGGCTGCCTCGAGTCTGCCAACTGATGCTGCCATCTTCTCATAAGACTCTGCCTGCTTTTTCTGTGAATCTAGGTAGGTCTTCATGTCTTCCCTAGTAAATTGTTTGGGCCTAGGCTGGGGGTGTGAGGGTCCACTAGGGAGCTGTGACACTAAATCACGGATAACGCCAAGCTGCAAGTTCATCATCCCAAATGGTCCCTCAGGCAATGCTGCCTGTGAGGATGACTCTGGTCCGACAACAGTGGTGATTTTCCTCTTCTTGCTCTTTATAGCACTACCCTCGCCCGTTACTCTTAACAGATTAAAGGGTTTGTCGGCCGGCAACAAATGATCGGTGATGCGCACCTCAATATCTGCCCGCCTACACAACTCTGTAATAAGTGAAGGAAACATCAACCCTGGACTGTCGTCTAGGAAACTCCTGATCTCAGTCGCCGAAGTGGGACGATGTCAATTCTGAACTACCTCGATCGTTTTGGGATCAACTTTAATACCCTTTCCCGATACAATATGACCCAAAAATGCTACAGAATTTAGCCACAATTCACATTTGGAGAACTTAGAATATAGCGTTTGTTCCTGCAACGTTTGAAGCACCACTCTCATATGTTGCTCGTGCTCTTCCTTACTGCGCTAGTAGATCAAAACGTCATTAATGAAGACAATGGCAAACAAATCAATATATGTCCTGAACACCCTGTTCATCAAATCTATAAACGCCGCCGGGGCGTTAGTCAAACCGAAGGACATCACCAGAAACTCATAATGACCATATCTAGTCCAGAAAGCAGTCTTCGGAACATCCGAATCCCGAATCTTCAACTGATGGTACCCCAACCTTAAGTCGATCTCAGAGAACACTCTAGCACCCCGCAACTGGTGAAATAAATCATCAATATGCGGCAATGAGTAGTTTTTCTTAATGGTAACTTTGTTCAATTGGCGATAATCAATACAAATCCACATAGTTCTATCCTTCTTCTTCACAAATAATACTGGTGCACCCCAAGGCGACACATTCGGCCTGACGAACCCTTTGGTTAGTAACTCCTCAAGTTGTTCTTTTAACTCCTTTAACTCTTTTGGAGCCATGCGATACGGTAGGATAGATATAGGCTGGGTATCTGGAGCGAAGTCAATATAGAAATCAATATCATGATCTGGTGGCATGCCTGGAAGATCTGAAGGAAATACATCGGAGAACTCTCAGACTACAGGCACTGAATCAATCGCCGGAGTCTCTGCTGTAGTGTCTCGAACATAGGCTAGATAAGCCAAACAACTCTTCTTGACCATGTGTCGAGCCTTCAGGAAGTAAATAACCTGATTAGATACACTGACAGACGAACCCTTCCACTCCAACCTAGGAAACGCTGGAATTGCCAAGGTAACAGTCGTGGCATGGCAATCTAGGATGGCATGATATAGAGATAACCAGTCTATGCACAGGATGATCTCAAAGTCAGTCATCTCAATTGGCAGAATATCTGCTCTAGTTTCATAACCACAGAATATAATAATGCAGGACCGGTAGATCCGATCCACAACAACAGAATCACCCACAGGAGTGGGCACATAAACATGAGTACCCAAGGACTCACGAGAAACGCCCAGGAAATGAGCAAACATAGATGACACATATGAATACGTAGACCCTGGATCAAATAATACGGAGGCATCTTTGCCGCAGAAAGAAATAATACTTGTGATCACGGCATCTGAGGCCTCGGCATCTGGTCTGGACGAAAAATCATAGAATCGAGCTGTAGCGCCACCTAGTTGGCCTCCACCTGGCTGGCCTCCACCTCTAGGATGGCCTCTACCCACCTGCCCTCCGCCTCTGGGTGGCCGGATGGCTGGTGGAGCAACTGGTGCTGTAATCATAGGCTTCAAACTCTGCTGCACTGGTCAACCCTGAAGCATGGGGCAGAATCTCCGCATATGACTGAAATCCCCACACTCAAAATAACCCCTCGGTATGGTGGGCTGTTGACCTGAAGTCTGGCCATGATGACCTGAACACCCACTGGAAGAATCATGAATAGTCGGTGGGCGGTAAGAACTCTCTGAAATAGCACTGAAATAAGGTCGCACTGGAGCACCCTGAGGAGGCGGTGGTGCTGGATATGGGGGCTTGCTGGATTGCCCTCTCACAAACTGACCTCTATCCCCAGACAGGGCACCTCTAAACTCCCTATAATATCTAAACCGATTATCTCTCATAACTTGCTCCCGCTACATTGACGCACACCCTCAATCCTCTGGGCTATCTCCATAACCAGCTCATAAGAAGTACCCATCTCAACCTCTCGGGCCATAGTGGCCTGAATGCTAGTGTGCAAACCCATAATAAATCTTCGTACTCTCTCTGCATCAGTAAGGAGTATCATAAGTTCATGGCGAGACAACTCATAGAACCTCGCCCCATAATCGGTCACTAATATCTGACCCTGCTGGAGCTGCTCAAACTGAAACCGCAACTCTTCCCTCTAGGAGGGTGGAATATACCTATCCAAAAAAATACGGGTGAACCTGTCCCAAGTCATGGGAGGAGAATATGTTGGTTTGCCCAGAAGATAGGACTACCACCACCTACGGGCCCTACCCTCCAACTGAAAGGTAGCAAAGTCTACCCCATGGGACTCCAATATCCTCATGTTGTGCAGTCTGTCCCTGCACCAATCAACGAAGTCCTGGGGATCCTCATGTCGCTCACCCCCAAAGACAGGAGGATGTAGCCTGGTCCATCTGTCCAATAGCTTCTGCGGCTCACCGGCTGTAGCTGGTCTGGGCTCAGGTGTAGCTGCTGCCACTGGCTGGGCTCCGCCCACGGGTAGTACACCCTGGGTCTGGTATACAGTAGTTGCCTGCCCATGAGCCTGCGCGGTAAGGGTCTGTGCTCCCCTTCCCGCCTGAGATGTGGTTGGGTCTGCCGGAAATAAATCGGCCTGAGTCATAGTATCCATAAACTGCAGCATACGGCCCATGACCTCCTAAAGTCCTAGTGCGGATATGAAATCCACCGGAGATGGCTCTGCTGCGGGCACCTCACCCTGCACTTCGATGATAGGATCCTCTACTGGTGGCATAACTGGAACAACTTTGGGATGTCCTCGTCCCCTACCACGAGCTGGAGCCCTCCCTCGATCTCTGCCTCGGCCTCTAACAACTGGGGGAGCAGCTCTTCCCTGATGTGGAACCTCAGTAGAGCGCGCTCTCACCATCTGTGAGATAATAAGAGAAAGATACTTAGTACTACATCAACTGCACGATAGGAGATGAAGAAAGATATTTTCCTAACACCCAATAGCCTCTCAAAGTTAAGTACAGACGTCTCCGTACCGATCCGCAAGACTCTATTAGGCCTGCTCATAACTTGTGAGACCTACGTGAACCTAGTGCTCTGATACCATGTTGTCACGACCCAATTTCACCTATAGGTCGTGATAGCACCCAACATCGCAGCTAGGCAAGCCAACTAATGAATTAAACATATATTTCCTCATTTAATAAATTTTCGAGTAATTAAACTCTTTTTACTTGCAAGATTTAAGAAATATAAAAAAGGTTCTGATTAAATAAAAACCAAGAAAATAATTCAAACCATAATTCTACTAGTATGTGTGCCAAGACTTGGTGTCACAAGTATATGAGCATCTAGTAGATTATATAAATTTCTAACCACTGTCCGAATATGAAATAGACAGAATACAAAATACAAATGAGAGAGACTCTAGGGCTGCGGAACGACTTAGGAAGCAGCTCACCACTAAGCCTGGGGATATCTGGGGTACGTGCCGGTAGGACTACCTGTTGCACCTGTCTCAGGTCCTGCACAAAAAGTGCAGCAAGCGTAGCATGAGTACGTAAACAACGTGTACCCAGTAAATATCAAGTCTAATCTCGAAGAAGTAGTGACGAGAGGTCGACTTTGACACTCACTATGGGTCAATAATATTAAAATAGAATTTGTTTTTAAATAAACATGGTTTATGTGAATAACAATAATTTTTCTTAACAAGCGAAAATAAATAATCCTTTCAAAATTTAATAATTTCCAATAAATCATTTATCTTCACAAGCTGCAGAAAAATGTCAAGGCATTGTGTAATTGTTATTATTAAGCATGATTTATGCCGAGGTCATACGGCCCGATCCAGAGTGTCGTGTACACTACCGAGGGACGTGCAGCACGATCCATAGATGCATCTATTTACTGCCGAGACGTTCGGCCCGCTCCACAAGAGAAGGAATATTTTACGGAAAAGGGCCAAAAATGTCCTTGAACTATTTGAAATAGCTCAAAAATATCATCCGTTTGTTTTTGGTACCAAAACTATCCCTATCCGTCTATGTTTTGGACCACAAATGCCCCTTAAACCATTAGTCTTGCCATTGAAGCTGATATGGCTGTCCAACTGGGTTAGATTTGCTTACATGACCATCCACCTAAGCAATCCAGCATGGCAAAATTATTTTTTAGAAAAAAATATTTTTTCGAAAATTTTTATTAAAATACAAAATTGACTTATTCCGAATAAAGTAAAAAATTTATGGAAAAATTATTTATTTCGGAATATTAAAACACAAAATCAACACTTATTCCGAAAAAAGTAAAAAAAATCCGGAAAAATTATAAGAACTTCAGATGAACCAATTGATACTTACAATAGAGTTGTGTGTACCTTTTGTGAAGCTATAACAGATAAGCATCTAAAAATTTAGATCAAACTAATCATAAATTCACAAAAGAGAACAATGGAGTTTTTAAATTAAATAAACCCCAATCAAGAATAATTTTTCCGGAAATTTTTTACTTTTTTCGGAATAAGTGTTGATTTTATATGTTAATAAAATATTCCAAAATAAATAATGTTTCCTGAAATTTTTTACTTTTTTCAGAATAAGTGTTGATTTTGTATTTTAATAAGAATTTCCGAAAAAATAATTTTGCCATGCTGGATTGCTTAGGTGGATGGCCATGTAAGAAAATCTAACCCAATTGAACTGCCATGTTAGCTTCAATGGCAAGACTAACGGTTTAAGGGGCATTTGTGGTCCAAAACATAGACGGCAGGGATATTTTTGGTACCAAAAACAAACAGAGGGTATTTTTGAGCTATTTCAAATAGTTCAAGGACATTTTTGGCCCTTTTCTGAATATTTTATAAGCATTTGACTTAAATATTAATGAGGTTTTATACAAAAATAATACAAATTTCATTAGCAGTCTTTCACATTTTCTCCAACAAATATTTAATAAAATTAGGCATTTTAATTTAACAAGTATGTGCAAGAATTCCAAATAGTTCATGAATTGGGTCCTAAAACTACCCGAACAATAGTGTAATAGTAGCTATACACGGACTCTCGTCACCTCGTACGTACGTAACCCTCCCCACCCCCCCCCCCCACTTCCCCACAATTAGGAGCAAATATTTATTTACAATACCTATGGGGTAAATTCTCTCTTACAAGGTTAGACAAGAGACTTACCTTGTCTCAAATTTCACTTCCCGATCACAACGTCACGTTAAAGCCTCAATTCGTTGCCGAAAAATCCAAAACTAGCCAAATATTATATAAAATAATTAATACATGCTTAACAATTCGAAATTAGAGTATTAGATTAATTACCCAACCCAAATTGGTAAAATTCTTAAAATTCACCCCGGGCCCACGTGCCCGGATTCCGAAAATTTTTGGAGGAAATCATTACCCACAATCTCAAGAACTCAAATATAAAATTTTCATCCCATTCCATAACTATTTTCGTGGTTAAAATCTCATTTTTATCAAAACCTAGGTTATTCATCTAAACCCTTGATTTCCACAATTTATATGTTATAATCTACCCATACTCCATGTATTTAACCCACAATAGGTAGAATTAATTTACATCCAAGTTGCTAGGTGAACACTCCAAAATCGCCCAAGAATGGAAAAAATGGGCTAAAAATACGCAACTTCGGAATTAAATGAAGGTTCTGCCTTCTACAATTTTCGCACCTGGGAAAAAATCCTCGCAGGTGCGAGATCCCCCCACTTGGCCTGGCTCCGCACCTGCAGACAAGGAGCCACTTCTGCGCGTCCGCGGGTGCGACCAATCTTCCGCATCTGCGCCCTTCCCCGCTTCTGCGGTCCTTCCTTCGCACATGCGCCTTCGCAGGTGCGGTACCTGGCTCGCTCCTGCGGTCCCTGGGCTGCCCTATGCTCTACCGCTTCTGCGGCTCGTGGCTCAATTTAGCGAGCTCGCACCTGCGGCTGGCCAAGCGCAGGTGTGATTGCAGTAGAAGCTGGAAGCTTCAGGTGGTGCTCCTAAGTCCAAACTTGGTCCGAGCCCCGTCCGGTTAACACCCGAGGCCCCCGGGGGCCCGAACATACCAACAAGTTTGAAATCATAAAAGGGATTAGCTCGAACCCTCGGAACATGTAAAACAACATCAAAACTAAGAATCATGCCTCAAACCAAATTGATTCTACTTAGAAATTTCAAATTCTTCAAACTTACTCTGAACGCGCCGAAACATACTTAAACTACTCGGAATGACTCCAAATTTTACGTGCAAGTCTTAAATCACCATACAGAATTATTACCTGCTCGAATTTCCAACGGACCTCGATTACTCCAAAACCTACTCCAAACCAAATTTAAAGAACGTTAAAACCTTCAAATAGCTAACTTTCACTATTAAGCGCCGAAATGCTCCCGGGTTGTCCAAAACCCGATTCGAACATACGCCCAAGTCAAAAATAATCATAGGAACTTATTAGAACCGTCAAATCCCGATTCCGGGTTAGTTTTCTAAAAATATTGACCGAAGTCAAACTTAGCCTTTTTAAAGCCAACTAAGGAACCAAGTGTTCCGATTTCAACCCGAACTCTTCCAAATCCCGAACTAACCATCCCCGCAAGTCATAAAACAGTAAAAGCATATACGGGGAGTGTTATTTAGGGGAACGAGGTTCTATAAGGCAAAACAACCAGTTGGGTCGTTACACCCGGGGCCCCGCCCAAACATACCAACAAGTTTGAAATCGTAAAACGAACTCGATCGAACCCTCGGAACGCATAAAACAACATCAAAACTAAGAATCACACTCCAAATTAAATTGAATCAACTTATGGAGTTCAATTTCTTCCAACTTACTCCGAACGCGCCGAAACATACTTAAACTACTCGGAATGACACTAAATTTTGCGTGCAAGTCCCAAATTACCATACGGAATTATTCCCATGCTCGGAATCCCAAACGGACTTCGATAACGCCAAAACCTACTCCAAACTAAATTTAAAGAACTTTAAAACCTTCAAGGTTTCGACTATCAATATTAAGCGTCGAAATGCTCCCGGGTCATCTAGAACCCTATCCGAACATACGCCCAAGTCCAAAATCATCATACGAACCTATTGGAACGATCAAATCCCAGTTACGAGTTCGTTTACTTAAATGTTGACCCAAGTCAAACTTAGTCTTTTAATGCCAAATTAAGGAACCAAGTGTTCCAATTTTAACCTGAATCCTTCCAAGCCCCGAACTAACCATCCCCGCAAGTCATAAAATAGTAAAAGCACATACGTGGAGTCTTATTTGGGGGAACGGGAATCTAGAAGGAAAAACGACCGGTCGGGTCGTTACATTATCCACCTCTTAAACAAACGTTCATCCTCGAACAGGTCTAGAATCATACCTGAAGTGCCGAATAGGTGTGGATATTTGCTCTGCATG
Source organism: Nicotiana tomentosiformis (assembly GCF_000390325.3). NCBI lineage: Eukaryota > Viridiplantae > Streptophyta > Magnoliopsida > Solanales > Solanaceae > Nicotiana > Nicotiana tomentosiformis. The sequence continues at coordinate 59,967,938 of NC_090813.1, read as the reverse complement.
CCCTCCTCGTCCTCCCAAGTTGCCTCCTCGACTGGTTGGCCCCTCCACTAAAGTTTTACCTTAGAAATCTTCTTGGACCTTAACTGGCGAACCTGCCTATTAACAATGGCAATTGGCTCCTCCTCATAACCCAGGCTCTCATCTAGCTGAACCGTGTTGTAGTCTAACACATGCGACATGTCGGCATGATACCTCCGGAGCATAGACATGTGGAAAACCGGATGAACTTCCGATAGACTGGGAGTCAAGGCAAGCTCATAAGAAACCTCCCCAAATCACCTCAACACCTCAAATGGGCCTATAAACCTTGGGCTCAACTTGCCCTCTTCCTGAACCTTATGATCCCCTTCATCGGCGAGACCTTTAAGAGAACTTTCTCGCCCACCATAAATGATAAATCACGCACCTTCATATCCGCATAACTCTTCTGTCTGTACTGTGCCTTGCGAAGTCGCTCCTGAATCAACTTTACATTTTCCAAGGCATTCTTCACCAAATCAGTACCATATAACTTAGCCTCACCGGGCTTATACCATCCGATGGGAGAACAACATCGCTGACCATATAAAGCCTCAAATAGAGCCATCTCGATGCTGGACTAATAAATGTTGTTGTAAGAAAACTTGGCCAAAGGAAAGAATCGATCCCACTACCATCTGAAGTCAATCACACATGTTCTGAGCATATCCTCCAAGATCTGAACTGTCCGCTCTGACTGCCCATCGGTCTGCGGATAAAAGGTTATGTTGAGCTCTACATGGGTCCGCAACTCACTCTGTACTGCTCTCCATAAATGTGAAGTAAACTAAGGACCCCTATCTAATATGATGGAAACAGGCACACCATACAACCGAACAATCTCCTGAATATAAATCTGGGCCAACCTCTCTGAAGAATACGTGGTCACAACCAGGATGAAGTGTGCCGACTTGGTCAACCTGTCGATAATGACCCAAACAACATCAAACTTTCGCAAGGTCCGTGGCAACCCAACTACGAAGCCCATAGTAATGCGCTCCCATTTCCACTCAGGTATAGTCATATGCTGAAGTAGGCCACTTAGCCTCTGATGCTCATATTTGACCTGCTGGTAATTTAGACACCTCGCAACATACTCAAATATGTCCTTTTACATACGACGCCACCAATAATGCTACCTCAGGTCGCGATACATCTTCGTAGCACCTAGATGAATAGAATACCAAGAATTGTGTGCCTCTTCTAGGATCTTCTCCCTCAAGCCATCAACATTAGGAACACATAGGCGACCCTGAAGTCGTAGAAAACCATCCTTACCGATAGTAACCTCCTTGGAACCACCCTGTAGTACCGTCTCTCCGAGAACCAATAAGTGCGGATCATCAAACTAGTAAGCTTTGATCTGCTCGAATAGTGAAGACTGAGTGACGATGCATGCAAGAACTCAGCTAGTCTATAAAATATCCAACCTCACAAGTCTATTAGCCAAGGACTGAATGTCCAAAGCTAGTGGCCTCTCCTTCGCTGAAATGAATGCCAAACTACCCATACTCTCTGCCTTTATGCTCAAGGCATCTGCAACTACATTCGCGTTGCTCGGATGATAAAGGATGATAATATCATAATCCTTCAGTAAACTCAAGCCATTTGCACTGTCTCAAATTGAGATCCCTCTGCCTGAACAAATGTTGTAGGCTGTGATGATCGGTGTAAACCTCACAGGACACCCCATAAAGATAATGCCTCCAGATCTTAAGACATGAACAATCGCGACCAAGTCCAAATAGTGTACATGATAATTCTTCTCGTGGGGCTTCAGTTGACGTGAAACATATGAAATAACTTGCCCATCCTGCATAAATACACAACCCAAATCAACGCGTGAAGAGTCGCAATACACAGTATACATCCCTGAACTGGAATGGAGTATTAACACTGGTGCTGAAGTCAATACGGACTTGAGCTTCTGAAAGCTCGCCTCGCAATCGTCGGACCATCGGAACAGAGCACCCTTATGGGTTAATCTAGTCAAAGATGCTGCAATAGATGAGAAGCCCTCCATAAACCGACAATAATAACCTGCTAACCCCAGGAAGCTCCTGATCTCAGTCGCGGTGGTAGGACGAGGCCAACTTTGAACTGCCTCGATCTTCTTGGGATCAACCTTAATACCCTCGCCTAATACAACATGTCCCAAGAATGCCACCGAATCTAGCCAGAACTCACACTTGGAGAACTTAGCATATAGCTTCTGTTCCCGCAAAGCCTGAAGTACCACTCTCAAATGCTGCTCGTGCTCCTCCATGCTATGTGAGTAGATCAAAATATCATCAATGAAGACAATGACAAACGAATCAATATATGGCCTGAACACCATGTTCATCAAATCAATTAAACGTTGTTGGGGCATTAGTCAAGCAAAAGGACATCACTAGAAACTCATAATAGCCATATTTAGTCCGGAAATCCATCTTCTGGATATCGGAATTCCGAATCTTCAGCTGATGGTAACCCGATCTCAAGTCGATCTTAGAGAACACCCTAGCACCATGCAACTGGTCGAACACGTTATCAATACGTGGCAACGAGTACTTGTTCTTAATGGTAACTTTGTTCAACTGGCGGTAATCAATGCACATCCGCATAGTCCCATCTTTATTCTTCACAAATAACATTGGTGCACCCCAAGGCGATACACTCGGTCTAACGAACCCTTTTGCTAGCAAATCCTCAAGCTGCTCCTTCAACTCTCTTGGAGCCATGCGGAATAGATATAGGCTGGGTACCTGGAGGCAAATCAATACAGAAATCGATATCGCGATTTGGTGGCGTGCTTGGAAGATCAGAAGGAAACACATCGGAGAACTCCCGAACCATAGGCACTGAATCAATCACCGGAGTCTCTGTGGTAGTATCCCGAACGTAGGCTAGATAAGCCAAGCACCCCTTCTTGACCATGTGTCGAGCCTTCAGAAAAGAAATAACCTGACTAAGTGCACTGACAGACGAACCCTTCCACTCAAATCTAGGCAACTCTGGCATCGCCAAAGTAACAGTCTTGGCATGGCAATCAAGTATGGCATGATATAGAGATAACCAATACATGCCCAGGATGACCTCAAAGTCGGTCATATCAAGAAACAGAAGATCCGCTCTAGTCTCATAGCCATAGAATGTAACAATGCAGGACTGATAGATCCGATCTACAACCAAAGAATCGCCCACTGATGTGGACACATAAACAGGAGTACCCAAGGACTCACGAGGAACACCCAAGAAATGAGCAAATAGATATGAAATATATGAATAGGTAGACCCTGGATCAAATAGTGCTGAAGCATCCCTACTGCAGACAGAAATAATACATGTGATCACGGCATATGAGGCCACTGCATCTAGTCTGGCCGTAAAAGCATAGAATCCAGCTGGAGCGCCACCTGACTGGCCTCATCCTGTCTGACCTCTACCTCTAGGATGACCACTACCCACTTGCCCTCTGCCTCTGGGCGACCAGACGGCTGGTGGGGCAGTTGGTGCTGGAATAATAGGCTGCTGACCCTACTGTACTGCCTTGCCCCGAAGCCTGGGGCAAAACTTCCGCACATGACCGAGATCCCCGCACTCGAAACAACCTCTCGGTACGGTGGACTGCTGACCTGAAGTCTGACCCTGATGGCCTGAATACCCACCGGAGGATCCCTGAATAGCTGGCGGGCAGTAAGAACTCTCTGGCATGGAACTCAAATAAGGTCGCACTAGAGCACCCCGAGTGGCAGCGGTGCTGGATATGTGGGCCTTCTAGATTTCCCCTTACGAACTGACCCCTGCCCCCAGCCGGGGCACCACTGAACTCTCCAGAATACCAGAACCGCTTATCCCTCGCAGCCTGATCCTGACCACGCTGACGTGCACCCTTGATCCTCCGAGCTATCTCTACATCTAGCTCGTAAGAAGTCCCAATCTCTACCTCTCAGGCCATGGTGGCCTGGCTAGCAGAGTGCAAACTGACAACAAATCTCTGCACCCTCTCTGCATCGGTCGGAAGTATCATAAGTGCATGGAGAGACAACTCAGAGAATCTCGCCTTATAGTCAGTCATTGACAGCTGGCCCTGTTGGAGCTGCTCGAACTAAAATTGCAACTCTTCCCCATGAAAGGGTGGAATATACCTGTCCAAGAAGAGGCGTGTGAACTGGTCCTAAGTCATGGGAGGAGGACCTGCTGGTCTGCCGAGAAGATATGATTGCCACCACTTACGGGCCCTGCCCTCCAGCTGGAAAGTAGTAAAATCCACCCCATGAGACTCCAATATCCTCATGTTGTGCAGTCTGTCCCTGCACCGGTCAATAAAGTCCCCGGGTTCCTTGTGTCGCTCACCTCCAAAGACAGGAGGCTGTAGCCTGGTTCATCTGTCCAATAGCCTATGCGGATCGCCGGTCGCAGCTGGTATGGGCTCAGGTATAGATGATGCAACTGGCTGGGCTCCTCCCACAGGTAGTGCACCCGGGATCTGATATACGGCAGTTGCGTGCCCTGGAGCCTGAGCGGTAGGAGTCTGTGCTCCCCCTCCCGCCTGAGATGTGGCAGGGTCTGCTGGAAATAAACCAGCTCGAGTCATAGAATCCATGAACTGTAGCATACGACCCATGACCTCCTAGAATCCCGGTGTGGACATGAAGTCCACCGGGGCTGGTCCTGCTGCAGGCACCTCACCTTGCTCCTCAATAATGGGATCCTCCACTGGATCCACTGGTGGTGTAACTGGGGCAACTCTAGGACGCACTCATCCTCTACCACGAACTGGAGCCCTCCCTCGGCCTCTGCCTAGGCCTCTAGCAACAGGGGGAGCAGCTCATCTATGGTCTGGTACATCCGCTGCGCGCGTTCTCACTATCTGTGAGAGAATGAGAGAAAAATACTTAGTACTACATCAACTGCACGATTTGAGATGAAGAAAGATTAGTTTCCTAACACCCTATAGCCTCTCGAAGATAAGTACGGACGTCTCCACACGAATCCGCAAGACTCTATTAAGCCTGCTCATAACTTGTGAGACGTACGTGAACTTAGTGCTCTGATACCATGTTGTCACGATCCAATTTCTCCTATAGGCTGTGATGGCGCCTAACGTCACCGCTAGGTAAGCCTACGATGAATTTACTACGTGATTTCTTCTTTTAAACAATTTCCAAGTAATTAAATTCCATTTGTTTAGAAATTTGAGAAATAGAGAGTCAAACGATTAAATGAAAATGTCTTAATGCAAGCATAAATATGTAAATACCCAAAAACCATAAAGTCTACTAGAGTGTGTGCCAAGATCTGATGTCACAAGTATATGAGCCACTAGTAAAATATACAAAACTCTAAATATTGTTCAAAATAAAGTAGACAGAATATAAATACAAAAGAGAGACTCTAGAGGCTACAGAACAGCTCGGGAAGCAGCTCACCACTAGGCCTCTGGATATCTGGGACGCGCGTCGGTAGGACCGCCAGATGCACCTGTCTCAAATCCTGCACAGTTAGTGCAGAAGTATAACATGAGTATATAAACAATATGTACCCAGTAAGTATCACGTCTAACCTCGAAGAAGCAGTGACAAGGGGTTGACATCGACACTTACTACGGCTAATAGTAAAGAAATACAGGATCCTAAATGAGCACGGATTTTGTAAATAATGACAATAACTCAATAATAAGCGAAAGCAAATAAACCTTTCACACATGGTAAGTTCCAAATAAATTTCCATCTTATAATATATTGCCTCTCAAGTCAAGGAAGGATATCAAGTATGATTGCACATCGAGAGTTATCACGCACGATTATGCCGAGGTTGTATGGCCCAATCCAGAATAATGTGTACACTGCCGAGGGTTGAGCGGCACAAATCATAGATGCATCTATCTACTACCGAAGCGTTCGTCCCGCTCCACAAGAAGAGAGGATACTTTATAAGCTTTTGACTTAAACATTATTAAGGCTAATACACAATGTAATACAAATTTCATTAACGGTTTTCACAATTCCTCTAACAAGTTCTAATATAATTTAGGCATTTTAATTAACAAGTAGGGTGCAAACATCTCCAATAATTCATGATTTGAGTCCTAAGACTACCCTAACATAAGCATAATTAGTAGTTACGTGTGGACTCTCGTCACCTCATACGTACGTAGCCCCCACAATTAGAAGCAAACATTAATTTAAATCACCTATGGATTAAATTCCCTCTTACAAGGTTAGACAAGAGACTTACCTCGTCTCAAGGCTCACTTTACGATAAGAAATTCCGCTCTAAAGTCCCAACTCGGTGCCGAACAATCTAAAACTAGCCAAACGTTATATAAATAAATCAATACATATTCAAAAGTTCATATTCAAACTATTAGAGTGATTACCCAACCCCAATTTGAAGAATTTCTAAAATTCACCCTCGGGTCCGGATTCCGAAAATTTTTGAAGAAAGTTGTTACCCATAACCTCACGAACTCAAATATATAATTTTCACTCAATTCCCTAACCATTTTCGTGGTTAAATCCAATTTTTATCAAAATCTAGGTTTTTCATCTAAACCCATGGTTCCACAAATGTTACATGTTAAATCTAACTATAATCTATGTATTAAACTCATATCGCTTAGAAATTACTTACCTCAATTAGCTAGGTGAAAATCCCCCTCTTTGAAGCTCAAAAGCCGCCCAAGTGTGAAATAAATGAACTCAAAATAGCCTAAGTCCCGTTTTAAAAGGACCCCACTGCCTCCAGCGATTCCGCACCTTCGGTCACTGGGCCGCATCTGCGGACCAAGGTCTGCTTCTGCGGAAGTGCCTAAAGCTGGCTGGTTTTGCTTCTGCGGACGGAAATCCACTTCTGCGGCGAGCACGTCGCACTTGCGACCCTATTCCGCTTATGCGATCGTCTTCTTCGCACCTGCGGCTTTGGCGGTCCCTTCGCCACTTTTGCGATCACTGGGAAGCCTGTGATGCGCCGCTTCTGTGGTCCATGGCTCGCTTCTACGAGCTCGCACCTGCGGCCAGCCCTCCGCAGGTGCGATTACACCATAAACCTGATTCTTTAGCTGTTCTTCCAAGTCCAAATGAGTTTCGCGCATCGTGTGATTAGCACCCGGAGCCCCTGGGGCCCCGTCCAAATATACCAACAACTTTGAAATCATAAAACAAACTCGATCGAACCCTCGAAATGCATAAAACAACATCAAAACTAAGAATCACACCCCAAACCAAATTAAATTAACTTATGAACTTTAAGTTCTTCCAACTTACTCCGAACGTGCCGAAACATACTTAAACTACTCGGAATGACACCAAAATTTGCGTGCAAGTTTCAAGTTACCATACGAAACTATTCCCATGTCAGAATCCCAAACGGACCTCAATAACGCCAAAACCTACTCCAAACCAAATTTAAAGAACTTTAAAATCTTCAAGGTGCCAACTATGAATATTAAGCGCCGAAACGCTCCCGGTTCATCCAGAACCCGATCCGAACATACGCCGAAATTTAAAATCATCATACGAACCTATTGGAACCTTTAAATCCCAGTTCCGAGGTCGTTTACTTAAAATGTTGACCCAAGTCAAACTTAGCCTTTTAAAGCCAAATTAAGGAACCAAGTGTTCTGATTTCAACCCGAACCCTTCCAAGCCCCGAACTAACTATACCCGCAAGTCATAAAATAGTAAAAGCACATATGAGGAGTCTTATTTGGGAGAACAGAAATCTAGAAGGCAAAACGACCGATCGAATCGTTACAGTTTTTGAGTTGGACAACAAAGAGATTGATAGGTAATTAGGGTGCTTTTTATCTTTACATCTTTGTCATTTAATTCCTTCCTTATCCTTGGAACAAATAAAACCATGAAAAATTCCAAATGAACGAAAATATTTCCACATGAACTTAGTGGATTTTCACGCGGTAGCAAAAGTCCTTTAGGCATTGAAAACATTGGATACATTTAACTGATATTTTTCTCTTCTTTATATATATAACTAGTGAATTTATTCGCGCTTCGCGCGGTCATAAAATCCACAAGTGAATTTACGAAATCATATACGTATATTCATATCTATATAATATGAAGTTGATCATTACATTGATAATGTGACACATCTCATAAACCAAGAAAGGTATTTGCTTTTTCCCCCCTATTTTTTGTTTTGCTTTTTATTCTCTCATTCCTTGCTTTCAAGATATTTTAATTAACCACCCACACCCTTAGAATTCTCTTACCAAATGAAAAAAATAGGGGGGGGAGGGGGGGCAAAAGTCATCTGCCACTAAAGTGTTCTCATTAATTCTTGAATGGTTATTCAACTTCTCATATGAGTAGATAATACATTAATTGCAATAGTTACGAGTATTAATGCATGATTGAATTATGTTGTGAAATTTCAGCCCTTTTTCTTCCTATTCCGAGTTCTAGTAATGCAGTGAATAGCAGTCTCTTTGTGAAAGTTTTACTGATGTTATCTTACTTCTTTTGTTTTCTCCAAGAAATTCACTTTCTTGAAAGAGAAGAATCCCCATGATTAAGAGCCCGTTTAGACATAAGAATTTTTTTACTTTTTTCGATTTTTTTTTACTTTTTTTCAAAATCAATGTTTGACCATAAAATTTTTAATTTTCACTTGAAGATGAATTTTGGGATTTTTCGAAAATTTTAAAAACTTCAAAAAGCTGTTTTTCAAAATTCACTCAGATCACTTACAAAAATTTAAAACAACCCAAAATTATATTCATGTCCAAACACAACTCTAATTTTCAAATACCATTCACTTGAAAAAAAATTTCACTTTTCTTTGGAATTTTACAATTCTTATGTCCAAACGCTCACTAAAAGTGAAATTCATGTAATTGATTAATCTGGAAAAACGAAACCGGATAGTATAAAACAAATATCATAATTATATAATAAATTTTGGAATATATATCTGAAGTTAATCTCTCTATTTCATTTTAGCCTTTACCAGATACTTTTGGGAATTGATCATGAAGATCCTCGAACTTTATATGCCGTGAAAATCACTCAAATTTATGTGAAGAAATTTTTTCAGGAACACTTTCTTGTTTGGAGAAAGAAAAAAATAATAAAATAAGAAAACAATATAAAGAAGATCCCTAACTCATCAACCTTTTTCTTTCCCGACTCAAAAACATAATCTTTTCTCAATTCTATTTCCTTATCTTCCTCGTCCCTTTTAACGTCAACCGTAAGGGCCGTTTGGCCATAAAAAAAGATTCATTTTTTTAATTTTTTCCCTTTTTTCGAAATCAGTGTTTGACCATGAAATTTTTGATTTTCACTTGAAGATAAATTTCGGAATTTTTCGAAAATTTAAAAACTCCAAAAAGCTATTTTTAAAAATTTTCACTTTAGCTCACTCATAAAAATTCAAAAACAATCCAAAACGATATTCATATCCAAACACAACTTTAATTTTCAAATACTATTTTCACTTAAAATAGAATTTTACTTTTTTCAAAATTTTATAATTCTTATGTCCAAACGCCCACATGTTCCGCTAGAAAAATTAATGTCTTTATCTCTCTGAATATCCATGTTCCTGTTTATGTGTAGGAGTAGTGATCTGGAAGATCATATTTATAATGTAATTTCAACTTAAAATAATTTTAGTCGTTTTAGTAGGAAGAAAAAATAAAAGAGATATAAGAGTATACCATGTGCTAAAAAGAAAAAACGAAAAAAGATTAGTATAACGTAACGAAATTTAAGATAACAAACAACAATTACCTCATACGAATTAAAAAGGTAAAAGAAAATATAAAGGCACACTATAAAATAATCCTAATTTCTCGATGAAACTTATGCAAGAAACAGTTCTTATGAAAGGATTAATTATTTATGTAACTTTTTGGGCTTCTAACATGAATTGAAAAAAAAATATAAAAGCTAGAGGAAAAAAGATAATTAGTTTTTTTGGCCTAAGAGGTGTCAAGTCTTAAGAGCATAATCAACATGCAAATAAGAATATAAGTTGTGTAAATTCAGAAAAACAAAATACAAAAGGGAACTAACATCAAACCACATGTTTGTTAGCCTTGAACTGTTGAACATCTCGTTAAGAGTATCAACCAAAAATAAAAAGAAAGAAGATCACCATTACTAAAATCAGAATATTTCGAGATATAAACCTCATCATTGCTAGAAAATATTGCTTCTAAAACACAGAAAAAATTTCAATACTTCTAATATATATATATATATATATATATATATATATATATATATAGTTAATTACTTGTATTTTAAAATACAACCCATCAAACTATATGTTAAATATTTGAAGTCTCGAGAATATTGACATTAGTTTCTTAGGTCTCTTTAATTACAACAATAGTTAGGGTACTTGATATTCTCACAAAAAAGGGGGTATTTGACATGAAGATAAATGCTGCTAATTAAGTAAATAGCATAAAATCTTATTCACATAATTTTTTCCGGCATTTAGAAATTAAATCCCACATACAACAATACTATATCAACATTAAAAAATGATACTTGACATGAAGATAAATATTGCTAATTAAGTAAATAGCACAAAATCTTATTCAAATACTTGTTTCCTGCATTACGAAGTTGAATCCCACATATAACAATAGTATATCGACATACCGTACAATTGATAAGTAACCCTGTCACGATCCAAAATCTAACTAGTCGTGATGGCACCTAACCCAACCCGCTAGGTAAGTCAATTACCAACTATTCAATTCCAATGAAATTAATAAGGCAATTAATTAAAAAAAATAGATAAAACCAATACATTTTCCCAAGAACTGGTAGTAAAAATTATGACCTTCTAAGAACAGAGTTTACAAAGCTGGTATGAAGTAAATACATCATCTGTTTGAAAAGTACATTAACAGATTATTATAAATCTAAGGCTACCATGAACAAGAGGCAGCTACAACCAGAACGCAGGTACGTCTTCAATTCCAGCTCCCGTCGAGTACAGCAACATCAACATCCAATATCTGCATGTAAGGTGCAGAAGTGTAGTATGAGTACAACCGACCTCATGTACTCAATAAGTAACAAACCTAAACTTAGGTTGAAAGTAGTGACGAGCTTTTACCAAGGTCGAGTCCAAAACTAATAGTCCACAATAGTCCAGAACAACGTAAAGCAATAATACAAGAAGTAACTCAGAGATAAAATGTTTAGCTAAATCATGATTTCTAAAAATAGCTCTTCCTTTCAAGTACATCAGTGAAAACTCAAATCGTTTACCGAAGTTGCCAAAAATAGGAATAAGTTTGAAAACAATAATTTTTCCCAAAAATCCTTCCCATAATAAATAAAATATTTCATTTTCTTTTCAGATATCCCGTGTAAAATGAATGCATAACTATGTCCATCTGTTAACATGTGTGAGAAATCATGAATGATGTAATACTGTACATCATGAGAAAAATACATCTTTATGCCTGTATGTCACGTGTGCATGTCAATGCGATGCAACTCAGTGATAAAATCATATGCATACTCTCAGAGTATCAATTCACTCAGTCCTCCCAGTCACTCAATCCTCACAGTCACTCAGTCCTCCCAATCGCTCGGCACTCGCACTCAGTAGGTACCTGCACTCACTGGGGGGGTGTATAGACTCCGGAGGGACTCCTTCAGCCCAAGCGCTATAATCTTCATGGACAACTCACGTGCTGCATGGACAACTCACGTGCTATAGTATCAATATATGTATCCGCACGGACAACTCACGTGCTATAGTATCAATATTTGTATCCACACAGATAACTTACGTGCTATAATAAAGCCAATATGACTTGCTGCGGCGTGCAGCCCGATTCCATAATTATCCTCACAATCAGGCCCTCGGCCTCACTCATTCATCAATCTCTCTAGTCTCTCGGGCTCACAATGTCATGAAAATAGCCCGAAAATGATGATATAATGTATCAATAAATAACAACAGAGACTGAGATATGATATGCAATGAAATGAATACGACTGAGTATGAATTTTCAATTTAAAATAAATAATTCATAGCAATATGACCTCTGTGGGTCCCAATAATACAGGCACATAGCCTCAACATAATTTTTAATATGATTCTCAGCTCAATTTCTTTAACACATAAAACTGTATGAAAAATGCCAAGATTATTTGACTACAAAATTCCACGAAATAATTATGTCACAATTTCTATGGTGCACGCCCACACGCCCGTCACCTAGCATGTGCGTCACCTCCAAATAATTCACATAATACGTATATTTAGGGTTCATACCCTCAGCTCCAAGATTAGAAAAGTTACTTACCTCGAACAAGCCGAATCCAATGTCGAGCAAGCTAAACAATGCTCCAGAAATTTTATTTTGCGCGTAACAACTTCCGAACGGCTCGAATCTAGTCACAATTAATTTGATTCAGTCAACCCAAATTATAGGAATTTATTCCATATCAAAATACTAATTTTTCTACAAAATTCGAAATTACACTCAAAAGTCGCCCGTGGGGCCCACGTATCAGAACCTGAAAAAAGTTACAAACTATGAACGCCCATTCAATTATGAGTCCAACCATACCAATTTTATCAAATTCCGATATCAACTCGATCCTCAAATCTCCAAATTAAACCAAGAGGGTTTTCATAATTTTTCCAACTTAGTTCCCCAATTAAATGTTAAAAACAACCATGGATTCGGGTAATTTAACCAATATTGAGTTAAGAACACTTACCCCATTGTTTTCTCTGAAATCTCCCAAAAATTGCCTCTTCCCGAGTTCCAATCCGTCAAAAATGGAAAATGGGATAGAACTTAAACTCACTGCCCAGGCTTTTACTCTACGCGATCGCGAACATTCACACGCGATCGTGAAGAACAATTTTTCCACTGCCCAAATTAACTCTATGCGGACCTTCCCACGTGATCGCGGACTCGTCCACACAATTGTGAAGCAGAGAACGCGTGACTTCTATATCCGCTCCACTTACTCTACGCAAACGCGACCTTGTTCACGCGTTCGCGAGTCACAAAATCCTAGAGCCACGCGATTGCATCCCTCTTCATGTAATCGCGTAGAACAAAACGTAGCACCCCTCCCCCCCCCCCCCAGTTAACCCTACGCGATCGCAAATATCCCCACGCGATCGCATAGAACAAAACCTCACTGCCCTACTAAGCCTACGCTATCGCGTAGAAGAAAAACAGACTCACATATCAGAAAATTCCAGCAGCTGTTCAAGTCCAAATGTTTAACCTCAACCAAATATATCAACAAGTCCTTAAACATTATACGAACTTAGTCGAATCCTCATATCACCTCAAACAACACTAAAATCACGAATCATACCCCAATTCAAGCCTAATGAACTTTGAAACTTTCAATTTCTACAAACAACGCCGAAACCTATCAAATCACGTCCGATTGACCTCAAATTTTGCACACAAGTCATAAATGACATAACAGACCTATTAAAATTTTCAGAATCGGATTTTGACCCCGATATCAAAAAGTCAACTCCACGAGTTTGCACAATTATTAATGGGTTTGCATAATTATTGACTAGTTTTGGAGCGTTGGACATCGGTTTGAGTCGTCGGAAGGTCTTGGAGTCGGTTATGGAACTTCAGAGCGAGGTAAGTCTCCTTTCTAACCTTGTAAGAGGAAATTAACCCCATAGGTGAATTAAATAAATGTTTGTACTTAATTGTAGGGGCTACGTACGTACGAGGTGACGAGAGTCCGTACGTAGCTACTATTATGCTATTGTCCGGGTAGTTTAGGACCCGTATCATACTATACTTGGAATGTTTGTGCCCTTACTTACTAATATAATCACTTAGTCATGATAGAAGTTGATAAAAGAATTGTATAAGGTTAAATTCACTTACTTGAAGGTTTGTATGAGATACTTGACTATAAATGAGAAACTTGTATTTTCTTGAAAATAATTATTATTTGTGGATCGGGCCGAGCACCTCGGTAGTAAATAGGTTCATCTATGGTTCGCGCCATTCGACCCTCTGGCAGTGCACGATTTAAATATTTGTTGGATTGGGCCGTACGACCTCGACATGATTTGCGCATGACTTAATTGATTATTTTGGGAATTATTGATAATTGATATGGCCTCATTAACAGGAGATATAAATTGTTAAAAGATGAAGATAAATTTGGAAATCCCCTATTAACAAGAGAATTATTTACCTGTCTCATGTTATTGTGTTTACCGTTGCCTCACAAAAAACCATAATTTGTCATATCATTGGTATATTGATTATAGCCCATAGAAAGTGTCTGAGTCGACCCCTCGTCACTACTTCTTCGAGGTTAGACGGGATACTTACTGGGTACGCGTTGATTTACGTACTCATACTATACTTACTGTATATTTTTGTGCAGGTACACATATGTTTAGCGGCCTTGTGGGCGCAGAGGAGCGATTATGACGGGGACTTAGGTGAGCTGCATTCTATACGACGCTCCGCAGCCAACAGAGTCTACTTCAGAGTACTTACATTGTTTTTCTGTCCAATTGTATTTCGGACAACTGTTGTATTTTATTTTACATTCTTAGTAAATGCTCATGCACTTGTGACACCAGGTTTTGGGATGATTATGGGTTGCACTGTATTTGAATATTTTTTTAAAGATATTATTATGTATTTTATAAACAGCAGCTTCTACTATTTAATTGAGGGGAAAAACTATGATTTCAAAAATATTAAAATGAGAATTTACTAATTATTGGTGTTAGCTTGCCTGATAGTAGTGTCCGGCGCCATCACGACCTTTTAAGATTTTTGGGTCATGATAACATGGTTTCAGAGCACTAGGTTCACTTAAGTCTCACGAGTCATGAGTAAGTCTAGTAGAGTCTTGCGGATTGGTACGGAGACGTCTGTACTTATCTTCGAGAGGCTACAGGACTGTTAGGAGCACTTCCCTTCTTGATTCCTCATCGTGCGATTTGATTCCTTTGAGGCTTATGCCTTTATTTATTTCCTATTCAATCTTATGCGACGTGAAGCGCTGGTTATAAATCGGGAATTGAGGAATTGTAATGGTACTACAGATGTGGTGCGGGATGTTTCTCCCTCCGTAGTTGATTGGGCTATTGTTGTCGCCTTGTGGAAGGATATTCTGTCATTTCATCTCAGTAGCTGTACTTCTGAGAGCTTTGAGGCTATGCACAGGTTGCTATGATTCTCATGAGTGGTTATCACACAGTATTGATGTGATGGTAGGATGCTTGACTATGTCTTAGGGTAGTGAATGACCTGAAGGGAGGTTTACTCAGTGCATGATTCAGAGATTTGGTATTTTACTTCTGACGAAGGAAAGGTAATCGAACTAAGAATGTTCATACTTGGGTTGATGGAGTAGCGGGACTCAATATTTTCGAGCATGATGGAATCTTCGCTTGTGATGTAGCGCCATCATCCTTGATTGGTTATAATATGTTAAGTCCACCGGTGTTATGGTTTCCTTCAATTCGCCTTAGGGCAGAATATTATAAATGGTGCCGGGAAAGCGGTTGTCTGAGGTCATAGTGTGCAGTGGTTCAGGATCGAATCAGCATTCCTGGTATTGATGGCTCGAGAAAGATGATTTCCGAAAAGGTTTAAAGTTGGTAGCGATGTATCGGTTCAAGTGCTATAGAGGTAGATTTTGATTTAAGGCAATAACTGGGCAGCGAAGGATGAGGAAGGACATGTGGGAGGTGCCTTGCGATGGATAAACTTATAGAAGGCCAAGTGTGAGAAACACGAGTCGGGTAGTTACTTAAAGGAGTGAGTTTGAGCAAAGTGGGAGAGTGGTGGAGTAGCATGTGGGTTCTGTGATAGGATGGCTACATGCCTTGAGGAAAGTTTAGAGTGATTTAGGAATTATGGTGGACGGTGACTGGGTCTGCGGACTTAATTTGAAATATTGGCTATTATACGGCGGGAGATTGGATACAACAGAAAGGAGTTGCTTGATATGAAGAGGGATACAACATAACTTTGGATTGGAGTGTATTGTCGCACCTTTAGTTGACGTCCATGAGGAGTGAACGGACTGGTGCAGCTGGTGAATGAGCTCGGACTCAGGATGATCTACTGATTAATTATACCCATTGCAGCGACGTTGGAATATGTCGGCATGTAATTCCCACAGATGGGTTATCTCATGTGAGCAGGATAGCGGTCGCGTAGTGTTGACGAAGCTTCTGTGAAGAATTCTACTGGCCACCCGGTAAGAGATTGAATATATAAATGTGGCTAGTGGTTCGGAGTGTTCATTAAAGGTTAATGGAAGGATTTCGAGAAATTTAGCGGGTTGATTGTGCGAGATCATGTCGATGAAGGAAGAATCTTGGTGGGTTCCAGGTTTATGCAATATCAAGCTAAGTGAGAGAGTCCCACCGCCGTAGAGGTAATGCCTCCAAATCTTCAACGCATGAACAATGGCTGCCAATTCTAAGTCATGAACAGGATAATTCTTCTCGTGAACTTTCAGTTGCCGCGACGCATATGCAATTACCTTGCCATCTTGCATTAATCCTGCACCAAGCCCAATGTGAGAGGCGTCACAATATACTACATAAGATCCTGAACCTGTGGGTAACACCAATACCGATACCGTTGTCAAAGCAGTCTTGAGCTTCTGAAAGCTCGCTTCACACTCGTCTGACCACCTGAATGGGGCACCCTTCTGGGTCAATCTGGTCAGCGGGGCTGCTATGGACGAAAACCCTTCCATGAACCGACGATAATAACCTGCTAAACCCAGGAAACTCCGGATCTTTGTAACTGAAGTAGGTCTAGACCAATTTTGAATAGCCTCAATCTTCTTAGGATCCACCTTTATGCCTTCTGCCGATACAACATGCCCCCAAAAATGCAACTGAGTCTAACCAAAACTCACATTTTGAAAATTTGGCATATAACTAATTATTCTTCAAAGTCTAAAGCACACTCCGAAGATGCTGCCCATGCTCCTCTCGACTGCTGGAGTAAATCAAGATATCATCAATGAATATAACCATATAAGAACCCAAATAGGGCTTGAACTCCCGATTCATCAAATCCATTAGTGTTGCTGGGGTGTTGGTAAGCCCAAATGATATTACTAAGGATTTGTAATGCCCATACCGAGTCCGAAAAGCCATCTTAGGGACGTCAGATGCCCTAATCTTCAACTGATGGTAACCAGACCTCATAATTATTTACTCAAATTAATGAGTCACACTTAACACCACCTGGGCGGGCACTTATCTCGTAGGTTAAAACTCAATAATTACAACACGAATTTGGCAAGTATGCACAGAGAATTTCATACAAATTTTTTTTTTCAAATAAGCCTAGCAGGCATGACTCCCCATTAGTACTTTAGTACAAATTTAATTTTCACAAGGGAGAATTTAAACACAAGAATTTTTATCACAAGGATCTCGGCCTCAGTTCTGAATCACAAATAATATGCACATCTTGCCAATCGAAACTTTCCATTTTCTCCTTTTAAATAACTTTCGTTAAATAAAATCACAACATATAATGAACCCCATACCGGTAGGGCATATAATTCACAATTTGTAATTAATTATCTGAAAATACATCAAAACATACCGAAATAAGTACCAGAAAGGCACATTTAGCCTCACAGATCTTATTAGAGTCAATCATGGAATGATAGGTGTAGTTATCTCCATAAAACCTCCTAACAGAAGTAAACACATAAGTAGATTATAGAATTACGAAGCTCACTCATAAGTGGAGCACAATAGGAGGACTCGTCTTGATACTCAGAACCGGATCAAGTTAAGAAAATTATTCCTTTATTTTAAATCGAGGTCGTACCTACTATGACACCATCTGATGTAACGACCTCCACCATACCATAAAACAAATATAACAATGGCTGGGTCTCCACCTCTAGGACGCCTTCTACCCGTATGTCCTCCACCCTTAACTGATCGTGTGGGTGGTGTAGTAACTATAATGAGGCACGTAGCCTGAGTGCCTTGATGAAATATGCCTCTCCCAAGTTTGGGACAATTTTCTCATGATGTGCCTAGTATCGTCGTATTCATAACATCCCCTTTGCGGGTTTGGCTGCTCATATTGAGTCTGTGCCAGATAACTGGAATAACCATTGTAGGAAACTCATGTCGGTGGTGCATTAAAAGAACTTACTGTAGCACCTCGGGTAATCTGATGTGCGGACTGGGCTGGCTGACTACCCGAGCCCCTGCCATAATGATTTTTACCTGCAGAGTAGAATCCACTGAATCCCCCAGAACTTCGAAATGTCTTGGTCTCTTTATCTTGGAAATTTCTACCACTAGCGGAAATGAAGTATTAGTCTCTAGCTCCCAAGTCATACAAAATTTTACGATCATAATTAAGTCCTTTAATGAGTCTGTGGACTTGCTCTCTGGCTGTAGGAAGCAAAGTAGGAATATGACGGGCTAACTTATTGAACCTGATGGCATATTATGACACAGTCATGGTGACCTGACGCAATCGTTCAAACCCTATACGCCATGCATTACGGAGAGTCCGGGAAACAAACTCTTTCAAAAGTATTTCTGAGAACCGAGCCAAGTGGGCGGTGTTGTATTGGCTGGTCTGCCCTCTTCATAGGCTTGCCACAGACACCTGTGGAGAATTATCTCTCCCAAGGCCAATTTCTTCTTTTGTTATGCTGACTCAACACTGTTGAGCTGGCCCATTTCTTAACATACTCTTCGATTCTTCTTTGGGGTAAACTTTACCCCTATTTATATACAATGATCATAAAAGTAGAGCTCCATACAGACAATTCTTAGTCCAGAATCTCGTCAACCATTGTACTTCCTCTAAAGCACCCCAAAATCCGCAACTATGACGTCCACGCTGAGTAGACCTTCTGTAAATTTAATGTTGTTTCTCTAACTCCTTTGGTACTGAAGTATAAGATTATTACGGAGGCGGACATACCGCAAGTCCCAACCTTATCCTCTACAAAATCTCAGGCCTCAAACACATGTAAATATTTTGGGAGAACCTTTCAGTACCACATATATACATTTCAGGCCAAAACTGATATAACACATGACTCGCAATCCATTCATTGATAGTGGACTCCCCCACTCGGCGCGAAGTCATAGTTCACCACGTCCGATGGTCCACAATATTAACCTTCACAACTCGTATAAATCAACCAGATGCCAAGGTACGTTGCACCCCCCTACATTATTCACTGGGTGATCTCTTTATACGTCCGCATCTTCAGTCGGAATCACACGTTGAGGCAATGTTTGAGCATCTCTGGCTCCCTCGTAGTTCATCTACGGCATCACAAACCATCGACACACAACTGATACCGAGTGCGCAATGCCATACACGAGTAGATACAAAGGAATGTGAGATATAGGTTTCAAGCAAAATCAATGCCGCACGATAAGGAATGAAAGAGGTGATATTGTTCCTAAACTTCATAGCCTCTGAGAGATAAGTACAGACATCTCCGTACCGATCCTTCAGACTCTACTAAGCTTGCTCGTGACTCGTGAGACCTATGTAACCTAGTGCTCTGATACCAACTGTCACGACCCAAAATTTCCCACCGATGGGACCGTGATGGCGTCTAACATTTCACTTGCCAGGCAAGCCAACATTAGAGAATCATTAAACTAATTCCTTATTTCCATTCAGTAAATAATAATAATTAACTAAAATAAAATATAATAAGTGCGGAATATCATAAAACTGTATTAATTACTACCAACCGGATCTGGAGTCACAATTCACGAGCATTCTAGAATTTACTACAAGTAATAGTCTGAAAAAAAAATACAACTGTCTGAATGAAAGAAATAGTAGAACAGAAAAGATAGACGGGGACTTCAAGGTCTGTGAACGCTGACAGATCTACCTTGAGTCTCCGGACAGTGAACCAATAGCAAAATCTCGATCAACCTGAGCCGGTATCAAAATCTGCACAGAAAGTGCAGAGTGCAGCATCAGTATAACCGACCCTATGTACTGGTAAGTGTCGAGCCTAACCTCGATGAAGTAGTGACGAGACTAAGACAAGGCACCTACAAATCAACATATACAATTTAATAGTGTATATGCAAATAACAAAAATGAAGAACTAAACAGGAAATGTCGGGAGGGGAACATACTGAGGGGAATACAAGATAAAGAACTACAACAGAATGATCACCGGAGCAGTCAATATACCATGAATCAACAGGAATAGTGAATATAGTAAGGAAAAATGCACGGCATCACCCTTCGTGCTTTTACTCTCAATCTCACCATAAAAGTAATAGAAACGGCACGGCATCACCCTTCGTGCTTTTACTCTCATATCATGGCACGGCATCACCCTTCGTGCATTAACACTCACAATATGGCACGGCATCACCCTTCGTGCATTAACACTCTCAATATGGCACGGCATCACACTTCGTGTATTAACACTCACAATATGGCACGGGATCACCCTTCGTGTATTATCACTCTCCCTTACCATAATGCAATGCATAAATATCAACAGGGAGATAGAATAACAAGGACAAATCTTACCTCAACATTTGGTTCCATAACATCAATCTCAACTTTGAAATAAAAACTCAATTATTACCAGAAAATCCGTAAACATGATAAGAATGATAAATTGAACAACACTAGTATAACACATCGCAATTAGGCATAGGAATGAGACAATATAAGAAAAACTGAGAAACATGGAAAACAGGTAAATTTGGCGGCGCATAAGTACTCGTCACCTCATATATACGCCGCTCACATGAATTTCACTTAACAAGTAATCTAAGGATCCTAATTCCCTCAAGTTAGGGTTAGACACAATACTTACCTCGCTCCGAAGGCCACTTAATTCTCAATCACAGCTTTTCCTTTGGAATTCACCTCCAAATCACTCGTATCTATTCAAAAAGTGACTCAATAATATCAAATATTACTAAAGAAATCAATTATATTGCATAAATTAAATTTCCCAAATTTTCCTCCAAAAAGTCAAAAAATCGACCCCGGGCCCGCTTGGTCAAAACCCGAGGTTCGGACCAAAATTCTTTTACCCATTCATCCCCGAGCCCGAATATGTAATTAGTTTTGGAATCCGACCTCAAATTGAGGTCTAAATCCCCAAATTCCCGAAATCCCTAGTTTCTACCCTAACCCCTAATTCCACCATGAAAACTCTAGATTTTAGGTTGAAAATTCAAGAAATGTAATGGGTAATTGAAAGAAAATGGTTTAGAATCACTTACCAACAATTTGGGGAAGAAATGACTCTTGAAAAATCACCTCTCACCATTTGATTTTTGAGAAAAATGAGTTTTTGGCTAAAATCCCGTTTTTGGATTCTGTTAAGTGCTGGGCGACAGTGTTCATCGCATTCGCGAGAGCACTGTCACGTTCGCGAAGGGTACTGGCTGCCAAGCCTTCACATTCATAAGACCCAGCTCGCATTCGCGATGATTATTCCCCCCTGGCCTTCGCGTTCGCGAGGCATGGCTCGTGTTCACGATGATTACTCCCCCTGGCCTTCGCGTTCGTGAGGCATGGCTCGCGTTCGCGAGGCATGGCTCGCGTTCGCGAAGAAGGAATGACCCCCCCCCCCCCCAGGTCCCCACATGCTTCGCGTTCGCGTTGATCCGGTCGCATTCGCGAAGGGTAAGTCCCTCATCACTTTGCGTTCGCGACCAGGTCTTCACATTCGCGAAGAAGAAGTCTCAGCCTCATCAGGTTACTCTTCGCGTTCGCGTGAGGACCTTCGCGAATGTGAAGAAGGATATTCCAAACACCAGAATCTGCAGAAAACCAGATTTTTCCCAAGTCCAATATGTCCTGTGGCCTATCCGAAACTCACCCGAGCCCTCGGGGATCCAAACCAAATATGCACACAAGTCTAAAAACATCATACGAACTTGCTCGCACGATCAAATTACCAAAATAGCACCTAGAACTACGAATTTAGCACCAAATCAAATGAAATTCTCAAGAACACTTTAAAATTCATATCTTCTCAACTGGACGTCTGAATTACGTCAAATCAACTCCACCAAATTTCACAGACAAGTCTTAAATATCATAATGAACCTGTATGGGCTCCGGAACTAAAATACGGACCCGATACTAACAATGTCAAATATCAATCAATTTTTAAAAATAAATAATTTCTAAACTTTTAATTTTTATCAAAAATTCATAACTTCAGCTAGGGACCTCCGAATTCTATTCCGTGCATGCGCTCAGGTCCCATAATTCGATACGGACCCACCGGGACCG
This sequence comes from Nicotiana tomentosiformis, assembly GCF_000390325.3. Classification (NCBI taxonomy): domain Eukaryota; kingdom Viridiplantae; phylum Streptophyta; class Magnoliopsida; order Solanales; family Solanaceae; genus Nicotiana; species Nicotiana tomentosiformis. The sequence goes on along the minus strand of NC_090813.1, from coordinate 59,945,656 downwards.
TCAAAACATACATCCGGGCCCGTTTACCAAAAATATTGACCGAAGTCAACTAAAATCAACTTTTAAGGCAAAACTTCTTATTTTCATTAGTTTTCAACATAATAGCTTTTCGGAAACCTGCCCGGACTGTGCACGCAAATTGAGGAGGGTAAAAATGAGATTTTTAAGGCTTAAGAGCACAGATTCGAGTTCTAAATTATAAGATGACCTTTTGGGTCATCACAATCAATAATATAATAGTATTAAATTTATTATGAGATACAAATCAACTATAACGTTTGAACTTTCAAATAATTAAAATATTAAATTTTTTGAAAAAATATTAACAAACTACACATTAAATTACCTCTCAAAAAGTAAATAATCAATAAACTTTATAAGTACTATAATTTTTGGTTGAGGTCCCGAGGGTTCGGGTGAGTTTCGGGGTGGTTTCGGACCATTTCTAGGCCATTTTTAATTGCTGGTTTCTGTCTACAATGGTGTGCATCGCGATCGCGAACATTTGGTCGCGTTCGCGAAGAGCAAACAACAGTTTGGGGCCTTGTGAATCGCGATCGCATAGAACAAAATCTCTGTTGCACTGACCCGACTTTGGAAGCTTATATCTCGCAATCTATAAGGAATTTAGAGATGATCCAATTGAAAGTTGTAGCCCTTGATGTTTAGTTTTCATAAAGTCAAACCATTTGTCATTTGGAATTTTGTACAAAGGGTTATGACCATTATACTAGAGGCTATCTAGAAGAGTTGGGGAGTTTATTCTTCGCGATCGCGAGTGGTTTTCCGCGATCGCAAAGGGCAAATTTTGGGCTGAAAATTTTTGTGCTTCGTGGTCGCGAAGCATTTTCCGCGATCACGAAAAGTAAATGCCTGGACAGAAGCTATGTTTTGAGGTTTTGGCCATTTTAATAGATTTGGAGCTATGGAGCTCGGATTGAAGCGATTTTTGAGGCGATTTTCACCATATGGATTGGGGTAAGTGATTCTAACTCGATTTTGGTTAAATTATATGAATCTATTGTTGTTTTTATCAACATATTAGTGTTTTGGGTTGAAAATAGTAGAAAATTTCATAGACTTTAATTTGAAGATTTGAGGGTCGAGTTGATGTCGGAATTTGATAAAATTGGTATGGTTGAACTCGTGGTTGAATGGGCGTTCTTTATAACTTTTGTCGGGTTCTGAGACGTGGGCTCCATGGGCGATGTTTGAGTTAATTTTGGATTTTTATTGGAAAATTAGTATTTTCTTATGGAATTGATTACAATAATTGGTATTGACTGAATCGAATTAATTGTGGCTAGATTCGAGCCGTTTAGAAGTTGATACGTACAGAATGGGATTTCTGGAGCATTGTTTAGCTTGCTCGAAATTGGATTCGTCTTGTTCGAGGTAAGTAACTCTTTTAATCTTGGTGCTGAGGGTATGAATCCTGAATATACATATTATGTGAATTGTTTGGAGGTGACGCACATGCTAGGTGACGGGCGTGTGGGCATGCGTTATAGAAATTGTGATGTAATTGGTTCCGTGAAATTTTGTAGTCAAATAATCTTGGCATTTTTATTATGTAGTTTTATGTGTTAAAGAAATTGAGCTGAGAATCATATTAAAAATCATGTTGAGGCTATGTGCCAGTATTATTGGGACCCACAGAGGTCATATTGCTGTGAATTATTTGTTTTAAATTAAAAATTCATACTCAGTCATATTTATTTCATTACATATCATATCTCAGTCTCTGTTGTTATTTATTGATATATCATATCATCATTTTCGGGCTATTTTCATGACATTCTGAGCCCATGAGAGAGAGACAGGAGAGATTGATGACTGAGGGAAGCCGAGGGCTTGACTGTGAGGATATTTTAGGATCGGGCTGCACGCCGCAGTAGGCCATGTTGGCTTTATATACATTATTATTATTATGTGGATCGAGGCTGCCCACCTGTAGCAGGCCTTATAGGCTTTATATAGCACATGAGTTGTCCGTGCAGCACGTGAGTTGTCAGTGCAGCACGTGAATTGTCCGTGCGGTTTATAGCGCTTGGGCTGAAGGAGCCCCTTCGGAGTCTGTACACACCCCCAGTGAGTGCAGGTACCTACTGAGGATTGAGTGACTGTGAGGATTGGGAGGATTGAGTGACTGTGAGGACTGAGTGATGGGGAAGACTGAGTGAATTGATACTATGAGAGTATGCATATGGTATTATCACTGAGATACATTGCATTGACATGCACACATGACATACAGGCATAGAGACGTATTTTTCTCATGCTGTACGGTATCACGTTATTCATGACTTCTCACAGATACTAGCCTATGGGCATAATGATGCATTTTTCACTGGCTATCTGAAAAGAAAATGAAACATCTTATTTATTGTGGAAAGGATTTTTGGGAAAACTACTGTTTTCAACTTACTCATATTTTTGGCAACTTCGGTAAATGATTTGGGTTTTCATTGATGTATTTGAAAGGTAGAACTATTTCAGAAATCATGTTTTGTTGAGCATTTGATCGTTGAGTTACTTCTGGTATTACTTGTTTTATTTTGTTATGAACTATTGTTGGTTATTGAAATTGGACTCAACCTTGGTACAAGCTCGTCACTACTTTCAACCTAAGGTTAGGTTTGTTACTTATTGAGTACATGGGGTCGGTTGTACTCATACTACACTTCTGCACCTTGCGTGCAGATACTGGATGTTGATGTTGCTGTACTCGACGGGAGCTAGAATTGAAGGCGTATCTGCGTTCCGGTTGTAGCTGCCTTTTTTTCATGGTAGCTTTAGATTTATAAGAATCTATTTATGTACATTTCGAACAGATGATGTATTTATTTCATACCAGTTTTGTAAATTCTAATCTTAGAAGCTCATGATTTGTACTACCAATCCTTGGGGAATGTATAAGATTTAGATATTTTCTTTTACTTAATTGTCTTGTTAAATTACATTGGAATTGGATAGTGAATAGTTGGCTTACCTAACGGGTTGGGTTAGGTGACATCACGACTAGTTGGATTTTGGGTCGTGACATAAAGTATCATGATTGACTTGCTAACGTAGTAGTAGTTCCAAAGAAGAATAACAAATTTCGCATATGAGTAGACTATAAGGACTTAAATAAGGCGTGCCCAAATGACTCGTTCCCATTGCCAAACATTGATCAAATGATTGATGCAATGTCCGAGCATGAGTTAATGAGTTTCCTCGATGCGTACTCCGGGTACAACCAAATCAAAATGGACCCGGAGGATTAGAAAAAAACTTCGTTTATCACGAATTTAGGCACATATTGTTACAATGTGATGCCTTTTAGGGTTAAAAAACATCGGAGCCACTTATCAATGGCTTGTAAACAAGATGTTTGAAAAGCAAATTGGAAAAACCATGGAAATTTACATAGATGATATGCTTGTTAAGTCTTTGAACGCAGGTGATCATCTCAAACACTTGCAAGAAACTTTTGACATCTTAAGGAAGCATAACATGAAGCTTAACCCCGAGAAGTGTGTGTTCAGGGTCAGCCCCGGTAAGTTCCTGGGATTCCTGGTGTCACAAAGGGGGATCGAGGTTAACCCTGATAAAATCAAAGCCATCGAAGATATCTCGAACCAGCTGTCTAGCGTAAAAGAGGTTCAAAGGCTAACGGGGAGATTTGCCGCTTTGAGTAGATTCATTTTCCGGTCTTCTGAAAAATGCCATCATTTTTTCTCGCTGCTCAAAAAGAAGAACAACTTCAAATGGACCCCGGAATGTCAGTAATGGTGTCGGAATCGACACCAAGAGTTTGGACCTTGTTCACGGACGAAGCTTCCAATGTGAAAGGGTCCCGGCTCGTCATAGTATTAACCACGCCTTTGGGAGAAACCATATGGCAAGCCATAAGAACTATTCCTTTGACTAACAATGAAGCGGAGCTTGAAGCTTTGATTGCAGGGCTTGAATTAGGCAGATTGGCCGCTTTGAGTAGATTCATTTTCCGGTCTTTAGAAAAATGCCATCATTTTTTCTCGCTGCTTAAAAAGAAGAACAACTTTGAATGGACCCCAAAGAGGCAGTAATGGTGTTGGAATCGACACCAAGAGTTTGGACCTTGTTCACGGACGAAGCTTCCAATGTGAAAGGGTCCCGGTTCGTCATAGGATTAACCACACCTTCGGGAGAAACCATATGGCAAGCCATAAGAACTATTCATTTGACTAACAATAAAGCGGAGCTTGAAGCTTTGATTGCAGGGCTTGAATTGGCACGGGCATGGGACTCTGAGGTCATAGAAATCAAATGCGACTCCCAGTTGGTGGTAAATCAGGTCTACGGGATCTTCGAAGCCAAGGAGGAATGCATGCAACAATACATAATAAAGGTTCAAGCTCAGGTCACTCGGTTCTGGGAGTGGTCAATCACGCATATCCCGAGGGAAGAAAATGCAGAAGCAGATGCATTAGCTAACCTTGGCTCGTCTACGAAAATAAAAGGATCGGACTCCGGTATGGTCGTACAGCTTATGCACTCGGTACTGGACGTAGATAGCTATTACGAGGTAAACGTGACTAATTTGGTTTGGGACTAGAGAAACGAAATTATTGACTATCTCGAATACGGGAAATTGTCATGACCCGAAATTCCCACCTTCAGGAGCGTGATGGAACCTAACATTTCACTTGCTAGGCAAGCCAACGTTAGCATAATCTTAACCATTTTTAAACAAATTAAATTAAACGGAAGTCAATTACTGAAATAAAGTGCGAAAGATCATAACTACCGAATCATCAGAATACATCTCCGAATCTGGTGTCACAAGTGCACGAGCTACTAGAATAATACAAATATAGATCTGAATAAAATTCAAGCTGTTTGAAAGATAATACACAGCTAAGATAAAATAGAAGGGGACTTCAGAACTGCGGACACTGTGCAGTTACACCTCAAGTCTCCTCTAGGTAGCTGAATCCGATCAAGTCTATGGTACGCCGTTGGGACCAACTCCAAAATCTGCACAAGAAGTGCAGAGTGTAGTCTGAGTACAACTGACCCCATGTACTCCGTAAGTGTCGAGCCTAACCTCGATGAAGTAGTGACGAGGCTATGACAAGACACATACATAAACAACCTGTATAAGCATATACAAATACGAAGCAACAATAACACAATAACTAACAATTTATAAATTTGGGAGGGAACATGCGAAGGGGAATGATATAGAAATTTCAGTAGGAGAATTGTCACGTAGCAGCCAATTAATTAATCAACAATAAAATGAGCAGTAATATGAAAATGGCACGGCACCACCCTTCGTGCTTTTACTCTCATTCTTCCCATAAATTTATAAATAAATAATAAGATTGGCATGGCATCACCCTTCGTGCTTTAACTCATTTTTTGCTCCGGCACCACCCTTCGTGCTTTTACACTCTTTGAAAATGGCACAACATCACCCTTCGTACTTTTACACTTTTTCTCAACATGACAAGGATAATATAAATAATATAAATGGCACGACATCACCCTTCATGCTTTTACACTCTTCCTTACCATGAAAATAATAATATAAATTCGAAAGAGTATTTAAAGGCGGGGATATATACTTATCAATCAATTCAATACCATAATACCGACCTCACCTTCCAAAATATTCAACAATAATTAAACTAGCAATAATCTCATGAAAAAGGATTAAATAAACAATAATAACTTAAGCAGAAATATTTTAATTAAATAGGCAATTATGCACAATAAACAAATTCCACCCGCATACTTTGACTCAACCACAACGCATAAGTACTCGTTACCTCACATATACGTAGTACCCACACATTAAATCACGTAGAAAATAGACAAATAAGTATTACTCCCTCAAGTCAAAGTTAACCACGACACTTACCTCGCTTTGCAACCAACTCAGGACTCCAATAAACCTTTGCCTCGCGAATTGTTGTCTGAATGCCTCAAATCTAGTAACAAACAATTCAATATACTCAATACGAATTATAGAAACTAATTCTATATGAAAATACTAAATTTTACAATCAAAATCCGAAATTCAATTCAAAAATTGACAGTGGGGCCCACATCTCGGAATCTGACAAAATTTACAAAATATGAACGCCCATTCAACTACGAGTCCAAACATACAAATTTTACCAAATTCCGACATCAACTCGACCTTCAAATCCCCAAATCTTATTTTTAAATCCCTAGGCCCAAATCCTCGAATTTCACTTCAAAAACACGTAATCTAGTCGGAATAATCTATGGTAATTAAATATTATTGACTAACAAATTCACGAGTGACTTACCTCAAGTTTTTCCGTTAATTCTTGCTCAAAAATCGCCCCAACCCGTACTTGAAATGTCCAAAAATGAGAAAAATCTCGGAACCCCTCTGTTTTGTAATCTGTCCAGTGCTTCCGCACCTGCAGACACTTAACCGCATCTGCGATTCCGCTTATGCGGAGATTGTGGTTGCTTCTGCAGGCTGGCTCGCTTCTGCGATGAAGCGTCCGTTACTGCGACGAGACTGCCCCTTCCCGTTTTCCGCTTTTGCGATGCAAGGCTCGCTTCTGCGAGCTCGCACCTGCGAGCTAAATTCCGCAGGTGCGATTGCACCAGAAGACCAAAATTTCCAGCAGCTGTTTAAGTCCAAATTTTGATCCGTTAACCACCCGAAACTCACTCGAGGCACCCGGGACCTCAACCAAATATACCAAAAAGTCCTAAAACATCATACGAACTTACTCAAAAACCTCAAATCACATCAAACAACGCTAAAACTACGAATCATACCCCAATTCAAGCTTAAGAAACTTAAGAATTTTTTACTTCTACATTCGATGCTGAAACCTATCAAATCAAGTCCGATTGACCTCAAATTTTGCACACAAGTCATAAAAGGCATATGGACCTATTCAAATTTTCAGAATCGGATTCCGACCCCGATATCAAAAAGTCAACTCCCTAGTCAAACTTTCAAGCTTAAATTTCTATTTTAGCCATTTTAAGCCTAATTTAACTACGGACCTCCAAATAATTTTTCGGACATGCTCCTAAGTCCAAAATTACCATACGGATCCACATAACCATTAAAATACTGATCTGGGTCCGTTTGCTCAAAATATTCACCGAAGACAACTCAAGTGACCTTTAAAGCTCCATTTCATATTTTAATTAATTTTTCACATAAAAACTTTTCGAAAAAATTTACAAACTGTGCACGCAAGTTGAGGAATGCTTAAAGGTGCTATTCGAGGTCTCAGAACATAGAAATTAATATTTAAAATTAAAGATGACATATTGGGTCATCATAGAAACTGCCTGAGGATCCTAAGGCATCTCGGGCGCTACGCACTAAGGCATCGCGATATAGTTTCAAAGGAGTTAAACTATACAGAAAATATTTCCAAGGCCCATTGGCCCGATGTTTGGGAGCTTCCTTGGTGCTGAAGTTAATTAGGGCAGGATACTACTAGCCCCGGATGGAACAAGACGCCAAAGCTTATATTCAAAAATATGATAAATGTCAATGCTATGCACCTTTGATACATCAACCGGCAGAGACACTGCACTCAGTTCTGTCACCATGGCCGTTTATGAAGTGGGGAATGGAAATTGTCGGACCGCTGCCACCGGCCCCCGGTAAGGTAAGATTTCTTTTGATTTTAACTGATTATTTTTCTAAGTAGGTTGAAGCAGGTCCTTATCAGAAGATCGGCAAACGCGAAGTGGTAGATTTCTTGTGGGAGAACATTATTTGCAGATTTGGGATACCAAAAGAGATAGCATGCGACAACGAATCACAATTTATAGGCACAAAGATCACAAAGTTCCTCGAAGACTTTAAAATCAAGAGGATCACATCATCAACCTATCATCCGAGCACAAACGGCCAAGCAGAATCAACGAATAAGGAGATTATACAAAATCTCAAAAAGAGATTGGAAGTAGCTAAAGGAAGATGGCCCGAGGAGCTGCCATGTGTATTATGGGCATACCGAACAACAACCAAATCAAGCACGAGGGAGACTCCTTTTTCTCTTGCGTACGGGGCAGAATCCCTGATCCCAGTGGAAGTAGGTGAACCTACCATGAGGTATTACCGGTCAAAAGAAGAAGCAAATAGCTAAGCAATGTTAGTCAATTTGGAGATGCTCAATAAATGCAGAGACTTGGCGCATATAAGGATGGCAGCCCAAAAAATAGAGAATAGAGTCTCTGTTATTTCAAAGTAGGAGACTTGGTTTTAAGGAAAGTAACTTAGAACACCCGGGAACTCAATGCGGGGAAGCTAGGTTCAACATGGGAAGGCCCCTACCGAGTTTCAGCAGTCATCGGGAAAGGTTCATACGAGTTGGAGAATCAAGATGGAGAAAATTTGCCAAGCAACTGGAACGTGGCACACCTCAAGAGATACTATTGCTGATAAACATCACCTGTACTGAAAGTTTGTGCTGCACTCTTTTTCCCTTAGTCCAGTTTTTGTCCCAATTGGGTTTTTCTGGCAAGGTTTTTAACGAGGCAGCAATGGAAAGCATACTACAAAGAAAGCTTCAGCAATAAGACATTTAAATGACAAGGCACACAAGCAAGGAACTACTATGGAACGGTTAGATAGTCTTTTGCTCGATAGCAAAGTTCCTACCGGGAAGTTAAGTTTGCTATCGAACAAAGATTGGCCGACCGTTCACAAGTGCAAGCCATTGGGGGATTATTAGATAATCTTTGGCTCGATAGCATAAATTCCTACGGGGAAGCAAAGTTTATTACCGAACTAAAGATTATCTAGCAATTCACTAGTGGAATCCTCGAAGGTATTAAAACTTCCGGTGTTCAAATCTGCATTCTTCGCATCTGAACATTGGGGGAGGAGAATGATATGAGGATACGGTAACAACAACTACCACTTCATCCGGAATACGAAACCTGGAGACATAGTTGTATCATCAGGACCGGGGACTGCGCGGCCAGTCCCGTAGAAACAAGTTGTACAAGTTAGCCACAAGAAATGGCAATTTCTTTTTAGCACAACGAATGCTTATGTACTTTTGAAAATGGAAGGAATAAAGTAAAGTCCTTTTATTTCTACCTTGTTTCTTGTCTGTACAATGAATTAATTTTATCATTTGAAAGTTAAACAAGTACTTCAAATGTTAGTGCCATAATGAACAAGAGACGTCCTCTTCAAGAGCATCGTAAACATAAGAGGGCCCCCTCTTATGAAAACCCTCACGTTAAAGGGTTAATTTCGGAAGAACTTATGCCCGGAATCCAAATGCTTTCGGGGAAATATACACCTAAAGACTTGCACGATTAGACGCAAACAGTAAAACTTGTGCAAACACTTAAACGAAAAAAGATGCAAAAGCAAACTTGCGCAAATACTTAAACAAAAAGTACGCAGAGACTTGCACAAATACTCAAATATAAAGTATGTAAAGAGAAAAATTCACACAATACTTGAGCAAAAATGTGCTTCTATTCACAGCAAAAGTAGCACAGATACAAAAATATGGAAAAGGAAAAGAAAACAAAAATTAAGCTACTGCATCTCCGGGACACGGAGGAAGAAAAACATATGCGCCCATAGGAGAAGTAGATGGATCCGCCGCCGGCTCATCATTTCAGCCTTCATCATTTTGGCCTTCAGCATCATCACCTTTTGCTTCTTCTTAAGTTCCCGAGAACTCAGAACCGGAACCAGAAGAATCGGTAGCATTAGGCCGGTCCAAAAGACCTCTTTTTGCAGCTAACTCCAGCTCACGAACCTTAGCGATTTCGGCATCAAAGTCAATGACATTCGCTTTGGCTTCTTCCAAGGTCTTTCTCCTCATGCTATACATAGCATATGTTTTTTCAACAATGAGGGAAGCCGCTCGATGCTGAAATTCTTCTTTAAGTTAGCCGACCTCAGCATAAAGGTTTTCTCGTGCGGATCTAACGGACCGAAGGCTAACATTGAGGTCACGGATAGTAGAGCTGAAAATTCTATTATGCTCAATGGTCCTCTTATGCATCTCTACCAATTGGGCATACTTCACCCCGACAGCAGCAAGCTCTTCAGCTTTAGAGTTTATAGATTTCAACACATTTGGCCCTAGCCTCTTTAAATTGAGCCCTCAAAGGGGAAACCTCTTGGCTAAGGGTCACTACTTCTTGCTCGTTTTGCTGCAACCGAGCCTCCAACTCAATGATCTCAGCAGCTCAAGCTTCTAGTTTTGAGAGGCGAGCAGCAATTTGGTCCCTCTCAGCCAAAAGTTGATCCTGCTCGAAGGTAAGTTCCTCCTTATCACGAATCAGCCTTTGAAGGCCCTCGAAAGTAAGGAAGTTGGCCTGCAAAACAAGAATACAAATTCAAAACCTTGCCACAACACAAGTAGAAGAAGCAACAGAGAAGACAAAGACTATACCGCCGATGTGTTGTGCATGGAATTGTTCAACAAACATTCTCCCGAGAAAGTTTGTATCTTTTCCCAATTTTTCTCTGAAGAGAGAGGCTTGAGATAATTATCAAGTTCTACCAGCCGAGACAACAGATTGCATCCGGTGGAAATCGAGAGGGTGACACTCCTCCTCATTTGGGGATCTTTTGAGGGGGAAGCATAATTTTGCCCCAGGTTCCCATGAACTGGGACTGGGGAAGAGGGACATCCACTTCTCGGGCATTTGCGGCCGACGGAAATGAAGTAGCAGTTGATGGTGGAGAAGGCAGAGTCAGAGAAGAGGGAGATGAAGCAGATGGTGTTGGAAGGTGAGAAGCAGCTGCGGAAGGTGTAGTGCTGGTTGATGGTTGCTCGTCAACCAAAGACGGAATAAGCCTGGTACTTAGCCCAATAGTACCGGGTACGGCAGCTGGGAATCGAAAGCGTGAGTTGGCATCTTCCACCACATCAAACTCCCTCCAGATTACCGAGGCATCGTCCTCGGTTGGTATAGCTAACTCAAAAGATTGAACATTCTATTGAGTTGATGAATGTCGCCGTATTCTATGTAGAGAAGCCCTATTATCACTGGCTTCTTCATCATCGTCGATCATCACGGTTTTGGGGATTGACTCGGGTGCGACGCTCATCACTACAATATCCGAAGACGGCTCGGGCGCTGCGTTCTTTGCCTTTTTATTTGTTCCCCTGGCCGCAGATGAACGCCTCCTTTTTTGTTGCTTGTTCTTCGGCCGAGGACTCCGAGAAGAAGCACTTGCACCAGAAGCAGGCTTGGAGACACTTGTTCGTGTAAAAGCCTCCTGCAGCCTTGCCGCGTCAACAAGATTAGCCAAAACGTCCTCCTCGAGAATGACAACTGAGCCCTGGGGTAGACCTGAATTCAACAAGAATGAAATGTTAATCAACTTCCTTATACGAAAAATAAAGACGAGGTGAGTTCAATTTACCATGATTTTTGGCCTTCTACCCATATTTAAGGGCTAGTTCTTTCCACGTATGAGTCTCGGGAGTAGTGACATCCAAAATATTTTGGACCCACTGGTCTAAGCCTTTAACCTGTGGTGGAACCCACCGAGTTGCTGAAACAAATAAGGGAAAAAGAATCATAACAGCTTCGAGTGATCTTTAACTAGAAGAAAAGACAAACGATGAACTTACAAGTACGATTCCATAATCCCGGAAAGGTTGAACTCGTGGCCAGAATAATGTCACTAGTGGAGACCGCAACAAACCGTTCCATCCACCTACGGTCGTTGTCATCATCCATGCTAGATAGCAGTGCATGGTGGCCACGCTTGTTGAAACTTATCATTCCCCCGCGGAAGATCTTGGGGAAATAAAGGTTCATCAATCGAGCTAGGGTTATCCTCTCCCGTTTCCTGGCACAGACTCCGGAGACAAGCGATTATCCTCCACAAAGAAGGACTTATTTGTGCCAGGCATATCTGGTAGCGGATGCAGAAATCCACGATGACGGAGTCAAGCTCTCCACTCAAAAAAAATGCTCCCAAAGTAAAGGGATACTTATAAAAATGTGTAAAGCCCTTCTTGGGTAAGGTTACCCACTCTGCCAGATTAGGAGTGATAATGTCTAAATCTTGACAATGGCAAACTTCCTTCACAGCATGAATATTGGAAGAAGGGTATACGCTAATGGACCATGTACGAGGGTGAACGGAAGGATACTTCTCTTCAAAGTCCATAGTCGTGACAAGACTATTTGGAATGATGGAGCTCACCGTAGAAGGAGCAGCATCATTAGGTTTACCTTTGTTCCTTGAAGAACTAAGGTTTTTGGAGGAAGAGGCCATTTTTTTATCAGAAAAGAAGGAAGGTTTTTTCTCAAAAAGGAGATTAAAGAAAGGATGAAGAACAAAGTACGAGTTAAGTAAAGAGAGTTGGAGAGAGTTTGAATAATTATGAAGTATAAATGAAGAAGTTTGATGCGTATAAGTAAAGGAATAGACGGCTAAAATCGTGGCCATAATTACCTCAATAACTGGCAAAAGTGATGCTGAATCGTGGGATGACGCGTGTTCGGAGCATTAAATGCTGAGAGATGTGCGTCTAATCAACCGTCAAAAACTTTTCAGAGGATGTCAGAGAGTTTTCCGCCAAGAAAGGTATTTTTACCAATTTTTCGGTGACACAAAGTATGCTACCGGAAAGGAAGGGGACTATTTGTATGAGGTAAAATATGTTCATATTTAATGATCACATAGGAAAGAGTCATGTGGAACCGAAGACAGAAGATATCCAAACCCGAAGGCAACTATTTTGCTTGTTCTCGGAGAGAAAGAGGCTCATAAAAATAAAATAGATGTCGCCATCCGGTAGCATTCAATATAGAATATTCTATAATAATAAGTGCATGATCCGTTACAGAGAATATGGCATTCACTGCCCACCGTTACACATTCTTCAATGGCCCTCATAATTGTCATTAAATAGGATCTTAATCCTAGGACCTTGTTCTCTAGGTGTAACTATAAATAGTGAGCTCCATCATCATCGTAAAAGAATGAATTTTCTGACAAGCATATACTAAACTTCATCAAAAGCTCAAATAACATTTTACTTTCTTGCTTATTTGCACTGTTCTTATTGCTTCCGGTAGCTCTGCGCCCGGAACCTAGATATCTGCTATTCATCTCAATTTTAAGGCTAAGTCTTATATTTTTGTCTAATTCGTCTATTATTTTTAGATCAAATTAACTCATTTGTCCATAAACCACGTATAAATTCAATTGTATTATTTATGGGTAAACAGTGGTGACAATAGCAACATATGACAAGCAATACTAGCACTTATTAGGTTGATGTAGTACCTCACTTTTGTTTCTATAATATTAATAAATATTTACAAAAAAATTGTCACGACCCTAACTAGGGATAATCACGAGCTCGTGGAGGGCTTAATCTCTCAAAATGAATAAACTCAACATAACATGTTTGTTGGCGTACGAACAAAGTACCACATTAATAGCTGAAAGCGTGAAAAGATTGGGAGGTTATATATAAAGCATATGAATCTCTCAATGATGTGAGACCTTCTGGTGGGTTGTCTTCCTGGTCCCATTGAAATCTTTTTTATGGTATGGAACTCACTTCATACCTGACCGGCGAAGAGAATCATTATTTGTGTTACATCTTCGAATTCGAGAGAGAGTTTTCCTCTTATCTCTCAAATTATAGGCATTGAAGTGATCGAGAAAAAGTAAGAAAACTATTGCAGTGAGAAAAATCGTGCAAAACATACAAGCAATTTATATTATCATAACATTCACCAATTATAACGCAAACACAATGCACTCTAACTATTATACCACTTAAATCTCACTACATTACCAAGAATGCTAGCTCAACAACATTGCTACTCAACACTCGATCTCTGATTTGCCTCTTGAATCTATAACATATAAGATAGAAAGAGCGAGTCCACCCGTTTAAATATAAGGGACAATTTCTTTTCATTTCTATTCAAGTTCAAAAAGAAGTTTGCTCTGTATACCTTGAGACTTACCTTGGTAATTCAAATTTTATGGTTTAAATAATGATAAAACTATTCAGCTTCTTGATTTTCCAAAATGGTTAAAAGTAGTAGGATAAAGTATTAACATCAAAATTGAGACCAAGAGAGAAGTAACAACCTTTAGTTTCACCTCTGTATATGGGCTAAAAGTTCGAGCAAAAATCCAGTGAATATTCAGGAAGAATGGGCAAGATCCAACCCAATCGGATCTCAAGAAGAGATTCGATTTCACATCCCTTGGAAACTTTTACAATCTTTAGTCATTAATTTTCTTTTCATTCATTTCGAATTCCACTTTAAACCATGAAACAAAATCAAAAGAAAAAGGGAAATCTAGGCCATATTTTTTTTTTTTGAAAAAAAGCGTGCAACTCAAGTATTATTCATATCGGAAATGAGTACATCATGAATCAAAGATGGGGGATGCACAATCCATTCCATCGCATCAGACATGGAACTCGCGGCCCTAACTAACATATGGGCACACTGGTTCGCTGACCTTTTAACAAAAGATAAAGAAATAGATGTAAAGTCGCACATGAGCACTTTACAATCTTGCACAATAATATCAAAATAAGAGTTGCCATTATCGGATCTTTCTAAAGCTTGCTTGGCCAAAAGACAATCCATTTCAATAGTAATAGGGGATTTGTGATGCTGCATTTTCAACCAACTCAAGGCTTCACGAACTGTTAGAATTTCAGCTATTACTGCATCATGTGAAGCTTCCAATGGAGTAGTAAATCCTCGAACAAAATTTTCATGAGTGCTGCGAATCAACATACCATCCCATGCCCTTCCAGAGTTAACATCATAGGAAGCGTCAATGTTGCATTTCAGAGTACCCGGATCAGGGGGAAACCACTTAATAACAAATTCTGGCCCAGCCACAGAATAAATATTATTATCAGATCGCGTCGAAGTCCACTCTTTCCAGAAACGATTGGCTCTAAGAATGATAGTCTCTAGCCGTATAGTTCTGCCATTCCAAACCAAATTGTTGCGGGCATTCCAGATCTCCCATAGAAGCATGATAGCCCCCTGTAATTTTTCACTCGTGACAACTGCTACTAGCGTCGTGAACCATTTCATGAACGAGGTTCCCACTGGCCGCCACCCCATAGAAGATTTAAGCCATACTAGTTTTGCCGCATTGCACATAACTAAACAGTGCATGATAGATTCGGCATATTGAAGGCATGCTGGACAAATATTGCTTTGAAGAACATTTCTAGAGAATAAATTTTCACCATTTGGTAAAACTCCTTTCAATGCCCGCCAAGCAAAATTTAAGACCTGGCATTTTTAAAGTCTAGAGTTTCTTCCAAGTGTTACCATCCGAACTAGGAAGATTATTATTTTGTTGCACCAAGTAGCCACTCTTAACAGTATAGTTTCCTTTTCTATCTAATCTCCACATCCAAATATCATCACGGAGATTTAATCCCAGAGGAATGTGTTTGATACAATTTATCTCCTCGGCAGTAAAGAGGGTTTCCAAGAGCTGTAGATTCCATATTTTTGTATCTTCATCTATCAAGTCCGCCACACAAAGATTCATGGACTCATCATCTGGAATACTTTGTATAAACATGGATTTCCCCTTTGGTAGTCATGGATCATGGTAGATCCGTGTATCAAGCCCATTTCCAATCCTTTTCACACACCCCTTCTGAAGGAGATATTTTTTCGCACAGAGAGAACGCCAGATAAAGCTAGGATTTGATCCCTCGCCCGCACTAGGAAAGTCAGAGTTGCAAAAATATTTAGCCTTGAGGACGCGGCTTACAAGAGCACATGGACTTATCAAAATTGTCCAGCCTGTTTTGGTCAGTAGCACTGTATTGGTATGTTGAAGTCTCTGAAATCCCATACCACTCTCACTTTTCTGTTTACTAAGGCGCTCCCATAAAATCCATTTAATTCCAGACCCCTCACTACCTCCACTGCAAAATGCAAATCTATTGCTAATTTCGGAACTAATGGTTAATATTCTTTACGAACCTTGACCACAAGTTTGTGCTTTTCATGTCTAATTGAATTTTGATTACTCTTTTATTTTGGTAATTAAATGATTTTATTTACCGGTGTCAATATGTACAATGTCAAACAAAATGAGTCTGGATAACCCCAACCTCATGCAACCTTTAAAAACTCAACATCTGTAGTAAATACTAAGGATAAAAATCCATTTCTGCTATTTTCTTCACTAACTTGCTCGTCTTGATCCCCTGCTAACAACCTCTTGCACAATCTGCCTAACTAACATTTCCGGTGTCTTTTGTTGCCCTTGGAATATTCTCATGTTTCGTTCCTTCCATATATGATAAACAGCACATGCCAAAGTCAACCTATATAGTTGTGCATATGCACTATTACCTTTTGCATTGTCTTGTGCCCATCGTATACAGAGGCGGATCCAGGATTTAAATTTTATGGGTTCAATTTTAAAAACTTTAACATTGAACCCATTATATTTTTAAAGTTATGGGTTCAAATCTACTATTTTTGCAATTTTAATGAATTTTTACTTACAAATTTCTACTCCGCATCGAAAGTTATGGGTTCAATTGAACTCGTAGGTAATACATTGCATCCGCCTCTGATCGTATATCCCTATGCCACTTCATCGCAGGCCTTGCTATGCCTTGCCAAGTGAGCAGTTTACTCCATATGCTTTCAAATATTTCACATCTAAACATCAAATGGTCCATAGATTAATCTTCATCATTACACATAGGACAGATTAATATATATGTTATCCCCCACATATGTAGCATGTCTCTTGTAAGAAGCCTTCTTTGTATGGCCAGATTCAGCATAAAAATCCATTTTAGAGCCCCTACGTTGTTGCACGTCAGTTTCTTCCAAGTTACTTTTTGAAACTCTCCTCTCATAACATTATATAGTTTCTTAATAGAGAAAAAATTCCAAGAGGACATTTCCTGCATAGTGATTCTTGTTGCTTCTAAATATCCCTTGGCTTTATTGATCTTTTGAACCATCCAAGATGCATTTTTTTGAGTGCTTTCCCACATTGCTTGCTTCTTCCCATAATACAAGTGAACCCACTAGACCTACAATTTGTCTTTTTTCTTACAAAGATTCCATAGCAACTTACAAATTGCAGCCTATTCCAAGTATATATATCAAGTACATTGTTTCCACCGGCAGTCTTTGTGGAGCATACTTTCTCCCATGATAGTAAAGCCTTTTTTGATGCTTCTACTCCACATGTCCATAGAAGGGTTCTGCAGACAATTTCTATCTTTTTTTACTAGCTTCTTAGACATTACAAATATCTATGATTAATAAATTTAGATGGAGAACAACATTGTTTTAATCAACTGAAGTCTTTCTGCATAGGATAAGTACTTTGAAGTCTAGGAAGTGATCTTTCCTATTATTTTCTCCAGTAGAGGTTGGCACTATGTCAGAGAGATTCTCTTGGTGCTAAGTGGAACACCCAGGTATTTGAAAGGCAAATCTCCCCAGCTAAAACCAACTGCTTACATTATATCATGTTGTATATCTTGTGGTACACCCCCAAAGTATATAGAACTCTTTGCCACATTTGCTTTTAGCCCAGATGTTTTTGAAAATTCCATGAAGCAATTGTATACCATTTAGACAGACAAAGTATCTCCTCTACAGAATAGCAACAAGTCATCCGCAAACCCCGGCTGTATAATGTTTAGCTTATCACATCTAGGATGGAAATTGAAGTCGGGATAATTCTTCAAGGTCTTGAGCAGCCTAGTAAGATATTCCATACTAATGACAAATAGGTATGGAGAGAGTGAATCACCTTGTCTTAAGCCTTTCCTAACTTTAAATGGTTCCACAAGTTTTCTATTTATAAGAATTGAGTAGGACACAGTGCAAGCACAAGCCATTATCCATTTAATGAACCTCTCTGGTATATTTAGACTAGCCAGGACTTGTTCTAAAAAAATCATTCTTTGAAATCATAAGCTTTCTGCAAGTCCAGTTTAATCATACATATAGGTGAGATACCCTTCCTCCCATACCCTTTCACCAGCTCATGGCTCGGAATTATATTATCTGTGATAACTCTTCCTGACACAAATCCTGACTGGCTTTTATCTACTAAATTGTCTATTACCCCTTGTAGTCTATTAGTCAAAATCTTGGAGATGATTTTATATAACACTATGCAACAGGAAATAGGCCTGAACTCTTTAATAGTTGAAGGATGATGTACCTTTGGTATTAAGGTAACAATAGTTACATTGATAGGCAGATACATTTCACCTGTATTAAAGAACTGAAGTACTGCCTTGGTGATCTCCTGACCTGTAATGCCCCATGATTTCTTAAAGAACATTGAGTTTAAACCATCGCACCCTGGGGCCTTTAAATCATTAATCCCTTTGAGTGCATTGTGAACCTCCTCTACAGTGACATGCTCAATTAGTTTCAGCTACTGGCTTCTATCTAACACCTTTCCTTCTTTCATAATGCCTGATTGTATAGCTAGCATAACATCAGCAGAGGATCCCAATAACTCTTTGTAGAACCCCATTATTTCCTCTTTTATTGCTTCCATTGACTGTACTACCTCTTATGTAGTGGTCACTAGACTTCTAATTTTGTTTTGACTTACTCTATTCTTCAAACTGGCAAAGAAAAAAGCAGAATCAGAATCTCTTAATTTCAGCCATTGGTTTCTAGATTTCTGCTTATATATGCTCTACTCTATATTAACCCATTTCTCTAGTTGTTTCTTCAGTTCTTTCTCCTCATTAATGTTCGGTGGAGTTGAGTTGGCAGTTCTTATCTATTTTTGCATCTCATGTAATTTTTGTCTAGCAGTCCTGACCTTCACGTCCACTGCTTTAAATTCAGTTATACTCAGCTTTTTTAGTTCTTTCTTAACTTCCTTCAGCTTTCTCCAGATTGCAGACATATGTTCCACTTGCTGATGTTTGTTCCAAGCTCTTAAAACTATTGGTAGGAAGTCCTTATGCTCTGCCAAACAATTGAAAAATCTAAAGGGCTTTGAGACCTTTGGTTCATCCCCAAACTTGACACACATTGCAAAGTGATCTGAGAAGACAGGATCCATAATCACAGCATCCAGTTGGAGAATATTAGTTACCCATTCTGCATTCACTATCGCTCTGTCTATTCTACTAAACACATGGGAGTTAGTCCGTGTGAAGTTCCTTCCTACTATTCTCATTTCAGACATTCCAACAGCTATCAAGAATTCATTAAAGTCTTTGATTTCATTTTCCTGAACTGGACTACCATTGATTCTATCATCCACTGATAGTATAGTATTATAGGCACCCATACACAACCAAGGCTTTAGTTGATATTGACTGCAGCTTAATAAATCCACCCATAAACTTTTTCTTGTCTCTACTGTATGCAGGCCATATATAGTTGTGAAAGTAAACTATTGTCTAGTAGCATATATGAGTGCCTCCCTGTGAATATTCTGAGGTTTATGCCCAAGCATAGTAAATTTGACTTCATTGGGATCCCAAATAATCCATATTTTGCCTTTATCTCCACCATCACAGTTTGCACACCATTCCCATTTATGAGCTATTTTTTGAACAATTTGTGTGAGTATTTTTCTTGTACTCTATGCTCTATAATAGCCATTATACTAATATTATGCTCCTTAATATACCTTTGCATCTCCTTTTGCTTATAGGCTTTATTTAAGCCTTTAACATTCCAATTAACCAACTTCATTAAAGTAGTTTGTCTGGCAAACCATCCTCCAGGACTCCCCGTGGCTACATTGTCCTTATTTTACCCTACTAGTCATACTGCTTATCTGGTTAGGATATGTCTCAGTGAGTACAGTAAAGCCATTACCCACTGCTACTACTCTTTCTGTAGCTGCTTGGGTATTCTTACTATCAGACTTCCCTCTAACTGCCTGCCATCCTTCATTCTTCTCAGATGGTGTCTTTTGAGCAGGATTTGGTACTTGCCTAGTTTGGCTTGTCTCTGTTTCTCTATCCACCATAGCTGCTTGTGCATCATCCTTTTTGGATCCTTGGTTGCCCAGTTCCCTTGGCTTCAATTCTTATTTCTGCTTCTGTGGCTTGACCACTTGTTGATGTGTTGGCTTGGCTTGGCAACTGTGGCCCAATTGCAAACAGGTGTTACAGTACACAAGCTTCCAATCATAGGTAATTGCTTGCTCGAATTTTCTGCCATTCGGGTCTTTAACTGGTACTTTCGTAGGTAATGGCCTGGTGATGTCCATTTCCATGAGAATTCTGGCGTAAGAGATCCTCTCTACTTTAGTTGTACACTCATCAACATATATTGGATTCCTCATCCCACTTCCTATAAGACTTAGTGAATCCATTCCCCAGCAATTCAATGGCAAGTTAGGCAGTTTAACCCATAGGGGAAGTGTTTTATTACCTCTTCTTTGAAATGGAAATCAGGGGTCCAAGCCTTAGTAATTACTGGCTTACTGCTGATTGTGCAAGGGCCTGAGTGTAACAGTTCATTCCTCTCTTCTACACTTCTGAATTTCACCACAAAGAAGCCATCATTATGATAGTACACTTTCGGTTTAGCCACAAAGTTCCATTGCGAGGCAATGAATCACTTTATAGCTCCAGGTGTATCTCCAACCACATACAAAATAACTGTCATCTTCCATTCCTCTGTTTCCTTTTTAATTTCAGCTTGATGTAATTCAACAATTTTCTCACCATTTTGAATCATTGATGCAACATAGGTAAGCCTCATCCCCCTGCCAGCAAACGTATTACCAGCGACCAGATTCGCCCAGGATTTGCCTTTCATGTGCATTTATTCCACCAGTAGTTTTGGGTGCCTGAACCCCAGAGCCTCCGGTCTCTATACTGACTTTCTTCCCCGGCTTCACACTTTGCATGTCATCCTTAGAGATCTCATTCAATTGCAATTGAGTACTTATCACCTTATTTGTGGTTTTCCTGTTCGCAGTTCCTTCAATTGTAATCAATTGCTTCCCAATGTTAGTGACATCAATATTTTCTCCTTCAGCCTTTTTGTTCCCCAAATTATTCAAATTCAGTACCTCGGCCTGTTAAAATTTAGCTTGCTTGGTCGTGTATTGTGGATTCAAATTCCTACTTGTACTTGGTGTCGTCATCCTTGAAATCACCATTGATTTTGGGATAATCGCCCATTTTTCACGAATTAGGGTTCCTTGAACTGGTGTTGATTTGCCTGATTCCCCATTCCGTCTCGCCGATGCAATAAAATCTGCTAACTGAACCTTCGTATTGCTTTTCTTATGTCTTCCCCTCCTTCCCATCGCCGAAGGCGTAGGTTGATTACTTTATAATCTAAGGTAATTCATAAGCATATAGGACATAGCATCTTGTAGTACTAAGTTCAATTATTTAATTTTCTTGAGTTTTATTCTCTGGAAAAATTCTGATATTTATGTGTTTCACATACTAAAAATATCTTTCAAATCTTGTACGTTGAACGTAAATATTTCATGTCATTCCTGAAAGAAAGTACTCCCTTTGTCTAATATTAATAGTCATGGCTACCAAAAATAGTTGTCTCAAGTTATTTGTCATTTTAGAAGTTCAAGACAAAATTGATTATGTTTTTTCTTTTTTACCCTTAGTAATAATTGTTCTTGAAGATAGAGATAACACATAAATAGAATAAATATTCAATGAAGAGAGATTATATCTTAAGACATAAATAAGGGTAGAATAGTCTAATTCTTTCCCTAATTAATATTTCTTAAGGGACATGTAAAAGAGAAATACGACACATAATATGAGACGAAGGGAGTATCGGTTAAAGATAAGCTAAAAATATTAAAATTAAAAACTTATTAAATATTTTTTTTTTTAAAAAAGGAAAAGCAAGACATAAGTTAAAATGAGAGAGGTGTGACTTGGGAGATAAGGATTGTACTTGTTGCTTTGTGCTTTGCACATAATTCTAGAGGTTTTCATTTGCTTATGAAGCGCGTGAGCTCAACCTCTATCCCAAGAATTAAAAATGAAAACTGATTAACACCCGATTATGAAATAACTGGTTTGGTGTTTTACTAAAAAGGAAACGGACCTAAACTATCCATATCGTTTACTAAATAGTTTACAGATGTCCTCCGTCCATCTATTCCTCTAAAAAAAAATATACGACGTCAATTGTATTAACAAAAATATCGGCGACTAACGGCAGAACCTGTGGACCTTCTATTTAGTGACATGTCGATTTTTCACTGGGCCACGCGGCAATCTCAGTGTGAAATAACATATGGGTCTTATTTTGGATTAGGTAAATGGGTCGAGCTCGACTTACTAACAGTATCCAAGTTCCAACCCTAGATTTTTTTTATCCGTGTCAAAATTACATTAAACAACCTTCTTTTACCCGATTACGAAAAATCTGCTAAGCAAATTTGACTTATGAATTTATCATTATTATTATTAGGATTTGATAAAGCTAAGAAGGAGCGGACATGGCTGGAAGTGTAGGCCGAACAATGGCCAGCAGAAAGACTTCTGCTTTGGTGAGAATCAATTACGATTTTTTCAATCTTTTTTTGTGTTTAGTGTGTTGTTTGAATGTAAAGTTGTTCTTCTTATCTTATGTGGTTTGATATTCTTGATTTATTTTATTAATATATAACTTTAAGTTTCAAATTTTATGTTTTGAAGTTTGAACCCTTTACTGCAATGTTTTATTTTTTTTATCTTTCTTTTGAAGTAGAGGAAGAGGGAAGGGGAAAATTTAAAGTTAAGGTTGGTGCCTGTATGTGGTATTCTGTGGTCTTAGATGATCATCTTCGATGTAGAACATCATCTAATTGATTTTTTTAGACACAAATCACGCATCAATTTGGTCCATATGTCTACTTGTATAACTCAAAGCTCTTCAAGTATCAAATTAACTTTATAGTTTCAGTGCTTTATGCCCTCATCTTTTGTACTACAATCTGTTCGCGAGGATCTTGGAGGTGGCGAAGAAGAAAATATACCAGTTAGGAAAAGGGGTAGACCATAGAAGCCATGGAAGGATGAAACAGAGAAGGAAGAAGAAGCCGAAAAGGTTATATTTTAACCCGGATTGTAAGAGAATTGGGGCAGGTTCGGTTTATGGGGCGGGTACTAAACCCATATGTGCTGTCTGACCCAAAATGCCACGTGGCCCCATAAAAATATGCCACCTCATTAAATAGAAGGCCCACAGGTTCTGCCGTTAGTCGCGAGGGTAATTTTGTTAATAGAATTACCGTCGTGTACTTTTTTGGACGAATAGGTGGACGGAGGGTATCTGTAAACCATTTAGTAAAGGATAGGAGTAGTTTTGACCATTTTCCGTTTATTAAATCACACGCTCCTCATTGCCGTGAGAGCTATATCAAGTGAAGCTGGAGCCCAAATAAAAAAGCACGAAAATGAAAAGAATCTCTTGCTTTTGAAGCAGAATAGTCTTATGGATCAGTCAATCTTCTTTTTGAATGAATAAAAAAGCTATGTATAAAGTTGCACATTCTGGTGGCTCACGACTTAAGTCTCCATCTTTACTCTGCTACTGGGATCGGTTGATTTTTCTATAATTTGTAAGTCTCACGTCTTCTGTTATTTTGAGCTTGAACTCTTTGTGTATTTCTTGTTTCTGCTATTAAGGGTTTTTTATCACTGAAATAAAAACAAGGAAAATATTAAGAAAAGGAAAAAAAGGCCTGACCTTTTTGTCTTTTTGAGTTAAGGTTGTGTAAACTGTGGAAAGGGCTGCCTTTTTTATTTGATTTTGTGATTCTTGAGTTTATTGATTTGTTGAGAAATTATGGGTATCACCTGAATTCTGTGGTGCTTCTGAGGATTAGTGATTGCTTGTTGTTGCTCTGGTTTGGTATTTGCTGGTTCTCTTTCTCTATATATGTTTTTAAGCTACAAAGTTGCTTGTTAAGTTTGAGTGTGTTTATACTATTGGGCTAGGAGGGTATGAAAAGTGAAAGCTTTGGCCAAATAAGCTGGATTTAAGGTTTTTTAAAATTCATTTTTTGCCTATTAATTTGTATTTGGGTTTCCAATTTGGGGTTTTATGGTTTTAAGGATCAAAGTCTTTACATACCCAAATCTATGCATATAACCAGGGCATCTATCTTTGTGCCGGTGCACCTGAATGGTGTGCTCTTTTGTTCATTTCTCAGAATTTGTGTGTCTTAAGATGTGGTTTTGATCAAGAAGAGAAAGGAACATTGGAAATTGGTGATAGGGAATTTAATATTTTTGGTTCTTGATGTTGTTTTAAACAAGATAAAAGATGCAAAGAGTAAGGCTATCAACACATCAGGCTCCAGTGCACAAGTTAGGGGATTCACAAATGACCTTGTCCCCAAAGTTTAGGTTAGCTGCAACGCGTTCCGCTCTTCTTGATCAATCTCTTGAGTTCCAATCGTGGCTTAAAGGAGAACCTCTAATTCCTGGACTTCCGGATGATGTTGCTCTCCATTGCCTCCTCCGGATACCAGTGGATAACCACATAAACTGCAGGGTTGTTTGTAAGCGATGGTATTCACTTTTCGACAGTAAAGAGCGATTCTTTACGCTTAGGAAGGAGCTGAGTTTTCATGATCCATGGTTTTGCCTTTCATAAATCTACTGGAAAAATTTTGTGGAAAGTTTTTGATCTTGACAACTTTTCCTGGCACACAATCCCTGCTATGCCGTGCAAGGAAAAAATTTGTCCCCACGGATTCAGGTGTATTGCCTTGCCTCATGAAAGTGTTCTCTATGTTTGCAGTGGAGTGGCCTCTGATAATTGTCCCCTTAATGTGGTGTTGAAATATGAAGTCCGAAAAAACCGTTGGACTGTTATGAAGAAGATGATCACTGCAAGGTCCTTTTTTGCTAGTGGAGTTATTAATGGGATGATTTATGTTGCTGGGGGAAACAACTCAGATCTTTATAATGAAATCAACTCTGCTGAAGTCCTGGATCCTGATAAAGATACTTGGCATCCTATTGCTAATATGGGGTCTAACATGGCTTCATATGACTCTGCAGTTCTTAACGGAAAGCTTCTGATGACAGAAGGCTGGTTTTGGCCCTTTTTAGTTGTGCCCAGGGGCCAAATCTATGACCCTGAAACAAATAATTGGGAGGAAATGGCTTCCGGACTACAAGAAGGTTGGACTGGTCCAAGCGTTGTAGTTTATGTACGATTATTTGTTATGTCAGAACACGAACGAACAAAACTAATGGTTTATGATACAGAAACTGACTCCTGGGATATGGTAGAAGGACTTCCGTTACCTGAACAGATATGCAATGAGATTGCTATGGCAACTGGATTCTTGTTGTAGGTCGAGACCTTCATATTGCTGTGGGACATATCACAAGGCTACAGAAAAAGAATCAGTTTGTCAAGAATTGTAGCTTTGCTGTTATATGGGAAGTGGTAGATGCTCCTGAATACCTTGCTGACTTTACACCATCAAGTGCACAGGTTGTATTTGCTTAGCTTCTACTTTGGATACTAGCAATTACCTTAGACTGCCCAAGGCTAGAAAGATGAGGGCGAGTATAAATTTTTATTTTCCTCGGTTTGTAATGTTTTTAGCTATAATATAATTGTGTAACATAATATAATTAACTGATGATCCAAGTATTTAGTTGAACTACGTTATGATCATGCTGGATTATTATTTTTCTTTTTTTAAAATTTGTAATAATCTCATTATGGCATGACATCTGGGACTAAGGTTTTGATGGTGTAATTTTGGAACTTTGAAATGGTTATATACTAAATAAAGGTAGGGAAGGAATGCCTACGGAAACATTGAGGAACAAGTATATTTTGACTTAAAAATGCACCAGTCTATTTTTTTCTATTCTTTTCCTTTATTTCCTATTCTCTTAAAGACTTAAACCAATCAACCTCTGTTTGTTCTTTTTTCTTTACTTCGGTGGATAGTGGATACTGTCTTCCTTATAATAGCAAATCAACAGTTGGTGACAGTTATACTTTTGTAGATATTCCAACAATTAAATATAGCCCAGTGACACTATGACTGCTACTATCGGCAAAGTTTAGTAAAGCTTATTTAATCATGCTGTTGATTGTGCTTGTTTTGACAGGGAAATGAAGAACTTCGTTGTTCTTATGCCTGACACTGTGTTTCGTCTGCTTTGCAATTTTCTCAAGTCCGCAATGAAAAAAAAAAGGCTTGATAAAATTAGATTACTTTTTTCTTTGTTAACACTGTTAAGTTAGATCATTAAAACAAATAGTAAAGTTAAGATAATTGCAAAAACAGAATGTACGATAAGCCTATAGATCATCTTGATATGGTTAAATGAATTAGAATGGCATAATTCTGGGCAATTTAGCCCTTTTAACTGTTTATAGTGGACAATGAAAACAAACCAACCATTATCATTTCCGTTAATTCACATAAGCTGGAAAAGAAGAAGAAAATTCTGCAACATCCTATTTTGTCTTTTGAAATAAACAAAAAACATTCTCTTAACTTATCATGATCTAAAGATACCGAGGTAGAAGTTCGTTATGTGAAAGAGATGAGGAATGAACTTCTCAAACGAATGCTATATGAAAAGGCATTATACGTCACAATATATGGGGACGTGGACGTGATATATTATATACCATAGCAAGACATTATGGGATCATGTGTAAGAACACAAAATACAAAAACATAAGATTTCAATTTATATACATTGATTTTCTTTAAATAATTTTTTACACCTCAGATCACCCAACTTATTTGCTACAATAGATAAAAATAACATGTTAGTATAAAATTTACTACATTGTCGTTGTATATAAATTAAATCTCATAACATAATAACGTGTATGCATATTGATTAGCGATATGGTTGACTACCAAAAATTTATCACAACTGATATAAATTAGCAAAGAAAACTAATTTAATGCAAGTACATCACTGTTAACTCCGTCTCACCTAAACAGATTAATTAAAACCCCGATTTTGGATCTGGACAACTATCAGAACAAATACTTGGCGTGAGTTTGCAGTTTTCTCAAATTTCGCTACTGGTCAACTCCTCATATCTCAGATATCAGGAGAGAAAGAGAGAGCAAAGGAGAATTAGGGAGGAATGGGGGTAATAACCGTTAGAGCATGCGCAGCGGAAGCAAGCAGACAATCCAGGTATCACAAATATGTAAACTAGAAAATGACATATTTCGGACACTAGAAGCACTAACCTCCTGAAAATATTGCACAGGTCCTCCACAGAGCAAGAATCCAGGGTTGCAGTCTTCTGCTATGCTCTTTGTAAGACCTTGGACGAAAGGGTGAAAACCCGTCTTCCTTTAATAATTTCGAAATTAAGCTACAATAGGGGCTCAAAACGTGTAGGATTCTACTAGTATAAGTAGAATCCTACTCTAACTCAAAATTTTGATGACTTTTCTCCCAAGTCACATTTTACCCAAGTCTGTCCAGGTTTTTACTAGATATAGCAGGGACCACAGAAACAACAAGAGGCTACTAATTATAGTATTAATTCAAAAATTTGGAAGAATAAATCCTACTATAATTAATTGCAGTTTATTCCATTAAAAATGCAATTGAACTTCTCAATATAAATTTCAAAAATTCACTAACACTTATTTTAACTCCCCATATTAAGACTACAAATACCAGTCAATTAAACTAAATCACTGACAATTTAATTTAATCAACTAATTAAATCTTTTACAATTCCGCTTAAACTATTTCATGTGACGGATACAAAATCTACCGGCCAAGTTTTCACATGAAACCTTATAAGCTTACATAAAGGGGTATCATCAAACTCAAAACCGAATCATGGATTCTATCAACTAATTATTATTTCACAAATGCTATTCGTTATTATCCAATCTATTAGGCATACACTAACTCTGAATAGAGTTGTACCTTTTGATAAATCAAAACAATAAATAAATCACTTTGATCATAATAACTATATCAAGATTTGGAGTATAAGCTCATTTAATGAATCAGAGAAAATATTTTATATATATTCAGTATAAAAATATATTTTCTCTACTTGGTCCGTTCAATATACACTTAGTATAAAATCACTCCCATAATTAAGATAAATTATACTTTAATCTTGTGCTACTATCATCAAAGATATTTTGCCCAACAATATCTTCGATTGTGAACATAGTTTGTTAATTATGAGAACAGACAATTTAATCTTATGTGCATGAGCTAAGACTCCATACACTAAATTGTCTACTACATAACTAAAGGGCACACATTTAACAAATAATCTATTTAAAATAATACTTTATTGAATTGAATAATTCAAATAAATAATTATTCCATAAATAATAAAGGCAAAATGGCCTCCGGGCCACCTAAACTTGCACTTATTTATCATACCGGTACATAAACTTAGGAATTTTCTATTTTAGCACTCCTACTTGTTGAAATGAATATTATAAACCACTCTGACCGTTGACTACGCCTATGTGAAGGAGGGGTAGCTGACATGGTAACAATGCGTGCACATCACTGCTATAAGGCGCGTAAGTATAATTTTCTCGATCTTTTTGTTGATTTAAAGAACAAAAAGACAAAAAAAGAAAGGGAAAAATCCAAACCCCTCGTTTCTTCCTTCACCCTTCCCTCTTTCTATAAAATAGAAGTAGCCAAATACCTCTCCCTTCCACTCTTTCTTCCTTCTGTTCCTTCAATCCCCCCTAACTCCTCCATCTTCTCCAATCCCTCACTCCGTTGCTTCCTTCTCCTCCTCTCCTCCAAATCCTCTTCCCCCACTTCGTGATTGCCTTTTTTTCTTTTCTTTTCTTTTTTTTTTTTTTACAATTTTTAGAGAAAATGTGTTATTACTAGTGGTTCCAGGGGACAACTTGAAGGTGTTTTCGAGAGACATTTTTTTATATGGCCGGAGATTATGACGTAATAGCAAGCTTCAATTTTTCTCTGATTGTGACCGGTGGTTAAGGTAGTTGGAAATAGGTGTTAAGTGATGACTGTGGAAAAAAATGATGGACAAGGTTGGAGGCGATAGAATAGTGGAGGGTTTCTCGCGTGTAGGTGTCAATGATGAAATGTGGGTTGCTCTGTATTGCTGTGGTGGTGGAGAAGATGATTAAATCTCCTCGTCAATTTAGACCTTCCTTTCTTGAATTTTACAAATCCTTCTAGAATTCTTTACTTTATTTCAAAAGGTATAATTTTTGAACTCAAAAGCAGAGATAAGTGGAAACCCATCTCCAACATTCTTAAACCCAATGACCCATTTATAAATTTACAAGAACTTCAATTGTCCGAAGCCTCTAGAGTCATTGGCGAGAGTTATTCTTCGCCGCTTCTTTTCATTTTTTGCTTATTCTAGTCTCTTCTCATTGTATTATAGATAAGTGAAGAATATTAGATCTCACATGTGATGGAGTTCGACGAGCCAAGGTGAGAAGAAAGAGAAAGAAATAAAAAGTAGGACTTAGAAAATTAAGGGGGGAGTTGGTGCCCCTTTATGTGTAGTACTATTAGTGGTCTTTTGCTGATTAGATGGCCACGTATGCATATTTGTAATACACGCGCTATGGTCGGAGGGGCGAAAGGGTTTAATATTGTGCAAATATATGAGTTGAAGTGTTTAAATAAAAATATTCTAAGTTTATATACCGGTATGACAAACTGGTACAAGTTTAGGTGGTCCGGAGGTCATTTTGCCAATAATAAAATACAATACAATAACTAAATCGCATGGTTAATAGTTATAAATTTCTAACTAGCGAGTAAAAAAATAAAACTAGTCTTCTCCTTTGTGCATTTTTACAAAACAATGTTGTTGAACGAAAAGTATAATTTTGTTAGAAAGTTGCTTAATGTGTTGATTATTCAAGAAGGGTTATATCACCTTATGTTGATATTTTGACATTGTATTTTATTTTATTTTTTTTAAAATTATGAAGTATATTTTCAAAAATAAAAATATTGCACTTTGAACCTTTATCGCATGAGCCTATTTTCGCTACTAAATTATTCTAAATATCTTTTTGGATTAATATCTTCTTAATGTTGTAAGTAATAAATTAGATTTGTTTCCTAATTAGCACCCTCCCAATATCCCAACAATAACAACGGCAGTGATAGCAGTAGCAAGTGTAATTCTTGGTTGGATAACCATAGAAATGGCCTGCAAACCTTGTCTCGAAAAGGACGGAGAAGCCATTGATCAAAACCTCAATCCCGACTATGACCTTGATGATGACATCAGCGCCCCTTTAAATGCAAACCCAACTGTCCGATTCAACTTCTGCTACTGCCGTCAAAATTGTCTGATCATGTGCTAAGCATTCTCCTGTTGGGGAGTCCATAACCAAAATGTAGTTCTTTTGGGCTCAAACGACCGAAATATGTGAAAAAATAATATAGTGATCAAAATATGTATAACACTCTTTTAAAGGGCGCTATACCTTAACGGTTGTTTGCTCGTTAAGGTATAGCGCCGTTTAAAAAGAGCGTTATACTTGAACTTGGAAAGACGGGCAAGTATAGCGTCGTTTATTAAGGCGCTATACATATTTTGTGAGCCCACAAATAATTCTTCTGGGCTTAACTGACATAATAATAATTTAACTGGGTATAGCGCCCTTATTTAAGGCGCTATACCTAAAATAATTGTACCTCAGCCTGGGTTTTTTTTCCTATTTAAGGAGGTTAAGAATTTTTTAAAAATCCATTCATAAATATTCTCAAGTCTTCTGAAATATTTTTTCGTTAAATTGTTTTGCATTTTGTCATAATGTCCGAAGAGCGAAAAGTAAGGGTTTCATTATATTGGGGGGGAAGGGGGGTGAGGTTGTGGTTGCGAATAACTCAGTAAGCGAAAAGTAAGGGTTTCATTATGCTGTGTGCGAGGAAGAAGAAAACAAATATGTGGGTTGTGGGTAAATACATTGACACCCATAATTGTGAAATGGACACATTCAGTGAGAATCATTTTAACTTGAATGCTGACTTGATTTCTCTTGTCTTTATTCTACACATAGAAGCGTCCATAAGGTACAAGATCAAATAGTGTATAACATCCGTTCACCAGGAATATGGGTGCACCATTACCAAAAGAAAGGCATTTCTCAGGCACAAGCGTGCGTTTGAAATTATTTATGATAACTGGGATAAGTCCTTTGCATCTCTACACAGGTACATGGCTGCATTGCAACACTTTAACCCCGGGACAGTTGTTGAATGGAAGCTTGAGCGGAGTCCGAAAATACCAGAACATATATTCAAATATGTGTTCTAGGCATTTAAACCAGCAATTGATGGTTTTCTACATTGCCGGCCGGTAATATCCATAGACGGCACTCATGTCTATGGAAAGTATGATATTAAGATGTTGATCGTCGTTACAGTAGATGCTAATGGAAGTATATTTTCCTTAGTTTTTTCTATTTGTGCAAATGAAAGCCAAGAGACGTGGACACTATTTTTGAACCACTTAAAGAGCACGTTATCAAACAACGTTCAGGTATTTGTCTAATATCTGATCGGCATGGTGGTATTTTAAGTTCTGTACAGAATTTGTGTGCATGGCAGGAACCGTATGCCTACCACCGTTATTGTGTGAGGCACCTGAAGGACAATTTCCAGAAGGCATATCCCAACAAGGATTTGCATGATTTAATGTGGATGGCTGCAACAGATCACCAAGAGTGTAAATTCAGGAGGCGCATGGAATCTATCAGGCAGGAAGACGAGGGAGCCTATCGTTGGTTGATGCGACATGAGCTTGACAAGTGAACTTTGCATGCAGATGGTGGCAGAAGGTGGGGAATTCTGACTACAAATGTGTCGGAGTCTTTCAAGGGTTATTGAAGTCTGCACGAGGATTGCCTGTCACTGCCATGGTGCGGATGTCATTCAAGCAGATGGCGGAGAAGTTTGTTGAAAGGGCTAGAGGTGCATCGTCATTGATAGAAAGGGGTGTTGAATTTATACCAATACCAATGAAAATATTTAAGAAATACAGGAAGCGAGCACATTGGCATTCATTTTTGCATTATTGCAATGAGTGAAATATTTTTGAAGTTCTCACCGCTATCCATCACAACCGGGAGAATAATACACACACCGTAAATGAAGCCAGAAAGTTATGCTCTTGTGGGAAATGGTCCATCTACCACATGCCGTGCCCACATGCCATCAAGTGCTTTCAACATACAGGTTTAGGGGCAACCAACTACGTTGATAAAGAATATAGTGTTGCTGCATACTTAAACACCTATAGTGGGCAGTTGTAGCCAGTTGGTGCTGAGAATTATTGGCCGTCGGAACCATTTAAAATAGTGTGTAACAAGGACTATGTACGTCAACGACAGGTGCAATATACGGAACCAAATGGATGTTGGTGATACCGTTTATGCGCGCAAATGTGGCATATGCTCGCAAATAGGACACGACCGTCATAAATGTCCTTCAGCTGATTTGGGTGGCGGTGGTAATCCAGCTCCTGGTTGAAGTTCATCTAATGTGCCCAACTATCAAGGATACACGTAGTGTTTTGTTTCTGTAATGTGGTTGTAATAAGTGTATGTACTTATTTATCTTGCAGAATGTATGAAATAAAATTATGTTTCCATTGCTGTTAAATCTTATTGATATCTAACATTAATACTTCAGTACAATAATCTAACATAAACCCATTTAAAAAAAATAATTGTCTTATCGACCTGAAAAAGTTGCTCGCCTACAAAAGCTATCTTCTGGAAAAGGTGTATTATACCCGAAAGCATATTTAAAACGCGAAGCATAGCACGGTGAATTACTACGTTATGTGTGTTGTCTTGCCGACCTAAAAAGCTGCTCGCTTGCAAAAGCTATCTTATGAAAAAGTTGTTTTGTACCCGAAAAAATCTTTAACACGCAAAGCATAGCGCGATGAATTACTACATTATGTGGGTTGTCTTGCCTATAAATAACTAGCGCATTTTAGTTATTATATGTGCTTAATAAAAACAAATAGAAAAACTTTCCATAAATATTTTATTTTTCTTGCATTAACAAATGTCTGGGCGCAATGACCAACCAAGGTGCTATTGTGGCAAACGTGCGATTTTGAAGGCACGTTGGTCCGATGGTAATGTTGGGCGCAGATACTGGATGTGTCAACAATTGTTTGGACGCAATGACGGAAATCATTGTATGTTTGAGGAATGGTATGACAAACCCATTAACTAGGAATATTACAAATCATGCTTGCTGTATGTTTGGAATATGAACGGTGAATACTAACGCCAGATCTCTAAAATGCAACAAGAAATTGCGGCAGTGCAGGAGAAACTAAAAGAGGCGGAAGAAGAAAAAATAAAATGGAAGAGAAATTTAAGTAGTTGGAGCAGAGAATAATAGGCGGTAGTGACTAAACAAACACATGTATGTGTTGAGTGCAGTATTTTATCCTTATGTTTTTCGTGTCATGTATTTTCATTAGTTGTACTGAATTTAAATTATGTTAAGTTGCTATATTTGTGTTGTAGTATTAAAATAACGAAGAACCGGAGAAATAAAAACATAATGCGCATATAATGTAAACAACAAAAATTGTTGCTATTATTTACTGAATGTCATATGTACATAAAATACAAAAACAATCAATGTGTCCCACATCCTGTATGCTTTAATGCAGCCGTTGGCCTGAGACGCATCCCATACCGCCCTGCTACGCTATCAGGATCATCCTCATCACATCGCCTATTTATCGGAGGATGCGCTATAACATGATCGTTAGTAGGGCTGACAGGCTCGGTAGAAGGGGTCGTCGGTCCAGCAGTAACCTACAGCATAATAAGATATTTTAGTGTATGAAATATATATTAGTAATGTACGTGTTAAGTCACAAAAATTTAAATTATCTTACCATGGTCTCATCGGGCTCCTAAATATAATCATCCGTCGCAGCCAGGTTAGTATCGCACAAAGTGGCCTCCATGACAGGGGAGGATGAAGCCTTTTAAAAAAAACATAAAGATATTTATGGCTAATCAATGAGATAAAAACAAATTTATATTTAATAGTAATACAAACATACATGCGCCTGTGAAAGATGCCCAACATCCCTCGATGATGAGCCATAACTTAGCCGGTGCCCACTATCCACATCTCGTGTCGGCCCATCATCAGCAACGGTCGATGGGCCTGGAAGATCAGGAAAATACTGATCTGAATCCTCTCGCGTAATGGTTGTGCCCGCGATCAACAATGGAGCGGACGGGGTCACCTGCGAAGTCCCTGGAGTGAGCTGAAGATGAAGGCTAAATGACGGCATGCTGCTATAAGAGTGGTCTGGCTCATGGAGGTCACCTGGCTGATCAACTCCAACATCCTCAACAGGTGCCTCAACGCCCCCTTACTGGGGACCACCTCCTCGCCGACCCCCACGACCTCGTGGGACACCCCTACCTCTTGGGACACCCCTACCTTGGGGGGCACGACTGCCACATCGACACGTTCCGGCCCCACTGGTGGCCACGATGGTACTGCTCTGGCACCACATACTCAGCCTCGTATCCTAATCGCTCATCATCTCGGGCTCGCCTCAATGTACGAGAAGCCAGATCGGTAACCTGCCGGCCATACTCGTGCAAAGCGGCTCCTCCCTCGCCGGTATGTTGCTGCATCTGCAGTCCCAACTGGTGGAACAGATGTAGGCCAATAGGCTGCACAACATGTAAAATATAAATTACGGAACGCTAGGTTAACGTTATAAGTAGGTATACCAAATAACATACCAGTCCCTCATGCCTCTCGGCATATGGAATGTACCGACCGCCAGCGCGATAAATGGGATTCCCGACGAAAAGTCGGGTAACGCTGCAGTACCATCCCATATAATCATGCTTAGGCTCCGTCCGGTCAGGTGGAGGGGGGCGGAATCAGGTCATGTCGCTGGTCCCAAGTATCGATCTGCGCCTCTAGCCATGCCATATATGTATGGTCTACCCTGGAACGATCATCTGGCTGGTAATGTGTGATATACCAGGAGGGTGGTGGCGGCACAAGCTGTGGGCGGCCAAACCGGCGAAGTACTCGCTCAGTGGCATGATGCTCCACAATATCAAGGCACATCAACGGGATGGAAGAGCTCCACATAATTCGGCCGGCCGAGCAATAATCGGGAAAACCAGTTATTAGCTCGTCGATGTATGGCCTCCAAATGAACTATTAAATAACAACAGAAAACGTGAGTATACGCAACACATATGAAGTCAGGCCAAGTAAACTTAGGTATATATTTAATCCCTACACAAGGGGAGATTATGTCGAGCCTCGTACTCTCGTCCATATCCTCGCTTATCAACCCACCTCCTAGCTAGAGGGAGAAATGGAGGTGGTGCACCCGGAGCTAAGGGTGGTAGAGGTGGTTGCAACTGAAGGAATCGCTCCCAGGCCCAAACCTAATATACAAAGTGGACGTAAAATTTAAGGTATATTTTTACTGGGTATGTTATAATGAATAGAGTATTCGACTATGTTTTCACCTGTAGCAGCGGCAAAAATCCAACAACGTCATGCTGGGTGCCCATACTCGCCCGGTACATCTGCCTGTACAAGTAACCGAGAACAGCAGCACCCCAGTTGTACTGATGTAAATCATCTAGCCACTCAAGATGATGAAGAAATCTCAAGCTGACTAGGTTCCCCGAAGTGTTGGGAAACAAAACCCCTCCAAACATAAGGAGCAGCAGCAACCTCGTGTACCGATGAATATGAAGCTCCGGTGTATTATCTGTGATGTCAGTGTGCAATGCATCCAAATATTGACGGACGGGCGTCGACTACAGACGACTGGCCCCAACTAGTGCAGTCTCATCTGGTGGCTGGAAACCGGTGAGCCGCTGCAACATCTCTATGTAGTTCAAACTCGTATACTCTCTGATGGCATTCGTCAAAGCAACAGGGTGTCCATCAACGGGCAACCCATACAGGACCTCCATGTCCTGAAGCGTGATAGTAGCCTCGCTAATAGGCAAATGGAATGTGTGCGTCTCCGGTTGCCACAGCTCTATCAGGGCCGTGATCAACGACCAATCCAGCTGCAACCGACCGATCTCTACAATCCTATAAAAGCCCGTATCCTGGAGGCGTCTGACTATACGGGGATGGAGAGGGTGGTCCCTGAGAAATCCCCACATATCGTCTACTCTTCTGGCACGGAACGTCTAGGCCAGTAACTGTCCCTCCCATATGTGCGTCGACCTATGATTGCCATGTAACAATAGTAGCTCCAGACTGGCAGGTCCGGGATACAAAGGCGGAACCTCCATGTCGTCTACTGTAAATTAAACAATATTAATTACATTATTTTACTTTAATATGTTAGTTTTATTATTTTACATGTTAGTTTTATTATTTTATATGTTTGTTTGTAAATTAAATAATTAATTTTTATAATTATACAAGATTTAATTATTAAATATTCACATATGGGTTTCGGGCTCGATATTTGAGGCCCAGTAGCACCAAGATATCCTGAATTCGTTTGTTCATGATGAGAAAATTTTCTCGATTTATCACTCAACATGTTCGTTATTTTAAATGTTAGTTTATTATTTATATGTTAGTTTAATATTGTATATGTTAGTTTTATTAGATTATATGTTAATTTTATTATTATATATGTTTGTTTATGACTCACTTATTTTTGACTATAATAAAATTAAATAATTATTTTTCATAATTATACAAGATTTAATTATTAAATATTCACATATGGGTTCCGGGCTCGATATTTGAGGCCCAGTAGCAAAAAAAATAACTATAAGGATACTACGCCAAAGGGCACTACATTTTACTACGCTAAAAGGGCACTACATTACAAATATATGCACTATATTACGCCACAAGATACCACTAGAGGGAACTAAAGTAATAATTTATCTATTTTACTAGTCTTTAAGTAAATAAATAATCTAAACCGGATAAAAAAATAATAAATAAATTTAATCACAAAATATTCACGAAAATACATATACCACAGTAAAAAGTAACTAATTAATATTTTTTTTAACAACTAATAATAATTTCTCGATTTTTACTAATTTTTTTAGCACACTAATATCATAGTCCGGATAAAAATAACAAATTAGTTAAATCGCAAAACAATGACAAAACAACATAGAGCACATTAAAAACAACTAATATGCATTTTTATACGAGTTTTAACAAAAACTAAGTCGGAATACCTCGATTTAAGATTTTTGAATAGTTGAAGATTTGGTGATTTGGAGCCGAAACGAGCAACCCACAATGAGATAACGCCTTAGCTAGGATGTGGGACCAAGAATCCTTACTTTTTTGGGACGGGTGGGCTTCACTCAAGCTTTTTTGGTCGTTAATGAGGGGGCTGCCTGTTTTTTTAAGTTTTAATTGGGGGGGAGGGGGGTTTGGTGGGGAAGGGAAGGGGACAATTTATTATGTAGGTATAGCGCCTTAATAAACGGCACTATACTTGTCCGTCTTTTCAAATTCAAGTATAACGCCCTTTAAAAGGGGTGTTATACATATTTTAGTCACTATATTATTTTTCCACACATTTCGGTCGTTTGAGTCCAAAAGAACCACATTTTGATTCCGGACTCCTTGTTGGGCTTTCACTTTCCTAATTTCTCAATGGACAAAGGTCCAAATATGCCCTTGTACTATACGAAATTGAGCACATTTGCCCTTCGTTAATACTTTAGCTCAAATATGCCCTTACCGTCACATAGTTGATCCATATATGCCCTTAGTGTTACACAATTGGCCCATATATGCCATTTTTGAAACAGAATCCACCCAAACTAATTAGCTCTTTCGTTAATTGTATTAAAGTGTATTACAAATATTATTCCCTTTTTATTAGTATTTTTTTTTTCTTTACCTTTCTCTTTTCTTTTCTGCTCATTTTTTTCCTTTTTCTTTCTCCCTTATCCGTTTCCTCCATTACCGATGTCTTCTCCATTTTCGTTACCAATTTCACTTACAAAACTCATGAATTCCAATTACTAAAAAAATTCTCCCATAAGGTAATCAAGTTCCAATTTCACTGGCCCTCTAAATAAACGAAATTAAAATTTTCCAAAAATTATGGTTTAAACTTTAAAATAATAAAAACATCTCAATCTTTAACAATACTCAAAAGACCAAAATATTTAAATTATTTCCACAAAGATAATTTAATGATTAAAAGCCTAGAGTTCAAGTTGTAGTGTTATAAATTTGAGTTGTTAGTCTTTTTTCATCTTTTTTCATCTGGACATTTTTTATTTTTTTTATTAACTATATAAATTAGGGGTGTACATGGAACGGGCTGGTTCGGTTTTTATCAAAACCAAACCAAACTAATTATATCGGTTTGGATTGTTCGGTTTTGCTAGATTTTTCGGGTTTTTTGTTACATAAATATTATTTCAATCTTACTTTGTTAAAATTTTTAGAACTAAATATATGTTCAATAAAAATTAAAAAATTGACAAACATATGATCTATAAAAATATTCGTATGGGAGAATTTTCTTAGTAGTTGGAATTCATGAGTTTCGTCAAGTGAAAATGGTGACGAAAATGGAGAAGACATTAGTAATGGAGGAAATCGGATAAGGGAGAAAGAAAAAGGGAAAAAAAAGAGAAGAAAGAAAAGAGAAAGGTAAAGAAAAAAAGTGCCAATAAAAAAGAAATAATATTTGTAATACACTTTAATACAATTAACGAAAGAGCTAATTAGTTTGGGTGGATTCCGTTTCGAAAAAGGCATATATGGGTCAACTGTGTAACTCTAAGGGCATATATGAACCAACTATGTGACGGTAAGTGCATATTTGAGCTAAAGTATTAACGAAAGAAAAATGTGCTCAATTTCGTATAGTATAAGAGCATATTTGGACCTTTGCCCATCAAGAAATTAGGAAAGTGAAGAGCCCAACAAGGAATCCGGAACTAAAATGTGGTTCTTTTGAATTCAAACGACCGAAATGTGTGGAAAAACAATATAGTGACCAGTAGAGTTTATGTGGGACAAGTATATAACCCAACAGTAACTTCACTTGTAACTTATACATGAAGTCATAGGAAAGGTCACAATTAATCAATCAATTCACCTAAAAAATGACGAAAAGCTATGTACCTCTTGGACTCCACCTTTTTCGATAAAAACCAGTTGGATCAGTAACACCGTTTGGGCCAAGGCCCGTGGACTACGTTAATGAATTGAATTTGGATCCCATTCTTCCTCTGTTGGGTTAACTCTCAAAACCATACAGTATGTTTGGTATTAAGTAGGTAATTTTGTGAAGATTTCTTTTTTTTGGAATATTTACTTATCTATATTATTTTTGAAACTTATTTACCTTCAATATTAAAGTTTTAACTTATTTACAAGTTGATATATAATTTGCCAAATTATATGCAAAATAATGTATTAGAATTTAGGGCCAGTTTGGCCATAAAAAAAGATTCTTTTTTTCAAAATCGGTGTTTGACTTTGAAATTTTCGAGTTTTATTTGAAGATGAATTTCGAAATTTTTCAAAAATTGTAAAAACTTCAAAAAGGTATTTTTCAAAATTTTTAATTCATATCACTCACAAAAATTCAAAAACAACCCAAAATTAAATTCATATCCAAACACAACTCTAATTTTCAAATACTATTTTTACTTGAAAACAAATTCACTTTTTTTTTTGAAATTTTACAATTCATGTCCAAACTCCCACTTAATCTTCCCCAATTTCTCTCCCCATCTTTCTTTTTCTCACACCTGATTGTTTATTCAATCAAATGACTCTTCATAATTCACTAAATACAAAAATCACAACGCAAAGGACAAATTTGAATACTTTCCAGATTTAAATATTATTAAATATTAGTGACTACACAACTTTTTAAGCAAACATATAAATATTATTAAATATATATTTGTATTAAAGAATAAAATAAATATTATTAGATTATGTGTAGTTGATGGATAATTGTTCGGTGTCATTTTGAAAGTATTTCTAGAATTTGATATTGAGTTAATGAGTATAATAATTGTAAATAATGGGATAATTTATATCTAATTATAGTCTTTTTAGAATGTGTATTTACATTTTGATATATAATTTTTATAGAAGGAATATTTTATTAAAGAGTAATGGATATACTGTTGTATACCAAGATAATCAAATATATTTTTTCATAAAAATTCTTTCTAAAATTTTATAGAAATAATTGTTTGAATAGAATACCAAGACCAAAATTATATAGTTTGAGTTTTATACCCTGCTAATGGACATAGTGTTTGTATACCCAGATAATCAAATATAATTTTTCATAAAAATTCTTTCTCAAATTATATAGAAAGAATTGTTTGAATAGAATACCAAGACCAAAATTATATAGCTTGAGTTTTATACCCTTTTATTGATATGCAGTTTTTCATTGTGTTAATATCGTTATCTTTTGCATCCTAAACCTAAAACTAAATGGAGCTGAAAGTGATAAAAAATTTATTAACCAAAAAAAGAAAACCAACTATAAAAGTGGTATAAAGTAGTCGAAATTTTCCTAATATAAGTTGAGAGTTCTTGAATTTTAATGCTTTTAAATTTAAATTGAGTTAAAAATAAGGACTTCTAAAATTAAAAGGAATTGAAAAATCAAAGTCCTAAAAAGTAAGAAAATAATTAAATTATTAATCCTAAATATTAGAGAACTAATAAAATAATTATTTTTAAATATCTTAAAACTAATTAAATGACTATTTTGCCTAGTGTGAACTCTATTTTTAAAGGGTAAAAAAAGCGAACGACATTTCGCTAAGGGATTTCATGCTTTTAATATAATATAGATATAGATATAGATAGATAGATGAGGCAAGATTTTTCTCTTTTATTATCACTACAACAAAATTATCTATTTACGGAGAATTAATTGTCGGGTTTGTGCTAACCTCCAAATTATATTAAATTGCGAGGATTTATTTACCTCCGCAATTTAGTGCAATTTGCGGTCTATTATTTTAAAAGAAAGGTACCGATCAAATTATCTAGTTTTAGGATACGCGCGTTGCGCGTGAACTCTATTTCGATGAATGAATTTTTTTTACAAATAACACAAATATTAATAAATCATGTGATTGAGTTATAAATAAAAATTTATTAAGTACAAGCTCGTAAAGCAATATTTAAAAACTTTGAAAATTTACACTCAAATTTTTAGCTAACATATTCAGTCTGAATGTAAGTTATTCAAATTCACAATCTCACCATGATTTCAAAGTTACATTGGTTCTAAAAATGAGTTTATTAGAGTTATACTAAATTTTGACTTCTAAATATGAGTTTGTAATCATTATAATTTAAAGGAACAAAAACACAAAGCGAGAGTATCTTAATCAAAACTATTATGCATATATGATATTTCGAGTTATAAAAAGATAATGCAAAAATTATAATTCAATAGTTATGCCTCTAATCTCAAGAATATAAAGTTTCTTTTCGTCTCTTGTCTCTTATCAGTTTTTTTTTTTGTCTCTTGTCCTCAGTGAAAATACAACAATTGTCTCGGCAGCCAACAATGATAGATGAAATTTAATCCGGAAGGTTATATATAACCACCAATACCTAAACGTAGTTTAGAACTCTACCATAAGTTTGAAAGTAGTACATACCAAAAATTTATTTATTTTTTTAAATGTTTTTTCATAAGAACAATATCAACTACTTGTTGGGGAGTCATTAATCCAATTCCCGTCATTGTCAGTGGCGGATGCGGCGTTATAGTCATGGGTTCAACCCATAACTTTTAAGGTAGAGCATAAATTTATGTGCAAAGATTCATTAAAATTGTATAAAATAATGAGTATGAATCTATAGCTGTAAAAATTAAATAAGATGGGTTTAGTGCTAAAATCCTTAGGTATTGAACCCATAAAATAAAAATCTTGGATTTATTGCAACAAAATTTTGAAATCCCTATTGATTAATGAAGATGGATTAAACACCAACGTTAAATAAGAAAATAATGTTAAGAAACTATCAAACATAGTTAAAGAAGGACTACCATCGAAATTAATCAAGCTTCTGCTTTTTAGTTTAACACCAACACAAAATTAAAGAAGAAAATAATGTAAAAAACTATTGAACATAGTTAAAAAGAACTACTATCTAAATTAATCAAGTTTCTGCAATCACGAAACAAAATTCTCTGCAATCATTATTTTTGATAGAATATTACTAACTTATTTGCGTCAATCTGCAACTCATGCTCACTTGTCGAATTAACCTGGAACTTATCGATATAGTTCCTGACTTCCCGTAATTATTAAGGCTTAGGCCTTAGAGTCAGCCATTTCTCAGAGAAGAAGATGGCGGACCTTGTTCCACTGATCAATTGTATTCAACGCTATAATTACGTTTTAATATTGTGTTGATTTTGTTGATGTAACTAATGTCCAAGTTAAATACAATTCTTCATAGTTGCAGTTAAAGTATCCAGCCAATTAGAACTAAAAAGGATATGTAAACACAACTTTCTTTAGGAATAAAGTTTGGTAGGACGTAATAATATAAAAGATATTAGGAACCGTTCATATTAGGAAATATTTACTAATTTATTTTACTGATTTTAAAATCCTAAATATTTGAAAATAATGAATTTAATTGATTTTGAAAACTCCTAAATTTCTAATCAACCTAAACTTTGTGAATCTTTCTTTCTCCAATTCACAATTTGAAACTCTTTTAACATCCATTTTATATAGAATCGTAAAAAGATAAAATAGTTTAAACGAACCATATATATATATATATATATATATATATTTGCGATTAAATAAGAAGAGAGATTCAAATAAATATGAGACAATATGCTTACTAGAGGCAGAACGATTCAGATCCACACTAAATTTACAGGTAAAATTAAATAACAACCACATAAAATTAAATAACAACCACATGAAGAATAAATTAACGTAAAAATAAAAAATAAAAAAAGAGAAAGAAAGAAAGGCTTAAACCTCAACCTTAAGTATGCAAATAGTCAAAAATATGTTGTGTGCTTTACAGGACAGCCGCAGGGTTTTCTTTGTGGATGAGTCTAAGAACAAATAAAAATACTCTGAATAAACCTAAAACGTGATTTTCTTGTGTTATGTAGTATTATTTTTCTTTAACAAATATGGTAATTACATAGATTAAATAAGAAAAATATTAATACATAATATTTAGTTGATTTGGATGTCCTAAATATTAGAAAATAATTAAGACTATTCCTAAATATTAGCGAAATTATGACTCAAATAAGGAATGATTTAATAAACAGATTTTTAATTGATTTCATATTCCTAAATATTAGGAGGGTATTTAAATTATAATTTTGTCTAGTATGGACTCTATTTTTAAAGGGTAAAAAAAGCGAGCGATATTGTGCTAAAGGCTTTCGTGCTTTTAATATAGTATAGATTATATTATGGATGTTCTTTTAGTACTCCGTCGTAAATAAGCTTCATGAAGAAGCTTATCCATATGGGACTCCACCGTAAATATGTTTATCTACTTAGTACTCTATTGGAAATAAATCTCCTGAAGAAGCTTATTGTCACGACCCAAAATTCATTACAGGTTGTGATGGTGCCGGACACCGCTGTCAGGCAAGCCAAAATAAATACTTAATTTGGTTCTCATTTTAATATTTTTGAATTCATATTTCCTTCAATTAAAAAGTAAAATATGGAATTTACAGAATAAATAATAATATTTTTAACAATTTCAATACTGTACAACCCATAACCACCCCAAAATCCGGTGTCACAGGTGCATGAGTCTCAACAAGGAATGTAAATTAAAATACAACATCCGTCCGAAATACAAATTTGGACAGGGCAAATATAAATACTCTGAAGGAGACTCTGTTGGCTGCGGATCGTAACGTGGAATGCAGCTCACCTAAATCCCCGCAATAACCGCACCTCTGCGCCCACAAGGCCACTAGGCATATATGCACCTGCACAAAATATGCAGCAAGTGTAGTATGAATACGTAAATCAACGCGTACCCAGTAAGTATCTCGCCTAACCTCAAAGAAGTAGTGACGAGGGGTCGACTTCGACACTTACTATGGACTATAAATAAAATATCAATGATATGATTAGGCATGAATTACGTAGAACGGTTGTAAGCTCAATGTCATGAAATAAGTAAACAATTCTTTAGTTCATAAGAAATTTTCAAATTTATTTTCCAATATTTAACAATTTATCTCAGGCCAAGGAGGCAATATCATTTATTATAAATTCCAAAGCAATCAAGTTCAATTATGTGCAAATCATGCCGAGGTTGTACGGCCCGCTCCAACATAAATATTTAAATTGTGCACTGCCGAGGGTCGAACGGCGCGAACCATAGATGCATCTATTTAATCGTTCGGCTCGCTCCACAAAAGATAAACACATTCAACAGTCAATCAAGAATTCTTTAAAGAGCAATTATCCAAGAAGTTGTCAATTCTCATTTAACGGTCAAGAAAAATGAAGTTTAACCTTTTAAAAATTCATGTACCAAGTTCAATATGATTTAAGCAATTTAAATTGACAATAAGGTTGCAAATATCGCAAGTGTAGCATGATTTGGGTCCTAGACAATCCGAACTTAGCATAATAGTAGCTACGTACGGACTCTTGTCACCTCGTGCGTACGTAGCCTCCACAAGTAGAAGCACATATCGTATTATTTCACCTATAGGGTTATTTTCCTCTTACAAGGTTAGAAAAAAGACTTACCTCGCTCTGAAATTCCATAACCGACTCCCAAGGCCTTCCGGCAACTCAAATAGACGCCCAACGCTCCGAAACTAGTCAGAAATTGAGAAATTCCATAAATATATACTCAAATACTCATTATAATCCTATTTACAACAATTCCCAACTCCGTTCGAAAAGTCAATAAAAATCACCCTCGGGCCCACATGCCCGGATTCCAAAAAATTTCGAAGATA
The DNA here is from genome assembly GCF_000390325.3 of Nicotiana tomentosiformis. Lineage (NCBI taxonomy): Eukaryota > Viridiplantae > Streptophyta > Magnoliopsida > Solanales > Solanaceae > Nicotiana > Nicotiana tomentosiformis. Next base: position 59,900,695 of record NC_090813.1, on the reverse strand, counting down.
AACTTTACCCATAACCCCACGAACTCAAATATATAATTTATTTCCAATTTCATACCCAAATTCGTGGTCAAAATCCAAAAATACCAATTTCTAGGTTTTTCTTCAAAATCTCAAATTTTTATAAATTTTCATGTCTTAATCCATGTATAAACCTTGTATTTAACTCATAACTAGAAGAAACCACTTACCTCTTGATGATGATGGAACCCCCTCTCAAAATGCTCTCAAAGTCCAAGTGAAAAATGAGGGAAATGAGCTAAGTCTCGGAATAAAAGCCCTTCGCAGATGTTGCATTTGCGAGGGGGGGGGGTCGCAAATGCGACCTTCGCAAGTGCGACCCTTGATAGAGCTGGCCTTCATCGCAAATGCGATACAGAGTTTGCAAATGCGAACTCTTCAGGCTTCGCAAAAGCGACCATTGTGAGCACCTAATATTTGACTATATTTGAATTTTTATCACCTTCTACTATGTAAATATTTTTAGAAATTAAATATATATTTTTTAGCATTCTTACACACACACACACACACACACACACACATATATATATATATATATATATATATAGGGTAAAAATTAATAATAATTTAAAAGGTCAATTATTACTATTAGTATTATTTTTATTATTATTTTTATCTTTATTTTTAAATAAAATAAATTAAAAACCGAAAGTAAAAAAAAATTAATTATTTTTTTTAAAAATAAATTTCGGATGGGAATTAAAAAATAGGAAAAGTAGAAATATAAAATTAAAAAGTAAAAGTAAAAGTAGGTAGAAATTGTTTAATAAAAAAGTAAAAGAAAGTGAAAAATTAAAAAAATAAAAGTAAAAGAATGTGAAAATTTAAAAAATTGAAAAGTAAAAGAAAGTTGGAATTAAAAAATAAAAGTAAGGGTAGCTGATTTTTTTTTAAAAAAAAGTAAAATAAGTGGAAAATAAAAAAAATTAAAAAAAAAGCAAAATAAGTGGGAAATAAAAAAAAAAGTAAAGGAAAGTGGAGAATTTTTTTTTTTTTTTAAAAATAAGAAAAATGGGAAGTGGAAATTCTTTTTAATTAAAAATAAAAATTTAAAAACAAAATCAGAAAATTCCAAATTTTTTTTCTATAAATAGAAGAGAAATGTGAGGAATAAAAGGGGGGAAAGGAAAAAATAGGGAGGAAGGAATTGAGAAAAAGTTATTTTCTTCTTCTAAGATAAGGAAATTTCTACTCGTGTCATTCTTTCTTCTGCTTTCTTTCGAAAAATCTAGCAATTCATCAACTAAACTCCAGCCCCGAACCAACTAAAAACCAAGCTAAAAAGCACCACAAAAACGAGACAAAACCCAGCGAAATAGTCCCCTTTTGTATAGAAAACAACAACTCCAAAGTTGAGTCGTCGAGTTCGAGCTCCATCTGTCGATTTTGGTCGAGGCTCCATTTATATCCTTGTCCATTGTCCGAGCTTCAAAACAGTCTTGTAAAGGTTCATTTCTCTCATCATTATTTTATTAAGATATTATGCTTGAATATAAAATTTGATCTTATTTATATTCATGAAGATTGAATTTTTTTTTTCTGTATTAATTGTTAGGTCTCTTTAGCTTTGTTAAATTTTGCTACTTTCTTGATGATTAACATGAAGATTGACAAAAAAATAATTTTTGGGCACGTAGTGAATGTTTGAACTTTGGGGATAAAATCTATGTCTACTAGTTGAAATTGGAAAATGAGGTTTGGACTTTAAAAAAAATAATGATTGGGCCCGGTGGTTGGACTTTGCTTAATGAAACATGTACTACTGCAATTGACTAATTGATAAGGGAGTAGCTTGATGAACTAATAACTGGGAATACTCATTAATTGGCTTTAAAGGGCCAATTGTACTACGATCCAATTTAATTTATCTGGTCCAAAATAGTTTTTGTCAGGCCCAATTTAGTAAGAGCAAAAGGTGACCCATTTTCCACAATTGATTTCCGTAGCTCTTGACCTTACACAGATCTCAAACCCGTAAGGAAAAACAAATCATGAACACGTGCTAGTTGCTTTAGGCGCGATTATTAAATCATCGTGATTATGGGTATGGTTCCTGTGGCATGGTCACGATACGTAAACCCCAACTTAAGTGCGCGTTTCACGCGACTTGACTTCAACTTCGAATAATAATAAAAATAAACATGTTGTAAATCGCGGGTGCGTTTCACGTGACACGATTCACAATATGTACAAAAACAAATGAGTTTGCGACATCGCGACTTGTTCAACTAAGTTCCATAAATAATTAAAAGCGGTTAAGAGGAATAAAAATACACATATAGATTTAAAACATGTATTAAATCAGATAACTAGGCCAATTATTAATTGTTGAGCGACCGTGCTAAAATCACGGAACTCGAAAGTGCCTGACACCTTCTCTAGGATTAACAAAATTCCTTACTAGGTCTTGTGTGTTCACAGACCAAAAATAAGAGTCAAATTTTCTTGATTTGGGATTCTAAAATAAATCGGTGACTTGGAACACCATAAATTATTCCAAGTGGTGACTCTGAATAAATAAAGAATCTCATTTCGAATAATGTCACTTAAATTGAAAAAAACTCACTATCCCCTCGGGAAAAAAGGAGGTGTGACAGCTCTGGCGACTCTGATAGGGAAGAACCCAGAATCTCTGGTTCAGGGTTCAAAATTCGAGCTTAGAATAACTGTTATGCTTGGCTTTCTTGTGATTCTCTGATATTACATGTTTGGGCCTAATGTGCTAAATGCCTCTTTTTACCGCTTTGATATTGATTGAAATGTATATAAACTGTTACGAAACCCTCTTCTCTCTGAGTCTTCTGAATATTCTGGGAAGCGTGCGCTTCGCATGGCTTCTTTTATGTTAGAGTCATATCCTAATTTTAGAACGAGGTACGGACAAGTTGCAAAGTCGGTAAAGCTTCTGTATTCCCGGTACGCTTCCCCCCACCCTCCCTGGCTCGAGTTGTCCGCTTGGGTAAGCCAGGTCTAGAACAATACACCGAGGATTTAAACATAGAATGCCATAACCTCATGCCGGATCCCTAGTAGGTACGCTTGTTTGCATCACGTGCATCTGACTTTGGGGACTCAACATAGGGGTTGAGTCCGTCTAGGACAGGTGTACCCAAATCAAAAGACCATCCTGATGCATTGTTACATGCTACTTGTACATTTATTTGTTTTGACTTGCATGTTGACCGTCTTCTATAATAGGAAAAGAAAATCAAGAAAAATCAAGAGTGAGGCAAGAGAGAGAAATTTACCCGATTTCTGAAAATTTAGGTATTTGAAAATCCCAAAACTCTGCCAACATTTTGAAAAAAAAAAAATCATTTCAAAATACGCCAAATATTTTCAAAAAACAAAAGGTCATGCTTTTCTGACCGAACTACGCGGGTCTGATTCTCACCGGATGTGAGATACGTAGGCAAACCTCATCGGTTCCGGCCTCAATTTTCAAAAATTCAAAAATATTTATCTTTAATTCCGTTTTTATAAGTTTTTCTTTGACACATAAAATCCAAAAAATATTCCTTCTTTTATAGAAGTTTTTCTTTTGGAAATTTTAAAAACAAAATCAAAATCCAAAAATATTTTTCTTTTATTCATTCTTTAGAAGTTTTTCCTTAGAAAATCCCAAATAAAAAAAAATTAAACCAAAAAAATAATAATATTTCTTTATAGAAGTCTTTCATTTGAAAAAAGAAACAAATAAATTTAAAATTCAAAAATATTTCTACTTTTCTTTTTAGATGTCTTTCTCCCAAAAAATTAAAAACAAAATCCAAAATAATATTTTCTTTCTTTTCAAAAATTTTCAAAACAAAAAAACAAAGAAATCGAAATCAAAAAAAAAATTCTTTCTTCTTTATAAGTCTTTCAAAAATAAAAAAAATAAAAATTAAAAAAATTCAAAATCCAGAAAAAGTGTTAGTTTATTTACTTTATTCCTAATCTTTGTGAACTACGCAAGATCTGATTTATGCGGCGTCATGATACGTAGGCAATCTCCATCGGATTCGATCATTGACATCAAATAAATTGAGTAGAAAAAAAAAAAGAAAGAAAAAGAAAGAAAAGAGTGACAAAAATAACCAAAAAAAAGAGCGAAAAAAAAAACTAAACAAAAACGAAAGAAAAAAAGCAAGAGTGAAAAATTCAAAAAGAGAACTCTGTGTCTAGATTGACAAAGAAAACCGCAGAATATTTTTGTGAATATGCTGTCATATGGCGCGAGCAAGCCGCAAGGGGAAAGCCTCCAATGGACGAAACATAAATGGTTACAGTCTTCCTATAGGCCCAAGAGGCGAACTACTTCCAGAACATGATGTCTACTATGGGTAATCCGTTCGCCGAGGCTATCAAAATTGGGGAGATGGTCGAAAATGGTTTAAAAACGGGCCAAATCTTGAGTCATGTTGCCTTTAAGGCCACATCACAGGCCGTTCAAAGTGGTTCGGAGGGTTTGATGAACAGAAATTGGAGAGATGAGGAATTTGATACGGCACTGAAGGCCCTTTCAACCCTTGCCGAGACAGAGGAAAAGCCAAAAATGGTTGCCAAGCCTGAAAGTTCCCTATCAAACGGGAGTCTTAGTAGCCAGTCTTGCTATCCTTTCTGTGTCCGGATTATCTCAGGGTGTGATCCGGATGTTTTACTTTATTGTCTTACTTTCCGGTGTAAACCCTTCTATCTTTAAAATTCAAAAAAAAAAATCAATCGAAATCAAAAAAAAAAAAAATCAAATGAAATGAATATTTCATTATCGAGGAATGTCTCTTTTCTTAATTTTGTCACTTCTCTTATTCTTTTTTCAGTTCTGTTAAATGCAGATTTCAATAATATGGCATTCTTGCGGACTTCATGCCCCGATCCTAAAACGCTGTCAGACTTCGAAATAATGAATCAAGAATCAAAATGCAATGAAGATAGGTTTAAGAAATAAAATAAAGAATCGGAACAGCTAAAGAAAAATTGGCTTCAGGTTGGAAAGGTCCATACATTGTAACGAGAGTACTGAAAAATGGAGCGTTGTACTTGGGAAGAATCGAAGGAAATAACCCCGAGACAACTGTCGATGCAGACGCGGTCAAAAGGTATTATGTTTGACCCTTTTACGCAACTTTAATATTCTCTGATTGGGATGTCTGAGGCTTTCATATTGCTGTGAATTATTTATTTTAAATTGAAAATTCATACTCAGTCATATTCATTTCATTGCATATCATATCTCAGTCTATGATGTTATTTATTGATACATCATATCATCATTTTCGGGCTATTTTCATGACATTGTGAGCCCGAGAGACTAAAGAGATTGATGACTGAGTGAGGCCGAGGGCCTGATTATGAGGATAATTATGGGATCGGGCTGCACGCCGCAGCAGGCCATATTGGCTTTATTATAGAACGTGAGTTGTCCATGCAGATACAGATATTGATACTATAGCACGTGAGTTGTCCGTGCAGATTATAGCGCTTGGGCTGAAGGAGCCCCTCCGGAGTCTGTACACCCCCCCAGTGAGCGCATGTACCTACTGAGTGCGAGTGCCAAGCGATTGGGAGGACTGATTGACTCTGAGGACTAAGTGACTGGGAAGACTGAGTGAAACTGAGTGAAATGATACTCTGAGAGTATGCATATGATTTTATCACTGAGTTGCATCGCATTGACATGCACACATGACATGCAAGCATAAAGATGTATTTTTTTGTCACTGGCATCGACATAGTCCTGGGCAAAGTTTCTCAGTCTCAAAGCAAGAGTTGTGATGAATTTTTGAGAGTTGGATGGTTTACACAGATCAGTCATCTAGTCTAAGAGGCATGTCATGTTCATTGAAGTCTGTATACACTCCAGATAAGTCCTTCTTTCTTTTACCCGAAAGGGATACCTCTTGTCTAAATTCATTTGTCCAATTCATTGTTTGCTTTTCTTTGAATCCTTTTCGGTTTAACTATGTTCCGAAACTAAGACAAAGAAGAGAAGGCAAGACTAATTTACAGGGTTCTTACTTTATACAAGCCAGTATGCAAAAGAAAAGGCACTCAATCTCGGCAGGGGCATCAAGTTGACTCCAGCTGGCCATGTTGGCCGATGTTTCGAAATCGAAAGAGGAAATTCAAAGTCAAATGCCCACAAGGGCAAAATAAAAGTTGAAAAGGTTAAGTCCCACGTGACTCACCATCATGGCAAAGTCCAGAAAATCCAGAGGTTCTCCGAGGTTAGAAATGCAATCGATATTCAGGAAACAACCAGTCGCAACTAAAAGGACCGAGACCAAGTGACTAAAACAATCAAGGCCACAAAACCAACCATCGTTTCAAACTGACAAATTGTTCTTTGTTTGAAAAAAAATAGGGAAACAGGTGCAATCCAAAAGCAACCTTGCAAGAAGCAGGTGAAACCAAAACAAAATTGCGCAAAGGCTAGAAACAGTTTTGTAGCAACTACTCCAAAAGGGAAGTCTTCTCCAAACTCTTTCCCGCATTTTACTCATTATCTTAAAAACAATATATGAAATTAAAAAGAAAGAAAAGAAAAAAAAAACCAAATCATGGTAGTATAGGGTCTCCAATCCCTAGCTGCGTTTTCCAACATAGGGTTTTCACTCCCTAGTTGAGATTATTTTAGACATAGGGTCTCCACTCCATAGTCTTTTTTCCAACATAGGGTCTCCACTCCCTAGTCGCTTTAGGGTCTCCACTCCCTAGTTGATGTTTTTAGACATAGGGTCTCCACTCCCTAGTCTGCTTTTCCAACATAGGGTCTCCACTCCCTAGTTGATATTTTTAGACATAGGGTCTCCACTCCCTAGTCTGCTTTTCCAACTTAGGGTCTCCACTCCCTAGTTGATGATTATTTTAGACATAGGGTCTCCACTCCCTAGTTGCTTTTCCAACATAGGGTCTCCACTCCCTAGTTGATGTTTTTAGACATAGGGTCTCCACTCCATAGTCTGCTTTTCCAACATAGGATCTTCACTCCTTAGTTAATGATTATTTTAGACATAAGGTCTCCACTCCTTAGTCGCTTTTCCAACATAGGGTCTCCACTCCCTAGTTGAAGTTATTTTGGACATAGGGTCTTCACTCCCTAGTCTGTTTTCCAACATAGGGTTTCCACTCCCTGGTTGAAGTTATTTTGGATATAGGGTCTCCACTCCCTAGTCTATTTTCCAACATAGAGTCTCCACTCCTTAGTTGAAGTTATTTTGGACATAGGGTCTCCACTCCTTAATCTCTTTTCCAACATAGGGTCTCCACTCCCTAGTTGATTTTATTTTAGACATAGGGTCTCCACTCCCTAGTCTCTTTTCCAAGATAGGGTCTTTACTCCCTAGTTGATTTTATTATAGACATAGGGTCTCCACTCCCTAGTTGATTTTTATTTTTTTAGACATAGGGTCTCCACTCCCTAGTCACTTTTCCAACATAGGGTCTCCATTCCCTAGTTGATTTTATTTTAGACATAGGGTCTCCACTCCCTAGTCGTCTTTTCTAACATAGGGTCTCCACTCCCTAGTTGGTTTTATTTTAGACATAGGGTCTCCACTCCCTAGTCGTCTTTTCCAACATAGGGTCTCCACTCCCTAGTTGATTTTGTTTTAGACATAGGGTCTCCACTCCCTAGTCTCTTTTCCAACATAGGGTCTCTACTTCCTAATTGATTTTATTTCAGACATAGGGTCTCTACTCCCTAGTTTCTTTCCCAACATAGGGTCTCCACTTCCTAGTTGATGTTTCCAACATAGGGTCTTCACTCCCTAGTCCCCTTTTGTATAGAAAACAACAGCTCCAAAGTTGAGTCGTCGAGTTCGAGCTCCATTTGTCGATTTTGGTCGAGGCTCCATTTATATCCTTGTCCATTGTCCGAGCTTCAAAACAGTCTTGTAAATGTCCATTTCTCTCATCATTGTTTTATTAAGATATTATGCTTGAATATATAATTTGATGTTGTTTAGATTCATGAAGATTGGAATTTTTTTTTTCTGTATTAATTGTTAGGTCTCATTAGCTTTGTTAAATTTTGCTACTTTCTTGATGATTAACATGAAGATTGATAAAAAAATAATTTTTGGGCACGTAGTGAATGTTTGAACTTTGGGGATAAAATCTATATCTGCTAGTTGAAATTGGAAAATGAGGTTTGGACTTAAAAAAAAAATAATGATTGGGCCCGGTGGTTGGGCTTTGCTTAATGAAACATATACTACTGCAATTGACTAATTGATAAGGGAGTAGCTTGATGAACTAGTAACTGGGCATACTCATTAATTGGCTTTAAAGGGCCAATTGTACTACGATCGAATTTAATTTATCTAGTCCAAAATAATTTCTGTCAGGCCCAATTTAGTAAGAGAAAAAGCTGACCCGTTTTCCACAATTGATTTCCATAGCTCTTGACCTTACATAGATCTGAAACCCGTAAGGAAAAACAAACCATGAACACGTGCTAGTTGCTTTAGGCGCGATTATTAAATCATCGTGACTATTGTTATGGTTCCCGTGGCATGGTCACGATACGTAAACCCCAACTCAAGTGCGCGTTTCACGCGACTTGACTTCAACTTCGAATGATAATAAAAATAAACATATTGTAAATCGTGGGTGCGTTTCACGTGACGCGATTCGCAATATGTACAAAAACAAATGAGTTTGCGACATCGCGACTTGTTCAAATAAGTTTCATAAATAATTAAAAGCGGTTAAAAGGAATAAAAATACACATATAGGTTTAAAACATGTATTAAATCAGATAACTAAGCCAATTATTAATAGTTGAGCGACCGTGCTAAAATCACGGAACTCGGGAGTGCCTGACACCTTCTTTCGGGTTAACAGAATTCCTTACCCGGTCTTCTGTGTTCGCAGAGCAAAAATAAGAGTCAAATTTCCTCGATTTGGGATTCTAAAATAAATCGGTGACTTGGGACACCATAAGTTATTCCAAGTGGCGACTCTGAATAAATAAAGAATCACATTTCGAATAATGTTACTTAAATTGGAAAAACTTCCTATCCCCTCGGAAAAAAGGAGGTGTGACAACCATATTGTCGCAAATGCTATCCATTCCTTCAGCAGCCCAGGTTCGCAAATGCGAACACTGCCTCGCGGTCGCATTTGCGACCAAAACATCGCAATTGCGATCATATTAGAACCAGCAATCCAACTTCTTAACAAAACACTCTGAAGCCACTCTGAAACTCAGCCGAGCCCCCTGGGGCTCCAAACTAAACACCCATAATACAAGTCTAAAAACATAACACGAACTTGCTCGAGGCCTCAAATAACATCAAACAACGTCGAATTCATTCCAAGCTTAATGAACTCTAGAACTTCAAATTTCTACATTCGATGCCGGAACCTATCAAATCATATCCGATTGACCTCAAATTTTGCACACAAATCATAATTGATATTACAGACCTACTCTAACTTCCGGAATCGAAATCCGACCCCGATATCAAAAAGTCCACTCTCGGTCAAACTTCTCAAAAACCTTCAAATTCCACCTTTCGCCAAATGACCTCAAAATTACCTACGGACATCTAAATCCACATCCGGACGCGCTGCTAAGACCGGAATCATCATACGGAGATATTCCCAGACTCGGAATCCCAAACAGACGTCGATATCATTGAAATGCACTTCAACCCAAATTTAGAAAATTCTTCCAAAAATGCCAACTTCCATAATAGGCGCCGAAACGTTTTCGGGTCATCCAAAACCCGCTCCGGGTATACGCCTAACTCCAAAATCATCATACGAACCTGTTGGAACCTTAAAATCCCGATTCTGAGGTCGTCTACTCAAAAATCATACTTTAGTCAATTCCTCCAACTTAAGGCTTCCGAAATTAGAATTTTCTTTCCAAATCAACTCCGAACTTCCCAAAATTTAATACCTTAAGTGAAGCTGCTCAGGGCCTCAAACTGACGAACGATGCGCTAGGGCTCAAAACGACTGGTCGGGTCGGTACATTCTCTCCCACTTAAATATACGTCCGTCCTCGAACGTGCTAAGAACTGCTCTGGAGTTGTCTGAAATCACTGTTTAACACTCGTGCACCTACCCGTGCTACCATGACTCAGTTGAGCACATTAGATCAAGCAAATCTGAAGATCCTCCCCTTTTATTTGGGCAAATAAGCCTTAGAGCCAAATTCCAACATCCGAAATTCTCTACTAGGACTGCTTCCAACATACGAACATCGTTTCAATCACTACATGATGTACAAATACATGATTGTATATCCTTACTAAATTCTTACCATGCACCGCGTAACTCATTTTCCCAAGGAAATCTTTCAAAACAACAACAACTAAAATTTCCACTGACCGAAGCCCGTAGTGTACCTCATGACCAATTAAGCCTTGCTTTAACTCTCGCAACACTGCCACGACAGAGAAGATGTATACAACTTATAGCCACCTGCCGAATCACAATTTATGGAGTCTCTCCTCCCGACAAGAACCATTACCTCATTCTGGACTGTATAACAATATTTACTCTTTAATAGGCCTCATATAAATCTGATCGCAATGATCCCAGGTCCAATAATCTTGCGTCACCCAATACAAGTCGTTCTGGTAATAAGCCACCACAAACACTACCAAAGGTCTCATATGATGCCACCATGTGCCAACAATCCACAAATTCGAATGTGGTACATAAGGAAAACGAACTCTGGAATGAACTTCTCAACCCACGTAACTAATTAAACAACCAAAAAGGTGTCATGAATCTTTCTCAGAAAATACGGGACAAAACACACAGGAATAGATATAGAGAACTGTGCTCAACATCACATTGTTGCGGTGTGCAACCCGATCCACACATGATACCGTTGCGGCGTGCAACCCGATCCAACCATGATACTCGTGGCGGCATGCCGCCCGATCCAAACAACATACCTATGGCGGCGTGCCAACTGATCCACACATAATAATCTAAAGAAAACACACCTCGAGCCGTAACGCTCATACTCACAAAAATTCCCGAATATCAACCATAAGCACACCAAGTGCATAATACAAATTCTAGGGAGACGGGTAGCGTTATACGCTATAAAACTCAAACACAGTGCAATAATGACCTGCATCTCGAGAACCATCCTACTCATATAACACCACAAACTATACGGGTTCTCAGTACGAGTGCGAATAATCAAACTGCCTCTCAACCCACATGGCACAATAGAGACTACACGAAAGGGCCGACAACAAAAATAACATCTAAGGCCCGAAGACCCTTCCGAAAACATCGCCATGCTGAAATGAACATATCCACCCTGATATAAATCTCACATTCACATTTAGATCCATCCACAGACCTCAAGTCAATTCTGATCATACCGCACTGGCTAATAACCTTTCAAGGATCCACAACAACATTTTTTCCCATGACACATAAGAACAACCATCAAATCCGGAACACACTTCTACAGTCCACAACCAAATGAGTCGAGCGCCCTTCGGGCATAAATTCTCACATTAGCGATAGTACTAAAAATCTCCACACTTGGTTTTAAATCTTCAATCAATCAAGTGACTACATGTCACACTTATATAATCTTCCCATGGAATGCTCCCACGACTTTCCGTACCAGACAACGAGTATGCACATCCATGCCACCGGCCACACAAACGTTGTTAAGCAATCAAGAATATGCAATCAGTATGCAAAGCCCCCCATACAAGATATCGATCTTATGTGATGCCAAAGACTATACCAGCTGACTCTAACCATCTGAGTCCTTTCTCGCTCATCCGAGCTCGTGATATTCTTGCCAACACCAAATGGCAACCTTGATCCTCGACTTCCGATTCCCATGCTACCTTCTACACCTAATCATGCCAATACGCAAATGTACAAGAGTTTCATCATAACTCCTGAACCATTAATAGGGTACACACTTCATTATATAGAAACCTTTCACTTAACTCATTTCAGGATAACCATAACGACACGCGACTGAATTCCCAAACCACATAAAATACAACCCCAAGTAGTGATCTAATCCACCATGTCCCTTCCGGGATCCATCTACACATAACAAGCCATAATAACAGAATACCTCCAAATAAATCAAATTACGGTGACCGTCAAGCCTCGCACGTACTGCCTCAACCACCTATAAAACTTAACACGTGAAGGACCCGATCATTGCCACATCATACCGATTCAACCATTGCTAACTGATCTGACTTCTTCTAATTTACTCGGGACTTGCCCTAGAAATAATAATAGCTTTATTCAAAGCATCATGAATCCAATTCCGCACTCATTCTGAGTGACCTTATTTCACGAGATCACATTTGTCTCAAAACCCACAAACCATCTCATACCCTCCTTGTGCGCACATTCGCACCTTCAACTGGTACATCCATTTTGATATTTCCTTTATGAATACGAAGTTATTTTCTCCTATTCCTCCAATGCTACATCGCAGACCGAAGACAACATAAAACACTCTAAGCCCTTTTTCATAATCTGCTGCAAAGCTCAATACTTAACCATACTACTGGCTCGAAATCTTTAGGCATCGCATTTTAACTTTTGAATCCACTAGGACCGTTGGTGAGAGTCACTCACTCTGGCTTGGTCCCGAATATAATCAACTCCAATGCCCTGCTAGCACATGAACACTCTCTCAAGGAAGCACCCCGCTGGATCATTTTCCTTGTACTTCATATCTACACGAAGCATAAACTTTGAGTCTTCCCAAAACCTGAATATGAACCGATAAAATATAACACACATTCCTCAAATCCTTGGCTCAAATCACCACTGATGTTATCTTTCCTTAGTCGTAGCAAACCATCAATATGTCGATAACCAGAAACCTCACAAGTAGACAACCATGCAAACCAATCGTAGGCGGTGGGGATCTCCCACTTAAGCTTGAAGCTACCATTACATGACCCTGGAACTTACAAGGATTTCTTCTTCCTCACTGACATGACCTTGCGCAATCGACAAGCCAAATTCCTCGAAATCTTCCTGTTAACCATTTCATGAACGCTTTGAGTCACTAGCCACATTTACATATTCGACCTCTTACCGGATAGCCAGTAAAATTCTTTGTGGAAGCTTCATCAACTCCACGCAACAGTTAACCTGCTCACCAGAAATAACCCACCCGTGGAAATTTCATGCCGACATCTTCCAACAACGTTGCACCGAGTACAATTACCATGAAACCAATAAACCATCCTGAGCATGTGCTCATTCACCAGCTATACAAGCCCGTTCACTTCCTATTGACATCAAGTAAATGTGCGACGATACATTCCAATCCAAAGTCATGTTGTATCCTTCTTCATATCATGCAACTCCTTTCTGTCGTATCCAACCTTCTTCATATAGTAGCCAATATTCCAAATTAAGTTCGTAGACTTAGTCACTGTCCACCATGAGTTCCAAATCACTATAAACTTTCCTCAATGCATGTAGCTATCCTACCACAGAACCCATCTGCTACTTTGTCACTCACCCACTTTGGTCAAACCATCTCCTTTAAGAAACTACCTGACTTATGATTCTCACACTTAGCCTTCTAGAAATTTAACCACCGCAAGACACCTCCCACATGTTCTTCCTCGTCCTTCGCTGCCCAGTTGTTTTCTTAAATCAAAATCTACCTCTGTATCACTTGAACCAATCGATCGCTACCAACTTTAAACCTTTCCGAAGATCATCTTCCTTGAGCCCTCAACACCTGGACCACCGATTAAGTCCCGAACCACCGCACACTGCGATCTCTGACAGCCACTTCACCGCCACTATTTCACACTACCCTGCCCCAAAGGCAAATTGATGAAGACTATAACATCGATGAACTTAACACATTCAATCCAGGGTGATGACACCACATCACAGATGAAAAATCCACCATGCTCAAAATACCAAGTCTCGTTACTCCGTCAACCCAAACCTGAACATTCATAGTCTGATTGCATTTCCTTCGCCAGAAATAAAGTATTAGATCTATGAATCATGCACTGAGTAAACCTCCTTCCAAGTCATTCACTACTTCGACGCATAGACAAGCATCCTACCATTACACAAACAAGGTGGGATAGCAACGCACGAATCATCATAACAATCAATGCCCAAACCTCAAAACTTTAGGTAATACTGATACTAAGCTGCAATGACAGAACGGCCTTTCGTAAGGCAACGATCATAGCCCAATCAAATACACAGGGAGAAGCATCCTGCACCACGTTTGTAGTACCTTTAAAATTCCTCGATTCCCAATTTATAGCAGGCGCTTCACGTCGCATAAGATCGAATAGGAAGGAAATGAAGGCATAAGCCTAAAAGGAATCAAATCGCACGATGAGGAATCAAGAAAGGGAAGTGCTCCTAACAGTCTTGTAGCTTCTCGAAGATAAGTATATACGTCTACGTACCGATCCGCAAGACTCTACTAGACTTTCTCATGACTCGTGAGACCTACATGAACCTAGTGCTCTGATACCATGTTGTCACGACCCAAAATCCATTACAGGTTGTGATGGCGCCGGACACCGCTGTCAGGCAAACCAAAATAAATACTTAATTTGGTTCTCATTTTAATATTTTCGAAATCATATTTCCTTCAATTAAAAAGTAAAAGATGGAATTTACAGAATAAATAATAATATTTTTAACAATTTTAATACTAGGCAACTAATAACCACCCCAAAATCCGGTGTCACAAATGCATGAGCCTTAACTATGAATGTAAATTAAAATACAACATTCGTCCGAAATACAAATTTAGATAAGGGAAATATAAATACTTTGAAAGAAACTCTGTTGGCTGCGGATCGTAATGTGGAATGCAGTTCACCTAAGTACTCGCAATAACCGCGCCTCTGCGCCCACAAGGCCACTAGGCATATATGAACCTGCACAAAATGTGCAGCAAGTATAGTATGAGTACGTAAATCAATGCATACCCAGTAATTATCCCACCTAACCTCGAAGAAGTAGTGATGAGAGGTCGACTTCGACACTTACTATGGGCTATAAATAAAATATCAATGATATGATTAGGCATGGATTACGTAGAACGGCTGTAAGCTCAATGTCATGAAATAAGTAAACAATTCTTTAATTCAAAAGAAATTTCCAAATTTATTTTCCATTATTTAATAATTTATCTCAGGCCAAGGAGACAATATCATTTATTGCAAATTCCAAAGCAATCAATTTCAATTATGCGCAAATCATGCTGAGGTTGTACGGCCCGCTCCAACATAAATATTCAAATTGTGCACTGTCAAGGGTCGAACGACGCGAACTATATATGCATCTATTTAATTGCCGAGGCATTCTGCCCACTCCACAAAAGATAAACACATTCAACAGTCAATCAAGAATTCTTTAAGGAGCAATTATCCAATAGTAGCGTGTAGCGTGATTATCCAATGGTTTAAGCAATTTAAATTAACAATATGGTTGCAAATATCGCAAGTGTAGCGTGATTTGGGTCCTAGACTAACCGAACTTAGCATAATAGTAGCTACGCACGAACTCTCGTCACCTTGTGCGTACGTAGACCCCACAAATAGAAGCAAATATCGTATTATTTCACCTATGGGGTTCTTTCCCTCTTACAAGGTTAGAAAGGAGACTTACCTCGCTCTGGAATTCCATAACCGGCTCCCAAGGCCTTCCGACAACTCAAACCGATGCCCAACGCTCCGAAACTAGTCAAAAATTGAGAAATTCCATAAATATATACTCAAATACTCATTATAATCCTATTTACAATAATTCCCAACTTCGTTCGAAAAGTCAATAAAAACCACCCTCAGGCCTACGTGCCCGAATTTCAAATATTTTCGAGGATAAACTTTACCCATAACCCCACGAACTCAAATATATAATTTATTTCCAATTCCATGCCCAAATTCGTGGTCAAAATCCAAACATACCAATTTCTAGGTTTTTCTTCAAAATCCCAAATTTCTACAAATATTCATGTCTTAATCCATGTATAAACCTTGTATTTAACTCATAACTAGAAGAAATCACTTACCTCTTGATGATGATAGAACCCCCTCTCAAAATGCTCTTAAAAATCGCCCAAGTCCAAGTGCGAAATGAGCTAAGTCTCGGAATAAAAGCCCTTGGCTCCAGTCGCAGATGTCGCATTTGCGACGGGGGGTTCGCAAATGTGAAGAAAGCATCGCAAATGCGACTCCTGACAGAGTTGGACTTCATCGCAAATGTGATACAGAGTTCGCAAATGTGAGCTCTTCAGGCTTCGCAAAAGCGACCATATTGTCACAAATACGATCCATTCCCTCAGCAACCCAGGTTTGCAAATGCAAACACTGCCTCACTTAAAACATCGTAATTACGATCATACCAGAACAAACAATCCAACTTCTAAACAAAACACTCCGAAGCCACTCTGAAACTCACCCGAGACCCCGGGCTCCAAACCAAACACCCACACAAGTCTAAAACCATAACACGAACTTGATCGAGGTCTCAAATAATATCAAACAACATCGAATTCATGAATCACACCCCATTCCAAGCTTAATGAACTTTAGAACTTCAAACTTCTACATTTGATGTTAGAACCTATCAAATCACGTCCGATTGACCTCAAATTTTGCACACAAGTCATAATTGATATTACGTACCTACTCCAACTTCTGGAATTGGAATCCAACCCTGATATCAAAAAGTCCACTCCCGATCAAACTTCTAAAAAACCTTCAAATTCCAGCTTTCGCCAAATGACCTCAAAATGACCTACGGACCCCCATATCCATATCCAGAAGAGCTCCTAAGACCGGAATCATCATACCGAGCTATTCCCAGATTCGGAATCCCTAACAGATGTCGATATCTTTAAAATGCATTTCAACCCAAATTTAGGAAATTCTTACAAAAATGCCAACTTCCATAATAGGCGCCGAAACGCTCCCGGATCATCCAAAACCTGCTCCGGGCATACGCCTAAGTCCAAAATCATCATACAAACCTGTTGGAATCTTCAAATCCTAATTCTGAGGTCGTCTACTCAATAATCGCACTTTAGTCAATTCCTCCAACTTAAGGCTTCCGAAATTAGAATTTTCTTTCCAAATCAACTCCGAACTTACTGAAATTAAATTCCGACCATGTGTACAAGTCATAATACCTAAAGTGATGCTGCTCATGGCTTCAAACTTCCAAACAATGCCCTAGGGCTCAAAATGACCGATCGGGCCGTTACACTTATCCTTTCGGTACTCCGTTATGGATAAATATTACCTCTGGTAGAAGATTATCTATATCTGGTACAGTAGCAGCTTACACAGCAGCATGCAATAGCAGCTTACAAGTAGCTTACACAGCAGCTTGCAGTAACAGCTTACACATCAGCTTGCAGTAGTAGCTTACACAGCAGCTTCCTTTCTTCTATAAATAGAGGAGAATTCAGTTCATTATGTACATAAGTTTGAAGTTTGAATAATATATCAGTTCCTCTCTATACTTGTCTTTACTTTACAGTCTTTATTATATAACAAGTTATAAGCACGAGACTCTGCCATCTCGAGCAAATACTTTGAAAGTATCAGAGTGTTCATCTATGATGTAAGGCGACACTCTTACCTCTGTGGTTAGATATTGTTTATTCAGAGTATCATAAGGCATATTATATCCTTGAAGAGGTGGGTTTTTCTTCTTGGCAGTAGTGCAGTAGATATCAATTACATCTGAAGTGGCCAAATTTGCGTAAATTAATTTGAGCCTTTTGCTTATATTTGGTTTAATATCTTTATCATCACTTGCTTAGTTATATGCTACGTATACAATACCTATTTTGGTATTTGTTTTCATCCTTACTATCTTAATAAAAGATTACAAAGTGGATAACATTGTTAGATCCACTTACACTCCAACAGAGTCTGCAAGAAATATACAACCACCAGAAGTGGTTATGCCTCGTATATCTCATTGTAACTAAATTTTATTAACCACTAGAAGTGATATATGCCTATGACCACCAGAAGTGATAATTTAGGCTTTCTATGGTTATAATTGAAGATAAGCTAGAGAATATATACTCAACATTTTGTATTTTAAATTTGCTCCCGAAGTAGCAAAACAATTGAAATTTTCTCCTGAAGTAAGAAAATATTTGAAGCAGTATCTTTATGTGCTTAAACAAAATAATGAGCTATTCAAAGTTATTTTTGAAGCACATTTTTATTCCCCGGAGTGAATGAAGAAATATCACAACTCACCTCCTGAAGAGGTAGAATAATAAAGGATATAAATATTATTTTGTGGCATAAAGATCATTGTTGCACGTACCTGTTGTATGTCAAACATCTTTAAAACAATTTCATTCTAAGGCAAAAAGATTCTTGTAGAATACTTTCTATTATAACCACATTGATATCTTATGGTTAGTTGTTATTAACTGCCCCGAAGAAAATAACAACTCGTGTATCTTTCCCTGAAGGATGTAATGATTATGTGATTGCCGCTTTGATATAAAATATTTAGATGTTAATAGAGTTTCTCCCTGAAGGAGACATTTATCACAAAGTTGGTAAGAATACTGAAATTCTTAATTTATGATATTGATAAATTTAGAATTGGCTTTATATTTTTTATTTGATTATAATTTTCTCTCATGATACAAGAAGTGTCTGATCAATATTTGATAGTACAAAATGTATCAAAAACTCCTGAAGAACTAACTATTTTTCTAGAAGACACGTGACACTAGTAGTGTCCAAATAATATTAGATTGTGGATAATAAATGAAGGAACTCGAAGAGCTTATATACAAATATGTCATTCATATTATATGATTATGGTCAAAATATATGTTGTAGTAAATCTGAAGTTTACTGATACAAATGGCTATCATATTGAGATCACAAATGATTGGAAGATTGAAAATCTTCATGTTTTCACAATCATAGGGGGTAAAATAATATGTATGTGAGAAGTGACCCGCCTTATTCTTTAATTTGTACGATATCATGTATCACAGTAAACCAGAAGCTTACTAATGCAAAAGCAGTCACAGAAAACCAGAAGTTTTATTGAGGCAAAAGTAGCTACTGTAAACTAGAAATTTACTCATACAAAAGTAGCCATAGTAAATCAGAAGTTTACTGATGCAAAGGTTTATGCCATAGTAAACCAGAAGTTTACTTAGAGATAGCACATGCAATGATAAATTTGAAGTTTTCATTTGCCATTTTTAAATGAGCTATTTAAGAATTCAGATAAGCATATACTGAAGAACTAGAAGATTCTTCAAGAATTCTCTTGTATCGCTTGTTCTCATAATAAATTGATTATACCAGCTAACGTTGGGACTATGTGATGACCCGATAGGTCATCTTATGTTTTAAAACCTAATTTTGTGATTCGAAACCTTACAAATCTCATTTTTACCCTCATCGATTTGTGTGCACAATCCGGGCGTGCTTCCAAAAAGCTTTTATGTTAAAAACTGTGAAAATATGAAATTTTGCTTTGAAAACCATTTGAGTTGACTTTGGTCAATATAGTTTTAGCAAACAACCCAGATTTGTGTTTTGACGGTCTCGATGCGTCCGTATTGTGATTTGGGACTTGGGCATATGTCCGGAATCGAATTCGAAAGTTCCTACCCCGAGATATCGGACTTTGTTGAAATTTGTAAGCTAAAAGCTTAATGAATTTGAAAGGGTTGACCCATAGTTTGACTTTTTGGATAACAGGTCTGTATTGTGGTTTCAAAACCCGATATAGGACCAATACCATACTTATGACTTGTCTGTGAAATTTAATGAAAAACGGAGTTGGTTTGACGTGAATCGGAGGTCCGGTTGTGAGATGTCTGGTTTGGATCCCCGAGGCCTCTGATATCGCAAATGCGAGATCAAGCATCGCATTTGCGACATCTGCAGGTTCCGCATTTGCGAGTTGTTTCTCGCATTTGCGAAGAATAGCTGAGCCTCATGACTTTCACATTTGCGAACAATCCTTCGCAATTGCGAAGTGGGACTGGGGAAGGCAGGGATCACAAATCCGATCGTTTGGTCGCAATTGCGGAAGTGGTCAGGCTCGTATTTGCGAGACTTTCTTCGCATTTGCTATAATAGCGAATGTGGAAACCTTCGCATTTGCAATAGTGGAATGTGGAAACCTTCGCATTTGCAATAGTCTCTTCGCATTTGCGGGGCTCGCATTTGCGAACCCCAGGTCGCAAATGCGATACCTGCAACTGATCAAAATGACTTTGGACGGGAGTTTTGGTTCATTTCTCAAATTTTAAAAACCTAAAACATTAAAAGGCGATTTTTCCAAGACTTATTCTTCCCCAAATCATTGGTAAGTGATTCTAAACTAGTTTCTTTCAATATTTCATTACATTTCACATGTTTTTAACCTAAAATCTAGTGTTTTCATGGTGGAAATTTGGGGGTTTGGGTAGAGTTAGGATTTTTTGAGGAATTGAGATTTAGACCTCAAATTGAGGTCGGATTTCAAAACATATTACATAACCGTGCTCGGGGGTGAATGGGTAATCGGGTTTTGGTTTGAATTTTGGGTTTGGACCAAGCGGGCCCGGGGAGTTGACTTTTGTTGACTTTTTCAATAATGACCTAAATTAAATCTTTTTCAATCGTGGGTTATCTCATTTGGTTGGTAATTTGCTAGATATTATTGGTTCAGAGGCTGGTTTGAAAGGCAAAGTTGTGATTGAGCAGTGAGTGATCTTTGGAGCGAGGTAAGTGTTGTGTCTAACTTTGACTTGAGGGAATTAGGAACCCTCATACTATTTGCTATGTGAAATTCATGTGAGCGATGTATATGTGTGGTGACGAGTGCTTATGAGACGCTAATTTATCTGTTTCCCCTGTTTTCCCACTTTTCTCATATTATCTCTTTCCCTGTCTTAATTGTTATATGCTCTAATTGTGTTCCCATGCCTAATTGCTGCTTGTTAGACATTATTTCCTCTTGTTCATGATATTGTTCTTTCCATAATTTTATTTTCTCCTATTATTTTCTTACGCTGGTTTATCGGTACCTTTTGTTGTATACTCTGAATTGGTCTCGCTGTGTAGTAATACTTATGTGAACTTTCATGACGTACAAGTTTCCTATTTGTTTCAGTTTGGTGTTTAAGTATTGTGGAGGGCTTCCGTGATTTGAATTGTGAATTTACTGTGTATACTGAGCACTTGATGTTGATACGGTGGGATCGGGTTACACACCGCAATAGGTGTAATAAGGGTGGGTTGTTTGGTGGCATAAAGGTAAACTATGATTGTATTATTGTGATACGGTAGGATCGGTTTGCACGCCGCAACAGGTGTAATATGGGTGGATTGTTTGGAGGCATAAGGGTGAACTATGATTGTGTTATTGAGATATGGTGGGATCGGGTTGCACGCCGCAATACTTTTATTTATATTCACTATTGTTTAGTACGGTGGGATTGGGTTGCGTGCCGCAACAACCTATATGTTTCCATTTCATGAGTTGTGTTGGTTTTCTCTTTGGTATTTGTATCTGAATTACTAAAGATTGGTGATTCTGGACGACACTGGTTTATTCTTGAGGCTGTGGTTATTATTTTCAGTTAGCTGTTTAATTCTGTTCAGTATTCCCATTTTTCTGTCATTATTATATACTGCGTTCAGATTGTAGTGTAGGTGACCCGCCTTAGCCTCATCACTACTTCGTCGAGGTTAGGCTCGGCACTTATCAGTACATGGGGTCGGTTGTACTGATACTACACTCTGCACACTGTGCAAATTTTGGAAACGGTCCTACCGACGGCTACTAGAGAGCTCAGATTGGACAGCCTGTGGAGACTTGAGGTACAGCTGCTCAGCGCCCGCAGCTCCTGAAGTCCCCGTCTTTATTTTTATTTAGCTGTGTATTTTCATTCAGACATCTTTGTATTTATTTCAGAGCCTTGTATGTATTACTCTAGAAGCTCGTGCACTTGTGACACCGGGTTCAGGGATTTGTAGCAGATTGTTTTTTCGATTTTAGCTTCCGCATTTATATTTGGATTATTGCAGTTAAATCAGTTCTTATTCATTAATTATGTTTAAATTGTTTAAAAAAAAAGATAAATTAGCTTGCCTAGCAAGTGAAATGTTAGGCGCCATCACGGTCCCGATGATGGGAATTTCGGGTCGTGACAAACTAAGACCCCTGAATTCTGGAATATATAAAAGGTGATTGTGGGCCCGTTCACCTAACATGTGAACCACTTATAGATGCATATATGAGATGGTTACATGTGTTTTTATTGTCAACCTGCAGTTTAGCATTTGAAATTGCCTTTCTCAATTAATAGCATAATTTTTAGATTATGAAATCAAGATAGTTCATCTTGATAATGTTGGTTTATATCTAAGCTAGTTTAGTATTTAATACCTCCTATTAATGGCTAAACTATTGCTTATGAGAACAAAGCCTCATATGTTGGTCTAAGATTTTCTAAATTGCATACAGCAACACTTGTATGCATCAGACCAATAAAATATGATAAGTCTTCCCCTCACAATTGGTTTAGAATCAAAAACCAAATATTTTTACTATCTAATAACTTTTGATGTGTGGTATATGATTAATTTCTCTACCACAATGCACAAAGATAGGTTTTCTAAAGAAGATTGAGGATATGTGTTAGTTTTTCTAACATTCAGGGATGGAATAAACAACTGAAAAATATGCTATATGAATCGAATTATCATTAATATGATCCTCACTTAGAAGATAATTCAAGTCAAATGCCAGAAGCATTTGCTGATCCAAAATTAAATATCATATTTTAGCTGCAAATACTCCTATTAAAATTAAAGTCCCCGAAGGATAAAGTTTACTGCACGCATGAAGCGTAGTAAACCGATCGGTTCCAAAGGTAACAATCCTTAAAAAATGATAGGAGCAAATGATCATAATGAGGAGGAAATGAGCTCTAGAAGAGCCCACGACATAACATTTCATGAAACTCCAGAAGAAGTTCAAGTACCTGAAAATAAAGAAAGTAATGAGATCTCAACAAGTTATGTCGCTTAGGAACTGATACAAAACGATCGTCGATGATATATTTGATACAATATAGTTCACAATATTGTAATAGATTGTGAGGATCAGATCTGTAGTCTAGACACCTGAAGATGTCATGCCATCTAAATGCAAGTCATAACCGATATGACTCATTTGATTAAGTCTATATGAAGATCCCTGAAGGATTTAAAATGCCTGAAGCATATAGTTCAAAGCATCGTGAAATGTATTCAATCAAATTACAAAGATCTTTGTACGGTTTAAATCAATCTGGGCGCATGTGATATAATCGCCTCACTGAATTGATGAATAAAGGTTATATAAATGATGGCATTTATCCATGCATGTTTACAAAGAAAACAACATCATAGTTTGTTATACTTGTTGTTTATGTTAATGGCATAAATCTCGTAGGAACTCCAAAAGAGCTCTAAAGGGAAAAACTTTGTCTTAGTCTGCAAATTAAATATTTAGCAGACGGAATCTTTATCTATCAACCTGTCTATACAGAAAAGGTCTTAAAACGCTTTTACATAGACAAAGTACACCAAATGGGTGTTCGATCACATGAAGTGAATAAGGATCTGTTATGACCTCTAAAAGAGGATGAAGAACTCCTTGGTCCTAAAATACTCTATCTCCATGCAATTGGTGCACTTATGTATCTTGCTAATGCTAACAAAGGTGGTGCAGATCATATTGGTTGTGCAGATGTAGGTTATTTATCTGATCCCCATAAAGTTCGTTCTCAAATCGGGTATGTGTTTACATGTGATGGTACTGTCATATCATGGCACTTCACAAAGCAATCTATTCCTGCTACTTCTTCAAATCATGTTGAGATAATAGTTATTCTTGAAGCAAGTAGGGAATGCGTATGGTTGAGATCTGTGATTCATTTTATTCAAGAAAAATATGGGTTGGAATGTGATAAAAAACACCCACATTATTATACAAAGACAATGCTACATGCATAGCCCAATTAAAGAGATGATTTATAAAAGTAGATAGAACGAAGCACATTTCACCAAAATTATTCTACACGCATGGTCTTCAGAAAAATGGTGACATCGATGTGCAACAAATTCGTTCAAGTGACAATCCAGCAGATTTGTTCACTTTGCCAACTTCAACTTTTGAGAAGATGGTATACAAGATTGGAATGCGGAGACTCAAGTATTTGGAACAAGGTTTTCATCAGGGGGAGTGAAATACGCGTTGTAATCTTTTTTTTTTACTAAGGTTTTTCCCATGGGATTTTTCTTGTAAGGTTTTTAATGTGACAGGTAGAATTGCGTATTACTAAATATGTGTACTCTTTTTCTTTAACTAGGATTTTTTCCACTAGGTTTTTTCTAGTAAGGTTTTAACGAGGCACAATATCTTTTAATGAACATACAAGGGGGAGTGTTATAAATATATTATATTATGGATGCTCATATATTACTCCGTTGTAAATAAGCTTCCTGAAGAATCTTATCTATATGGGACTCCGCCGTAAAAATATTTATCTATTTAGTACTCTATTGGAAATAAGCCTCCTGAAGAAGCTTATCCTTCCGGTAATCCGTTATGAATAAATATTACCTTTGATAGAAGATTATCTATATATGGCACAGTAGCAGCTTACAAGCAACTTAGAGTAGCAGCTTACACAACAGCTTACAAGCAGCTTGTAGTAGCAGTTTATAAGCAGCTTAAACAGCAGCTTGCAGTAGCATCTTACACAGCAGCTTACAGTAGCAGCTTACACAACAACTTTCTTTCTTCTATAAATAGAGGAAAATTCAGTTCATTATGTACATAAGTTTGAAGTTTGAATAATATATCAGTTTCTCTCTATACTTGTCTTTACTTTACAGTCTTTATTTTATAACATGTAGTTATATGAGCAACAGGACTTAACGAAAATATTTGATTCATGAGGTTCCTTTTTAGATTCCTTTTTAAGGAATAAACTTATATGCAGTTGGATTATTGTCATTGATCAAATTGTTCAACTTTTTTCATTTATGGAAAAAAGGTTTTGGAACCCAACTATGTTAAATCAATAAAAACTTTATTGACAACCCTCAAAACACTTCGAAGCTTTGAATTCAAAAATTGAATTTTGCGAAATTATTATTTGTTTGGATTGGGTGTTGTTGCAAATGATTGTAATATCATTTGGAGTTTATATTTTAATTTTGAGCGAATTTGTAATATTTGGGGTGGTTTGTTTATAATTTCAAATTAAAACCGAAGAAAAAGGCATAAACAAATTATATATATTTTGTATATCGGTGTAGAAATGACATACAAAATATATAAAACTAACATAATTATATACAAGTTGTATATAAATTATAATATTTGACCGAATTCTATATAAAAAATATATATTAAGTTGTAGATCAATTGTAGACTTTAACCAGGTTTATATATATTTTGTAAAAATTTAAGTTACTTTGTGTTAATAAAAAACTATAGATAAACCGGTTAATAAGTTTAAAATTTCGTATACATAAAAAATCTCTTTTTTTTATTTTTGAAAATGTTTCCGATTCGGTTGGTAAATCAAATCATCTTTTCCAAAAAATTATTTTGCTAAGTTAAAAATAATACTAGCAAATTGACAGTGTTTTGATAAAAATTTGGAATACTACGATTAATAATAAAATATAATTAAGTATTAGTTGGAACAAGTAATGTAAAGTTAAAAGTCAAAGATTGTTTTAGTAGACTTCATTTTCGTCTGTATTAGGTGAGGGAAACCATTTTTCCTATTTCGGTGAGGAAGAAAACATTGGAGCAATGATAAAGTTGTCTCTGTATGATCTATAAGTCACGAGTTCAAGCCGTGGAAGCTACCACTAATGCTTACATTAGGATAGGCTATGCGATGACCCGATAGGTCATTTTGCGTTTTAGCATTCATTTATATGTTTCGAGACCTCAAATAGATTTGTTGAGCCTTTCTCTATTTACGTGCGTAGTCCATGTCTTGTTCTGAAAATATAATTATGTGAAAAATTGAAGAGAATGTGAATTTTAACCTTAAAACTATTTGAGTTGACTAGGGTCAACATTTTTTATAAACGAATCCGGATCAATGTTATGACAGTCCCGGTGGGCCCGTATCATGATTTGGGACTTGGGCGTATGCCTGATATCAAATTCAGAAGTCCCTAACTTGATTTAACGTGATTTGTTGAAAACTAGTAATTTAAAGATTTAAAATTTTTTAATTTTGACCGTAGGTTGACTTTGTTGCTACCTGATTCGTATTTCGGTTCCGGAACTTGGGATATGTTTATTTCACCATTTATGACTTGTCTGCAAAATTTGGTGCAAAATGGAGTTGACTTGACGTGATTCGGACGTCCGGTTGTAAATTTGCATGTTCTTGAGTTTCTTTGCAAATTTAATACATTTGGATGTCTGATTCATAGTTCTAGGGGTTATTTTGATGTTTTGATCGTGTGAGAGAGTTCGTATGACGTTATTACATTCTTGTGCATGTTTGGTGTCACGACCCAATTTCATCTATAAATCGTGATGGCAACACTACAGCTAGGCAAGCCAACTAATATATTAAGCATACATTCATAAAATATAAAACCAAGAAAATAGAAAAAATCAAATTCTACCAATGTGTGTGCCAAGAACTGGTGTCACAAGTGTATGAGCATCTAGTAGATTATACAAAACCTCAAATACTGTCTGAAATAAAATAGACAGAATAAAAAATACAAGGAGAGACACTAGTAGCTGTAGAACGGCTCAGAAAGACAGCTCACCACTATGTCCCTGGAGAGCGTGGGTGTAAGACGATAGGTCCCCCACTAGTACTTGTCTCAGGTCCTACACAAAAAGTGCAGCAAGTGTAGTATGAGTACGTAAACAACGTGCACCCAGTAAGTATCAAGCCTAATCTCGAAGTGGTAGAGACGAGATGGCCGACTTTGACACTTACTATGGGTCAATAATAACAATTGAAATACAATTAGGATATTTAAATTAGCATGATTTACTGAATTCACAATAATTTATTTAATCACCGGAAATAATCAAATTCTTTCAAATGTAACAACTCTCAATATATTAATTAAATTCCTTCAATTCAAATAATTTCTAATTAATCAATTAAATAACAATTACAGGAATAACAATTAATTCTTTAACAAGCAAGAATAATAATTCATTAAATTCCAAGGATTTTTCCAATTTATCAATTAGCTTCGCAAGCTGAAATAACTATTTAAGTATCGTGTAATTATTATTATTAAGCACGATTTCTGCCGAGGACGTACGACCTGATCCAGAGTATCGTGTACACTGCCGAGGGACGTGCAGCACGATCCATGGATGCATCTATCCTGCCGAGGCATTCGGCCCGCTCCACAAGAAACGGGAACATTTTCTTATGTACCTCCGGAAGGAGAGTATAATTATTATGAGATAAATTCGGGAGGAAGAATAATTTCTTTTAATAATTAATTGATTTAAACATAAATTCAAGCATATGAGATTTTCATCCTTTAATATCCTTATCTAAAAATTCATAATATATTCATATATATCAATTTAATATTAATTAATCATGGAATACAATTCACACAAATAATTCATGCTCTGAGTCCTAAACTGCCCGGACTTTAGCATTTATAGTAGCTACGCACGCACTCTCATAACCTCGTGCGTACGTAGCCCCTGCAATTAGCAATAATTATTCAATTTAATCCCTATGGAAAAATTTCTCCCTCACAAGATTAGACAAGAGACTTACCTCGTCTCAAAGTCCACTTTCCGATTATCGCGTTGCGTAAAATTCTCGGTTCAATGCCGAAAAATCCGAAATTATCCAAAAGTTATATAAACTAATTAATATATGTTCAATAATTCGAAATTCATCTATTAATAAATTACTCTATCAAAAATGGTAAAATTCCTAAAATTCACCCCGGGATTTCGGAAACTTTCAGATGAAAACGTTACCCATAATCTCAAGAACTTAAATATATAATTTATATCTAATTCCATAATTATTTTCGTGGTTAAAATCTCATTTTTATAAAAATCTAGGTTTTTCACCTAAACCCTTGATTTCTAAGATTTACTAGTTATAATCTACATATAATCTATTTATTTAACTCAAGAAGTGTGGAATTAACTTACCTCAAAGTTGTTAGTTGAAACCCCCTTCTCAAAAGCTCTGAAATCACCCGGAAATGGAGGAAAAATGGGCTCAAAATGTCTGAGCACCGACTTTTTTACCATTCTGCCCAGACAGGTTTTTCGCACCTGCGGACAATGTACCGCACCTGCGGAAAAACCTCGCAGGTGCAAGCTTAGCTTGGCTGCCCAGTTCTCGCATTTGTGCACAAATCTTCGCACCTGCGCGTTCGCAGGTGCGCGAATTCTCCGCATCTGCGGCGATGGCCTCCCCTTCCCTTTTCCGCTTCTGCGAAGAAATCTCGCATATACGAGTGCCGCGACTACGAGCTTTTGTCGCATCTGTGAATGTCGCACTTGCGACTGGCCAAGCGCAGGTGCGATTCTGACAGTAGTTGGGAGCTTCAGTTTTGGCTCCCAACTTCCAACTTGGTCTGAGCCTCGTCCGATTGACACTCGGGGTCCCCGGGACACCGCCCCAACATACCAACAAGTTTGAAATCATAAAACAGACTCGCTCGAACTCTCGGAATGCGTAAAACAACATGAAATCTAAGAATCATCCCAAAACCAAATTGATTCAAACTTAATAATTTCAAGTTCTTCAAATTACTTCCAATGCGCCGAAATATACTTAAACTACTCGGAATGACACGAAATTTTGCGTGCAATTCTTAAATCACTATACGGAACTATTCCCAAACTCGAAATTCCAAACGGACTTAAATTATTAAAAATCCTACTCCAAACCAAATTTAAAGAAGTTTAAACCTTCAAATAGTTGATTTTTTACTATTAAGCGTCAAAATACTCTCGGGTTATCCAAAATCCGATTCGGACATACGCCCAAGTCCAAAATCATCATACAAACCTATTGGAACCATCAAATCCCGATTCCGGGGTCATTTTCTCAAAATATTGACCGAAGTCAAACTTGGCCTTTTAAGGCTAACATAAGGAACCAAATGTTCCGATTTCAACCCAACGCTTCCAAATCCCGAACCAACCATCCCCGCAAGTCAATAATCATTAAAAGCACATACGGGAAATATATTTTAATGAACGGGGTTCTAAAAGTTAAAATGACAGATTGGGTCATTACATTCTCCACCTCTTAAACAAACATTCTTCCTCGAACGGATTTAGAATAATACCTGGAGTGCTAAATAAGTGTGGATATTTGCTCTGCATGTCCTCCTCGGCCTCCCAAGTCGCTTCCTCGACTGGTTGGCCCCTCCACTGGACCTTTACTGTAGAAATCCTTTTGGACCTCAACTGGCGAACTTGTTTATCAACAATGGAAAATGGCTCTTCTTCATAACCCAAACTCTTATCTAGCTGAATTGTGCTGAAGTCCAACACATGTGATAGGTCATCATGATACTTCCGGAGCATAGATACATGAAAAACCGGATGAACTCCTGATAGACTGGGAGGCAATGCAAGCTCATAAGCAACCTCCCTAACTCGTCTCAACACCTCAAATGGGCCTATAAACCTTGGGCTCAATTTCCCCTTTTTCCCAAATCTCATGATTCCCTTCATCGGCGAAACCTTCAAGAGAACTTTTTCACTTACCATAAATGATAAATCACGCGCTTTCTGATCCACGTAACTCTTCTGCCTGGACTGTGCTATACGAACTCGCTCCTGAATCAACTTTACTTTTTCCAAGGCATACTTTACCAAATCAGTACCATATAACTTAGCCTCACCGGGCTCAAACCATCCGATAGGTGAACGGCATCGGCGGCCATATAAAGCCTCAAATGGAGCCATCTCGATACTGAATTGGTAACTGTTATTATAAGCAAACTCGGCCAAAGGCAGGAAACGATCCCACTGACCTCCAAAGTCAATCACACATGCCCTGAGCATATCTTCCAAAATTTGAACTGTCCGCTCTAACTGCCCGTCGGTCTATAGATGAAAGGTTGTGCTGAGCTCTACACGGGTCCCTAATTCACTCTGTACTGCTCTCCAAAAATATGAAGTAAACTGAGGGCCTCTATCTGATATGATAGAAATTGGCACACCGTGCAACCAAACTATCTCCTGAATATAAATCTGGGCCAACCTATCTGAAGTATACGTAGTCACAACATGAACAAAATGTGCCGACTTGGTCAACCTGTCAACAATGACCCAAACTGCATCAAACTTCCGCAAGGTCCGC
Source organism: Nicotiana tomentosiformis (assembly GCF_000390325.3). Classification (NCBI taxonomy): domain Eukaryota; kingdom Viridiplantae; phylum Streptophyta; class Magnoliopsida; order Solanales; family Solanaceae; genus Nicotiana; species Nicotiana tomentosiformis. The sequence goes on along the minus strand of NC_090813.1, from coordinate 59,870,319 downwards.
GGAAACCCAACTACAAAATCCATAGTAATTCGTTCCCATTTCCACTCTGGTATAGTCATCTACTGAAGTAGGCCACCTGGCCTCTGGTGCTTATTTTTAACTTGCTCGCAATTTAGACACCTAGCTACATACTCAACTATGTTCTTTTTCATTCGTCGCCACCAATAATGCTGCCTCAAGTCACGATACATCTTCGTAGCACCTGGATGAATAGAATACCGAGAACTGTGTGCCTCCTCCAAGATCTTTTTCCTCAATTCATCCATATTAGGAACACACAGACGATCCTGGAGTCGCAGAACATTATCTGCAACAATAGTGACTTCCTAGGCACCACCTCGTAGTACCGTTTCTTGAAGAACCATTAAGTGTGGATCATCATACTGGCGAGCCTTGATCTACTCAAATAGTGAAGACTGAGCTACGACACATGCAAAAACTCGGCTAGGCTCTGAAATATCTAGACGCACAAGTCTGTTGGACAAGGACTGAATATCCGAGGATAATGGCCTTTCCTCTGCTGAAATGAAAGCCAAACTACCCATACTCTCCGCCTTCCTGCTCAAGGCATCTGCAACTACATTTGCTTTACCTGGATGATATAGGATAGTAATATCATAATCTTTTAGTAACTCCAACCATCTGCGCTGACTCAAATTTAGGTCCATCTGCTTGAACAAATGCTACAAACTGCGATGATCAGTATAAACTTCACAGGACACCCCATAAAGATAATGCCTCCAAATCTTAAGAGCGTGAACAATCGCAGCTAACTCCAAATCATATACCGGATAATTCTTTTCGTGGGGCTTCAGCTGACGTGAAGCATATGTAATAACTCATCCTTCCTGTATCAATACACAACCCAAGCCAACACGCGAAGCATCGCAATACACTGTGTATATTCCCGAACCGAAAGGTAACACTAACACTGGTGTTGTAGTCAATGTTGTCTTGAGCTTCTGAAAGCTTGACTCACAATCATCGAACCATCTGAACTGAACACCCTTCTGGGTTAATTTGGTCAAAGGTGCTGCAATAGATGAAAAACCTTCCACGAATCGACGATAATAACCTGCTAAACCCAGAAAACTCCTGATCTCAGTCGCCGAAGTGGGATGATGCCAATTCTGTACTGCCTCAATCTTTTTGGGATCGACTTTAATACCTTCGCCCGATACAATATATCCCAAAAATGCTACAGAATCAAGCCAGAACTCACATTTAGAGAACTTAGCATATAGCTTTTGTTCCCGCAATGTCTGAAGCACTACTCTCATATGATGCTCATGCTCATCCTTACTGCGTGAGTAGATCAAAATGTCATCAATGAAGACAATGACAAATGAATCAATATATGGCCTGAATACCCTGTTTATCATATCCATAAACGTTGTCGGGGCATTAGTTAAACCGAACGACATTACTAGAAACTCATAATGACCATATCTAGTACGGAAAGCAGTTTTCGGAACATCCAAATCTTGAATCTTCAACTGATGATACCCTGACCTCAAATCAATCTTAGAGAACACCCTAGCACCCTGTAACTGGTCAAATAAGTCATCAATACGCGGCAACGGGTACTTGTTTTTAATAGTGACTTTGTTCAATTGGCGATAATCAATACATATTCGCATTGTGCCATCTTTCTTCTTCACAAATAATACCGGTGCACCCCAAGGCGATACACTCGGTCTAACAAACCCTTTGGCTAGTAATTCTTCAATCTATTCTTTCAACCCTTTCAATTCTTTCGGAGCCATGCGATACGGTGGGATAGATATAGGCTGAGTATCTGGAGCCAAGTCAATACAGAAATCAATATCACGATTAAGTGGCATACTTGGAAGATCTGAAGGAAATACATTGGAGAACTCCCGAACTACTGGCACCAAATAAATAGCTGGAGTCTCTACAGTAGTATCCCGAACATAGGCTAGATAAGCCAAACAACCCTTCTCAACCATGTGTTGAGCCTTTATAAAAGAAATAACCCGATTAAATGAACTAACCGACGAACCCTTCCACTCCAGCCTAGGCAAAGATGGAATAGCCAAGGTAACAATTTTGGATTGACAATCTAGAATAGCATGATATGGAGATAACCAGTCCATACCCAGACTAATTTCAAAATCGATCATCTCGAGCAATAAGAGATCTGCTCTAGTTTCATAACCACAGAATGTAATAATACAAGACTGGTAGACCCGGTTCACAATAATAGAATTGCCTACAGGAGTGGACACATAAATATGAGTACTCAAGGACTTACAAGAAACACCCAAGAATGGAGAAAATAAAGATGACACATATAAATACGTGGATCCTGGATCAAATAATACTGAGGCATCTTTACCGCAAAAATAAATAATACATGTAATCACAGCATCTGAGGCCTCTACATCTGGTCTAGCCGGAAAAGCATAGAACCGAGATGGAGCGCCAACTGACTGGCCTCCGCCTGGCTGACCTCCACCTTTAGGATGGCCCCTACCCACCTGTCCTCTACATCTTGGTGGTCGGACCACTGGTGGAACAACTGGTCTGGTAAGCATAGGCTGCTGACCCTGCTATACTGGTCTACCCCGAAGTCTGGGGCAAAATCTCTGCATGTGACTAGGATCCTTGCACTCGTAACAACTCTTCGATGCGATGGGCTGCTGACTAAGAGTCTGGCCCTGGGGACCTGAATACCCACTGGGAGGACCCTGAATAGCTGGTGGGCGGTAGGAACTCTCTGGTATATCACTGAGATAAGGTCGCATTGGAGCACCTCGAGGAGGTAGTGGTGCTGGAAATGGGGGTCTGCCCCCTCACGAACTAACCTCTGCCATCAGACGGAGCACCCCTGAACTCTCCAGAGTACCTGAACCACTTATCTGTCATAATCTGCTCTCAGCTCCGCTGACGTACACCCTCAATCCTGCTGGCTATCTCCACAACTAGCTCATAAGAAGTACACATCTCAACCTCTCGAGCCATAGTGGCCTGAATGCCAGTATGTAAACCCACAACAAACCTCTGCACTCTCTCTGCCTCAGTAGGGAGTATCATAAGTGCATGGCGAGATAACTCAGAGAACCTCGCCTCATAATCGGTCACTGACATCTGACCCTGCTGGAGCTGCTCAAACTGAAACCGCAACTCTTCCCTCTCGGAGGGTGGAATATACCTGTCCAGGAAGATACGGGTGAACCTGTCCCAAGTCATGGGAGGAGAATATGCCAGTCTGCAAAGAACATAAGACTGCCACCATCTACGAGCTCTGCTCTCTAGCTGAAAAGTAGCAAAGTCTACCCCATGAGACTCTAATATCCTCATGTTGTGCAGTTTATCCCTGCAACGATAAATGAAGTCATATGGATCCTCATGTCGCTCACCCCCAAAGACAGGAGGATGTAGCCTAGTCCATATGTGCAATAGTTTCTAAGGATCAGCGGCTACAGCTGGCCTAGGCTCAGGTGTAGTTGCTGCCGCTGGCTGGGTTCCACCCACGGGTAGTGTACCCTGGGTTTGATATACGGCAGTTTCCTGTCCATGAGCATGTGCTTTAGGGGTCTGTGCTTCCCCGCCCTCCTGAGATGTGGCTGGGTCTGCTAGATATAAATCGACCTGAGTCATATTGTCCATGAACCGCAGCATACGACCCATGACATCTTGAAATTCCGGTGCAGATGTGAAATCCACTGTAGCTGGTTCTGCCACAGGCACCTCACCCTGCTCATCAATAATGGGATTCTCTACTGGACCCACTGGCGGCATAACTAGAACAGTCCTGGGATGTCCTCGCCCTCTACCACGGGCTGGAGCCCTCCCTCGGCCTCGGCCTCTAGCAACTGGGGGAGTAGCTCTTCCTTGGTCTGGAACCTCATTCGAGCGTGTTCTCACCATCTGAGAGAGAATAAGAGAAGAATATTTAGAACTACATCAATTGCACGATGGAACATGAAGAAAGGTAATTTCCTAACACCCTATAGCCTCTCGAAGATAAGTACAGACGTCTTCGTACCGATCCGCAAGACACTTTTAGGTCTGCTCATAACTTGTGAGACCTACGTGAACCTAGTGCTCTGATACCATGTTGTCACGACCAAATTTTACCTATAAGTCATGATGGCGCCCAAAGCTACAACTAGGCAAGCCAACAAATATATTAAGCATACATTGATAAAATTTAAAACCAAGAAAATAGTAAAAACCAAATTCTACCAATGTGTGTGCCAAGAACTGGTGTCACAAGTGTATGAGCATCTAGCAGATTATACAAAACCTCAAATATTGTCTGCAATAAAATAGACAAAATGAAAAATACAAGGAGAGACACTAGTAACTGCAGAACGGCTCAGAAAGACAGCTCACCACTATGTCCCTGGATAGCGTGGGTGTAAGACGATAAGTCCCCCACTAGTACTTGCCTCAGGTCCTGCACAAAAAGTGCAGCAAGTATAGTATGAGTACGTAAACAACGTGTACCCAGTAAGTATCAAGCCTAATCTCGAAGTAGTAGAGACGAGATGGCCGACTTTGACACTTACTATGGGTCAATAATAACAATTGAAATACAATTAGGATATTTAAATCAGCATGATTTACTGAATTCACAATAATTTATTTAATCACCGGAAATAATCAAATTCTTTTAAATGTAACAACTCTCAATATATTAATTAAAATCCTTCAATTCAAATAATTTATAATTTATCAATTAAATATCTATTACAGGAATAACAATTAATTCTTTAACAAGCAAGGATAATAATTCATTAAATTCCAAGGATTTTTTCAATTTAACAATTAACTTCGCAAGCTGAAATAACTATTTAAGTATCGTGTAATTATTATTATTAAGCACGATTTCTGCCGAGGACGTACGACCCGATCCAGAGTATTGTGTACACTGTCGAGGGACGTGCGGCGCGATCCATAGATGCATCTATCCTGCCGAGGCGTTCGGCCCGCTCCATAAGAAATGAGGTCATTTTCTTATGTACCTCCAGAAGGAGAGTATATTTATTATGAGATAAATTCGGGAGGAAGAACAATTTTTTTTAACAATTAATTGATTTAAATAGAAATTCAAGCATATGCGATTTTCATCCTTTAATATATTTATCTAACAATTCACAATATATTCATATATATCAATTTAACATTAATTAATCAGGGAATATAATTCGTACAAATAATTCATGCTTTGAGTACTAAACTACCCAGACTTTAGCATTTATAGTAGCTACGCACGGACTCTCGTCACCTCTTGTGTAAGTAGCCCCCGCAATTAGCAATAATTATTTATTTTAATCCATATGGAGAAATTTTCCCCTCACAAGATTAGACAAGAGACTTACCTCGTCTCAAAGTCCACTTTTCGATTATCGCGTTGCGTAAAATTCTCGGTTCAATGCCGAAAAATCCGAAACTATCCAAAAGTTATATAAAATAACTAATATATGTTCAATAATTCGAAATTCATCTATTAAATAAATTACTCTATCCAAAATGGTAAAATTTTTAAAATTCAACCCGGGCCCACATGCCCGGATTTTGGAAAATTTCAGATGAAAACGCTACCCATAATCTCAAAAACTCAAATATATAATTTATATCCAATTCCATAACCATTTTCGTGGTTAAAATCTCATTTTTATAAAACTCTATGTTTTTTACCTAAATCCTTTTAATATTTACTGGTTATAATCTATGTATTTAACTCAAGAAGTGTGGAATTAACTTACCTCAAAGTTGTTAGTTGAAACCCCCTTCTCAAAAGCTCTGAAATCACCCGGAAATGGAGAAATAATGGGCTCAAAATGTCTGAGCCCCGACTTTTTAATCATTCTACCCAGACAGGTTTTTTGCACCTGCGGACAGTGTACCGCACCTGCGGAAAAACCTCGCAGGTACGAGCTTAGCTTGGCTACCCAGTTCTCGCATTTGCGCACAAAGTTTTGCACCTGCGCGTTCGCAGGTACTCGAATTCTCCGCATCTGCGGCGATGGCCTCCCCTTCCCTTTTTCGCTTCTGCGAAGAAATCCCGCATATGCGAGTGCCGCGTCTGCGGGCAGTTGTCGCATCTGCGACTGGCCAAGCACAGGTGCGATTCTGACAGTAGCTGGGAACTTCGCTTTTGGCTCCCGACTTCCAACTTGGTCCGAGCCTCGTCCGATTGACACTCGGGGTCCCCGGGACCCCGCCCGAACATACCAACAGGTTTGAAATCATAAAACGGACTCGCTCAAACTCTTGGAACGCATAAAACAACATCAAATCTAAGAATCATGCCCTAAACCAAATTGATTCAAACTTAATAATTTCAAGTTCTTCAAATTACTTCCAATGTGCCGAAATATACTTAAACTACTCGGAATGACACGAAATTTTGCGTGCAACTCTTAAATCACTATATGAAACTATTCCCAAACTCGGAATTCCAAACGAACTTCAATTACTAAAAATCCTACTCCAAACCAAATTTAAAGAAGTTTAAACCTTCAAATAGTTGATTTTTACTATTAAGCATCAAAACTCCAAAAACCAATTCGGACATACGCCCAAGTCCAAAATCATCATACGAACCTATTGGAGCTGTCAAATCCCAATTCCGGAATCGTTTTCTCAAAATGTTGACTGAAGTCAAACTTGGCCTTTTAAGGCTAACTTATGGAACCAAGTGTTCCGATTTCATCCTAAACGCTTCCAAATCCCGAACTAACCATCCCCGCAAGTCAATAATCATTAAAAGCATATACGTAAAATTTATTTTAAGGAACGAGGTTTTTAAAGTTAAAATGAGCGGTTGGCTCATTACATTTGGTTTGGCGCCTGAGGGGCTCGGGTAAGTTTCGGATAGGCTATAGATCGATTTTTGGACTTCGCATATAGCTGATGCATTTTTTGTTGCTGGTGTGATATGTAGATCGAACACTTGCCTGGCTCGCAAATGCGAGCCTCATTTCTGCAAAGAATCCTTCACATTTGCGAGGATCAACTGGCTTTGGTGGACTCGTATTTTTGAGGGAAAAGTTTGCATTTGCGAACTTGACAGGGATCGCAATTGCGATCCAAGAGTCACATTTGCGACTCAGCACTTCCTCGAGCAGTCTTCGCATTTGCGAAGCATTGGTGCGCAATTATGAAGGTTGGGTGTTCGCAAATGCGACCTCTATGCGTCTGAGACAATCTTCGTATTTGCGACCCCTTTCTCGCAATTGCGACCCCTTTCTCGCAATTGCGACATCCACAACTAGGTAAAAGAGGGGAAAACAGGACTTAGCTCATTTCTCACAATCTCTCAACCCTAAACACTCTAGATGGGATTTTCTAAGAGACCTTTCTTCCTAAATTCATTGGTAAGTGACTTTAATCCATTTCTTTTCCATTACCCATTACATTTCATGATATTTTAGCATCAAATTTAGTATTTTCATGGTAGAAATTAAGGATTTAGGTAGAAATTGGGAATTTTGGAATATTAAGATTTAGACTTCAAATTGAGGTCGGATTTTAAAACTAATCACATAATCGAGCTCGGGGGTGAATGGGTAATTGAGTTTTGGTCCGAATCTCGAGTTTGACTAAGCGGGTCTAGGGTTGACTTTTGTTGGCTTTTTCCAAAATCATTGAAGATTGAATCTTTTTCACTCATGTATAGTTTCTAAAGCTTATTTTGAATTGTTTGAACTATATTTGGTTAGATTCAATTTGTTTGGAGGAGAATTTTATAGGAAAGGCTCTGGTTGAGCCTTGATTTGATTGCGGAACGAGGTAAATGTGATTAACCTTGACTTGAGGGATTATGACTTATTATCCTATTTGCTACGTGTTTAACATGTGGGGACAACGTATATGTCATGTGACGAGTACTTATGCGTTGTTGATGAGTTAAATCATGCGGGTGGAACTTGTTTTTTTGTATTTTATTGCATTATTAATTACGATATCCATGCTTAGGTTAGGTTATTGCTTCTTTAATTGTTTCTTCCATAATTACTGCTTATTTCGTAATTGTTGAGTAACTTGGAATTTGAAGTTTTGTATCTTGGTATCATATTTTACATTAAATACATCCTCCGCCTTATTTAATTCCGAATTCATATTATCTTCATTACATGGCAAGGAAAGCTGTAAAAGCACGAAGGGTGATGCCGTGATATTGCATTTATCTCATTTATTGATTAATACATAGTGAGGAAGAAAGTAAAAGCATGAAGGGTGATATCGTGCAATTTATCTCATTTATTCATTATTATATGGCGAGGAAGAAAGTAAAAGCACGAAGGGTGATGACGTGCCATTCATCTCATTTATTCATTATTATATGGTAAGGTTGAGAGTAAAACCACGAAGGGTGATGGCGTGCCATTTTATTTTTGTCACGACCCAATTTCATTACAGGTCGTGATGGCACCCAACACCGCTGTTAGGCAAGCCAACACTGATAAATCTAATGGTTTCCACTTTTAATTTGTTTGCACATTGAGTAACATTCCTCCATAATAAAAATTTTAGAAGTTTACAGCTGTAAAGTGATTAAACAAAGCAGCTGAGTGCAAAATCAAAGTCATAACAATAACCCAAAATCATAAGTCTACTAGTGTGTGTGCCAAGACCTGGTGTCACAAGTATTCAGGCATTCTAGTAGAATATACAAAAGAATACTAGTCTACTGTATGAAAGAAATAGATAGAAATAATAATCCAAAAGAGAGACTCTGGCTGCTGCTGAATGGCTTGGAGGGGTAGCTCACCGAGTAGTCTAGTGCTAGAAGTCAAGCGTGCGCGCCGGACTAGTAACCAGATGCATCTGCCTCAGATCCTGCACATCAAGTGCAGAAGTGTAGCATGAGTACATAAACAACATGTACCTAGTAAGTATCTAGTCTAACCTCGAAGAAGTAATGATGCGGGGTCGAATTTGACTCTTACTAAGGGCCAAAAACATAACAATATGAAGTTCTAATTAAGCATGAAATATACAATGATAATCGAGCTCAACATGAAGGAAGTAAACAAATCCTTCTTTCAAGTAATAAGGAAATCATTCCTCTCATCTATTCCTTTCACCTTTCAAGTTCGTGAAATATTATTAAATATAAAAAAGGAATTTCGGTATCACTACGCACGAATTATGCCGAGGACGTACGGCCCGATCCATATATAGATAATAATATATTGTGCACTACCGAGAGTCGAACGTCCCAAACCATATAATATATCAATAAATCTTGTCGAGGCGAACGGCCCGCTCCCATGAGAGTTGTGGAAATTTACCCCCGCTCGCGGAATATATTTGTGAAGCGGTTGACATAGATGTTCTCGAGTTATCATAATATTTCTCAATATCTTTTGAAATAGGAAATTCAACTTGTAACCTTAAAATACTGAAATCCTCATCCTCCACTTTAAAACCAAAAAGTAGTAAACATAATCAAGCAACGATATCAACAAATCATGGTGTAGACCTAAAACTACCCGGACATAAGAATGAATAGTAGCTACGCGCGGACTCTCATCACATCGTGCGTGCGTAGCCCCCACTAATAGAAACACATTATGATTTAAGTTCACCTAAGGGGTTAATTCCCTCTTACAAGGTTAGAAAAGAGACTTACCTCGTCTCAAGGCCTATTTTCCGGTCCAAGAATGTGCTCACACCCTCAATTCGGTGTCGAATCAACCCAAAAATAATCAAATAGTATATAAACTAATCAATACATACTCAAAAGTTCATGTTCCAACTATTTAAGAGGTTACCCAACCCAAAATGCAAGGTTCTTAAAATTCACCCCCGGGCCCACTTGCCCGGATTTGAGAAATTTCGAAAAAGTTGTTACCCATAACCTTAGGAACAAGAGTATATGATTTCTATCAAATTTCATAACCATTTTCGTGGTCGAATCCCATTTTTACCCAAAACCTAAGTTTTCATCTAAACCCTTGATTTTCACTATATTTTACATATTAATCTGCCCATAATCTATGTATTTAACTCATGTTGTATAGAAATTACTTACCTCAAAGTGCTAGGTGAGAACCCCCTTCAAAAAGCTCCAAAATTCGCCCAAGAGATGAAGTGAAATGAAATAAATAACCTAAGTCCCACATTAAATGAGCTGGACACACGCCCTGATGTCGCATTTGCGACACCAGGTTCGCAAATGCGACAAAACGCTCGCAAATGCGAAGCCTGTCCCAAGATGCTAGGTCGCAAATGCGACGGAGGGGTTGCAAATGCGATCATTGCTGAGTTCGCAAATGCGGCTCAGGTGTCGCAAATGCGAAAAATCCCCAGCCTGAGCTTCATCGCAATTGCGAAGCTCATCTCGCAAATGCGAAGTCCGCATTTGCGAACTATTTCTCGCATTTGCGAGACCTGTAACTGGTTCCAAGTAACACCAGAAATCTTGTGAATTTTTCATCCCTTCTGCACATCCGAAACTCACCCGAGCCCTCGGGGATCCACACCAACTACCCACACAAGTCTAATACCCTCATACAAACTCATTCGTGCAATTAAAACACAGAAATATCATCAAAACTATGAATCGGAAGCCAAAACGCATGAATTGACTCATGAATTCAAAAACTTCCCAAAAGACATCCGCTCGTCCGATCCCTATCAAATCAACTCGGAATGACACCAAATTTTGTGTACAAGAATTAAATGACATTATGGAACTATTCCCGGTCTCGGAAATCTGTTTGGACCTTGATATCACCAAAACTCGTTCCAAACCAAATTTTAAAGAATTTCAAGAACCAACATTTGATATTAGGCGCTGAAACGCTCCCGGGTCATCCAAAACCCGATCCGGGCATACGCCCATGTACAAAATCAGCATAAAAGCCTATTGAAACAGTCAAATCCCGATTCCGGGGTCGTTTACTCAAAGTGTTGACCAAAGTCAAACTTGGCCTTTTAAGGCCAACCGAGAAATCAATTGTTCCGATTTCAACCCGAACCCTTACAATTCTCAAACTAACCATCCCCGCAAATCATAAAATAGTAAAAGCACATACGGGGAGTCTTATTTAGGGGAACATAGTTCTAGAAAGCAAAACGACCGGTCAGTTCGTTACATTCTCCACCTCTTAACAAACGTTCATCCTCGAATGGGTCTAGAATCATACCTGGAGTGCTGAACAAGTGAGGATATATGCTACGCACGTCCTCCTCCGACTCCCAAGTCGCCTCCTCGACTGGTTGGCCTCCCACTAGACCTTCATCGTGGAAATCCTCCTGGATCTGAACTGGCGATCCTGTCTATTAACAATGACAATTGGCTCCTTTTCATAACCTAGACTCTCATCTAACTGAATCGTGCTGATGTCTAACACATGTGACAAGTCGGGATGATACCTCTGGAGCATTGACACATGGAAAACTAGATGAACTCCTGATAAGCTGGGAGGTAAAGCAAGCACATAAGCAACCTCCCCAACTAGCCTCAACACCTCAAATGGGCATATAAACATTGGGCTCAACTTGCCCTTCTTTCCGAATCTCATAATCCCCTTCATCGGCGAGACTTTCAAAAGAACCTTCACGCGCCTTCTGATTCGCGTAACTCTTCTGTATGGACTGTGTTGCACGAAGTCGCTCCTGAATCAAATTCACCTTTTCCAAGGCATTCCTCACCAAATCAGTAACATATAACTTAGCCTCGCCGGGCTCAAACCACCCGATGGGAGAACGACATCGCCGACCATATAAAGCCTCAAATGGAGCCATCTCGATGCTGGATTGATAATTGTTGTTGTAAGCAAACTCGTCCAGAGGCAAGAACTGATCACACTGTCCCCCAAAGTCAATCACGCATGCTCTGAGCATGTCCTCCAAGATCTGAATTATTTGCTCTGACTGCCCGTCGGTCTGCGGATGAAACACAGTGCTGAGCTCTGCACGGGTCCCCAATTCACTCTATACGGCTCTCCAGAAATGCAAAGTGAACTGAGGGCCTCTATCTGATGTGATGGAGACAGGCACACCGTGCAACCGAACTATATCCCGAATATAAATCTTGGCCAACCTCTCTGAAGTATAAGTAGTTGCAACTGGAATGAAGTGTGCCAACTTGGTCAACCTGTCAACAATGACCCAAACTGCATCGAACTTCCGCAAGATCCGCGACAACCCAACTACAAAGCCAATGGTAATGCGCTCCCACTTCCACTCAAGTATTATGATCTGTTGGAGTAGGCCTCCTGGCCTATGGTGCTCAATCTTAACGTGTTGGCAGTTTAGGGACTTTAGGCATTTAGCTACATACTCGACTATGTCTTTCTTCATCCGCCGCCACCAGTAATGCTGCCTCAGGTCGCGATACATCTTCATAGCACCTGGGTGAATGGAATATCGAGAACTATGCGCCTCCTCTAGGATCCTCTCCCTCAAGCCATCGACATTAGGAATACAAAGACGTACTTAGAGTCGCAGAACAACATCCTCGCCAATAGAAACCTCCTTGGCACTACCCTGTAGTACCGTCTCTCTGAGAACCAATAGGTGCAAATCATCAAACTGTCGAGCCTTGATCTGCTCCAATGTCCAATCTCACAAGTATGTTAGCCAAGGACTGAATGTCCAAGCTAGTGGCCTCTCCACTACTGAAATCAATGCCAAGCTACCCATACTCTCTACCTTCCTGCTCAAGGCATCCGCGACTACATTCGCCTTTCCCGGATGATAAAGAATGGTGATGTCATAATCCTTCAGAAACTCAAGCCATCTACGCTGCCTCAAATTGAGATCCCTTTGCTTGAACAAATGCTGCAGACTGCGATGATTAGTGTAAACCTCACAAGACACCCCATATAGATATTTCTTCCAGATCTTAAGAGCATGAACAATCGCGGCCAACTCCAAGTCGTGCAAAGGATAATTCTTCTCATGGGGCTTCAGCTGACGTGAAGCATATGCAATAACTCACCCATCATGCATTAATACACAACCCAAACAAATGCGTAAAGCGTCGCAATATATAGTATATATCCCCGAACCAGAAGGCAACACGAGAACTGGTGTTGTGGTCAAAGCTATCTTGAGCTTCTGGAAGTTCGCCTCACAATCATCGGACCAACGAAACTAAGCATCCTTCTGGGTCAATCTAGTCAATGGTACTTCAATGGATGAGAATCCCTCCACGAACCGGTGATAATAACCCTCTAACCCCAAGAAGCGACTGATCTCGGTAGATGAGGTAGGACGAGGCCAACTCTGAACCGCCTCAATCTTCTTGGGATCTACCTTAATACCTTCGCTTGATACCACAGGCCCCAAGAATGCCAGGGAATCTAACCAAAACTCACACTTGAAGAACTTATCATAAAGCTTATGTTCCCTCAAGGTCTGAAGCACCACTCGCATATGCTGCTCGTGCTCATCCATGCTACGTGAGTAAATCAGGATGTCATCAATGAAGACAATAATAAAGGAATCAATAAGGTCTAAACACCCTGTTCATCAAATCCATAAACGTCGCTAGGGCATTAGTCACAAGTCGCCTGAAATGTCCAATCTCACAAGTCTTTTAGCCAAGGACTGAATGTCCAAGGCTAGTGGCCTCTCCTCTGCTGAAATGAATGCCAAGCTACCCATACTCTTTGCCTTCCTGCTCAAGGCATCCACGACTACATTCGCCTTGCCCGGATGATAAAGAATGGTGATGTCATAATCCTTCAGTAACTCAAGCCATCTACGCTGCCTCAAATTGAGATCCATTTGCTTCAACAATTGTTGCAGACTGCGATGATCAGTGTAAACCTCACAAGACACCCCACATAGACAATGCCTCCAAATCTTAAGAGCATGAACAATCGCGGCCAACTCCAAGTCGTGCACAAGATAATTCTTCTCATGGGGCTTCAGCTGACGTGAAGCATATGCAATAACTCGCCCCTCCTAGAGTAATACACAACCCAAACCAAAACATGAAGCATTGCAATATACAGTATACATCCCCGAACTGGAAGGCAACACGAGAACTGGTGTTGTGGTCAAAGTTGTCTTGAGCTTCTAGAAGATCGCCTCACAATCATTGGACTAACGAAACTGAGCACCCTTCTGGGTAAGTCTAGTCAATGGTGCTTCAATGGATGAGAAGCCCTCCACGAACCAGCGATAATAACCCGCTAACCCCAAGAAACTCCTAATCTCGGTCGCCGAGGTAGGACTAGGCCAACTCTGAACAGCCTCAATCTTCTTGGGATCTACCTTAATACCCTCGCCTGATACCACATGCCCCAAGAATGCCATGGAATCTAACTCAAACTCACACTTGAAAAACTTAGCATAAAGCTTCTGTTCCCTCAAGGTCTGAAGCACCACTCTCATATGCTACTCGTGCTCCTCCATACTACATGAGTAAATCAATATGTCATCAATGAAGACAATAACAAAGGAATCAATATAAGGCCTAAACACCTTGTTCATCAAATCCATAAATGCCGCTAGGGCATTAGTCAAGCCGAAAGACATCACTAGAATCTCATAATGGCCATATCTAGTACAGAAGGCACTCTTCGGAACATATGAGTCCCGAATCCCCAACTGATGGTACCCCGATCTCAAGTCAATCTTAGAAACCACCCTAGCACCCTGTAACTGGTCAAACAAATCATCAATACATGGCAACGGGTACTTGTTCTTACTGGTGACTTTGTTCAATTGGCGGTAATCGATGCACATCCGCTTAGTCCCATCCTTCTTCTTCACAAATAATACTGGTGCACCCCAAGGTGACACACACGTCCTAACAAACCCTTTTGCTATAAACTCCTCAAGTTGTTCCTTCAACTCCTTCAATTCTTTTGAAGTTATACGTTACGGTAAGATAGATATAGGCTGAGTGCCTGGACCCAAGTCGATACAGAAATCAATATCATGATCTGGCGGCATGCCTAGAAGGTCAGAAGGAAACATATCGGCGAACTCCCGAACTACTGGTACTAAATCAATCATCGGAGACTCTGTGGTAGTATCCCGAACATAGGCTAGATAAGCCAAACAACCCTTCTCGACCATATGTCGGGCCTTCAAAAAAGAGATAACCCGACTAGATGTACTGACAGACGAACCTTTCCACTCCAATCTAGGCAACACTGGCATCACTAAGGTAACAATTTTGGCATGGCAATCAAGGATGACATGATATGAAGATAGCCAGTCCATGACCAGGATGACCTCAAAGTCGGTCATATTAAGCAATAAAAGATCCACTCTAGTCTCGTAACCACCGAATGTAACCACACAGGATCGATAGATCCGATGCACAACAATAAAATCGCCCACAAGAATGGACACATAGACAGGAGTACCCAAGGACTCACGAGGAATATCCAGAAAGTGAGAAAACAAAGATGACATGTACGAATAGGTAGATCCTGGATCAAATAATACTGAAGCATACCTACCGCACACAAAGATAATACATGTGATCACGGCATCTAAGGCCACTACATCTGGTCTGGCCGGAAAAGCATAAAATCTGGCTGGAGCACCACTTGGATGGCCTCCGCCTGCCTGACCTCCACCTCTAGGACGACCTCTACCTGCTTTCCCTCCGCCTCTAGGTGGCCGGGCAGTTAGTGCGGATGATGGAGCTGTAATCATGGGCTGCTTACCCTGTTGCACTGCCTTTCCCCTGAAGTCTGTGGTAGTGCCTTTTCATGTGACTAGGATCCCCGCACTCATAGCAACCTCTCGGAACGGTGGACTACTACCCTGAAGTCAGACCTCGATGGCCTGAATACCCACGGGAAGAATCCTGAATAACTAGTGGGTGGTATGAACTCTCTTGAATGGCACTAATGTAGGCATTGGAAGAAACCTGATGACCGGAGTACCCACTGGAAGAAATCTGAATAGCTAGCGGCCGGTAATACCTCTTGTCCCGCTGCATTTGCTCCAGACCTCTCTGACGGTAGCTCTCAATCTTGCGAGAAATCTCCACTACTAACTGATAGGGAGTCCCCATCTCAACCTCACGAGCCATGCTATCCTGAATGCTAGAGTGCAACCCTACAACAAACCTATGCACTCGCTCCGCCTCAGTAGAGAGTATCATAAGTGCATGGCGAGATAGCTCAGAAAACCTCACTTCATACTCGGTCACTGACATCTGGCCCTGCTCGAGCCTCTCAAACTGACACTGCAACTCTTCCCTCTGGGAGGGTGGAATATACCTATCCAAAAATAAGCGTGTGAACTGGTCCCAAGTCATGGGAGGAGAATCTGTTGGTCTACCAAGAAGATAAGACTGCCACCACCTACGTGCGATGCCCTCCAACTGAAAGGTAGTGAAATCTACCCGTGAGACTCCAATATGCGCATGTTGTGCAGTCTATCCCTGCTCCTATTAATGAAGTCCTGAGGATCCTCATGTCGCTCACCCCCAAAGACCGGAGGGTGAAACCTAATCCATATGTCCAAAAGTTTCTGCGGCTCGCCGACCGCAACTAGTCTAGGCTCAGGTACAGCTGCTACTACTGGCGGGGCTCCGCCTACGGGAAGAGTGCCCGGGGTATGATATATAACGGATGCATGCCCAAGAGCTTGAACGGTAGGGGTCTGTGCCCCCCTCCCGCCTGAGATGTGGCCAAGTCTGCTGGAAGTAAATCGACCCGAGTCATAGAATCCATGAACCGTAGCATACGGCCCATAACCTCCTGGAAGCCCGGTGCTATCATGAAGTCGGTCGGGGCTAGCTTTGCTGCGGGCACCTCGCCCTACTCCTCAACTATATGATCCTCCACTGGAGGGGGAGCAGCTCCTCCCGGGTCAAGAACATCTGCTGCGAGCGTTCTCACCATCTGTGAGAGAATGACAGGAAAGAAAAAAAACTTAATACACCATCAACTACACGATAGGAGATGAATAAAGAGTAGTTTCCTAACACCTTATAGCCTCTCGAAGATAAGCACGGACGTATCCGCACCGATCCTCAAGACTTTATTAGGCATGCCCATAACTTGTGAGACCTACGTGAACCTAGTGCTCTGATACCATTTTTGTCACGACCCAATTTCATTACAGGTCGTGATGGCGCCCAACACCGCTGTTAGGCAAGCCAACACTGATAAATCTAGTGGTTTTCACTTTTAATATGTTTGTACATTGAGTAACATTCCTCAATAATAAAAGTTTTAGAAGTTTACAGATGTAAAGTGATTAAACAAAGCAACTGAATGCAAAATCGAAGTCATAACAATAACCCAAAATCATAAGTCTACTAGTGTGTGTGCCAAAACCTGGTGTCACAAGTATTCGGGCATTCTAGTAGAATATACAAAAAAATACTAGTCTACTGTCTGAAAGAAATAGACAGAAATAATAATCCAAAAGAGAGACTCAGGCTGCTGCTGAACGGCTCGGAGGGGTAGCTCACCGAGTAGTCTCGTGCTAGAAGTCAAGCGTGCGCGCCGGACTGGTAGACAGATACACCTGCCTCAGATCCTGCACATCAAGTGCAGAAGTGTAGCATGAGTACATAAAAAATATGTACCTAGTAAGTACCTAGTCTAACCTCGAAGAAGTAGTGATGAGGGGTCGAATTTGACTCTTACTAAGGGCAAAAAACATAACAATATGAAGTTCTAATTAAGCATGAAATATACAATGATAATCGAGCTCAACATGAAGTAAGTAAACAAATCCTTCTTTCAAGTAAGAAGCAAATCATTCCTCTCATCTATTCCTTTCACCTTTCAAGTTCGTGAAATATTATTAAATATAAAAAAGGAATTTCGGTATCACTACGCACGAATTATGCCGAGGACGTACGACCCGATCCAAATATACATAATAATATATTGTGCACTGTCGAGAGTCGAACGGCCAGAACCATATAATATATCAATAAATCCTGCCGAGGCGAACGACCCGCTCCCATGAGAGTAGTGAAAATTTACCCCGCTCGCGAAATATAGTTCTCGAGTTATCATAATATTTCTCAATATCTTTTGAAATAGGAAATTCAACTTGTAACCTTAAAATACTGAAATACTCATCCTCCACTTTAAAACCAATAAGTAGTAAACATAATCAAGCAACGATATCAACAAATCATGGTGTATAAAACTACCCGGACATAAGCATGAATAGTAGCTACGCACAGACTCTCATCACATCGTACGTGCGTAGACCCCACTAATAGAAACACATTATGATTTAAGTTCACCTAAGGGGTTAATTCCCTCTTACAAGGTTAGAAAAGAGACTTACCTCGTCTCAAGGCCTATTTTCCGGTCCAAGAATGTGCTCACATCCTCAATTCGGTGCCGAATCCACCCAAAAATAATCAAATAGTATATAAGCTAATCAATACATACTCAAAAGTTCGTATTCCAACTATTTAAGAGGTTACCCAACCCAAAATGCAAGGTTCTTAAAATTCACCCCCAGGACCACGTGCCCGAATTTCAAAAAAAATCGAAAAAGTTGTTACACATAACCTTAGGAACAAGAGTATATGATTTCTATCAAACTCTATAACCATTTTCGTGGTCGAATCCCATTTTTACCCAAAATCTAAGTTTTCATCTAAACCCTTAATTTTCACTAATTTTTACATGTTAATCTACCCATAATCTATGTATTTAACTCATGTTGTATAGAAATTACTTACCTCTAAGTGCTAGGTGAGAACCCCTTTCCAAAAGCTCCAAAAATTGCCCAAGAGATGAAGTGAAATGAAATAAATGGCCTAAGTCCCGCATTAAATGAGCTGGGCACAGGCCTCTGATATCGCATTTGCGACACCAGGTTCGCAAATGCGACAAAACGCTCGCAAATGCGAAGCGTGGCCCCAACTGCTAAGGTCGCAAATGCGACGGAGGGGTCGCAAATACGATCACTGTTGAGTTCGCAAATGTGGCTCAGGTGTCGCAAATGCGAAACATCCCCAGGCTGATCTTCTTCGCAATTGCGAAGCTCATCTCGCAAATGCGAAGTCCACATTTGCAAGCTATTTCTTGTATTTACGAGACCTGCAACTTGTGCCAAGAAATACCAAAAATCTGGTGTGTTTTTCATCCCTCATACAAAATCGTTCGAGCGATTAAAACACAGATCAAAACTACGAATCGGATGCCAAAATGCATGAATTGACTCATGAATTCAAAAACTTCCAAAGAGACTTCCGCTCGTCCGATTCCTATCAAATCAACTCGTAATAACACCAAATTTTGTGCAAAAGTCTTAAATGACATTAGAAACTATTACCGGTCTCGGAATTCCGTTTGGACCTTGATATCACCAAAACCCGTTCCAAACCAAATTTCAAAGAACTTCAAGAACCAACTTTTGATATTAGGTGCCGAAACGCTCCCGGATCATCCAAAACCTGATATGGGCACACGCCCAAGTCTGAAATCATCATACGAACCTATTGGAATCGTCAAATCTCGATTCCGAGGTCGTTTACTCATAGTGATGACCGAAGTCAAACTTGGCCTTTTAAGGCCAACCTAAGGAACCAATTGTTCTGATTTCAACCCAAACCCTTTCAATTCTCAAACTAACCATCCCCGCAAATTATAAAATAATAAAAACACATACAGAGAGTCTTATTTAGGGGAACAGGGTTCTAGAAAGCAAAACGATCGATCGAGTCATTATAATTTTACTTATATCATCATTTCATGGTAAGGACAAGAGAAAAAACACGAAGGGTGATGCCATGCCATTTTTATATCATTGGTTTGTCTGATTTCATTGGTTGATGATTTATCTGTCTACTACGTGATTTCTTACATGTCGTAGTTATCATATCTATCCCATTCTTGCATGTCCCCTCCCAGTTTGTACGTTGTTATTCTATGTTATTATTACTGCTTCGTATATATACTTGTACAGGTTTATTTACGCAGGTGTTCTGTCATAGTCTCGTCAAGGTTAGGCTCGACACTTACGGAGTACATTGGGTCGGTTGTACTCATACTATACTTCTGCACTTCTTGTAAAAATTATGATATTGGTCCCAGCGGTACGTGAGGTGCGTCGGTTTGGATCATTGCATATGAAGACTTGAGGTAAATCTGCTGGCGTCCGCAGACCTTGATGTCCCCTTCCTCTTCCCTCTTTTACTTTTCATTTCCTTCGAAATAGTTGTATTTATTTCAGACACTGTTTGTAGAACATCTAGTTGCTCGTGTACTCGTGACTCCGGATCTTTGGGAGTAGATATTATCACATGACTTATGTTGGTGTTGTATCAGATTGAGTTTCTATTTTTCGTTGCTTATCATCATTTTGTTTAAATTGTTAAAAATTGGCTATTTGACTATCTCACTTCGGCTTGGCTTGCAAGTAGATGTTAAGCGTCGTCACGATCCCGAGGTTGAAATTCCGGATCGTGACAGGCTGTCTACATCACACCTTTTAAGATACGGCTCTTTTTCGAAATCTACGCGAATGTGGGATGTTTTATTCACTCGACTACCCATTGCTCTTTTCTAGTGACCAAACACCACAAAATAACTTGCATGTGAAATTGTTTTACTGGATTATGATTTTCATCATACCAAACACCTAGTTACATTTTCTAGTTTTCATAGGTGATCGAGTGATATGTGTCTATAATAATTGGCATTTGACATGTATCACCTTAAAAAAGTTGCTAAACATTATCAAGTTCCCAATTCCATTTTATAAAGCTCATGTTCCTCCGGTTGCTTCAGGTGATTACTAGCTCATTCCCATACGAACATTACCTTCAATTACGAAGCACTACAAGAAAAAAAAACTAAAAGAGAAACAAAAAAAATGGCATTTTAGTTTTCTCCCCTCCTTTTCCATTGGAAAGAAGGAAGAGCTGGTTAAAGTTGTGTAGATATGTAAACTAATTTTCATATTGTGCTTTATCTCGGTAATTAATTACCTGCTTAAAATATTTGTAATTAAGGGCAAGGATAATTAAAGAGCTTCATTTCATAATTGATGAATGATGAGAAGAAAAGAAAAATTCTCTAGCCAGCTACTTCTCAAATCATCCATCCACAGTTGGAGAATCACTTAGACAAATCCTTTCCTGCGAGTTATTGTATAACATATTTTTGTTTTCACTTATTTTTTTATTTTTGAGTATCTAGATTTTAACACACAAATAAATTCAACGTTTGCAAATAATACTCTTTAAATATAGTTCAACCCTGTCAAATTTGATCATAAGTACACCGCTAAACAAGCTTTAGATAAATTCCACTCAAATTTACCAGTTCGAATATTGCCATAGCCCATAGCCCATATAATACCATGTGTTTACGTTGTGCCTTTAGGGCCGTGCATAATTTGGTAAATATCGAATTACCATATCGAAACCGAAAGTTTGTGCGCCACCTATTTTTGTCTGTGATTAATGGATGTTACTCGAATGATTTCTGTAAACAATAGGTGAAAAACTTATTTTGGTCACATTTGTGAAGCTTAGTGGTGTCTGATATATTACGGAGATGCAAGTTAGAGCTTTAGACCAAACATACTTACATGTTGATAAAGTTTGCAAACGTTATTCTAATCTTATACTCCTGTTTATAGAAGTTTCATTTATGATGTATAGTGTTGTTACATTCATAAGATTGATTTTGCTGGCTAGTTTTAATTTTAATTTTGATAGCTAGTTAAGGTGTTATTCTCCCCTAAATAATATAACGTTCAGAAGCTGCTTTAGAACCGAATAAATCGAAGTTACCGTACGAATAAACCGAAGCCGAAAGGCAAAAAGTCGAACCATACCGAATTTAATTTGGTACGGTATTGGTATAGCATTTTAGAATACCGAATACCGAATCGAAATATTTGAATACCGACCGAACACAGTAATCTCTGTAATACCGTACGAACATTGTGCCTCAACCACCTTAACACAGTAATCTCTGCCGACAACAAAACATGCAACACTTAGAATTTTGGAGTGGGGTGGGGTGTGGCCAACACTTGCAATGTTTTCAAGAGATTTACCGAAACACAAATGGGTATATCCTCAAAAAGGTACTTATAACCCTTTCTAGTATTATTAGCTTTTTTTGTTATAATTATTTGTTTTCGAAATTTGTTTCGCGTGTGTAAAACCTATCAAAGCAGGAAACACTTCATATTAAAAGTTTTTCTATTTCATAACTCGAAATTGAAACTTTTGATTAAGGATGATGAGATTTTATCATCTCGCCACGACAAATACAATATACCGCAAGTGTTTCAACGTGACAGTGCTTATCATATGGTGTAACTTTGGAACCGCTGTTCTTACGAAAGCAACTTAAGAAGGACAATTCTCCTTTCTGACACATTCAACTAGGTAATGGTTTTCCAGCATAACGAAATCTTCAATGGGGTCCAGCATCCTCAACATTTCAAAGCGAAGATTCCTTGAAACAGAACATGTCTTTGAGCAAATTAACAGACATCTACTCATCAGCTTCTCTCAAATTTTCTGCTTTCGTTGTCAGTTTTGCTCAATTTAAGAGACGTTAATTCTTATCAACACACAGAATATTGTCAATTTAATGAAAGGTACAACTAGCTTGGGTCATTACTATTTTCACGAGAAATGATCAGATAAAAAAGGAAATAATTTAATACTCCATAGCATAAAATTAAAGGGATAGACAGTTTTGAACAGTGTCTTGCTAATTAAAATTTCAACGCTTGCATGCATGCACCCACACTGTATAGTATGTATAGGCATTTAATTTCCAACACTCTTTTACTTTTCCACCAAATGCATATGCCTTTAAACAAAAGTAACATTTGTACATGCTTATCCAAAATCCTTTTCTTTTCCTTTTGGGGAGCAAAAGAGAAAGAAGGGAAAGGAAATGAAAAGCAAAGATTGCATTGACCAACTAACATGGCCAATAGTGTAGTACATTGTGTTTCATTATAATCTGTCAAGAAAAATTCAGAGGAAGAAACTCTTTCCAAAATTTGCTGTCAATCTTGTCACTTTGTCTCACAAGCTAGGTTGCTTGGACTGAAGCTCAGTAAGGCGTCTGAAAATCTTAATGAAACCAATTTGCGATTAAGCTATGGCAAAATTTCATTTTTAGTACTATTAATAATTTAGGTTTACTTTTATCCTTGTATTCATCTTTTGACAAACTGGGTGGCTAAGGAAAAAGTTTGACAGTGCAACTGCAGCCATGTATTTACCTAATTTACACATCGTTTACTATTCATAATTAGAAAATTAGCACAGAAGAAAAAGTTCTATGTCATCTGGGCCCTAAAACAGCTTTCTTATCAGTAACATCAGGGTTTAAAATGTGATTTTGTTATTTTGTAATATCATTACTCAAAGTATGAAAATACTATTCTCATACTTTTTGTTAACAGCCCCAACAAACTGTAATAGAGACTTTTTTCATCTACATATTGTAAAACAATCTAAATATACTGCTAAAAATTAAACAATGAGTTTTACTTTGGACTAAAAGAAATTTGAATTTTGCAGAAGCAGTGGTGTAGTCACATAGACCGAAGAGTGTCAGAAAATTACATTAAGTATATAAAAAATTAATATACTATGTATATCTGTCAAAAATTACCTTTTATAGATATATATTAAACCTTGAATATCTTTTGTAAAATTTTTGGTTTCGCCACTACTTAGAAGAAGATCTATTTCAAGGTAGTACAACCGTTAACGGTGTACGTACGTCATATTCATATTGTTGCATCTAAGCTAGCGTTTGGCCATAAATTCTCAAATTTGTTCTGAAAAATCTGTTTTTGGTGAAGTTTGGTTTGAAGATGAAAATGTGTTTGGACATCAGTTTTCAAAACATATTTCCCAAATTTATTTTGAAAAAACATGAAACGTGACTTATACCCACAAGTTTTAAAAACTATCACAAATACCCAACAGCACAATTATCAATAACATTGATTATATTATCGCAAACCATAGTCCTGAACTTAAATAAATTTGATACAAAATTATCATTTTTATAATAAACTACATGATACCCTATCAGGTGACCGAGAAGACGAAGCAATATTGTTATAAAATAATAAATAATGGGCTCTTTTATAAAATACAAAAGTTTTGGGCAATTTTTAAAAAGTGTAATAGTGATATTTTGGCTGGTTTTGGGATTTGAAATTTGGGATTTTGCCAAAATATAGACAAAATCTATGGCCAAACATGTGTTTGCCAAATAAAACCCAAATTTATTTTGACAAAATCTATGGCCAAAGATCCTAAATTTCATTTTTGTTTTTCTCGTTTTTTACTAGTTTAGAGGGGCGGGGGAAAAGAGTTTATATTTAGCAAACAAAATATATTTTCGTCATGCAAGTGAAACTATCAAGTTTACTGTATCACATTTGAGTGGATTTTCAAGTCATCAATATGAAGCTAATTCTTTTTCTTTTTCTACTTTGAAAACATAATCTAAAATTATGCTAAAAACCAGAAACATATAAGATAAGGACGTTCTAAGTCTCATCATTCCCACGTACTCGACACCTTATCCACTTACCAAACCAACTTTTTTTTCTTTCCATTGGTCTCCCAAAACAGATATAAAATAAAATAAAAATAAGCGTTGCGCAACTTTGAATGTTCCACCCAAAGGCCAAAAAAAGTTAACAAATTTACGCACACATTATTTCTCATCTTTGTCAAAAAGGTTTGGTTTCTCATAGCTTTATTGTGAGATAAAACCATATATAATTAACACTTTACCAATTAGTTTTCTTATTCTTCCAAAAAAATAATCTTTCATCATTCCAATCTCATAGGCTCTTGTTATATTTGCTATAAAATACTATGATAATTAATATGGCTGTCAATTACCATGATCACTATAATAATTATGATTATAATGTCGTCTGACATCACTACTATTTTTAGCATGCTATGATTTGTTTTACACTAAGTGCTGCGCGTTACGTTCTTTTTTCTTTTCGTTTTTTTCCCTAACGTGCTTTTAAAATATCTATGTTAACATATAGAGTAAACTGATTTTAAGCATGTTGGATGGCTAAATTTAGGTTTTGAGATAGGCTTGAAAGACTTTACGTTTAAGTTCCTAGATTCCTAGGAGTTTTTAAACTTTATTTATGGCCAGCCGCTAGAAACTAATATCAGCCGCTAGCCAAAAGATTACAGTATGTATTTTATATCCCAAAACTAATTAAAAGGCTAGTCACCGACCCAACTATCACGGAAACACAGTGTTGTCGTCGCCATCAATCCCTCTCTCTTTATTTTCCTTCCTTTCTCTTTCAACCTGGCTCTATATATCTATATATGTGGATTAAATTGAATTGATATATGTATAGAGATTTTGGGGGATTTGAGGGGGAGGGGGGTTGAAATTAGGGTTTGGGAGAAAGGGGAAGGAAAATGGGTCCGCGATCGAAGTAAGAGGGGGGAAGAAGGGAGAAAGAGGACTCGAATTTCATGAATGGTTATAAGTTTTCTTCATCTGAAGCCCCTTTTATTTACTTCCAAATTTTTTATTTGCTGGCCTGTTTTTTGTTCGTTTGACTTTTCTTGGTCACACTCCACCAACTTCTGATTTTTATGATTTAGGGAAGAACACTCAAGTGAAAATAAGGAAGGACTTTGATAGAGAAGAAGATTCAATATATACCATCATTCAAATCTTAGAAATTATCCACTAAAATTACTTTTTTGTTTATTTTATAATACAACAAAATCAGTCAAGCTTGGATGGCTTCCTATAAAGTGATATTATTGTTATAAACTATTAAATTTTTAATTTTTTATCTCATGCATAGTCTTCACTATACAAAATAGACTGTCATTATACAAAAAATTATACTAAATAGACTGTCACTATATAAAAATATACAAAATAGATTGTCATTGTACAATTTATATACAATAGACTGTCACTATAGAAAATAGACTGTCACTATACAAAAAAATATACTAAATAGACTGTCACTATACAAAAAATATACAAAATAGACTGTCACTATACAATAAATATACAAAATAGACTGTCCCTATATAAAAAAATATACAAAATAGATATTTCGGGCTATTAGATGTAATGGCCGCAGGGCCATTTTCTGTCAATGAACAAAAATATGGACTATTAAAATTTTGATGGGCTATAAAAAGTAGTTTTCTCTTTCTTTTTTTCCCCGTCGATTTTGGGAGTTCAATGGAAAACTTTCATATCAACTATCCAATTTTTACACGACGGTGCCGTTTGCCTCAGGCCATGTCGAATAAGATCGATATTGGGATCGAAATAACATGGTGCATGCAAAAACTAACAATGCAAAATTCGGTGGACGATAAATCAAACAATAAAAGAATTATACTAAAATGGGATACTATTAGGGTTTGGTCAATTGACATACACATAAAAATTAGTACAAAAATAAAAAAAACTATTGAGAGAAAAATCTCCTCCTAAACCAGACTCTTTAATGATTGCATTGTGAATGCTATTGTTGTTGTTATGAGAAGCGTAAATCCTCAATTTATGGATGTCGAAGACTTTTTCTCCAAGAAAAGGATAAGACATATGAAGGTGATTTATTATTTTTAGCAGTTTTTTCCTTTCTTTCTTTCTTTCAAGAAAGAGAATCCTAATAGATTAGAAATTCAGGGCAAAACCCTAACAACCAGCAAATATTTATTTGCAACATATTAATTCAAAAATATATACGAAGCTTTTTCATTGTTTGCAACATAATAATTCAAAGATATATACTAAGCGTTTTCATTGTCTAGGCATAACAATATATGTACAAAGTAATGTTCTTGGTCAACAGTTTCTTAATTATAGGACAATATTATGTTTTATAAATTATACTAAAAAATTTACAAGAAAATGATCTGATAGATAGAAGCTGTCATCAAAGACCGATCATCTCATATATCGAGGCTTTATCATTTGCTACAAATATTTATCTTTCTTACTTCACGACTACAATACTCTCTGGTTTATGAATTTATTAATTTCTTCCTTTAATTTACTTGTCGTTCTCGACTCAGTTTAATCAACTAATATCTTATTCATAATATATTTTACATGCAACACAATAACAACATGTTCAAGATCATGATAAATACTAAAATGTTCCGGTTAGGGGTGTACATGGACCGAATTCGTTCGACTTTTATCAAAACTAAACCAAACCAACTATATCGATTTGGATTCACTACTAGAAATTCGGTAAAAATCGACCAAACAAACCGACCAACGTTGGTCGGTAATGACCAAAAACCGACCAAAACGCGACCATTTACGTGTGGACGGTATTTTTATGGTCGGAAAGGCATACCGATCAAAGTTGATCGGAAATTACCGACCAACTTTGGTCGGTCAATTAAATTCAAAAAAAAAAAATATTGCAAAAAAAAACCGACCAAAGTTGGTCGGTTTTTTCCGACTAAAGTTGGTCGGTATTTTAATTATGTAATAAAAAGATTCACCATCTGGGAATCGAACCGGGGTCTGTACTGTAGCAGGATACTATTCTACCACTAGACCATTGGTACATTTTGTTTTAAGATTGTCTTTTATTTGATTTATACTCTTTAATTATATTTTCGCACGAAAATAACCGACCAAAGTTGGTCGGTTTTATTAAAAAATAAAATTACCGACCAAAGTTGGTCGGTTTTTTTAAATGACCGGCCGAATTAACCGACCAATTTTGATCGGTTTTTTTAATATTAATTTTTATTTATTTTAATTGAAAAACCGACTAAAGTTGGTCGGTTTCTTGAAACATAAATTTCGCGGAACTCAAAAATAATTTCCCGCATTTTTGCGCCAAAGAAAACCGACCAAAGTTGGTCAGTTTCGTAAAAAAAAAAATTAAATTTTTTTTTTGAAAAACCGACCAACTTGGTCGGTTTTTGCCGAATTTCTAGTAGTGATTGGTTCGGATTTGTCAATTTTTTCGGATTTTTTGAATTTTTTTGTTATATGAATATTATTTACTCTTACTTTATTAAATTTTGATAAGTAAATATATATTTAGTAAAAATTAAAAAAATTGACAAATATATGTTCTATTAAAATTTTTTTATGGAAGAATTTTCTTAGTAACACATGATAGTTATTTTTTAGTCGTCTGACAATAATTTTACGTTGATGTGCACTTTCAAGTTTAATCGAATTTAATAATTAAACATAAAAATAAATTTGAACCTATATAATGATATGTTCTATTTAATTTTAAATTATCTAAATACCATTTCAAATTCGAAAAAAATATAAGAATTTAATGGATCTTGACATATGAATATGAAAAAATAAAAAGATTGATGTATTTCACTAGCTCTTGATAAAAAAGTGATCATACAACCCATTATTTAAAATTAATAAATATGGAGCACTTTATATTTACTAAATATTACATCCCGTAAGAGAATCGCAAATATTTCTAGATATTTTTTAAAGAAAATTCTATAAAAAGTTTTAAACATATATATAAAATTATATATTTATATGTCAGTTTGGTTCGGATTTTTTTACTTACCAAACCTAATCGGGTTTTTAATCGGTTTGATTTGACTTTTCGGTTTGATACGGCTTTTCGATTCGGTTTGTATACCCTTAGTTCCAGTATTAATATTACAATACGTGTACATACTTGATGGAGGGAGTACGTTTAGTATTCTAGCTCTTAAGTTACTCAGTTTTGAACTATATATGTTAATATACATTTATTTCACTTTAATTAAAATGGTTAATTGATCGACTCCAAGATATATAACTTGAGTTGATCGAATTAAGAGGAACCCTTTCATTCACTTTCACCTTTACTTCGCGCACTTGGAAAGACTTTTTCTTCGATCGTGTCAATGACTTTGTCGGCTTGTACTTTTATGTCAAAACATAGTTCAAATCAAATTACAAATCTTTAGCATGTTAGTCTAGCAGTGGACATTTAAAATACTTTTAATCCATTAATTTGGATAACCACTTTATATTTGTGGAATTGTCTACACTACTTAAGGATCCAGTAGAAATCTACATGTCAAAAAATTATTATAAATGATCTTTCCCAGCTAGCGGAAATTAACTTTCCGCCTTGCTCTATATATATATATATGACACATGATTAAGGTGTTTAACTCAAACTTCTCTAGTATGTCAAGAAAAGTCCATGTTTATCCGAAGGAAATTATTTCTCTATGTTTATTTGTTGACATGTATCTTTTAGTATTTTTAAAAAAAAATTGATTTGCCTAAGTAAGCTTTAGGAGCCGACCTTCATTTTTTTTCGGATGAATACTACGTTGAAAAGTGCATTGCATAAAACAATATGTTGGTAAAATTCAGAGAAAAAAAGTTATCCTTTTTGCAAAGGAAACTGCAACTATCCAACCAGATATTCATTTTACACATACTCTGCCAAAAATATTTCTCCTAGAAATTTCGAAAGTTTGGTCAAACGCAACAAAGAGCCTGGTCAATTTGTCAAAAAATACTTTTTTAAAAAATGTTATAAATAGAATTATATTTAAGATAAATGTCTATATTTTAGAGACATTTGGGTTTGTTACTTGGTGGTTAATAGGGGTGTTCAAAACCGAACCGAAACCGAAAACCGAACCGAAATCGAAGCTTAATGGCTTATTGGTGTCGGGTTAACGATTTAACAGACGGGGAATGGATTGAAATTTTTTTATTAACGGCTAATCGATTTGGGGGCGGATTATTCAATTTTCTTAACGGATAATCCGTTAACCCGTTAAGAATATATATAATTTTTATTTTTATCCATATATATATATATATATATATATATATATCTATCTCGTCGACTTCCAGTATATATATATATATTAAATAATCAAAAACCCTTCTTCCACTTCCAGTACTCTATCTCTATTCTCTATTACTAATTTACTATTAGACATTTAGAAACCCTACCGCCTAAATTTCAACCAGTAGCCACCAACACTCTATCTCGTCGACTTCCAGTACTCTATCTAACGCCAAAAATATATATAATAGTTTAGCCACACAAATTGGTTTTAATTAAAATTTGAATCCAAAGTGACTAATTTTGTAATTGTTTCAAGCAAATCCCTTTAGAAGCCCAATTTCTATGACCCGCCTGGCACAATCGGATCTCCCCTCTCTTTAAAACACTCATTTTTCCAAACCCTAAGAAAAAGACAGACGGATCCCCCTTTGAAAACCCTAGCCGCCTGGTCTCTTTCCTCACTCACCCATTACCTTTCACGCAAAAGGAAGCCGAGAATTCGCCATCATGCACACACATCTCACCTATGAAAAAAGTTAAAACAAAATCCCTGAATTCCCATTTTTCTACATCCGGATCTGAAGAAGAAAAACGAAAAAAAAGATTAAAAAGGTTTTCTGATTTCTGTTGTGTTACTTGGAGAATTTATGGGTTTCTCATTTATTTTTAGATTGAAGTTGAGGTCGACATTGCTGTTCTTCTGCTGTTTGCTATCAAAATCGTAGCTGAACTTCCTTCATCTCCATTTCTGCCCTTTATCAGCTGTTTCAAGCTCTATTTGTCAAGTATTTTAGGTACACATTCCTGAATCTGTACTATTTCTCCATAAAAATGGCTGAAATTATGAATGAATTTGTTTCTGATGTTCCATCTCCATTTATGTGACTGTTTTTCTTAATAAATTGCTCATTAGACTTATATATGATTTTGTTAACGAACCAAAGGGATGCCTACCCATTTCAATTAAGTTTAGACCGTTGGAGTCTTGTTAAATATTAGTTAATTGAGATTAGTTTTTTTTTTCGGAGTTGTTAATGGGCTTTAGGCATATGCATACTAGTTAACAGTAGTATTTATCACAGTCTCTACTTCGTTGCCTAATGCTGAAATTTGGTGTATGCATATTTTTTACAGGGATCTACTCACTTATGGATTAAGCTGTTGTTTGAACTTTGAAACTGCAGAAATTCAAGCACTGTTAGGCATTAGCTGCATGACAAACATTTTTGTGCAGTCTGCTCACTTATGGATTAATCATTTTGAAGTATGTATTCTGGACTCACTTTGAATATAGACCGGAATTTTATCATTTCAGAATTAATCAGGGAGCATTGACTTTTCCTTTGCAGTTGTGGGCGGAGGAAAGACATATGTATTCTGGATTCATCTATAATGTAGTTTGCTTTGGGATGTAATGGACTCATCTATTGTATTCTATAGACAGGAATGTAGTCTGCTGAGCATAGGAATTTTAGTTTGAGTCACAATGGTCAGCAAACAATTAATGCACGCAATATAGATTGAATTAGGCCGATAAACCATCCGATAAGAGCTAAACTGATATCAATCCGCCCGATATCTTATCGGGTGGCTAGCGGATTAATACATTTAAAAGCCGATAACCGATAAGCCAAACCGTTAAGAGTAAATAACCGCCCAATCCGTCCGATAAGCAGTACTAGTGGTTAAGCCACTTTTTCCCTATAAATAAAGGTATTCTATTCCATTGTAATTCATCCCAGATCAATAAGAAGTCTCTCTCTCTCTACTTTTCTCTTCAATACTCTTTTTTTCTTTTATTGTTTCATAACATGTATCAGCACGAGACTCTACTGTCTCAAGAAGCTCTTTGAGAAGATTAAGGTATAACTTTTCTCCTCTTTTAATTATGACTGATATTATGAAAAGAAAGTTTGTTACCCTTGAAATTTCGGGCAAGGACTATATGACGTGGGTGTTGGATGCTGAAATCCATTTAGATGCAATGAGTCTTGGAGACGCCATTAAAGATAAAAATAAAGCATCTACCCAAGACTTTGCTAAGGCCTTGATTTTCTAGCGCCATCACCTTGATGAAGGGTTGTGTCACGACCCAAAATCTACTATAGGTCGTGATGGCGCCTAACGCCGCCGTCAGGCAAGCCAACATTGATTTATCAATTTATTTACTCATTTTATTACTTTCGAGATCATAATCTCCATTACTTAGATAGTATAAAATAAAATTTACAGGATAAAAGATAATAACTACGTGAACTATAATAACAAACAACCATTAGGAACCCCCAAAATCTAGTGTCACAAGCGCATGAGCATTTTCTAATGAATAAATTAATAATACAACATATATCCCGAATGTAGTAAGATAGAATAAATAAACAGTACAATGGAGACTTGGTGGACTGTGATGCGTAGCCTGGAATGCAGCTCACAAAAAGTCTCCTCAACAGGTGCACCTACGCGCCAAAGTGATCATCAAATGGACCTGTCAGATCCTGCATATTTAGTGCAGTGCAGTATGAGTACGCAAATCAAAGCGTATCCAGTAAGTGTCTAGCCTAACCCCGGAGAAGTGGTGACGAGGGGTCGATATCGACACTTACTAAAGGTCCAATAAATCAATGTAACAAAGCATGAGCAGATATGAAGCATATAACAATGATGGAGTAAATCTGTAAGTTACATAATCTTCCAATTACTTCTTTAAAGCAAGAATTTCTAAATCTTGTATTCTACCTTAACAACTTAGAAAATGTCAAGTGTCATTATCAAATAAATAAGGAATACCATATAAATGCCGGGCACCACTAAAAGGATTAGCTCGAGAATATTCGGTCTACTAGCGATATAACGCACGATTCTGCTGAGGTTGTTCGGCTCGATCCAGAATAATGTGTACACTGTCGAGGGTCGTGCGACACGAACCGTAGATGCATCCCGAGGCTTTCGACCCACTCCACAAGAAAAGGATGAAAGTTACCGAATTACGAGACACGTATTTACAATACAGCACATGAGCATAAAATGAATATAATCTTTACCATTTCTCAAATAACTCGCCCACAACTCAAAGTGTTAAGGCTTGGCCTAGTGTACATACATTTATAATCAATTTCAATTGTAACTTCAATTAATTAAGCAAGAAGAATGAGTTCAATTAATTCAATTATTACAAGATACAGTTCTAAGTCTATCCGGACATAAACATACTTTATCTACGTACGGACTCTCATCACCTCGTGCGTACGTAGCACCCACAACTAGTTACACATAACAATAAATATCACCTAGGGGTAGTTTCCCCCTCACAAGTTTAGACAGGAGACTTACCTCGCTCCGAAGTTTTATAACCGGCTCCAAAGCCTCTCTAACACCTCAAACCGATTATCGTCGATCCAAAACTAGCCAAACAATGTGCAAACCAATCAAAATACATTCTAATACCCATAATTAATCGATTTAAAAAAATTTCAACTCCACTCAAAAAGTCGATAAAGTCAACCCTCGGGCCCACGTGCCCAGATTCTGAATTTGTTTTGAAGATAAACCTTACCCATAACACCACAAACTCAAATATATAGTTTATTCCAAATTCCATGTCCAATTTCGTGGCCAAAATCCAAAAGTACCAAATTCTAGATTTTCTACCAAAAATCTCAAATTTCCACTAATTTCCATATTTAAATCCATATACAAATCATGTATTTAATATGTAATAGGTGGGAGTCATTTACCTTGTGTTGCTTGATAAAAATCTCCCCTTGAAGCTCTCCAATATCGCCCCAACCAAGTAAAAATGGAAGAAAATGAGCTAAATCCTGTTCTTAAAAGAACACACTGCCTAGCGACCTATCGCACCTGCGAAACAATAGCCGCTTATGTGGAAGCCACCTCGCAGATGCGGCTTCCCCCAAGGTGCCACCTTTCCGCTTCTGCGGGCCCTCAATCGCATATGCGCATCCGCTTCTGCGGAAATCACCCGCATCTGCGGTCTCCCTAGCTTGAGCAGCCTTCCGTACCTGCGCGCCCACGGCCGCAGCTGCGGCTCCGCAGGTGTGCCACAACACTCGCACCTGCGATCTTCCAACCCCAGACCATCTCCGCTTCTGCGCTTCTTCAATCGCATCTACGCACCCGCAGGTGCGGTAAACCCCTCGCACTTGCTCTCCAGCCAACCTTAAGCCCAACCGCTTCTACGACACCAGGGTCGCTTCTGCGGTCTCGCACCTGCGGCCCTTTCCTCGCATGTATGATTGTACCAGATCCCAGCTGCCTCAGCACTTCTCCTAAGTCCAAACTTGATCCGTTTACCATTCGGAGTTTACTCGAGGCCCTCGGAACCTTAACCAAATATACCAACACGTCCCAAAATACAATACGAACTTAGTCGAAGCCTTAAACCACGTCAAACAACATTAAAATCATGAATCACGCCTCAAATCAAACTTATAAATTTTCAAATTTCCAAATTTTATATCTTATGCCGAAACGTATCAAATCAATCCGGAATGACTTCAAATTTCGCTCATGATTCATAAATGACATAACGAAGCCATTCCAAGATTCAGAACCCAAATGGACATCGATAACATCAAAATCCACTTCAAACCAAACTTATGAAATTCTTAAACCTTTAAAATTCCAGCCTTTCATAATAAGCGTTGAAATGCTCCCGGGTGATCCAATACTCAACCCGAACATACGCCCAAGTCTGAAATCATCATACGAACCTATTGGAACCTTCAAATCCTAATTCCGAAGTCGTTTACTCAAAATTCAGACCTTAGTCAATTCTTCCAACTTAAACTTTCGAGATTAGAATTTTCTTTCCAAATCAACTCCGAACTTCCCGAAATTCAATTCTGATCACACGTACAAGTCATAATAACTGAAGTGAAGCTACTCAAGGCCTCAAATCGTTGAACGACATGCTAGAGCTCAAAACGACCGATCGGATCGTTACAGGTTGAAAATAGAATATCTCACAGTCAAAGATCCACTTGTTTTGTGGAATGGCTTAAAGGAAATATATGACAACTTAAAGTTGGTCACTATTCCACAAGCACGATATGATTGGGATCATCTGAGGCTCCAAGTCTTTAAGTCATATTTCTGAATATAATTCTGCGATGCTCAGAATTAATTCTAAATTGAAACTCTGTGGAGATAGTATCACTGACTATGATATGCTTGAAAAAGCGTACACAACGTTTCATGCCTCTAATATGGTCTTGCAACATCAGTACCAAGAGAAAGGTTTCAAGAAGTACTCCGAGTTGATTTCTCTTCTCCTTGTGGATGAACGAAACAATCACTTGCTCATGAGAAATCACGAAAATCGACACACTGGGTCTACATCATTGCGTGAAGTGGATAAGATATATTCTCATTATGCTAAGCATGAAAAAGGTCGTGGCCCTGTTCGTGGTTGTGGTCGTGGCCAGGGAAGAAATTTTCGTGGTGTTAATCATCCCCCAAAGAAAAATAACCACCAAAAGTAGAAAGGGAAAGATGAGAAACCAAAATCAAAGGGTTCAGAAACTGAATGATATCGTTGCGGTGGAAAAGGCCATTAGACAAATATTTGTCGTACACCAAGACATTTGGTTGAGCTTTATCAAGCATCTCTAAAGAATAAAAGCCATGAAGCTAATTTTGTCATCACCCACTTGGTGTGGCAGACTTCTTTGAGCACCCTAATGGAAAAATAGACTACTTGATCGGTGATGGATCCGTGGTTAAAGATGATTGAGTAGTTTGATTATTCTTTTTTGGTTTGCCTATTCGTAATAGCTAGTGAATAAATATCGTGTAATCCTAATTCTTTACATGAGTAGTAGTCATTAGTATCAATTAGTATTATTTGTTTTATGAAATTGTGTTAGTTCGTTTTGCTTAAATATAATTCTAGTATTTGTTTTAAACAATATTTTAGTTTGCTTTGTTTAAGGATTATTCTTTATTAAAGTAATAAATCGTTGTCTGCCTTGCTTTTACATTTCATCCCAATTCAAGTTAACTTTGAAAGTGAATGTACTACTTTTCTACTATTAGCCTTGAAAGTTTAAGTACTGCGTTACTACTTTAGGTGTTCGTTATCAAAGACTAATACGATGAGTTACTATAAATATACTACTTTAATTTATAGTTTAAACTTGGTGATTGGCTAACTTTTCCATCTAGCACTATAATTAAAAATAGTATTAGACGTTAGAACGTCTTTGAAACAAAATAATAAGTATAAATCAGCATGATGACACCTTTTGAGAAAGTGGTACGTGTAAATAAAGCACAATTACACTATTAGTTGCGTAGCTGTTATTAAAATACCATTATATTTCATTGGTTTAACTTTGTTTTCTTCCCATTTTCTCTGAAAATACTAATATTTATTTGTATATTTCTTTTATATGTCAAACAATGGGAAGCAAATATGGATATCTCACAAAACAAACTTGGATCAAAGTTCAATTGTAAAAATATTTATTTAGTTGATTCATGTACCACACATATAATATTCAAAGAGAAGAAATATTTCTTTCATTTAAGCATGTGTAAGGCAGATGTTACTACAATTTCTTGTTGTAGTAATCTAATTGAAGGCTCTGAAAGAGCTACTATAACTTTGTCTAGGGGCAGGGGAGGAGCTAGCTCATTGAGTACGGGTTCGGCCGAACCTAGCCATTTTGGACCAATCCATGTATTTGTCTTAAAAAATCTATTGAATATGTACAAATTATTAATTTAGAACCCAGTAACTTGAAAGGATTAGAACCCCGAACCCATAAG
Organism: Nicotiana tomentosiformis; assembly: GCF_000390325.3. NCBI lineage: Eukaryota > Viridiplantae > Streptophyta > Magnoliopsida > Solanales > Solanaceae > Nicotiana > Nicotiana tomentosiformis. The sequence goes on along the minus strand of NC_090813.1, from coordinate 59,833,818 downwards.
CTTCAAATTATGGCTCTTCCTTTCCCTAGAGGAACAATACTTATCATAGATAATGCAATGTTCTCCTCCAAGTCCAAGAGGAACTTGTTGAGTTTTAAAGATATCCGTCAAAATGGCTATCATATTGAGACAATAGATGAGAACATCGTTACCAAAAATGTCTCTGGCCAGAAGAGGGTTATTGAGAAGTTTCCATCTTTATATTGTGGCCTGTATTGGACAAGAATTAGTGCAATTGAGGCACATTCTATTGTAAACCAAAAGGTTACTAATTCCAATACTTTTGTACTTTGGCAAGATCGATTGGGACATCCTAGATCAATTATGATGAAACGAATTATAAAAAACTCGAATGGGCATCCATTAATCATTTAAAGATTCTTTTAAATAATGAATTTTCTTGAACTTCTTGTTATCAAGGCAAGTTAATTATTAGACCATCACCACAAATGTTAGGATTGAGTCCCCTGCTTTTTTAGAACGTATACAAGGGGACATTTGTGGAACTATTCAACCACCTAGTGGGCCGTTATATTTTATGATCTTAATAGATGCATCTTCTAGATGGTCTCATGTGTACCTATTATCATCTCACGATCTCGCGTTTGCAAAATTAATGGCACAAATAATCCGATTACGGGCACAGTTTCCCGATAATCCAATTAAGTCTATTTGACTTGATAATGCTGCTGAGTTTTTATCCCAAGTATTTAATTATTATTGCTTATCAATTGGGATAAAAGTGAAACATCATATAGCTCATGTTCACACTCAAAATGGCCTTGCAGAGTCTTTAATAAAACGTTTGCAATTGATAGCAAGGTTGTTACTCATGAAAACGAGATTGCCCGCTTCTGTTTGGGGTCACGCTATTTTGCATGCAGCAATGCTAGTTCGTCTCAGACAGATAAATTATCATAAATATTTTCCGTTGCAATTAGTTTCGGGTCATGAACCTAATATATCCCATTTAAGAATTTTTAGATGCACAGTATATGTGCTTGTAGCACTGCCATATCGCACCAAAATGGGTCCCCAAAGACAGTTAGGAATATATGTTGGGTTTGAATCGCCCTTCATTATTCGCTACCTCGAAACATTAACATGGGATTTGTTCATTGCTCGATTTGCAGATTGTCGATTTGATGAGACACATTTCCCAAAATTAGGGGGAGAAAATGATGAAACCAAACGGAAAATTTTGTGAAAAAATCCATCATTGTCTCATCTTGATCCACGTGCCTCTATTTGTGAAAAAAAAGTGCAAAAGATTATTCATTTGTAGAGAATAGCAAATCAAATGCTAGACATATTTACGGATCTGAAAAGAATAACAAAATCACATATCCCTGCAGAGAATATTCCAATCCGTATTAATGTACCTGTTGGACAATCTTCTAGTGTCATAGCTAATGACTCAAAAGAATGCCTAAAATATGGCATACTATTAGGTTATAAGGATCAAAATCCTAGAAAAAGAAAAAAAATGCTCAAGATGACACTCAAAAGAGCCTCATGAAAAAATTTACGATTTACCAATCCTTAGATTCATGAGGAAATCAATTATCCTGAGACTCAAGAAAATAAGGAACTACCAATAAATCCAATCGATACTGAGACGAGTTTGAATCGATTGGATATAGTGGTGGATTATATCTTTGCATATAATATTGCATCTAGCATTATGCAAGATAGTGAGGATCTTGAACCTCAATCTGTTGGAGAATGTCGACAAAGCCGTGATTGGTCAAAATGGCAAGAAGCAATCCAATCAGAGTTGAATTCACTTGCAAAACGTGAAGTTTTTGGGCCTGTAGTCCAAACCCCTAATGGTGTTAAGCATGTTATCTATAAATGGGTTTTTGTACGCAAAAAGAATGAGAAAAATGAGGTATAAAGATATAAGGCTCGCCTTGTTTCCCAAGAAATTTTACAAAGGCCTGGTGTCGATTATGAAGAGACATATTCACCTATTATGGATGGAATAATATTTCGTTATCTCATTAGTTTTGATGTACATGAAAAGCTTGACATACATTTAATGTATATGGTTACAACCTACCTTTATGGCTCACTTGATAATGAGATATACATAAACATTTTCGAGGGATTTAAAATGCCTGACGCATACAATTCAAAGTCCCGATAAATGTTTTTAATAAAATTGCAAAGATCTTTGTATGGTCTAAAGCAATCAGAACGAATGTGGTATAACTGTCTTAGTGATTATTTATTAAAAGAAGGTTATATAAATGATGCCATTTCTCCATATGTTTTTATAAAGAAAACAACGTCGGAATTTTTGTACTTGCCGTATATGTCGATAACATAAACTTTATTGGAACTCCCACAGAACTCCATAAAATAATTGATTATTTAAAGAATGAATTCGAGATGAAAGATCTCGGAAAGACAAAATTATGTCTCGGTTTGCAAATTGAACATTTGGCAAACGGGATTTTTGTTCATCAATCTACCTACAGAAAAGGTATTGAAACGGTTTTACATGGATGGAGCACATCCATTAAGTATTCCGATGGTTGTTCGATCACTTGATGTGAATAAGAATCTGTTCCGACCTCAAAAAAAGAATGAAAAGCTACGTGGTTATGAAGTACCATATCTTAGTGCAATTGGTACACTAATATATCTTGCTAATACTACAAGGCCTGACATAACTTTTTCAGTTAATGTTTTAGCAAGATATAACTCTGCTCCTATAATGAGACATTGGAATGGAATCAAACACACATTGCAGTATTTAAAAGGGACTACCAATATGGGCTTATTTTATGGTAATAATTGCAGTCCTAATCTTGTTGGTTATGCCGATGCTGGGTATTTATCTGACCCACACAAGGCTCGATCTCAAACATGCTATGTGTTTACATATGGAGGCACTGCCATATCTTGACGATCGACTAAGCAATCAATCGTGGCTACTTCATCTAATCATGCTGAGATAATTGCTATTCATGAAGCAAGTCGAGAATGTGTATAGTTGAGGTCTATAATACATCTTATTCGAGACAAATATGATTTGAAGTGTGACAAACTACCCACGATTTTATATGAAGACAATGCAACATGCATAGCCCAATTGAAGGGAGAATTCATAAAATGAGATAGGACAAAGCACATTTCACCAAAGTTATTTTTCACGCATAATCTTCAAAAGAATGATGATATCAAGGTGAAACAAATTTATTTAAGTTAATATGGTTGATTTATTTATCAAATCTCTACCAACGATCTTTTGAAGATGGTGCACAAGATTGAAATGCGAAGGCTCAAAGATGGGAATTGATTTTCTCATCAGGGGGAGTTAATATGCGTTGTACTCTTTTTTTCTTACAAGGCTTTGTCCCACTGGGTTTTTCTTGCAAAGTTTTTAACGAGGCAACCAAAAGGCGTATTGTTAGATATGTGTACTTTTTTTCCTTCACTAGAATTATTTTCCACTAGGTTTTATTTTAGTTAAAGTTTTAATGAGGTACATTATCTATTGGATATACATTCAAGGGGGAGTGTTATAAATAGAATTATATTTAAGGTGAATGTCTATATTTTAGGGAGACCTTAGGGTTTGTTACTTGGTGACTAAGCCACTTTTTTCTTATAAATAGAGGTATTCTATTCTATTGTAATTCATCCCAAATCAATAAGAATTCTCTCTCTACTTTTCTCTGCAATACTCTTTTTTCTTTTATTGTTTCATAACAAGAAAGTGTTTTTCGAAAAAATACTTTTGTAAAGTAAAAGTTTGTATTTGGCCGATTCATTTGAGTAGTGCTTCTTGCAAGCAAATTATGTTTGACCAATTTTTTTAAAAAGTACTATTGAGTATCAAATTACGAAAAATACTAGTAAAGGTTCAATTTATAATTAGTATTATTTAAAAAGGAGAAATAAATTTAAATATTTATTATAAATAAATTCAATTAAAATATACAATATAAAGTAAAAATATAAATTAAAATTTGAATCATTATAAAATATAATTATTCTAAGCAATAATATTGGGTACATGCATTACTTATTATTTACATAATGCTTTATATATATCACAACACATCATTCAATATAAATTAAAATGTATTCTTATAAATCACTAGATTAAAAAAATAGATCTATTTATAGTAGAGAGAATATTCGAAATAGGAGAAAGAGAATAAAAATATGATTGAAATAAAAAGGAGAAGAAAGGTATGGTAGAAGAAAATGAAAATGAAAAGATTAAATTAATTATGGATCATTTTAAAAAAATAAATTTATTGCAACGATATTTTTGTCTTGAACAAATTAATTTTCTGTTTTTGCGTTTTGGGAGAAACTAGAATTTGTAATTTTTTCCCGAAAAATTACTTTTGCTACTGCTCACACTTTGTCATCTAAGCCAAACATCTCAAATATTCCAAAAAGTACTTTTTTACAAAAGGAAAAAAAATATTTTTGGCCTCCTAAAACCATGGCCAAACAGGCTCTAATTGTGGTCACAATGAATAAGCAGCTGCTATATAAAAATTGATCTGTATTATTTGGGATGTTAAGTTTTTTCTTTAGTTTGTTTTTTAACTGTGACTATATTATACATCTAAAACATCTTCATGGACAAGAACCCAAATAACATGATTAAAATTGAGAAGAAAGGGAGAGAAAAAAGGTCTTTTCTCTAGGCTTCACAGTTTTTACTCTCAAGAGGAGATTAGGCCTCAATCCCTTTTCACCCCGTGTTGTAACGACCAGATTGGTCGTTTTGAGCATTTGCATTTCGCTCGATAGTTTGAAGACATGAGTAGCTTTGTATGATATATTATGACTTGTGTGAATCGTCGATTTTGGTTTTCAGGTTATTCAGAATTTATTAGGAAGAACGATTCTCAACTATGAAGATTTAAGTTGGAAGAGTTGACCAAGTTTGACTTTTTAAAATTTGACCTCGGAACGGAGTTTTGATGATTCCAGTAGCTCCGTATGGTAATTTTGGACTAAGGAGCATGTTCAAAAAATTATTTAAAAGTCCGTAGTTAAATTAGGCTTGAAATGGCTAAAATAGAAATTTAAGTTTGGAAGTTTGACCGGGGAGTTGACTTTCGAAATCGGGGTCGGAATCCAGTTCTGAAAATTTTCATATGTTCTTTATGTCATTTATGAATTGTGTGCAAAATTTGAGATCAATCGGACTTGATTTGATAGGTTTCGGCATCGAATGTAGAAGTTGGAATTTCTTAGTTTTGTTAAGCTTGAATTGGGGTATGATTCGTGGTTTTAGCGTTGTTTGATGTGATTTCATATGATTCGTATCGTGTTTTAAGACTTGTTGGTATGATTGAATGGGGTCACGAGGGGCTCGAGTGTGTTTTGAATTATTGGTTGAGAAACTAGTTAAGTTAAGGATTTGGAGTTTGACCATGGTCAATATCGGGTCAAGATGTCCTCTTTTCGGTGTTTTGAGTGCGCGAGCAGGTTTGTAGCATATTTTATGATTGAAACGCATATATGGTTTGTGTTCGGGAGGTTACGAATAAGTTTTGGGTGCTAGAACAAAAATTCTTTCGTTGCTGATTTTCTGGTCTAAAATAATTACGCAAATGTCATTTTTATCCCTTAAATTTTCAGACTTCATTTAAATCTTTAAAATATCATATCCCTATCATTTTAAGGCCAAATTGGATGATTCAAAAGTTTATATTGACTGACATTTTACAAGGAATCTATTGGAGGTATCAAAAGAGAGTTTCGGGATTGTTTAGCATACGAAACGAGGCAGAATAACTGGGCAAACAATATTTAATATCGAGGGTTTGTTCATTTTTCATTTTTGACGAATTGGAGCTCGGGAAGAGGCGATTTTCGGGAGATTTTTAAGGAAAATAATGGGGTAAGTGTTATTAACTCAATATTGGTCAAGTTACCCGAATTCATGGTTATTTTTAACATTTAATTAGTGAATTAAGTTGAAAAATTTAGAAAATCCTCTTGGTTTAATTTGAGGATTTGAGGGTCGAGTTTATGTCGGAATTTGATAAAATTAGTATGGTTGGACTCGTGGTTGAATGGGCGTTCATATTTTATAACTCTTATCGGGTTCCGAGACGTGGGCCTCACGGGCAGTTTTTGAGTGTAATTTTGGATTTTGTAGGAAAATTAGTATTTTGATATGGAATTAATTTCTATAATTTGTGTTGACTGAATCGAATTAATTGTGACTAGATTCGATCCGTTCGGAAGTTGACACGCGCATAATGGAATTTCTGGAGCATTGTTTAGCTTGCTCGATATTGGATTCGGCTTGTTCGAGGTAAGTAACATCTCTTATCTTGGAGCTGAGGGTATGAACCCTAATTATATATGTTATGTGAATTGTTTGGATGTGACACACATACTAGGTGACGGGCGTGTGAGCGTGCACCGTAGAAATTGAGTCTCGGTTGATTCCGTAGAGCTTTATAGTCAATTAACTTGTATTTTTCCATGTATTTTTATGTGTTAGAGAAACTGAGATGTGACTAATGTTAGAAATCATGCTTAGGCAAATGTTGGTATTATTGAGACTCACTTAGGTCATTTCTGTTGTCGAATTATTTGTTTAAATTGTAACTTCAGACTCAGTCATGTTCATTCATTTCATATCATCTCTCAGTCTCGGTTGTTATTTATTGATTCATCATATCATTATTTTTGGGCTGATTGTTATGACATTGTGAGCCCGAGAGACTGAAGAGATTGATGACTGAGTGAGGCCGAAGGCCTGATGGTGAGGATATTTATGGGATCGGACTGCACGTCGCAGCATGTTTTATTGATTGATGCCATGATTGGCTTGATATAGCGCTTGGGCTGAATGAGCCCCTCCGGAGTCTGTACACACCCCTAGTGAGCGCAAGTACCTACTGAGTGCGAGTGTCGAGTGCCGAGCGATTAGGAGGATAGAGTGACTGTGAGGACTGAGTAACTGGGAGGACTGAGTGAATTGATACTCTAAGAGTATGCATATGGTTTATCACTGAGTTACATCACATTTGACATACACACTTAACTTACAGGCATAGAGATGCATTTTTCCTCATGTTGTACGGTATCATGTCATTCATGACTTCTCAAATACATTGACATGTAGGCATAGAGATATATTTTCCCCATGCCATTTAAAAATGAAATATTTACGTGTTGAAAGTTTTTGGGAAAAATCATAGTTTGGTGATTTTGGTAAAGGATTTGAGTTTTCACTGATATATTTGAAAAACAGGTGTATTTTTCTAGAACTGTGAACGAGCTGAGCAATTTATATCTAGGCTACTTCTTTTATTACCTTCATTATGTTGTTATGAACTGTTGTTGGCTATTGGTGTTGGACCCCGACCTGTGTTCCAGCTCGTCACTACTTTTAACCAAAGGTTAGATTTATTACTTATTGAGTACATGGGGTCGGTTATACTCATACTACACTTCTGCAGCTTGCGTGTAGATATTAGATGATGATGTTGCTGTGATCGACGAGAACTGGATTTGAAGATGTACTTGTGTTCCGGTCGTAGCTGCCTCTTGTTCATGGTAGCCTTAGATTTATAAAAATCTGTTTATGTACCTTTCGAACAGATGATATATTTACTTCATACAAGCTTTGTAAATTCTAATCGTAAAAGCTCATGATTTGTACTACTAGTCCTTGGGGAGTATATTATAGTTAGTTAAATATTAATTGAATCGGATATTGTTAAATTGGCTTACCTAACGGGTTGGGTTAGGTGCCATCATTGCTAGTTTGATTTTTGGGTCGTGACAAGTTGGTATCAGAACTCTATGTTCATAGGTCTTACAAGTCATGAGCAAGTGTCTAGTAGAGTCTTGCGGATCGGTATGATGACGTCCATACTTATCTTCGAGAGGCTACATGGTATTTTAGGATAAACTTCTCATCTTTCTTTCCTTATCGTGCGGCGCTGATTTGGCTTGAAATGCACCTATTTGAATTCATTCCACTCACTCGTATTCGTATGTGAATGATCGGTATCAGTTGTGTATCGACGGCTTGTAATTCTATGAATGAGGTTCGAGATGTGTATTTTGTATTTTGGTGATGAGCCAGTTTGGAGGACTTGAGGTCAGGTTTATACCGCAGCTTAGGCTCGGTAGCTTCAGTTGTGTGAACTTGTACATTATGACTCATATGTCCGGTAGTGTCCCTATGAGTGGAATTTATGGCTCGATGAGCGGTTGAATGGCTATATGATAAGTATGATGTGACTGCGAGATGTATTCAGATGGGATGAATGTGACGAATAAAGTTTACTTGTGTCTCAAGAGTTTGCTATTGGGTACTTGATTTCTGTCTTGATTTGACGTATAGTCTCGACTTGTGAGTGTATTGAAGGATCTTTCACGTTGTTAAATTGTGGGATAAATTAAATTCTCATGTCTTGTTAATGAGTTTGGACTCAAGAAGGTTAAGTGATTACGTAGTAGTTGTGGCGGTAAAAGGGTATAGAAAGATGCCAGTTTGAGGCTAAACAGGCGGGTTATCACCTGCGGGGTAATTTACGGATGTGTGATCCTTATAATGTTGAGTGGAGAGTTTCTTTTCTACCAGCGGAGTGTATGCGTTGAGATTTGAATTTGAATTTGGGTGAGAAAGTTGACTTGACTGTCAAGAGAATAAATGCGAGCTTAACGGATGATTAAGGTATTTTATGGTTGGTTTTGCATGAGCTTGAGAAGAATTTTTGTTGAACTGACTGCAATATCATGGCAGTAATATGGTATGGATATTGTGAGTTATCAGATATTTTATTCTGCGACTTTGAGTCAAGTGGGGGAGCTTGCTATTGACAATTCAATTTCACGGTTATGTGTTAAATACTAGTTTTGGGTCAGAGGCATAATTGTGTATCCGTTATGACTTGCGGAGGTTGAGATCGAGGATGACTCGAGTAAGGAAATTCCTGGATACGGGTTACATTGCACTTCATGAAAATATGAAAATCATAGAATGATTAAGTTGTTATTTTGAAGGATGTAGTACGCACGAAGTATGAATTTGATTGGTGATATTAAGGCAGAGTTACTTCTTTGGGTGTTGTTGTGCTAATGGGGCATGTGTCTTTCGGTCCGTTTGAGTGGTGCAAATTAGATTTGAGCAAAGTGGGTGACTCTCGAGAAGGTTCTAATGGGTTCGAGATTTATATATAGCAATTAAGAATTTTTTCGGACTTTTGTGTGGATAGAATCTGAGATTTGCATTTGATGATGGCGATACATGCAATAATTTTATATGACTATGGATTCTACATTCCGGTATAAGAAAGGTAAAAGAACAATTTTAAGTTCACATAAGGTCTTTTCAGAGTGGATGTCTTGGTTGTGGTATTTATGGAGGATAATTATAATGTGGTGAGTCTTTACAGATGTTTTGATGGCAATATTCTTGGGTTTTGTGACCTGCGTGGCTTGGTCGAGTTAGAGGAATTCAGTTCTGATTGCTTGGTTATGTGCAAATAGATTTCAAAGTGTTCTTGATAGTTTCTACCATGATTTGAGCCTGATATTCTCTACCGATGTAGGGAACGTGTTGTGTCTTGTGATTTTCTCCTGGAAGGAAGTAAGAGGAATGTTTCTAACTAATCGGGTATGTAAATTGCTGGTGACTCAGAGTTGATAATGAGATTCTTGTGTTTGTCACATGATGGCATGATATATGTGGTGTGTTGTGCGAAATTAAGATTTACATGTACAAGGTGGCAGTTCATTCTTGAAGGAAAGGTCACGAATTTTGGATAAAATGGTCAATTTTAGATATTTAGATGAATGTTATAACTGCTCGGCAATCCCTAAGAAGGGTATGCATTTCAGAAGGCGCATTGTGTTTTGACTTACGGATGTTCATCGGTATTGCGGTACTCACCTGTTTGATCGACTACTGATATTCAGATTTTGCTTTGTGGCACGAAAGAATTATAGAAGTATTCCTCGTGGGATGATCATGTATAAGAGATATGTTAGACATTCGGGCAGTGGAGTTAGGATCAGATATGGTAATTCATGTGTTCTATGGATTTGGAGACTGGGAGTTCTCAAGAGCAGATTGTTTCGTAGTTGTGGACTGTGTTGGGGCCAAAGCTAGCCAGATGATAGTATGTGTTATGATTCATTCATTGTGGACTTCGGAGGGTTATTTATCTATTTGTGGGTGACCAGAGTTGATTTGGGGTCTATTGGTAGGCCCAATGAGGATGTGTACTCTACACCGGGTCGGATTTGTTGACTCTAAACTACTATTGTTGAGGGATGTGCCATTCAGTTAGAATTGATTATATTCATATCTAATATGTTCTATGTGTTTCTCTTTCATGCTACGAGGGGTTGTGGTTCGTTGGTTATATGCACACATGATGCAGTTTTGTTTGGGCCTTATAGCGAAATTCGAGCGAGATGGTGATTGGGGTGTGGAATGGTTGATTGCGCCTTGGTTATGGTATTTTCGAGCTGTGGTACATTGTGTTATTGGCTTCTCCATGGTTATGGTCATGCACTTCGTGTACTTGATGTCGAATTGCGTGTAGTTGTTGATTTTGAGCATTGTGGCTTGAGGTATTTCATATGGACCGGTGTTTGGATGGTCACGCATTGCATAGGGGCTATGTTGGGATATGATCATTTGTGTTAGATTTGTGTGTCTTGGTCCTACTATGTGTGATGGGTTCATAGCATTGCGTTGTGGTGGTATTTATTGAGCTTGCGGGACAGTTTTCTCATTTGAGTAATTTTCCCCGATTGAGTACATTTGAATTGTTGCTTGTTGGTACGCAGATTGCACGGTTGTGACTTTAGGTTGTATTGGTGTGGCATGTCAATAGAATAGTTTTGTTTGATGAGATAAGGTCATTGGACCTAGAATGGATGCTATCGGATTTGATTACGGTATGTTTGGAAGAATAACATCCGAAGTCGGCTTAGGACTTGGCTTTGGTTCCCGTCGGACGAGAGAGAGCTTCATGACTTGTGGGTTTGATGAGTGGTTAAGAGTTTCTGCATGTTTCTTTCATCATCGGCAATGTACAAAGGTTCAGAACAAGATTTTAGTTGATATGAGATTTGTTAACGATGTCGAGTTAGTTATCGAGCAGCTATTGCGGTCGGAAGTTATTGCTATGAGTATTTGAGTTATGTGGTATATTATGTTATTGTGTCTCGGGTTATGGTTATGTCTTTGTGCAACTTGTTCAAACTTAGAGAGTGTGTAGATGCGAGATCTGGGTCTTGTAGGAAATTCCGGATGTTGGAAATTGGATTTTGGGGTTTACGAGCTAAGGTTGAAGTAATGTTGTATTGTCAGGCCTATATGGAATAGGTTGACGTGGGATCACCCTCGGGTATGTGCATGGTAAGGTTACACGGTGATCTGATGGCTTAAGAACAACTCTGGACACATTCGAGGACGAACGTATATTTAAGTGAGGGAGAATGTAACGACCCAACCGTTCGTTTTGAGCATTTGCACTGTGTTCGATCATTTGAGGGTATGAGTAGCTCCGTATGATGTATTATGACTTCTGTGAATCGTCGATTTTGGTTTTCAGGTTATTCAGAATTGATTTGGAAAAACGATTCTCAACTATGAAGCTTTAAGTTGGAAGAGTTGACTAAGTTTGACTTTTTTGAATTTGACCTCAGAACGGAGTTTTGATGATTTCAATAGCTCCGTATGGTAATTTTGGACTTAGGAGCATATTCGGAAAATTATTTGAAAGTCCGCGGTTAAATTAAGCTTGAAATGGCTAAAATAGAAATTTAAGTTTGGAAGTTTGACCGAGGAGTTGACTTTTGATATCGGGGTCGGAATCTAATTCTGAAACTTTTCATAGGTTCTTTATCTCATTTATGACTTGTGTGCAAAATTTGAGGTCAATCGGACTTGATTTGATAGGTTTCAGCATCGAATGAAGAAGTTGAAATTTCTTAGTTTCGTTAAGCTTGAATTGGGGTATGATTCATGGTTTTAGCGTTGTTTGATGTGATTTGAGGTTTCGACTAAGTTCGTATCGTGTTTTAAGACTTGTTGGTATGATTGAATGGGGTCCCGAGGGGCTCGAGTGTGTTTTGGATCATTGGTTGAGAAACTAGTTAAGGATTTGGAGTTTGACCATGGTCAATATCGGGTCAAGATGACCTCTTTTTGATGTTTTGAGTGCGCGGGCAGGTTCTTAGCGTGTTTTATGATTGAAACGCATATATGGTTTGTGTCCGGTAGATTACAACTGAGTTTTGGGTGCTAGAACAAAAATTCTTTCGTTGCTGATTTTCTGGTCTAAAATAATTACGAAAATGTCATTTTTTATCCCTTAAATTTTTAGACTTCATTTAAATCTTTAAAACATCATATCTCTCTCATTTTAAGGCCAAATTGGGTGATTCAAAAGCGTAACTTGACTAAAATTTCACAAGGAATACACTGAAGGCATAAAAAGAGAGTTTTGGGATTGTTTGGTACATGAAACAAGGCAGAACAGTTGGGCAAAAAATATTTAATATCGAGGGTTTGTTCATTTTCTATTTTTGACGAATTGGAGCTCGGAAAGAGGCGATTTTCGGGAGATTTTCAAGAAAAATAATGGAGTAAGTGTTATTAACTCAATATTAGTTAATTTACACGAATCCATGATTGTTTTAACATTTAATTGGTGAATTAAATTGGAAAATTTTGAAAACCTTCTTAGTTTAATTTGAGGATTTGAGGGTCGAGTTTATGTCGGAATTTGGTAAAATTAGTATGGTTGAACTCGTAGTTAAATGGGCGTTCATATTTTATAACTCTTATCGGGTTCCGAGACGTGGGCCTCACGGGCGATTTTTGAGTGTAATTTCGGATTTTTTGGGAAAATTAGTATTTTGATATGAAATTAATTCCTATAATTTGTATTGACTGAATCGAATTAATTGTGACTAGATTCGATCCGTTCGGAAGTTGACACGCGCAGAATGAAATTTTTGGAGCATTGTTTAGCTTGCTAGACATTGGATTCGGTTTGTTCGAGGTAACATCTCTTATCTTGGAGCTGAGGGTATGAACCCTGATTATACGTGTTATGTGAATTGTTTGGATGTGACGCACATGCTAGGTGACGAGCGTGTGAGCGTGCACCGTAGAAATTGAGACTCGGTTGATTCCGTAGAGCTTTATAGTCAATTAACTTGTATTTTTTCATGTATTTTTATGTGTTAGAGAAACTGAGATGTGACTCATGTTAGAAATCATGCTTAGGCAAATGTTGGTATTATTGGGACCCACTGAGGTCATTTTTGCTGTTGAATTATTTGTTTAAATTATAACTTCATACTCAGTCATGTTCATTCATTTCATATCATCTCTTAATCTCTATTGCTATTTATTGATTTATCATATCATTATTTTTGGGCTGATTTTTATGACATTGTGAGCCCGAGAGGCTGAAGAGATTGATGACTCAGCGAGGCCGAAGGCCTGATGGTGAGGATATTTATGGGATCGGGATGCGCGCCGCAACATGTTTTATTGATTGATGCCATGATTGGCTTGATATAGCGCTTAGGCTGAAGGAGCCCCTTCAGAGTCTGTACACATCCCCAATGAGCGCATGTACCTACTGAGTGCGAGTGTAGAGTACCGAGCGATTGGGAGGATTGAGTGACTGTGAGAACTGAGTGACTACGATGACTGGGTAACTGAGAGGACTGATTGAATTGATACTCTAAGAGTATGCATATAGTTTATCACTTAGTTGTATCGCATTTGATATGCACACTTGACTTACAGACATAGAGATGCATTTTTCCTCATGTTGTACGGTATCACGTCATTCATGACTTCTCATATACATTGACATATAGGCATAAAGATATATTTTCCTCATGCCATTTAGAAATGAAATATTTACCTGTTGAAAGTTTTTGGGAAAAATCACAGTTTGGTGATTTCGGTAAAGGATTTGGGTTTTCACTGATATATTTGAAAAGGAGGTGTATTTTTCTGGAACTGTGAATGAGCTGAGCAGTTTATCTCTTAGCTACTTCTTTTATTACTTTCATTATGTTGTTATGAACTATTGTTGGCTATTGGTGTAGGACCCCGACCTGTGTTCCAGCTCATCACTACTTTCAACCTAAAGTTAGGTTTGTTACTTATTGAGTACATGGGGTCAGTTGTACTCATACTACACTTCTGCAGCTTGCGTGCAGATATTTGATGTTGATGTTGCTGTGATCGACGGGAGCTGGATTTGAAGATGTACCTGTATTCCGGTCGTAGCTGCCTCTTGTTCATGGTAGCTTTAGATTTATAAAAATCAGTTTATGTACATTTCGAACAGATGATGTATTTATTTCATACTAGCTTTGTAAATTCCAATCTTAGAAGCTTATGATTTGTACTATCAGTCCTTGGGAAGTGTATTAAAGTTAGTTAAATATTAATTTAATCGGATATTTATAAATTGACTTACCTAACAGATTGGGTTAGGTATTATCACGGCTAGTTGGATTTTTATTTCGTGACACATGTTCGGCTTCAAAAAGGTGGAAAAAGTGACGAATGAAAGAAAGTGAACCTCCGGTAAATCTTGAATTGTCAAATGAAAAAAAGTAAAAGGAAAACAAATGAGACATCGGAGTAAGTGAATCATTATAATACTCTTAAAATTTTAACATTGAAAGTGTAAAAAAAATAATATATTATTAGTGTATTTTAATTTGTGGTTAACAATTTGATCATCATTTTTACCAAGTTATTAAATAATATGTATTCAAAAAATTAAAACTCTTTTGCCATGGAAATAGACAGCCATGTCATAGATCCAAGTCTTCGAGATTAGACAAACACCTTTTTCCATAATCAGAATTCGGCCAAAACTGCCCCTAATCTAGCCGCTTAGGTTTAAAAGTATTCTTCGTCCACCTATTTTGTAAAAATTGCCTCTAACATTAACTTTCCGGCTCAATCATATCCTGGAAACTAACGGCCCTATTTTTATTAAGAAAAACTTCTATTACTTATGATGTGTCAAGTTCCTATTTGCTTAAATTAAAACCTCATCCCACATCCACTTATTAGCCCACTGTATGACCAAAAATATCCATACCCGACCCATGACCCGATTTTTAAAATGCCCTAATTTTACTTCTCCTCTTCCATCACTGCCCTCCCACTCTATATTTTCTCTAATCATTCTCCTCCATGGCCAAAGTACAATAACTCACCATTGCCGACAGAGGATCACCATCGGCTTCATTTTTTAGATCCTCACCCTTCAATACCCACGGATCTCCCTCCCTCCCTCAGATTTTTCGGCCTTAATTTAATTTTTAAATTAATATTTTTTTGTTAAATGAGTGAAATCAGGTATTCTTTGGAATTAAATTAATGGTTTATTTTAAGATTTTAAGGTTTAATAAGTTATCTTTCTGCCAAAGTTATATTTGTTGTGCCACCATGTAACTTTTTGGAGTTAATTAAAATCATGTGAGTAACTTAGCTTCACAGTTCGTTGGCAGTGATTTGGTTGAAAAACTGTCGGTGGTAATTAAGTTGGGAAAGATGAATAGAGAAAGGGATAGAGTACCAAATAATAAATTAATAGGAAGAAAAACATAAAATTTTGATAAATGAAACCAAAAAACGATTGGATCATGAGTCAAGTATAGAATCGAGTGTTTGAGGGGCTAAAAAGGATTTAACGGTTTGGAATGACTAAAATGGATCGTGGGTGAATTATTTACGGATTAGATCAGGGTTAGAATAGGATTCTTAGTAATTGCCACGTCATATATAATAAAATATATTTTTTATTCAGAAATAAGGGCATGAATGAGCCAGATTTTTAACGGTAAGGACAGTTTTTACAAAGTAGGTGGACGAAGGATATTTTTAATGGCTTTTTTCTTTCTTATACAATATTTAAAATTTATTTACCAAAATTGTCTTACTTTTGTATATTACATGTCATAAACAAGAATTACTTATAAATTATATACAATCCATTATTAGTGCCTTAAATTAAGAGATTTAGTTGCATTCTTTTCCTTTTTTTCTCATCTCCTCTTTCCTAATTTTTTGTTGCCTTAATTGCCTGTAACATTTCCTTAATTGTCACCGTCATAAATTATGAATATTTAAAAAGTTACTGGATATTTATTTAATATTAGTTTTCACCGAACTTGCGTTTAATATTACTCATATTTTAATGAGCTGCAATATGCAAAGATTGCCGACCAAAAATATATGAGTTAGCCATATGATCAATTATTAGTCAATTGCTAAGAAAAATAAAAATTAGAAATTCAGTGCCTAACAGCTTTAAAAAAAAGCTAAGGGATAATAGTAATTAATCATAATGATTTATTAGAGATTTTGTCGAAGAGAAAACCTAAAAAGTTATATAGGTTATTCCATCAACTTTCCCATAGTTAAAACAAATCTAAATCAATATTATAAAAGCTACTTTTTTTGGACGTGTACTCCTTTTAGTTTCGCCGGTTATTTACTCCTTACCATAAAGTTAAAGAGAAAGAAAAGCAATGACCATCACCTAGTAGTATGAATACATATTTATCCCAAAACAAGTCCAATATTACCGCAAATAGGAAAGGAAATTGACCCAATTAGTTGTCTAGGATTAAGTGAGAGCAGCAGCATACAAATTTATATGGTACAACAATATACAAATTAAAATGAATTTCGTATAAATTTGATACATCTATAATAATATATAAACTAAAAATAAATTTTATATAACTAATTATATAGTATAAAACTTATTTATAACTTATCTATAACTTTCATACATTATTTTTACCCAGTTAAATACAACTACAACATCATACAACTTTCATACAAATTTTATACAATATGTTTTTCGTATGTATTTTGTATATGATTTGTATATATTTTGTATGTGATGTGTTCTTCTTCCTCTTTGAAATTTCAATCAAAATTTTCTTTTTTAATATAATTTTGATACATGTCAACAACTTTATGTAAAAAGATAGTATTTATAACTTAAATACAAATTTCATACAACGATTCAAACATTATAAAACTATTTTTCAACTTTCATACAACATTCAAATAAAAAAATATATAACTACAACAGAATACAACTTAAATATAATTTACATACAAATTTAATACAATTTCGTAAGTATATTGTATGTCATGTGTTCTTCTTCTTCTTCGAGTTTCAATCTGAAATTCAGCCAAAATCAAGTCTAATCTTCACCAAACACCCTCAAAATTAAGATATAAACTCCAAATGATATTCCAAATTGTTTGCAACAACATCCAATCCAAACAAATAATGGTTTTTGAAAACTTAAATTCGAATTCAAAGCTTCAAAGCTTTTTAATGGCTGTCAATGGTGGAGAGTCAAACACCTTCAAAATTTATTGATTGACAATTTCAATTTGAACACCAATTGTGCTACATCAAAGGAAATTGCTAAGTTAAAACTCTATAATAAAACGATTGAAATCCATTGATGAATTCCATTAAAACTATATACAACATTAAAGGATAAAAAGTAAAGAACATTAAAGGAGGAAAAATTGGGGAAAGAACAAAGAAGGAGAGATAGAGAGACTGAGAGAGAGAGAGAGAGGGGGGGGGGGAGAGAGATGGAGAGAGAGAGGAGAGAAGGAGAGAGAACATGGATGGGGAATAATTAATTCCTTATTCAATTCCTAATATAAAAGAATACTCATTTAAAATTAGTTTGTATATAATTGATAAATTATATGTGGTCATGTAATTAAGCTAAAACTTGATTAGGAAAGGTAATAAAGTTTCACATAATAAAGTTTCACATATAGTATATGAAGGTAAATTTTTTTTTTTTTAAATCTAAGCGAATAAGTAAGGGTCAGTTTTAGCCCTTTTCTGTTCCTTAATAGTAAGTAAAATAGCCCAAATATTTGGGATTGCCTATCACTTAGGTGCCAAATAAAATAATCTAACTTATACAGTAGTAGCTGTTTTCTTTTGAATGAAGAAAGTGTGTGGAGGGTATACTTGTCAAGTGGACTAAAGGGTGACCTCTTTGAAAAGACAACAAATTAAAGGAGTATAGGGGTAAACCAAATTTAAAGAACCTATGAGGCAAGAAAATTAAGATGACGAGACAAAGTCATTCAAAAACCTGTCCGCAATTAATAAGAAACCAAAGGCAACTTATTTTTGCCACCCCAAATAAATATTACTAAAAAACATAAATTCAAGCAAGTAAAGAAAAGAATTGTCAAACCTAAATAGATGCCTATATATACCTCCCTTCACATATCTTTCTTCCCTCCCCTTAATTCTCTACTCTCTTCTCTACTAAGAAACAGAAGTACTCCATCTTTATTTATTTTCTTTTGTTTACTTGTACCATGGATGGCCCTTTGAGAAGAACTTCATTCTTGCAAATTCTTGTAACATTTTTTCTCCTTTTATTAGGTATGTAACTTAACAATTCTTTCTTTCCTTTCCAAGATAGTTTAAATTAGCTATTTCTTGTTTAATACCATCATTATGATTAATTACTAAGATTGAATTATTATAACAGGTTTGAACATTATTAGAGAAGTAGATTCACTTGGGATTAATTATGGTCAAGTTGCAAACAACTTACCACCACCAGAAAAAGTCCTTCAACTTTTACATGCTCTCAAGATAACAAAGGCAAGAATTTATGACACAAATCCTCAAGTCTTGACAGCATTGGCCAACTCCAATATAGAGCTAATTGTGACAGTGGAAAATCAAATGCTAGCCACATTAGGTGACCAGCAACAAGCCCTTCAATGGGTAACTACTCATATTAGGCCATATTTTCCAGCCACAAACATCACAGGAATTGCGGTAGGGAACGAGATTTTCACAGATGAAGACACATCTTTAATGACATATCTTGTGCCAGCAATGGTTAACATTCATTCAGCGCTTATTAAAACAGGACTCAGCCAATACATTCAAGTCTCTTCCCCTAATTCACTAGCAGTTTTAGCAAACTCTTATCCACCTTCAGCTGGTAATTTTAGGAGTGATCTTAATGGGATTATGCAACAATTCTTGCAATTCTTGGTTACAACAAGAGCACCCTTTTGGATCAATGCATATCCTTATTTTGCCTATAAAGACAATCCCAACAAAATCTCCTTAGACTATGTGCTATTCAATTCCAATCAAGGGATGATTGATCCTTACACAAGACTACATTATGACAACATGTTGTATGCACAAGTGGATGCAGCCATATTTGCTATAGCAAGAATGGGATTTAATGGTTTAGAAGTTAAGATTTCTGAGACAGGTTGGCCATCTAAAGGTGACCCTAATGAAATTGGTGCAACCTTTCAAAATGCAGCTATTTACAATAGGAATATTTTGAGAAGGCAATTGCTTAATGAAGGTACCCCTTTGAGACCAAATGTTAGATTGGATATTTATGTGTTTGCTTTGTTCAATGAAGACCAAAAGCCAGGACCAACTTCTGAGAGGAATTATGGTTTGTTTCAACCTGATGGAACTATGGCTTATAATGTTGGGCTATTATCAACTACTTCTACAACAACTTCTTCAACTAATTCAGAGCCAGCATCAGCTTCCATTTTCCTTACTTCCTCTGCTCCCCCTATGGTAAAACTATAGATTTTTAATTAATAAGAATTGATCATATACGTTAGATGATTCTTATTATAAGGTTTAATGTGGTGTTCTTATTGCACATATTATTTTCAAACAGGTGAAACAAGTGAGATATCAAAGCTTGGCCAATTGGATGATGTTTGCGTATTTTTGCTGGCTTTGCAAGGGCTAATTAATGAGATGAAGACAACATTAAGGCTAAAATGGAGTACTTGACTGTAAATATATCGGCGTCAACTGAGACAATGACCTATTAGCCACCCCGGATGCATGTGCATGCGTCAAGAATGGACCTCACAGCGACTAATACAGAAAATTAGACACAAAGAGCTTTCATGTAAAAAAACAAAATTGAAAAAAGATCTAGTTTCTACTTTCTCGCTTCATAGAAAAAGTATATATATATATAGTCGCTGTCATTTGTTGTATAATCGGGATTGATGATTCAAAGAATAAAGTAGCTGATCATTCTTTGCTAGGGAATTGACAAAATTCATTTTGTTATGATCTTATTGTGCAGAGGATATATTTACTTGAAATGGAAGGGGCTTATACAAACTTTTCTTTTTAACATTATATTGTAATGTAATACTGTATCTATAATAGTGTCATTGTTCAGATTATAAAGGTTACTGTATTTGGACGTGGACTCCACAATTATTCCTACATGTTTTTTTATTTTACATTGACACTACCCATTCAGATTCACATTGCATATGGCTATTTAACAGGAAAAACGCTGCGAACCAAGAATTAATTTCTTTCCAATCCAAACTTGGTTGATTAAGAATAAAGTAATCTCATTCCATCCACCATATCTCTGAATGGTAATATTGGTACATGTTGAATAAGAGATATTAGTTCTTTACTTCTTTCTAGCCCTTTTTTCCTTTGTCATGCATTTCTTTCTTGATATACGAATGTTTTAATTAAATATAATGCGACAAAAGGGCAAAGGATACCGTTGTTTTCTTTTTAAATTTTTAAATAATATAATCTTCTAGCTAGGCCAACCTTTATTCCATAAACCGTCAGCATAGTGTCTGCCATCCTTTTCTTAAAGGTGCATGCTTTAGACTTTCAATGTTGAAATATGAAACAAATTAGTAAACGTCTTTATGAATTTATATATCAAAATGTTCTTTTTTTATATAAAAGAATGGCCAGTACAAAACTTTGTGATTCATTTGATATAACCTAACATGATGCACATGAAACCCACCTCTAAAACAATCACAAAAGAAAGAAAAATAATAGGGAATCCAAAAATAAGAATCATTCTAAGGATCCACCTTCATCATTCGCCGAAAAAGGAAACATCTTTTGAAAATCTTAGTAAAATGCTGAAGTGATTCT
The DNA here is from genome assembly GCF_000390325.3 of Nicotiana tomentosiformis. NCBI lineage: Eukaryota > Viridiplantae > Streptophyta > Magnoliopsida > Solanales > Solanaceae > Nicotiana > Nicotiana tomentosiformis. The sequence continues at coordinate 59,812,810 of NC_090813.1, read as the reverse complement.
ATTACTAGGTAAAAAATAAATAAATACTAAGCTATAGAAAATGCATTCACTACTTGTTCATGTCCCGAAGTCAGAGCCAGGATTTGAAGTTACTGGATTCGAGATTCTAGTATTTTTATGTTACTGGATTCTAAAGTAAGAATATACTTATTCAATAAATTATTTAAGACAAATATAAAGTTTGCACAAAAGTTACTGGATTCGCCAAAGCTCTTACCGAAGCTCTAGCTCCGCCCCTGTTCATATATGTATATTAGCCATCATGGTATGAGCTAACATAATGCACATGCCAACACTAGTCTTTACTCTAGTATTTTTTAAATTTGTTTTGATTTTTTTTTTTAAGTCGAGGGTCTATTAAAAATAGTCTCTCTATCTCACACAATATAGGGTAAGGTCTACATATATTGTGTCTTCCCCAAACCCTACTTGTGGGATCAAAGTTGACGATTGGAGCAAAGTTATAACATGGCATTTTTTATCAACTCTGTATCATTCTAGCAGATACCAAGTAGAGGGCAACAAATGAGGTTGCTTTTTAGCAACCAAACAAAATAGTCATAGTCGGAAAGTTGCTTAAGACCCCATTTACACGTAGGTTATCATGTGCATTTGCCGTCTTTGGTGATGAGTTACTTATAGTAGCATTGTTTCCTCTTTGCAGAGTTGGCATATCAGGAGATCCTGTTTCTTATAGCATATGTCCACTTTTAGCTTTCAAATCATGTCTAACGGTTCAAGAAATTCTTAGGTGCATGTTCTTTGCATATTCCTTGGAACTTGAATAGTTAAACCTTGTCTTCGAAGATTCTACATCTGGTAGCTTTTATTTGTATTTAATTTATTTTATTTTCCTAAGGGAAGGTGCAATGGAGAAGAAGCGGGGCTTCGAATTCATTATTAATTATTTTTTAATACCCATCAATATTAAATAAAGTTACCGTTTAGTTAATTTAAATTGTGTGAACATTTTTTGTACAATCAATACATATAACCTCAACTTAATAAGAGGATCAAGGGGCACCCCTTACGGCAGTCTCCCTACTAAGTTGGGGGGAGGGAGGGGGTTCAAAGGGGTTGCCCCTTAGCAGAGAGAGGGGGCGCGGACTTAATCTCTCGTTATCTTTCTATATTCAGGCTATTCTTTGTATGTTTGTGTTCATCCACATTTTCTGTAAATACTTTGTATAAATTATACAGTATTTTGTAAAAAGAAACTGCGAAGTCCTGTGTGGGAAAAAAAAAATAACCTGTGCAAGTGAAAGTTATAATAATTGGGTGGTGAGTGAGTTAAAACCATCCACCACAATGTGGTATCTTGAGTGAGTTAAAACCATCTAGTGCTCGAGTAAAAACCATATATTCGTAGTGACTGTCAAAATCACTCGTTTCTTGTGTGCAAGTAAAACAAGATTTGGACAATACTCAACTTTTGAGATCGAACCAGAACAAAATGTCACAAGTCATTTCTATCTCACTGTTGCTTTTCATTTGTTAAATTTAGCATTTTCCTCAACCGAGAGAGAGAGAGAGAAGGAAAGCCAAAATGAAAATTGAGCAGACTACTTTTATTGGAGAGGGATGTACCGAAGCTAAATGCACAAAGTACCACATAGTCATACATTTCACAAACACGACAAGTTCACAAATTAACATCTGCGCTGGCGTACTGCTGACTAGCTCAGGAAAACAGTAAAGGAATAATAAAGAACGGAAGAGGATAGAGCTGGTGCCTTCACTGGAGCACTTGGCTGCCATAATCTGAGTTGAACTTGTCATACCTCGGCGCATGAAGGTGTGCAGATGGTCTAGTGTTCTTCAATGCCATCTCAATATCTCTCACAGTTATTGGTCCAACGTTGGGCAACTCTGCACATTGATACAAGAATTCAGTACAAAGGAATGAAACACACCTAAAGAAGTACCTCAATAAAATTCTTCACACACAAGTACTAGGCACAAGAGTGTTTCTACTGGTATACATTAATTCAGGTATTAGAATCATGCCGAGTTCTTGTAACTAGAACAGGTAAAGATTTGTAATGAAATACACATACACGACGCATGTGTATCAAGTTTCATTCTAACAGCATTTAACTTTCATCAACTTCTCTAGGTAGTTTGATGAAAGCAGTAATTCATGGGAAAGATGCAAATCTTACAGCTTAAAACCGGAATTTGTTGGAAGACACATTAACAGACATTATTGTCATAATTAAAATATCAATATAAACCAACAGTATGCATGTGGCAGATTGACAAATAATCGAGTCGCCTGGTAGGATGTGATAGAAAAGAGGGCTATAATATAGCAAGCATATACCCAATTGCCGCAGTAGAAAACCAGAAACACTGAGCCCCTTATATCCCGACATATAATTATTACCCCGTCCAACCCAACAAGGTAGTGGATAAAATATGGCATACCATCCTCAGGCACCACTTCTTCTTTCTCTTCAAGTTTTGCCATTAAACGTCTTAATGGTTGCATGGCAGCCTCCTTGCACAACAGCCGAATATCAGAACCGGAAAAACCTTCTGTCTTTTCTACCAATAAATCATATGGAAGTGGCTCCTCTTCAGGCAGTGATGGTAGTAATTCCTCAAACATGGCGCACCTTGCTTCTGGCTCCGGAAGGGGCACGAGGATCTGCGGTTACAGTCAGAAGGCGAACTAAATAGTTACAAGCATGACTATAACCTCAGGTGTGGATTATACTAGTGAATGAAACCAGACTAAGCCTGAGTGCATTCTCTTCTTTTCCTCCTTTGTTCAGCCAAGTCTTCTATTACTCACTCAAGCAAATATTAAACATGTAAAAGGTAATCAAAAGTTCCCCTACCCAGCCATCCCCAGGCCCTTAAAAATAAGAAAAAGAGGGAAATTACTATAAAAATCCGATATGCAATAAATCAACTAAAAGACAAAAGATCATTCAACAACCAGACCTGCAACAGAAAAGCATTTATGGGAATCAAACCATGAAACTCTTAAGCTAAAGCCTCAAACCCCTATTTTACTGTCTGGAGTAATACTTTTTGGCTTCAAATTTCACATGCTTTTACATGGCTAAAAAGTCTGCATCCACTAAAACTATTAAATGTTTGACATGATTTACTTGGAGATACTGACAAAGAAATAGATCATCGCGAAGCTAAACATAACAAAAAATAAAATATACTTTTGTTCTAATTCATTTCTTTCTAGCAAATAGTCGTATTATCAAGCAAAGTATGTTTCAAGGCCACATGAAAGACTACCCGCTTCTCAAGACGACGAAGCATTGCTGCATCCAGTTCCCAGGGAAGATTTGTTGCTGCCAGAACAAATACAAGTTCATCTGTCCGATTCAAACCGTCCATCTGCAGTTTATTTCAACCATTACCTAGCGAAATAGTTCAGATAAAACCGTACTAAATGTCTTCATTAATATCAAAGAGAAGAAACAGCAAGATCTGATATAAAGCAAACTATACAAGTAAAAGGCTTGCTTTTATCTTTACCATTTACCTGGTGCTGCATGATTATTAGCTAACCCTAAAAAGATGGGTCAAAAACATTTCCTTCATTTTTACTTAAATGGCATAAAGTTTACAATCCTATCCAGTGTCAAGTGACCTTTCTTTAAGTTCCAATGGTTACCATAGTCACTCTACGTACTTCTCACGGACTGTACAACAGCACACAATTCAAATTTGACAGAGCATGTGATAACCTAACGAAAAGCGGTTTGAAAAATCTCTAGAATAACAACAATATCAGGAAAAAAGAAAATTCCAGATTCCAACTATTACGCTTAGTAGCTCAGAAGGTGCTAACCAGCAGAAATTCTGTGAACTTGCAGAAATTCATTGTCTCATTTATTTTTCAAAGAGGAAGTACTTTGCCATACTGCCTCAAATGCTTCAATCTCCCCAACCCACCCAACATGAGACCACAAAAAGGGATGCGCGAGGGGAAAAAGAAAGATACAGAGAATAAAATGACCATCATTCCCTGGGGCAGTAATTGGCTTTTGACTTATTAATTGCATTGCAGTGCAAAAACATAGCTTTTCACATGTCATACATACACTTCTAAATATCAAGCTTCACCTGTATGAGCAGTTCTGTTTTTAAACGCCTACTAGATTCATGTTCACTACGTGCTTCCCCACGTTGACTGATAATTGCATCAATTTCATCTAGAAAGATAGTTGAAGGTGCATGATGCCTGGCGAGCTCGAATAACACTTTTATCAATTTCTCAGAATCACCTGTATCACACAAGAAACTTCTAAAGAGTACACAACGCATTAATTGAAGAACTATTCTCAACTAATGTATCTAATACTTTATTCATCTGATAGCTGATGAGATATACTGGAATGATCTCGTTTGAGTTAGATGATTTAAATGCTATAATGTTCTTTCACATTGTAATAAAAAAGACAGAAATCATAACTGCTGATATGTTCAAAAAAGCTGAACCCCATAAACCGTTGCTTAATAAGTCAGCCACATTAGGTGCTAGCTTCCCTCAAAGTTGATAACACACAAAAGAGCTGTCTCGAACTCAGTGAAGACAAATAGAACGACATACCGCAGTAAAAATTGCATAACAAGTAACAACTCATAACTTGCATTTGGTATTTACCACACACAGTTGATATATATGATATTTCCTTAGCTCCTGTGACCCAGGTTGACTTGCCTTAGCGTAGAAATTTCTAAAATCATGAGATATTACAATATTACATCGTTCCATCAGATTGCTTGAAAAAATACAGGCCAACTTTAAGGGCAAGAAATAGATTAAGCTGAAACAACAGATAATATTAGAGTGTGATATATCATAAACCTTCAGCGAACAAACCCGGACCCTATAGGTCACGGGTTGAGCCATGGGAGCAGCTACTAATGCTTGCATTAGATTAGGCTGTTTACATCACACCCCTAGTGGTGTTGCCCTTCCCGGATCCTGCGTGAATGCAGGATGCTTTGTGCACCAGGCTGCCCTTTCTTTTTCTTCGGTGAACAAACCAAGCTACAATGTGCGACTTCACTTCAAATTGGATGGTGTCTACTTTTGGTTGTCTAACATCATTGAATATCCATCAATAGGATGGTGCTATCAGTCATTCGAAATATATCTCTTAATATCATACAAGTTTGGAGTCAGTTTCCTTTTTTAGAAGAAAATGTTTGACTCGATATCCGCTTCTAACTGTAATCATCATAGCTTTACCAAATGAATTAAAACCCTCAAACTGATAAGTAGGAAAGACCATTTTAGTAGATTGCAGAGGAAATCATACCACGCCATTTGCTGACAACTGACGATGCTGAGATATTGAAAAATGTGGTATTGCATTCGGTTGCAACTGCCTTCGCAAGCATCGTCTACAAATTAACAGAGTAGAAGTTTTAACAAGATAAATAGATATTTCCTCTCATATCAAGATATTAAGCTTTATGTATAAAGAAAAGAAATGTCAGGATGCAGAATTCCAATAACATGAATATGAAACTGGACAGATCACCAATAGAAGTACCAATGGAAGGAAATCAATGGGAGAGTTTTATATACAGAGCTGACGGCTAAAGCACAAAAAAATAAGGAGAAGGATACAACGTATGAATGAAAAATAACCTTTTGCACAGAAGAAAAACATGAGTACAAACCTTTCCTGTTCCTGGAGGGCCAAAAAGGAGGATACCTTTCCATGGAGTTAGAAGACCTTTAAAGTACCTAGGTGAGAGAGAAAAAGTAGATCTTGGTTCAGTAATGAGAACTTCATGTTTGCTCAAAAAGGAGTTCATGAAAAATTACAAGTAAAACGTCAGAAGATATATTGGATTGGATATTTGACACTAAATCTTACGTTCATTAGCTTGCACCCCAAGAATACAAAAAAAAAAAAAAAAAAGTTAATAATGGAGAAGTCCACTAGGACCAGTTGCACAACAGTACAAAGATTATAACCTCTCTATTCAACTTGTTAGACAAGCAGCACATAACCAAGTATTGTAACCTACTTTGGATATTTAATCGGCATGACAACTGCTTCTTTTAGTAGACGCTTGGCAGTCTCTAATCCTTTAATGCTCTCCCACTTTACATCTGGATTACCACGAAGAATATCCCTGGAAATGTAAAACAGAAGAAATTAGCAAAACTAGTTTCCAATCCTAACAACGAAAGTGTGTGAGGGACATAGAAAACCAGGTTCAGTAACAGCAATAGCTCATAGTGTTCAGGTCATTTTGTCGTGACCTACCTGCTTAAACTTTCTCCTAAAGCACGCATTTCTGCAGACTCAAAAGTGGGAAGTAGAGATCTTTGCCTGAAAAATGAACATTAAACTTTACTAAACTTCTTCAGGAAGAATTACCCCCAAAAAAAGAACTTCTTCAGGAAGAGGAAGTAAAGCTCTGGTAGCTGAAAGTTGTTAATATATATGAGTATCAAATGTTTGTTAGAATGCCAATATCTCTGGGCGATCAAACACAAAATTTAAGGTCACTAGTTGCTGTGTCATACGGTTTTCCAACTACTCCGACAGACTGAACTCCATTAACTCCATTAGAGTGTGCTGCACCTCCATTAGCCTAAATCAGAAGAAAAGATTAAGCGTGCAGATTGTCAATAGGATTTATGATCATCTTATTCATCATCGGCAATACCTGATTATATTGCTCGTAAATGGACAATTCTGCAGTGTTCCGCACATGTCCATTTCCATTTGCAGTCACAGTCGAAGAATTTCCATTTTGTACGGCATCACCATTCTCAGTTGCAGGAGCCTTCTTCCTCCCAAACTTCATATCATAAAACAACTTAAAATCCTAAATACGGACACCAAAAACAAGTATTGTATATAAATACTCAATGTCCCTAATCTTGATTTATTCATTTCATCAAGAGACACATCCAACTTATGATTCATTCAGCAATTTGCAACTCCTGTGAACAGAACTAACAATGTGGTTTAACAAACTATTCATGTTTACTCTGTTTCCCCTTCAATTTCCTTTAATTAACTGTAGAACTTTAAAAAACTCAGCCATTAACTACTGATTGTGTGTCTTCTTTTCTGCTCAGTTCCAATTTCTTTGGAAGACAATATTATGACACAAAATGAGAATAAGATTAAAAGCTAAACAATCCAACTTAATTGGAAAAGTCTTTGCCTACTTCCTCATCTATTCAAATTCGAATTTTTCTCGGAAGTTAGCACAAAGTTAACAATTATCTATACATGAAGGAATCTATTCAAGGTCAAGCCCATTTGAAATTCTCTCTTTTATTTTCAGCATTAACAAAACAAGTCACTCTTTTTCAACTTCAATAACACTTGTGTCTACTTATCCAACAATTCATCACTTTGCAGCTTGTTATTATTCAGTTCCTTGTTGCTAGGAAGACTATACTTTTGTGTCTTTTGATAGAGAGCAACTAGTCAAATCAAAACCTGAGCAGTGCAAACATCACATACAATCAAAACAATGTCATATATAACCTATTAATTTTAACATTTAGTCACTAATTAAAGGGGACATTATAATTCCTTGCCTAAGGACTACATCTCAGTCTCCTTTCACATTTTTTTGGAAGAACAAGAGCCAAATTTAGGTAAGAAACATCCAAATCAAGGCCGAAAAAGGTAAAAACTTTATTAAGCAATCTAAATCTAACATCAGAACAATCTTTCCTGTCAGAGATTTCCTAAATTAACACAGAACATTAAAATAATGTCAAGCATAGTCTACACTAAACTTCACTTTGAATTAAAGTCGAGATTTCACAAAATAAATCAGAAAATATTCTATTGTAATTATTCAAAAAAAAAAAAATCAAGTCAACAAACCAGAAAAATCCCTTCCTTTTATGCCCTCAACCATCATCACATGCATGAATCAGTACAATGTGTCGCGCACAAAAACTGTATATTCGCCATAGAAGAAAAACTAAGAAATCTTTAAAATAATAAAGAGAAGGAATAAAAACTAGAAATATAGCTGAAAATGAAGCAAAATTAAATTTTAAGAAAATCTCAAACTAACACAAAAATATCTCTTCCTTTGTCAGTCATTGCATGAATCAGTAATACATTAAGCTCATACAGTCCTTCAAAAGTCAAAATTTCACTTTAAACTCCAAATTTCACCCGAAAAGTACCTCTAATTTCAGCAAAGTCGGCATTTCGAAATCAAAATAAGAAGATAAAGTAAATATGAAATTCTAAAATCAAAGCCAAAAATGCAAGAATCGATCAAAAATGTCAATTTCGTAACAACACAAAATCTCTTCATGTTTCGATACTTCAATCATTACCACGTGCATGTATACAGAAAATGTACATCACACACAGATCATTTAAACTTAGCTCGATAATCAAAAATAAACCGGAAAAAAACATAGAAATTCAAAAATTACATCAAAATTCAACAAAAAGAAGCTGTATTTTCAAATGAGGCCTTGGAAGATTAAATTTAATTACCGGGAAGGACCAGCGAGTCAACGCAGGTTCGTCCGCCATTTGATTCAAACTCCGGGAGAGAGATGGAATGAGAGAGAGAGAGAGAGAGATGTATAGCTCCCTCTCTTTCTCCGTCACACACGAAAAAGATGCATTTATAGGAAGTCAAGTGATTGTGAGCACTGTTTACTGTACAGCGCACACAACCCCCCCCCCCCCCCCCTGTCGGTCTTGGAATCGTGGAGAGATTGAAAAAGTTTAAATTACGGATTACACCATAAGTTTGTCGTTTGTGATACAAAAAGCTCCTTCACCTTTTCAAAATGTTGACATAACGCCTGCTAAGTTATGAACTAGCGCTTTTCTATCCGAACTCTTTTTCTTCTTTTACATTTATTATTTTAATTTGTCTTGATTTGATCTTCAATTAAAAAAGAATAATATGTTTGGATGGATATTTGATAGCAAGGGAGAACAAGATTTACTAGAAACTTAAACTGAAGACACTATATTAGAAATTTATAAGCTCGCTTAATACCGTTTATTTTTATTAATTGATAACCAATAGATTCATTAATATGGATAGATAAATGTAATTATATTAAAAATTATATGTGCTAGAATTTTTTTATAGGAAATCAAGCACTACTTTGATACGACACAAAAAGGAATGGAGAATTCAATTTGAAATGAATAAGGCACTAATTAATTCATTTGTGAATAATTTTTGGCCTTCTTTCTTTCTAGAATAGTAAATTATGTAATATCCTTTAATGTTTAATATAGAAAAGGATTGAAAAAGAAAACAGAGAAAGGGGTAAAGGAGAAAGTAAAGCGAAGGAAATAGAAAAAGAATGAAACTAGAAAAGTAGTGAAGTGAGAAAAAATTGAAGGTTTCCCCATGTTTTATCAACTTATAAGCAAAAATGCAATTTGATATATGTTGTAGAAAAAGTAGAAACTAAGAAAGACAAAAAAAAAAAAAAAAAAAAAAAAAGGAGAAGGACAAAGTACAAAGATGACAAAAAAAATATAAAAAAGAAGAAAAAAACAAGGGAGCACTTGACGGATCTTATTACATATAGTATATAATAGAAGGATATCTTGTATTTTTGTTGTATTCTCTTCACTTTCAAATTTCTATAGGAAGAGTTGGCACATAAACCTTAAGATCATCATACATTGAGGATTGGGATTTATGTGCCAAAAAGGGAAAGCTGAGGGAGTAATCCTTAAGAAACAAAGTTGAAAGAATCTACAGGCTATAGAGATCTGAGTGGGTCCAAAGACAGACCAAGTATGTCTCTATTATGATGCTGAGGTATACAGTAAGAACTATAGGCCAAACACCACAAAACGTGTACATAGGAACGTGCGGAGGAGATTTTTAATTGCATTTTCACGTGCGGGATTTGTCCCCTTCTCTCCTCCGCGGAAATAGATGGTATTGGTATCCACCTAGTATCGTGTAAAACTATATACAGGCAGAACCGGAACTCATAACACATTTCGGCCTTCAATAGGATAAAACGAGCTCGAGATATGATTGTGAAGGATCGAAATCGAAGCAAAGGTCTCATCGAGTCAAAATCCGGGGCACGATATCTGCCCTCGAGAATATCGAGGTTATGATTCGAGATCGATCCAAATCCTAAAAGACTTCGGAGAACATTGTCAGGCAATCAAGCACAACCAATAGAAGGTCGTAATATCCGCGACCGGCCGGATATCACGGCGTGGATCTTGGCACGTATCGATGAAAAACCGGCAATCAGTTAAACAAAAGATTTTTTACCTTTTATGGAATTGTACTTAGAGTAGGATTCCCCTACTATATAAAGGGGAGTCTCATAATTCATTATACACATTGTAACATGCATTTCAAAGCAATATACTACTATTTTCACTGTTATTGTAAGCTTTTTCTCTCATTCATCAAAATTGTCCACCGTGAGCCCGAATCGAGGATGAATGCTTCACTAAGACTGGAATCATCCTCTGAGCGTGGTTTGAATTTATTGTATCTTTACTTGTCCATTCTAACTCAATTTATCATTTTGTATCAAATTAATCCGCATATTCTTAAAACCACTTACAAATTTAATTATTGTCCGTTTTTTAGGGTAAACTGTTTGGCGCCCACCGTGGGGATAAGGATAATAATGGCAATTTGATACAAATTTCCATAACACACCATACTTCACACTTGTTCTTTGAAGTGTCTTTGATTTCAGGTCTAAGTTTAAAATGTCGAACTCCCAATCTGCCCCTCTAAATACGGATGTTGAGTTTGGCCACCATGGCGAGATCAACAATATGGTGCCCGGTAACGAGGTGCCCCCTGCCGATCCCAACGGAATTCCGGCCGCGGACTCGATCGACACCAACTCACATGTGGCCATTAACGCAAATTTGCTTGCCGATCCTGAGAACAGCGTCCGCGGGGGAGTTTGATCGGTAGCCCGAAATACACGTAACGGTGAAGGAGATGGGATCAACTTGCGGGTGATCTTCGAAATGTTGCAGGCTCAGCAGGCAGCGATAGCCCAACTGCAGAACCAAAGCAGCGCTCCTAGTAGAGTTGAGCCCGAACTATCCCGGAAAAACACCCATGAACCAGCCACAGATAGGCCAAACGAAGCTGAACCCGGGACCAATCTTGAGATAATAAAGATGCTCGAGGAATTAACAAAACGGATAGAAATAGGAGAAAAGAAAATCGAAGCCAACGACAAAAAGGGGGAGACCTACAACTCCAGGGTCGACCAAATCCTCGGAACACCACCGATACTGAAAGGCCTAGATTCCAAAAAGTTTTTTCAAAAACCTTTTCCTCCGAGCGCAGCTCCGAAGTCGATCCCAAAGAAGTTCCGCATGCCTGAAATTCCTAAGTACAACGGAACAACTTATCCAAATGAATGTGTGACCTCATACACGTGCGCCATCAAGGGGAACGACTTGGAAGATGATGAGATCAAATTTGTTCTGCTGAAAAAGTTCAAAGAGACCTTGTCAAAAGGAGCTATGATATGGTATCATAACTTACCCCCCAATTATATTGACTCATTTGCTATGCTTGCAAATATTTTTGTAAAAGTGCACGCCTGAGCCATCAAAGTCGAGACCAGGAAGTCGAACATTTTCAAGGTAAAACAAAGAGAAAACGAGATGCTCAGGGAGTTCGTATCAAGGTTTCAAATGGAACGGATGGACCTGCCGCCGATGGCGGATGATTGGGTTGTTTAGGCCTTCACCCAAGGACGCAATACTCGAAGCTCATTGGCTTCGTAGCAGTTGAAGCAAATTCTGGTAGAATATTCGGCTGTAACTTGGGACGATGTGCATAATCGATATCAATAAAAGATTAGGGTCGAAGATGATCAGCTTGGGGCCCCTTTCGGGTTTGTTTATCCCGTCCTAGCTAGTGACAGATCCAAAAGAGATATTGACCGTGAACCAAGGTCAAGTAGAGATCGGTATATAACGGTGATCGTAGGGGTAACGAGTCTGGACGAAACCCTGTGAGGAGTGAAAGGAGAAGAGATAGAGGTCAAAATAACCGAGGACTCATGAGCAAAAACGGTTTCGACAAGCCCACCGGGCCTAAGGAAGCACCGAGGTTATCGGAGTACACCTTCAACGTCGATGTCGCTGCCATCGTATCTGCCCATCGAACGCATCAAAGACACCAAGTGGCCTTGACCTCACAGTCCGATCCAGCCCAAATGGATCCGATCTTAATGTGTAAATATCATGGCACTCATAGCCACAGAACAGAAGATTGCCGACAATTGAGAGAGGAAGTAGCCCGGTTGTTCAACAACGGACATCTCCGGGAGTTCCTGAGCGATCGAGCAAAAAACTATTTTAGGAATAGAGATTCTAGTAAGCAGATCGAGTAAGAGGAGCCTCAGCAAGTTATTAACATACATGATCATCGGTGGGGTCGATGTTAAAGCGCACCAAAGTATCCATCACGAGGGAAAAACAGACTCGAGATTACGTACCAGAAGAAACCTTGTCTTTCAACGACGAGGACAATGAAGGCATCGTGTAGCACCGCAATGATGCACTGGTAATATCTGTACTCATAAATAAATCTCAAGTTAAGCGTGTGATAATTGATCCAGGTAGCTCGGCCAATATCATTAGATCGAGGGTCGTGGAACAACTAGGTCTACAAGACCAAATCGTGCCTACAGTCAGAGTTCTAAAAGGATTCAAAATGGCATGTGAGACCACTAAAGGGGAGATAACATTACCAGTGAACACCGCCGGAACCATTCGGGAAATAAAGTTCTACGTGATCGAAGGAGACATGTGGTACAATGCTCTGTCCGGGAGACCGTGGATTCACAACATGAGGGAAGTACCCTCGACGCTGCACCATGTGCTGAAATTCCCGATGTCAGGAGGGATTAAAACAGTTTACGAAGAATAACTGGCCGCAAAGGAGATGTTCGCAATCGACGAGGTGATCCCGGTATCTGCACTTTCGACATCGAAGGGTATAAGTCTGGTTGCCAGAGAGGAAACCAAATATCAATTACCGACACCAGCCTCGATCGAACTGGAGAAGCAGAGGACGGGTGAGGACGATGACTACAAAGTTCCCAAGTCTTTCATAGTCCCCGATGATTCCGACGCCACCAAATCAACGGTCGAAGAGCTAGAACAAGTCATATTGATCGAACACCTACCCGGTAGTAAGGTATACCTGGGCACGTGGTTAAGTCCCAAGCTAAGGAATAAACTCATTCAATTCCTTAAAGATAACATGGATTGTTTGCTTGGTCCCACCTCGATATGACAGGGATTTCACTGGAGATATCTACTCACAAGCTGAGCCTAGATCTGAAGTTCTATCCGGTCAAGCAAAAAAGGAGGCCTCAGTCCGAAGTCAAGCATACATTCATCAAGGACGAGGTATCTAAACTCTTTAAAATGGGGTCCATCCGGGAGGTTAAGTACCCGGATTGGTTAGCAAACGTAGTAGTAGTCCCTAGAAATAGGAATAAATTAAGAATGTGTGTAGACTATAAAGACTTAAACAAGGCATTCCCCAAGAACTCTTTCCCTCTGCCAAACATCGATCGCATGATCGATGCAACGGCTGGCCACGAGATCCTCAGTTTTCTCGACGCCTACTCTGGGTACAACCATATTCGGATAGACCCGAACGACCATGAAAAAACATCCTTCATCACTAAATACGGTACCTACTGCTATAATATAATGCCACTCGGACTAAAACACATTGGTTCCACTTACCAACGCCTAGTAAATCGGATTTTCGAAGAGCAAATAGGAAAATCAATAGAGTTTTACATTGACGATATGTTAGTTAAGTCCCTACGAGCAGAGGACCATTTAAAACATTTGCAGGAAACCTTCAACATATTGAAGAAATATAATATGAAGCTGAACCCGGAGAAATGCGCATTCGGAGTCGGGTCCGGGAAATTCCTCGGATTCATGGTGTCCAACCGGGGAATCGAGATTAATCCCGATAAGATCAAGGCCATAGAGGACATCTGTGGACAATGTCAAGGCCGTTCAAAGGTTAATCGGGTGCATAACCGCTTTGGATTGATTCATCTCGAGGTACTCCGACAAGAGCCATCGGTTCTTCTCACTGTTGAAGAAGAAGAATAACTTCTCATGGACCCCTGAGTGCTAACAAGCCTTGGAGGAACTCAAGCGGTATCACTCAAACCCACATTTTCTTTATACTCCGAAGGCAGACGAACAATTGTACCTGTACTTAGAGGTATCCGAAGTAGCGGTAAGTGGAGTCCTGGTTCGGGAAGAGGAATGTATGCAATTTCATATCTATTATGTTAGCAGAACTCTAGGCGAGGCCAAAACTAAGTATCCTCACCTAGAAAAATTGGCGCTCGCTTTACTAAGCGCCTCTAGGAAGCTAAAACTGCACTTTCAATGCCATCTCATATGTGTTGTGACTACTTACCCATTAAGAAACATAATGCATAAACTCGAGCTCTCGGGATGATTGGCCATATAGGCCATGGAGATCAGCCGGTACGATATCGAATATTGACCCTGAACCGCCATCAAATCTCATATTTTGGCGGACTTCATGGCCGACTTCACACCGTCCCTAATTCCTGAGGTCGAGAAGGAGTTGTTGTTGAACTCGGGGACCTCTTCCGGAATCTGGACCCTTTTTACGAATGGTGCCTCGAACACAAAGGGGTCCGGGCTTAGCATCGTGTTAAAGCCACCGATGGGTAATGTAGTTAGGAAATCTATTAGAACTGTAAAATTGACTAACAACGAGGCCGCGTATGAGGTCATGATTGTGGGTCTTGAACTGGCTAAAAGCTTGGGGGTCGAGTTGATCGAAGCTAAGTGCAATTCCCTCCTCGTGGTGAACCAAGTCAATACAACGTTCGAAGTCAAAGATGAAAGAATGCGAAGATACCTGGATAAGATACAGGCGGCGTTACATCAGCTCAGGGAATGGACTTTACAACATGTACCTCGGGATCAAAATAGCGAGGCTGATGCTCTTGCTAACTTGGGATCGTCGGTCGATGAACGATGAATTCAACTCAGGAACTGTCGTACAACTCATGAAATCGGTAGTAGAGGAAGGCCATGCCGAGATAAACTCGACAAGCTTAACCTGGGACTGGAGAAACAAATACGTAGATTACCTGAAGACCGGAAAACATCCCTCGGATGCTAAATAATCTAGAGCTCTGCATACGAAGGCGGCCCGGTTCAGCTTGTCCGAAGATGGTACCCTATTCAAAAGAACATTCGATTGCCCACTAACCATATGTCTAGGACCGGGAGACACCGAGTAAGTTTTGAGCGAAGTCCATGAGGGCACCTGCGGAATCATTCGGGCTTCGAGTCATTTGTACGAAAGATAATCAGAGCTGGCTACTACTGGATCGACATGGAAAAAGACGCAAAGGAGTTTGTGCGAAAATACGACGAATGTCAGAGGCATGCTCTGATGATCTATCACCCCGGGGAACTGTTGCATTCGGTCTTGTCACCCTGGTTGTTCATGAAATGGGGAATGGACATCGTTAGTCCCCTTCACTAGGCGCCCGGTAAGGCTCAATTTATCTTATTTATGACTGATTATTTTTCTAAGTGGGTGGAAGCCTAGGCATTTGAGAAAGTCAATGAGATGGAAGTTATTTATTTTATATGAGACCACATAATATGCCGATTCGGAATGCCGGCCGAGATCGTGTGCGACAATGGGAAGCATTTCATCGGCAGTAAAATGAGCAAGTTTTTCGAGGACCATAAGATCAAAAGGATCCTATCAGCACCTATCACCCTAGTGAAAATGGGCAAGCAGAGTCCACAAACAAAAATGTACTCCAAAACCTCAAAAAGAAGTTGACCGACGCTAAAGGGAAATGGAAGGAAATCCTGCACGAAGTCCTATGGGCATATCGTACGACCTCAAAATTCAGAACTAGGCCACCCTATTATCATTGGTCTACGATGCCGAAGCTCTTATACCGGTCAAAGTAGGAGGACCAAGTCTCAGGTTTCGATATGCGACTGAAAAGTCAAACGACGAGGCCATGAGTATGAATCTGGTACTGTTAGACAAAAGGCGCGGGACCGCCCTCGTCCAGTTGGCCGCCCGAAAGCAGCGAATCAAAAGATATTATAATCGGAGAGCCAACCTTTGACACTTCAATGTCGGGGACTTGGTGTTAAGAAAGGTGACACTGAGCACCCGGAATACGAACGAAGGGAAGTTGGGACCGAATTGGGAAGGTCCATATCGAATTATCGAGATCATCGGTGAATGATCGTACAAACTTGAAACGGTGAACAATGAGCGACTACCGAACAACTGGAACATAACCAACTTAAACGATACTACTGCTAAGGTATGACCCCATTCATTACTCTTCTTTAAATATATTACAAATTGGACTCACGTTTGCAGGTAACGGCCAAGGAATGATGCAACTATTAGGCCTCAAAGCACATGTTGCACTCTTTTTCCCTTGAACCGGTTTTGTCCCAAATGGGTTTTCCGGCAAGGTTTTTAACGAGGCAACAGTGGATCATGCTTACTTAGAATTGAAGACCGACTATGAACCGGAGTCAAGGTTCGCATCAACAGTATTCGATCCCTCTCTAAGATCGGCCTTGAATACTGGGGGCCATCACCCCCGGGTAATGATTTTAGTAAGGAAGGAAACTTCGTACTCAAACAAGTCTAGACTTGGTGGACAAGATTTGTTGTAAGGGCCAAATGGTCAAATGAACCGTGCCCACATAGACCACTTAAGACATAATATGAAGCTTGTACACATTTGCAATCTTATATGTTGCACAGAAATAAAAGAAAATTTCTACCTTGGAGATACATATGTTGTCTCTTAAAACTACTGTATTTTATTCCTTAAGGACATCGAGCCCAAGGGCCACGTCTGTCTAAATCCAAGAGATCACCCCTGCTCTGGGATTGTCGTCATGGGCAAGCCCGGACAGCTCGGGCTACGAAGCTCAGGGGCACAAAACATATTAGGTAGTTCCCGAACCTCAAAGACTACGGCCATCCCCATTCGGGGACTGTTGTCCCGGGCAAGCCTGGATGACTCGGGTAATAAGCCAATTAGGAAACACCCTAACTTAAAAGGCTACGACAATCCTAGAACGGCTCAGAGACGTCCGAGATCTATAACCAAAACATAAGGTCTTCAAAATTTCTAAATCTGTTCAAAGGCTACCCTCGGCAAAATTATAATCTAAAAAATTCTAAGTAAACACTTCGGGGAAAGCTTCCGGTCTTACCAAGCCCCCACGAGTTTAAACAAAATAATATAGAGAGCGGCCATTGTCTGAACCTCCAAACAAGACCTAATTACTACGTTCTAAGGCATTCGACATATTTGCAATCGTAAAGAAAAAAGCAAAAAAGAACAAACTTGGAAATTGTCGAAGGGAAAAAAGAGCCTTGTATATATACACAAAGGCCAAACGGCCTCAACAAAAAATATATAAGTACAAAAGCGAAGAAATATCTACAAGGCACGTAAGAAGCCTAATCTTCGCCGGAGCACGTCTCATCACCAGGGCCATCGGGGTCTTCCCCATCCTCGGATTTGCCCGAACCCTCAGAATCTTCCTCATCCTCGGGGTACGCCAAATTCTTGGCCTCGGCCTCAAGCCTCTTAACATTTTACATCTGGCCGATAAATCGAATCCCCGGGCATGAACTTCTTCGAGAGCCTTCCTCTTGAACTGCCACCTCACATATTCGACAATGGGCTTCAGGCATTCCTAGGCTGCCTCAACATCAGCTTTGTATTGGGCCACTATCTCTTCAACAGACATGGTTATTTCCGCCACTGACTTGGCTGCCTCAAGCTTCTTGGCAAGGGTATCCCGTGCGGCAACAGCCGAGCCCAGTTGAGACTGGAGGTCTTCGATTTTTTGGGACCGGGTTTAAGCTTTTTCCTTAACCGATCGAAGTTGGGCCTCCGCAGAGGCCAGCTGCTCCCGGTCAGTCTCCTTTTCCAAAGCCAATCGGTGCATCTTGCCCTTCCATTCTTCGGCCATGGACTTGACCTCATCTATCTCAGCTTGGAGCTGGTTGACCCGATCTACCTTCTGCTGGACCTGCACATTCTGACTGTTAGACGCCATGTCTAGGTCATCATCACTAACTTCAAAGATTTTTAACCAGGTCAGTGTGTTCTTTCTGAGCCGCATCTAACCCGGCTCGAAAGCTCTTGACTTCTCCTTCATGTTGCTCGCTGAGAAGCTTATACATGCCTCTCTTCTCAACAAGCTCTTTGACTTCGGCCTCGAATTGGCTCAGCTCATCCTGGTACCGGAGGAAGGTTTCATGGTGGAGCACCTAGGCCTACAAATATGAGAAGAGATATTAGAATTATCAAGAACTAAAGTTAAAAAATAAAAAAGTTTAGTAACACCTTACCATGTTCAGCGCCTGTTGTGCTTCGTTGAACAAGCATGGCGCATCTAACTCGTTCATTTTTGCTTGGTCTTCTTCGGTTACCAGGCACCGGAGGTAACTAGATATCCCCGCGGGGGCAAAAATAATATGGGTATCCTCCGGAACGGTGATATCGATAGACCGCTTCCGATCAGGATCCGTGCTCGGAGCGGGGAACCGATTGATCAATCTCGGGCTCAAGCTTGACCCGCCGACCTCTGAGGGTGGACTTTTTCTTGGAACCTCTAAGTCACCCAATCTGGTGAAATCCTCCGGGCCGGATGGGTCTACACCGTAAAACAAGCCTCAAAGGGGATCGTCCGCTCCATGGACCCCCTCGTGGGATCGCTCCTTCGTCGTTCGGGCTTCATAGAACATTGATTTAGTGAACGAAGGTGATCCTGAAATATCTACAATGCCAGGTGGGGGATAGCCGATGTCTCGAGAGTTCTCGGCCCTCACTTCAGCATCAGCCTCGCGAACCTGAGAGGGATTAGCTTTCATCGTTTCCCCCTCGGCTGCCACCCGTTCCTCGGGGACAGACGACTCGTGGACCACAAAGATTTCATCCCCTCGGGCTCATCTCTGTACTGGAGGAGTGATTCCAAGTGAATCACTCGGGAGCTGGAGGTTTCCTTTGGCTTACGAACAAGCCTCCTTCTCATTTTCTTTTTCTCTGAGCTCGGGGAACTTGTGGCCCTTTTCCTTTTCTTCTCCCCTGCTGTGGCTCAGGGCTATCCCGAAGTAGAAAAATCGGCAGGTAAGTCCTCGTCCCCAACCGGGGGCCTAAGCTCAACGGTCTTAGGCAAACCTGCAAAAAAGAAGTAAAGAAAAAATAATAAGAACGTGGTGCTAGAAGAAAAATCCTAGCACAACCTATTAGGGAAAAAGAACTTACCATGAGAACGGGCCTCCCAATGGCCCTTCGAAAATTTGCACCACGAGCGCTCGGAATATGGCATCTGCGAGACAATGCCTTTGATCCATTCCTTTAATCAAGGAACGACATTTGGGACTTGAGCAACAGCTACGCCACCACAAACACTAATGAGGAAAAAGGGAAATGAGCATGAAATTAAAATTCAAAGAAAAGTTATACTTACGTGATGCATTCCACTTCTAGGGGAATAGCCTAGATTCGGTCGGAATCAAGTCTGAGGTCCTCACCCGAGAAAAACGTCCCTGCCAACCTCGATCCCGGTCTTCATCAATGCTTGAAAATGGGGCCTTACTAGCCCGGCGCACGAGCTTTATGAATCCCCATTGAAAGGTTCGGGGACTGTACAGGCAGAGAAGATGATCAACGGTGGACCGGCAGGAGTCGATCTTGTTCACAAAACAAAGAAGGTGGATTACGATCCTCCATAACGATGGGTGGATCTGGCCAAGACATACCTCGTACCTCTTACCGAAGTCTATAATGACTGGATCCACCGGGCCCATCGTAAAGGGATTAGTATAGATACTTAGGTATCCCTCAACGTGGGTGGTAATGGCCTCCTCAAAGTCGGGGACCAGTATGTTCTTTTCGGCCTAGTTGCAGTCCTTTCGGACTAAGGGGAGATCATCTTCAATGATCGAGTAAATATATCTCGATGCCTCCTCACCCCGATCCTGCACCGAAGAGGGCTTCTCGACCTTGAAGTCATCAGCGATCAAACAACCCTCGAGAATGAATATCTTCAAGGTAGGTTCAGGAGCCGGTTAATCGGTAACCATGTTAGCAGCGGATCTCCTGAGGTCGACCACATCGGAAGTGGTTTTGTTGGTTCCGGCAGTCGTTTGGGAGGTAGAAACGACCTTTTGGGGAACCGATTTGGAGGTTTTGGCAATTGTTGTATGGGAAAAACATGAAAAAGATAGAGAAAGGGTGAAAGTTGATAGCTCAGATGTATTGGCTTGAGTAGAAGACGAGTAAGAATTCTACAACGTACTTGAGTAACGGAGGTAAAAATGTTAGAGTGTAAAAGAGGGTACTGGATTTCTAAATGCACGAGGGTAGAGGTTTGAATGTAAAGTAAAAAATGAACAAAGGAGGAGGTATTTATAGAGGCCTCGGGATGCTTCACGTCTAAGAACAGCCGACCGATGACTGACGTGAATTTAAGGCCATTATAACATGACTGACGAGACGTTTCAGGCTTTTTGTCGTTTCTGTCACGGTGTATTGAAGAAGGAATCGGGGTGGTCATGTCATTTCTCGTCAGCTTGCTCTCCGAGAAATGAGGGGACTATCTGTATACTGGTAAAAATCGAGCCCATGTTACACTCCGGCCTCCAATAGGATAAAACAAGCTCGAGATATGATTGCGAAGGATCGCAATCGAAGCAAAAGTCTCATCGAGTTAGAATCTAGGGGCACGATGTCTGCCCTCGAGAATATCGGGGTTATGATTCGAGATCGATCCAAATCCTGAAAGACTTCGGAGAATATTATCGGGCAATCAAGCACGACCAACAGAAGGCCATAATATCCGCGACCGGTCGGATATCACGGCGTGGATCTCGGCACGTATCGATGAAGAACCGGCAATCAGTTAAACAGAAGATTTTTTATCTTTTATAAAATTGTACTTAGAGTAGGATTCCCTTACCATATAAAGGGGGGTCTCATAATTCATTAGACACATTATAACATGCATTTCAAAGTAATATACTACTATTTTCACTATTATTGTAAGCTTTTTCTCTCGTTCATCAAAATTGTCCACTGTGAGCCTGGATCGAGGGTGAATGCTTCACTAAAGCTGGAATCATCATCCTCGCGTGGTCTGAATTTACTGTATCTTTACCTGTCCATTTTAACTCAATTTATCATTTTATATCAAATTAATCCGCATATCCTTAAAACCATTTACAAATTTAATTATTATTCGATTTTGAGGGTAAACAAAAACTTTGTCAAGGAGACCCCTTTGATCAATCAATGAAAAAACAAAATTACACACTTTTGATGAATATCTTTATACTATAATACATTATCCAGCAATGGAATTAAACTAATTCGTGACGAGTAGTTATGTTAGCTAGTGACTTGTCTAATTAGGGGATCTCTTTTTTTTTTTCCAGTGGAAAGTATATTTGATATGGCAAAATAGATCCCCTAAAACCATCGTGATATTGTTAACTTCATCTATATATTAGCTTCCAACTATAACGTATCCTCGGTGATAATTTGATCTCAAACCCATTCAATTCGTCCAACTCTTCAAGGTTGGATCATTCATTAACTCGCCCATTATTAAACTCAACTTATCTTGTCAAGTCCATCAAAATTTGGACTGATTTTTAGCCCAAATAAATCCATGGGTAACTTTGCTAAAATATATTTAAAATTATTTTTTTGTTTGATATGTTATGTATGATCATAACCAAGAAAAAAGTATTATTTGGTAATTAATCAATTCATAAAAAAATAAAATACAATAATTAAAGCTTGATAAGAGTTGGGCGGGTTGGGTTATAACCCAAATTTTAGTCATCTTGACCCAACCCATCTCAACCTACTTAACTTTGGAGCGGATCAGACCCACCCATTTATTGACTCAACCCGTTTCGACCCACCCCAAAATCAGTCCAACCCGCCTATTTGACACCCCGTAAGAATTGCCACTTGGTATGTAACGAGGGAAATTTATTGAAATGAAGAATATGAATTGTATACACATAATATAAATTCATCTCTAAACTATTACAAATTCTTCAAACTAGCAATCAAACCTTCCAACGGCACAAAGAAAATAAAAAAGAAAGAAACGAGGGAGGTACCAAATCTATCCAAATTCCAAACGGAAACTAAAATCAACCAAGTTCTTGCATAGTCCTTAATCGCATTTTTCTCCTTCTATATATAGTTGTTCTCACAAAGTGCACATGCTCCTGTCTTTGCGTACATAGGCCTCAAGGGTCACAAGCGTAATTTGTCATTTACTCCCCAAATGAGTCCTCCGCCTTAGGCTCTTGGTCAGCGTTCATAACAAGGTAGATCGTAAGTTTACAACAATCAGACACATTCCTCTAATTAAAAAAAATTCAAATAACAGTTTACCTATTCTCACTTAGGTTATTATTTACCGTTTCAGTAAAACGGTACAGTTGAATTTGTTCGTGATTTCTAAACAAGTGTAGTAATTTGATCCAAAAGATAATGAAATAACTGATGAAATATAGAATACTTAGCCTTAGAATGTAGATGGAATGACATAGCTGATGAATCATGGAACAGGGTTTTCGAGCACAACAATGATGAGATCAAAAGTGAGAAAATAAAATTATATTAAAATACTGTATAGAATGTAGTGTAAGTTAGCCAGAAAATTCGTGTCCCTTACAATGATCATTGAGCTTATTATTTATAGCTATGAAAAAGGTACTAGGGTCGTGCCCTTCTTTAATGTCAATTATGAGAAGCATTGATGAAGACGTAACGGTGAACATAGATGCCAAATTCTCTATAACGGGCCGTTGCTCTTTAATGATGTGGAATATTCTTCATTGAATGCTACTGAGCGTAGAGTGTTCATTGCCTTCACGAGCGTTATCTTTTCCAGTGACACACGGGATAGTTGCGTCCGATTTTTCGTCCTCGCAGCTTTGGTTCCACGTGCACCCTTCTTGGATGGCCACGTGCCATAACATATTTTATCTAATACAGATAGTCCCCCTTCTTTCCGGTGACATAACTTTGTGTTACCGGAAAGTTGGTAGAAACACTCTTTTGGTGGAAATTATTATAATTTCTTTTGAAGGCCACTGACGGTTGATTAGAAGCTTGTCTCTCTGCATTTAATGCCCCGAACATGCGTCTTCCCATGATTTAGCACGCCTTTTGCCAATTATCGAGGTAATATTAGCCAAGGATTTAGCAACCAAAACTTTACTTATACGTATCAACTTCCCCCCTTGAATTCCAACTTCATTCATCTCATTTCGCCTACTAAGTCTTCATCTTCTTCAAACATAATTCCTTTTTCTTTTTCGATGGATTCCTTCTCAAAATGTATTGGTTCTTCGAAAGGAAAAAACAAAACCGATGACTTTGTCGCTCCAACCGTAGACTCCATCATACCAAAAAGACTCAATACCGCAAAGGATTTTGAGGAGACTCCCTTCTGCTAACCCTCGTACATGGGCTGTTAGCAGATACCCTTCTTCCATTCGTCCTTCCAGTATTCCCGCTATGAAGGAAGATTTCCATTGCCATAAATTGGATATTATTGCTCCTGATTTATCGGAGCGAGTGACCCTTCCCTAGGAAGGTTTTACATATTTTTTCACGTATCCCTTTACTTTGGGTGTATTTTCTTTGAGTGGAGAGGTCGATCCCATGATTGTGGAATTTTGCCTTCGTTACCAAGTGTGCTTGGCATAGGTGAGCCCTTCAGTATGGAGGACGGTTGCCTGTCTTCGACGCCTGTGTCAGGAAACTGGGGAAGAGCTATCATTAGCTCGTATGATGAACCTTTATTCCCCCAAGATTTTTTGGGGAGGTATGATAAATCTCTGTAAACGTGGCCACCATGCTTTGTTGACTAGCATGGATGATGACAGCAACCATGGGTGGATGAAACGGTTCGTTGCAGTTGCCACCAATGACATTATTCCAATAACGGCTTCATCCTTTCCGGTTGCTTGGAACCGTTCTCGTAAGTTCCCTTTAATACACTTTATCTTACTAAACATTCTTTCATGACTATATTGATCCTTCAACCTTCATATGTTACAGCGAATCGATGGACCCCATCGATGGTAGAAAGCTCGGACCGGAGGGTTCAGAAGATCTTGGACATCACAACGCCCGAAACTCTTTTGTGGAAAGAGTTGTCCCTTAAATACGGGTGGAAGGCCAAATATTATGGTAAATATATTTTACCTTGTTTCCACTTTTTTTGTACATGAAGAACTTGGTTGAACCCTTCTGACTTGTTCACGAAATTAGGTCTACCTGCGGGCTCAGTTGATGTCTCTGTGGAGGATGTTTTGGCTGACCCTGCTGATGCGGCAAGGCTGCTTCAGGAGGCACTTACTCGAACATGCATCTCCGGGCCTGCTTCGGGCGCAAACGTTTCTTCACGGAGTCCCCGGCCAGAGAACAAGCAACCAAAGAGAAGGCGTTCCTCTGCGACCGGGGGAAAAGAATAAGAGGGAAAAGGGTTATGCCCCTAAGCCATCTCCGGTGGCGATGATGACTGGCCCTCCTTCCAGGCCGGTCATAGACACTGTGATGATCGATGCTGATGAAGAAGCTAGTGATGAGGGAGCTTCTTTACATAGAAGGATACGATCCTCATCATCTCAACAGGATGTTCGACCTGTTGAGACAATTGCACCAACTGATGATGACTTCTCAGCACTTTCGGGAGAATCTGATTTAGTTGCATATGCTAACTCCCGCTTTCGGGCCCCAATTGTTGTAACCAGTACCGTGGGGTGAGTACCGGGTCCGTGCCATCTTTGGTTGGCGAGCATCAAACAACTAGCACTGCATTTGATGCAGTTGCTTCTCATTCTTCAACTCCATCAGCTACATTTCCACCTTCACCACCACCAGCAACTGCTACATCATTTCCATCTTTATCTACTTTTCCAGCAGCGGTTGCTACATCATCTCCATCAGCCGCACCAGACCACGAAGAAGGTATCCCTCCTCCACAGTCCCCAGTTCATGGGAATTTTGGAAAAAATTATGCTGCCCCTTCTAAAGATCTACAAAGGAGGAGGAACATTACTCTTTCGGTCTCTACTGGGTGCAACCTGCTAACCCGATCGGTGGAGCTTGCTAATTATCTGAAGACTTTGGCTTCAGAAAATGACCAGGAAAAGATTCAGACATTCTCGGGGGAGTGTTTGTTGACCAATTCTATGCACAATGCCGCAGCGGCACGTTCGTTTCTTCTTTTGTTATTTCTTCTACTTTTGAACAAATGTACTTTAAGTTTTACCTCCTCTTATTTTGTAGGCCAACTTTCTTGCTTCTGAGGGCCTTCAAAGGCTGATTCGTGAGAAGGCAGAACTTACTTCTGAACGGGATCAAATTTTGGCAGAACGGGACCAGACTGTTCTCGGCCTCTCGGAACTGGAAACTAAGGCTACCAAGGCCGTTGTTTTGGAGGCCCATTTGCAGTAGAACGAGCAAGAAGTGGTAACCTTTAGCCAAGAAATTGGGCCGCTCAAGGTTAGATTTGATGAAGCCAAAGCTAAATGGGCATAAGTCCAGAATGCCATTCTCACTGCAACCGATCGTGAGGCTGCCTCCGCTGAAAGAGTGATTAATTTGGAAGCAACCTTAAACTCCAAAAGTGAAGAGCTTGCTACTGTAGTGGCGAAACATGCCCAGCTAGAAGAGAAATACAGGAAAATTATCGACCATAATAGGCTCTTTAGTTCAAGTGTTTGTGAGCTCGATGTCAGTCTCAAATCCACTAGGTTCGCTCGAGAAAACCTTTTCGCCGAAGTTACTCAACTCAAAGAAGAACTCAAGCGTCGAGCGGCTTCCCTCATTATTAAAAAAACTTATTCCATTTATAGCATGAGGAGAAAAACCTTGTAAGAGGCCAAGACTGGTATCATTGACATTGATGTAGAAATTGCTAAGGCCTGAGAGCTTGAGTTGGATGCAAAAAATGGACTCCCGGCGCAGTCTGACGCTCCAGGTCCTTCTGATTCCGATTCTGAGTTTTCAAAAACTGAAGAAGGATCGTAAGGCGATGATGCCGAAGACCAAGCTGGGGAAAACTTTGAGCCATCAGTGGAACCATCTACTACTCCCGGGGATGCAGATACTTCTCTTCATCCTGATTCCGGAAACGCTATAGTTTAGCTTTTTGTTTCCTTTTCTATTTTGTACCTTTATCATTTTGACGCGTCCTTGTAAATAAAAATATATTTTTTGCTCAAGTACCGTTTGAGTCTTACTTTCATTTGAATATTCATGCAAGTTTTCAACTTCGTACTTGCTCAAGTATTCTGCGCATGTTATTTTGTTCGCGCTTTATTATGTGTAATCTCGGATGCTATTTCTTCGAAGCATTTTGGTTCCTAGTATTATCCCTTTTTCGTGAGGGTTTTCATTAGTATTTGCGCAAGTTTGCTTTTTGCGTCTTTTTCGTATGCGACTTCGGATGTATATTTCCCCGATGGCATTCTTGATTCTGGGCATTGATTCTTCCGGAATCAACCCTTTAACGAGAGGGTTTTTATAAGAGAGGGCCCTCTTATGTTTATGGTGCTCTTGAAGAGGACATCTCATATTCATTACGGCACTAACATTTGAAGTAATTGTTTAACTTTCAAATGGCAAAATTAACTCATCGTTCAGACAAGAAACAAGTTAAAAACAAAATGATTTCTTTTAATTTAATTCCTTCTATTTTCAAAAGTACATAAGCATTTTGCTATGCAGAAAAGAAATATCCATGACTTGTGGCTATCTTGTACAACTTGTTTCTACGGGACTAGTTGCGCAGTCCCCGGTCCCGATGATGTATTCTGGCCCAGATGTTTGTTCCGCGGTTGACGTGGCATTCAGTGTTGCCGTATTCTCATATCATTCCCCCTAGTGTTCGAATACGAAGAATGCGAGCTGGAACACTAGAAGTCTTGTATCTTCGAAGATTCCACCAATGAATTGCTAGGTAATCCTTCACTCGGCAACATATCTTGTTTCCCTTTAGGAACCTCTGCTATCGAGCGAAAGAATACCTAACAGTCCTCTAGTGGTTTGTGCTCGTGAACGATCGAGTAATCTCTGTTCGGTAGCAAACTTAACTTCCCGATGGGAATTTGCTATCGAACCAAAGATTACCAAATCGCCCTCGAGTGAAGCCTTGGCATCAGAGATCTTATTGCTGTTATCTTCGTAGTATGCTTTTCGTCATTACCTCGTTAATAACCTTGCCAGAAAAATCCAGTTGAGACAAAAACTAAACGAAGGGAAAAAGAGTACATCACATACTTTTCGTTTGGCTATTGTTTGTCAGCAGTAATATCTTTTGAGGTGAGCCATATTCCAGTTGTTAGGCAATTTGTCTCCGTTTTGGTTCTCCAACTCATATGATCCTTTCCCAGTGATAGCTGAAACCCAGTAAGGGCCTTCCTAAGTTGAGCCTAACTTGCCCGCATTGAGTTCCCAGGTGTTTTGAGTTACCTTCCTCAAGACCAAGTCTCCTACTTTGAAATATCGGAGGTTGGCTCTTTGATTATAATATCGCTCCATTCTCTGCTTCTGAGCTGCCATTCTTACATGCGCCAAGTCCTGCGTTCCTCGAGCAGCTCCAAGTTGATTAGCATTGCTTCGTTGTTCGATTCTTCGTCTGCCTGGAAATACCTTAAGGTTGTTCCCCTACTTCCACCGGTATCAAAGCTTTTGCGCCGTACACAAGGGAAAAAGGAGTTTCTCTTGTGCTTGACTTGGCCGTTGTTCGGTAGGCCCATAGAACCCCATGTAATTCTTCAGGCCAGTTGCCTTTTGCTGCTTCCAACCTTTTCTTTAGATTTTGTATAATCACTTTGTTTGTTGACTCTGCTTGACCATTCACGCTCGGATGATAAGGTGAAGAGGTAATCCTCTTTATCTTCAAATCTTCAAGGAACTTTGTAACTTTTGCGCCGATAAACTGCGGCCCATTGTCGCATGCAATCTCTTTTGGTATTCCAAACCTGCAAATTATGTTTTCCCACAGGAAGTCGACTACTTCGTGTTCTCCGATCTTCTGATAAGGACATGCTTCTACCCATTTAGAAAAATAGTCAGTCAAAATTAAAACAAACCTTACCTTTCCGGGAGACGATGTTAGTGGTCCGACGATGTCCATCCCCCATTTCATGAACGGCCACGGGGATAGAACCGAATGTAGGGGTTCTGCCGGTTGATGTACTAGTGGTGCATAGCATTGGCACTTATCACAATTTCGTACGGGGCCAGTAATATCGTGCCCTAACTAATTTTAGCACCAAAGAATCTTCACCTGAGTGGTTGCCGCATATCCCTTCGTGGACTTCTCTCACGACATAGTTAGCTTCTGATGCTCCTAAGCACCAGGCCAACGGGCCTTAAAAGGATTTTCTGTACAATTGGCCTTTCTTGAAGCTATAACGTGCAGCTTTGGCGCGTAACACTCTTGATGCTTTGGGGTCTTCGGACAACTTTCCATGCTCAAGATAATCGATTATTTCGTTTCTCCAGTCCTAGAATAAACTAGTCGAATTCACCTCATAGTAACCATCTGTGTCCAAGACTGAGTTCATCAATTATACTACCATTCCTGATTCAGAACCCTGGATTTCTGTCGATGAGCCCAAATTTGTCAATGCATCTGCTTTCGCGTTATCTTCCCTCGAGATATGAGTAATTGACCACTCTTAGAATCATGCCAATAAAGCCTGGACATTTACCACGCATTGCTGCATACGTTCTTCTTTGGTGTCAAAAATTCTGTAGACCTGATTCACCACCAACTGCGAATCACATTTGATTTCGATGATTTCAGAGTCAAGCCCCCAGGTCAATTCGAGCCCTACAATCAAAGCTTCGCACTCTGCTTCATTGTTAGTTAAAGGAATCTTTCTTATGGCTTGCCTTAAGGTTTCCCACGAACGCGTGATCAAGACTATTCCAAGCCCGGGCCCTTTTATGTTTGATGCTTTCGTAATAAGGTCCTAACTCCTGATGTCGATTCTGACACCATTATTGCCTCCTTGGCCGCCAGAGGCAATAGTCCCAGACTGAAATCGGCCATGAAGTCAGCCAAGACTTGCAACTTAATTGCAGTCCTCAGTTTATATTCTATATCAAACTCACTCATTTTGACGGCTCGTTTGGCCAATCTACTCGAGAGCTCGGGTTTATGAAGGATATTTATTAGAGGGAAAATAGTCACCACAGCTATTGGGTGGCATTGTAAGTAGGGCCTCAGCTTTCGAGCGGCAACTACGAGAGCTAAGACCAGCTTTTCCAGATGTAGTAGCAAGTTTCTACTCCCGTTAAAATTTTACTAACATAATAAATGGGAGATTGTGTACCTTCGTCCTCCCGGACTAAAACCAAACTTACCGCAACTTCTGAAACCGCGAGGTAGACTCGCAAAGTTTCACCTTCTTTTGGTTTTGAGAGCAACAAAGGGCTTGACAAATATTTCTTCAACTCCTTCAAGCTGACACTCTGGTGTCCACTCGAAATTGTTTTTATTTTTGAGTAGTGCGAAGAAGGGATGACATTTTTCCGATGAACGGGAAATGAACATGCTCAAAGCAGCCAATCTCCCTGTGAGTCTCTAGACTTCTTTTACGTTAGACAATTGATCCGGGATATCCTTTATGGACTTGATTTTATTGGGATTTACCTCGATTCCCCTTTGTGAGACTGGGAATCCTAGGAACTTACCCGAATTGACCCCGAAAGCACACTTCTCGGGGTTAAGCTTCATATTATGCTCCCTCAGGATGTGAAATATTTCTTGCAAATGCTTTAGGTGGTCACCTGCATTTAAAGACTTAACGAGCATATCGTCTATGTATACTTCTATTGTCTTTTTAATTTGTTTTTCGAACATCTTATTCACAAGTCGTTGATAAGTCGCTCCAGCATTTTTTAATCCGAAGGGCATCACATTGTAACAATATATGCCAAAATTCGTTATAAACGAAGTCTTTTACTGATCTTCTGGGTTCATCTTAATTTGATTGTACCCAGAATAAGCATCGAGAAAACTCATTAACTAGTGCCCGGTCATGGATTAATCATTCGATAGATATTTGGCAATGGGAATGAGTCTTTCGGGCATGCCTTATTAAGATCCTTATAATCTACGCACATGCGAAATTTATTATTTTTCTTAGGAACTACTACTACATTGGCTAGCCAGTTCGGATATCTTACCTCTTAGATTGAACAAATCTTAAGTAAATAGGTTACCTCTTCTTTGACGAATTTATTCCTTGCTTCGTCAATATGGCGCTTTTTCTGCCTTACCGGAGGTATGTTGGGATCCAAGCTTAACTTGTGCACGGCTATCTCCATCGAGATTTTTGTCATATCCGCGTGCGTCCATGCAAAACAATCAACGTTAATTTTAAGGAATTCGTTAAAAGCATACCTGAGCTCCGGGTGCAGTCCTGTTCCCAAATGGAATTTCCTTTCTAGGAATTTTTCGAACAACGCAACTTGCTCTAGTTCTTCTGTCGTGGACTTTGTCACGTCCGTCTCTTCCGGTACTTGAAAATACCTTGGTACCTGGTATTATTTCGACTCTTCTTTCCCCGAGCTAACTTCATTTGGTTCGGGGGCAGGTGCCGGTTCCGGTAATTGCTATGCCGCACATTTCTTTCCTTTTCTACTGGATATGGATATTGCATTCATCTCTCTTGCGGCCGGTTGATCGCCCCTTATCTGTTTGATCCCCTCGTATTTTGGAAACTTTAACAATTGGTGATATGTTGAAGGCACAACTTTCATCTCATGCAGCCATGGTCTTCCCAAGATGATATTATACCTCATGTCTCCACCTACCACTTCGAAGAGAGTTGTCTTCATTACTCCCTCAACATTCGTGAGCAGCAAAATTTCTCCCCAGATTGTCACGCTTGCGAGGTTGAATCCGGCGAGGAGTTTCATTGCCGGGATAATGCTTCCAGTGAGTTTCGCTTGCTCCAGTACTCTCCATTGTACGATATTAGCTGAACTTCCTGGATATACTAAAATATGTTTAATTTTAAAATCTAACACATTTACAGAAATTACTAGTGCGTCATTGTGTGGTAGCAGTAATCCGTCTGCATCTTCATCTGTAAATGTGATATCGTCTTTCCGAAGCCTTTTACTATGAGTTATTGATACTTTTATCTTCTTCGTTGCTGAAAGGGTGACCCCGTTAATTTCATTTCCTCCGAAGATCATGTTGATCGTTTGGCGTGGGGTTGTTCTCCTGCTTTCGAGGTTTCCACGTCGCCCCTGTGCCGACCATAATTGTTTTTAGCTCGGTCACTCAAGAATTCTCTGAGGTGACCATTCTTTAACATTGTTGCCAATTCTTCCCGGAGGTGTCCCTAGTCCGGTGGGCGTTAGTGCCATGGTATTCACACCATAAATTGGGATCCCTCTGGCTGGGATCAGATTTCATAGGTCTTGGGCTTTGTGCCTCTTTGATATTTCTCATGACTGATACTAACTCCACCATACTAACGTTGAAGTTATACTCCGATAACTTTGGGTAAGAAGAATCTCGCGACCCCGAGATTTCTCTATCTTGTAGCGATCTGTTGTTCCGGCCACGATCAGTCCTTCTATCAATGGTGAACTTGTCTGCTCTCCGGAAGCTCTTGCCACGACCTTCTGTCCTCGTAGGGCAAAAATCGGCCCCTCGAAGTCCGTCTATCTGTGTCAATATCATCTTTCATTTTTTCTCTGTTCTTCTCTCGTCCTTTGGTCGATGACGGAAAGCCAACTTGATCGTCTTCGGTCCTTATTTTTGACTCGCACCAGTTGTGGACATCCGCCCAAGTCGTCACTTGAAACTCGAGCAGACATTCCTTCAACTTTCGGGAAGCATCCGAACTTCTCAGGTAACGAACTGCCCATTCATTCGGTATTACCGGTTGTAACATCCTTTCCTTCTGGAATCGGGTAACGAACTCTCGTAATAACTCGGATTCTCCCTGCACGATCTTGAATATGTCGGCCTTTCGGGCTTGTACCTTTCTTGCACTGGCGTGAGCCTTGATGAAAGAATCCGCAAGTATCTACAACGAATCTATGGAATACTCGGGCAATAATGAATACCACGTTAAAGCTCCCCTCGCGAAAGTCTCACCAAATTTCTTTAGCAACACGGATTCAATTTCATGAGGAGCCAAATCATTTCCTTTCACCGTTGTTGTGTAAGTGGGTAATGTGCTCCTGTGGATCGGAAGTTCCGTCATACTTTGGTACTTCGGATATTTTGAACGGCTTCGGGATTAATTCTGGGACTGCGCTCGGTTTATACGGTAATTGAATATACTTCTTCGAGTTTGGGCCTTTTAATACTGGTGGTGCACCTTGGATTTGATCCATACAGGCGTTTACTTCCTTCATGAACCGCAAAAGTTCATCCTTGAATGGATCATTCTCGTTGTTGAGGCCGGATCTACTCCCCTAGCCCCATCGGAGCCAACTTCACCCCTAGGAGTGTTATTATCAACTCTCTGCATCGTCTAGTTCGCGGGAACATCAGGAGGAACTGAATCTCTCCTATTTGCATTATTTGAGTCACCCGATAACACCTGCTTCAGTTCCGTCATAACCTGATCCTGCCGCGTGAGATGGACTAGAATGATTACCTATTGCTCTTGCAAGACCCTTACTGTATCCGCCACATACCCTTCATCAGCATCATCAGGAGTTGCCTCCCGAACATGTAGAGGGTACCGCCTGTCATATACCAGTGTGGTGTCGTTCCCCTCATTGCGAGTGTCACTGATTGAAGCCTCGAAATGAGGTTGTTCCCCTTGAATTTCAGGGTTGCGTGTACCGTTAACAGTGCTATCTGCCATTTTTGTGATTTTTTGCTAAGACAAAGTAATCAAAACACGTTAGTAAAAAAGACAAGGATCAATTTAATCGAACAACTGTCTAGGCCCCACGGTGGGTACCAAACTGTTTACCCGTAAATCAGTACAGATGAATTTGTTCGTAGTTTCTAGATAAGTGAATTAATTTGATCCCAAAGATAATGAAATAACTAATGAAATATAAAATACTAAGCCCTAGAATGTATATGGAACGACAGAGCTGATGAGTCCGGGAACAGGGTTTCAGGACACAACAATGATGAGATCAAAAGCGAGAAAATAAAATTGCATTAAAATACTGTATAGAATGTAGTGTAAGTTAGCCAGAAAATTTGTGTCTCTTACTATGATCATTGAGCTTATTATTTCTAGCTATGAAGAAGGTACTAGAGTCGTGCCCTTCTTTAATATCAATTATGAGTAGCATTGATGAAGACGTAACGGTGAACATATATGACAAATTCTCTGTAGCGGGTAATTGCTCTTTAATGCTTTGGAATATTCCCCATTGAATGCTACCGGACGCAGAGTATTCAATGCCTTCACGAGCGTTATCTTTTCCGGTGACACACGGGATAGCTGTGTGCAGTTTTTTGTCCTCCCAGCTTAGGTTCCACGTTTCCCCTTCTTGGGTGGCCACGTGCCATAACATATTTTACCTAATACATTTTTCATAACTATTATACGTGAAACATCTTGAAAGAAAATTTATTTCTCTTTCTCAAAATCACATTACAATTTAATAGTATTCCTGAAAATGTTCTACACTTAAAAAATTCATGTCGAAAACTTTTAAGCATCTAACATAGGATCGAGAGGAAAAAGGGTATATGTCAAAATCCGGTGTGGTTGAAATATTACTACTAAGGTATTCTTACGATGCCGCATGTCGAAATGATCCGATTATCAACGAAGGTCATGGTCGAAGACTTAGCGTGACATGGCAAAAGAGTCGGTAAGAGCCGTAGTCTAGATATCAATAAGGGTCGAGGTCAAGTATTATTGATAGAGTTATAACGGCTAGTTTTCGAAATAGGATATTAAAATAAAATATTCTAGTAGATATTTTCTGCACTTGTACTATTAGGGTTTCTTAGGAACATGTCCCATATAAATAGAAAAAAGAGACAATGATAGGGGCATGTGATATTCATTTGTAAAGAACACACTTTGACAAAAAGACTCATCTCTTTCTCTCTCTTACTAAGATACAAACATCACCTTTTCACTAAGATTCTTGTCTATACTTTTCCATCATATCCGAGAATAACTCAAAATATTCAAAAATTTGTCTGTTATTCATCATTGTCAGGAGGAACATCCACATATTCCATTCTTTATTGGATGAATCATTCCTCCTATTTACTTAAATGTCATTTATTGCTATTTATTGTTATTGAATGCTACATTATTGCTCTTGCTTTCTAGAAAAGTTATTACATATAATTGCCATTGTCCGACCGGACCATCTAACATTTATTGCATCTTTGAAAACTTCTTCTAGGGATATTATTGTTAACTAAGATTGACCCTTAATTACACAAATTTAATTATTTGATCCAAGATCCATATTTTTTGGTCAAACAATTTGGCGCTGTCGATGGGAATTTCTTAGTTATAGTTTTAATTTCCTCTAGATCTACAACTAGCACAGGTCACTAACGTAAAAAAAAAAAAACAAGACCTACTTTCTTTGTGTACACAAAATCCAACATGGCAGGTAACCGAGAAAAGAGGACGAGAATAACAAGGGACCTCCCAACCAAACTCATAAACGCCATCAACGAAAGCTGTGAAATGGCAGATGAGGGCATGACGCCCAGTGCTTCCCCTAGACAAGATGGGTCACCGCCCCCTCACTACAACTTAACAAAATCCCGTGGTAAAGGAGCCTCCACATCCATGGAGGAAGAGATGCCCCCAGATGTGAAAAAACTCAAAGTGTGGCTAACGTACACGCTAACAAGCATCCTCGACAAGCCCGCTCAGGGAACGACAACAGAAAATGCAAGGACTTGTACGATATAACAAACAGACGAGCAATGCAACCAACCCTTTCCTTCAACGACAGGTATTACTCACAATGTCATTGATAGTGCAGGTGACAACTCCCTCACAACCATTCTAAAAAGGATGGAAGAAATGGAGAATGAAAACAAGGCGCTCCAATATCAAATGAATGAACACCAAGAAAGGGTCGATAAAATACCGGGCGCTCATAAGTTGTTGCTGAAGATGGATGCGAGACGGTTCGTCGAGCAGCCGTACAGTGATGACACAGCCCCACACGCCATACCAAAGACCTTCAAAATGCTGCCCTACATTAGGATATATGACGGCACGACCGACCCTGAAGATCACGTGACTCATTACGTCACCGCCTTAAAAGGCAAGGATCTCGCCAAAGAACAAGTATCTTCCATTTTGCTATAAAAGTTTGGCAAAACCCTCACAGGAGGGTCATTAACATGGTATTCGCAGCTACGAGCATGCTCCATATAAACTTTCGAGGAAATGGTCGATAAGTTCGTAATGTCCTATGCCGGAGCCAAGAACGCCGAGGCAAGAGTGACGACATATTTTCTATTAAGAAGTCCCTGGGAGTGGGACTAAGGTACTTCCTCGCCCGGTTCAACCGAGTGAGGATGACTCTGCCAAACGTATCATAAGGGATGATGGTCGAAACCTTTCAGAATGGGGTGAGTAGAGATGGTTCAAGAGTAACTAGAAAACTGTTGAGTCGGTTGTTGAAGTATTCCCCAACCACTTGGGACGAATTCAACAATGCTTATTGTGCTGAGGTCCGTGCAGATGAGGACGACCTAAACGGAGCAACTCACCGAATAACCTCGGTACAAGCCGAATCAAGAAAAGATCGAAGAGACAACGCCAGAAGAGATCATCCAATTCCGCGACCTAACGGGGAACATAATCAACTATATATCAGGATGGCCATTGTGCCCTCCCTCATCTACGAAGAAGGTCCGTCCAGACCAAGGACGGGAACTTATTGGAATGACAGAGGTATGCCTCCCCTATTATCTGCTCACAATTTTTATGTGTCACCTACAGAGATAGTCTACGCTCTGCAGACGTTCAAACCGAAAGTGAAATGGCCACCGAAGATAAGATCGGTCCCAAACACCAGAAAGTTTGACGCCCTCTTTGGGTTCTACCAGGAACGAGGACACAAAACTGAAGATTACATCACCCTGAGGCAAGAAGTCTTAAACATATTGCGACAAGGGCACCTCAAAGGGCTACTAAGCGACATGGGAAGAACCAACTTCTCCAGAAGACGCAAACACCAAGGACCGCCAAAACCACCCTCACCAGCTCGTACCATCAACATGACCATCGGCGGCAATGATGACACCTCTATCAACAGTGTGAAGTTCACCACTACCCACAAACTCAAGCAATCTATCACCTGCGAACGGTACGACGAACTTAAAGAAAGTATCATGTTCGACAAGTCGGATGCCGACAGTTTGACCTTTCCTCATAATGACGCTCTCGCTATTACTTTACGTATTTTAGATACCGATGTTCAACGTATTATGATAGATGATGGGAGCAGCACGTGCATTATCCATCCCCGAATGTTTACCCAAATGAGATTCGAAGATAAGATAGTACCGCACTGCATCACACTAATTTATTTTAACAATGCAGTTGAATAAACATCCAGGGAAATTACACTCCCCATTTTGGCCGGCAGCGTAACTCTGGAGACAACATTCCATATCATGGACCAGGTGATGTTTGGCATATTTCGATATGTGTTGATGTTACTTTGCCCATGCTTTAACCACTTTTTGATGTTATTTAATCTTTAAAACACCCAACATGGTGTAATTATTGGTTTGATGACTAATTAAGTTATGTGTGACGATTTAAGGTGTTCGGAGTGCAAAATATGAAGAAAAGGTGGTTTAGCTAGAGGAAGAAGGGTTGGATGCGTCGCATCCAACCTAGGAAAACATCATCATGCATGCAACCTTAGCAGTGAAGTTGGGCCATCGCGTCTGCCATCGCGTGCGAAACTGGGAAGTAGAAGTGAAGCTGGATGCGTCGCGTCCGCCATCGCATGCAAGCTGAGAAATAGAGGACAAGGTGGATGCGTCGCATCCACCTTAGCATCAATCCCTGAAGCCGAATTGGACTAGGAATAGGAGAGCTTTGGCCCACGACTTTTGTACGCAATATATAAGCCAAAAAGGCCTCTTTTAGGTGGAAAAAAACATATTGGGAAGGGGGAAAAAGCCACGACAAAGCTGTGGAGGCCGGAATTCATCAAGTTTCATCTTTCTCCCACCAAACTTAGTAATTTTTATGTTTCTTTGTATGATTTGTTGTTTGGCTACCATGTCTATGTGGAGCTAAACTTCACGTTCTAGGGTTGTGGTTCTTTCATGACTATTGTTATTCGGATATTGATTTTGACTTCTTGATTTATCATATTAGTTTATTTATTCAATCTTGCGCTTAATTATTTAATTGCTTGATCACCAATTGAATATTATCTACGAATCTAGAATTGAACTCGAAAGTGGGAATTCTATATTGCATATAGGATTGAGTAGGGCAAGTTCTTGAACTCGGGCATCGGGGAACGGATTCGTGGTTAGGATAGACATATACCTAATTGCCTTGCTTGGTTGATTTACAGGAATTATAAATGCGTTCTTGTTGATTCTAACTCCATAGACATATAGGCGTTAGGTTAGCTTGAATAGGCGAGTAAGAACTCGACAGATTCTTATGAGCAATATTAACCCTGTCAACCAATAAGCTAGATAAATTAGTCGGTCAATTCAATTGAAGAATACAATAGGATTGTTAGATAGACCATAACCCTAGATCGTTTTCATTACATTGATATCATTAAAATCTGCTCTTTCTCTGTTCAAAGTCTATTATTTATATTTTTCTTATTTAATTAGTTGGAATAAAATATTTTTAGATTTAATTCTTGTTTAGATAATTAAGATAGGCTAATTTAGTTAATAGTTAATCATAAGTCCTCGTGGGTTCGACATCCGACTTTGAGTCACTTTATTACTTGACGACCGCGTATACTTGCGTGAGTGTGTTTGGTCGCAACAAGTTTTTGGCGCCGTTGCCGGGGACTTAGAAATTAGCTACGTGACTAAGTTAAGCTTTTATTAGATATTTGTTTTCAAGTTTTAATTTTCAGTTTGCCTGGTTTGTGTCAACGCAGGGTTTACTCTCGAATGCAGAGGAGTAGAAGTGCAAACAACCTCATTCCTCTTGATCCAGAAATCGAACGAACATTACATAGAGTGAGAAGGGAACACGAAGCTAGAACGAGAATAGAAAGAGATTTGGACATCGCAATCCAACCACAGCCAATAGATATGGCAGGCAATGAAGAGCGTCCGGTAATCGAAGCCGCAAGGCCCAATCTTGCGAATATGACTCAGGCTATTGTGAAGCCTGATATCACTGGGCATTTTGAACTCAAACAGTACATGGTACAGCTGATTCAGTCCACAGGACAATATGTGGGTCTATCTCATGAGGACCCGCAGAGGCATATTCAGAACTTCTTGGAAATCACGGACACTTACAATTATCCGAACGTCTCCAAGGACTATGTCAGGCTGACACTATTCCCTTTTTCACTGTTGGGGGAAGCTAAAGAATGGTTGCAAAAGGAGCCCGCGAACTCTATCCACACTTGGGATGATCTAGCAAGGAAATTCCTGATCAAGTTTTTCCCAACTAAGAAGACAAAGTCGTTGAGGAGCCAAATTCTTGGGTTCCAACAACGGGATGGCGAGACACTTCGTCAAGCTTGGGAAAGATACAAGAAACTACTCAGAGACTGCCCGCATCATTGTCAAACTGATGAGGTATTGGGTCACACTTTTGTTGATGGGTTAGATGAAGCATCAAAGATGAATCTTGACTCAGCTTGTGGGGGTAGTTGCATGGCAAGACCGTATAGTGAAATACAACTCCTGCTAAATAATTTCACTGCTAATGACCATAATTGGCAAGGAGAGGGGGATTCACGAAGGGTAATTAAACAGAAGGCCGCCGGTTTGATTGAGCTTGATGACTTTTCCGCCATGAGAGCCGATATAGCAAAATTGGCAAATCAGATGAATAGAATGACAACACAACAAATGCAACATGTACAGCAGATGTCTATTTGTTGCGAACTATGCGGAGACAGTCATATGATTGACATGTGCCCCACGAATCCTGAATCTATATACTATGTGGGACAACAAAACAGAGGTCCTATGAATCAACATGCGCAATATGGGAACACTTACAACCCAAACTGGAGGAATCATCCTAACTTCTCATGGGGCGGAAGTCAACAGAATCAGTATAGGCCTCAAGGGAATTTTACTCAACCTCAGAAGCCACCCCAACAAATGGAAGAAAGTACGAATGACTTGCTGAAAAAGTTGTTACTAGACAATCAACAGCTCAGGACCGATTTCAGAAATCTTGAGAGGCAAATGGGGCAGTTAGCAGCAAACCAAAATACTAGACCTACAGGCTCACTTCCCAGTGATACAGAGAAGAACCCTCAAATTAATGCAGTTACACTTAGAAACGGGAGGGAACTAGAGGAAGCGCCAAGGAAGATAAAAGAAAAACCTATACCTGGGGGGAGTTGACACCTAAGGCAACACAAGAGTCAAAGGAAGATGATGCAAGTTCAGAGCGAATGGAGGTTACAAGGCCACCACCACCTTTCCCCCAAAGATTGCAGAAAAGGAATGACGATCGCATGTTCAACAAATTTCTCTCCATGTTGAGTCAGGTTCAATTAAATATTCCATTAGTGGATGTACTTCGTGAAATTCCAAAGTACGCTAAGTACATAAAAGACATAGTGGCTCATAAGAGGAAATTGACTGAGTTCGAGACGGTTGCACTTACTGAGGAATGCACATCAAGGGTCCAAAACAAGCTTCCCCAAAAGCTTAAGGACCCTGGCAGCTTCACTATTCCAGTACAAATCGGTAATATTAACGTGGGACGTGCTCTGTGTGATTTGGGTGCAAGCATAAATCTGATGCCGTTATCCTTGTTTAAGCAATTAGGTCTGGGAGCTCCGAGACCAACCACCGTGATATTGCAATTAGCTGATAGGTCCATAGCCTACCCCGAAGGAGTGATTGAAGATGTGCTGCTGCAAATTGGAAAATTCATCTTCCCAGCTGACTTCATTATTCTAGACTTCGAGGCTGATGAACAAGTTCCAATCATATTGGGACGACCTCTCTTGGCTACTGGCGATGCAATAATTAAAGTGAGAGAAGGGAAAATGATTATGAGAGTGGACAACGAGGAGGCAGTCTTCAATGTCTACAAAGCAATCCAACTCCCCCGCCACTATGAGGAGCTCTCTATGATATCTGTGGTGGAGGTGGATGAGAAACTTCTTAACACGAGTGTATATCTAGGCGACTGTTTAGAAAAAGCAATCATGCTGTTTGATAGCTTGGAGATGGATGATGAGGTTGAGGAGATGAAGGGAATCCTAGATACATCATGTGGTTACATGCAAGGAATAATCCCGTTTGAGCCCCTGAATAGGCCAAGTGGCCCCCACCAAAGCCGTCAATTGAAAAAGCTCCAAATTTGGAACTTAAACCCCTACCCCCTCACCTTCAATATGCTTATTTGGGAAGTTCTGACACTTTACCTGTTATTATTTCTGCTCACTTGTCTAAATTACAGGAAGAAAAGCTATTAAGGGTGTTACGTGAGCACAAGCGAGCAATTGGGTGGACAATGTCTGACATTAAAGGCATTAGTCCAGCTTTCTGCATGCACAAAATCCTCATGGAGGACGGACACAAGCCGAGTGTAGAACACCAACGCCGACTAAATCCAATCATGAAAGAAGTGGTAAGGAAAGAAGTGATTAAGTGGCTTGATGCAGGTATTGTATTTCCAATCTCTGATAGTAAATGGGTAAGCCCCGTTCAATGTGTGCCGAAGAAAGGGGGGATAACCGTAGTAGTTAATGAAAATAATGACTTAATTCCTACAAGAACTGTAACTGGATGGAGAATTTGCATAGATTACAGAAAACTAAACAATGCCACCCGGAAAGACCACTTTCCCCTGCCTTTTATTGACCAAATGCTTGATAGATTAGCTGGCCAGGAATACTACTGTTTCCTGGACGGTTATTCGGGGTATAATCAGATTGCTATAGCCCCAGAAGACCAAGAGAAAACTACATTTACATGTCCTTATGGCACGTATGCGTTCAAGAGAATGCCCTTCGGTCTTTGTAATGCACCTGCGACTTTTCAAAGGTGTATGATGGCTATTTTCACTGACATGGTTGAAAGATATGTAGAAGTATTCATGGACGATTTTTCTGTGTTTGGATGTTCTTTTGATAGTTGTTTGATGAACCTTGATAAAGTGCTAGCTAGGTGTGAAGAGACGAACTTGGTGCTAAACTGGGAAAAGTGCCATTTCATGGTACGTGAAGGTATAGTTTTGGGGCACAAGGTTTCAAAAGATGGTCTACAGGTGGATAAAGCAAAGGTGGAGACGATCGAAAAATTGCCCCCGCCGACATCCATCAAAGGCATTCGCAGTTTCTTGGGTCATGCAGGTTTTTATCGTCGTTTCATTAAAGATTTTTCGAAAATTTCTTCCCCTTTGTGCAGGCTTCTAGAGAAAGACGTTACCTTCAAGTTTGATAATGCATGTCTGAAAGCATTTGAGGAGCTGAAGGGAAGATTGGTGACTGCACCAATTATCATTGGCCCCGATTGGGCACAACCATTTGAGTTGATGTGCGATGCAAGTGACATAGCAATTGGAGCGGTGTTGGGGCAAAGGAGGGATAAAATCTTTCACTCCATTTATTATGCAAGCAAAACTATGAATCCAGCTCAGATGAATTATACAGTGACTGAAAAGGAGTTGCTTGCAG
This sequence comes from Nicotiana tomentosiformis, assembly GCF_000390325.3. Taxonomy (NCBI): domain Eukaryota; kingdom Viridiplantae; phylum Streptophyta; class Magnoliopsida; order Solanales; family Solanaceae; genus Nicotiana; species Nicotiana tomentosiformis. The sequence goes on along the minus strand of NC_090813.1, from coordinate 59,770,881 downwards.
TGGTGTGGGCGTTTGACAAGTTCAGATCCTATCTAGTGGGAACCAAAGTCATCGTCTACACAGATCATTCAGCTATCAGATACCTATTTGAAAAGAAAGACGCCAAGCCGAGGCTGATTCGTTGGGTCCTCCTCTTGCAAGAATTTGACTTAGAGATCCGAGATCGAAAAGGGACAGAAAATCAAGTGGCCGATCATTTGTCCAGATTAGAGAGCCGGAACCATGTAGCTGAAGGAGGGTCAATTAAAGAAACATTTCCGGATGAGCAAATATTGGCAATCACCTCAGGTGAAGCCCCATGGTATGCAGATTATGTGAATTTTATCGCAAGTGGGGTAACGCCACTAGAATGGACAGCTGACAATAGAAGAAGATTCCTACATGATGTAAGGTTCTACGTGTGGGATGAGCCATTCCTATATAGGCAGTGTGCAGATCAGTTGGTGAGAAGGTGTGTTCCTGAGGAAGAGATGAAGGCTATACTACATGACTGCCATGCGTCACCATATGGAGGTCATCACGGCGGGGATAGAACCGCCCAAAAAGTGCTACAATCAGGTTTTTATTGGCCAAAATTGTTTAAGGATGCACATGCCTTCGTTAAAAATTGTGATAGATGCCAAAGAACTGGAACTATCACGAGGAAGCACGAGATGCCCTTGCAAAATATACTGGCGGTAGAACTTTTTGATGTTTGGGGGATTGATTTTATGGGACCATTCCCATATTCTAACGGACACAGATACATCTTGGTGGCGGTCGACTATGTTTCTAAGTGGGTAGAGGCCATAGCTCTTCCTACTAACGACGCAAAAGTTGTGGTAGGCTTTGTAAAGAAGCACATCTTCACACGTTTTGGGACCCCAAGAGTGTTGATAAGCGACGGGGGAACTCACTTTTGTAACAAACTGCTGAATAATATTCTTGCAAAATACGGAGTCAAGCACAAAGTTTCCACTGCCTATCATCCCCAAACGAGTGGTCAAGTAGAAGTTTCCAACAGAGAGGTCAAGCAGATTTTGGAAAAGACAGTAAGTATGAATAGAAAGGACTGGGCCGGGAAGCTGGATGACGCATTATGGGCATATCGCACTGCGTACAAGACCCCAATAGGCACTTCTCCGTACAGGTTGGTTTATGGGAAGGCCTGCCATCTGCCCGTCGAGCTTGAACACAAAGCATATTGGGCGATTAAAAAGCTAAATATAGAGATGGACTTGGCCGGTGAAAAGAGATTGCTACAACTCAACGAGCTTGATGAGTTTCGATTGCATGCGTATGAAAATGCCAAATTGTATAAAGAGAAGACCAAAAGATGGCATGATAAGCATATCCAACATCGTGAGTTTGAACCAGGTCAACAAATTCTACTGTTTAATTCAAGGCTAAAGCTTTTTCCAGGAAAGCTTAAATCTCGATGGTCGGGTCCGTTTGAAGTGGTTAGTGTGAAACCTCATGGTGCGATAGAATTGTGTGATAAGGGGTCCAATACGACATTCTTGGTAAATGGCCAAAGAGTAAAACACTATTGGGGTGGTGACATTGCACGTCACAAGACAACAATGGACTTAGTGGAGGCATGAAGAACATGTTGCGTCGTGCCGCGACGTTAAATCAGGCGCTTCTTGGGAGGCCACCCAAGTTAGTTAGTTTTTTATTTTTATTTTAATTTTTTTTTCTCCTTTCTTTTCGTAGGACATAGATTTTATTCAAGAAAACGAGGCGGATGCGTCGCGTCCCCCTCAGCAAAAAAAATTGACGGGCCAATTGCTCAAGGCAGTGAAGTCTGCCTATCGCGCCCGTATCGCGTCCGAAAATTTTTTGAAGGAAGACAAGGGGATGCGTCGCGTCCCCCTCAGCAAAAAAATTGACGGGCCAATTGCTCAAGGCAGTGAAGTCTGCCTATCGCGCCCGTATCGCGTCCGAAAATTTTTGAAGGAAGACAAGGGGATGCGTCGCGTCAAAGCTCGCACGCACAGGTAAGTAATATATATTTTAACACATCTTAAGATAACCTATTCGAACAAAAACGTTTCTTGCGACGCATCCACTCGTCTCGTTTTGGCGACGCCTAAGAACGCAGAACAGAATTCTCTCATCGAAATTGTATCGCAATAAGATCAAACGCGACAGGTACGCATCATCCTCTTCGTTCTTCCGTTGGTTTCTCTCCAAATTCGTCTCTCCTCCCTCCTTCAATGGTAGCAACAAGTAGGTTTTGCAATTTCAAGATTTTTAGGGCTGTCGTTCTTGGTAGTTGTAATGGTTGAGAGATGATAAACTATAATTCCCTTCATCTCGTCCAACTTTGGGAGGGTAGTTGCACTGCTGAACTGATAGAATGAACTAGGCACACTTGTTGCATACCACATGTTCGACGAATTGTCCCTGAGAAAAATTTAGGCGTCGGTGAAGTCTGAGTAACCGAACAACATTGGTGTATGCTTGAGAATAAGTGTGGGGTCGAGTGAGGGGCTATGTGAAATTGAGTTTTTGAAGAAAGTCATCACATACTTGCTGAAAGTCATGAGCTACAATTCCATGAAGAGTGAATGGCATGACTTTACGAATAACTTGAAGTCTGCAAGCTGTCGCAATTGCTTTCAAGCTGAACTTCGCTGTTTCATCTGCTAATTGTTGAATTCTTTGCATTGCAGGTACTTAGATTCGTAAAATGACAGTAGCGAGTAAACCATCCAAGCAACAAGACAAAGATGGTAACAAGCAACCGCCCAAAAAGCCTACCGGAAGGGCAGCGGGCGGTCCAAATCCACAGAAAAAGAGGAAGCGGACGGAGAAGGAAATGGAACTGCTGCCTCGGCAGTTAAGTGATGATTCAGAGCAAGAGGAGGAGGAAACATTGGTCCGGAGGACAGTGAAGAAGGGTATTACACCAAGCAAAGGAATAGAGATACGAGAGCCTGTGACATACCAAAGAAAAGCTTCGAGAATGAGTGCTCCAACTGATAAAGGGAAGGAGAAGATTACTACAGAATCTGAATCCGACTCCGATTCGGACAATGACCACCTACAGATCAACATGAGTGATGAAGACGAAGGTGAACCCATAGACCGAGTTGATTGGGAGAAATACTTTGTTAATGAGAAGGCATTCCGAGCCTATAAGAAGATATTGGTTTCAAAGAAGTACATTCCGGAAAAGCCGATAAACATCGGACCACTTAAGACAAAGTACTCAGAGTTTCTCAAGTCAATTCGAGAGGTGCAAAAATGGGGACCCATTCTGAAAGGTCATGGCAAAGCCAACCTCACCATTGTTAGAGAGCTCTACGCCAATTGGCGTCACGCACGGGGAAACATTGTGCGAGTAAGAGGGGTAGATATTAATGTGTCAGCTGAAGCTCTGAATAACTTCTTAAGGGTGCCACACACACTCACTGACAGGTTTGACGCCATATGCAAAACACCAGATTATGCACACATTAAGTCTGTCCTATGCCCTACCAGGAAGGATGCAGAATGGAAGCATGGGAGTATGGAGTACCACTCTATAGCAAAGGAATTCATGAGTGCGTTAGCACGTGTGGCTCTAAATTTCATTTGTAACCGACTGCTGCCATGCCAACATAAAACTGATGTCCCTCGTTACCGCGCACTCGTATTATATGCTTTATTAGAGGGGATACCACTCAACTTCGGAGCCATCATGCATGATCAAATGCAGCGAACCAGGATGAATTACAAGTGGAGGCTGTTCTTTGCTAATACCCTAACGGCTTTTTTAATAGAGAGGGGAGTACTATGGGACAAGGAGAATGATGACATTGAGGCTAAAGCTCCAGGACCATATGATATCACTCATGTTCTAGAGCCGAACAAGGGAAGGTCTTCTAAGCTCACCGTCCAACAATTATTTGAGCATATGCAAGCAGATATGCAAGAGAACAGGGCTGAGCTGATAGCGACTCGTGTCGAGTTGAGTGCCACCAGGGATGAGTTGAGACAGACTCGTGCGGATCTAAGCCGAGTTCAGACCGAGCAGGCCACGATGATGAAGGAGATATCATTACTCCTCAGAGCTCTGGTTCAATGTGCAGGTACAGACATCTCCCAGCTGATTGCATCATCCACTGCCGGACCATCCACTCCTGTTCCTCCCATAGTCACCGAGGCTCCACTCAACAGGCCTATTGAGGTCGCTGTAACACCTGATACAGAATCAGCACCAGTTGTTGATGATAGGAATGCTATGGATGCAGATGCTCCTCCACAGACTGCGGATGAGCCCTCCACCTTGACTTAAGGGAGTCCTTCTCACCTTACTTTACCTTGTTTGTGTGCGTTGGGGACAACGCACAGTCCTAAGTGTGGGGTGGGGGTGATTTATGTTTGATGTATGGATGAATGTACTAATATATTCACTGGATTAATGGCATAAAATAGCAGTAAATTCATCTATATGGAGTAACTATCAGTTTATCTATCAGTTTATCATTATGAAAAAATAAAAAATAAAAATAAAAAAAAATATATATATATATATATATATATATATATATATATAGTATCTTTGTAGATAGTAATAATCCCCTGTGGTTTTTCTTTGTGCCTCGGTTCTTTTTCATGGGATGTAGTTTGAACCGGGTAATTTTGTTTTCTTTTTAGAGTAGAGTAGGAATGTAGGGAATAAAAGGAGGAAGAATGATGATCCTAGGTGACCTTGACTTGGTTGATACTGGCATATTTAAGCGTTTACATATGTAATATCTTCCCTTCTCACTCTGAAATTATTGATGATGCCTTGTTAAAACGGATAGCATGTTTTGTTGCAGCCTATTTCTCATTTTCTTGACTTGTGTTCACTTTGCGCTTAATGCTTAATATCTCGTTGCTCCGTGAATACTTGCATTGTTTGAGAGTCGGAATGTAACCGTCCTTAATGAGTCATGTGCCATGTGTGGTGAGGTTTTTGTGTAGTCCATGTAGTGTACTTGTGTCTAGAACTTGCCCGGTATGTGAATTGAAGCGAAATTTTAGGTGATGCTCGGTTTGAAAAATGATTTTAGGCTTTCTTTGATCTTTTTGAGCTTATTGCTTATCACAAATAAAATCTATCCCTAGTTAAACCTTTTGAGCCTGTAGACCTTTTATTTGGTACCCACATTACAAGCCTATACCCTTTTTATTCTTAATTGACATTGTTTTGATCCTTTTACCTCTTAAAGCACTTTAATTGTTAGATGAGCGCTAAAAGAAGTAAGAAGGGACTAAGTGTGGGGTGACTTTTGAGTGGAACCAATGAAAGAAAGAAGGGTGCACTTATTTTGTAAAATAATACACCACTAGCGGAAATTGAAAGAAAGAAAAATATAAATGAATAAATTGTTGTCTTGTTCTTGCTAGTGGGTATGAATTAAAGTAGTGCTTAAAGAAGGAGGAAATATTGTTGGGGTGATATTATTTGTGAAATTGAAGTGGTGTTGAAGAATTTGCGCTTAAGTTATTTGATGATGTGTTAAAGTGCTTAGGAGGGTGAATCACTATTCCTTAAATATATCCTACCCGTCCCTTAGCCCACATTACAACCATGAAAAAGTCCTAATTGATTTTAGATCGAGCGAGCTTACATTAGTAGAGATTTACATTAAGGGCAAGCCTATGGTACCAACTGCATGCATGCGACTTCTTTTGTGAGAGTGAGCGATTTTCTTTGTGAGCATGAATGTGTGGATTGATTTTACTCTCTCTGCTTTTGTTGTGAGGGCACATGGTTTCACGAGGGATAGGTAACGTTATTAGACTTCTCTATGATGTTGGTTGTTCAAGCCATGAGTGCATTGTGACATTGAGTCGGTTTTTGAGGTTAGGATTGTTGTGAGCATGTTGTCTTTGTTCGAATATGTTTAAAGAAGGGCCTAAGAAAAGGGAAGTGTGTTGATGCATAGTCTAGAGCCTAATTGTAGCAAATAACCACGGTCATAGGTGCAGTGTGCTTTGAATGATAAGAGTTTAATTTTGTTTCGTCTACTATAGGATGGTTTGTTCGAGGACGAACAAAGGTTTAAGTGTGGGGTAGTGATGTTTGGCATATTTCGATATGTGTTGATGTTACTTTGCCCATGCTTTAACCACTTTTTGATGTTATTTAATCTTTAAAACACCCAACATGGTGTAATTATTGGTTTGATGACTAATTAAGTTATGTGTGACGATTTAAGGTGTTCGGAGTGCAAAATATGAAGAAAAGGTGGTTTAGCTAGAGGAAGAAGGGTTGGATGCGTCGCATCCAACCTAGGAAAACATCATCATGCATGCAACCTTAGCAGTGAAGTTGGGCCATCGCGTCTGCCATCGCGTGCGAAACTGGGAAGTAGAAGTGAAGCTGGATGCGTCGCGTCCGCCATCGCATGCAAGCTGAGAAATAGAGGACAAGGTGGATGCGTCGCATCCACCTTCGCAGGCAAAAATTGAAATGGAGGACAAGGTGGATGCGTCGCATCCACCTTAGCATCAATCCCTGAAGCCGAATTGGACTAGGAATAGGAGAGCTTTGGCCCACGACTTTTGTACGCAATATATAAGCTAAAAACGCCTCTTTTAGGTAGGTCATCTAACATATTGGGAAGAGGGAAAAAGCCACGACAAAGCTGTGGAGGCCGGAATTCATCAAGTTTCATCTTTCTCCCACCAAACTTAGTAATTTTTATGTTTCTTTGTATGATTTGTTGTTTGGCTACCATGTCTATGTGGAGCTAAACTTCACGTTCTAGGGTTGTGGTTCTTTCATGACTATTGTTATTCGGATATTGATTTTGACTTCTTGATTTATCATATTAGTTTATTTATTCAATCTTGCGCTTAATTATTTAATTGCTTGATCACCAATTGAATATTATCTACGAATCTAGAATTGAACTCGAAAGTGGAAATTCTATATTGCATATAGGATTGAGTAGGGCAAGTTCTTGAACTCGGGCATCGGGGAACGGATTCGTGGTTAGGATAGACATATACCTAATTGCCTTGCTTGGTTGATTTACAGGAATTATAAATGCGTTCTTGTTGATTCTAACTCCATAGACATATAGGCGTTAGGTTAGCTTGAATAGGCGAGTAAGAACTCGACAGATTCTTATGAGCAATATTAACCCTGTCAACCAATAAGCTAGATAAATTAGTCGGTCAATTCAATTGAAGAATACAATAGGATTGTTAGATAGACCATAACCCTAGATCGTTTTCATTACATTGATATCATTAAAATCTGCTCTTTCTCTGTTCAAAGTCTATTATTTATATTTTTCTTATTTAATTAGTTGGAATAAAATATTTTTAGATTTAATTCTTGTTTAGATAATTAAGATAGGCTAATTTAGTTAATAGTTAATCATAAGTCCTCGTGGGTTCGACATCCGACTTTTAATCACTTTATTACTTGACGACCGCGTATACTTGCGTGAGTGTGTTTGGTCGCAACACCAGGCCACCGCGTACAACGCCATAGTGGGACGACCAAGGATACATCCCATGAAAGTGGTCCCCTCCAGATTATACCAAGTAATTAAATTCTCAAATCCATGGGACTACCGCATTGCCTTAGACGGCACAACCACCTAACAAAGAAAAAACAAAGAAAGGGAGGCATAACAATCAATAGGGTCGAGGTCGGAGCAAGAGGAAACAGAGAACGTCATCAAGGACCTTGACACGGCCAAAGCCGCTGATTCGACCATAGAAGACCTCGACCTCATTCAATTGGATCTCAACGACCACAACAAGAAGGCCTATATTGGCCGCAAGCTTTGGGAACCAGGTAAATCTAGTCAATTCTTAACAACTAATGCAGATTTGTTTGCTTTCAGCCATGCAGATATGTCGGGCATCCCAAAGGAAATTGCCACGCACAAATTAAATGTCGACCCACTCACCTCCAAGTGAGGCAAGTCAGACACTCCACAATTAATGACGCAGTGCGCGAGGAGGTGGAAAAACTACTGGAAAATGGTTCCATCAGGGAATTGAAGTACCCCAAATGGGGCGCTAACGTAGTTATAGTCAAAAAGAAGAATGGGAAATAGCGGATGTGCGTAGATTTCACAGATTTGAACAAAGCATACACGAAGGATTCGTTCTTGTTTCCACATATCAACCAACGCATCGACACAACGACCGGGCACGAGCAACTAAGCTTCTTGGATGCTTACTCAGGCTATAATCAAATCTTTATCGAAGAAGAAGATCAGGAAAAAACCACGTTCATCACCCACCAAGGAACGTATTGCTACAGGGTCATGCCTTTTGGACTAAAGAACGCATGATCTACTTATCAAAAGTTGGTGAAAAAGATGTTCAAAGACTAGCTCGGCAAAACAATGTAGGTATATATAGACGATATACTGGTCAAGTCCAAAAAGGGAGAAGATCACATCGATTATTTGAAAGAAATTTTCGACATACTCCGATGGTACGGAATGAAGCTGAACCCGAAAAATGCACATTTAGTGTAGCCTCGGGAAAGTTCTTGGGTTTTCTGGTATCACAGCTAGGGATCGAGGTCAACCCCGACTAAATCAAAGCCATTGGGGGGATACCGGAACTCTTGACCACCAAGAAACAAGTCCAAAGGTTGACCGGTCACATCGCCGCCCTATCGAGTTTCATCTCACAATCGTCGGATAGGTGCCATAAATTCTTGGGCGTACTCAAGAAAGATAACAACCTCGAATGGACTTTCGAATACGTCCAGGCCTTGCAATAACTAAAGGCATATCTATCATCTCTGCCTCTACTTTCAAAACCCGAGCCGGAGGAGCGTCTCCTCATCTATCTGGCCGTATCCGAGGTAGCTATAAGCGCAGTCCGGGAAAATAAAGGTACGCAATATCCTATCTATTACATTAGCAAAACACTCATCGACGCCGAGACGAGGTGCCCACACCTAAAAAAATTGGCTTTGGCCTTAGTCGTAGCTTCATGAAAGCGTAGACCATATTTCTAATCTCACCTCATCTCGGTCGTCACGACCTTCCCCCTCAGAAGCATTTTACATAAACCTAAACTATCGAGAAGATTGGCCAAGTGGGCCATCGAGTTGAGTGAGCACGATATCACTTATTAGCCGCGAATGGTGATAAAGTCACAAGTGCTCGCCGACTTCGTAACTGACTTTAGCGCAAAGATAATGCCTGAAGTCAAAAGGGAACGCCAGCCAACAACCAATCTCTGTATATTTCTCAGTATATTATTCCAAGTATGTAACCAAATTAATAATGTCAAAGCAATAAGAAATTTATGCTTGTTAGCACGCCTTCTACATATTAAGGTTATGTTCGACCCTGTTCGAACAAATACCTATCGGCCCTCGACCGCAATACTAATAAAAGGTTGCGTTCGACCTCGCTCGAACAAACACCTACCGGTCCTTGGCCGAAATTCTAACAAAAGGTTACGTTCTACCTCACTCGAGCAAACACCTATCAGCCCTCGGCCGCAATATAACTAAAAGTTTGCATTTGACCTCGCTTGAACAAATACCTACGGGTCCTCGGCCTCAATATAACTAAAAGTTTGCATTCGATCTCGCTCGAACAAAAACCCACCGACCCTCGGACACAATTTAACGAAAGGCCACGGCCAACAAAAATACAACACCAACGAAGGAAAGAGCAAAGACAGGCAAACAACAGAAGCAAAAAACATACAAGTACAGAAAATAAACCACATGAAGGGAAGAAGATGTAGAGAATAACTTTGGTATTTCATACTTAAAACATTTTTGCAAAGGCTCGTGAAGATGCCGGCAAAAATACACAAAAATGTACAAGAAAGGAAAGAAGAAAAACTACTGATCGCCACCATCACGATCTTCTACGCCTTCACCGCCTTGGCCACCAATGCCCTCACCACCATTATGATCTTCCAACTTTTTGGCGACCTTACCATTAAGGATTTCCACCCTGAATTGGCATTTCTCGAGCTGGTCGCGCAACACGACTACTTGAGCTTAGAGGTCGCTGCACTGAACCTCGACCCCCTTCCTAAGCTCGAGTTCTTCTTCTTTGTTCCTCAGTGTCCCCTCCAGTACACTACACTTCCCTACCATCCGCACTAGCTCTTTGTCCCTGGCCTTCAAATCTTCCCTCAATTGGCGCATGTCGCTGCCTTCACGGAGCTGACACCGCAACTCCCGATACTTCTCAAGGACCCTGAAATACTTGTCCTTCAACTTCACATATATATCTTTGCACCTCTGCTCCCAACGAGCACTCTCAATCTCCAGGACAACCGTCTACAAAACAAGCAACGAAAAGTAAGAGACTATAAAAGAGCAGAACCAAGAAAAAACAACCAACGACAAATATTCTTACCCGAAGGTTGAGATCGCCGATATTGTTCAATAAATCACGGTCATTTATACTCTTGAGGGTCGTTCCCTCAATCTCAAAACTAAGAGGGACAAGAGAGGGGATAACCTTCTCGGAATCCATAAGAAGATTACGGTCCACTGGGATTGTAATAGTCCTCGAACCTCCCTCCAACATCACTTCGAGCTGAGTAAGCCCTTCGTCAATCATCCTTAGCTCTCCTACATCCATGTCAGAATAATCCGACATCCTCCTCGATAACGGTCTCGCCTCTGTCATCCGCCAAAGGAGGCGTGTCTGCCGCAACACCGGAAGATATGGCCTTATCTCGTCCTAGAAAAGAAGGGTCGTAACGGCCAAGCACATATTCGACCGCATCCCTAGTAGGTTGCACATCCGTATCCTCTGAGCCAACGACCTCAGGAATAGCCTCCGGGCTCTCCTCGATGATCCTTGTGGTCGTCTCCCGAAGGTCGAAGCCACAATCTCCTACATCAGCAGTCCTCGATCCCTCTCCCACGACGCCAACAACCCTCCTCTTATGAGGCATCAAGTCCCCATCGCCAGGCAACGACTCGTCTTCTTCATCTATGAGACGGTACAAAGGAGAAGTTGAAGGTTGTTTGGCCGAAGTCTCCATAACTGAAGAAGGAATAGATATCGGCGCAACAACAGGAGGGACAAAGACGCGAACAGAATCGGCCGTAGTCATAGAAGGGGCGGGAGCCGAGGATGCAGTGGCTTTCCTCTTACGGAATGAGGGTGCGAGAGCTCTAGACCTCTATGAAGATTCCTTGGCCGATGCTAAGAAAAACACAAGGAGAAAGGAAAGTCAGCAAAGGTGAACAAGAAGAAAACAAACCTGAGATGCTAATAATAAGCGAAACTTACTAGTTGAAAGGGGAGAAGGTCCGACCTTCTTAAAGAAGCCCGACAACTCATGAATCCCTACAATATGAGGAAGAAGTCGACCAACCCAATCGAAAATATCAGTGACCGAAAGAGGAGGCGAAATCATAGCTGCACAATAAAGGGACGAGAAGTCAAAACCCATGACAGGGCACGGGAGAAAAATCAAATACCTACAGGGAGATCAAGTACTTACGAGTATAATTCCATGCCTCTAGAAAATTGTCGACATTGTCCACCACGTATTTGATTTTGATGAAGAAGAAGTTGAACCAGAATTGACGGTTAGCCTTCTCATCCATCTTCACCACCAAGCACTTGCCTTCTCGGTGGCGAAGATTTAACATTGTTACCCTATAAAAGCTAGGGGCGAAGAGATATATCAAATATCGAAGCATCAGTTCGACCCCGGCTAGCTCGGCAAATTTGGTAAGCATCCGTATAATTTTGTAAACGTATGGTGCAAGCTGAGCCGGGAAAACGTCGTAATAATGGCAGAATTCTTCCGCCAATGGAAGAAGAGGGAGAGTATAGCTGACTTGGAAGGGGTATGCATAGAAGGCGCAGTACCCAGGACGATGGATCTACACAGTGTTCCACCCCGCTGATATCACCCAAACTCACACCACTAATTTAGGTTGCGAGGCGGTCGATGCAATAATAAAAATCCAACACGAGTCGGGGTCGATTCCACAGGGAGATTGATGTGGGATTAGGTATATACCTAGTGTGAATGTATGACGTGCCTAAGATTACACTTCCACATTTTCAAATGTTGTTTCTACTTATACTTTTACGCTAATGCTTGTAGTTGTAAAGCTAAGAGACAATGTTTTTAGTTTTGGTTGTTTTTAAAGTTATAAAAGATCTAGGGTTGCGACTTCCGCCTAGTTGGTTACCTAACGGATTTATAGCTTTAGGGCATGTTTGGTAGATCGGGATACAATATAGCAATCACACGTTATTACTCACTCTATACCTCTCAGTAGTTTGAGTAATTTTGCCCAATTAGGCTTTCTCAAGTCCAAATGGGTATCTCACGAAACAAGTGATAAATGCTCAAGTCGAGTCTTACTATCTCTAGATTCGACCCTTTTATTGGGGCTATCAATTTCTTGTGTTCACCCCAATTTCTTGTTAGCCAAATTTTCCTAGACTTAGTCTCACTTTCTCAAGTATAGACTAAGTCAATTAGGCATAAATCAATATTTGCAACCATGAATTCTCAAATTCAAGCAAGAACTAGGCTAAAATTCATATACCCAATCACAAATAAGCCCTAAATTAATCACCCATTAAGTGCTCATACTAGGGTTGTGTCACAACCCTAGCTAAGGGTTTAGCTACTCATGGACAATGAAGAAATTAAAGAAGAAACTAAGATAAAATGCATAATAATTGATTAAGGAAAGAAAATCTAATGTTTAAATGCTAAACTAGCACAAAGTTTCCCAATACAGTAAATAAAAACGACTCTAAGTGTTCAGGTGCACAAAACTTAACCTAAAAATGACAAAAAGATCTATTTATACCTAGCTAAAAATATCTGACAAAACTGCCCCTGTGAAGGTTGTGCGGCCGCACAATTCTGTGTGCAGTCCGTACTTTGAGACTGACTGGTGGGTATGGCTTTCTGCGGTCGCATAAAAGTGAGATACGGCCGCACTTCCTCTAATTGTGCAGACCGCACATTTCTGAGTGTGGCCGCACTCTTGCTCTTGGACTGCATCAGGATTTCATTCTGCGGACCGCACATTTATGAGTGCGGCCGCGTTTGGCATCTTGCGGCCGCATAATAATAGTGCGGTCCGCACATCTTCAAGCTCCCAAACTTTAGCTCTTTGAATCTAGTCTTCTGCGGCCGCACAATAATTGTGTGGTCCGCACTCTATGAAGAAATCTTATCAGTGCATCTTCAGAGTTTGCGACCGCATACAGTATTGTGCGGTTCACACTGTAGCCCTTTTTGCCTTGTTTTGGTTCTTGTCCAATTTTACTCCCCTTTGAGGTTATTTTTACTTGTTTGGCCCGTTTCCCAATATTCCTGCAAGAAAGCACATTTCATTAGTTCTCGGAAATACCTTTAAGCCTTTTTGAGCTAAAACGTAAGTAAAAGAGAGCAAATAAGCGGTTAAAATCCCTACTTATCAACTTCCCCAAACTTAAGCTTTTGCTTATCCTCAAGCAATTAAGGAAATTTCCCACCTCCACTAGAAATGGGCTATTTCAGCTGGCCTAAGTTGAATCAAACACAAATCACTTGGGACCAACAATTACACACACCCTCATGAATCATTAACAAGCCTATGAATTGAATGTTAAAGCACAAATGGTTCTACTGTGACGCTTGAGCATCAAGGGTTAACTTTGTTCATCAAGGAAGCTCGCACTTTCATGTAGGTCACTGCGGATCCCAAACTCTTCCTCCTATACTCTGCAAAAGCTCATCTCACTCACGAATGAAGAATTCAATTCAATGACTCAAGAAAGATTCGCTTATCACTCTCAAAAGAATGTCACAAACCCGGCTCTAAGTATCATATGCTTGCCCTTCATGTAGATCACCAATAATATAAGCTCGCTCGGCTTGAAATCACATAGGGCTTTTTCTGCATGTAATGAAGGTTTTTGGACTAAGGAGGAAAATATCAGAATGGAATTGGTTCATCTTCCCTTTAGCACTTCATATTCTCTTTTTGGCTCTTATTTTGCCGACTCTTTGAGTCATTTTATTTTACCTTAGTGGGATTAGAGGGACTTACATCACTCTTTCTTTGTCATGCTATTCGTACTTTCCTTCTTTGTTATCCATGCTTTGAACTTTTTATTTTTTTTACATCTTTTCAACCCTTTCACATTATTCACTTTCTTTTTTATGTTTTTCTTTAGTTCTTCCTTTCTTTTTATTTGCCTTTCCTCTTCTTTATTTCTTTTCTCTTTTTTGTGTGTTCGTTGAGACCATCTTTAAACTCCTCGTCTCTCCTCCAAACTTATGTTTTTTCCATTTGAATCACATGAGTGCTAAACAAATTTCGGGTGCCAAGAAAAAGTTACTATAAAACGGGTAAAGTCTTGTAATGTGGTTATCGAATAAAAAGGTTTTTAGGCTCAAAAGGGTTTACTAAGGATGATATCATTGGTGGGCCATCGAAAGTTTCAAAACGGGTCAAAGAAATCCTACAATTACTTCTCAAGCCAGGCTAACTTAGAATTTCGCCTAGAAACACATTCGGGGAAAGTTCTAGACCACTCGCACGGGTACTTGGACTTGTAACAAAATACCTCACCTCTCACACAACCGGATTGTCAAAGAGAATAGAGTTGAGGGCCCACCAACAACATTCAAGATTGAAAATCGCTAATGGTTCAACTAAACCACCCGATGATTGCCTAAGTCAACACAAGAGTCACAAGGTCACTAACTATGGCTATTTCTTTAAAAAACTTATTTTTAACCATAAGCGCGTAGTTAAGTGTGTTGATACCAAGTGAAGCATGCTTGACCCTTCTTTATTCATTAATACTACTTGTTTCTACCTAATCATCAAAAACTGACTTGATCCCTTAAAAAGGTTGTCACGCCATCCATCACTGGGAAGAGCCACCCGGTTCACACAAGACTCACCTTTGGAAAGAACCGTAGCATTAATAAAACCAAAGGCTTATTGTACACTTAAACATAAAAAGAAGCTAACAAATCAAAAAGAAGTTAATAAAGTAACTAAGAGGCTATACTATTAAGAAAATAAAATGAAGAAGCTATGAAATAAAATACTGAAGGTAAGGCAAATGAATATACAAACCGAGAGGAATAGAATATATACAAGTGGGATGAATATATACATAATGAGGGAGAAAATAAAAATAAAGATAAAAAAAAGAGTATTAAAGTTATTACATGCCCAAATATAATCAAATGTCATCACATTCATCCAAAATGAACTAAAATAGGCCACCCCCCAGAATAAGAATAAGCATTGTCCTCAATGCTTAGCAAAATAAAAACAAAAGAGGATAGAGAGTAAAGAAAAACTCCCTATATGGTCTCAGGGTGACTGGCAGCATCACCACCCTCCATCTCCTCCAACTGTATCTCATCATCACCGGGTTGAGGGACAATAGGGTTGGTGAGCATCTGAAGCATCTCCTCAGCAGTGGGGGCAGTGAGATCTGGCTCGTCAGACTGGCCAGCTGGTGCCTCTGCTGATGGTGCCTCTGCTGATGCTGCTGCTGGGTCAGCTGGTACTGATGGATCTGTCTCCATCAGTAGGTCAAAGGGTAAATCACCTATTGCTGCTATCTTCTTCACCTCCCTGCTCAAACTCTCCACTGCTTTCTTTGAAGCCTTGGATTTTATCATCTTCTTCACTTGCTTGGTCAACTCCTCAATAGCACCCCCGTGAGCCACTAGAGTATCCATAACAGTCTTCTCGTTGTCCAGAATCTTCTTCAATGTTTCCTTGTTGGGGTGGAGGACTGTGCTGCAACAGTACTGGATATGTTAGACAGCTTAGAAGTGGCTGTTTGCATGCAGTTGTTGAGGCTCGCCAAAGTTTGGGAGACTTGTAGCGCAGTGAGAGGGTAAGTGGATGAGGCTGGCACTGGTAATGCAGCTGATGGCCTAGAAGATAAAGATGGTGGCATGGCAGATGTCCCGGTGGAAGGCTCAGCTATTATGGAAGGCATGGGAGCTGTAGATGGCAGAGCAGCAGCCTCAGAACCCACCAACGATGGCTCGTCAGACTGACCAACGGTGGTAGTAATCTTACCCTTGAACTTTGGGTTGTCAGCACCCTGCAGGTGGTACCATAAGAAAGGCTTCTTGGCCTTTACTTTTGTGTCATATGGCCTCGGCTCCACCTTGGCATCATTGAAATACTCTGTGAGGGTGTTTAGATAAGGGTAGGACTTTTCACTTTTTCGGACCAACAATGTGATGTTGGTTGACATGATGGCACCTACATTGATCGAGTACCCTACCATAATAGAAGCCACCAAAACTACCCGGGGAAGTGGGAGGCTATTCTCATTCAAACTCGGATCAATCCGGCTACACACAAAGGTTTGTCACCCTTTAGCTTCAAATTTTAGGGTGGCCCGGAGGACAGGAACTCCTGCTGTAATCCATGGTGGTGATGGTCCTCGGGCGGCCAAAATCTCAGCTAGCCACGGGTGAGCTGCGTCACCCAGAGCCAACTTCTCTAGGTACTGGACTGCCTCCACGTCTTCGAATCCCACATAAGTGTTCAAAGAGAAGGCGTCGAAGTGGACTTTCAAATTTCTCACCTTTGTCACTTTCGTCCCCTTCTTGATGTGAGCCACATTGGCGTAGAACTCCTTGACCAAGTGCTCATTTGCATCGATGACACTTTGGGTGAACCACTTTCACCCCTTGCGCTCGTGGAACTTTCTAAGGACATTGGATTATGAATATCCAAATCCTTAAATAAGAACTGTCACTCAAGTGTGAGCGACCTCCGGGGCCACAATTCCCGGAACCTTTTGAAGGTTGTCAAGCTCACGAAACGGTCCTCCCACATTTCCTTTTTCTTCGACCTCTCAAGGCCACCCACTTGAGTGTCCCCCCCTCTACCATCATCCAGGGCATTATCATCATCGACATCAATAGGTACTGGTGCCGGAGGAGTAGGTGAAGAAGAGGGCTTGGAACCCTGGCTTCCCGCATCAGAACCCCCAGAAGAACTAGATGTAGGTTCATCGTGCAATTAAAAATGCCAGTGGGTTGGGATGGTTGGGACTGAGCCTCAGGTTGGACCTCCATTGAATGACCCTCGGAGGCTTCCCTGGATGGGGCAAAGGAACTGGATTCTGAGGGCTCTGTGGCCCTTCCTCTCCCGGTGGTGGGCTTTTTAGCAATAGGCTTCGATTGCACTCGTAGAGGGCGAGTGCCTTTTCCTATGCCTCGGGAGGGTTCACCTCTCCCTTTTGATGTATCGCTTCCACCACGTGATCTAACCATTGTCTGCAATACAAGGTACATAGGTCAGTTGAGTTTAAAACACTTCAAAACAATTGCGGCCATCAAAGGAGACAGTGCGAACCGCACAATTCTGAGTGCGGCCACAGACTGTCTAGTGCGGACCGCATAATTTTTAGTGAGGTCGCAGACTGTCTAGTGCGGACCACACAATTTTGAAGTGTGGTCGCACACCCTGAAGTGCGAATCGCATAATTTTAAGTGCAATCTCACAAGTCCATTCCTGAGATACTGATTCTCTGAAGTTCACAAGTGCGGTCGCACACATTTTTATGCTGCCGCACAATTTTTCTGCGGACCGCACAATTTGAGTGCGGCCGCACAAGTCCAATCTTGAGATACTGATTCTCTGAATTTCAAAAGTGCGATCGCACACATATTTATGCGGCCGCACAATATTTTCTGCGGATCGCACAGTTTTGAGTGCGGTCCGCACATTTCAAGCACAATATTTGCCCTAATCAAGTGGTCTGCGGACCGCACAAATTTGTGTGCGGCCGTACAATTTGAGCATTTACGACACTAAAGTTAGTGTTCATGCAATTTTTCAATATTGAGACATGGCATGCACAAATTAACATGATTAATGGTCTACCCAGTCCCTAATGAACATATATGAAACTACCCACATGATTTTAAGCACCCATGACTAACAATTGACATTTTAGGTCTAACAACTCGCACCACAAAAGAACAAAAACTAAATGAAATTGCAAAATCTAAAGATGTAATGAACATACCAGTTATGAAGGATGCAGGTAAGAATCTACACTGATGAAATGAAGGAAGATTGTGAATTAATTGATCGTGCATTGTGTTTGCTTAGGGTTCAAGACTTCAGAGTGGTAAAGTTGTGAATAGTGTCCCGAGGTTCTATTTGTAGGTTGACCAAGTCGCCCCAAACTTAAGGCGAGTTCGGCCGCACAATTTGGAGTGCGGACCGCACTGTTTACCTGGACCTTGAAGCAACTCTGCGGTCCGCATAAAAGTGTGTGCGGCCGCAGATTGGCTATGAATTTTGACAAGCCAACTTTAGAGATCTTGTAATTTTTGTCTTCCAGTTGTGCGACCGCACACAGAATTGTGCTGCCGCAGAGTGATTTCTGCTGCTGCCTTTAGAATTGTGCGGTCCGCACAATTAATGTGTGGTCCGCACTCTTTCAACACTTAGCTAAAAATTTTGACACAGTCCCTGCAATGCACATCCATTCCTGCATACACTTCAAAACTAGTTAGCACAAAACAAAGCCTATCTAATGAAAAAGAAAAAGAAAAAGACACATGGATTGCCTCCCAAGAAGCGTCTAATTTAACGTCGCGGCATGATGCAGGTTACCATCAATCACTTGAAATGAATTAACGCCACAACATGGCCATCATCAACTTTGCCAAGATAATGTTTCACCCGGTGACCATTGACTCTAAACACTTCATCATTCTTGTTCTTCAAGTCTAATACACCAAAGGGTGTCATATGCACAACCTCAAATGGACCACTCCACTTGGATTTCAACTTTCCCGGAAACATCAGCAATCGAGAATTGAACAATAGCACAAGATCGCCTTCTTTGAACTCCTTGTTCCGGATGTACTTATCATGGAGGTACTTCATCTTGTCATTGTACAAGGACGAACTCGAATATGCATGGAACCAAAATTCATCAAGCTCATTCAATTGTGCCACCCTTAAGTTGGCAGCGACATCCCATTCAAGATTAAGCTTCTTCAATGCCCACATAGCCGGGTGCTCAAGTTCCACCGGTAGGTGACAAGCTTTCTCGAACACTAACCGATACGGAGACATACCAATCGGTGTTTTGTCAGCCGTCCTATAAGCCCAAAGAGCATCATCAAGTTTCTTTGACCAATCTGTCCGGTTGGCATTCATGGTCTTTGACAAAATACTCTTAATCTCCCGGTTGAAAACTTCAACTTGCCCGCTTGCTTGAGGATGATAGGGGGTCGATACTTTGTGAGTAACACCATACTTTGTAAGTAAGGTATCAAAAGCTTTGTTGCAAAAGTGCAATCCCCCATCACTAATAATGGCCCTTGGAGTACCAAACCTTGTGAAGATGATCTTTTTCAAATATGCCACCACACTCTAAGCTTCATTGTTGGGCAAAGCTACGACTTCAACCCACTTTGACACATAATCCACAGCTACCAATATGTAAGTATTCCCACAAGAGCTCATGAACGGACTCATGAAATCAATGCTCCACACATAAAAAATGTCAATCTCCAAGATGGTGATGAGGGGCATCTCAATTTTCTTAGAAATGTCACCGGCCCTTTGACATTCATCACAACGCTTGATGAGATCGCTAGCGTCCTTGTAAAGAGTAGGCCAATAGAATCCACAATTCAACACTTTTGTTGCCGTTCTAGCTCCACCATGGTGAAAACCATATGGCGAAGAGTGGCAAGCTTCAAGAATTCCCATTTGTTCCTCCTCCGGTACACATCGTCGAATCACACCATCGGTACAAATCCGGAAGAGATAAGGCTCATTCCAATAATAGTCAAGGCAATCTCGTTTGAGCTTCTTCCTTTGGTTTGAAGAGAACTCATTGGGTACAATGCCACTCACAAGATAATTGGAAAAGTCGGCGAACCATGGCATCCCAGTCATAGAAATGGCTAGGAGTTGCTCGTCGGAAAATGAATCATTTATCTCAAGGCCATCATATGGCCTCCCTTCCTCCTCTAAACGAGACAAGTGGTCCTCCACTTGGTTTTCACTACCTTTGCGGTCTTGAATCTCTAGAATAAACTCATGCAAAAGAAGCACCCAGTGCATTAGTCTTGCTTTAGAATCTTTCTTGCTCAACAAATATCTAAGTGCCGCATGGCCGATGTGAAAAATTACCTTTGTACCCATCAAGTACGGGCGGAACTTTTCCATAGCAAAATCAATAGCAAGGAGCTATTTTTCGATCACTGTGTAGTTGACTTGGGCATCATTCATGGTCTTGCTAGCATAATAGACCGGATGAAAGATTTTGTTGATACGCTGCCCCAAAAGTGCTCCGACCGCCACATCACTTGCGTCACACATGAGCTCAAAAGGAAAGCTCCAGTCCGGTGCAGTGATAATAGGAGTAGTAGTCAACTTGAATTTGAGCAATTCGAATGTCTTCATACAATCCTCGTTGAAATGGAACTTGGCATCCTTCTCCAAATGTTTACACAAGGGGTTCACTACCTTAGAAAAGTCCTTGATGAATCGACGATAGAACCCCGCATGACCCAAGAAACTCCTCACTCCCTTCATGGATGTAGGGGGAGGGAGTTTGGAGATCACCTCAATTTTGGCCTTGTCGACCTCAATACCATGCTTTGAAATTTTGTGGCCAAGGAATATGCCTTCTTCGACTATGAAGTGACATTTCTCCCAATTCAAAACCAAGTTTGTCTCCTCACATCTTGCCAAAACCTTATCCAAGTTATTCAAGCAATCATTGAAGGAATTCCAACCACAGAGAAATCATCCATAAAGACCTCAAGAAAATCCTCCACCATGTCAATGAAGATGGCCATTATACACCGTTGAAAAGTCGCTAGTGCATTGCATAACCCAAATAGCATCCGCGAGAATGCGAAAGTACCATAGGGACAAGTGAAAGTAGTCTTTTCTTGGTCCTCAGGAGCAATGAGAATTTGATTGTAGCCGGAATATCCATCAAGGAAATAATAAAAAGCTCGTCCGGCCAACCTGTCAAGCATTTGATCAAGAAATGAAAGCGGAAAATGATCTTTCCGAGTGACTTTGTTGAGCTTCCGATAGTCCATGCACACTCTTCACCCGGTCACCGTTCTTGTAGGAATCAACTCGTTCTTGTCATTGGTGACCACAGTCATGCCCCCTTTCTTTGGGACACATTGCATCGGATAGATCCATGAGCTATCGAAAATGGGGTAAACTACCCCGGCATTCAACAACTTTATGATCTCCTTCTTTACCACCTCTTGTATTGCTTCATTTAACCTTCTTTGATGTTCAATGGAGGGTTTAGAATCCTCCTCCAAAATAATCTTATGCATGCAAAAGGCGGGTCTTGTTGCACCCCATTTGTTTTCTCACGAAATCGGTCTTCGACATGTGACAACTCTTTTAAAGGAGGTATTAAAAGAGGAGAGTCGCCACCTAACGATTTTTAAGGTGCGTTAGGGTACCTTTTTGTGAATAACTGTATTTTAACTAGTCAACGCCACCAAAGATCGGGTAAGGGCTTAAGTTACCTCAAAGAGAAGGTGTTAGGCACTCCTCGAGGTCCATAACTGTGGGTCCCGACCGAACTTAAATTATATGGATTAGTCTATGTGATCAAGTAAGCAAAGAGAGTACAAAATCTAAGAATTTTATTACAAAGAGATCTTGAATAGGGAGGTACAACTATTTTTCATTCTAATAGAAAAGAAAGGAAAAATATGGAGGGGGGGTCCTAGGTTTTTTAGCCTAAAAGATCACCCCGTGCAACATAAATAATATTTCGTACTCCCTTGAGATAGGGTTTTACTCATATTATCCAACGGGCACAGACTATCATCTCCTGCTACCCAATTACTATGTTAAAGTTGTTTACCTAAGAGCGCTCTAATTCAATTTTAAGTTGTACCATACGCGTGCACTACCCATCCTATACCTATGGTCCAGGAGGTATTGGACCTCTGTTTGGGTGGTTCTAGACTTTACTTAGGCTGCTCAAAATGATAAAACTAGGCGACATACAAAACAAATTGGACTTCGTGTAAGGACAGTTAAGGGATCAAGTTAGCCTCCACACTTAGACAACAAATGCACGCAAAACAAGTTCTCACATTAGGCGTTAGACAGTTTCGAAACTTAGGCAAATTGAAGCCATTAAGCCGTATAGACATGGTTTCTATGTGACCTTGGATTCAAACGTGCAGGCAGTTTTAGATGCAAGGTGCCACTTTAAACTTATAGATATGATTTCCAAACAGCTATACAATTTAGGGGTATCTAGTATTGCAATTACAGGTTATAAGTGATTAAATCTATAGACATGATCTCTAGGTGATTTACGCAGTGGTTGGCAGTGATAACCATTGGAAATACTCAGAATTACTTAGTTTGATCCTATGGGCATGCTTTCTAATAGTGGCACGGCTAAGCAATGAAATAATATTTGAAAAGTTCAGCATTAACACTTTAAAGTGAGTAGTAATACCCTATAGGCAGGATTTCCAACGATTAACAATTGCAGCTGATATTTTTTATACTTAGCCCCTATAGGCATGTTTTATAGGTGAGCAGTATGATAACAATAGCAAATCAACCAATTAAAGTCCTATAGGTAGGATTTCTAGATGAAGATCAGTAGAACATAAGCTAGTATAATCCTATAGGCATGGTATCTCATGAATATGCTGCAGTTATGCAAATTGAAAGAATGGTCATCGATATTTTATTTCCTCTAGGCATGCCGTCTAGAAGTACACATAGGAATAAATAAAGTACTTATGCTTTGTTAGTAGGCAAGTTGTGTGAGTGTGTGACTTTCCTAATGGCATGATTTCTACCAGTGCACATGGAAATTGAATGGCATATATATAGCATGTTGGACAACAAGTAGACTATACGAACCCTATAGGCATATTTTCTACCCTTTCATGCAAAACATTAGAGTATACCCATTTCCCTTATTTCACTAACACCCCACAAAATTATTACAGACCCAATGATGAATGTAATTACAACATATTATACAAGCAATAGCAGTAGTCCTATAACAGGCCCAAAAGGAGATACCCAGTATTGTCTGGGCCTTCAACAAATGCTTTCTTCACAAATAGCATGCCCAGATCCCAACAGGAGGCTATATTCATCAGCATAACCCAGAATCCATAGAGGAACTCAAACCAAACCAAACAGCCATAGATTGATCATATGACCCAAACATTGAATCACACAGAAACCACTTAAACAACCCAATTTGCATACTCAGCAGATAGAATGAGGAAAGAACTGAGTATGAAAGACAGCTAAGGTCTTTGTAGTAAAGAGGGTGGCTAAAGAACCCCAAGTCCTAGTGTGTCAGAGTTCACAAGGGTCTCAAATGGATCACGAGCAGTGCTCACACTAGGGAGGTCAATAGAGAAAGTCTTAGTGGACTGGGCTTTCAGCTGGCCAAGAGTGATAGATTCAGAATAGTGTAGGCAATAAATGAGAGTGAGAGAACAATGGTTAAGGGACAAAATTTGAAGAGATGCACTTGTATTTTAGAAAGCAGACATAGGAAAGTTGTCTAAAACACAGAACATGCTAGTTAAGAAGGTCAACAAGACTTAGAGGCAGATGGCTATTATAGGTTCAACACTTAGCAAGAGATAACACATTGGTAGAAAGCACATTGAGAGTTAGCAAATTTTCTGAGATCACAAGGTTAACATACAAAGGTGCATAATACCAAACAAGTCTAGGCAAGGCACTAACTTAAAGGGTTAAAGCCTAAAGGTCCAAATCATGCTGAATATCCTCCACAACACCAGAAATCAGACATGCCAATTTATCACTAAGACAAACAGTCTCAAATATTGTAAGGAAACACAGATTAAGATAGTCACTCTAAAGTCTCAAATAATCACTAAAGGGTATGGAATTAAATAAGCCAAAGACATGCTGAGTGACATAATAGCAGGGGAGCAAGTCACAGATTATAACACATTACAGATGTGAGGCAATCATTGCAGGAATTCAAAGTAGAGTAGAAAAGTAAAATCATGTCAATCAGTAATGTAGACATTCAAGTACCAATACATTAGGCTAAATGAACTTAATAGAGTCTAAATTATTCAGGTGAAGCATATTCAAATAACACATCTCAAAAACTGGAGATTTTAAGTAAAAGGCCAAATGCTAAAGTGGTTTAAATCAGAATACGAGTGCAATACTAGTAAAGTTAAACATAGAGATAGTCTAAGAGCACATTTAGGTCATGAAATTCAGAGGGGTGAATATGCAGGACATGGACACAGAAGAATGAAACCGTAAAGCCAAGAGACTTATCAGTTATCAGTTGAATAAACAAACAACAAGAAAGAACAAATTCCACAGTGCTCTGAATGTCAATAGAGAGCAAGAACCCAGATTCTTAGTGCGTCAGAGTTCCCAAGGGATTCAAATGAACCCCAGGCAGTGCTCGCACAAAAAAAAGTTAAAAATCAAATCCTGGTGGCCTTGGCTTTCAGCCGGCCAAGAATCAGAGTGTAGAACAAGAGAATAAGAGAATAATAGAGTAATCGCTTCGATTTTTAGTGAATCCGGGTGATTAAAGTTTGTCTCAAAGGGGAAAGGGGAGAGGTTTATATAGTAGTAGGAATCAAGCAAACAAACAAGGAAAATAATCAATCAAACATAAATATGGAAAGGAAGTACCATATGCTATCAGTAATGGAACGGGTAAAAGGAAAAATATAAAATTTCGAACCCTAATTCGACAGAAATCAAGGAATTGACCAAAGGTTTTGGTGAATCGGCTTCATATCGCCTTGCCATGAATGTATATAGACGGAATAATGATCAGAATCGAAGGTTCAAACCACTTTGGTTCGATCTCAGGAGGTCTTGGTTGCCAAACTTAGGCAAGCACTTAAGTAACACCACAAACGGACGACCAGTACCAAAGGGCTTCAAACATGGTAAGAAAATAATGGTCGAATCCCATTATCAGTGGGATTAGGAGAGGGAATTAAGGGGAGACGGCTAGGGTTCTTCAAAAGAGAGAAGGGGAGATTAAGAGCGTTTAGGGGTGGCGGGTTAGGGTTTCAGGTCTAGGGTAATTAAAAGGGTGGGGTGATTGTAGACCGTTGATCTTGAAAGATCAACGGTCGAGATTAAGGGATAAGCGGGGCGGGTCGTTTGAAACGGGTATCGATCGGTTTAATTACAAGGGTCATTTGAATTGGGCTTTGGGGGGTTGGGCCAGAGATTTGGGGCTTATTTGGTCCGAAAATTAGCTCAAAATTTGGGCCAGCCTTTAAATAAGAAATTAAGGGAAATAATATTTTAATAAAATAGTTAAATAAATTATAAAAAATTTGTTTATGCAAATTAATACCTTAAAATAATAGTATAATATTATAAAAATGTAAGATATTATTTTGACCCTGAATAAAATGACAAATGCAATACAATTGTAAAATATAGGCTATTATTACGAGATTGTGCAAATAGCCTGAAAATACTAATGTAATTATAAAACAAAGAGAGTAAAATACCTGAAGCAAATATTATAGATAAAAAATAAGTATTTAGGTAATTGAGTCATCACAAAATAATTTTACGGAATAATTAATAATTATTCAAGCAATCTAAATACAAAAAATCAATTTAAAAGCTCTAAAAATTATGAAAAATTACAGAAGATGCTTGCATAAATCTTGTAAATTAAATAATGATGCAAGTTAATGTTTTGAAAGCATATACGTTTATTTGTAAAAATATGAGGGCAAAATTGGGTATCAACATGGCTTATACCCCGAATATCCGCCAGTGTCCATCCTATAGCTTTCTTCCTCTTTTGAAGCACCACCCAAGTAGAATCTACCTGTACGTTAGTCAAGCAAGAGGAAAGAATAATAGGTAAAGTAGAACATGAGCCAAGAAACTCATACCTGAGATGTAAAGGCAATGGCTTTAACTCCAAAGTGGGAGGCTCCTCGATTGAGGGCTTTGTTGGAGGAGTCTTCCGGTTCTCAGGATCTAAGGACAATTTTTGGGGTTCATAAGTATACGACCCCATTACTTGTAATGCATTTATACATTCCACAAAGCCTTCCTTCTCATCATCATCATGATTAAGCAATACGGCTTCCAAAGTGTCATCAACATTCATCATGGCACTAACATCATCAACAATCACCTCGGTCACTAAGTCCACAAACGAACAAACTTCATTGCTATTTGGCTGCCTCAAAGATTTGCATACATGGAAAACCACCTTTTCATCACCCACCCGGAAGGTGAGCTCACCGGCTTCCACATTAACAAGATCCTTCCCGTAGCAAGGAAAGGTCTACCCAAGATAATAGGCACCTCATAGTCCACTTCGCAATCAAGAATCACAAAGTCCACCGGGAGGATGAACTTATCAACACGAACCAACACATCATCAATAATACCCAATGGTTTGTTCATAGTACAATCTGCCATTTGTAACCTCATAGATATGGGTCTTGGTTGCCCAATTCCCAAAGTTTTAAACACCGAGTAGGGCATCAAGTTGATACTCTCCCCTAGATCACATAAAGCTTTGGCAAAGTCGGCGCTTCCAATAGTGCAAGGGATTGTGAAAGCGCCGGGATCTTCCAATTTCAAAGCCATTGAGTGCACAATAGCACTCACTTGATGTGTTATCTTGATAGTCTCACAATTCATTGATCTTTTCTTTGTCACCAAATCTTTCATGAACTTTACATAACCGGGCCTTTATTCCAACGCCTCAACCATTGGCACATTAATGGATAAGCTCTTCATCATGTCAATAAACTTCTTGAATTGGTTCTCACTATTTTCCTTGGCCAGCCTTTGAGGGTATGGAGGAGGAGGCCTTGGCCTTTGGCACTACCGGTTCCGGTATGTCAATCACATGTTCCCTAGATGGGTTCACTTCTTCTTGGGTCTCCTCCACACTCTCATCAATATCAATTTTTACTTCTTCATTAGCTTGAACCACATTGCTTGGAATATCTTCTTCTTGAACAACTACATCATCATCCATAATTCTTCTTTGATTTGAGGTGGTTTCATCTCCACCTCTTCCACTCCTTGTTGTTACGTCCATGGCATGTCCCGTGTTGTTTTCACCCTTCGGGTTCACCACCATATCACTAGGTAGTGCCCCCTTAGGACGAGTGTTTAAAGCTTGAGAGATTTTCCCCAATTGAACTTCCAAATTGCGGAATGAAGTGTTGTGAGAGGCTAATTGAGCATCAGAGTCAGCATTTTTCTCCATCATTTGTTTGAACATATTTTCAATCCGTCCCATCTCAGTGTTGGAAGAACTAGAACCTTGAGATGGATAAGGAGGCGAGTTGTTTGGTTGTTGATACATCAGGGGCCTTTGAGAGCCAGGCCCCCGATTCCCTTGTTTACCGTTCCAACCCCCTTGGTTTTTGCCTCCCCAATATCCTTGATTGTTGCCACCCCAATTGCCTTGGTTGCCTTGATTGTTCCAATTGCCTTGATTATTGTTATTGTTCTAATTACCTTAATTGTTGGTACCACCACTCCAATTGCCTTGGTGGTTTTGATTGTTCCAATTTCCTTGATTTCCTTGAGATCGCCATTGTTGATTTAGGCCTTGAGAGTTGTTCCTTTGCCCTTGGTAATTATTCACATATTGCACTTCTTCCTCTTGCTCATTATATGATTCGTCTCGATCGAACCCACTATTATCTTGAACAAATTGTTCTACACGGTTTTGCACTTGTTGACCCTTTTACCTTCGCTTGTTCACCATCATATTGACACCTTCCATTGCATTTACTTGCTTAGGACCTTGAACCTGTTGAAGTTGAGTTTGGTCAATTGATTCATTGTAGTGGTCAACTCGGCAATTGCTTGCCCATGATTGTACAATTCTTTGTGTAGGTGAATCACATTTGGATCACCTTGAGGAACATTTGCTCTACTTCGCCATGCTGATGAGGTATCCGCCATTTCATCTAAGATTTCACAAGCTTCGGCATATGGTGTTGTCATGAAATTTCCACCGGCAAGTTGGTTGACCATGCATTGATTGGTAGTATTGATCCCCCTGTAGAAGGTTTGTTGAATCATAGCCTTGGTCATGTCATTATTCGGGCACTCTTTCACCATAGTGCGGTACCTCTCCCATATCTCGTGCAACGGCTCATTGGATTCTTGTTTTAATGCTAGAAGCTCGTCTCTAAGAGTAGCCATATGCCCGGGAGAAAAGAACTTGGCAATGAATGTTTCCGCCAATTCATCCCATATATGGATAGAATGGTTTGGCAATCTTTCTAACCAGTCCAAGGCTTTCCCCCGCAGAGAAAGGGGAAATAGTCTCAACCTTAAAGTATCCTCAGAAACGTTGGTCTGTTTAGTACCCCAGCAGGTGTCCACAAATCCTTTCAAGTGCTTGTACGCATTTTGATTCGGATCCCCGGTGAAGAAACCATATTGCTCAAGCAGTGTAAGCATAATATTTGTGATTTGAAAGTTGCCCTCCCTAATGCGAGGCGGGACTATGGCACTTGCGTACCCTTCATTCGGCAACACCCGGTGTGGAGCCGCTCTTGGTGGATTTGGGGGAAGAACGAGAATGTTGTCTTGAGGCTGCCAGCCTCGTCTATTTTATTGAGGTTCAAGAGGAACCTCTTTAATTGGGTCATCTTCCACGTCCACATCCCCCAAAGGCATGTTTTCGAGAGGATCATTGTTGAGAGCCATTTTTTTTGTACCTACAATTGATTCACAAAAAGGTTAGTAACCCGGAAAGAAAAGAAGACAAGTCACACACAAAACCAAATATATAGCTAAATCCGTTTTTAGCTCCCCGGCAACGGTGCCAAAAATTGATATCGCCCAGACTCACACCACTAATTTAGGTTGCGAGGCGGTTGATGCAATAATAAAAATCCAACGCGAGTCGGGGTCGATTCCACATGGAGCTTGATGTGGGATTAGGTATATACCTAGTGTGAATGTATGATGTGCCTAAGATTACACTTTCTTATTTTCAAATGTTGTTTCTACTTTTACTTTTACGCTAATGCTTGTAGTTGTAAAGCTAAGAGACAATCTTTTTGGTTTTGGTTGTTTTCAAGTTATAAAAGATCTAGGGTTGTGACTTCTGCCTAGTTGGTTACCTAACACATTTATAGCTTTGGGGCATGTTTGGTTGATCGGAATACAATATAGCAATCACACGTAATTACTCACTCTATACCTCTCAGTAGTTTGAGTGATTTTTCCCAATTCGGCTTTCTCAAGTCCAAATGGGTATCTCACAAAACAAGTGATAAATGCTCAAGTCGGGTCTTACTATCTCTAGATTTGACCCTTTTATTGGGGCTATCAATTTCTTGAGTTTACCCCAATTTCTTGTTAGGCAAGTTTTTCTAGATTTAGTTTCACTTTCTCAAGTATAGACTAAGTCAATTAGGCATGAATCAATATTTGCAACCATCAATTCTCAAATTCAAGCAAGAACTAGGCTAAAATTCATATACCCAATCACAAATAAGCCCTAAATCAATCACCCATTAAGTACCCATACTAGGGTTGGGTCACAACCCTAGCTAAGGGTTTAGCTACTCATGGACAATGAAGAAATTAAAGAAGAAACTAAGATAAAATGTATAATAATTGATTAAGGAAAGAAAATCTAATGTTTAAATGCTAAACTAGTACAAAGTTGCCCAATACAGTAAATAAAAATGGCTCTAAGTGTTCAGGTGCACAAAACGTAACCTAAAAATGACAAAAAGATCTATTTATACCCAGCTGAAAATATCTAACAAAATTGCCCCTGCGAAGGTTGTGCGGCCGCACAATTCTGTGTGCGGTCCGCACTTTGAGACTGACTAGTGGGTATGGATTTTTGCGGTCACACAAAAGTGAGATGCAGCCGCACTTCCTCTAATTGTGCGGGCCACACATTTCTGAATGCGGCCGCACTCTTGCTCTTGGACTGGATCATGGTTTCATTCTGCGGACCGCACATTTATGAGTGCGGCCGCATTTTGGTATCTTGCGTCCATGCAATAATAGTGCGGTCCGCACATCTTCAAGCTCCCAAACTTTAGCTCTTTGAATCTAGTCTTATGCGGCCGCACAATAATTGTGAGGTCCGCACTCTGTGAAGAAATCTTATCAATGCATCTTCAGAGTTTGTGGCCGCACACAGTATTGTGCGGTCCACACTGTAGCCATTTTTGCCTTGTTTTGGTTCTTGTCCCATTTTACTCCTTTACAAGTTGATTTTCACTTCTTTGGCTCGTTTCCCAATATTCCTACAAGAAAGCACATTTCATTAGTTCTCGGAAATACCTTTAAGCATATTTTAGCTAAAACGTAAGTAAAAGAGAGCAAATAAGCAGTCAGAATCCCTACTTATCACCCGCCGAAACCAACTTGACGTGGTTGGGAATACCGAATTTAGCCCTAAGCTCTTCCAATTCCTTCATTGTCATCACTGACCAGAAAGCTCCAGGTTCGGCATAAGAAGACTTGGTGAAATCAAACCGGGAATCAAGGTTGGGTGAAATTATCTCTTCCACCAACAGGAAGGCTCCGTCGTCAGCGGCGGCAGAAGCGCCCTCCTCATGAGGAAGATGCACCACTGCCAAAGGGGGGACATAACTCCCCTCACCGGACTCAGAAGGCATGTTAGACATCCTCTTCAGTAAGAGAGAATGGTTTCGAAAGAAGAAGAAGAATGAGGAACAGTATGAATCACAAAAATAGAGAAAAAGGAATGCTCTTCAAATGAAGTGAGATAAGCTGGTGCTAGGGGAGAAGGAGTTTGAAAAGTTCCAGAATTGAAAAATCTTCCCTTATTTATAAGTTTGGGAGGCACCAGAATCGAAATGGTATGGGATGTAATTAGCACGAAAATTGAACCAACAAAGCCAACCAAGAGTCCCACCGGAATCGATGCAATGCATCGGGAAACGACGTCATTATGACGCACGATGCCATGACATCACCACTTTTCTTGGCCCAGATGACTCCAACTAGCTTCCCGGGCAATTTGAAAAATTCAAAATATGCGTATCCCAAAAAGCCATGTAGTCTCGACTCCACGACTACGGCCCTTGCCGACTATGAACGACATTGTCCGATCACCGACCTCGTACGTAGGCACGACCTCAATAAGCGGAGGGACTAACTGTATAGGTCAAAATTCGTTATGGTCGAAATATTGCTAGTAAGGTATTCTTATGATGCCGCATGTCGAAATGATCCGATTATCAATGAAGGTCGTGGTCTAAGACTTAGCATTACGTGGCAAAAGAGTCGACAAGATCCGTAGTCGAGATGTCAATAAGGGTCGAGGTCGAGTATTGTTGATAGAGCTGTAACGGCTAGTTTTCAAGATAGGATATTAAAAGAGAATATTCTAGTGGATATTCTTTGCACTTGTACTATTAGAGTTTCTTAGGAACATGTCCCATATAAATAGAAAAAGGAGACAATGATAGGGGCATGTGATATTCATTTGTAAAGAAGAAACTTTGACAAAAAAGATTCGTCTCTCTCTCTCTCTTGCTAATATACAAACACCACATTTTCAATAAGATTTTTGTCTATACTTCTCCATCAGATCCGAGAATAACTCAAAATATTCAAGGATTTGTCTGCCATTCATCATTGTCAGGAGGAACATCCGCATATTTTATCCTTTATCGGGTGAATCATTCCTCATATTTACTTAAATGCCATTTATTGCTATTTATTATTATTGAAGGCTACATTATTGCTCTTGCTTTCTAGAACAGTTATTAGATATTGTTGCCATTGTCCGACCAGACCATCTAACATTTATTGCATCTTTGAAAACTTCACCTAGGGATATTATTGTTAACTAAGATTGACCCTTAATTACACAAATTTAATTATTTGAACCAAGATCCATATTTTTTGGTCAAACAAAGGGGGCTTCGTGATCATAAATCAGGAGAGTCAAAGTCATTTTTGTCAAAATAGGAATAAGAAATTTCAAGATATGAACTTTCAAATTCAGAGAAATCTAAAATTTTGATATATTCTAGTATGAAAACTGAAAAAACTAATACACCAAATAACTAATGACAAAAAGAGGAGTAAGATAGACCACTTTTACATGCATAAACATAATAACAAGTGTGAATATTTGTAATGACCCAAAATATCATCTTTAAATTTAATAAGTAATTCTGTGTTCTAAGACCTCGAAAAGCATCATTTATCATTTCTCGACTTGCGTGCATAGTCCGTATAATTTTTCGAAAAGTTTTTATGTGAAAAATGGATTAAAATGTGAAATAGAGCTTTAAAACTCAACTAAGTTGACTTTGGTCAACATTTTGAGCAAACGGACCCGGATCAGTATTTTGACAATTCCGGTAGGTCCGTATCGTGATTTGGGACTTGGACGTATGTCCGAAATCGAATTTCGAGGTCCCTAGCCCGAGCTATGGAATTTTGATAAAACATTAAAAGCTTGAAAGCTTAATGATTTCTAAGAAATTACTGATGTTGGATTTATTGACCTCGGGTTCGTATTTTGGTTCTGGAGCCCGGTATAGGTCCACTATAATATTTATGACTTGTCTGTCGAATTTGGTAAGAATCGGAGTTGATTTGACGTGATTCGGACGTCCAGTTGTTAAAATATAAGTTTTAAAATTTTTTTGAAAACTTCCTTTGAGTTGGTGTCCGATTCGTAATTCTAGGTATTATTTTGGCGATTTGATCGTGCGAGCAAGTTCGTATGATATTTTAGGACTTGGATACATATTTGGTTTGGAGCCCCGAGGGCTCAGGTTGATTTCGGGTGGTTAACGAATCATTGTTGGACTTAAGAAAACTGCAGAAATTTACTTCTGATTTCCTTCTTCGCGTTCGCGAGGGGAGTCTCGCGTTCGCGAAGAGGAAATTTGGACGGGCACTTTTTGTGCTTCGCATTCGCGACTAAGGGAACGTGTTCGCGAAGGGTCTAGGTGCAAAGCTTCGCGTTCGCGATCGAATCCCCGCGTTCGCGAAGGGAAAGAGGTTGGCCAGGAAAAATTAGCCTTCGCGTTCGCGAAGGCCAAGTTGGGCAAGCATCACGTTCGCGAGGTAGCCCTCGCGTTCGCGAAGAGTAAAATTGGACAGCACAAATTTGTGCTTCGCGAACGCGAGGCACTGACCGCGTTCGCGAAGGGTAAAAATCTCAGAATCAGAACTTAAATTCTAAAAATGGGGTTTCGACCCATTTTCAACTCTTTTCCATTTTTGAGCTCGGGTAAGGCGATTGTTTAGGCGATTTTTACTGAAAAATATTGGAGTAAGTGTTCCTTATCCTATATTGATTATATTTCATGATTTCATACTCATTTATGTTATGAATCCGTGAATTTATGGAAGAAAAATCAGATTTTTATAAAATCTTCCAAAAACGAAAAATCAAGATTTGAAGATCCATTTGATATCGGAATTGAATAAATTTTATATGGTCGAACTTGTATCGGAACAGGTGTTCGGATTTCGCGAGTTTTTTCGAAATTTGAAGCGTGGGTTCCACTATCGAATATTTTAATAAATTTTGGATTTTTATCAGAAAAATGTATAAATTCATATGGAATTAATTCCTATGATTAGTATTGAATATATTGAATTGTTTGTGAATAAATTTGAAGCTTTCGGAGGCAAATTTAAAAGAAAAAGTTGTGGTTGAGTAATTGATTGAAATTTGCAAAGCGAGGTAAGTGTCGTGGTTAACCTTGACTTGAGGGAATAGAACCCTTAAATTATTTATTATGTGAAATGCATGTGAACGACGTATAGGCGAGGTGACGAGTGTCTATACGTCGTCAAATTAATTGTTTGCATAATTACTTAAAAAAATCATAAATTATTTTAAATCATGAATTAATTATTATAATAATTATTTCTCTCCTATTCTTTGTCAAATATTAATTCTCGAATTCCTGCATTAATTGTTACATGCTACTTGAATTATGTGTCTTAATTGTTATTTGACATTTAGCATATTAAATATTAAACTGCCTATTTTCTCCCTGATTTCTATAATAATTTGCTATTTGACATTGTCTGTTTCATGAATAAATCATAATTATTGTATGCTTGTTGTCTTATAAATTCATATTAATTATTGTATTTATTGGAAAATATTTCTTCTATAAGAATTGGTAAATGAATATACTGGAGGAGCATGTTGCACGCCGTAACAGAATTAATTATAATGAATATATTGGAGTATCGGGTTGCACACCGCAACAGACTTATTAAAAGTCTATATTGGAGGATCGGGTTGCACGCCGCAACAGATTTATTAAAAGTCTATATTGGAGGATCGGGTTGCCGCAACAGACTTATTAAAAGTTTATATTGGAGGATCGGGTTGCACGCCGCAATAGACTTATTAAGAGTCCATATTGGAGGATCGGGTTGCACGCCCCAACAGAATTGATTAAAATAAATATATTGTGAGAGCGGGTTGCACGCTGCAACAGAATTAATGAAAATTATAATTGGTTATGACTACTGAGTTGGTTTCAATTATTATAAATGAGTTACCTGAATTATTTCTATTATTGTTGTTGTTACTAATATTGCGTACAGGTTAATGTAAGTGACCCGCCTTAGCCTCGTCACTATTTCGTCGAGGTTAGGCTCAGCACTTACCAGTACATGGGGTCGGTTATACTGATACTACACTCTGCACTTCGTGTGCAGATTTTGGAGTTGGTCCCAGCGGCGTACCGTAGACTTGCTCGGATTTCAGCTACCAGAGGAGACTTGAGGTATAACTGCATGGCGTTCGCAGTTCTGAAGTCCCCGTCTATTTTACTTTAGCTGTGTGTTTATTTTCAGACAGCTTTATTTTATTAAGACCTTTACTTGTATTTATTCTAGAAGCTCGTGCACTTGTGATACCGATTCTAGGGTGGTATTTTGACACCGTTGCATTTATGAATTATTTCACCATATTTCAAACTTTGCTTCCGCTTTTGTTTCCTTGATTATTAATAATTTAAAGATTGTTTAAAATTTTGTTAACTAACGTTGGCTTGCCTAGCAAGTGAAATGTTAGGCGCCATCACGATCCGAAGGTGGAAATTTCGGGTCGTGACAATATTTATGGATACAACTACACTTTTTTATATATATATACACATAAACATAAGGATTGAATTACGATATTGCATAAATCATAATACAGGACTACTGCATGATTCTGAAAGCATCTATGGCCTAAGTTCTTTAAATGATATTTGCTTGATGGACACGTGGCCCAAACGAAGTCCAGGTGCAATTTTGAACTTGTCGTCCTGATGAGTTGAAGCATGGTTTGGGCCAGCAGTTAAGTAGCCGCGCGCTAAGATCTTTATGGGCAGCACGTGGGTTCAATTTAAAAAGAAATTTAGCATTTTATTCATCTCTAGCAAAAAGTTACTGATGAGTTGAGAACTTGAGATAGTGTATTGCTAACAACATCCCTAAACTACTTGGAGGTTAGCCATCTAGTAAAGATTTGAGATGAGGTAAATGTTTTTGAGAACTCTAGCTATACAAAAAATTGGATGGTAAAGAGGTATCATGGAGGATCAAAAGTGGCCCTTGGGTTCCATTCTCAACCACAAACCCATAACATTTCGTCAGCTATAAATTAGAACAAATTTTGGACGTAAGTCCAATACTCAGCCCGTTTCTTTTATATGATGGTTTTTACTGTGCGGGAAGTGCACAGTTGGCCATTAAATAGATATGTCTTTACTCTTTAGTCACTGTTTAAAATATATTTACTCTTTAGCCAGTGCTTAACAAATTTTTACCTGTCCGTATGAAAATAATCCTGTGCTAGACATGGGTGCTGTGTAAATATTAAGGACATGATGTCCTTAACTTCATGAATACTGTGTAAATATTAAGGACAAAGTGTCCTGTATTTGCACCTTCAGTTGTTAAACTTTAGGACATCGTGTTCTTAACTTCATATGTGCAGTGTAAATGTTAAGGAAATGACATCCTTAACTTCATGTGTGCACTGTAAATGTTAAGGACATTGCGTCCTTAACTTCATTTGTGCAGTGTAAATGTCAAGGACACCATTTCCTTAATATTTACACAGCACTCATGAAGAAAGGGTAAAACGTCTTTTTCTATTAATTTTAATAGAGTAGTGCCTATTTTTGTTCAGCATTAAAAATACTGGATAAAAATCAAATATCTTGTTAAAAAGTGACTATCCCACGCTATTTCTACTTGAATTTAAGACAAAATAATTTTAAAATTTATGGTCATAAACATATCATGATATTTTTGTAATAATAAAAACGTATAACATTAAGAGCAAATTAAATTTTTTAAGTTTAAGCTATTTTCAAATTTAATAAGATGCCATTATTTTTTAACCGACTAAAAAGGAGAGAATATTGTATACATTGGAATAGAAGGAAAAAATATTTTGTGGTCTATATTGAAGTACATATACCATTATGGGTGCTACCGGTCCATGAAGAACGACCAGACCTATCAAATCAAACTGTATCGAATTAATTATTGAATATTTCTTAATAACATTGAACGATTCGACAAAAAATTATAATTGTACTGCATAATAAGGATACATTTTCAAAGTTCATAAAAGGAACCGAAACATACCAAACCAAACAAATTTTTATGTATATAATAAATTTTATGTTTTAAGTTTAAAAGTATAAAAATATTTTTTTTAAAATGACACTATATAACTACTCTGAAAGTAGTACCGAAATATATATATATATATATATATATATATATATATATATATATATATATATATATATATATATATATAATATACATCTTTGTGCGTGTACCTAAGTCATAAGTATAAAATTTAAAAATTATATAAATATTATTAAACTGTGTATGCTTGGCGTGCAGTTATTAAATATCATTTTGAAAGTATTTTGAGAATTTAATGTTGAGTTAAAGAGTATAATAATTTTAAATATTGAGATATTTTATATCTAACTATAATGTTTGTTAGAGTATGTAGATACATTTTGGTACATAAACTTTATAGAATGAGCGTTTGATTAAAAAGGAATGGACATAACATTGTATACCTAGAGAAGCAAAAATAGTTTTTTAAAGATTTTTTTTTCTGTTGTTCTTTTTATTTTTACTAAGATAACTAAAGCCGATAATCCCTTTATGTTTGTAACATATTGACACGTCATAACTGTCGAATACCATTATGTGACTCGCATAATAATTCATACCAAATTTATGTTAGAAAAAAGAGAAGGACTAAGACTCGCTTATATAGTATTTAATGTGTCTTTTAATATATTTATAATCTATACTCATAAGAAATAGTGTTTAATAAACCTTTGTCTAATTAGAAGAATCAATACTTAAGTAAGTAATTATGTACCATATAATATATAGGAATTTTTCTCTGTGTATGGACTAATTATATGTATCGTATCTATTAAGTTAATTTTCGTACGGAATTTATGGATGTGTCATAGTATTCAGTTTAATTTGGTCAGTGTTAGTTAAGCAAATACATTGTTAGTATAAAACCAATTGTATCAGCTTCTCATCTATATTCAGAATATCCTTGTTAAAAGCTTTTAAATCATATAGGTCTCAACCTTTTCACTGTACTGTTTTCTCCGGCTATCAGTCACTAACACACTACTGCTAGTGTTTGCTCCTGAGTCCTGACATTGAGATTGTAATCTCAGGAGAATCAAATTTTTAGTATATCGTTAATTCCGGGGATGAGTAAATTATCCTCCTATTGCAATCAACTACACCATTTGTTAAATAAATTTTTGAAATGACTAATCGTGTTATGTAAAGTGAGATCAATGAAAATAGAGTCTTCAATATGTTAATTGATTCTTGCCTTAGGAATATTATCAAGGTTTGAATAGTTGATAATAGAAGTTAAACTAACTTCTCGATCGAGTAATTTTCTTTTAGGACGTGGATGATAATTCGTAGAGAATAAAAATTAGAAAACTAAAAGTTGTAGGCAAAATCAAGACTAAAGTAAAAAAGAAACAATGAAATCTCGTGAATTTGTTTCTTTTAATAACTACACTTTTTTGGATAAAAAATAATAAATGTACTTTAAGATATACTAAACATATTCTATGTTGACTTAGAATCTATAAGGAATACAAATTTTCCATACATGAACATAATTCATTTTTTTTAAAAAAAATTGCTTACATTCTAAGTCTTTAATTTAAGTCCTAAATATTAGGACTTCTTACATAGTCCAAAGAAGGAAAGATATAAAACTCTAAATTTTAGTTGGTTTTAAAGTACTAAATAACAATATGTTGATTAAACACACTGTAGTAGTGTATGCTTCAACCCATAGATGCTTTGGTACTCCATTATTTATCATCAGAGTTAAAGCCATTTCAACTATAACTATATGTCGGTCTTTTCTTTCGGACACCCCATTCTGCAGCGGAGTATGAACACACGACAGCTCACTTGATTCCTATCTTCAGGAGCATGAAATCAAAGACCCTTGACATATATTCTCCGCCGAAGTTCAGACCTCAACCTTTTGATCCCCCCAACCAAGGGAGTGGTTGCGTTCACTAGTTCCCCCTTATTCCTGACATGCTATGGTGCCCTAGGGCTGTCTCGCGAAGATCTTTGATCCGAACCTTCACATCTACTCTCTTTTAGAGGATGAACCACGCCTTCGCTATCGCAAAAATATAGCGATCGAAGAGCTATGGCTCAGCTGCTTCGTGTATTACACTATATTGCCCGAAGGGGGCATGCTGCAAGAGCGTAGGTGAGTGCTTCTATCTTATTAGTCAAGAGCTAACGAGCAAGAAAATGGATATACCCTAAGAAGCAACTTAGTGCAGCTGTTGCGCCCTTGCTACTTGCTTTAGAAAGATTGTCGTGGAGTTGGATTAGGTTTTTTCGGTGTTCTCGTTGAAATACGGGGCATACGCCTTGCTTCTGGGGACATTGATCCAAAGCTCGAGTACGGTCTGTGCGCCATTTTTCTTCTCTACCATGACAAATCAATTGATTTAATGTAGGCATCGCTCTTTCCTTTGTCCTCCCCCCCAATGTTCCCAATATTTGTCCTCTCACTAGTGGTTACTCCCGATCCGAAGCACCCCTTTTCCATTCATAGAGAGATCCAATCGTCAAAATCAATAAAAAGGCCAGCGCCAAAATGATAGCACAAACTTCTCCCACAGACACGCATGATAAAGGGGGTGTGGGGACAACCAGGCCACCAGTTTTACCATATATGGGTCCGGACGACCCAAGATCCCGCCACTAGAACCCAACCCTTAAGAGGCTAAGGTCCAAGGGGCTACCGCAGGAAGTCAGCTTCAACTGTAACCCGTGGAGGTAAGTGGAGGAAGCTGTGAAGCTTCTAACTCTAATTACCAACTCGGGACTATATTAGTACAAAGCAGTCAATCATGTTTCATTTTCATAATGGAGCCTTGAACTGCACTACATCCCTTTTAATTGGTCTACAACAGTGTCATTGTAGAGAATCCTTGCCCACCACGATAAAAAAAGATGTGTTAAACTTGTGTTTTCCCAGCCGACTCGTACACGATCGTCTTTTATTCAACTGTAGAGTCTGACTCCCTGACATTGCCTTTGCATCGCAAGGAGGAAGAATGGTCTATGCCGAAAGATAAAAGAGTGCTGCATGTATAAGTCCAAAAGAGCTATGATGACTCTCAAAATGGAATTGGAAGAGCAAGACGGGCGGATCCTAACCTAAAGGAGAAGGAGAAGGAGTTGGAGCTAGCAATGGGCCTCGGTCTAGTGAGGTTTTGCTTTTTTGGGAATCATTGCTAGGAATAAGGATTGAATTACACCTGGTTTGCTCCTGTTTGACTTCAATTACCATATGAAAATGGAGATCATCCAATATTATGTTCCAGCACTGCCCCTGAATTAATCAACCAAGTAGAAGTTGAAGGGTATAGTTGGTTAGGATGAAGCATTAGTAGATATAACAAATGTAGGGATGCGGCTCAAGTATAGTCTCTTACCCTTTCTTTCCCTTTCGACTGGCATTATCACACCGCCATCACCGGATTCAATAGCTGATCCTAGCCCGATTCCAAGACCTGACCAGGTTTGAAAGTTCAAGCAGCCTTGATCAACTATAGGAAAGTGTCAGTTTTTCACAGTGACAAGGACTTCGCGTGAAAGCATTGATTTCCGCTCTCATGGTGGCAAAGAAAAATAAAGACGATCGACTCCACGTGTCCGCTGAAAAGTTCCGAAGTAGCAAGACGAGTGAATGAAGGCGTTGTAAGCAGTAGTGAATACTTATTCCATGGAGATAAACCCCTCCGGCGGATACGTTCCCTTTGTCACTATAGACTGAACTCGATATGAACCTTTTCGATTATTAGTAGCAGCTCGTGAAGTAGCCCTCTTTCTTTACAAAAAAAGGATACATGTCCCTTTACTTGATATTATATTAGTAAATTCAAGGCTTAAGGCCCTTTACTAATATAATAGAAGGTAAGGCAGTCAAGCCATATCTAAGTAAAGCTACGACTCCTTGGTGGAAATAAAAAGGCGGTACTATCCTTTCCCCTATAGATCCACCTTTCTTCAAAATAAAGAAATAGAAACTAAAATAAAGCTAAACCGAATCGAAATAGGATGAAGAACACACGAAGGATCAAAGAGAAAGAGGATTCTAAAAGCGAAAATCCTAGAAGATTAGATTGTCAGACTCGGAGGTAGCAGTAAGATCTCTGTCTCCAGAGAAGGCATGGCGGTTTTCTAAAGGTCTCCTCTCATTACTTATGGATAAATCTACCAGATCTCCAGTGGATAATACCCTAAAAGAAAGACTGGCGATTCATCGATACCAAGGTTGAGACTCCTTTACATGCTCATGACTAAACACTACCCGGAATGGAGGCCAATCAATTCGAATCGGTCAGTTGAACAAACCTTGCATATAAGTCTCTCATCGGTAAACGCCCATCAACCCTTTTTGGAACAAGCAGGGGAAGAGTTAGACTAGGATTTGCCCTGCGAGCTTTCCCATCGGCTTCTATTATAAAATAGTAGTA
Source organism: Nicotiana tomentosiformis (assembly GCF_000390325.3). Lineage (NCBI taxonomy): Eukaryota > Viridiplantae > Streptophyta > Magnoliopsida > Solanales > Solanaceae > Nicotiana > Nicotiana tomentosiformis. The sequence continues at coordinate 59,729,841 of NC_090813.1, read as the reverse complement.
ATTGTGCCGGCAAGATCCCCCATCATTCGAAGCTCATCTCCTTCCACCGTCGTGTAGCCCTGCGGTTAATTCGAATACCGGAACATCCTTCCATCCCTCATTCAATATGATCTACCGGCTCTAAGACTGACTCAATGGGAAGAATCAGATCAATCTTAGGGATTTGCTTTTAGCACCTCGAAGACTCAATAGCTATTCCATCTCGTCTTTTCGGATCAATAGCCCCAATCTCGATATTTTCAAAACATGTCTCTCTCATGAGGAGTTCCAATACGGTGTAGAGCTTAAATAAAACACCAACCTCGCTACCTACCGTAGATTCTTTGAATGTCCCGCTGATTGACTACTACATCTAGGGACGGGACTGATCCCGAAAGAGAGGTATATCTTTATGGTTATGAAATCGCTTTGATTGAAAAGCAAGGTGATGATGCCATAAGTCAAACAGGCGGGTGAGGTGAGAGTCCTTTACTGCACTCACTGGAGAGAGGGTAACATATCATATATAGTAGTAAGGTCTTATCCCATTATTAGTAGCCGAAGTGTGGGCCGGCTAATTCAGGAAAAAAAGGCCTTCCTCGTTATTAATATCTTTGCTCGCGATCATTGTGACCTCTTGGGCAGTGCTAGTACATCTGAGACTTCTTAATTGGCTAGTTGTAAATATCCCCAGGGCTATGGAAAAAAGGATTATATCAGACCTATACCGAGGTATTGATGGTGATTTTCTAATCTCGCAGAACAGAATATGATACGATGACATATAATTCAATAAAAACAAAGACATGGAACGTGTTACCTACTCTTAACGGGCAAAGCGAGCCCCTTTATTCTGAATTCTTTAATTCAAAGTCAATCAAATCTTCCCAAGTAGGATTCGAACCTACGACCAATCGGTTAATAGCCGGCCGCTCTACCACTGAGATACTGAGGAACAACAAGAGATTCGATCTCATAGAGTTCAAGCTTCCCCCTCATGTAGTCGTCGGCCTTCCCCAGCCCCCTCTCGTCGCTTCTGGCGAGTTCATGAGCAAGTGAATGAAGGAGCCATGTTCCTAAAAGAAAATGACCCTCTTTGTTTTCTTTTCTTCCCCTATCCCTTCAAATCCCTTGTATAGGTTAGGCGGTAGCACTTTACTAATATAATAAAAAGTAAGGCTCTTCTCCTGAGCGACAAGGCTCCCTAGAAGACAGAACTCTTAACGATGCTTTGAATAAGAATCTTTCGTACCCCATTCAATAGACTTGTTGGGAAAGCTTAATAGAGTGACCTCTAATTCTCTTTCTAACATTTTTGGATTGACAGGAAGCTTTCTTGCTGTGTGATTCTGTCCCCCACTCTGCCTTTAATGAAATAATTCAATTACGATTTTGTCCCAAATAAAATCTATTTTTAAAGGATAAAAAGGTGAACGACATTTCGCTAAGTGACTTCGTGTTTTTAATATATATATATATATATATATATATATATATATATATATATATATATATAGTACATACATAAAAAATATAAACTTTATACACCTTTGCGCCTACCAAATACAAATAGTTTCAGCCGCGAACAGAGGCAGACCTACGGTGGAGGGTGGGAGTCACCGGAACCCGTTAGGCTCACCAAAAATCATGTATATATAAATCTTATATGTATTGTATATCTAGATAGGAACCCTTAAATAATTTACTTGGGCCCCCTTGAAACCAAAAGTTGGAGGGCAACAATGGTTGAGCTGCTAGTTTAAGTATCTTCCCAGTTTCCTTGCTATTCAGTCTTGGGTTCGAGAACTAGTTACAGCAAAATTAGCATATTTTATTTCTTCTCTTTTTTATCTTTTGCATTTTTGGATTCGATGATAGTTTCTATCCCTGGCTTCGGACTGAAGGCTTCATTACAGACCTAGTAAATCAGTGCATTCTCTTTCACTATTTTCCTAGTGCATTCTCTTTCTTTAAAAACCTCTATATACGGTCGAAATCGAGCTCGCCTATGAAATGGTAGATCAGGTTCAGAACATGACAATAAAGGACTGAAGATCAACCCCAAGTCCCACTAGGCTAGAACCTGGGGTTGGAATGCCCGCCTTCGAGAATATCGGGGCCGTGATCCCGGAATCGATCCTAGCCCCGAATAAGCTCGAAGAAACATTCTTAGCATAATAGAAGACCAAAATATCTGTGACTGGTCGGATACTACGGAGGAAATATCGACACGTATCAATGAGGAACTGGCAATCAAGAGATTTTTTTTACTTTTTATAGAATTGTACCTAAAGTAGGACTCCTCTACCATATAAAGGGGGTTTGATAATTCATTTAGCACATTGTATCATGCATTCCAAAGCAATACATTATTATTTTTCTCTTTAAGCTCTTGTTCTTCTGTATCGTGATACCGATCAAAGTGCATCTGGCTCGAGGGTGGCTAACCTTCCGAGATTGAAACTGTCCAATTCGTGTGGTTTGAATTTACTTTATCATTATTTATTTTAACTGCAACTTAATTTATCACTTTGTATCAAGTTAATCCGCGTATCCTTAAAATCACTTACAAATTCAATTGTTATCCGATTTTGAGGGAAAACAGTTTGGCGCCCACCGTGGGGCTAAGAATAATAGTGGTTATTTGATACAAATTTCCACAACACACACTACTTTATACTTGTTCTTTGAAGTGTCTCTCATTTCAGGTTAAAGCTCAAAATGTCAAACTCTTAATCAGCACCCATGCATATTGACAATGAGTTCGGCCATCACGGTGAAAATAACAACATAGATCCCGGTGATGAAGTACCGCCCATTGATCCCATCAGAATTCCGGTCGCGGACTCGATTGTCGCTAATTCACATGTGGCTATCAACGCAAACCTACCTACCGATCCCGAGAATAGCGTCCGTGGTGGATCCCGATCGGCATCTCAAAATACACAAAACATTGGAGGAGATGGGATCAATTTACGGATGATCTTCGAAATGTTACAGGCTCAACTGGCGGCGATATCTCAGTTACAAAACCAAAACCGCACACCGAGCAGAATTGAACCCGATCCATCCCGGAAAGTCACCCGCAGGGATGAACCGATCGCAGAGAGGTCGAATGAAAATGAATCGGGGACTAACCCCGAGATCAAAAAGATGCTCGAGGAACAGATAAAAATAGGTAGAATCAGGGGAGAAGAAAGTCGAAGCTAATGACAAAAGGTAGAAACCTACAATTCCAGGGTCAACCAAATCCCAGGCACACCGCCGACGTTGAAAGGCCTGTATTCCAAGAGGTTCGTGCAAAAATCTTTTCCTCAGAGCGCGGCTCCAAGTACGATCCCTAAGAAGTTCCGCATGCCCGAGATTCCTAAGTACAATGGAACGACTGACCCAAACGAGCATGTTACCTCCTACACATGTGATATCAAATGGAACGACTTGGAGGATAATGATATCGAGTCTGTATTGTTGAAAAGGTTCGGACATACCCTGTCAAAAGGAGCTATGATATGGTATCACAACTTACCTCCTAATTCTATTGACTCATTTGCTATGCTTGCAGTTTCTTTCGTGAAAGCTCACGCCGAGGCTATCAAGGTCGAGACCAGGAAGTCGGGCCTTTTCAAAGTAAAACAGAAGGATAATGAGATACTTAGAGAGTTCGTGTCCCAGTTTCAAATGGAACGGATGGACCTACCACCGGTCGCTGATGATTGGTCCATTCAGGCTTTCACCCAAGGACTCAACATTCAAAGCTCGTTGACTTTACAGCAGTTGAAACAAATTATGGTGGAATATCCGATTGTCACTTGGGCCAATGTCCATAACCAGTATCAATAGAAACTCAGGGTCAAAGATGATCAGCTTGGGGACCCTTCCGGGTCCGTGTATCCCGTCAGAACCATCGACAGAGTCAATAGAGACATCGATCGTGAACCGAGATCAAACAGGGATCGGTATCAGCCGTACAATGGGGACCGAATAAGCAGTGGGTCCGGACAGAACTCTATGAGAAATGAATGGAGAAGTGATCGAGGTCAGAGCAACCAGGGACTCATGAGAAAAAGCATCTTCGACAAGCCCGTCGGGCCTAAAGAAGCGCCAAGATTATCGGAGTACAACTTTAACATCGATGCCACCGCTATTGTATCTTATATCAGACGCATCAAAGATACCAAGTAGCCTAGACATTTATAGTCTGATCCAGCCCAAAGGGATCCCAACCTAATGTGCAAATATCACGACACTCATGGCCATAGAACAGAAGACTACCGACAATTAAGGGAAGAAGTGACCCGACTGTTCAACAACGGGCATATCCGAGAATTCCTATGTGATCGGGCCAAGAACCACTTCAGGAACAAGGATTCTAATAAGCAGACCGAGCAAGAAGAGCCTTAGCACGTCATTAACATGATCATTGGTAGAGTCGACATTCCCCAGGGTACGATGCTGAAGCGCACCAAAGTATCCATCACAAGGGAAAAATGGACTCAGGATTATGTACCGGAAGGAACCTTGTCTTTCAACGACGAAGACACTGAGGGGATCATGCAGCCCCACAATGATGCACTGGTAATATCGGTACTCGTAAATATATCTCAAACTAAGCATATGTTAATTGATCAAGGTAGCTTAGACAACATCATCAGATCAAGGGTCGTGGAACAACTCGACCTGCAAAATCAGATCGTACCTGCGGTCCGAGTCTTGAACGGGTTCAAGATGACATGTGAGACCACAAAAGGGGAGATAACATTACCGGTGAACGTCGCCAGAACCATACAGTAAGCCGAGTTCTATGTAATCGAAGGGGATATGAGATACAACGCATTGTTCGGGAGATCATGGATTCACAACATGAGGGCAATACCCTCGACACTGCACTAGGTGCTGAAATTCCCAACAACCGGAGGAGTCAAAATAGTTTATAGGAAATAGCCGACCACCAAGGAAATGTTTGCGATCTATGAGATGATCCTGGCATCCACACTCTCAACATTGGAGGATCCAAATAGTAATCACTGACACCAGCTTCGACAGGATCGGAGGAACGAGGGGTAGACGAGGACGACGACTACGGAGTCCCCAGAACTTCATAGTCCCCAATGATTTTGAAGCCACAAAATCAATGGTCGAGGAACTTGAACAAGTCGTACTAACCGAACACTTGCTCGATCGAAAGGTATACCTGGGCACGGGGTTAAGCCCTCAGCTCAGAAAAAACTCATTCAATTTCTTATAGCTAACGAAGATTGTTTTGCTTGGTACCACCTTGATATGACAGGGATCCCACCGGAGATAACCACTCACAATGTAATCCTGGACCCGAAGTTCCACCCGGTCAATCAGAAGAGGTGACCCAGTCCAAGGTCAAACATACTTTTATCAAGGACGAGGTATCTAAACTCCTTAATAAAGGGTTTATTCGGGAGGTTAAATATCCGGATTGGTTAAAAATGTAGTGATAGTCCCTAAAAAAGAAATAAATTAAGAATGTACGTAGACTATAAAGATTTGAATAAGGCATGTCCCAAGGACTCCTTCGCTTTGCCCAATATCTATCGCATGATCGATGCCACGGCCAGCCACGAGATCCTCAGATTTCTCGATGCCTACTCTAGGTACAACCAAATACGGATGAACCTAGACGATCAGGAAAAAACCTCCTTCATCGCTTAGTACGACACATACTGCTATAACGTGATGCCATTCGGATTAAAAAAACACCTGTGCCACTTACCAACGCCTAGTAAATCGGATGTTCGATGAACAAATAGAAAACTCAATGAAAGTTCACATTGACAATATGTTGGTTAAGTCCCAGTGAGCAGAGGACCATTTATAACATTTGCAGGAAACCTTCAATATACTGAAGAAATACAATATAAAGCTGAACCTGGAGAAGTGTGCGTTCGGAGTTGGATCAGGTAAATTCCTCGGATTCATGGTATCCAACCAGGGAATCAAGATCAACCTCGACAAGATCAAAGCCATCGAAGATATTATGATTGTGGACAACGTGAAGGCCCGTGCAAAGATTAACTGTACGTATAGTCGCCCTAGGGCGATTCATCTCGAGGTCATCCGATAAGAGCCATCGATTCTTCTCAATATTGAAGAAGAAGAATAACTTCTCATGGACCCTGGAGTGCCAACGAGCCTTGGAGGAACTTAAGTGGTATCTATCGAGTCCACCGCTGCTTCACACGCCGAAGACAGACGAACAACTAAACCTATACTTGGCTATATCGGAGATAGCGGTAAGTGGAGTCATGGTCCAGGAAGAGCAAGGTATGCAATTTCCAATTTACTATGTTAGTGGAACTCTAGGTGAGGCCAAAACTAGGTACCCTCACCTAGAAAAATTAGTTCTCGCTTTGCTAAGCGCCTCTAGGAAGCTGAAATCATATTTTCAATGTCATCCTATATTTGTTGTGATTACTTACCCATTGCGAGATATAATGCACAAACTCGACCTCTCAGGATGATTGGCCAAATGGGCTATGGAAATAAGCGGGTACGATATTGAATATTGACCCCGGACCGGCATTAAATCTCAAATTCTGGCACACTTCGTGGCCGACTTTACGCCGGCCCTAATACCCGAGGTCGAAAGAGAGTTGTTGGTGAACTCAAGGACGACTTCGGGGATCTGGACCCTCTTTACGGACAGTACCTCGAACGTAAAAGGGTCCGAACTTGGCATCGTATTGAAGCTACCAACAGGCAATGTAGTTAGACAATCTATTAGGATTGTGAAATTGACTAACAATAAGTCCGAATATGAGGCCATGATTGCAGGTCTCGAACTAGCAAAAAGCTTTGGGGGGGAGGTGATCGAAGCTAAGTGTGAGTCCCTCCTCGTGGTGAACCAAGTTAATAGGACGTTCGAGGTCAGAGAAGAACAATTACAAAGGTACCTAGATAAGGTGCAGGTAACATTACATAGGTTCAAGGAGTGGACTTTGCAACACATACCTCGGGATCAAAACAGTGAGGCCGATGCCCTTGCTAACTTAGGATCGTCGGTCGAGGATGACGAGTTAAACTCGGGTGCGGTTGTACAACTCATGAAATCGGTAGTGGAAGAAGGCCTTGCCGAAATAAACTCAACGAGCCTGACTTGGGACTGGAGAAACAAATACATAGAATATCTGAAGATTAGAAAACTACCCTCGGATCCAAAAGAGTCGAGGGCCCTGCGTACGAAGGCAACCCGAATTAGCTTGTCCGAAGATGGAACCCTGTTCAGAAGAACATTCTATGGCCCACTCGCAATATGTCTAGGACCAGGATATACCAACTACGTTCTGAGGAAAATCCACCAAGGCACCTCTGGAAATCATTCAGGCGCCGAATCATTGGTTTGAAAAGTAACCAGAGCCGGTGTTACACCCCATATTTTCATACGTGAAAGTACACCGTAAGTCAATTGATGTAAGCTCAGAAATGAGATTCTCTTTGAAAGTATATAAAGTGATCTAATGATATTACATCTCGTATTTCCGTTCAACATACAAATGACTAGGTCTAGGACGAATGCACTTAAACGTGAGAAAGGAGATTTTGGATAAATAAAAATGAGTTGCTTGCTTACCTAGACGTGTCTGCTTCACCAACTTACTTTCCATCCTACTTGCTTGATCTACTCGACACATGTCTAAATTATTTAATGAGGATGGGACACATTTCAAAATGGAAAAAGGACCAACATAAATCACCTACTTGAATAAGTAGGTGACAAGTAGGTGCATCACCTACTTAGAGCTTGTGGATCAAATTAAAAGGGAATGGAAAAGGATAGAGATGGGCAAGTCTTGGGGCAGCCCAAGACCCATCTTCCCAAGCCCATTAGTGGGGCCATATAAACATAGATATATCTCAATTTCACTTCGAACACTATTCATAATCCCCCCCCCCCTCTCTCTATTACAACGTGAAGGAGCTCCAAAATATCAGCCCAAGATCTCTCTCAAAGTTATCCTAGGATTCAAGACCAAATCCAGTAGTTGGTAAGGTGATTTCTGTCTTGGAAGATCAAGATCACCAAGTTATCTCTCTACTTTATTGTTTGGGGTAAATAGCTTATTTGAGCTTGAAGTAAAGCTTAGTTGGATGAGTATTCTTGTTGCCAAGATAAGGTTTAACTTCTCCTATATGTATTTAAGATCATCTATGTATATCTAGTCGATTTGATGAAAGTAACTTGTGAAGTAAGTTGAACTTCATGTTGAAGTGTTGTAGTTGCTGGACTATTTTAGAGTTGAATTCTTGATATTTTATAGCTGGAAATCAGTAGAAATAACTTAAGAATACTATTGATATTGTGGTTGATGTGTTTGGAAGAAGAAAAGCCTTGGAAAGTGCAAGTTAGAACTTAGTTGTTGGGTGAGATGATGTGGACTGTTATGGTGATGTATTGTAATGAATATGAGGTTAGATATTGATATATATGTTTGTTGACATCCTGGACATGTTGGTCTTGTTTGTGGATTTGAGGAAAATCAAAAGAATAAGGGGAGGTGCTGTCCAAAATTACGTAGATGAGCTAGTCGCTTATTTGTGTAGAGTTCTAGCTTCTGTAAGCTTAACAATGGTCCCTTATTGTTTGTTATAGATTGAAGTACTAATGGTTTGAACCGATGTCATGTGGTTAGGTAAACGAAAAAGGTATATTAAGGCTATATCCCTTGTTTTCTTTTGGCATGATTCATATGATACAAACGAAACGAGCAAACGCGCAACTTTCACAAATGACACTATTCTTAAAAGTAGTAGGGGTTCCTATGTTTTTGATTCCCCATGTGTCCTATTATTCTATCATCTGTCCGCGGGTCTTAGAAAATGCGTAAGTTGATAAAGTTTAATTCATGATATTAATCGAAGGCATAATGATTTTATGACATTACTAGAGATCTTATTGACATACTTCTCATGCATTGCATTCATTTATACATGTACATTGACCCATGACCAGATGTCATTATATATGCGTATGTTATATATATATATATATATATATATATATATATATATATATATATATATATATATATATATATATATATATAATGGGGTATGGATAAAGGTTATGGCGTTATATACACATCACCACCTGATCAGCTGGTATACACTGATGATTTCGCCCACAAAGGCCGAGATGATATGATGGGATGCCCTCAGAGGCTTGATGATGTTATGTACTCATATACCTATGCATGGTATGATATTTACATGCATATGCATGACATTATAAATGTTTCACGATTCACAGAGATATTCAGACTTACATGTTGAGTTCTTTACACCATGTTTCTTTCATGCCTTATATACTCGGTACTTTATTTGTACTGACGTCCCTTTTGCTTGGGGATGCGTTTCATGCCCACAGATCCTGATAGACAGGTTGACAGTCCCCCTAGTAGGCTATCAGCTTAGCAGAAGGTGTTGGTGCACTCCACTTGCTCCGGAGTTGCCTATTTGGTCAGTATGATTTGGACATATATTGATTGGTATGGCGGGACTCTATCCCGACCTTTATGACATTTATGTACTCTTAGAGGCTTGTAGACAAATGTCATGTATATTGATACTTGTATGGCTTTATCAGCCTATGTTTTGAGCGTACAAATGATCATGTCGGCCTTATAGGCCCGTATATCACGTGCATAAATTTCTATATCATGTTGGGTCTCCCTATGTCTAGTATTCCCTTATGTTTTATTCCAGTTATCTCATGATGGCCCTTCTAGCCCATTTACCTATGATGGTGTGATAAGAAAGATATGTTACGTTGGTACTAGGATGAGTAAGGCACCGGCTGCCCGTCGCGGGCCTCTGATTTGGGTCGTGACAGCCGGCTACAACTGGATCGATATGGAAAAGGACGCGAAGGAGTTCGTACGAAAATTTGATGAATGTCAAAGACATGCTCCGATGATTCATCAACCCGGGAAGCTTCTGCATTCGGTTTTGTCACCAAGGTTGTTCATGAAGTGCGGAATGGACATTGTTGGCCCCCTTCCATGGGCACCCAGTAAGGCTCAATTTATATTATTTATGACTGACTATTTTTCTAAGTAGGTGGAAGCCCAGGCATACAAGAAGGTCAGGGAAAAGGAAGTCACCGATGTCATCTGGGACCACATCATATGCCGGTTCAGAATGCCGGCCGAGATCATGTGCGACAACGGAAAATAATTCATCGACAGCAAAGTAAGCAAGTTTCTCGAAGACCATAAGATCAAAAGGATCCTATCAACACCCTACTACCCTAGTGGGAACGGAAAAGCAGAATCAACTAATAAAACCATACTCCAAAACCTCAAAAAGAGGTTAACTAATGCCAAAGAAAAATGGAAGGAAATCCTGCCCGAAGTCCTATGGCCATACCGTACGACCTCAAAGTCCAATACCGGGGTCACCCCGTTCTCGCTAGCTTACGGCGCCGAAGCTCTAATACCGGTCGAAGTAAGAGAACCAAGTCTCAGGTTCCGATATGCAACCAAGGAATCAAACGACGAGGCCATGAATACGATCCTGAAGCTATTAGATGAAAGGTGTGAAGCCGCCCTTGTCCGGTTGGCCGCCTAAAAATAGCGGATCGTGAGATATTACAATCAAAGGGCCAACCTTTGACACTTTAAGTCGGGGAGTTAGTGTTAAGGAAGGTCACACTAAGCACCCAAAACCCGAACGAAGGGAAGCTGGGGCCGAACTAGGAAGGATCGTATCAAATTATCGAGATCACCGGAAAGGGATCGTACAAACTCGGAGCAATTAATGGTGAACGACTACCAAACAACTAGAACACAACTCAGTTGAAGCGATTCTACTGCTAAGGTACGACCCCTTCCATTCTTTTTACTTATTTGCATTTTGAACTAACACTTGCGGGCAACCGTCAAAGAACGATACAATTTTTAGGCCTGAAAGCACGCAATGCACTCTTTTTCCCTTGAACCGGTTTTGTCCTAAATGGGTTTTCCGGCAAGGATTTCAACGAGGCAACGGTAAATCGTGCTAACTTAGAATCGAAAGCCGGTTATGAACCGGTATCGAAGATCACGACAACAGTATTCGAGGCCTCTCTATGATCAGCCCCGAACGCTAGGGGGCATTACCCTTGGATAATGACTTTAGCAAGGAAAGAAACTTTATGATTGAATGGTCTTGGCTCGATCGATAGGATTTAGTGTAAGAGCCAAACGGTCGAATGAACCATGCCCACATAGACTAATCGAGCCCTGACATAAAGCTTGAATGCATATGTAATCGTATATATTACGCACAGAAATAAAAGGAAGTCTCTACCTTGCAGATAAATATCTTGTCCCTTAAATGTTTTTTTCTTTCTGAATATCTTACATTCGATCCCCGAAAGGTATCGAGCCTAATGGCTGCCTTTATCCGGGTTTAAACGTTCACTCCCACTCGGGGACTACGGTCCAGAAACAAACTCGGATACCCCGGGCTATCAGAGCCCAGGGGAACAAGACAAATTAGGCAGCAACCGAATCTTAAAGGCTACGGCCATCCCCATTCGGGGACTGTTATCTTAGGCAAGTCCGGATAACTCGAGGTGATAAGTCCACAGGGAAATACCCGAACTAAAAGGCTACGACCGTATTAAAATGGCTCGGAGAAGTCCGAGACCCGTAACAAAAAATAAGGCCTTTAAAGATTTCTTATCCGGTTTTAAAGGCTACCATCGACAAACTATAATTAGTACTTTAGGGAAAAGTTCTTGTCATACCGAACCCCCACTATGCCTTAAACAAAATAATATTGAAGGGAAGGCCTGTTCGAACCTCCGAACATGACCTAACTATTTCATGCTAAGGCATTTCGATCTTTGCGAACATAAAGAATAAAGCAATGGAAAACAAAACTTAGAAATTATCGAAAGGAAAAGGAAGCCTTGTGTTATATATACATATAGTCTTTACAAAGGCCAAACGACCTTGACAAAAAAGTAAAAAAGTACAAAAATACAAAAAACAAAGAAAAAGGTACAGGGCACTTAAACGGCCTGGTCTTCACCGGAGCTCGCCTCGTCGCCGGGGTCTTCGGAGTCTCCTCCACACTCGGATCCGCTTGAACCCTCGAAGCCTTCTTCATCCTTGGGATAATCCAACTTCCTGGCCTCGGCTTCGAGCCCCTTAGCACTCTCGATTTCGGCTTACAAGTCAAAACCCCGAGCATGAATCTCCTCGAGCTCCTCCCTTCGGGATTTCCGCTTTGCATGCTCCACGATATCCTTCGTTCGATCCCTGGGCCACCTAGGCATCGACCTCGATCAGAGACGACCACACTTAGCTCAGACTGGAGCTCCTTAACCTTTTTGGCATGCACCTCGGCCTTTTCCTTTACCGCTCAAAGCTGGGTCTCAGTCGAAGTCAGCTACGTCCGAGCAGTCTCATTTTCCGAGGCCAGACGGTCCATCTTGTCTCTCCATTCATCGGTCTCAGCCTTGACAGCATCCATCTCAGCTCGAAGTTGGTCGATCCGATCGATTTTCTGTTGGACTTGCGGTTTCTGACCATTAGTCACTAAGTCTAGCTCATCGTGACTAACCTCAAATATTTTTACCTGCTCGACCAGGTCAGCATGCTCCTTCTGAGCCACCTCCAGTTCAGCTCGGAGGCTCTTAGCCTCCCCTTTACGCTGCTCGCTGAGAAGTTTGTAAGTATCTCTCTTCTAAGTGAGCCCTTAGGCCTCAGCTTCAAGTTGGTTTAGCTTGTCCCGATATCGAAGAAAAGTTTCATGATGAAGCACCGAGGCCTGCAGACACTCGGAGAGGACCCGGGCAACCTCCGGAACAGATATGACGATCGAACGCTTCTGGTCAGGATCCACACTCAGAGCTGGGATCCGGTTGATCAGTTTCGGGATTGAGGAAGGCCTGCTTATTCCCGAAGATGGACTTTTCTTCGGCACCTTCAAGTCACCCAATACGGTGATGTCCTCCGTGGTGGTTGAATCCACACCATATAAAAAGTCGCGGAAGGGGTCGTCTGCTCCGTGGGCCCCTTCGTTGGGATGTTCCTTCACCGTCTGAGCCTCGCTATACATAGACTCGGTGAACGAGGGAGACTCAGTGATGTCTATCACACCACTTATTTTTTTTTCTTTTGGGGCATTGCCCACATCCCGGGAAGCTTCGGCCACGGTCTCCTCGTCGGCCTCCCTAATTTGAGGTAAATCGGCCTCGCCTCTCTCCGGTTCGGAGGCCCCTTGCCCCTTGAGTTGCGATGACACACTGGCCATCGGATTAAAGGCTTCTCCTTCTTCTTCGGATTCGTCCCTCAACCGATAGAGTGAATCTGAAGATGGTGCTCGAGCTCTTGTGCTTTCTTTGGATGTATGCACCAACCTTGTCCTTGGTTTCTTATTCTCCGAACTCGGAGAACTCGGAGCCCTCTTCATTTTCTTCTCATCACCCTGTCTCAGAGCAGGGGACTCGGCTGGGATGTTCTCGCCACCGGATGGAGGCCTCAGTGTGACATCCTTGGATAAACCTGCAAACGAAAATGAAACAAGTGAGAACTTAATGACATGAGAGGAACCCAAATATTACTTACTCGGGAAAGGACTCTCACAATAAGAACGGGCCTCCTAACGGCCCTTCAAAAGTTCGCACCATGATCGCTCGGAATATGGCCTTTTGTAACACGATGCCCTCGACCCACTCCTTGAGTTGAGGGACTACATTCAAGACCCGAGCGACAGCTGGACCACCACGAAGCACCGATAAGAAGGAAGGAAAAAAATGAAAAATAAGATTTTGAAAACATAATTTTACTTACGTGATATATTACACTTCTTGGGGAACGACATGCGCTCAGCTGGGATCAAGTCTGAGGTCCTCACTCGGACGAAACGGCCTAGCCAGCCTCGATCTCGATCTTCATCAATACTCAAGAACAGGGTTTTACTGGCCCGACGCGCAAGCTTGATCAGTCCCCTCGAAAGGTTCGGGGACTGTATAGGCACATAAGGTGGTCTATGGTGAAGAGCATCCATCGATCTTGCTCACGAAGAACCGAATAAGGATCACGATCCTCCAGAATGAGGGGTGAATTTGACCGAGGCATACCTCCTATCTTTTGCAGAAGTCGTTGATGACCGGATCCAATGGGCCCAAAGTGTAAGCACTTAAGTATCCCTCGACGTAGGTGGTGATGTCTTCATCGGGTCCAGGAACCACCACGTGCTTGTCAACACAATTGCAATCCTTTTTTACCGTAGGGAGGACTTCTTCAGTGATCGAGCATATGTATCTCGAGACCTCCTCACACCGGCCTTGTACGGGGGAAGGTTTTTCAACCTTGACATCGGAGGTTACCGAGCATCCTCCAGGGACGAACGTTTTCAATGGGGTTTCCGGTACTGGTTCCTCGACAGCAGTACGCGAAATGGTCTCCTCGATAGCCGGCCGCGAGGTAGAAGGAGTTTCCTTTTGGGGAACGGTTATTTAAGTCTTTGCCATTTCTTTGAAATGTAGGAAAAATTAGAAAAAGGAGGAAGTTAAAGGAGTACACTTGATGGCTTCAGATGGAAATGAATAAGGGTTCTTGCAAAGGATCTCAAATAACCAAAGTATAACTGTTAGAAAGTATTGAAATTTCGAAGGTACGAAGGTAGAAGGTTTGAATGTAAAGTTGGAATGAACAAAGGAAGAGGTATTTATAGTATTTCAGTGGTTGTTCACATCCAGTAATGGCCGACCGGCGGCTGACATGCATTTAATGTCATTAAGACTCGACTGACGAGACATTCCGTTTGTTTTGTCGTTTCTGTCGGGGGGTATCGAAGTAAAAACCGGAAGCTCATGTCATTTCTCGTCGTCTATTCTCCGAAAAACGAGGGGACTATCTGTAAACGGTCGAAATCGAGCTCGCCTATGACATGGTAATAAAGGACTGAAGATCGACCCCAAGTCCCACCGGGCTAAAACCCGGGGTTGGAATGCCCGCCTCGAGAATATCGAGGTCGTGATCTCGGAATCGATCCTAGCCCCGAACAAGCTCGAAGAAACATTGTTAGTATAACAGAAGAGCGAAATATCCGTGACCGATCGGATATTACGGCGGGAATCTCGGCACGTATCAATGAGGAACTGGCAATCGACAAATCAAGAGATTTTTTACCTTTTATAGAATTACACCTAAAGTAGGACTCCTCTACTATATAAAGGGGGTCTGATAATTCATTTAGCACATTGTAACACGCATTCCAAAATAATACATTATTATTTTTCTCTTTAAGCTCTTGTTCTTCTGTATCGTGATACCGATCAAAGTGCATCTAGCTCGAGGGTGGCTAACCTTCCGAGATTGAAACTGTCTAATTCGTGTGGTTTGAATTTACTTTATTATTGTTTATTTCAACTGTAACTTAATTTATCACTTTGTATCAAGTTAGTCCGCGTATCCCTAAAACCACTTACAAATTTAATTGTTATCCGATTTTGAGGGTAAACAATTTCAATTTGTTTATATTTGCAGATAAATTATCATACTTATTAAGTTTTTAAAGACTTGGATACAAAATTTTATCACTAATTATTAGTATATTTAAGTTTAGTGGTGTCCGTCACGATCAAATCACGGGTCCGCCTTTTACCGTGAACTAAACTAAAAGTTATCTTTGCCCTCAAAAACTTGACCTTTGGTAGTTGGGCCTTAGTTTTGGGGTAATTCGGTGGAAAATGGCTACAGCCTACAAGTAACACCTAACCTATTCTATACCATTGAAATAAATTCGTAAAGCACCGAGGTTCTGTATGTATAACTTAATTGCAATATGTTCCTTTCTTTATTCCATAATTAATTCCTTTAGGGGGTTGTTTGATTACACGAATAAAGTATAATGATCTCGAGATAAATTGTGAAATTTATTTTATGCCGCGTTTGATTGAATTTGATTTTAATATAATTAAGTTATTTTTGGGATTATTTATACTACAATTATATATAATTTTATTTTTATACTCCTCCCGTTTTAATTTATATGAATTCATTTAATTGGGCTCTGAGTTTAAGAAAAAAGAGAAGACTTTTAAACTTGTGGTGTAAAATGAGGCACATATATTTTGTATGGCTATAAATCATTGTATAAAGGTAAATTGTTTCCAAATAAAAAAAGTGGCCATTCTTTCACATGGAGCACTAATAGTTCACATTCTTTAATAAAGTGATATACTTTTAGTCTCCATGCTTGATATGAAAAAACAATTCTATAGGAAAATATTTTCCTAGAAAATGAGTTGTTATCATTTATTTTTCTTTGTTTGGTTAGTGAGTGACATACTTTTTTCGGAAAAGTTTTTCTAGTGTTTGTTTAGAGAGTAAAAAATATTTTTTAGAAAATTTTTATGCTACTTTTCTTACCCCTCCCCCTCTTTCCAAATTCCCATATTTCCCGTGCTCTCTTTCCCTTTCCCTCTCCCCTCCTCTCCCCCCAACCCAAATTACCCAACATTTTCAATACTCTATTTTGTTCAAGAATTTAATTATTCTTTTAAAAATTTACACAAACTCAAAGGAACTAATGTGTTGCTTTACCTTTTCTCGCAAAAACAATATCGAAATTTGTATTACACAACTAAAAAAAATATTTTTTTTTGCTTGAAAAAGAAATTACTCTTTCTACAACATGAAAAAAAGTATTCGTTTTGTTAAAATGAAAGAAAATACTTTTTCCATATCATGAAAAGAAAATATTTTTTGCTACATCATTTTGTTGAAATGAAAGAAAATACGTTTTCTACATCATAAAAAGAAGAAGAATTAACCCAAATAGCCGTCTATCTAACTGCTTAAACTAAAAATAGCTGGTGGAGGGTATAATATATATATATATATATATATATATATATATATATATATATATATATATATATATATATATATATATATATATATATATATATATATATATATATATATATATATATATATATATATAATATGTATAATTTATGTATTATATGTATATAATTATGTATAATAAATGTATAATCTATGTATATGGCTAAAAAATATAAACAGTGAAGGAAATTTTGAAGAAAGGGGTGTGGAAGGTTGAAGAAAAGTTTTGAAAAATATTTTTCCTTCTCTTGACGGGGAAAATATTTTCCTCCAATTGGAGGAAAATGAGTTCATGAGCAAAATATTTTCCAAAACATTTAAGCCAACCTAACATGACAAAATTGAAAAATATTTTTCGATTTTTTTTTTCATATCAAACATGAAAACTAAACGTGTACCACTTTATTAAACAAATGTGGACTATTAATACTCCATGTGAAAGAATAGGACTAATTTGATTTAAACTCCAAAAATACTAGACTATTTGGGCCTTTTCTCGCAAGGATCTAAACAAACTACTTTCGTTGTCCCAATTGATGTGGACGAGTTATAGGTGTACGTAGGGTTGCTTAACGGGCGGATCGAGCGGTTATTTACTCTTAACAGTTTAGCTTATCGGCTATCGGTTTTTAAATGTATTAATTCGCTAGCCACCCGATAAGATATCAGGCGGATTGGTATCGGTTTAGCTATTATCGAGCGGTTATCGGTTTAGTTTTAGTTGATTGAAACTTAACATATTTTAACACAGTGTTGGGGAGTACATCCCCGAGACAACAATATAGTCAACATTTCTCATACATATATATCAACTAAATTACACCATGAGGCCATATTACTAGAATCAAATACTGGATATCAAAAGAGAAGTAATCTATAGAGATCTATCACTGTACCCATGATGAAAGATTACTTTTGGCGAAATACCTTATTGGAAAATAACCAGACGATACATTTTTTGACTTCTTCTTTCCTTCTTCCTTGCTCTGTTGGCTATGCGTGTGTGTATGGTTGTTGTTTGAGAATTTCTTGACATAGTAAGGTAAGGTCATTGAAGTTATTCATTGAAATTTGAAAAGGCAGGCCCGGTTGGCCACCCTTATTTTGAAAATTAGTTCAAGACCTAATGTTTCCAATTCAAACTCGTACCAATTAGGACCAGTTTAAATATTGAAAAGGCAGGGAGGGAGAGGCGAGACGGCGAGAGGGAGAGGGAGAGGCGAGAGGGTTGGCTGCTGGGTTTTGATGCTAGGGTTTCTAAAGTGTAAATATTAATAGTTTAATACTGATTATTGATCTCCAGTGGGAAAGAGACTCAATGGCCAATAAGATACTTCCAAGCAATCAGTACAATTCACTTTGCACTTCGTACAATTATCTAGAGCAGTAATATGGATAAAAATAAATATTTTATATATATATATATATATATATATATATATATATATATATATATATATATATATATATATATTCTTAACGGGTTAACAGATTATCCGTTAAAAAAAAATTGAATAATCCGCCCCCAAATCGATAAGTCGTTAATAAAAAAATTTCAATCCGTTCCCCGTCCTTTAAACCATTAACCCGATACCAATAAGCCATTAAGCTTTGGTTTCGGTTCGGTTTTCGATTTCGGTTCGGTTTTGAACACCCCTAGGTGTACGTAGGGTTAACGCATTCAATTTTCGTCTTCAAATATTTCACAACAAATTTTATATATTTGAAATTTACTTTAAAAGTCTTACTCCATAAGTTAATATGGTTAATAACTTAAAATATATTTAAACGAAATTAAAGAAATTATTTAACTCCCTAAATAGTGTAATACCTTCACATTATCTGCTTCAGTCTCCTATTTTCCAACACAACTGAAATTGCATCAGAAAGATGAACTATTTTCCGAGTTTTCAAGATATTTGTGTTGTCTCTTTTTGTGGTTTCAGATCAAATAAGAGAGAGCATGTGCAAGAATTGTGTGCATGACATTGGGAAAGGGCCGATGGCGCGCCATGCAAAGGCCATGAGGCAAATAAAAGACTCGGCCAATGGAACCAGTTGTGGCACGTGATGGGCTTCGGGTTAGGGGCCTTTAGCCTTTTGGTTGCATGTGAAAAAGATAAATAAAGGTCAAAATTACATGGGCAGCTCTATTTGATCGTCCCATTTAATTTATATCCGTTTTATTTTTTTATTTGTATTCGTATTTATTTTTTTTGTTAAAAATATTTTAAAAAGACAATTTTGCCCTTCAGGACTATTGACAAAACTGTAGACGGCAGGACAATACTTCAGCATATTTTGACATGGAATTTTAACAAATGAACTAAATAACTTAAGCATATTTAGTCTGAAATTTTAGCAAATGAACTAAATAACTTAAGCATGATAAGTCTGAAATTTTAGCAAATGAACTAAATAACTTAAGCATGTTTAGTCTGAAATTTTAGTAAATGAACCAAATAACTTCAGAATGCATTAGCAAAAACTCATTAGAAAATTACATATTGCAAGACAAAAACTTAAGCATGTTTAGTCTGAAGTTTTCGCAAATGAACTAAATAATTTCAGCATGTTTAGTCTGAAATTTTAGCAAATGAACTAAATAACCTAAGCGCATGTTTAGTCTGAAATTTTAGCAAATGAACTAAATAACTTAAGCATGTTTAGTCTGAAATTTTAGCAAATGAACTAAATAACTTCAGCATGCATTAGCAAAAACTCATTGGAAAATTACATATTGCAAGACAAAAAACTTAAGCATGTTTAATCTGAAGTTTTCGAAAATGAACTAAATAACTTCAGCATGTTTAAACTGAAGTTTTAGCAAATAAACTAAATAATTTCAGCATGTTTAGTCTGAAATTCTAGCAAATGAACTAAATAATTTCAGCATATTTAGACTGAAGTTTTGGATAAAACTCATGACAAAGCTGTTGATTGCAGGATAAATAAATTCAGCGTGCATTAGCATGAAATTTTAGTTTCAATGTAAAACAACTTCAGCTGCTACTGTAATTGGCTGAAGTTTTACACCATCTCGCATGCTAATGAATAACCCCTGGTACTGTAAAACAACGTCATCTCCAAATGTTAGCATGCTGCTATGTTTATCATGGCTTGTTTTACAGTATGCTAATGCGAATGAGGTCATCTCTAAAGTAGCATGCTAATGCTAATACTATCAGAGATATAATTATCATATTATTACGAATTTTTTGTCTACTGGCTACCAAATCAATAATTTTTAAAAATAGAATACAGATTAAAAGGTGGCACAAATATAGGGTACGATTGTAAATTCTCCTAAATAAAGGATTACATATACACAACAAGAAAGAATATAATGTCATGATCTCAATATATCGAACCTGAATTCAAGTAAATACAGAGATATTATTATTGCTGGTGATCTCTGTTGCTTTAATGAACTTATTTCTCTTGTACATTGAATTCAGATTTTTGGGAAGAAACAATACTCTTAACACCTGTGATTCTGGTGTTTTGACACGAATGGATTGCGTGCTTTAGATTAGCTGAAGTGACTTGTATCTCTGTCAGTCACTTGCATGCAAGGCGGATGTTGTGTGTTAGCGTCGGATTCAATTGATCCAAAACTTCGCAGAACAAAAATTTATGTATAAAAATTCATTAAATTATAAGTATAATAGATATGAACCCATATATAACTTTGAAAATATAATGAGTTTAATGTAAAAAATTTTAAAAGTTAAATCCATAGAGTTTAAATTTCGGATCTGCTTCCACGTATGATAACGTTCATCTAAGTTCAATGATGATATTTCAAGATTTAACTATATGTACACTTTGCTTCGAATTAATGGGTCTATTGTTCGTCAGTCTGCCGTGTGGTACTTACCAATAATACTTGGCATGTCCTGTCACGTGTTAATAGTCAAAGAATCTGATAATTTTCCTATTAGATTGTAGTTCAATATAGTATCAATGCCTTGTAATTGTCTATGAGGTCCTCCACTCTGGCGAAGATGATCAGATCGAGAAGCTTAATAGTATATATAAGATATTTTTACAAGACATTGGAATCGTCCTCTATTTTGGACTTAATATTGACATAATAAATCATTGGATTCATTAAATGGACCAACTAAACATATATAATGGATGAAACATGATTTGAGGCCACTAGTTCATTGGATTAATTAAGTTCCAGAATGGGATTTATAAGTCTTAGTAGTTACTAGGGGTTCCTAGTTACTAATCATATCATTCAAGGATATGCTGAAGAACCCTGGAAATGTTTGGCACAGTAAATGACATTTGACAATTAATGAGTTTTTTTTTTCTTGTTAAACAACCCAGTGTTATAGCGAGGCAATGTTGCAGTTGTCAATGTAAGACATACACATTTTAGCAAGAATGCAGTACATAAGGATAAAGGCTTACGTGAAACGTTTACCCATTATTCACATTAAACCATATCAACTTGCCATTGTTAAGTAATTTTATGAGATGATAATATATTAGTATTAGTTAACTTGTTGAGTAAAAATAATTTACGCTGCACAACACATGTCATGCATCTATGGTTCTATGTGAACATGAAAATTTAATTTGAAAAGTAATTTGGATATATGGGACGGTATCTCAAGCTATATAGTGTGCATGGAACAAAACGTCCATCGTACGGAGGCATTAGCGCAATGAGATTTAAGATCATGGTTATCTCAAACTTTTGAGCTCACTTTTCACCAGAGTGAGTCAGGAGACAAGTCCCAATTACTTTGCCTTTTAGTCATGTCTTTATAAGATTTAAATTATAAACTCTTCTAAATAAAAATAGCCCAACTTTTTCTTGGTTCACAATGTAAGAAATTGTTCTTCGATTATAGAACAGATTAACACATAGAATGAATTAATGAAATTTTGTCTTAGGATTTAGACTATATATTCACTTGCCATTTAACTCCAAGATACATGTAAAGACCAGACTCTTAATTAATTAGGAGCGCTTGGAGAAAAGGGAAGTGATGTTTGGCATATTTTGATATGTGTTGATGTTACTTTACCCATGCTTTAACCACTTTTTGATGTTATTTAATCTTTAAAACACCCAACATGGTGTAATTATTGGTTTGATGACTAATTAAGTTATGTGTGACGATTTAAGGTGTTCGGAGTGCAAAATATGAAGAAAAGGTGGTTTAGCTAGAGGAAGAAGGGTTGGATGCGTCGCATCCAACCTAGGAAAACATCATCCTGCATGCAACCTTAGCAGTGAAGTTGGGCCATCGCGTCCGCCATCGCGTGCGAAACTGGGAAGTAGAAGTGAAGCTGGATGCGTCGCGTCCACCATCGCATGCAAGCTGAGAAATAGAGGACAAGGTGGATGCGTCGCATCCACCTTCGCAGGCAATATATAAGCCAAAAACGCCTCCTTTAGGTTATCTAACATATTGGGAAGAGGGAAAAAGCCAGGAAAAAGCTGTGAAGGCCGGAATTCATAATGTTCCATCTTTCTCCCACCAAACTTAGTAATTTTTATGTTTCTTTATATGATTTGTTGTTTGGCTACCATGTCTATGTGGAGCTAAACTTCACGTTCTAGGGTTGTGGTTCTTTCATGACTATTGTTATTCGGATATTGATTTTGACTTCTTGATTTATCATATTAGTTTATTTATTCAATCTTGCACTTAATTATTTAATTGCTTGATCACCAATTGAATATTATCTACGAATCTAGAATTGAACTCGAAAGTGGGAATTCTATATTGCATATAGGATTGAGTAGGGCAAGTTCTTGAACTCGGGCATCGGGGAACGGATTCGTGGTTAGGATAGACATATACCTAATTGCCTTGCTTGGTTGATTTACAGGAATTATAAATGCGTTCTTGTTGATTCTAACTCCATAGACATATAGGCGTTAGGTTAGCTTGAATAGGCGAGTAAGAACTCGACAGATTCTTATGAGCAATATTAACCCTGTCAACCAATAAGCTAGATAAATTAGTCGGTCAATTCAATTGAAGAATACAATAGGATTGTTAGATAGCCCATAACCCTAGATCGTTTTCATTACATTGATATCATAAAAATCTGCTCTTTCTCTGTTCAAAGTTTATTATTTATATTTTTCTTATTTAATTAGTTGGAATAAAATATTTTTAGATTTAATTCTTGTTTAGATAATTAGGATAGTCTAATTTAGTTAATAGCTAATCATAAGTCCTCGTGGGTTCGACATCCGACTTTGAGTCACTTTATTACTTGACGACCGCGTATACTTGCGTGAGTGTGTTTGGTCGCAACAAGTTTTTGGCGCCGTTGCCGGGGACTTAGAAATTAGCTACGTGACTAAGTTAAGCTTTTATTAGATATTTGTTTTCAAGTTTTAATTTTCAGTTTGCCTGGTTTGTGTCAACGCAGGGTTTACTCTCGAATGCAGAGGAGTAGAAGTGCAAACAACCTCATTCCTCTTGATCCAGAAATCGAACGAACATTACATAGAGTGAGAAGGGAACACGAAGCTAGAACGAGAATAGAAAGAGATTTGGACATCGCAATCCAACCACAGCCAATAGATATGGCAGGCAATGAAGAGCGTCCGGTAATCGAAGCCGCAAGGCCCAATCTTGCGAATATGACTCAGGCTATTGTGAAGCCTGATATCACTGGGCATTTTGAACTCAAACAGTACATGGTACAGCTGATTCAGTCCACAGGACAATATGTGGGTCTATCTCATGAGGACCCGCAGAGGCATATTCAGAACTTCTTGGAAATCACAGACACTTACAATTATCCGAACGTCTCCAAGGACTATGTCAGGCTGACACTATTCCCTTTTTCACTGTTGGGGGAAGCTAAAGAATGGTTGCAAAAGGAGCCCGCGAACTCTATCCACACTTGGGATGATCTAGCAAGGAAATTCCTGATCAAGTTTTTCCCAACTAAGAAGATAAAGTCGTTGAGGAGCCAAATTCTTGGGTTCCAACAACGGGATGGCGAGACACTTCGTCAAGCTTGGGAAAGATACAAGAAACTACTCAGAGACTGCCCGCATCATTGTCAAACTGATGAGGTATTGGGTCACACTTTTGTTGATGGGTTAGATGAAGCATCAAAGATGAATCTTGACTCAGCTTGTGGGGGTAGTTGCATGGCAAGACCGTATAGTGAAATACAACTCCTGCTAAATAATTTCACTGCTAATGACCATAATTGGCAAGGAGAGGGGGATTCACGAAGGGTAATTAAACAGAAGGCCGCCGGTTTGATTGAGCTTGATGACTTTTCCGCCATGAGAGCCGATATAGCAAAATTGGCAAATCAGATGAATAGAATGACAACACAACAAATGCAACATGTACAGCAGATGTCTATTTGTTGCGAACTATGCGGAGACAGTCATATGATTGACATGTGCCCCACGAATCCTGAATCTATATACTATGTGGGACAACAAAACAGAGGTCCTATGAATCAACATGCGCAATATGGGAACACTTACAACCCAAACTGGAGGAATCATCCTAACTTCTCATGGGGCGGAAGTCAACAGAATCAGTATAGGCCTCAAGGGAATTTTACTCAACCTCAGAAGCCACCCCAACAAATGGAAGAAAGTACGAATGACTTGCTGAAAAAGTTGTTACTAGACAATCAACAGCTCAGGACCGATTTCAGAAATCTTGAGAGGCAAATGGGGCAGTTAGCAGCAAACCAAAATACTAGACCTACAGGCTCACTTCCCAGTGATACAGAGAAGAACCCTCAAATTAATGCAGTTACACTTAGAAACGGGAGGGAACTAGAGGAAGCGCCAAGGAAGATAAAAGAAAAACCTATACCTGGGGGGGAGTTGACACCTAAGGCAACACAAGAGTCAAAGGAAGATGATGCAAGTTCAGAGCGAATGGAGGTTACAAGGCCACCACCACCTTTCCCCCAAAGATTGCAGAAAAGGAATGACGATCGCATGTTCAACAAATTTCTCTCCATGTTGAGTCAGGTTCAATTAAATATTCCATTAGTGGATGTACTTCGTGAAATTCCAAAGTACGCTAAGTACATAAAAGACATAGTGGCTCATAAGAGGAAATTGACTGAGTTCGAGACGGTTGCACTTACTGAGGAATGCACATCAAGGGTCCAAAACAAGCTTCCCCAAAAGCTTAAGGACCCTGGCAGCTTCACTATTCCAGTACAAATCGGTAATATTAACGTGGGACGTGCTCTGTGTGATTTGGGTGCAAGCATAAATCTGATGCCGTTATCCTTGTTTAAGCAATTAGGTCTGGGAGCTCCGAGACCAACCACCGTGATGTTGCAATTAGCTGATAGGTCCATAGCCTACCCCGAAGGAGTGATTGAAGATGTGCTGCTGCAAATTGGAAAATTCATCTTCCCAGCTGACTTCATTATTCTAGACTTCGAGGCTGATGAACAAGTTCCAATCATATTGGGACGACCTCTCTTGGCTACTGGCGATGCAATAATTAAAGTGAGAGAAGGGAAAATGATTATGAGAGTGGACAACGAGGAGGCAGTCTTCAATGTCTACAAAGCAATCCAACTCCCCCGCCACTATGAGGAGCTCTCTATGATATCTGTGGTGGAGGTGGATGAGAAACTTCTTAACACGAGTGTATATCTAGGCGACTGTTTAGAAAAAGCAATCATGCTGTTTGATAGCTTGGAGATGGATGATGAGGTTGAGGAGATGAAGGGAATCCTAGATACATCATGTGGTTACATGCAAGGAATAATCCCGTTTGAGCCCCTGAATAGGCCAAGTGGCCCCCCACCAAAGCCGTCAATTGAAGAAGCTCCAAAATTGGAACTTAAACCCCTACCCCCTCACCTTCAATATGCTTATTTGGGAAGTTCTGACACTTTACCTGTTATTATTTCTTCTCACTTGTCTAAATTACAGGAAGAAAAGCTATTAAGGGTGCTACGTGAGCACAAGCGAGCAATTGGGTGGACAATGTCTGACATTAAAGGCATTAGTCCAGCTTTCTGCATGCACAAAATCCTCATGGAGGACGGACACAAGCCGAGTGTAGAACACCAACGCCGACTAAATCCAATCATGAAAGAAGTGGTAAGGAAAGAAGTGATTAAGTGGCTTGATGCAGGTATTGTATTTCCAATCTCTGATAGTAAATGGGTAAGCCCCGTTCAATGTGTGCCGAAGAAAGGGGGGATAACCGTAGTAGTTAATGAAAATAATGACTTAATTCCTACAAGAACTGTAACTGGATGGAGAATTTGCATAGATTACAGAAAACTAAACAATGCCACCCGGAAAGACCACTTTCCCCTGCCTTTTATTGACCAAATGCTTGATAGATTAGCTGGCCAGGAATACTACTGTTTCCTGGACGGTTATTCGGGGTATAATCAGATTGCTATAGCCCCAGAAGACCAAGAGAAAACTACATTTACATGTCCTTATGGCACGTATGCGTTCAAGAGAATGCCCTTTGGTCTTTGTAATGCACCTGCGACTTTTCAAAGGTGTATGATGGCTATTTTCACTGACATGGTTGAAAGATATGTAGAAGTATTCATGGACGATTTTTCTGTGTTTGGATGTTCTTTTGATAGTTGTTTGATGAACCTTGATAAAGTGCTAGCTAGGTGTGAAGAGACGAACTTGGTGCTAAACTGGGAAAAGTGCCATTTCATGGTACGTGAAGGTATAGTTTTGGGGCACAAGGTTTCAAAAGATGGTCTACAGGTGGATAAAGCAAAGGTGGAGACGATCGAAAAATTGCCCCTGCCGACATCCATCAAAGGCATTCGCAGTTTCTTGGGTCATGCAGGTTTTTATCGTCGTTTCATTAAAGATTTTTCGAAAATTTCTTCCCCTTTGTGCAGGCTTCTAGAGAAAGACGTTACCTTCAAGTTTGATAATGCATGTCTGAAAGCATTTGAGGAGCTGAAGGGAAGATTGGTGACTGCACCAATTATCATTGGCCCCGATTGGGCACAACCATTTGAGTTGATGTGCGATGCAAGTGACATAGCAATTGGAGCGGTGTTGGGGCAAAGGAGGGATAAAATCTTTCACTCCATTTATTATGCAAGCAAAACTATGAATCCAGCTCAGATGAATTATACAGTGACTGAAAAGGAGTTGCTTGCAGTGGTGTGGGCGTTTGACAAGTTCAGATCCTATCTAGTGGGAACCAAAGTCATCGTCTACACAGATCATTCAGCTATCAGATACCTATTTGAAAAGAAAGACGCCAAGCCGAGGCTGATTCGTTGGGTCCTCCTCTTGCAAGAATTTGACTTAGAGATCCGAGATCGAAAAGGGACAGAAAATCAAGTGGCCGATCATTTGTCCAGATTAGAGAGCCGGAACCATGTAGCTGAAGGAGGGTCAATTAAAGAAACATTTCCGGATGAGCAAATATTGGCAATCACCTCAGGTGAAGCCCCATGGTATGCAGATTATGTGAATTTTATCGCAAGTGGGGTAACGCCACTAGAATGGACAGCTGACAATAGAAGAAGATTCCTACACGATGTAAGGTTCTACGTGTGGGATGAGCCATTCCTATATAGGCAGTGTGCAGATCAGTTGGTGAGAAGGTGTGTTCCTGAGGAAGAGATGAAGGCTATACTACATGACTGCCATGCGTCACCATATGGAGGTCATCACGGCGGGGATAGAACCGCCCAAAAAGTGCTACAATCAGGTTTTTATTGGCCAAAATTGTTTAAGGATGCACATGCCTTCGTTAAAAATTGTGATAGATGCCAAAGAACTGGAACTATCACGAGGAAGCACGAGATGCCCTTGCAAAATATACTGGCGGTAGAACTTTTTGATGTTTGGGGGATTGATTTTATGGGACCATTCCCATATTCTAACGGACACAGATACATCTTGGTGGCGGTCGACTATGTTTCTAAGTGGGTAGAGGCCATAGCTCTTCCTACTAACGACGCAAAAGTTGTGGTAGGCTTTGTAAAGAAGCACATCTTCACACGTTTTGGGACCCCAAGAGTGTTGATAAGCGACGGGGGAACTCACTTTTGTAACAAACTGCTGAATAATATTCTTGCAAAATACGGAGTCAAGCACAAAGTTTCCACTGCCTATCATCCCCAAACGAGTGGTCAAGTAGAAGTTTCCAACAGAGAGGTCAAGCAGATTTTGGAAAAGACAGTAAGTATGAATAGAAAGGACTGGGCCGGGAAGCTGGATGACGCATTATGGGCATATCGCACTGCGTACAAGACCCCAATAGGCACTTCTCCGTACAGGTTGGTTTATGGGAAGGCCTGCCATCTGCCCGTCGAGCTTGAACACAAAGCATATTGGGCGATTAAAAAGCTAAATATGGAGATGGACTTGGCCGGTGAAAAGAGATTGCTACAACTCAACGAGCTTGATGAGTTTCGATTGCATGCGTATGAAAATGCCAAATTGTATAAAGAGAAGACCAAAAGATGGCATGATAAGCATATCCAACATCGTGAGTTTGAACCAGGTCAACAAATTCTACTGTTTAATTCAAGGCTAAAGCTTTTTCCAGGAAAGCTTAAATCTCGATGGTCGGGTCCGTTTGAAGTGGTTAGTGTGAAACCTCATGGTGCGATAGAATTGTGTGATAAGGGGTCCAATACGACATTCTTGGTAAATGGCCAAAGAGTAAAACACTATTGGGGTGGTGACATTGCACGTCACAAGACCACAATGGATTTAGTGGAGGCATGAAGAACATGTTGCGTCGTGCCGCGACGTTAAATCAGGCGCTTCTTGGGAGGCCACCCAAGTTAGTTAGTTTTTTTATTTTTATTTTAATTTTTTTTTTCTCCTTTCTTTTCGTAGGACATAGATTTTATTCAAGAAAACGAGGCGGATGCGTCGCGTCCCCCTCAGCAAAAAAATTTTTTTTTTTTTTTTACGGGCCAATTGCTCAAGGCAGTGAAGTCTGCCTATCGCGCCCGTATCGCGTCCGAAAATTTTTGAAGGAAGACAAGGGGATGCGTCGCGTCAAAGCTCGCACGCACAGGTAAGTAATATATATTTTAACACATCTTAAGATAACCTATTCGAACAAAAACGTTTCTTGCGACGCATCCACTCGTCTCGTTTTGGCGACGCCTACGAACGCAGAACAGAATTCTCTCATCGAAATTGTAACGCAATAAGCTCAAACGCGACAGGTACGCATCATCCTCTTCGTTCTTCCGTTGGCTTCTCTCCTAATTCGTCTCTCCTCCCTCCTTCAATGGTAGCAACAAGTAGGTTTTGCAATTTCAAGATTTTTAGGGCTGTCGTTCTTGGTAGTTGTAATGGTTGAGAGATGATAAACTATAATTCCCTTCATCTCGTCCAACTTTGGGAGGGTAGTTGCACTGCTCAACTGATAGAATGAACTAGGCACACTTGTTGCATACCACATGTTCGACGAATTGTCCCTGAGAAAAATTTAGGCGTCGGTGAAGTCTGAGTAACCGAGCAACATTGGTGTATGCTTGAGAATAAGTGTGGGGTCGAGTGAGGGGCTATGTGAAATTGAATTTTTGAAGAGAGTTATCACATACTTGCTGAAAGTCATGAGCTACAATTCCATGAAGAGTGAATGGCATGACTTTACGAATAAATTGAAGTCTGCAAGCTGTTGCAATTGCTTTCAAGCTGAACTTCGCTGTTTCATCTGCTAATTGTTGAATTCTTTGCATTGCAGGTACTTAGATTCGTAAAATGACAGCAGCGAGTAAACCATCCAAGCAACAAGACAAAGATGGTAACAAGCAACCGCCCAAAAAGCCTACCGGAAGGGCAGCGGGCGGTCCAAATCCACAGAAAAAGAGGAAGCGGACGGAGAAGGAAATGGAACTGCTGCCTAGGCAGTTAAGTGATGATTCAGAGCAAGAGGAGGAGGAAACATTGGTCCGGAGGACAGTGAAGAAGGGTATTACACCAAGCAAAGGAATAGAGATACGAGAGCCTGTGACATACCAAAGAAAAGCTTCGAGAATGAGTGCTCCAACTGATAAAGGGAAGGAGAAGATTACTACAGAATCTGAATCCGATTCCGATTCGGACAATGACCACCTACAGATCAACATGAGTGATGAAGACGAAGGTGAACCCATAGACCGAGTTGATTGGGAGAAATACTTTGTTAATGAGAAGGCATTCCGAGCCTATAAGAAGATATTGGTTTCAAAGAAGTACATTCCGGAAAAGCCGATAAACATCGGACCACTTAAGACAAAGTACTCAGAGTTTCTCAAGTCAATTCGAGAGGTGCAAAAATGGGGACCCATTCTGAAAGGTCATGGCAAAGCCAACCTCACCATTGTTAGAGAGCTCTACGCCAATTGGCGTCACGCACGGGGAAACATTGTGCGAGTAAGAGGGGTAGATATTAATGTGTCAGCTGAAGCTCTGAATAACTTCTTAAGGGTGCCACACACACTCACTGACAGGTTTGACGCCATATGCAAAACACCAGATTATGCACACATTAAGTCTGTCCTATGCCCTACCAGGAAGGATGCAGAATGGAAGCATGGGAGTATGGAGTACCACTCTATAGCAAAGGAATTCATGAGTGCGTTAGCACGTGTGGCTCTAAATTTCATTTGTAACCGACTGCTGCCATGCCAACATAAAACTGATGTCCCTCGTTACCGCGCACTCGTATTATATGCTTTATTAGAGGGGATACCACTCAACTTCGGAGCCATCATGCATGATCAAATGCAGCGAACCAGGATGAATTACAAGTGGAGGCTGTTCTTTGCTAATACCCTAACGGCTTTTTTAACAGAGAGGGGAGTACTATGGGACAAGGAGAATGACGACATTGAGGCTAAAGCTCCAGGACCATATGATGTCACTCATGTTCTAGAGCCGAACAAGGGAAGGTCTTCTAAGCTCACCGTCCAACAATTATTTGAGCATATGCAAGCAGATATGCAAGAGAACAGGGCTGAGCTGATAGCGACTCGTGTCGAGTTGAGTGCCACCAGGGATGAGTTGAGACAGACTCGTGCGGATCTAAGCCGAGTTCAGACCGAGCAGGCCACGATGATGAAGGAGATATCATTACTCCTCAGAGCTCTGGTTCAATGTGCAGGTACAGACATCTCCCAGCTGATTGCATCATCCACTGCCGGACCATCCACTCCTGTTCCTCCCATAGTCACCGAGGCTCCACTCAACAGGCCTATTGAGGTCGCTGTAACACCTGATACAGAATCAGCACCAGTTGTTGATGATAGGAATGCTATGGATGCAGATGCTCCTCCACAGACTACGGATGAGCCCTCCACCTTGACTTAAGGGAGTCCTTCTCACCCTACTTTACCTTGTTTGTGTGCGTTGGGGACAACGCACAGTCCTAAGTGTGGGGTGGGGGTGATTTATGTTTGATGTATGGATGAATGTACTAATATATTCACTGGATTAATGGCATAAAATAGCAGTAAATTCATCTATATGGAGTAACTATCAGTTTATCTATCAGTTTATCATTATGAAAAAAAAAAATATATATAGTATCTTTGTAGATAGTAATAATCCCCTGTGGTTTTTCTTTGTGCCTCGGTTCTTTTCCATGGGATGTAGTTTGAACCGGGTAATTTTGTTTTCTTTTTAGAGTAGAGTAGGAATGTAGGGAATAAAAGGAGGAAGAATGATGAACCTAGGTGACCTTGACTTGGTTGATACTGGTATATTTAAGCTTTTACATATGTAATATCTTCTCTTCTCACTCTGAAACTATTGATGATGCCTTGTTAAAACGGATAGCATGTTTTGTTGCAGCCTATTTCTCATTTTCTTGACTTGTGTTCACTTTGCGCTTAATGCTTAATATCTCGTTGCTCCGTGAATACTTGCATTGTTTGAGAGTCGGAATGTAACCGTCCTTAATGAGTCATGTGCCATGTGTGGTGAGGTTTTTGTGTAGTCCATGTAGTGTACTTGTGTCTAGAACTTGCCCGGTATGTGAGTTGAAGCGAAATTTTAGGTGATGCTCGGTTTGAAAAATGATTTTAGGCTTTCTTTGATCTTTTTGAGCTTATTGCTTATCACAAATAAAATCTATCCCTAGTTAAACCTTTTGAGCCTGTAGACCTTTTATTTGGTACCCACATTACAAGCCTATACCCTTTTTATTCTTAATTGACATTGTTTTGATCCTTTTACCTCTTAAAGCACTTTAATTGTTAGATGAGCGCTAAAAGAAGTAAGAAGGGACTAAGTGTGGGGTGACTTTTGAGTGGAACCAATGAAAGAAAGAAGGGTACACTTATTTTGTAAAATAATACACCACTAGCGGAAATTGAAAAAAAAGAAGAAGAGGAAAAAAAGAAAGAAAAATATAGAGGAATAAATTGTTGTCTTGTTCTTGCTAGTGGGTATGAATTAAAGTAGTGCTTAAAGAAAAAGGGACTGTTTTGGGGGTGATATTATTTGTGAAATTGAAGTGGTGTTGAAGAATTTGCGCTTAAAGTAATTTTATGATGTATTAAAGTGCTTAGGAGGGTGAGTCACTATTCCTTAAATATATCCTACCCGTCCCTTAGCCCACATTACAACCATGAAAAAGTCCTAATTGATTTTAGATCGAGCGAGCTTACATTAGTAGAGATTTACATTAAGGGCAAGCCTATGGTACCAATTACATGCATGTGACTTCTTTTGTGAGAGTGAGCGATTTTCTTTGTGAGCATGAGATTCGAATGTGTGGATTGATTTTACTCTCTCTGCTTTTGTTGTGAGGGCACATGGTTTCACGAGGGATAGGTAACGTTATTAGACTTCTCTATGATGTTGGTTGTTCAAGCCATGAGTGCATTGTGACATTGAGTCGGTTTTTGAGGTTAGGATTGTTGTGAGCATGTTGTCTTTGTTCGAATATGTTTAAAGAAGGGCATAAGAAAAGGGAAGTGTGTTGATGCATAGTCTAGAGCCTAATTGTAGCAAATAACCACGGTCATAGGTGCAGTGTGCTTTGAATGATAAGAGTTTAATTTTGTTTCGTCTACTATAGGATGGTTTGTTCGAGGACGAACAAAGGTTTAAGTGTGGGGTAGTGATGTTTGGCATATTTCGATATGTGTTGATGTTACTTTGCCCATGCTTTAACCACTTTTTGATGTTATTTAATCTTTAAAATACCCAACATGGTGTAATTATTGGTTTGATGACTAATTAAGTTATGTGTGACGATTTAAGGTGTTCGGAGTGCAAAATATGAAGAAAAGGTGGTTTAGCTAGAGGAAGAAGGGTTGGATGCGTCGCATCCAACCTAGGAAAACATCATCCTGCATGCAACCTTAGCAGTGAAGTTGGGCCATCGCGTCCGCCATCGCGTGCGAAACTGGGAAGTAGAAGTGAAGCTGGATGCGTCGCGTCCACCATCGCATGCAAGCTGAGAAATAGAGGACAAGGTGGATGCGTCGCATCCACCTTCGCAGGCAAAAATTGAAATAGAGGACAAGCTGGATGCGTCGCATCCACCTTAGCATCAATCCCTGAAGCCGATTTGGACTAGGAATAGGAGAGCTTTGGCCCACGACTTTTGTACGCAATATATAAGCCAAAAACGCCTCCTTTAGGTTATCTAACATATTGGGAAGAGGGAAAAAGCCAGGAAAAAGCTGTGAAGGCCGGAATTCATCAAGTTCCATCTTTCTCCCACCAAACTTAGTAATTTTTATGTTTCTTTATATGATTTGTTGTTTGGCTACCATGTCTATGTGGAGCTAAACTTCACGTTCTAGGGTTGTGGTTCTTTCATGACTATTGTTATTCGGATATTGATTTTGACTTCTTGATTTATCATATTAGTTTATTTATTCAATCTTGCACTTAATTATTTAATTGCTTGATCACCAATTGAATATTATCTACGAATCTAGAATTGAACTCGAAAGTGGGAATTCTATATTGCATATAGGATTGAGTAGGGCAAGTTCTTGAACTCGGGCATCGGGGAACGGATTCGTGGTTAGGATAGACATATACCTAATTGCCTTGCTTGGTTGATTTACAGGAATTATAAATGCGTTCTTGTTGATTCTAACTCCATAGACATATAGGCGTTAGGTTAGCTTGAATAGGCGAGTAAGAACTCGACAGATTCTTATGAGCAATATTAACCCTGTCAACCAATAAGCTAGATAAATTAGTCGGTCAATTCAATTGAAGAATACAATAGGATTGTTAGATAGCCCATAACCCTAGATCGTTTTCATTACATTGATATCATAAAAATCTGCTCTTTCTCTGTTCAAAGTTTATTATTTATATTTTTTTATTTAATTAGTTTAGAATAAAATATTTTTAGGTTTAATTCTTGTTTAGATAATTAGGATAGTCTAATTTAGTTAATAGTTAATCATAAGTCCTCGTGGGTTCGACATCCGACTTTTAGTCACTTTATTACTTGACGACCGCGTATACTTGCGTGAGTGTGTTTGGTCGCAACAGGAAGTCGAATGCTAAAGATAAAAGCAAAAAGCATCAAACATATGAAAGATGACCTGACTTCTAAGATGCATTAATACTCTTAATATAAAAGAAACTTGTATTCTTTATTTTTTTCGCGCACTACGTTATTCATATTGTGTTCAAGTATGAATACGAGTTGTTGAGACATTATGCATGTTACTTTGTTTGGCTTTTAAGCCTTAGTTATAAAAGTATATTTTAAGAGGAAGCTCTAAAAATCTAATTTAGTTGTTGATTTCCTTCTTGTCATGATACCATAAAATAGTAAATAGTTATACAAAGGTGTAACGGTTTTACAATTATATGCTATTCATAAACATTGTTTCAAATTCAGTTGTGTGCTAGCACCCCTAGTTCATGAAAAACATAGTGTCAGGTAATATATGTGATGTACACTCACGGATACCTAACAAATCTCGTTGTCTAACTTCATTAGCTATTATCCTTCAATATGATCAGATATTAGATATAGCTTCAAAATACGGTATCAGATATAGCTTCTGAATACAGTATCAAATATAGCTTTAGAATAGAGCAATCGATATATAGTTTCAAAAATATATATGTACATAATAGAGACATATTTATTTTTTACGTACCTATATATTACACCGTATTTAATTTCAGTAATCAGCATGACATGGCATGTTGTTTATAACCTCTTATACAAACAGTTAGAGATATGGTTGATGCTACTATGTATGTAACCTCACCCCCTTATTCTTATGATTTTACATACATGTGTTGACCTTGATACATAGAAGTGATTTTGGAATATCGAGTATTCCATTGCCGAGTCCTACATCTTCCTATTGGAGCTAGACAATGTCTTTTATCTTTCTATATGATTCAGATTGTTGTTTTAAAAACCCTCTAGCCGTATTGCTCCATGAACTCAGTGAGTGGTTGAGATTATGCTATATGTTAAGTTTAGTTTCTACACTTGGATCAATATGTTATGGGAATTCAAATAATATATAGATAGTCGAATGTTAGAATTCCACTGGGGTGCGTGGATGAGTTGGAATTCGTTGTTGGGAGTGAGTCCACTAGTTCAGACCACGGTACTATAATTTTCGATCATGACAAACTTAGTATTAAAACATCGTTTAAGGGTTATATGGGTCATGCTACATATATTAGTACTAGTATCAACTATGATTACCTAATTGATTTTTTTTAAAATATACATAGGAGAAAAGGAAAGAAAAATGAGCAATGAGATTATGAGGTGGAAACTCGAATTGGCATCAATTAAATAAAAATTAAATTAACTAACCAAATGAGCTAATAAGATTCTTATTCTAGTTGAACATTTTCATTTTCATAATTGTGATTCAACGAAGGCCTTACTCGATGTGTCAGTCTCTCTTTAAGATTCCTCTTAGAAATCGTTCGTCGTTAGAGCAAAGTATATGGACCATATGTGATAGCCTTTAAGCCACGATAGAAAGAACCGCATGAAGTGAGGGACACCTAATATGGCTACCTACACTAGACTGAAACATCACACGCAGTGCTAAAGGAGATTGGCAGATTGCTCTGTTTCAGATTTTCGGAATAGTCGTGGAAATGATTTTCTGAATATAAATTTCTATCACAGACATGAAATACTATAACACATAAACTAATGGCTTTTTAAATATTTTTAATATTACTCACAATAATTCTTTGTTGTAATTCGTATTTATCAAGAGCAAGTTAGAGTCGTTAGTTAGTTTAGGTGGTGTAACTAACTAAGGAGCCTAAGTGTAGATAAAAGAATTTTAGGGATCACATTAAAAGATAGGTGTGAAGGGTACGTGATTCTGTTATATAACAGTACCTTCCCTCAAATTAGTTGTAATTTTTCATTCTTCAAAGATAAGAAATGTTCTCTCTTCTCTCTAGCCTTCCTCTTTGTATCTTTCTCTAGATTCTTCTATCGAATCCATTGCAAATTCATTTGCATGTTAATAATTTCAGTTCATCGAGCTTAGATTCAATAAATTAACATGGTATCAGAGCAGTGATTGCTGTAATTGCGCAGATCAAAACACTGTAGTTGCAGGAATTCAAGCTCAATCATGGCGACCGATGAAAGTGGACAATTACCTCACAATCACCCACTGTTTCTTCGAGATTCGGATGCACCTAGTACATCATTGATCTCATTAAAGCTCACAGGGCTAGAAAACTATGCTCTGTGGAGCAGAACAATGAGGGTTGCACTGTTACTGAAGAACAAGTTAAGGTTTGTGGATGGTACATATCTGAAGGGATCGTAGAGAGGTGAATTGGCAACACAGTGGGAAAGATGTAATGCAATTGTGGTTTCATGACTGAGTAGCACCGTAGCAAGTGAATTGGTACCTAGCATTATGTATGCTTCTAGTTTAAATGAGGCATGGGATGAGTTTAAGGAGAGATTTGATAAGGATAATTTGACTAGGATCTATCAATTATGGACTGAAATTGCAAGTCTAAAGCAAGGAACTGAGTCTGTTACTTCATATTTCTCGAAGATGAAAAATCTATGGGATGAATTAGACATTTTGGCACCATTGCCTTCTTGTGACTGTGAGGAATCAGGGCCTATGTGGAGCATCAAGTGAGACAAAGATTGTTGCAGTTTCTTATGGGACTCAATGAGAGCTACAGTCAAGTGAGGAGCAATATACTGCAGAGAAGGCTAGTGTTATCAAAAAAACCAAGCCTATGCAGTAGTTGTGCAAGGGGAGAGTCACAGAGCATTAGGTGTTGTGGAACCAAACAAGAAACCACTGACAATACTTGTAGGAAGGGGTCAAATGTTCAAAGGAAAGAACCCAGGGTATTTTTGTGAACATTGTGGTTATAAGGGTCATCTGAAGGAGAATTGCTACAAGATAATAGGCTATCCTTCCCCCCCCCCCCCCACCCAAATTTCAAGAGCAAGAAGAAAGGGCAATTAGGTACATATAAACCTTTTGCTAATAATGTTAACACAAATGAAGGTATTCAAGCCAAAAATCAGCCACAAGGAAATTATCTCACAGAAGAACAGTACAAACATTTGGTAAATTGTTGGAGAAGACTTCACTCGGAGAAAGGAGTGCGGGCCATTCAGAGTTGACAGGATCTTCAAACTTGACAGGTATTATGTCATTGCTGTCTAATGTATCCAATGTATATGTATATGACTGGATAATAGACTTATGGGCATCACATCACATAACCTTCTACAAAAATGTCTTTGATTCCATTAGACCAATAGAGGGACAAAGTAGTTATAGAGTGCAAATACCTATAGGAGATAAGTTTGAGATCACACATGCTGGAGAAGCTACAATTCTAGAGAATCAGAAAATAAAGAATGTCTTAGATGTGTCGGATTTTAAGTTCAACTTGCTCTCAGTGTCCAAGTTGACTAGGGACCTATGTTGTTATGCATATTTTTTCCCAGACTTTTGTGTCTTTCAGGGACTATACAGTGGCAAGATGGTGGGGATTGGTAAAGAGGATAGTGGTCTTTACATACTTAGTAGAGGAGATGTTGTTGCTGCTGGTTCATTTCACAGAGATGGAGTGACCACCACATTGTGGCATCAAAGGCTAGTACATGCTTCTACAAATGCCATGTAACTTTTACTAGAATTGAAGAATAAAGTGAAGCTAGAGATGCAAAGAGGCTGTCAAATTTGCCCTTTAGCTAAACAAAGTAGACTAAAATTTCCCGCTAGTAAAAGTAGTTCAAACTATGTATTTCAATTAGTGCATTCTGATGTATGGGAGCCCTTACAAGGCAGCAACCTATGATAGAAAGCAATGTTTTATTACTCTGGTAGATGACTGTAGTAGATATACTTGGACTTGTTTGCTTAAATCAAAAGGTGAAATCTTTGTTCTGCTGAAAGATTTACTTTCCTTGATCAAAAATCAATTTGGTACTATGGTTAAGACATTGAGAACATACAATGGAACAAAAGTTTTCAACAATCAGTGTAATAGGTTATTCAATTCACTTGGCATTGTTCATCAAAGTAGTTGTCCATATACTCCATAATAAAATCGAATTGTGGAAAGGAAGCATAGGCATATCCTTGATGTGGCTAGAGCACTCAAGATTCAAAGGAGTATGCCAATCAGATTCTGGGGAGAATGCATTAAGACAGAAGTGTACCTAATCAATAAGATACCTACAGAGGTCTTAGATAAGAAATCTCCCTATGAATTGCTATATCGTAAACAACCAAGAATAGATCACTTGAGAGTGTTTGGCTGTTTATGTTATGGGAGTACTCTACCTAGAGGGGATAAATTTGCATCTAGAGCAAGAAGAGCAGTAATGATAGGGTACTCAAAAACACAAAAAAGATACAAACTTTTTGATTTAGAATCTAACATTTTCTTTGTCAGTAGGGATGTAAGCTTTAGAGAAGATATTTTTCCTTTTCAAGGTGAAGAAACCTGTCAAAAGGATTTATTCACTCTTAATTCAGTAGGCATGGCCACTAGTAAACCAAGAGAAGATGCTGAGAGTATTCTTGTTACAACCCAGGAAGATTCTAGCAGTACCAGTATGGATGAAGAGGAAGTTCCTGCTAACTTGCCTCAACCAAGCCACACAATAACAGACTCACCAGCTGCAAATTTGGATGAGCTAGCAGGAGCAGACGTGGATATGCAAAATTAATTGGAATATGTTGTAGCTGAACCTCAAGCAGTTGTGGATGAACCTCGAGCATATTTGCAAGAGCAACAAGCAGCAAATCAACAGCTGCAACCATCTCCACACCTGAACATTGGTGGACCTATTTGTCACGACCCAAACCGCAGGGCAACGATAGGCACCTGGTGCCTTAACAACCAAGTACCAACGTAACATATCTTTCTTATCATATCGTCATGGGTAAGTGCGCTAGAAGGCCCATAACGAGAATAAAACATAAGTGAATACTAGACATAGGACGACCCAACATGATATAGAAACTTATACATGTAACATACGGGCCTATAAGGCCGACATGATTATTTGTATACTCAAAACATAGACTGATAAGGCCATACAAGTATCCATATACATGCCATCTGTCTACAAGCCTCTACGAGTACATAAATGTCATAAAGTTAGAGATATGGCCCCGCCATACCAATCAATATATGTCCAAATT
This sequence comes from Nicotiana tomentosiformis, assembly GCF_000390325.3. Taxonomy (NCBI): domain Eukaryota; kingdom Viridiplantae; phylum Streptophyta; class Magnoliopsida; order Solanales; family Solanaceae; genus Nicotiana; species Nicotiana tomentosiformis. The sequence continues at coordinate 59,690,371 of NC_090813.1, read as the reverse complement.
ATACTGACCAGATAGGCAACTCCAGAGCAAGTAGAGTACAGTAACACCTTCCGCTGAGCTGATAGCCTACTAGGAGGACTCTCAACCTTTCTATCGGGACCTACGGGCATATATTCCCAGATAAAAGGGATGCCAGTACAAATAAAATACTGAGTATGTAAGGCATGACAGTAGTATATGAAAGACATGAAAGAAACATGGAGTAAAGAACTCAACCTGTAATTCTGAATAGCTCTGTGAATCATGAAAAATTTATAATGTCATGCATGTGCGTATAAATATCATACCATGCATAGGTATATGCACATAACATCATCAAGCCTCTGAGGGCATCCCATCATATCATCTCAGCCACTGTGGGCGAAATCATCAACGCATACCAGCTGATCAGGTGGTGGTGCGTATATAAAGTCATAACATTTTTCCATATCCCATATACATATAATATACGCGTATATAACTCCATCTAGTCATGGGTCAATGTACGTGTATAAATTAATGCAATGCATAATGAAGTAAGTCAGTAAGATTTCTCGGAATATCATAAGATCAATATGCCTTCGGATAAACTTTAGAAACTTATGTATTTTTCTGATACCCATGAACAAAAGATATAATAATAGGACACATGGGAAATCAAGAACATAGGCACCCCTAGTACTTCTATGAATAGAGTCATTTATGAAAGTTCCGCGTTTACACGTTTCGTTTGTATCATATGGATCATGTCAAAATGAAAGAATGGATAGCCTTAACATACCTCAAGTCGTCAATACAACTCAACAATAAGCTTATGACAACTAGCGCGCCACCCATATAACAATTAAATACGTGTACAACTTAGATGGTGGTGGTATATCACGTATCTCAAATGATAACTCGATTCTAAAATACAATTGGCAGTATTTCCTCTGATTTCACTACTCCCTCAAGCCTACTATAGGCGAGACACAAATACAACATAATCAGCAACTCAAAAACAACCCAACTACAATTCAGGACCTTCAATACAGCAAAACCCCCAAATATACCATAACACACCCAATCAATAAGTTATCAATTAGCCTCAAATTGAATCGACGAGCGACTAGCCTACTAAGCCTACCACATGTGGCATTTCTCCACGCCCTTCATCCTTCTAAACTTCATAAATCAGCAGCACAATAGGCCAACATGAGAGGACTACAAAACAGTCCACTAAAAGTGAAATAAATCAAACTCACAGGTTTTGATCACCGTTCCGTGAATTATAAATATTAAGAAATTAATTTATCAACCTTCCTTGATATTTAAAAGCATAAATAAAGAAATTAGGAATTTTATTAACTATTAAATACATTCCAAAACTCAAACTAGAAAGAAAAAGAGAGGCGATATAGCGATACTTACGTCGTAAGGATCGTTCTAATATTATCGCTTCTTGATTTCGTACACAGGATGTTAATCTTCTTTGAAATCCTAGAAGAGAGCTTAAGGATATGTTTATGGGTGTTCTCTGGTCGTTTTCTATGGAAAAATAAGATAAATACGACCTAAGACCTTAATATAATCAACTTTTGAAAAGTCAAAGAGGTGCTAGCTTGGCACCCTATCATTGGCCATTCTTCTGACACTTATATCTTTTTATCCGGATGTCGTATGAATGAACGGTTAAGAGAGTTAGAAATTACATTCCAAGACCTTCAATTTGGTATATAATATGTCCCAAAAGAGACCCCATATATCACACGAAATGTATTACTGAAAAAGTTTTGTTACAAGGCAAATCCTTAGTCGGTTTTTTCGCAACTTAAATTCGACTTTTCCCAAACTTTATATTTTCATTACAAACATCATATATAGTCATATTATGACTTTAAACCTATTTAAATCATGATTAACAAGTCTCATATTCATTATACGACACCTTGGGACGCACAGGGTGTAACACTATTGACAATGCATGAACTTCCACAGTTAGGAAATCTACCAGAGGAACAAAACCAGAAATTTGGCTCAAAGATTATGTCATCAGCTGGAAACCATCAGGACAGACTGCCTATCTAATCTCTCACTATGTCAGTTACACACATTTACCACAGTACTACCAAGCCTAACTCACTACCTTTTCTGCACTTACAGAATCAAAGTCTTTCTATGAGGCTTCTACATATGAGAGATGGATTAAAGCTATGCAAGAAGAAATTCAGGCCCATGAAGCTAATAATACCTGTGAGATAGTAGAGTTACCACCAGGGAAGAAAGCAATTGACTCAAAACGGGTCTACAAGATCAAATATAAAGTAAGTGGTGAGATTGAAAGATTAAAGGCACGCTTAGTGGCCAAGGGTTACACACAACATGAAGGTCTTGATTACCATGAAACTTTTTCACCTATTGCAAAGATGGTCACAATGAGGACTGTGATTAGCCTTGCAGCCTCTAAGGGTTGGAAGCTATTTCAAAGGGACGTGAACAATGCATTTCTGCAAGGTGATCTTTCTGAGGAGGTGTATATGACTTTGCCACAAGGATTCCATAGGCAGGGAGAGTCTCAGGTTTGCATGTTACTCAAGTCCCTTTATGAACTCAAGCAGGCATCAAGGCAGTGGAATATAAAGCTGACTAATGTTCTTACTAAAGCAAGATACTTACAAAGTGTCTATGATCACTCCTTGCTCACAAAGAGGTCATGTACGGACACAATGATCATCTTAGTATATGTGGATGACTTGATGATCACTGAGAGCAACAATGATATGATAGATGAAGTTAAAAGAACTTTACATAAGTCTTTCAAGCAAAAAGACTTGGGAAAGTTGAGATATTTATTAGGGATTGAAATCATGAGGTCACACAAAGGCATATTGCTAAATCAAAGAAAATATGCACTAGAGCTCAGATCAGAGTTGGGACTCAGCGGTGCAAAACCTGTAGTTCACCTCTTGAGCAAAATCAAAAGCCTACTACTGTTGACTATGACAAATATGTAGGACTCAAAGGAGATGAAGAGCTAACAGACATTAGAGGATATTTGAAGCTGATTGAAAAATTGATTTACTTGACCATAACCAGGCCTGATATCTGGTTTGCACTTTAGGTCCCGAGCCAATTTATGCAACACCCAAAACAATCACACTTAGAAGCATCTATGAGAGTAGTGAAGTATATAAAAAGGTCACCTAGGAAAGGAATACTACTGAAAAATGGATCACAAGAACATATCTCAGCCTATTGTGATTCTGATTGGGCAGCCTGCCCCAACACCAGAAGATCAGTAATAGGTTATATAATTAAACTTGGTGAGTCACTGATTTCCTGGAAGTCTAAGAAGCAACGTACAGTAAGTAAAAGCTCTGCAGAAGCAGAGTATAGAAGCATGGCTGCTGTCAGTGCAAAACTGATATGGCTCATAGGATTGCTGAGAGAATTTGATGTGTCCATACAGATGCCAGTAAATATTTTTTGTGATAGCAAAGCAGCTTTATAAATAGCTACAAATCCAATCTATCATGAGCGGACAAAACATATAGAAATTGATTGCCATTTTGTGAGAGAGGAGATAAAAAGTGGACTGTTATCCACTCACTATATTCCTACTAAAGAGCAGGTGGCAAACATGATAACCAAAGGCCTTGGAGTTGCTCAGCATCAGATGTTGATATCCAAACTAGGAATGTTCGATGCTTTCCATTCTCTAGTTTGAGGGGGGAGTATCAAGAGCAAGTTAGAGTCGTTAGTTAGTTTAGGTGGTGTAACTAACTAGGGTCCTAAGTGTAGATAAAAGAACCTTAGGGGTCATATTAAAAGATAGATATGAAGGGCACGTGATTATGTTATTTAACAGTGCCCTTCCTCAAATCAATTGTAATTTTTCATTCTTCAAAGATAAGAAATGTTCTCACTTCTCTCTAGCCTTCCTCTTCGTTTCTCTCTCTAGATTCTTCTATCAATTCCATTAGAAATTCATTTGCATGTTAATAATTTCAGTTCATCAAGCTTAGATTCAATAAATTGACAGTATTGACTTGTATAGTAAGTTTAGCTAATTTTTATACATATACGCGGTCTATGTAAGCGTTTTCTCACATTGTTCTAGTGCTCCAAAAGATACGCGACAATATTTTCTAGGACTGTGTTATATTACTAAAGAGAGATATAAAATGGTAAAGGGAGCATAATAGCATCATTAGTGGAATCAAAACATTTCCACATATAATTTTTAAAACATTAAGAAAGAGCAGCGGGGAGACATTGATTATTGTTTAACGATAGGCAACATTTCTACCTCTTTGGTTTGATCACAAAAAGGAAAACTTTAATTGGATATTCTTTCTAGGAAATGAAGCAACATTCCTCATGAAGTTAGTTTAAACTTTTCAATCAAATTCCTTGCAATTTAGTTTCTCACTAAGTGTAACTCCTCATGTTTGGTTTTGAAAATTGTTAAATTGAGGATTAACTTTGTGAATCTCAGTTTAATTGACAGAAATGAGGATCTAGGGTTCATCTATGAAAAGGAATATTCTGGAATCTGAAGAGAGGAACGTTTGAGGAAGAAGATATAATTTTCTCTCTTACTCCTTACAAAATGCACAAGTCACAGACTTATATACAATTACACTTGGCCGGATCACGTGCACATCATGTGCTATTCACTAAGCGACTCACTAACAGCCTTAACTAATTACATCGACAATAATTAATTGATATAACAGACTGCCTAATCTTCACTCTATTTTAATACTCCCCCTCAATGTGGAGGGTGAAAGACATCGAACACTCCAAGCTTGGATAGAAGTGACTGATGCTATATAGTTCCTAGAGCTTTGGTCAGTAAATCAGCAAGCTGGTCTTTTGTGTTGACATGTTCTGGCAATATCAGCCCACCTTTAATGGTTCCTCTCAAAAAGTGACAATCAATTTTAATGTGCTTTATCCGCTCATGATAGATAGGGTTGGAAGCAATTTGTATGACTGCTTTACTATCACACATCAGCTTCACAGGTTGAGAAACAATCACCCCTAATTCCTTCAGCAAACCTGTCAACCAAATCACCTCAGAAATTGCTGCTGCCATGATTCTATATTCAGCTTCTGCTCACAATGTGTTGTTTCTTTTATTTCCAAGAAACAAGTGAATCTCCCAGCTTTACAACATACCCAGTGATAGATATCCTAATATTTGGACAGGATGCCCAATCACTATCATAAAATGCAGTCAATTGTGTACATGGGCTGCTTCTTAGTAGAATCCCTTGCCCTGGTGAGCTTTTGAGATACTTTGCCAATCTGAGGGCAGCCTCCTAGTGTGAGGTCTTAGGTTTCTGCATAAATTGGCTAAGAACCTACACATCAAAACTGATATCTGGCCTGGTGATGGTAAGATAGAGCAGCTTCCCAACTAGTTTTTGATAAGAAGTAATGTCTGTAAGCATAGGATCATTAACACCTCCCACATGTTCATCATAGTCTACAATAGTGAGCATTGTGTTCACCTCTAGTGGTGTGTTAACTGGTTTAGCATCACTTAAACTAACATCTGAGATCAATTCAAGTGCGTACTTCCTTTGATTGAGAAGTATACCATTCTTTGATCTCAACACCTCAATTCCGAGGAAATACCTTAGCTCACCTAAGTCCTTAACTTTTAAATTTATATGCAGTGTATTTTTCACTTGCTCAATTAGTCTTCCACTGTTACCAGTGATTAAAAGACCATCAACATATACTAAGACAATGACAATCTTATCATTTTCTTTTCTGGTGAATAGAGAATGATCATAAGGGCTTTGAAGATAACCTGCTTCTTGGAGAGCATCTGTGAGTTTTATATTCCATTGCCTTGAGGCTTGCTTCAAACCATACAATGATTTGAGTAGTTTGCAGACTTTATACTCCCCCTGCCTCTAAAAACCCCGAGGCAGGTCCATATAAACATCCTCTTGTAGGTCTTCTTGCAGAAATGCATTATTAACATCCATCTGGAATACAGGCCAATTTTTTGAAGCTGCAACACTGATTACTGTTCTCACAGTCACCATCTTAGCAACATGTAAGAAGGTTTCATAGTAGTCTAATCCTTACTATTGAGTGTAATCTTTTGCAACAAGCCTGGCTTTGTATTTGTCTACTTCTCCATTTGGCTTGTACTTGACTTTATATACCCATTTTGAACCTACAGTCTGCTTCCCTTCAGGCAAGTCAACAAGCTCCCAAGTGTGGTTTTGCTCTAAAGCATCAACCTTCTGTTGCATTGCTTCAACCCATTTCTGATCTTGATATGCCGCCTTGAAGTTTCTTGGCTCCGCGGGGCCTGAAAACATGCTCAAATACTTCTGATAGTCAGCAGATAAGTGATCATATCCCATATAATTTGCAATGGAATAGGAGCACTTAGAAGACCCTCTTTTGGTAGTGATATAGTCCTTTAACCAAATGGGTCGCTTAGTAACTCTTTTGCCCCTGTTATTCTCTGCTAATTGTTCAGTTGAATTATGTTCTTCTACTGGTTCTTCATTAGGCATCTCTCTATTAAATTCAGTTGGTTGACAATCGTGTGTTGTCTCTATTGAAGAACTGGATGCAATGTGTTGTGTATCTAACCAATGATCTGCAATGTCATGTGTATGTGTAGTTTCTATAGAATCACTTCTATCTTGGTGTATTGGATTAGCTGACTACTGTGGTGGAGTTGAAGCATGAGAATTCTCTTCATTGTGTGGATGAGTACCTCCTAAATTGGTTATTGGCATGAATAATACATCATCTTCATTTTCAATTGGCATAAATCTGAAAGGGAAAGTTCTTTCCCTAAAGCTGACATCCCTACTGATGAAAAAGTCTTAGTGTCCAAGTCAAATAGCTTGTATCCCTTATGAGTCTCAGAATAGCCCATTAACAGTGTCTTCTTTGTTCTAGGAGCTAGTTTATCAGACCTAGGTAGACTGCTTGCATAGCATAAACAACCAAGCACTCTCAAATGATCCATCACTGGTTCCTTCCTATAGAGTACCTCATATGGTGTTTTGCCTTCTAGTACTGGTATAGGCAACTAATTTATTAGATAAACTGTTATTTTAACACACTCACCCCAAAATTTGACTGGGATAACACCTTGAATTTTCAACGCTCTTGTCACTTCTAAAATATGTCTATGTTTTCTTTCTACTGTCCTATTTTGCTGTGGTGTATAAGTACAACTACTTTGATGAATAATTTCAAGAGAACTGAAGAGTTCATTATATTGAGAATTAAAGAATTCTGTACCATTGTCCGACCTTAATACTTTCACATATACACCAAACTGATTTCTTATCATTGTCAAGAAATCCTTAAGTACAACTAACACTTCACATTTAGATTGGAGTAAACAGACCCAAGTGTACCTACTATAGTCATCCACCACAGTAACAAAGAATTATTTTCTATCAAAAGTAGGCCTTCTATAAGGTCTCCACACGTCTACATGTATCAGTTTGAAAATACCACTAGTGCTACTCTTGCTAATAGAAAACTTTAATCTCACTTGTTTTGCCATTGGGCATACTAAGCATTGTTCGTGCACTGTGTTGTTTAGTTTGTTCTTCAGTCTTGGTATGTGTTGCATTGCTATAGCTGAGCGATGTCCTAGCCTTAAGTTCCACAATTCTACTTTATCTGCATCTTTTATTACAGTTGCTCCTACTGTAGGCTTTATTTCTCTTTGCAATATGTAGAGTCCATTATTTTCTCTAACAATCACCATTACATTGACATTGTAGAGTCCCTGAAACACACAAAATCAGGGAAGAAAGTGACCTTACACAGCAATTCCTTGGTTAGCTTTGACACTGAAAGCAAATTAAATTTGAAGTCTGGCACGTGCAACACATTCGTGATTTTATGACTTCCTAATACCACTGTACTTCCTGCACTAGATATATATGACTTATTGCCAGTTGATACTTGTACTCTACTGTTGTGACTCTTTTCTAAGCTTCTTATGTATTCTAATAACTCCTTACAGGGTGTAATATGGTGTGATTCCCCTGAATCTATTATCCATTCACATATATAAGTCTCAGAAAGTAATGTAACAGTACCTGCCACCATGTTCGAGTTGCAATCACCTGGTGGAGGTTTATTAAGCAAGCTCATGAGTTGTGAATACTCTTCCTCGGTAAAAAAATATCCCTGTACCTAATCCTCAGCTGCTGCACTATTGATGCTTGTCTTATAGCCTCATCCAGTCTGTGGTCTGCTGCTAGATTGGCCAGGAGTTCCACCAAAGTGACCATTTTTCTTCTTACTTTTAAAGACTAGGGGGTACCCTACAATCTTATAGCAATTTTCCTTCAAGTGGCCCTTATAGCCACAATATTCACATATCATGCATGGTCCCCTTGGTTTGAACCCTTGCATTTTTCCTGCAAGCATAGTCAATGGATCTTTGTGAGTGTCCACAACACCAAGGGATGTCTGGCTCTCTTCCTATGTGATAATCGCATAAGCTTCATTTATTGTCACCAGTGGTTTCCTTGAAAGTATGTTGCTTCTTATGTTGCTATAACTTTCATTCAATCTCATAAGAAATCGCAGCAAACGTTGTGACTTCAGGAGTTCAATAGATGGCCTCGCTTCTTCACAATCACAACATGATAAAGGAGCCAACACATCCAATTCGTCCCACAGATCCTTCATTTTGGTGTATTAACTCGTTACTGAATCTGTTCCTTGCCTCATTGTTGCTATTTCAATCCAGAGGTGGTAAATCCTTGTCAAGTTTGAGCGATCAAATCTCTCCTGAAAATCGTTTCACACTTTCCTCGTATTTGATGCATAGACAATACTTGGCATTAATTCATTCGAAATTGTGTTTCCTATCCATGGCAACACTATTGCGTTGCATTTTTCCCATTGCTCAACCAATTCCCCTTTGTGCCTAGCCTTTACACACGATCCATCCACAAAACCTAGTTTGCTCTTTCCTCCAAGGCCAATTTTATTGCTCTGCTCCACCGGGCATAAATTTCTGGCCCTGTGAGCTTGATTGGAATTAAAACCAGCCCTGGAGTATCTCCAACTTAAAGGTATAGTGGATGATTGTGATCAAGTGAGCTTACTTCATTTTTCTCCATGTCCGCCTCTTCCAGCTTGAAATTGTTCTTATTCAGTCGGAGCTTTACGCCGGAGTTCACGCCTCACGATCGTCGCTCTGATACCATGTTAAATTGAGGATTAACTTTGTGAATCTCAGTTTAATTGACAGAAATGAGGAGCTAGGATTCATCTATGAAAAGGAATATTCTAGAATCAAGAGAGAGGAATGTATAAGGAAGAAGATCTCATTTTCTCTCTTACTTCTTACAAAATGCACAAATCAAAGACATACAAAATTACACTTGGCCGGATCACGTGCACATCATGTGCTATTCACTAACCGACTTACTAACAGCCTTAACTAATTACATCGACATCAATTAACTGATATAACAGACCGCCTAGTCTTCATACTATTTTAATAAAAATCATCTCTCAGTATGAACTAAAGAGATTAACAAACGCTAATCCACGACTAGTAAATTTGAACCAAGAGAGATCAACTTACGGTTTTTAATTGAGGTTGATGGCGATCAACAAGCTAATTCAAGAAATTTTTCGAAAGCGAATTGTGTTATTTTCAAAATATCTTGCTTCAGCTAAGAAAAAGAAAGTCTATTTTTTTTTCCATATATATAGTTCGTTGGTTTGACCAACGATTAGCAGTAAAAGTGGAGAAGAGTATCAGATTTTTGAAAGAAACTTGAGGTCATAAATGATTCTTATTCGTTCAATTTTTACTTTTTTAAATACTCCATCTTTTATTTTATTAAAATTGACATGACCCATAGAAGCTCTTGCCAAAAAGAATCTTTTTAGTGCTATTTAAGTTTATGACGTTGAAAAACTGATAAATAAGGGAACAGTATCTAGTCAGAGCTAGCTCATCTTTTATACTCTAACAAATCAATCTTTAAAGTTTTTAGTATTTAATTTATTATATTTTTACAGTACCGACGACGACTCGTCAAGAGAACCTCAAGCTTAAGTATATTTGTATCCTCCTTCATAATAATTTAGGAAGAATCTTAATTTTCAATAAGTAGAGTTACTTAAAGCATAATTCTTTAATTAAACTTCTCTTTAACGGTATTTCAGAATTCAAGAACCCTTTACTTTTCTTTAATTTCGTCAATTTTCAATTTTCATTTTATAAGGTATCTCTCAAATTCACTAATAAAATAATAGACAATGTTATTTTATCCGTTTCAACTTATATGTTTTATTCTCCTTTTTAGGCTAGTCAAACAATGTCTTATTTCTATATTTAGTAAATTATAATTTCAATATATTCATTTTACTTTTTAATGTCATACTTTTATAGAAATGACACAACATATAAACTCAAATGATAATTTTGGTATGTTTTGCATACACCTTTTATTTACAATCACATGATTCAATTTTTTTAAAATATATTTTTAACTTTGTGTCTGTGTGAAACTAAGACATAGTACAGTAAACGAGGAGGCTTATAAAATAAGACTAAAATATTAAAATTTAGATTCCAGCCTCGAGAGAAGAAGTAACCAAGCAAATCGTCTATAACTAAGCCAGATGGCGGCTTCTCTTTATAGTTTCTAACGCCTCCTTACCTCTGCTCTCATGCATCAGCCTTTCTCCATATTTAAACTCCACCAATCCCCTACCAAACCAACCAAAAACCTACTACTTCCTCTTCTTTCTTCTTCTTATTCCTCTTCAAGTTTATATTCCTACGACATACTATTAAACTATGGTGGTTTTAACTCAGCCACTTGTAGAAAATTTATCTCACATAAAAACATGCAAGAATAACAACACTGATGTTTTCACTGGTATTCCAGTGATAGACTTATTAGACCCTGAAGTCAACACCCTTATTATTAAAGCTTGTCAAGAATTTGGATTTTTCAAGGTGGTGAATCATGGTGTCCCTGTTGAAACCATGACCAAATTAGAAAGTGAAGCTGTCAACTTCTTTAACTTGTCCCAAGTTGAGAAAGACAAAGCCGGTCCAGCTAACCCTTTTGGCTATGGTAACAAAAGAATTGGCTCAAATGGTGATATGGGTTGGGTTGAATATTTATTACTCACAACTAACCCTGATCTTAGTTACCAAAAATCCTTCGCTATTCCCGGAAATTCTCATCTTTTCTGGTAAGCAAGATATTCATGAATTTTTTTTGTTAATTTTATCTTTTTTCTTTTTACGTATTGGCAATGTGATGATTTTTTAATACCATCAGTGTAATTTAATTTATTACAGCATGTTCGTTGGGTTAAAACAGTCCAAATTCACTTTTAACATAATGTGATATTATCTATTTTGGGTCAGACCCTCACGATATTCCCCAAAAAGGCTTCATACCATTAAGAGTATCCAACTCTTATAAGTATGAATATTTTCTTTTCTACTTTCCATGTAAAACTTTATTCAATAGAAAGAATAATATGAATTCGATAAACAAAATCCAACTAAACATGAAAAAACTATTAAACACTAAATCTTATACAATTTAGGAATACTAATTAATCTTGATTTAATTTTCATGTTACTTACCATTTATATATAACAAATTAGTACTATTACTAACTGATTTTTATTATTTTCGTGACTTGACTACATAAAAATTTTTATACGGTTCAGTAAAAAGTTTGATTTTTTCCTCCCCATTTTCTATATATGCAGGTCATTGGTGAATGAGTATGTAAGTGCAGTGAGAAATTTGGCATGTTTGGTGCTGGAAAAGATTGCAGAAGGGTTGAGAATTGAACCAAAGAATGTGCTAAGTAAGATGTTAAGGGATGAGAAAAGTGACTCATGTTTTAGGCTAAATCACTATCCACCATGTCCAGAGTTGCTCCATACATTGAGTGGTAGAAATTTGATTGGTTTTGGAGAGCACACAGACCCACAAGTAATATCTGTTGTTAGGTCTAACAACACAAGTGGACTCCAAATCTCACTCAGAGATGGGACATGGCTCTCTGTCCCACCTGATCCTTACTCCTTTTTCATCAATGTGGATGACTCCTTACAGGTAACAACAATTTTTCTTTTATTTAATGGGGTCGATATGAATCCAGACTGAACACCGAATAAAGTGCGTTATATTTAAATTTGAATGGCAGGTGATGAGTAATGGAAGGTTTAGGAGTGTAAGGCACAGAGTGTTGGCAGATAGTATGAAATCCAGGGTGTCTATGATTTATTTTGGAGGGCCACCTCTGAGTGAAAAGATAGCACCTTTATCATGTTTAATGGAAGAAGGAGAAGAAAGTTTGTACAATGAGTTCACATGGTGTGAATACAAGAAGTCAGCTTACAAGACAAGGTTGGGTGATAATAGACTGACCCTCTTTGAAAAGAAACCACAACCAAATCCTGCTACTTCTGCTGCCCAATGACATACTCAAAAATAACCCTATTTAGGAAAATTACATAGGAATTTACTCACTTTCCTTAGTTGGAAAAACACCATCATCATCCAAAAGAAAAAAAAGGGTTTTTATTTTTATTTTTATTTTTATTTTATTTGTTTTCCTTTCTGGGTGTTTTCCTAGGTTTGGGTAATTCTATGTCATCACCTACTTTTTCTTTTTGTGCTTAATTGTAACAACTATCCTTGTGCTATAAATGCTATGTTATCATCATTATGTCATCACTTTCGTATACTTGTAGGAAAAAGCTATGCAATTTTCTTTTGTTTGTGACCCTTAAATTGTGGATGTTATCAGGTGGGGTGTTATTTATTGCCTCCTCGCACAGTTTCTGTAACCTATTCCGCTAGGCATTAAAAATGCACATGGTATAACTTGGAACACTTCTACGTAGTAAACAAAAGCCAAGTCATTTTATATGAAGATGTTCGACTAGATACCGAGTATAACATAAAGAGAAAGACTTTTATAACTTACCGTTATAAATATGTGATTTATTTGTGTGATTATAAAATTATGTATTTAAAGATGAAAAAATAAGAAGATAAAAATTAAATTTTTGTTATATATAAAAAAATATTATTCTTTTTGAGACGGAGCGAAAAAAAATGTGTCAATTAATGAAGTGGAGTGAGTAAGAAATTTTGAATAGAAAATGCAAAAACACGTGAAAAACTAGCAGAGCTGTGTGATTATGAGAAACTTAAAATTAATTATATCAAAGAACTTCATATTATTAAAAACATTTCCTAGTTGGATTGAAGAAGAAAGATCTATGTTCCATAGCTTTTAATAAGACATTGGACTGAATTGAAAGAAAAAAAAAATGCCTGATTATGATCCCACATCTATACTTAGTATTTTTTAAACAAAATATGAATATATACAGAAAAATTATTAAATAACCCATAATTTCAAAAGGACAATAAATTCTTAAAAAATTTAAATTAAATCAATCAAATTTAAATTCTAAATACCTCAGAAAAAAAGTTAAAGGTGGACTGTTCTTCTTAAGCTTGAGAATTGGGCCACAATTTAATATATAGGGAAAGTCGCATTCAATAGAGTTTGCATTGACCATCCAACTGTAGTTTTAACTATCTCAATCTATGCTGTCTCTGACAAAACATTCTATTGCCATTCAGCCACTAGTCTTGAAAGTGACTTTATTTATAAAAGCACTTCACGAGTCTTTTAAATCTAGAAAAACTCGTCATTATATTTTTTTTTTGGTTTGATATTTTTAATGTTTCCCCTCCTTTGAATAAAATAGAAATTGAGCCGGCGTCGAAAAGTAAACATCCTACGAAAAATTGCTTGAAAAAGACACCCACAAATTAGTAAATGGTCAAACGTAAAGCTTTGAATTAGATATTACGAGTAAATAAACAAGAGTTATAAGGATTTACTGAATCGTAAATGTGACACGAGGCAACCTTCTGGACAGGCAACGACAGACTAAAAAAACAAAATAGTAGATTTTGTGTTTCAAATACTACTAAGTACTATTGCCGTCTTGTTTAACTTCTAGAGCACATGGATTTAATACAAATGAAATATAAAATTTGACTATGATCCAAATTTATAGTATACATAAACGAATTATTCTGCTGCAATATCAAGTAAACAATTACGTCGTTTCCAGGAACAATTCCTACAGTTTAACGTCAAAAGTTTAGTATGTTTATAAAAACTTAGATAAAACTTGATGTTCAACGCCTATTTTTTGACACTTTTTAGAACGATTTATTAGTATAAATATCCTTAGAGTCTCCCCTCAAAGCTTAAATAAGAGATAAGGTCACATTTTCTGGGGTCAATATAAACTCCATTCAGTTAAAACGAAAGCTTCAAGAACTGAACTTATTCCAAAATCACGTTAGTTTCGACAAGAATATACAATTCATGTCAATTCTTTTTGAATGTTATGAGTAGTTAAAATGACTAACGCAACAACTTTAAACTTTGACCAGATATAGTCTCCAACTCATGAAAGTACAACTATATATCATCATTAAAAGGTCCAGATCCTCCAAATTAATTAATTATGAATAGAGTCATCCATATCAAATTGTATGGTTTCAACCTGCAACAAGGAATTGACTATCTTGTCTAGCTTGACTAAGCAAGTAATTAACAGGTGGTCCAATTAGCAAATGGATTTCAAGTAGTATTGGGTAGTCAAAAATTTATGTTTTATATTTATTTATTTCAAGGTATTTTATTGCACTGAATCGGTGAATCAACTGGCTCGTAATATAATTTCATTAACCGAAAAATATATTATTGAATTAGAAATTACATTCTTTCTTTTCTTAAGAATTTTGAACCTCGTCACTGAATTTCCATTGATATATTACAAGGCTATTCAATCAGGTAGAGAATTAATTCTGTCCATATATTGGACTCGCATGCAATAACTGTCTTGTCATATCTTTTCTATAATTGGAAATTGTTCTAATTTTTACTATGCATTTGGAATTAATATGCATTAATATTCAACAGCTACTTGATGGCCTACAGAATAAGTTTCGGAATTGAATAGTCAACTTGTATTACAATCAGTAAGCTTGTCGACTTCAATGTTTTTTAGGTATGTATCATGGTTAGTTACACAATCAGTAGTTCTTATCCAAAAGAAAGAAGTTGGGCAATAGAAGAAAGTCTCAAACTATAGTCTAATAATATCGGTTGGAGTCTTCCACACAATAGGCGTGAGCTCGATCTTTACTATATGTAATGGAAATTAGGAAAACATCGTACTAAAAAAACGTCTAGATAACAGTTGTACTTTTACCCCAATTGCACTTCCTAGCTCCTATGATTTATGATTTGTGATTTATCCAATATAATGGTCAAATACAATTATCGAACAGTGAACATTGAAGAGTTAATATATTGGTAATTGATATCAGCGTATTAAAAGGCGTGGGCGTAAAGCGAGACGTTTTACATATGTCTCAGCGAGGCGTAAGCCCGAGGCAAGGGGCGTAAGCCTCATAGATATTTAATTTTTAATATTTTATAAAATAATATAATGACAGTATATATATATATATATATATATATATATATATATATTAAAGGAACTCATAGAAAAAACACATCTACCATGATTTTTAAGTATAACTAATGCATACAAATCACGTATAACGTCTTTAACTTTCAAATAATTAAAAACTTACAATTTCTTTAAAAAGAATTATCAAACTCCACGTTTTACCTTCCTAAAAGTAAATAATTAATAAAATCTTATTAGTACGATAATTAAAATATTACTCCTTCATGAATAAATACAAATTAGTTTAAGATATCAAATTAATAAAAGTGTATAACAAGGAGGGACAAATGAACTAAAACACGACCAATAACAAGCGAAGATATAAATTCGCAATACTATGTCTCATTATTAGAGCTATGCTCAGTCTTTATATTTCTATCGATGAATAGAACTTTTATCATTAATTTGTTAAAGAATTTTGAAGGTCAACGATGTTAATTAGGAAATTCGACACGTGATTTGCGTTAGAATTGTTAGGCGAGCCCCTGGCGTTGGGCGTTAGGCGTATTTAGGGCGCACGGTCAGGCGCTTGGGGCATAAGCCTCACAGAACTAAGCCCCATATATGAGCCCCAGGCGTTTTGCAAGTGCCCCGCTCAGGGGCGAACCCCGGACGAGTCCCAGAAATGCCTTTTAAAACACTGATTGGTATCTACTTTTTTCTTTTCTGGAGCTTGAAATGGAATATAGTGAAATATTAGGTTTTGATGCCGCTTTGCCTCAAATGTTGTCTTTGAAAACATTAATTTCTTAAAGGGAAAAATTATAACCTTTCATCTTATTAGTGCATTTGGCACACAGTTAGCGCCAATTGGTAGTCAAATTAGTTCTTTTTTCTTTTTGGTGACGCACGTTTAGTGTAGCTTATGATAGAGAAAGACCCTTTGATTGTGATTTAACAATAATCAATAGGTCAAGTCTAAATGGTAAGTCATTAGATGAGTTTTATTTGTTTTTTTTCTTTTTCTAAATATAAGATTGATGTGTCATATCAGCGTTTTCTCCTTATTCATTTTGAAATTATACCAACAATAATTTTTAAAAAGATAATCAATTCTGATTTAGAGACGTTTAGTCATAATTCAATTTCTTTATGGAGAAATACTCTTGGGCTTTTAAAAAGAAACTTATTTCCGGTACTAAGCTGTTCGAGAATCTGGCACTTGACAATGTTCACCTCACAAAAAGTATTGTTATTGATAATATGCCGAGGATAATGTATATGTATTTGTTTACCCTTAAAACGGATAACAATTAAATTTGTATGCGATATTAAGGATATGCGGATTGATTCAACACAAATAATTAAAAATGTTAGATAAACGAATTAAATATGAAATAAATAATCAAACCAGTTGTGACGTTGAGTCCGAGCTCGGATTCAAGCTTAACAGTAGTTTTACCCTCGATTCGAAGCCAAATGTGTATGGAGAACATGATTAAAATAAGAACCTTTCAATAGCTAGAAAACAAAGAAATAAGTTTGCATTTCCTTGATATGCGTGTTACAATGTGTCTATTGAATAAGAAACTTCTCATTTATATAGTTGGAGAATTTTACTCCTAGTACAATTCTAAAAAAAGTAAAAATCCTCCTTGTACATCAATCACTGATACGCTACCGACATCGAGCGAGTTTCGCACCGTAATATCCGATTGGGCGCGGATATCACGGCCTTTCGTTAGTCGTACGTGATCCACGTCCAATCCGCACTCAATAGTGAGTGAAAACGGTCGTTAGAAGAATAGTACCCAACTAGAATCGGGGGCGATTTTCACATGGAGTTTCTATGGGTGTTAAGAGTATACACTTGACGAAAGAGAATGGAATAACTTCATTGCATTTCCAACAAAAGGTTTTGATTTCTAATTCTAATTTTACTCTAGCAATTATAAGCTAAGAAAAGAAACTAGAAGCGAATGACTGTTTTTGGTATTTTTCTAAATAGTTAAAAAGCCTAGGGATGTGACCATAACCTAGGTGTTCGCCTAATGAGTTAAATACGTTAACACCTATTTTGTTGATTGGGGGTGTATTATAACTCTCAACTCTACGTTACCCACTCAACACCTCTCGGTCAAGAGTGATTTTGCCCAATTTGGCTTTCTCAAGCCCACATGGGTATCAAACTAAATAGTTGATATGAGCTCAAGTCGGGTTCTTACTATCTCTAGTTTGAACCCTTTAATTAGGCTAATCAAACTCTCAATTAGCCCAATTCTTTGTTAGCCAAGTTATCCTATACTAGGTCCCTATTTATCACGTAGAGACCAAGTCAAAAAGGTATGAATCAATGTTTGCAACCATTAATTCTAAAATTGTAGCATAAACAAAGCTAAATAATCAACACTCAATCATAAACAAACACTAAATTAAATACTCATAAGATTTACACACTAGGGTTGGGTCACAAACCTAGTAAGAATCTAGCTAATCATAGTGAGAATTGAAGAAAACAAAGAAGAAATATAAATTAAACTCATAATCTAAGATTAAAATGATAAAATATGATATTTTAGACCTAAAATAATCACAAACTTCCTAAAATGGAAAAATATAACGGTTACAGTAGCTCAAACTTCGAAATTTGACCTAAAAATGAGAAACTCGTCTATTTATAGTGGCCCAAAATTAGCCGACAAAAATGCCCTTCGGGAGATTCTGCGGCCGCACAATTCCATATGCGGTCCGCAAATTTCTTCAGCTAGCATGTCTTGAATTCTGCAGTCGCGCAAAGCATCTTCTGCGGCTGCATAATTCTTGTGCGGTCCGCACTTCAGCGAGGCTTCAGGTCTTGGTCTTTTGCATACTCTCTGAACTTTGAATCATTTGTCAGTACAAACCTTGTTTTGCGGCCGCACAATTCATGTACAGTCCGCATATTAGCTAGAATTCTGTTGGGCTCTGTCAATTGTCTTGCGGCCGCAGATGGAATTTCGCGGTCCGCACTTTCTTCTGCGACCGCAGAAATCCTTCTGCGGACCGCACTTCTTAAGTTCTGCGCCCCTTCTTGCTTTGTGATTCAGAATACTCCTTTTTAGTCGGATTTCATCATTGAAGACCAAACTTCCAACATTCCTGCAATTTGCACACTTTCATTAGTTTCGGAAATATAAATCAATACTTTCGAACTAAAACAAAAGCAAAAAGGTGCAAATAAGTAATCAAAATCCCCACATATCAACTCCCCCAAACTTAAGTCTTTGCTTGTCCTCAAGCAAATAAGTTGGTTCCCACCTCCTAGAGTTAAGGGTCATTTTAGCGAGTCAAAGGTGAGCAGTCACACATCAGTTGGGACCAATAATTACCCACACTGCTCATGCATTATCAACAAGGTGACAAGTCAAATATTCATGCACATATAGTTCTAATGTGACATTTAAGTTTCAAGAATTGACTTTACTCATCAAGGAATCTTGTTCTATCATATAGGTCATGGTGGAATCCAAACTCTTCTTCCTATACTTTCCATTTGCCAAGCTCACTTAAGAAATTAGCACTTAATCTTAAGATTCATGAAAGGTCCACTCATCTCTCACAAGAGAATGTCACAAGTACGGCTTCAAGTACCATAGGCTTGCCCCTCATGTAGATCGCCACTAATGTAAGCTCACTCGGTTTGAAATCAAGTAGGACTTCTTTCGGGTTGTAATGAAGGCTTTTGGATTAGGGTAGCCTACCATATGGGTAAGTGGTTACACATTTCCTTAATCACTCCACATTTTCATTTCTCGGCTCACAATTACCAATTCTTAGAGGTATTTTCTTTTCATCGGGGACTAGGGAGACTTAACATCACTTTTTCTTGTTCATTTCATTCTTTTTCTCCCTTTTTGATTGCTCATGCAAGGGATCATTACCTCTTTTTGAAACCATCAACCCTTCCACTTATTCATGTTTTGCGTTTTTCTTTTTGTTCTTTTCTTTTCTTGCCTTCTCTTTTCATAGAGATTATTTCTTTTCTCTTTTTGTGCCTTGATACCTTTTTCAAATTCCTCATCTCTCCCCCAAACTTATGTTTTAAGCTACTTGTTTCACAAGAGTGTTAAGAAAAGTTCGGGTGCCAAGAGAGGGTCACGACAAAACGAGTAACGGCTTATAACATAATTATCAAATGAGGAAGGGTATCGGCTCAAAGGGGTTGACTAGGGATAACGACATTGGTTGGCAATAGAAAGCTCAAACGGGCCAAGGAAAGCCTACAATCACCTCTCAAACCAAGCAAAGCTTAGGATTTCGCCTTGAAATACATCTGGGGGCAAGTTCTAGACCCTTCGCACGGATACTTGGACTAGCAACAATTCATCTCACCCCGCACGCAACTAGATTGTAAAAGAGGATATAGTCGAGAGCCTACAATGACCACATTCAAGTTTAAAGATCACTATGGTCCAATTAAACCACTCGATGATTACCAAAGTCAACTCAAGAGTCACAAAGTCACTAACTAGAGCTATTTCTTTCAAAAAACTTGTCTCTAACCATAAGAACGTAGTTAAGTGTGTTGGTATGAATTAAAGCATGATTAACTCTTCGAGAATGACATGATTAGGTCTTTTTATTCATTACTATTACTATTATTACCTAAATACAAAAACAGACTCATTCCCTTAAGAAGATTGTCACGACATCCATAGTTGAGACGAGTCACCCGGTTCACACAACAACTACCTTTGGAAAGAACCGTGGTGTTAAGAAAACCAAAGGCTTATTATCTACTAAAGAATAAAAAGAAGCTACTTAACAAAACAAGAACTAATATGAAAAAATAAGAAGCTAATAAGCAAAAACTACTAATGAGGGACAAATATACATAAGAGAAGAGAGAGAAGCTAGATAAATACAAATAAGAAAAGAAAGAGTACCATCAAATTATTACAGACCAAATGTATCAAAGTATACCAATGTGTCAAACAAACTCCCTCCCCCACCCGAATAAAACCAAGCATTGTCCCCAATGATTAGCAAAATAAGAGTAAAAGAGGAGAGGGAGAAGAAAACTCCCTAAGGATCCTTGGACATCTTAGTGTCCCCAACAATGTCATCTCTCTTAGGGTCAGCCAACTGAATCTCTTCATCATCAAATCTAGGCATGGTTGGGTTGTCAAACATCGCACGCACTGCCTCAACAGTGTCGGCAGCAAGGTCTAGCTCGTCAGACTGGCCAGCTGGTGCTACCGGTGCAGATGGTACTGAAGAATCTGGGGTAGACTGGTGCGGGTCAAGGAGCATATCAAAAGGAAGATCTCCAGCTGTAGCAAGTCTAGCCACCTCCTGCCGGAGCTGACGAGCGCAAAACACCACTTAAAATTTGCTCGCTAGTCTAAGATAGTATAGTATAATATCGTATCCACAGGGATTGGAGTTAAACAATATTTTCATAGTTTCTAGCTTGATTGCTATCTAGGAGAATCAACAATTGAGATTTATATGATGAATAACTAAAATTAACTAAGAATCTAAAGCTATTGACTAATGACAATCGAAACAAAGATAAGCAAGGGAGTTATCAGTGGGAGAAAAATAGGGGTTGATAGGAAAGGTGCAAGATAATTGTCGGGATCCAACTCTAGATAATTCACTTCTAATGTTTAAGTGAGTCTCTTGAATTCATTGAATTATTAGTTCAAACATTCAGCAAAAACTCCTCTCTCGATTAAGTCTTAACCTCACAAGATGAACTAATTTAAGCACGTGAAGATATGCAATAATGCGTAGTGGATTGGTCTTTAGGAAAACCTCTATCGATTATTCTCCTAACTAGGTTTAATCAATAAATCAACTAGACTCTTTCGATTACTAAGAAGAATTAATGAACTCAACCAACAATATAATGCAAGGATATCACAAGTTATGCTTCTCTCGATTATATGAACAAGTAAATATAGATGCAACAGTTAAATCATCCAAAAACGCTTCAATACATAAAACTAAAGTTATAATCCACAATAAATATCAATACATCAAATCCATCAAACCCTAAAGGAAACTACTCATTAGATATGGAGCAATTCATCACAAATATGTTAAAGTAAAGAAAATCATAAAACGATCCAAACTCGGGTCTTGAATGAGGATTGAATGATGAACTCAGTGTGCTTTTGCTTCTCCAACTCCTCCTTAGCCTCCTTAGGTCTCCAATATATCCAAAAGTCCAGAAAATGACGTTTTCCATATATTTATACCAAATAGGGTCGGGCGCAGACGAAATCACCTTCTCCTAGCCGAAATAGGAAAATTACTCTGTTAAAATTGCACATGCACGCCGCATGGGGCAACGCGCCATGCATGGCATTAGTGGGGAAATCTAGAGAGTTATTTCTGACAGGCAGCAGGAAATTGTACACGCGCGGCGCCCCACGCGCCTCGGCAGTGGGGTTTTCTCAGAGTACGGAATTTTCCTCGCTTTTTGATATCCAGATGTGGTTTTCGACCCCGAACATGATCCGGCTTAATCCCATGTGCTTTTACTCCGACTTCAAATCTCCAAATAGCTCGAATTCATTTTGTAACATCTACATAGCTCGGAATCACACCTACAAGGCATAAAATAGACAATAAGTGCAAAACATTATCAATTAAAGCTCAAAACGATTAAAGTGCAGTAAATTAGAGTGCAATAAGCGACTAAAATACGAGATTATAGCCTAGCATCAACACCCCACACTTAAACCATTGCTCGTCCTCGAGCAATTAGACTACACTTCACATAGAACACGACCTTTTTTTAAATAACTCTCATAACTCATCACATCAAGAATATTTAAAACAGATTAAGTACAATACCGTAACATCCCAGCCTCAAGATTTGACTCAAAATCACCACGCATAATTTATAACCCACTCACTTACTCTAACACATAGGTCAACGATATTACCTTTTCTTCATGAATTAAGTGCCCTCATACAACAATAGAGAGTAGTTCCATACATAATAAAATTTAAGAACAATTAGGAATTTAAGATAGAAAGAATTCGCTCACTCTCAAAAACAACATTCATATGCCACAAAAGATGCACCATAGGCTTGCCCGTAGTATACTACTCTACTAATTGAGCTCATTCAGTCAAGGATCAAGTAGGACTTTAACTGGTTGTGATGCAGGCTACGAGACGGGTATGATACATTTAGATATATGAGTGACTGCACCTCCCCAATCACTTTAATACATACATTTAACCATTTAAACCACACTTATGTCAAACCAAAACTCCACCTTCACATCAATATACATTAACTCCCTAATTCTTTAAGAATAATTACATCAAGAGTTACCACTATCAAGGAATATTTTTTACAATCATACAATTATTTTTCTTTCTTTTCTTTTTCAATTCAAGTGGCTCTTACTTTTTTTTACAGTGTACCTTTCTCCTTATTTCATTAGTTCCACTCAAAAGCCAAACCAACCACCCCACACTTCAACTTTTGCAAAGTTCATATCAAATTCAAGTGCTCACGAGAGGTAAAAGGTTCAAATAAATGGTCAATTCAAACAAATGGGTAAGGTTTATAATGTGGTTGTCAAAGAAACAAGATTATAGGCTCAAAGGAGTTAACTAAGACACATAACAATTAGGTGGGTAAACATATATCTGGCTCAACAAAGAAATGCCTATATCACTTCCAAGACTAAATAAAACTACTATTTCGCTTTGCAAACACACATGGCAAGTTCTAGACATCAAATGCAATGCACAGAATACACAAAACCTCACACACACATGGCACATAACTCACTCAGGATCGGACTCATAAAGACACTCTAGTCAAAGCAGTTAAGCAAAGTTAAAATCATACAATTTAAGATACATATACAAGAGTCAAAAACTGAGCCTAAGAGTCACAACTAAAGCACTTACTATTCTCAAGGAATAATAAAGTTAAGAGATATTGCCTTTAATTCAAATCACAGCACAACGCTTCCTACTACTAATAAAAATAAAAACTAACTACACCCGGTTTAAACAAAACCATTGGAAAAGAACCGCGGCACAAAAAAATACCAAGGGGGAATTAATACACTACCGAATAAAAGAAAATCTTTTTGTTTTTTTCTTTTAACTTTAATCCCTCAAGAAACCCGTCGAATGATATCCATCGTTGGGAAAAATAAAAAACAATTCAATTTTTATGTTTTTTTTTTCAATTTTCCAACTACTACAACTAACAAAACCAACACTTATACATATAATTATCCCCCCACCCCACACTTTAAGTTGTGTCATGTCCCCATGATGCACAATTAAAAAGCATAAGGTAAAGAAAACTTCCCTGAACATCTAGTCAGAGTCGGAGTCTAAGTCGGGCTCCATTCCTCGCCTTCGGACTAATGCGCACATCCATGCAGAAAGCTTCTTCTCCGCCTTCTTAGGGTGCACCCCACCTTATCTTTCTCACTCGCCGCAGCCTTCTCTTTTGATCCCTTCACTTTTCAATCAACACTTGCAGCTGGCTTCTCCTTTTTCACCCCCGTTTCTACATTCATCTCGAAAGTTACAGTCTCCTCACCCACTCTTAGCATGAGCTTTATCTCGTGTATATCTAATATCTCTCTACCCGTTGCTAAGAATGGTCTTCCTAAGATGAGGGGGACCTCCATATTCACAACTATAAAATCTACAGGAAATACGAACTTATCTACCCTAACTAAGACATCTTCCTCTATCCCCTCGGGTATTAGAATTGTTTGGTCTACCAGCTGCAAAGATATTGTCACTGACCTTATCTCTCCAACCTCCTTCTCCAGTTTCCTATAAATAGACAGAGGCATTAAGTTAATTGAGGCACCGGAATCACATAAAGATTTATTAAAATTAATAGAGCCTAAAGAGCAAGGTATAGTAAAACTCCCTGGATCTCCACACTTTTGTGGTAGTTTGTTTTGCAATATCGCACTGCAATGCTCTGTGAGCTTGACCACTGAGGTTTTTTCTATCTTCCTCTTCTTTGTCAGGATCTCGAATTTGGCATAAGCTGGCATTTGGGAGAGCACTTTTGTGAATGGCAAATTTACATTAACCTGTTTCAGCACATCCATAAATTTCTCAAACTGCTTGTCCAACTTTTCTCTACATAGCTTTTGGGGGAAAGGTAAAGCAGGCATATGTTTGCTCTCCTCATATTCCTCCATTCTTGATTTTTCTTCCTTCTTCTTCTTCTTCTTCTTCTTCTTCTCAGTTTTCATTGGGCCTTTCTTCTTCTTGTTATCATCACTTTTCAACTGCTGCCCACTTTCTTTTGCAATTATCACATCTTTTTGGATTGGGGTGGGATCCTTCAACACTTGTCCACTTCTCAAGGTCACAACATTCACTGTTTCTTTGGGATTTCTCTCAGTATCAGCGGGGAGCGTTCCTGGAATCCTCTCAAATAATAGAGTGGCTAGCGGCCCAACCTGTCTTTCCAAGCTTCGAAGACAAGTACCTATTTCTTTAATAGCTGCTCCATGTTCCCGTATAGCTGCACTATGAGTTTCTATCCTTTCATAAGTTTTCAGAATGAAGGCCTCCATGAGATCTTCTATGCCAAAATGAATGGGCTATTGAGGTTGAAATTGTTGTGCCTTTGCTGATTTTGGAATGCTGGAGCTCCTTGTCCCTGGGGTCTAGAATTATTTTGTTGCCATGCATTCGCGGTAACCCCAGGTGAACTCCATGAAAAATCGGGGTACCTCTAACCCATTGCATTGAAATTGTAGTTTCCCACCGCATTTACTTCCTCAGTTGAGGCTTGACACTCATGAGTAGGATGTCCTCTTCCGCATATATCATAGGCTGCATGAGGCTCACTTTGTATCGAGGCTAAGGTCAGCTTCCTTATTTCTTTAGCCATAGCATCAAGTTGTACCTGCACAGATGTGTTAGCATCATCCTGGTAAACACCAGTTGATCTTCTTCTTTCAGCACTCTAAGAGAGCCACTGATTTGCATCTTCAGATAACTCTTCAAGAATTGTAACTATCTCTTCTGGAGTCTTCTTCATCAACGGGCCTCCAGCTGCAATGCTCAATGTTCTACGCGAGGCCGGTGTCAATCCATCCCAAAAGTCCTGGAGTTGCATCCAGAGTTGAATTCCTCTATGTTGACACTTTCTAACAATCTCCTTAAACCTCTCCCATGCTTCAAAATAGTTTCATTCTCTTTCTAGCAGAATTTATGGATTTCCCTTCTAAACTTGCCCGTCTTAGCTGAGGAGAAATATTTATCAAGAACTTTTCTGGTCATCTCCTCCCATGTTCTAATTGATCCCGTGGGTAAGCTTCTAAGCCACTGCTTTGTATCATCTTTAGGAGAAAAGAGGAATGCCCTTAGATACACTGCATCTTGTGACACACCATTGTATTGAAAGGTGTTCATAATCTCCTCGAAGTCCATTAGATGTGTGTTTGGATATTCGTTTGGCTTTCCTCTAAAGACACAACAATTCTGAAAGGTTTGAAGCAACCCTTGCTTTAACTCAAAATTATTTGCTGCAATTGGAGGTGGTCTAACACTTGATAAACCTTGATTGTAGACCGGTCTAGCATAATCCCCAAGTGGTCTCCTAGGAAAGGGTTGGTGTTGATTAAGTCTGAGACCCCTCTCTTCTTCATAGATGTTCCACGCATCTCCAATAGTTGCTTCCTCAGCATCTCGTGCAGCTTGTTCTCTTCATTGGGTTGCTTCTCTCGCAGCCAAATCCAAATTATCTTCACCGTTTCTAGCCATAAGTTCTTTGGTTGAGGATTGCCCAACCTTTTCTATTGTCTCGGGTGAGATTTCTTTCCTTCTTCAGCTGTCGCATTTGTTTTTCAATTTCTGGCTCGTATGGTAGCACTTCCTTCACAGAAGTTCTAGTCATGCACCACTCTGAACCTGTAACCCGCGCACAGTCAAAGAACACCAACCGTAAAAAGGGAAAAATAAAATAAAATAAAAAGAAAAATTCCTGAATTAACACTACAAACTATTTCAAACACTATTGATTGCCAATCCCCGACAACGACGCCAAAATTTGACGAGCGCAAAACACCACTTAAATTATAATCGCTGGTCAAAGATAGTATAGTATAATATCGTATCCATAGGGATTGGAGTTAAATAGTATTTTTGTAGTTTCTACCTTGATTTCTATCGAGGAGAATCAACAATCGAGATTTATATTATGAATAACTAAAATTAACTAAGAATCTAAAGTTATTGACTAATGACAATTGAAACAACGATAAGCAAGAGAGTTATCAGTGGAAGAAAAATAGGGGTTGATAGGATAGGTGCAAGATAATTGTTGGGATCTAACTCTAGATAATTCACTTCTAATGTTTAAGTGAGTCTCTCAAATTCACTCAATTATTAGTTCAAACGTTCAGTAAAAATTTCTCTCTCGATTAAGTCTTAACCTCACAAGATGAACCAATTTAAGCATGTTAAGATGTGCAATAATGAGTAGTGGATTGGTCTTTAGGAAGATCTCTTTCGATTATTCTCCTAACTAGGTTTAATCAATAATTCAACTAGCCTCTTTCGATTACTAAGAAAAATTAATGAACTCAACCAATAACATAATGCAAAGATATCAAAAGTTATGCCTCTCTCGATTACATGAACAAGTGAATATAGATGCAATAGTTAAATCATCCAAAAATGCTTCAATACGTAAAACTAGAGTTATAATCCACAACAAATATCAATATACCAAATCCATCAAACCCTAAAGGGAACTACTCCATAGATATGGAGAAATTCATCACAAATATGTTAAAGTAAAGGAAAACATAAAATGATCCAAACTCGCGTCTTGAGTGAGGATTGAATAATGAACTCCTTTTTGCTTTTGCTTTTGCTTCTACAACTCCTCATTAGCCTCCTTAGATCTCCAATATATTCAAAAGTCTAGAAAATAATATTTTTCCATGTATTTATACCAAATAGGGTCGTGCCCAAACGAAATCACCTTCTCCTAGCCGAAATAGAAAAACTACTCTGTAAAAATTGCACAGGCATGGGCGACGCCCCATGCGGGGCATTAGGGGGAAATCCAAAGAGTTGTTTCTAAAAGGAAGCAGGAAATTGTACACGCGCGGTGCCCCACGCACCGCGACAGTGAGGTTTTCTCAGAGTACGGAATATTCCTCGCTTTTCGATATCCAGATGTGGTTTTCAACTCTCGAATGCGATCCCGGCTTAATCCCTTAGACTTTTACTCAGACTTCAAAGCTGTAAATAGTTCAAATTCATTATGTAACATCTACATAGCTCGGAATCACTCCTCAAGGCATAAAACATACAATAAGTGCAAAACACTATCAATTAAAAATCAAAACGAATAAAGTGCAGTAAATTAAAGTGCAATAAGCAACTAAAATATGAGATTATAGCCTAGGGGCTATGGTAGGATCTGAATATGATGGTGGAGGCATAACAGCGACAATGGTAGAAGGCTCAGCAGAGATGGAGGGAAGATCAGCTGCCTCAGAAGCTACCACTATTGGCTCATCAGGCTATCTTGTGGTGGTAGAAGTCTGAGTTTTCTTCTCTAGGTTGCTCGCATCCATCAGAGAATACCAGTCGAATGGCTTCTTCGGCTTCACCTTGGTGTCGAAATCTCTCGGCTCTACCTTTGCATCAGTAAGGTACTCTGTGATAGTGTTGGGATAAGGGTAGGCCGAGTTGTCCTGCAGCGCAATCACTGAAATATTGGCTGACATTATGGCACCCACATTGATTGGGTAACCAGCCATGATGGAAGACACAAGAACTACCCGAGGGATAGGGAGGCGAGTCTCGTTCTAGCATAGATCCAACCTGTTACAAACAAAGGTCTGCCACCCTTTAGCCTCAAAGCTCAAAGTACTCCGCTAAATGGGAACCCCAGCGGTAATCCATGGTGGTGGTGGCCCTGGTGGTGCTAGAATCTTAGCCAACCAAGGTCGGACTTCCTCCTTCAGTGTACACTTATCCAGATACTCCTTCGGCCTAACATCCTCGAAGCCCAAATACGCATTAAGCGTATGCTGATCAAACCTCACCTTGAGGTTGCGTACTTTGGTCGCCTTCGTCCCTTTCTTGATATGAGCAAC
Source organism: Nicotiana tomentosiformis (assembly GCF_000390325.3). Classification (NCBI taxonomy): domain Eukaryota; kingdom Viridiplantae; phylum Streptophyta; class Magnoliopsida; order Solanales; family Solanaceae; genus Nicotiana; species Nicotiana tomentosiformis. Next base: position 59,661,766 of record NC_090813.1, on the reverse strand, counting down.
ATCGGCATAAATTTCTCGGACGAGGTATTCTTTTGCATCCTCCACTTTCTTGGTGAACCACATCCACCCCTTTCGTGCCCTGAACTATCTCAATATAGCTGGGTTGTATTTCTTTGAATCCTTCAACAGAAATTGTCGCTCAAGAGTTAGCGACCTCATTGGCCACCACATATGGAAATTGGTGAAGGCGGCCAAGATGACAAAATGATCCTCCCAAACCTCTTTCTTCTTTAATCTCTCTAGCCCTATAACTGTAGCATCTCCCCATATGCCATCATCGGGGATATCATGTGTAACCTGTGCCTCTGGGACTGGTGTAGTTGATGGTTCAGAAGTCTGACTAGCACTATCTGATCCCTCAGAGGTGCAGTGAGATGAAGACGGCTCGTCCCTGAGATGGTATCTCTCATATGGCCTCGACTGTGTAGTCGTCTACTCCTACTCAACAGAGGCTAAGTTGCCCACTGACACCTCCCTACACGGGACATAAGAGCTAGACTCGGAGAGGTATGCACCTCTCCCTCTGCCGACTATTATTTTCTTTCTGATTGTCTTGGGCTGGCCAAGGGGCAAGGCACTTTTACCTCGACCCCAGGAATATTCACCTTGTCCCTTTGAAGTGTCACATCGGCCACTTGAGCGAACCACTATCTGTATCAAGAAGAAGAGATTGTTAGTTGCAATTCATTGTTCAACACATACAGGAGACATGCAGGTAAGGGAAAAACAATTGGACGCAGTGGGGTTGTGAAGTTGAGTCATGCCTGCAGGATAAGGGATCTGCGGTCCGCACAATTTGACCTGCGGCCGCAGATGGGAACTCGCAGTCCGCACATTTCTGTTGTGCGGTCGCAGAAGGGAAATGCGGACCGCACATTTGGGATTGCAGCAGCACTTTTGAGTCCCAAATTTTTTAACTCTCTCATGACAGAGAAATGGTCAATCTGCGCCGCAAGAGGATTTCTACGATCCACACAATTTGGCTTGCGTCCGCACCTTAGAGTCTCAAAAGTGAAGACTCTCTAATGACAGTGAAGGGCCTAATCTGCGGTCCGCACAATTTGACTTGCGGCCGCATATTCCTGCCTCACATAAGTATCTAAAAATCCATATCTGCGGACCGCACAATTTAAGTGCTACCGTAGAATTCAAACAATTACGAACAAACAACTTTTTTATTCAAAGATTTTTCAATTTCTTGCACAAATAGGCATGGAAACATTGTAAAACATGAAATTTCACTAACCCAATCCCCGTAGAGAATGTATCAAGTTAACCCAGTTCAGATCTACCCCACATGGATACACAATGGAACTCTAATAACAGATGGCCTAAAAAGAACTAAAAATCAACAAATTAAACTAACATAAAAATTAACATGAAATTGAAGCATACCAGATAGTGTGAATGCACTGAGTGATTAATCTAGGTGGTTGTGTGTGTGGACAGTTGAAATCTCCAAGAAAACTTAGCAGAGCAACAATATTTTGTTCAAAGTGGGAAAAGGGGTAAAATGAGCCCTATTGTTCTATTTATACTATTCAAAAGAGAAGGGATCATAGACGAGTGCGGCCTCATATTTTCATGTGCGGTCCGCACTCTTTAACCTGGGGGCTTTATCACTAAATTCCATCTGCGGTCCGCAAATTTTCTTGTGCGGTCGCAGATTTCACGTACAGTCGCAGATCGACCTCCGCACTGACAAGCTTAAACTTCAGAGAGTTGGTATTTTTGATATTTTAAATGTGCGGTCTGCAAGAGAAATATGCGGCCGCAATGCTTATCTGCTATGGCACATAAAAATGTGTGATCCGCACAAATAAAGTGTGGTCCGCACTCTTTTGAACACTTAGCCATATTTTCGTCCACAATTCTTGTAAGTCACACTCATCCTTGCACACTTCAAATCAAGTTAGAACACAAATAACACCTAACTATAAAAGAAAAAGGAAAAGAAACATGGGTTGCCTCCCAAAAAGTGCCTAATTTTACGTCACGGCACGATGCAGAAAACCTTCAAATGAAGTGAAGGACCGCCACCACGTGGCTATCTCCAAAGCCCAAGTAGTGCTTCACCCGGTGACCATTGACTCGGAATACTTGATTGTTTTTGTTCTTCAAGTCTAATGCACCAAAAGGTGTCACACTCACAATTTCAAAAGACCACTCCACTTGGATTTTAGCTTCCCGAGAAACATCCTCAACCTTGAGTTAAACAACAATACAAGATCGCCCACCTTGAACTCTTTGTTCCAAATGTATTTGTCAAGAAGATATTTCACCTTTTCTTTGTACAAGGATGAACTCGCATAAGCATGGTACCGGAACTCATCCAATTTATTCAAATTTGTAACCCTCAAGTTAGAGGCTACATCCCAATCAAGATTCAATTTCTTTAAAGCCCACATGGCCTTGTGCTCTAGTTCTACCGGAAGATGACAAGCTTTCCCGAATACCAACCGGTATGGCAACATTCCGATAGGTGTTTTGTAAGCCGTTCGATAAGCCCATAATGCATCATCAAGCTTATTGGACCAATCCGTTCGATTAGCATTCACCGTTTTGGACAAGATACTCTTTATCTCCCGGTTGGAGACTTCCAGTTGCCCGCTAGCTTGTGGGTGATAGGGAGTCGTGACTTTATGAGTAACACCATACTTTCTAGGTAAAGTGTCGAAAGGCTTGTTGCAAAAATGTGATCCCCCATCGCTTATAATTGCACGTGGAATACCAAACCTTGTGAAAATATTCTTCTTCAAGAAAGCCACCACACTTCTCGCCTCATTATTGGGTAAAGCAACGACCTCAACCTATTTGGACACATAATCCACCACGACCAAGATGTAGGTATTTCCACAAGAACTCACAAAAGGGCCCATGAAGTCAATACCCCACACATTAAAAATATCAATCTCCAAAATGGTTGTGAGAGGCAGTTTATTTTTCTTTGAGATTCCACTGGCCCGTTGACATTCATCACATCTTTTCACTAACTCACTAGCATCTTTATAAAGAATAGGCCAATGGAAACTGCAACTCAGCACTTTGGCCATTGTTCTTGCTCTACCATGATGACCACCATATGGTGAAGAATGACAAGCCCAAAGAATTTCACCTTGCTCTCTTCTGGTACACATCTTCTATTCATTCCATCCGTGCAAATTCAGAAAAGGTATGGTCCATCCCAATAATAGTCTTGACAATCCCGTTTGAGCTTCTTCCTTTGGCTTGAAGAGAACTCATCTAGGATGATTTCATACACAAGAAAATTTGCTCAGTCCGCGAACCATGGCACCTCTTTTGTTGAAATTGTCAAGAGTTGCTCATCGAGGAAGGAGTCATTGATTTCAAGGCCATCATGTGGCCTCCCCTTCTCCTCCAAACGAGACAAGTGGTCTGCCACTTGATTTTCACTACCTTTTCTATATTTGATGTCAATATAAAATTCTTGTAACAAGATCACCCATCTCATCAACCGAGCTTTGGAATCCTTTTTGCTCATAAGATAATGAAGTGCCGCATGATCTGTGTGGACAATAACTTTTGCACCCATCAAGTACGGGCGGAATTTCTCAATTGAAAATACAACAACAAGGAGCTCTTTCTCCGTAACAGTATAGTTGACTTGGGCCTATTCATGATCTTTCTAGCATAGTAGACTGGATCGAAAATCTTGCTGATGCATTTCCCCAAAATAGTCCCAACCGCTACGTCTTTTGCATCACACATAAGTTCAAAAGGCACACTCCAATTTGGAGCGGTGATGATGGGAGTAGTAGTCAACTTGAGATTCAACAATTCAAAAGCTCTCATGGAATCATTATCGAAATTAAACTTGGCATCCTTCTCAAGAAGCTTGCACAACGGGTTCACAACCTTAGTATGGGGTTGAATATTAGAAATCATCTTAATCTTTTCCTTGTCAACTTCAATTACATTCCTTGAGATTTTTTGGCCAAGGAGAATACCTTCCTCGACCAAGAATGGCATTTCTCCCAATTGAGCACCAAATTTATTTCTTTACATCTAGCCAACACTTTGTCCAAATTTGCAAGACAATCATCAAAAGAATCTCCAACCACCGAGAAGTCATCCATGAAAACTTCAAGGTAGTCCTCCACCATCTCCGTGAAAATAGCCATCATACACTTTTGAAAAGTCGCCGGTGTATTGCACAAACCAAATGGCATCCGCTTGAAAGCAAAAGTACCATAGGGATATGTAAAGATTATTTTCTCTTGATCTTTCGGAGCAATGAGAATTTGGTTATAGCCCGAGTACCCATCAAGAAAGTAATAGAAAGCACAGTCGGCCAATCTATCAAACATTTGATCTAAGAAAGGAAGTGAAAATGATTCTTCCTTATGAATTTGTTGAGCTTGCGATAGTCCATACACACCCTTCAACCGGTCACCGTTCTAGTGGGAATCAACTTATTCTTGTCATTGGTGACCATCGTCATGCCCCCCTTCTTTAGGACACATTGAACTGAAGAATTCCATGAACTATTAGATATGGGATAGACAACCCTGGCATCCAACCACTTGATATTCTCCTTCTTGACAATTTCTTGCATAGCCTTATTGAGTCTCCTTTGATGTTCAATATATGGTTTTGTGCCATCCTCCAACTTGATATTATGCATGCAAAAGGTGGGGATTATCCCTCGAATATCCGCCAAGTTCCACCCAATAGCCTTCTTCCTCTTTTGTAGCACCGCCAATGTAGAATCTACCCGCACCGCCAATGAGGAAATAATAACGTGTAAAGTAGAACAAGGACCAAGAAATTCATACCGAAGATGTAGAGGCAATGGCTTCAACTCCAAGGTAGGAGGCTCTTCAATAGAATGCTTTGTAGGAGGAGTTGTCCTATTTTCAAGGTCCAAGGACAATCTTCGGGGTACATAGTTGTACAACCCCATTCCTTGCAAAGAGTTCACACGCTCCATAAAGCCATCCATCTCGTCATCATCAAAGTTGAGCAAGACGGCTTCCACCATATCACCAAAACTAATTGTAGCACTTGTTTTATCAACAATAACATCGGTCGTCAAGTCCACAAAAGAACGCACCTCATTGCTATTTGGTTGCCGCATAGACTTACACACATGGAATACCACTTTTTCATCACTAAACTGGAAAGTGAGTTCTCCGGCTTCAACATCACTAAGAGCCTCACCCGTAGCAAGGAGAGCTCTCCCAAGAATAATTGGCACTTCATAATCAACCTCATAATCTAGAATGACAAAATCCACCGGGAGAATGAATTTATCAACACGAACCAAAACATCTTCAATCACACCCAAAGGTCTCTTCATGGTACGATCGGCCATTTGCAATATCATAGATGTGGGTCTTGGTTGCCTAATTCCCAAAGTCTTGAAAACCGTATAGGGAATCAAATTTATACTTGCCCCAAGATCACAAAGAGCTTTAGCAAACTCGGCACTTCCAATTGTACAAGGAATCGTGAAAGCACCGGGATCCTCTAACTTAGGAGCCATTGAATGCACAATTGCACTCATTTGATGAGTGACTTTGATGGTCTCAAAATTCATTGACCGCTTCTTTGTCATAAGATCCTTCATAAACTTTGCATAACCGGGCATTTGTTCCAAAGCTTCAACTAATGGCACATTGATTGAGAGACTCTTCATAATTTGAATGAACTTCTTGAATTGCTTCTCACCATTTTGCTTGGCAAGTTCTTAAGGGTATGAAGGTGGAGGCTTAGGCAATGGTGCCTTAGACTTTTGCACTACCAGCTCAGGTATGTTAATAATGTGTTCCCTAGACGGGTTCACCTCCTCTTGAGTCTCTTCCACACTATCATCAATATCAATCCGAACTTCATCATTAGGTTTCACCACATTGTTCGGGATCTCTTCTTCTTGCATCACTTGATCATCATCAACAAGTTGCCTTCCACTTGAGGTGGGTGCATTCCCGCCTCTTCCACTTCTTGTGATAACCGCAATGGCATGCCCCGTGTTGTTACCACCCTTTGGGTTTACCACCGTGTCACTTGGTAGTGCCCCCTTAGGACGAGAATTTAAATAATGAGAGATATTCCCCATTTGAACTTTGAGGTTGCGGATTGATGTGTTGTGTGAGGCAAGTTGGGCATCCGAATCGGTATTCTTTTCCATCAATTGCTTGAACATATTTTCAATACACTCCATCTCATTGTTTGCAGAACTCAAACCATGAGAAGGATAAGGAGGTGGGTTGCTTGGTTATTGGTACATTGGGGGCCTTTGAAAACCCGACCCCGGTTGCCTTGATTGTTGCTCCATCCGCCTTGATTGTTACATCCCATGTTTCCTTGGTTGTTTCCACTCTAATTTCCTTGATTGTTGTTGTTATTCCAATTCCCTTGATTGTTCCCTCCACTCCAATTTTCTTGATTGTTAGAATTTCAATTGCCTGGATTGTTTTGTGGTCGCCATTGTTGGTTGCTTGGGCCTTAGAAGATGTTTATTTACCCTTGAAAATTATTCACATATTGCACTTCCTTTTCTTGTTCATTATAGGAATTATCTTGCTCAAAACTACCATCTACTTGCACATAGTTCTCCACTCAATTTTGTAACTTATGGATCCTTGGGCCTCCTCTTGTTCACCATCATGTTCACTCCTTCCATAGCATTGACTTGCTTAAGAGTTTTCACTTGATTTAGTTGAGCCTTTGCTAGTTGAGTCATGGTAGTTATCAATTCGATAATGGCTTGCCCATGGTCTTGCAATTCATTGTGAAGGTGGATCATATTCAGGTCACCTTCTGGAATATTGGCCCGGGATTGCCAAGCCGACAACGTGTCTGCTATCTCATCCAAAATCTCACACGCCTCCGCATAAGGCGTAGTCATAAAGTTCCCACAAGCTAATTGATTCACTACACATTGGTTGGTCATGTTAATCTCATGATAGAAGGTTTGTTGAATCATGTTTTCCGTCATATCATTGTTGGGACATTCCTTGACCATAGTTCTATAGCGCTCCCATATCTCATGTAGTGGTTCATTTGGCTCTTGCTTGAATGCCAAGATCTCATCTCGAAGTGTAGCCATGTGTCCGGGAGAGAAAAACTTAGCAATGAACTTTTCCGCCAACTCATCCCAAGTGTGAATTGAATGGTTCGGCAATCGTTCCAACCAATCTAAAGCTTTCCCCCATAGAGAGAAGGGAGAAAGCCTTAGCCTCAATGCATCCTCGGAGACATTTGTTTGCTTGCTCCCCCAATAAGTGTCCACAAACCCCTTCAAATATTTATAAGCATTTTGTGTTGGAGCAGTGGTGAAGAAACCCCATTGCTCAAGCAAAGTGAGCATCACATTGGTGATTTGAAGTTGCTCTCCCTAATACGGGGATGGACTATTGCACTAGCATAACCTTCGTTGGGCAATATCCATTGTGGAGCCACTTGTGGTGGAGGTGGGGGTGTAATGGGTACATTGTCATGAGGTACCTGGCCTCTACGATTGGCTTGTGGCTCATGAGGTACCTCCTATACTTCCTCCTCATCTGCATCCCAATCCCCCAAAGGCAAATTTTCGAGCTCATTGTTCGCCATAGTTGTACCTAAGATTTCTCACACAAGTTAGTAACATAGAAGCAAAAGAAGATATTCCAAAAACAAACCCAAATATAAAGCTAACACCATTTTAACTCCCCCAGCAACAGCACCAAAAATTGATCCACGTCCAATCTGCACTCAATAGTGAGTGGAAATGGTCGTTGGAAGAATAGTACCCAACAAGAGTCGGGGTCGATTTCCACAGGGAGTTACTATGGGTGTTAGGAGTATACACTTGACGAAAGTGAATGGAATAACATAATTGCACTTCAAACAAAAGGTTTTGATTTCTAATTCTAATTTTACTCTAGCAATTTTAAGCTAAGAAAAAAAACTAGAAGCGAATGACTGTTTTTGGTATTTTTCCAAATTGTTAAAAGGCCTAGGGATGAGTGATGTTTGGCATATTTCGATATGTGTTGATGTTACTTTGCCCATGTTTTAACCACTTTTTGATGTTATTTAATCTTTAAAACACCCAACATGGTGTAATTATTGGTTTGATGACTAATTAAGTTATGTGTGACGATTTAAGGTGTTCGGAGTGCAAAATATGAAGAAAATGTGGTTTAGCCAGAGGAAGAAGGGTTGGATGCGTCGCATCCAACCTAGGAAAACATCATCCTGCATGCAACCTTAGCAGTGAAGTTGGGCCATAGCGTCCGCCATCGTGTGCAAAGCTGAGAAATAGAGGACAAGGTGGATGCGTCGCATCCACCTTCGCAGGCAAAAATTGAAATGGAGGACAAGGTGGATGCGTCGCATCCACCTTAGCATCAATCCCTGAAGCCGAATTGGACTAGGAATAGGAGAGCTTTGGCCCACGACTTTTGTACGCAATATATAAGCTAAAAATGCCTCTTTTAGGTTATCTAACATATTGGGAAGAGGGAAAAAGCCACGACAAAGCTGTGGAGGCCGGAATTCATCAAGTTTCTTCTTTCTCCCACCAAACTTAGTAATTTTTATGTTTCTTTATATGATTTGTTGTTTGGCTACCATGTCTATGTGGAGCTAAACTTCACGTTCTAGGGTTGTGGTTCTTTCATGACTATTGTTATTCGGATATTGATTTTGACTTCTTGATTTATCATATTAGTTTATTTATTCAATCTTGCACTTAATTATTTAATTGCTTGATCACCAATTGAATATTATCTACGAATCTAGAATTGAACTCGAAAGTGGGAATTCTATATTGCATATAGGATTGAGTAGGGCAAGTTCTTGAACTCGGGCATCGGGGAACGGATTCGTGGTTAGGATAGACATATACCTAATTGCCTTGCTTGGTTGATTTACAGGAATTATAAATGCGTTCTTGTTGATTCTAACTCCATAGACATATAGGCGTTAGGTTAGCTTGAATAGGCGAGTAAGAACTCGACAGATTCTTATGAGCAATATTAACCCTGTCAACCAATAAGCTAGATAAATTAGTCGGTCAATTCAATTGAAGAATGCAATAGGATTATTAGATAGCCCATAACCCTAGATCGTTTTCATTACATTGATATCATAAAAATCTGCTCTTTCTCTGTTCAAAGTTTATTATTTATATTTTTTTATTTAATTAGTTTAGAATAAAATATTTTTAGGTTTAATTCTTGTTTAGATAATTAGGATAGTCTAATTTAGTTAATAGTTAATCATAAGTCCTCGTGGGTTCGACATCCGACTTTTAGTCACTTTATTACTTGACGACCGCGTATACTTGCGTGAGTGTGTTTGGTCGCAACAAGTTTTTGGCGCCGTTGCCGGGGACTTAGAAATTTGCTATTTTTCTAGATTAGACATTTTTTTATCTATTCATGTTTTTTTATTATTTTATTTTAGTTAGTATTTTTTATTTATTTTAGCATGGCATCTTGGAATAAAAATTGTTCGAATGATGGTTATTCTTATTTTGATGATCCTTGTCCATATTGTGGAGGACCCCACTGGTGGAAAAATTGTCAGAATGTTCCCAGGAGCGAGTTGTGCGCACAATCTCAATCCTTTGAGTGGAATATTTGTAATATGTGTGGTGGTCAAGATGGCCATTGGGATGGTTGTCCTAATTTTGTTCATCCTTCTCTGAGCCCTTATTATGATCTTTCTAATGATATTTCTGAGTTTGATAGGGGCAATGAAGTGCAGGATATGGAGCCTGATGCATATATTAGGGATATTCTGAGGCAAGTAGCAGAGCAACAGGATGAACTCAAAAAAGATATGAAAAGAATGAGGGCAGCAATCACAAGAATGAAGGCCAATATGGAAGAATTGAATGAAGAGAGCGAGTACCAGCAAGAGAAAATTTTTGAAAAAGAGGAGATTTTGAGCCAAACTTGGCTGGCAGAACAGGCTGAAAAGTTAGAAATATATGAAGCTCAACATGAGGAACTTACTGATGGGATGAGACACTTTATAGAGGGAAGATCTAAACTGGGACAAGGGATCTATAAATTTGTCACTACTATTCACGACTTGCAAGATAAATTAAATGCAAAGGTTGTTGCGTCTATCGCCCAACAAAATAGTAATGAGTTGTCAGAAGCTGAAAAGGAGCTTATACGCCAAATTGAGGAGCTAAAAGTGGAGAGCCAATCATTCGAGCATATTTCTGTTGATGATGCCCATGTTGAGAAAAGTACACTAGAGCCATGCGAGGTAGCAGATAATGTTATATTTGAAGACTCTAATGTGTGCACATATGAGGATATAAATAGTAATACAATTCTAAAGTTGGGGCGTGTTGGTCCTCATTCTAAACATTTTTCGACATTGTATTTGGATGATGACATGGAAATCGAGTCATCTAAGCCTTTGGAGGAGTCAATGGAAGAGGAACATGATGCCTATATTTTTGAATTTGTCATGCCAAAAAGCAAAAAATACATTCCTCATCTAAAGGCCGAGAAGTGTAGAGTGAAAAATTTATTACTTGGCCTGGTTATCTTTGTAGCCCCACCACTGGAGCATAGCCGCAAACTGGATGCCATGTTAGGGGCTCAATTCATAAGTTCGAGGTGGAGGCAAAAAGTGGTTCACGTCGTGCCGCTACGTTAAATCAGGCGCTTGTTGGGAGGCAACCCAGCGTTACTGCTTTCTTTTATTTTTGTTTACTTTTTATTTTATTTTATTTTTATTATTTTGTAGTATTTATTTTTGTTTTGTAGGATTATGAGCATAGGAAGCAAAGCCATTAGAAGAGTGCAAAAGCGAGCTAGATGGTGAGGACTAAGTGTGGGGTGCCCACACAAAGGACGATGCCTGGGGGAAGTCTGAGTACCTCGTGAGCCGCTATTGCTTCGGCCTTTGGCCTACCAGGGAGTCTCGTTTACCCTCTTATTATTTATAATGTGCATTGAGGACATTGCAAAATTTTAAGTGTGGGGTGAGGAGATCGTTTGGATGAGTTTCTGTGCTATTTTAGCTTAGTTATAGTACTCATTCTTAAGTGTAGTAGCTTTTGTGGGAAAAAAAAAACGAAAAAGTAGAAAAATTGGACTTTTCCCGACGATTGATCTCCTAGACAGTTTTCTTGAGGGATTAAAGTCTAAACAAAAATTCAAAATATGTCTTTTAGCTTTCTTTAGGTAGTAATAATCCCCTGTGGTTTTTCTTTGTGCCTCGGTTCTTTTTCATGGGATGTAGTTTGAACCGGGTAGTTTTTTTCTTTCCGAGTAGATTAGGAATTTAGGGAATAAAAGGAGCAAGAATGATGAACCTAGGCGCCCTTGACTTGTTTGATAGTAACATATTTATACTTTGGCATGTGTAGTATCTTCTGTATGATTTGAATTTATTGATGATGCCTTGTTAAATTGGATAGCATGTTTTGTGGCGCCTATGTCTCGTTTACATGACTTATGTTCACCTTGTGTTTAATACTTAATATCTCGTGACTCCGTGAATACTTGCATTGCTTGAGAGTCGGAATGTGATCGTCCTTAGTGAGTCATGTGCCATGTGTGGTGAGGTTTTTGTGTTGTCCATGTATTGTACTTGTGTCTAGAACTTGCCCGGTATGTGAGTTGAAGCAAAATTTTAGGTGATGCTCGGTTTGAAAAATGATTTTAGGCTTTCTTTGATCTTTTTGAGCTTATTGCTTATCACAAATAAAATCTATCCCTAGTTAACCCTTTTGAGCCTGTAGACCTGTTATTTGGTACCCACATTACAAGCCTATACCCTTTTTATTCTTAATTGACATTGTTTTGATCATTTTACCTCTTAAAGCACTTTAATTGTTAGATGAGCACTAAAAAAAGTAAAAAGTGACTAAGTGTGGGGTGACTTTTGAGTGGAACCAATGAAAGAAAGAAGGGTGCACTTATTTTGTAAAATAATACACCACTAGCGGAAATTGAAAGAAAAAAAAAAGAGAAAAATCTGGAAAAAAAGAAGAAGGAAAAATAGAAATGAATAAATTGTTATCTTGTTCTTGCTAGTGGGTATGAATTAAAGTAGTGCTTAAAGAAAAAGGGACTGTTTTGGGGGTGATATTGTTTGTGAAATTGAAGTGGTGTTGAAGAATTTGCGCTTAAAGTAATTTTGTGATGTATTAAAGTGCTTAGGAGGGTGAGTCACTATTCCTTAAATATATCCTACCCGTCCCTTAGCCCACATTACAACCATGAAAAAGTCCTAATTGATTTTAGATCGAGCGAGCTTACATTAGTAGAGATTTACATTAAGGGCAAGCCTATGGTACTAATTTCATGCATGTGACTTCTTTGTGAGAGTGAGCGATTTTCTTTGATATATGTGAGTCATTAAAATATATTTGATCATGAGATTCGAATGTGTGGATTGAACTCGCTCTCTTGTTCTTGTTGTGAGGGCACATGGTTTCACGAGGGATAGGTAACGTTATTAGACTTCTCTATGATGCTGGGTGTTCAAGCCATGAGTGCATAGTGACATTGAGTCGGTTTTTGAGGTTAGGATTGTTGTGAGCATGTTGTCTTTGTTCGAATATTTTTAAAAGAATGGCTTAAGTAAAGCGAAGGGTATGTGATGCATAGCCTAGAGCCTAATTGTTGCAAATAACCACGGTCAGAGGTGCAGTGTGCTTTGAATGATAAGAGCTCAATTTTGTTTCGTCTACTATAGGATGGTTTGTTCGAGGACGAACAAAGGTTTAAGTGTGGGGTAGTGATGTTTGGCATATTTCGATATGTGTTGATGTTACTTTGCCCATGTTTTAACCACTTTTTGATGTTATTTAATCTTTAAAACACCCAACATGGTGTAATTATTGGTTTGATGACTAATTAAGTTATGTGTGACGATTTAAGGTGTTCGGAGTGCAAAATATGAAGAAAAGGTGGTTTAGCCAGAGGAAGAAGGGTTGGATGCGTCGCATCCAACCTAGGAAAACATCATCCTGCATGCAACCTTAGCAGTGAAGTTGGGCCATAGCGTCCGCCATCGCTTGCAAAGCTGAGAAATAGAGGACAAGGTGGATGCGTCGCATCCACCTTCGCAGGCAAAAATTGAAATGGAGGACAAGGTGGATGCGTCGCATCCACCTTAGCATCAATCCCTGAAGCCGAATTGGACTAGGAATAGGAGAGCTTTGGCCCACGACTTTTGTACGCAATATATAAGCTAAAAACGCCTCTTTTAGGTTATCTAACATAGTGGGAAGAGGGAAAAAGCCACGACAAAGCTGTGGAGGCCGGAATTCATCAAGTTTCTTCTTTCTCCCACCAAACTTAGTAATTTTTATGTTTCTTTATATGATTTGTTGTTTGGCTACCATGTCTATGTGGAGCTAAACTTCACGTTCTAGGGTTGTGGTTCTTTCATGACTATTGTTATTCGGATATTGATTTTGACTTCTTGATTTATCATATTAGTTTATTTATTCAATCTTGCACTTAATTATTTAATTGCTTGATCACCAATTGAATATTATCTACGAATCTAGAATTGAACTCGAAAGTGGGAATTCTATATTGCATATAGGATTGAGTAGGGCAAGTTCTTGAACTCGGGCATCGGGGAACGGATTCGTGGTTAGGATAGACATATACCTAATTGCCTTGCTTGGTTGATTTACAGGAATTATAAATGCGTTCTTGTTGATTCTAACTCCATAGACATATAGGCGTTAGGTTAGCTTGAATAGGCGAGTAAGAACTCGACAGATTCTTATGAGCAATATTAACCCTGTCAACCAATAAGCTAGATAAATTAGTCGGTCAATTCAATTGAAGAATGCAATAGGATTATTAGATAGCCCATAACCCTAGATCGTTTTCATTACATTGATATCATAAAAATCTGCTCTTTCTCTGTTCAAAAGTTTATTATTTATATTTTTTTATTTAATTAGTTTAGAATAAAATATTTTTAGGTTTAATTCTTGTTTAGATAATTAGGATAGTCTAATTTAGTTAATAGTTAATCATAAGTCCTCGTGGGTTCGACATCCGACTTTTAGTCACTTTATTACTTGACGACCGCGTATACTTGCGTGAGTGTGTTTGGTCGCAACAATGTGACCATAACCTAGGTGTTCGCCTAATGAGTAAAATACGTTAACACTTGTTTTGTTGATTGGGGTGTATTATAGCACTCAACTCTATGTTACCCACTTAATACCTCTCGATCAAGAGTGAGTTTGGCCAATTTGGCTTTCTCAAGCCCACATGGGTATCAAACTAAATAGTTGATATGAGTTCAAGTCGGGTTCTCACTATCTCTAGTTTGAACCTTTTAATTAGGCTAATCAAACCCTCAATTAGCCCAATTCCTTGTTAGCCAAGTTATCCTAGACTATGTCCATATTTATCACGTAGAGACCAAGTCAAAAAGGTATGAATCAATATTTTCAACCATTAATTCTAAAATTTTAAAAACAAAGCTAAATGATCAACACCCAATCATAAACAAGCATTAAATTAAATACCCATAAGGTTTACATACTAGGGTTGGGTTACAAACCTAGTAAGAATCCAGCTAATCATAGTGAGAATTGAAGAAAACAAACAAGAAATGCAAATTAAACTCATAATCTAAGATTAAAATGATAAAATATAATGTTTTAGACCTAAAATAATCACAAACTTCCTAAAATGGCAAAATATTACGGTTACAGCAGCTTAAACTTTGAAATTGACCTAAAAATGTGAAACTCGTCTATTTATAGTGGCCCAAAATTTACTGACAAAAATACCTTTCGGGAGGTTCTGCGGCCGCACAATTCCATGTGCGGAAGTAAATTTCTTCAGCTAGCAGGTCTTGAATTCTGCAGCCGCACAATTCTGGATTGCGGCTGCAAAGTATCTTCTGCGGCCGCACAATTCTTGTGCGGTCCGCACTTCAGCAAGGCTTTAGGTCCTGATCTTTTGCACACTCTCTGAACTTTGAATAATTTGTCAGTGCAAACCTTATTTTGCAGCCGCACAATTCATGTGCGATCCGGACATTAGCTAGAATTTTGTTGGGCTCTGTCACTTGACCTACGGCCGCAGATGGAATTCTACGGTTCACACTTTCTTCTGCGGCCACAGAAATCCTTTTGCGGACAGCACTTCTTAAGATCAGCGCCCCTTCTTGCCTCGTAATTCAGAATACTCCTTTTAGAGTCGGATTTCATCATTGGAGATCAAACTTCCAACATTTCTACAATTTGTACACTTTCATTAGTTTCGGGAACATAAATTAATACTTTCGGATTAAAACAAAAGAAAAAAGGTGCTAATAAGTAGTAAAAATCCCCACCTATGTGTGCGCAACCGTTTATAGTATTTTTTGAGGTCTTGGAGCCCGTTCCGTGTTCGGGCGTGTTGTCTTTGTCAGGCCTGGTGGCGAGCACCCCGTTCCAGCCTCGATTGAAATAGTTCTCAGATTCGGTCTCTATCTCATACATTCATACTTCTTACTTCGTTTGACTCACCGAGAACTTGGGGTGTGTGCTGACCCCGAGTTTACCCGTATACAGATAGTCCCCTTGTTTCTCAGAGAGTAGGTTCTCTGTAATGATGGGAAACGATAGATAAGCCTTGGTTCCTTCCTTCGTACGTTACAACCGAGACGACAAAGAAGTTGAAACAACCCATCAATCGCGTCGTTCTGACTTCAGACACTTGTTAATCATCGGTTGGTCGCCTCCAAATATGAAACATCGCGTATTGATTACATTTTCTCCTATAAAATCTTCAACCATTTGTACTTATTCCACTTTCCGATCCTAACTTTTATCTTCGAACTCTCTAGCGGCTATCAACTCTTTCAAATCTTCATCTCTTACCTTTGATCTTCAAATCTTCATAATTGTTCTTAGGTTTCTACCCAGATCTTTATCCTTCCTTCAAACCTTCATACTTTTTCCTTCAAACCTTCATACCTTTCCTTCAAACCTTAATATCCTTCCTTCAAACCTTCATATCGTCCCTTCAAATCTTCTTAATTTTCAAATCACGATGGCCAAGACTTCCAAATAAGTTCCTCAACAAGCTACCTCTTCATGTTCCTACCCGGCCATAGATATCGAGACAGCCGTTCCCGAGGTAGTTACTCTCGAGACGGCTACTCCCAAGGTGGTTGCTCCTGAAGTGGCTACTACCGAAGCGGCCTCAAACCCCCCCATGGAAAGCTTTATTCCCGGGGGCATTTCAATCGTAGATGACTTCAAAGTCGAGAACGCCTTATCCAAACAAGATCGAGGTGAAGGGGCATCGAGATATATATGCTCCATCACCATAGATACCTTTCCCATAGTTCGAGAGGACTGTAAATAGGGAGGTAAGGACGTGGTAGTCCCCAAGCCTAAGGATGATATTACTACTCATGTGGAGGGGTATTTAGTTGTTTACACTTACCTTTTTCACACTGGGCCCAGTAGACCCAATAGTTTTGGCCTTTTACAAGAGATACGATGTGTGTCATGGGCAAATCCACCCGTCTCTTTGGAGGATCATGATCCTCCCACATTATTTTGTGAACAACACCGAATCTCCTCGATTCACCCTCAACCATCTACTCCATCTGTATAGTCCCTGAAATTTTTGAGGGGGACTAGTTAAGCTCACTCGCCGGGCCAGCAAGGCTCCCTTTTCGAGCATCGACGAGGATCGAGGCCGAGGCTGGCAGGGGCACTTTGTTCGGGTAAAAACTGAAGATTTGATCCCTCTAGAATTCCTTCTATTTCCCGAGAAGTGGAATGCATCTCGTAAGTGTAGCCTTTCCTCAAGTGTCAAGTTTCCTTTGTTTCCTTTCTCACCATCAGTATTTATGGTCGTGCAGCTGTTGCTCGGGTTCCCAGCGCGGTCCCCCGGCTCAAAAAGTCAATCAAGGCATCTGCAAGCAGATATCATTCTTCGAGCGCTCGTGGTGCAAGCTTTCGAAAGGCCGATGGGAGACTCGTTCTCATGGTAAGGCTCTTCTCAGAATAATTACCATTATGCCCCAAACTTACATAATGCTGACCTTTTCTTTTTTTTTTGAAGGTTTGCCTAAGAACACCGAACTTAGGTCATTGAAAGGGGACGAGGGTGTGCCCTTACCTATGGACCCCTCTGTTACGGGACATCTCGGATCTTCTGCGGAGGAGAAGAAGAAGAGGAAAAGAAAGTCTTTGGGCTCCCCGGGTCCCGAGGTAAAGCCAAAAAAGAGGGTGGCTTCTCAGGCTCGTAAGCCCAAGAAGAACACCAACTCATGGGTGCTGTATTCTGACTCGCTTTGCCAGCTCAAGGATGAGTCCGAAGAAGATGACATCTTTGTCACTCATGGATTGACCCCTGCCGGGGAGAAGACGGCAACCGAGGAAAAGAGCCATGAGGCCGATCTACTCCTGACTCGGGAGGCTGAGCTGGAGACGGGGACTGAGACCTCCCGAGAAGCCGCTTCTGTTCTGAAGAAGACGACCAGTGTGATAGACATCATCAAGACTCCCTCATACACCGAGTCCATGCTTAAAGAGGCCCAAGCAGAAAAAGAAAAATCAAGTAAAGGACTTCACGGCGTGAACAATCCTCTCCACTCCTTCTTTGATGGCATGGACATGTCCACTTTGGAATATATTTTCGGGCTGGGTGACCTGGAGATCCGGAAGAAGGACGCGCCTTCGGAGGCTGGCGGGCCGAGTTCGAGCCCAAAACTGATGAAGCAGTTTCCTACTCCGAGTGTGGACCCCGGCCACAAGAGAATAGTCATTCTTACGGTCTCGGAGGATGCTCGGGTTCTATCTGCTCCAGTAGGCATAGCCAGCTACCTCCGATGTTTGGTGACCGAGAAGGACCAGGCAAAGATGAACAAGGTGGGCGCATCGAGTCTGTTCAATGAGGCGCAACTGGCACTGAACTGGTAAGGCATCACTACTACCTCGTGAATTCCACTTAGGTTTCAATATCTCTTACTGTTTTCGTTGCTTTGCAGGCCTCGATGCTTCACCACGAGAGCTTTCTCTGGTACCGCTTCGAAATTAACCAGCTCGAGTTAGAGCTCAAGGAGCAGGTTCAGAATAGGGACATGTACAGGCTTTGCAGTGAGCAACAGGATGGGGCCATCAAGGATCTTCAGGCCGAGCTGGATAGGGCTCAGAAAGAAGCTTCGACCATGAAGTGGGAATATGCCGATCTGGTCAAAAAGGTAAAGGTCTTTGAAGTTAAAAATATACTTACTCTGAGCCGAGATGAACAAGGTCCAAGCCATGACCGATGGGTGGAAAAGCAAAATGGACCTACTGGCTTCGGAGAAGGAAACCTCTAAGGCGGAGCTGGCATCGGCTGAGCATCAACTCTGGGTGGCGAAGGACAAAGCTGACAAGTGGTCTCACCTAAATGACGATCTCCGAGCACAGCTAAGCTTGTTGTAACAGAGAGGGACACCCTTGGTAGAGAATATAAGGCAGTGAAGTCCAAGTTAGACACAACCTCCGCCGATGCCGAAAAAATAGTGGCCTAATACAAGACTGATGTGGAGGCAGCCGAGGTCTGCCTGAAGACAAAGGCCAAATACATGAAGCGGCTATCCCGAAGAGAGACCCTCGAAGAGATCCACGCACTAGGTTTTGAATTGTCGGTTGAGATCGAGGAAGCAAAAAAGTCTGAGGCAGAGGCAAAGAAGCTTTTCAAGCCTGAAGGTGCTGAAGGCCCTGAAGGTTCCAAGGGCATCTGAAGGCTCTGGCGACGAGTCGGGCCTCGGTTAAGACTAGGCGTAGATGCCTTAGTATATATATTCTTATTTTTTTCTTTTTTGTTTATTTTTGGGGTCATTTTTATTGGGCCTTTGTAAATATACTCCGGAATATATATGAAATTTTCCCTTTCTGTAATATCATACCTTTGCTTTTCCACCATCTTTTCATAATTTCTATTCATGTAATGTTTCTAATCCCTTAGCATAGAATCAAATGTAGTTATAGGGTGTTCGTTTTTTAGAGGTTCGAACAGGGCCTGACCTCAATACAACTTTATTTGCTCGAGGCTTTGAAAATTCGGTGTGACAGGAGTTTTTTTTTAAGATGCTTAAGAAATTTTTTAGATGATGTTTTTGTCGAGGGTAACCTCTTAGTAGGTTTCGAGTTCTTATAAAGGCCTTACTTTCTGATTACAAGCTTCGGACGTCTCCGAGCCATTTTTAGGGTGGCCATAGCCTTTCGTATTTGGGCACCGTGTCATTGGTTTGGTGCCTCCGGGTTGTCCGAACTTTCTTCGAACAACAGTCCCCGAATAGGGGTAGCCCTTGGGCTTGATAGTCCTCGAGTAGGGTTAGCCCTTGGGCTCTTAGGATCCTAAATTTAAAAGGCAAGAAAATGCGTAAATAGCAAGGTGAAACTTTCTTTCATTTTTCAGTGTGTAAAGTACATGGTCAAAAGCACATAAAAACTTGTATCATGGCTTGAGTGGACTATGCGAGCATGGTTCATATGATCGTTTGGCCCTAACAGTTAATCCTAACCACCAAGCCTTAGCTTCTAGTATACAAAGTTTTTCTTGTTTCCTTGCTAAAAAACCTTGATCCTTAGTCTGAGGATAATGGCCCCCAGTATTCGAGGTAGAGCTTGAGAGGGCTCGGATACTGTTGACATGAAGTGAACGATCATTGATTCCGGTCTAAGACCAGCCTTCGAATCTAAGTTAGCACGTTTTACTATTGCCTTGTTAAAACCCTTGCCGAAAACCCATTTTGGGACAAAACCGGTTTAAGGGAAAAAGAGTGCAATGCATGCTTTCAGACCTAATAGCCACATCCATCCTTAACCATTGCCTGCAAGTGTTAATCCGATTCATAACATGATAAAATAGTAGTTGAGATCGTACCTTAGCAGTAGTACCGCTTTAAGTGTGTCACGTTCCAGTTATTCGGTAGTTGCACATTGTTTCCCACTTCGAGTTTGTATGAGCCTTTGTCGGTAATTCCGATGACTCGGTACGGTCCTTCCCAATTCGGTCCCAGCTTTCCCTCATTTGGGTTCCGAGTGTGTAATGTTACTTTCCTCAACACCAAGTCCCCGATCTTGAAATATCGGAGGTTGGCTCTTCGGTTGTAGTATCTTTCTATCTGGTGTTTCTGGGCGGCCAACTGGACTAAAGCTGCCTCACGCCTTTAATCCAATAGTTCTAGGCTCGTGACCATGGCTTTGCCATTTGACTCTTCGGTCGCATATTGGAATATGAGGCTCGGCTCTCCCACCTCTACTGGTATCAAAGATTCGGCCCTGTAGACCAACTAAAACGGATTGGCCTCGGTACTAGACTTCAAGGTTGTACGATATGCCTATAAGACTTCGGGTAAGATTTCCTTCCATTTCCCCTTGGCATCGGTCAACCTCTTTTTTAGGTTTTGAAGTATGGTCTTATTTGTTGATTCCGCATGTCCACTCTCACTAGGGTGGTAAGGTGTTGATATTATCTTCTTAATCTTGTGATCTTCGAAAAAGTTATTTACCTTACTGCCGATGAATTGCTTCCCATTATCGCACACGACTTCAGCCGGTATCCCAAATCGACATATTATGTGGTCCCAAATAAAGTCAATGACTTCTTTCTCCCAGACCTTTTCGAATGCTTGAGCCTCGACCCATTTGGAAATATAATCAATCATGAATAGTATGAATTGAGCTTTACCGGATGCCCATGGTAGGGGACCGACGATATCCATTCCCCATTTCATAAATGGCCACGGGGATAGGACCAAGTGGAGTATCTCTCCCAGTTGATGGATCATCGATGCGTGTCTCTGGTAGTCATCACATTTTTGTACGAAGTCCTTCGCATCCTTCTCCATTTCGGTCCAATAATAGTCGGCCCTAATTAATTTTTGAACCAAAGATTTTGCCCCTGAATGGTTTTTGCAAGTGCCTTCGTGAACTTCTCTCAAGGCGTACTCGGTATCTCCCAGCCCCAAGCATCTGGCTAACGGGCCATCGAACGTTCTCTTGAACAATGTCCCTTTGACCAAGCTAAATCTGAAAGCCTTGCTATGCAAGGCTCTCGATTCTTAAGGTGATATGATTTTAGTGTCATTTGGAGGCTCCTGAGGTGATATGATTTTCGTGTCATTTGGAGGCTCCTGAGGTGATACGGTTATTATATCACTTGGAGGACTATTTCTTTCTAAGAGGTGTGGCTCTATTCACCTTGATTAGAAAGATAATATACTTTGCACACATATTTGATCCTTGTTGATGGAAATTCTATCACATGTGATCATAGATAGAACTCATACCTTAAAATGGTGTGATGCTTGCTATGATTCATTGTTAGTTTTCTTCATTGAGACTGGAAGGATTGTTATATGGGTCATTCTATCCTTGGCTATGTGAGTCGTGTGGCCACTATAGAGCCTAAAATCCTTTTTAAAATATTTTTCTCAAAACTCATAAGTTTTAAAATTATTTTATTGTCCTCAATTAACATTGGCATCCAAGTGGGAGAATGTTGAAAGTTGGACTTACGTTAATTGTTGATAGCCTGAAAGGATAGTGACGTGGCCCAAGTGGTGGATTAATAAAAGCCCTAATATTAAATACCATGTGTGTGGATAAGTGGGGCCCAATAACAATTGGCATGTTATGGGTAGGCTCTCTTTATAAATAATGGCCAACCCCACTTTCCCTAGCTATTAGAAAACCCTAGCATATTCTGCCTCTTAAATACGTGATAAAGGTAGAGGTCCCATCGGTCAAGTTCTCCGGACTGTGAGAGCGCATAACTAGTGGATCGTGGAAGTTAGTCTCAAGCTTAATCATCGTTTGTTGTCGCTACTGAATCCATGGAGTTTAACTGTACGCTTCCTTAGAATCTAACTCAAGATTATGATTTTATATCTGTATAATTGTGTCTTAATCTCTGTTATGACTGTGATTTAATTATCTTACAGTCTACCCTTCCACGTGAATACGATAAAATTTTCTCCGTATTTAATTTATCAACAGTTTTTTAAGTTTATTACAAAATGTAAAGAAGGCGTCGTGTACCCAAATAGCAATCACAAAATATAAACGAGGCATATCAGCCCCAGTAGGCATTAAGCAATAGCATATTGCAACTTAGTCTCCACTGTCAAAAGTCAAAACTATAATGATCCGACCGATAGTTTTACTTTTTAGATCCTCGTTCTCTTAAATAAGACTCCTCGTATATGCTTTTACTATTTTATGACTTTCGGGGATGGTTAGTTCGGGTTTGGAGGGGTTCGGGTTGGAATTGGAACACTTAGTTCCTTAATATTGGCTTAAAAGGGGTTAAGTTTGACTTGAGTCAACGTTTTGAGTAAATGACCTTGTAACCGAAATTTGACGATCCCAATAGGTGCTATGATGATTTTGAACTTGGACGTATGTTCGGATCGGGTTTTGGATGAACCGGGAGCATTTCGGTGCTTAATATTGAAAGTTGGCACATTAAAGGTTTACAAGTTCTTTAAATTTGGTTTCAAGTAGATTTTAGTGTTATCGAGATCCGTTTGGGATTCCGAGCTTGGAATAGTTACGTATGCTGATTTAAGACTTGCACGCAAAATTTGGTGTCATTCCGAGTAGTCTAAGTATGATTCGGTGTGTTCGGAGCAAGTTAAAAGCTTGAAGTTCATAACTAGATTCAATTTGGTTTTGGGGTGCGATTCTTAGTTTCGTTGTTGTTTTACGCATTTTGAGAGTTTGAGCAGGTCCGTATCTTGTTTATAAACTTGTTGCTCGGGTGTGTTTCGGACTGCCCGGAGTTAAGTTAAAAACACCAGAATTTTCTAATCTTTTTTCCTTCTTCGCGAACGCGGAGAAGTAACCGCATTCACGATGAAGGAATGGGGCTGGGTGGAATATTTCACCATGCGGTCACGAGATGGAGACCGTGTTCGTGGAGCTCTGGGCCACTGGCCTATGCATTCGCGCTCCGGCCTTCGCGTTCGCGAAGAGGCCATCGTGTTCGCGAAGTGAGAGGCCAGTTGGGGGGGGGGGGGTCAGTCGTTGGTCTTCGCGTTCACGAAGAAGCCATCGTGTTCGCGATGGGCAAGCTAGCTAAACCTTCGTGTTCGTGTGGCCTTTCTCGCGTTTGCGAAGGGTATATTTTCTGGGCTTGGCCTTTTGGCCTTCGCGATCGAGGATGCCCAATCGCGATCACGTATAAGGACCACTAGGAATAAACATTTTAAAAACGGGACTTAGACCCATTTTTCTCATCTTCTCACTTGTGTGGTCCGAATTTAGAGCTTCTTGGAGAGGGGTTTTTACCTAGTTGTTGAAGGTAAGTAATTCCTACCTAATATAAGTTTAATACATAGATTGTGGGTAGACTTTAACATGTAAAATTATGAAAATTATGGGTTTAGTTGAAAAACTTAGGTTTTGATAAAAGTGGGATTTAATCACGAAAAGTATTATGAAATTTGGTAAAAATTATATATTTGAGTTCGTGAGGTTATGGGTAACATTTATCTTAGAATATTTCCGAAATCTGGGTACGTGGGCCTGGGGTGAATTTTAGGAATCTTCCAATTTGGGTTGGGAAATTACTCTAATAGTTAAATTATGAACTTGTGAGTGTATATTGATTAATTTATATAATATTTGGCTAGTTTTGGGTTGTTTGGCACCAAGTTGAGGATTTGGAGCGGATTTGTGGACCGGAAGTGAGCTTGAGAACGAGGTAAGTCTCTTGCCTAACCTTGTAAGAGAGAACTGATCCACTTAGGTGTATTTATGTTGTGAATTACTTGTGTGGGGAGTTACGTACACACTAGGTGACGAGAGTCCGTGCGTAGCTATATTTCATGTGATGTCCGGGTAGTCTTAGATTTATATCATGCTTTAATTGTACTGTCATGCTTGTTGTGCATATTAATTATCTTAAATAGAGTTGAGACTAAAGATTTTAAAGTTGAAAACTTCCAAGATAGATTTCTTATTTGGGGAAAGAATTAAGGAATACATAATAACTCTGAGAAATCCATGTCCTCTCGCGTCGCAAGTACTTCCGCGAGCGAGGTAAACTTCTCTATTCTCAAGGGAGCTGGTCGTTCGCCTTGGCAGTATAATAGATGCATCTATGGTTCGTGTCGTTCGACCCTCGGCAGTGCACACAGTATTTTGGATCGGGTCTTACAACCTTGGCATAAATAGTGCGTGATAATACTCAGAACCCGATTACACTTGATAATATGTTATGGCTTGAGAAGTTATAATCTATTTAATGACCGAAATTGATTTGGAACTAGTATGTGTTAGATGGAGATTTTGGAATTTATTATCAGTTAAATAATCATTTACTCATTGTTTGCTATTGTGTTATTAGTATTATTTCCATATTCTATGCCTATTTAGAATTTCTGCATATTATATTTGGCCCATAATAAGTGTTGATGTTGACCCCTCGTCACTACTTCTTCGAGGTTAGACTTGATACTTACTGGGTTCATGTTGTTTATGTACTCATGCTACACTTATGCACTAATCGTACAGGATCTGAGGCAGGTGCATCTGTCAGTCATTCCGGCGTGCACCCCCGGTATCCCGAGGCTTAGTGGTGAGTTGCTTTCGAGTCCGTTCTGCCTCACCCGGAGTCTCTCGTTTGCATTTACTTTTTGTCTACTCTATTTCAGATAGTAGTTTAGTATTTTGTATATTCTACTAGTAGCTCATACACTTGTGACACCAAGTCTTGAAAATATGCTAGTAGACATTTAATGGTTTTTGATGTTTATTACACCACACATGCTCTCATATTTATTTACGCTTTATTTTATTAAATTTTTCACCTCTTACTTACTTAATAAATAAAAATCAACTATTTCGAAATTGTTAAAAAGAATAAATACATGAATAGTTCACAGTTGGCTTACCTAGCGGCGACGTTGGGCGCCATCACGGCCTATAGGGTAAATTGGGTCATGACAACATGGTATCAGAGCACTAGGTTCACGTAGGTCTCACGAGTTATGATCAGGCCTAATAGAGTCTTGCGGATCGGTGCGGAGACGTCCGTACTTATCTTCGAGAGGCTATAGGGTGTTAGGAAACTACTATTTATTCATCTCCTATCGTGCAGTTGATGTTGTGCTAAGTGTCTTCCTCTTATTCTCTCACATATGGTGAGTACGCGCGCGACTGACATACCCGGCCGTGGAGGAGCCTCTCCCCCTGTTGCTAGAGGCCGAGGCATAGGCCGAGGGAGGGCTCTAGCTCATGGTAGAGGACGAGGGCGTCCTAGATTTGCTCCAGTTATGCCACCAGTGAATCCAGCAGAGGAGCCTATTATCGAGGGGCAGGGCGAAGTGCCTGCAGCAGAGCCATCCATAGTATATTTCATGTCCACACCGGGATTCCAGGAGGTGATGGGTCGTATGCTGCGGTTCATGGATTCTATGACTCAGGCTGGTTCATTTCCAGCAGACCCAACCACATCTCAGGCGGGAGGGGGAGCACAGGCCCTTACCGCCCATGCTCCAAGGCATGTAGTTTCCGTATATAGGACCCCGGGCGCACTACCCGTCGGCGGAGCCCAGCCAGTTGCAGCAGCAATACCTCCCAACCAGTCGCCAGCCAGGTCAGTTGCGGCCGGCGAACCATAGAAGCTATTGGATAGATGGACCAGGCTACATCCTCCTATCTTTAGAAGTGAGCGACATGAGGAGCCCCATGACTTTATTGATCGTTGTAGGGAGAGACTGCACAACATGAGGATATTGGAGTCCCACGGGGTGCACTTTACCACCTTTCAGTTGGAGGGCAGGGCCCATAGATGGTGGTTGTCCTATCTTCTCGGCAGACCAGCAGGTTTTTCTCCCATGACTTGGGACCAGTTCACAGGCCTCTTCCTGGACGGATATATTCCTCTCGGAGGGAAGAGTTGCGATTTTAGTTCGAGCAGCTCCAGTAGGGTCAGATGTCAGTGACTGACTATGAGGCAAGATTTTTTGGGTTATCTCGCCATGCGCTTATGATAGATCCCACTGATGTAGAGAGAGTGCGGAGGTTTGTTGCCGGTTTGCATTTTGATATCTAGGCCACTATGGCCTGAGAGGTTGAGATGGGGACTTCTTACGAGCTAGTTGTGGAGATAGCTCAGAGGATCAATGGTGTTCATCAGCGGAGCCGAGAGCAGGTGCCGAGGGACAAGCGGTTCCTTTATTCTGGAGGGTTCAGTGGTGCCCCAACTGGGGGCAGAGGTCAGTTGATGAGAGGTCAATCTAGCAGGCCTACATATCCAGCACTGCCACCTCCTCGAGGTGCTCCAGTGCGGCCCTATTTCAGTGCCATGCCAGAGAGCTCCTACCGCCCACCAACTATTCAGGGTTCTTCTAGTGGGTAATCAGGCCACCAGGGTCAGACTTCGGATCAGCAGTCCACCGTCCCGAGGGGTTGTTACGAGTGCGGGGATCCTGGCCATATGAAGAGGTTTTGTCCTAGACTTCGGGGCAAGGCAGTATAGCAGGGTCATCAGCCTATGATTACACCACCAGCTGTCGCACCAGTTGTCCGGCCACCCATAGGCGGAGGGCAGGTAGGTAGGGGTCGTCCTAGAGGTGGAGCCCCATCAGGTGGCGCTCCAGCTAGGTTCTATGCTTTTCTGGCCAGACCAGATACAGTGGCCTCAGATGTCGTGATCACAGTTATTATTTTTGTCTACGGTAGAGATGCTTCGGTACTATGTGATCCAGGGTCTACATATTCATATGTTTCATCTTTATTTGCTCATTTCCTAGGTGTTCCTTGTGAGTCCTTGGGCACTCCTGTTTATGTGTCCACACCAATGGGCGATTATGTTGTTGTGGATTGGATCTACCAGTCATATATTGTGACTTTCTGTGGTTATAAAACTAGGGCGGATCTTCTGTTGCTTGATATGACCAACATTGAGATCATCTTGGGCATGGACTAGTTATCCCCATATCACGCCATCCTTGATTGCCATGCCAAGACTGTTACCTTGGCGATGCCAGAGTTGCCTAGATTGGAGTGGAAGGGTTCTTCTATCAGTGCATCTAGTCAGGTTATCTCTTTTCTGAAGGCTCGACACATGGTCTATAAGGGTTGTTTGGCTTATCTAGCTTATATTCGGGATACTACCATGAAGACTCCGGTGATTGATTCAATGCCCGTGGTCCGGGAGTTCTCCGATGTGTTTCCTTCAGATCTACCAAGCATGCTACCAGATCGTGATATCAATTTCTGTATTGATTTGGCTCTAGGTACCCAGCTTATCTCTATTCCACAGTACAACATGGCTCCGAAAGAGTTGAAGGGGTTGAAAGTATAGCTTGAGGAGTTTTTAGCAAAGGGGTTTGCCAGGCTGAGTGTGTCGCCTTGGGCTGCACCGGTGTTAATCGTGAAGAAGAAAGATGTGACTATGCAGATGTGCATTGATTACCGCTAGTTGAACAAAGTTACCATTAAGAACAAGTACCCGTTTTCGCGTATTGATGATTTGTTTGACCAGTTGTAGGGTGCCAGGGTGTTCTCTAAGATTGACTTGAGGTCGGGGTATCATCAGCTGAAGATTCGTGATTCGGATGTTCCGAAGACGGCTTTCCGAACTAGATATGTCCACTATGAGTTTCTAGTGATGTCCTTCAGTTTGACTAACTCCCCAGCAACATTTATGGATTTGATGAACTGAGTATTCAGGTCGTATATTGATTCGTTTATCATTGTCTTTATTGATGACATTTTGATCTACTTGCGTAGCATGGAGGAGCACGAGCAGTGTTTGAGAGTGGTGCTTTAGACCTTGCGGGAACAGAAGATATATGATACGTTCTCCAAGTTTAAGTTTTGGTTAGATTCTGTGGCATTCTTGAGGCATGTTGTATCAGGCGAGGGTATTAAGGTAGATCCTAAGAAGATCGAGGCAGTTTAGAGTTGGCCTTGTCCTACCACAGCGACCGAGATCAGGAGCTTCTTGGGGTTAGCAGGTTATTATCATCGGTTTGTAGAGGGTTTCTCATATCTTGCAGCACCTTTGACTAGATTGACCCAGAAGGGTGCTCCGTTCTGATGGTCCGACGATAGCGAGGCGAGCTTTTAGAAGCTCAAGACCGCCTTGACTTTAGCACCGGTGTTAGTGTTGACTTCCGGTTCAGAGATGTATAATATGTATTGTGACGCTTCACACGTTGGCCTAGGTTGTGTATTGATGCAGGAGGGGTGAGTTATTGCATATGATTCACGTCAGCTGAAGCCCCACTAGAAGAATTATCCCGTACATGATTTGGAGTTGGCCGCAATAGTTCATGCTCTCAAGATCTGGAGGCATTATCTTTATGGAGTGTCCTGTGATGTTTACACCGATCATCGCAGCTTGCAGCATTTGTTCAAGCATAGGAATATCAATTTGAGGCAGCGCATGTGGCTTGAGTTACTAAAATATTATGATATTACCATCCTTTATCATCCGGGCAAGGCGAATGTGGTTACGAATGCCATGAGCAGAAAGGCGGAGAATATGGGTAGTTTGGCATTGATTTTAGCAGAGGAGAGGCAATTAGCTTTGGACATTCAGTCCTTGGCTAATATACTTGTGATTTTGGATATTTCAGAGCCCAGTCGAGTTCTTGCATGCGTCGTCGCCTAGTCTTCACTATTCAAACAGATCAAGGCTCGCCAGTACGACGATCCGCACTTATTGGTTCTTAGAGAGACAGTGCTACAGGGTGGTGCAAAGGAGGTTACTATTGGTGAGGATGGTGTTCTGCGACTCCAGGGTCGTCTATGTGTTCCTAATGTTGATGGATTGAGGGAAAAGATTCTAAAAGAGGCACACAGTTCTCGGTATTCTATTCATCCAGGTGCTACGAAGATGTATCGAGACATGAGGCAGCATTATTGGTGGCGGTGGATGAAGAAGAACATAGTTGAGTATGCAGCGAGGTACCTAAATTGCCAGTAGGTTAAGTATAAGCATCAGAGGCCAGGTGGCCTACTCCAGCAGATGGTTATACCTGACTGGAAATAAGAGCGCATTACTATGGACTTCGTAGTTGGGCTGTCGTGGACCTTGAGGAAGTTTGATGCAGTTTGGGTCATTGTTGACAGGTTGACCATGTCGGCACACTTTTGTGACCACATATTCTTCAGAGAGGTTGGCCCAGATTTACATTCAGGAGATTGTTCGGTTGCATGGTGTGCATGTTTCCATTATATCAGATTGAGGCCCTCAGTTTAAATCGCATTTCTGGAGGGCAGTACAAAGTGAGTTGGGGACTAGGGTAGAGCTCTGCACAGCCTTTCATCTGCAGACCGACAGGCAGTCAGAGCGGACGGTTCAGATCTTGGAGGATATGCTTAGAGCATGTGTGATTGTTCGGAGGTAAGTGGGATCGATTCTTGCCTTTGGCCGAATTTGCTTACAACAACAGTTATCAGTCCAACATCGAGATGGCTCCATTTGAGCCTTGTATGGTCGGCGATGTCGTTCGCCTATCGAATGGTTTGTGCCCGGCGAGGCTAAGTTATATGGTACTGATTTGGTGAAAGATGCCTTGGAAAAGGTAAAGTTGATTCCGGAGCAACTTCGCACAACATAGTCCAGATAGAAGAGTGCGCGTGATTATCATTTTTGGTGGGCGAGAAGGTTCTCTTGAAAGTCTCGCCGATGATGG
Organism: Nicotiana tomentosiformis; assembly: GCF_000390325.3. Lineage (NCBI taxonomy): Eukaryota > Viridiplantae > Streptophyta > Magnoliopsida > Solanales > Solanaceae > Nicotiana > Nicotiana tomentosiformis. Next base: position 59,632,153 of record NC_090813.1, on the reverse strand, counting down.
GGATCATGAGGTTCGGGAAGAAGGGCAAGTTGAGCCCAAGGTTTATAGGTCTATTTGAGGTATTGAGGCAAGTTGGGGAGGTTGCTTATGAGCTTGCTTTGCCTCCCAGTCTATCAGGAGTTCATCTGTTCTTCCACGTGTCTATGCTCTGGAAGTATCATACTGACAGGTTGCATGTGTTAGACTACAACACGGTTCAGTTAGATGAGAGCCTGGGTTATGAGGAGGAGCCAGTTGCCATTATTGACAGGCATGTTTGCCAATTGAGGTCCAAGAAAATTTCTGCAGTAGAGGTTCAGTGGAGGGGTCAACCAGTCGAGGAGGCAATTTGGGAGACCGAGAAGGACATGCAGAGCAGATATCCATACTTATTCGGCACTCCAGGTACGATTCTAGACCCGTTTGAGGATGAACGTTTGTTTAAGAGGTGGAGAATGTAACGACTCGATCGGTCATTTTGCTTTCTAGATCCTTGTTCCCTTAAATAAGACTTCCCATATGTTCTTTTACTATTTTATGACTTGCGGGGATGGTTAGTTCGGATTTGAAAGGGATCGAGTTGAAATCGAAACACTTAGTTCCTTAATATTGGCTTAAAAAGGGTTAAGTTTGACTTGAGTTAACGTTTTGAGTAAATGACTTGGCAACCGAGATTTGATGGTCGCAATAGGTTCGTATGATGATTTTGGAATTGGGCGTATGTTCGGATCGGGTTTTGGATGACCCGGGAGCATTTCGGCGCTTAATATTGAAAGTTGGCACATTAAAGGTTTTCAAGTTCTTTAAATTTTGTTTGAAGTACGTTTTAGTGTTATCGAGGTACGTTTGGGATTTAGAACCTAGGAATAGTTCCGTATGGTGATTTAAGACTTGCACGCAAAATTTGGTATCATTCCGAGTAGTCTAAGTATGATTCGGCGCGTTCGGAGCAAGTTAAAAACTTGAAGTTCATAACTTGATTCAATTTGATTTTGGGGTATGATTCTTAGTTTCGTTGTTGTTTTACGCGTTTCGAGAGTTCTAGCAGGTCTGTATCTTGTTTATGGACTTGTTGGTGCATTTGGACGGGGTCCCAAGTGGCTCATGTGTGTTTCGGACCTCCCGTAGTTAAGTTGAAAACACCAAAATTTTTTGTTCTGGTTTCCTTCTTCGCGAACGGGGAGAAGTAATCGCATTCGCGATGAAGGAATGGGGCTGGGTGGAATATTTCACCATGTGTTCGCGAGAAGGAGACCGTATTCCCGGAGCTCTGGGCCACTGGCCTACGTGTTCGCGCTCCGGCCTTCGCGTCCGCGAAGTGAGAGGCCAGCTGGGGAGGGGGTCAGTCGTTGCTCTTCGCGTTCGCGATGGGCAGGCCAGCTAAACCTTCGTGTTCGCGTGGCTTTTCCCGCGTTCGCGAAGGGTATATTTTCTGGGCTTGACTTTTTGGCCTTCGCGATCGCGTATAAGGACCACTAGGAAGAAACATTTTTAAAACGGGACTTAGACCCATTTTTCTCATCTTCTCACTTGTGTGGTCCGAATTTGGAGCTTCTTTGAGAGGGGTTTTCACCTAGCTATTGAAGGTAAGTAATTCCTACCTAATGTAAGTTTAATACATAGATTGTGGGTATATTTTAACATGTAAAATTGTGAAAATTATGGGTTTAGTTGAAAAACCTAGGTTATGATAAAAGTGAGATTTAACCACGAAAATGATTATGAAATTTGGTGAAAATTATATATTTGAGTTCATGAGGTTATGGGTAACATTTATCTTTAAAAATTTCTGAAATTCAAGTGCGTGGGCCTGTGGATAAATTTTAGGAATCTTCCAATTTGGGTTGAAAAATTACTCTAATAATTAAATTATGAACTTGTTAGTGTATATTAATTAATTTATATAATATTTGGCTAGTTTTGGGTTGTTTGGCACCAAGTTGAGGATTTGGAGCGGATTTGTGGACCGGGAGTGAGCTTGAGAACGAGGTAAGTATCTTGCCTAACCTTGTAAGAGGGAACTAATCTCCTTAGGTGTATTTTTGTTGTGAATTACTTGTGTGGGGAGCTACGTAAATACTAGGTGACAAGAGTCTGTGCGTAGCTATATTCCATGTGATGTCCGGGTAGTCTTAGATTTATATCATGCTTTAATTGTACTGTCATGCTTATTGTGCATATTAATTATCTTAAATAGAGTTGAGACTAGAGATTTTAAAGTTAAAAACTTCCAAGTTAGATTTCTTATTTGGGGAAAGAATTAAGAAATACATAATAACTCTGAGAAATCCATGTCCTCTCGCGTCGCAAGTACTTTCACGAGCGAGGTAAACTTCTCTATTCTCAAGGGAGCGGGCCGTTCGCTTTGGCAGTATAATAGATGCATATATGGTTCGTGTCGTTCGACCCTCGGCAGTGCACACAGTATTTTGGATCGGATCGTACGACCTCGGCATAAATCGTGCGTGATAATACTCGGAACCCGATTACACTTGATAATATGTTATGGCTTAAGAGGTTATAATTTATTTAATGACCGAAATTGATTTGGAATTGGTATGTGTTAGATGGAGATTTTAGAATTTATTATCAGTTAAAGAATTATTTATTCAATGTTTGTTATTGTGTTATTAGTATTATTTTCATATTCTATGCCTATTTAGAATTTTTGCATATTATTATTGGCTCATAGTAAGTATCGATGTCGACCCCCCGTCACTACTTCTTCGAGGTCAGATTGGATACTTACTGGGTACATGTTGTTTATGTACTCACGCTACACTTCTGCACTAATCGTGCAGGATCTGAGGCAGGTGCATCTGGCAGTCATTCCGGCACGCACCCCTGATATCCCGAGGCTTAGTGGTGAGCTGCTTCCGAGTCCGTTCTGCAGCACCCGGAGTCTCTCTTTTGCATTTACTTTCTGTCTACTCTATTTCAGACAGTAGTTTAGTGTTTTGTATATTCTACTAGTAGCTCATACACTTATGGCACCAGGTCTTAGAAATATGCTAGTAAACATTTGATGGTTTTTGAATATTTATTACACCATAGTTGCTCTCATATTTATTTATGCTTTATTTTATTAATTTTTTCACCTCTTACTTAATAAATAAAAATCAACTATTTCGAAATTATTAAAAAGAATAAATACTTGGCTAGTTCACCGTTGGCTTGCATAGCGGCGACATCATCACGGCTTATAAGGTAAATTGGGTCATGACAAAAACTTTTTCTTTTTTTGGCCAAATTTCTCTCACCAACATACAAATAACAAAAAGAAAGAGAAAAGAACTCTGCTCAATAGGATGCAGACCAAAGGCTCCTAGCTGCACTCATGAGTCATGCTTCAGCATGGCATCGTCTGTTATCATAATGCCTAGTGCTAATTCTCTTTCTTTCTTTTTTTCTCTCTTAATATTCTAAGCTGATTTATCGAATACGAATGTTTGTCATGAAATTCACTGAATCTTGATGAAAAACATTGACATTCTCATTATGTTGTATTGTTGCCTTACCCTTTTGGCTTTTGTTTAAAAGAATTTTCTATTCTTCAGGCCAGTGCACTTTCTGATGAGATAGTTTCTTGTCATGCAAATATGAAACGACCCCTTTAAATCTTCTTTGGTGATGGTTACCGATCGCAATCTGCTAACTTCTCATTTTGGAATCAACTCTGGGAGATTGGTTTTGTATTTTATTAGAATTTTTATTTTAGTTATGTGACATTTTCTCGTAGAGATCAGTAAAAATAAAACATAAGATAATTTCAAGAATATTTTATTCTATTCAAACATAAGTTAGCACATGCATAGTAGATCATTTTAAAATTATCTGCGACACTAAGGATTTTATAATTTTTTGTCTATTTTTTAATTCAAATACATCTAATGAGCTTCTGACGGTTCAAAAATCTCTAAGAAAAACCAAGAATATTTGGAAAAATTATTTTCGAAGTCGAAGGTCTTGTAGAATAGCCCGACAAGTGGACCTAGTGGGGGAAATTGGGTATCAAAGAAATAAGTATACCTTTTACTTTACTTATAAACCAATGAAATGCATGAATCTAATATGCACAAACCTGATTTCTATCAACATCAAACTTAACCTTGTCCAAACAAAATGATTATATTATTAATAGTGCGTAGTACTTTTGAAATTCTTAATTATTCAGACATGGTTGCAGGGTATTTTGACGGCATTTGTACTCGTGTATGGACGACATTTGATTTTTACTCATAATTAGTGTTGATATGAAAATTTTCAACAAACTTGAGCCCCTCTTCAACGAAGTTGACGGTAATCCGAAAGAAAAAGTTGTGGTCGATTATATGAATTCTTACTTATTTAAAGATATTGTAAAGGTTCATTATTATTATATTGATTAGTTTTACCTTAGCTGATAGCTTACGAGCCCACAGGAATTTACGTCCTTTCATCCAGATTTGGAACTAATAATATGAGCAAGCTAGACGAGACGGGAGAGAATGGATTCCAAAAGAGAAAGACAGAAATCCAGAAGAGAAGTTCCTTTCATTAATTACCAGCAGAAATAATGTGAATGATTCTGTCCACAAAAAGAGTAGACAGTTCAATTTTCTTCTTTTCTCCAACTAGACAGTTCGATCAAATCGTGAAAGCAAAAGAAGGAACTTCTTTTTTCATTTCCTCCCACATTCTTAAAAAATGAAACAAAAAAGTGGTGGAATACAACCCCACTCGTGCAGTCTTTTCTGGTCAAATAATTTCACGGAAAGATTTATTACCTTTTTCTTGGTTTCTCTCTTTAAGTCAATATCAAATTAGGTAAAGAATTGAAAGAAAAGATGTTGAAATACTCTTTGTCATTTTCTTAATTCTTAAAATAAGAAAGGGTTAAAGATTAAAAAAAAAATTAAAGTTCCTTGTATATGCTTTTAATGACATGATAAGGTTTAAGATGTATTTTTCTTATATTCACATCATGCTTCTCTGCTGTACATTTAGCTTTTTATTTAAAAACTTCAGCTTGTAGTCCTTAGAAAAACAAAAGTTCAACAAAGACTAGAGATAAATAAGTAAACATGCTAACATAGCAAGATTTGAAGAGCGAATGGAGATATTTAGAACTGTAAAACTGCACAGGTAGTTGAGAGTGTTGCAATCTTTTGGATTTCCAAAATACTATAGATTATTGCAGTTTTACGCAATATGATTTATAAAACTGGAAGAAAAAAACTATACTTTAAAATATAACTTGCCTCAAGATTTAAATAATATATCCAAGTTGTTAATATGTTCAATAATAGTCACTACTAAGCAATATGATCATCACAAAAAGGAAAATGTATAAATTTGTCCAATTTCTAGAGAAAGGGAAGTTGCAATTTGGATATCTTCTTTGATTCAAACAAATCCAACCCAGTGAAGCCCATTTCTTCAGTTTCTTCAAACCTGATCCAAAACAATACTACCTTATCCTATATTCTTTTCCTTCCGAAAACCTTAAAATAATGGAAATTTTACGTCATATATCAACGGTATATACACTATTTATTATAAATTAAAATAATTTTAAAATATTATTTTCTATACACTACCATTGAGCCGTAACATACGCTATTTATATTTTTTTTTTCTCTTCTTTCGGTTAACACGTGATTCTCTCTCAAAATCTCAACAAAGTTTTTCTTCTTTCTCCCTCTCTTCCTTTCCTCTCTTCGAGCAAAAAACCTACTTCTAATCGTGAATTCTCTGGCCGAATCCTCTAGGGTTGCTGCAATTGAAAATACTTCTAAACTGTTGGGAGAAAGAGGGAAAGACAGACCTTTTCTTCAAAATCAAATTCCTCCATAGCAAGGAGGAGCTCGTCGCTCTGAGGCTGGGGCCACTGCGCAGGGAGCAAAAACAATGTCAGAATAATCCGAGTAGAGGGCCGGATTTTTGTTCATCTCCATTTTTAGTTTTAATTAATACAATATATATAGTATTTTGCTTGGCCGAAAAATGCCATATCCGGCGAACTTTCTTCTCTTCTTTGCTATTTAGTCACATACAATGATACAAATACATTATATTATGTACAAATTCACTTAAATATATTATACTTTTGTATAAACATTATTTTTCGCTTGTATTTATGTATTTCGAGAGTTTGTATTTTTTGAATACAGCCGAATATCACTGTGGTTTTGTGATTTTTTATTGTTTGAATACAGTCGAATTGAATACGATGAATTGAATATAATGTATAATAGTGAATATATGTGAATTGAATACAATGTATACAGTCGAGTTGAATAGAACGGTATACACCCTATTTTCTTGATTTTTTGTTGGTTGAATACAACTTAATTCAATATAGTGAAATTGAATACAATTCAATATTGTGCTTTCCGTTATTAAACACCCGTAATCACTATTTTTTAGGTGGATTACCTCACTGTATTTATAAATACATTCGTGCGAATACATGGAATACATAATTAAATATTTGTAATCCCTGTTTTTTACCTCAATATATTTATAAAACCAGTCGCACAAATACATGAAATACAACACAATAGCAGCAAAAAAAATTTAGAATTAATTTTGTTGAGTTAAATTAGGAGTGATACATACTGAATGATCCTCTTTCCGTTATTAAACGGTTGGATTCCCCTATTTTTTAGGCGATTTCCGCTACTGTAGCGAATACAGCCGTGCACAACTGGACTCCCCTATTTTTAGGCGATTCCTGCTACTGTATTCATAAATACATTAGCGCAAATACAGCAAATACATCTGCGTAACAACTGAATAGTAGCTATAGGAAGTAATTATGTATATGGTAGCTATAGGAAGTTAATAGCCACTTGTCACGACCCGAAATTCCCACATTCGGGACCGTGATGGCGCCTAACATTTCACTTGCTAGGCAAGCCAACGTTAGAATAATATTAGTCATTTTTAAATAATTTTAAATTAATTAATAACAAAGAAACAAATGAGTAAATAAAGTCTAAAATAGAGTGAATAATCTATAATAATAGCGATGTCTAAATTCCATCCCAGAACTGGTGTCACAAGTGCACGAGCTACTAGAATAATACAAATAAAGGTCTAAATGACAATGAAGCTGTCTGAAAGAAATACACAGTTACGATAAAGTGGAAGGAGATTTCAGAACTGCGAACGTCATGCAGTCATACCTCAAGTCTCCTGCGAATAGTTGAATCCGAGTAAATCTATTGTACGCCGCTGGGACCAACTCCGATATCTGCACAAGAAGTGCAGAGTGTAGTATGAGTACAACCGACCCCATGTACTCTGTAAGTGCCAAGCCTAACCTCGATGAAGTAGTGACGAGGCTAAGGCAGGTCGCTTATATTAACCTGTACTCATTAATAATAATAATAATAATAATAATAATAATAACAGGAATAGAAGTAAGACTAGTAAATCATATCAAAAATTGAAGTCAATTCAGCAATCATAATCCCTCAATTTATTTTCGTTGCGGCGTGCAACCCGCTCCAATAATATAAACTTAAAATAAAATCCGTTGCGACGTGCAACCCGATCCAACAATATAATCTTTCAATTAAATTTTATTGCGGTGTGCAACCCGCTCCAACAATATAAACTTAAAATAAATCTGTTGCGGCATGCAACCCGCTCCAACAATATAATTAAATAACTCTTAAATGTAAAAATACTCCAATAAATATCACATTTAATAAGAAATTATTAGACAATAAAGCATACAGTTATTATGATTTATTTGGAAAACAAGTAATGACAAGTAGCAATTAATTGTGTAAATCAAGGAAAAAATAGGTAATTTAATATATAATATGCTAAATGTCAAGTAGCAATTACGACACATAATTCAAATAAGCATGTAGCAATTATAGCATGGATTTAAGACATAATATTGAACAAGAAAATTGAGAGAAATAATTAATGTAATAATTAATTCATGATTTAAAATAATTTATAATTTTCAAATAATTATGCAAACAATCAATTTGACAACATATAGGCACTCGTCACTTCGCCTATACGTCATTACACATGAAATTCTCTTAAAAAATAATTTAAGGGCTATATTCCCTCAAGTCAAGGTTAACCACGACGCTTACCTCGCTTTGCAACTAAATTCAAGATTCCAATAAACCTTTGCATCGCGAATTAGTGTCTGAAAGCTTCAAATCTAGTCACAAACAATTCAATATACTCAACACGAATCGTAGGAATTAATTTCATATGAAATTACTAATTTTTCGGATTAAAATCTGAATTTTATTTTAAAATTTGACAGTAGGAACCACGTCTCAAATCCCGAAAAAATTACGAAATCCGAATACCCGTTCCGATACGAGTTCAACCATACAAAAATTATCGAATTCTGACATTGGATTGCCTTTCAAATCCTCAATTAAAGTCTTTGAAGATTTCTACCATTTTTAACCCAATCTTTACCCATTTAAACTCAACAATCTTCCCACAACCTTATTGGTACAAGCATGTTTAACTAATACTCTCACATCCAAGAATCACACTTCCAATCACCCATCTTTACCCAAACTCGAAATTGAAGACTAGGGGTTAGAACCTTACCTCTTGGGTGAAGATCTTGTGATATTTTCTTGTTGGATTTCAAAGCTTGAACAATATTTTTGATGAACAAAGCACTTCATCCACTTCCTCTCTCTAGAATACTCTCACTTCTCTCTAAAATCATCAGATAATTGCCCCAAAATAAGCCCCAAAGCCTATTAATCAAAATGGGATCGGGCTATGAAAATAAAAAAATGGACCCTCCGAACTCAGGTATGGGGTCACACAATGGACCGCACAATGGGTATGCGGGTCGCACAATGGACCACAAAATAGATGCCCATAACTGGGCTACACTGGTCAGGTCTGCAACCATTTTGCGATCGCACAATGGGTTTTGCGGTTCGCATAATGATTCTGCGGTCGCAAATCTGACTGCAGAATCACACTCTTCCAACCTTTGGTAATTTGGTCATAACTTCTTGTAGGAGTGTCCAAATGATGAACGGTTTAAAAAGTTAGAAACTAGACTCGAAGACGTTTTATTTTATAGGTTGATCATAACATAACTCCTTATATATATTTAGATATACTTACCCAAAGTTTGGTCTTGTACGTACTTATTTGGAACTTTAGTCTATTATGAAATCTTTCCAACTTGACTTAGACTTAGGCCTCTCCTTAGACCCCACATCACTTATAATATGCCTCGTACACTTATTATCATATTCACTTGATATACATCATATTAATAGTCCTCAAATGAGAAGTAGAGTCCGCCCCCAAATACATAACATAACTTATCTCTTCTTTCACCCATTTTAATTTTCTGAATTTTTACTAACTCTCAAAATTTACAAAAATTTCGCTAGAGTTTCCTTTGTAACTGGGCCTATCCACCTGCCAGAGAATCCCAGAAACCAATCCTAACAACACATATATAATCCAATCAACGTAACACAACATGAAAACAATACTAACAGTGGCCTCATAAGCAATATATTACTAGAAAAGGAATGCCATTAACATCAACTATTCAGGTGATATGTAACCTATAGCAGCTAAGCTCTCAACATCTTCATAGAACACAGAAATAAATATTTAAATTAAAGATAATATTTTTTGGTCATCACACCACTAAACAATAGTAGTTTCTAAAAATTCCTCTAAAATAATATGCATTACGATTCTTGGAATGATAAATAATTTCCATTAATTAATTAAATTAATTTTGTAAGAAGAAAAGGATTAGATAAAAAGTCCTTGGATCGCAACCTTGCTATCTTCACAAAACTTTTTTTTGCGCTGGGAAGAAGATTTCTAATGGGTCAATTGCATATATATATTTAGGGAAAACGACATTGTATAGTCGCTCTCAAAATAATAACAAAAAAATATATGTATATAGACACACATACCCATAATTCAGTGTGTTATTATAAACAATAAATTGCGTCAAGAAAATAATCGAGACCGAAAAATATTGCAACAGTTGTAGTATTTGATTTCAAACGATATGAGTGTTACAACATCTATGATTCATGTGATTCTTCTTTCCAATATAAATAAATCCAATGGCCTTTGAGCTTGATCTTGAATCTATATTTATTGCCACAAACGATGAATTTGAATTCAACTAGCACGAACTTTGATTTGAACTCGTACTCCTTGAATCTTGATTTGTTCTTCGTTCTTGAGCATGAACTTGATTTCTTGTACTTGAACTTGATTGCTTGAAGCTTGAAACTTGTAGAGAAATTTGTGGTGTTTGATCCATGAGCTCTCTCTTGCTTCTTATTATAACTTCTGGTATCTTTTCTGAATTATGAAGACTCTTATTTATAGTAGTATGAGAGAAGAGTTGTGATGAGAACAATCTCTTTCCGACCAAATAAATTGAAACGTGACAAGGTCGTATTTGATTGGCCAGAACATGTCACATACACATGTGACATAGTTTCATTGGCCATTTAATTTGACTTTGCATGCCTTGTCATTTCGACATGTGGCATGATCCTATTGGCTCTTCCGTTTGACTCGGTGTGCCACGTCATTTCATACGTGGCACCAAATTGGGCCTCTAGAAAAATGACATCTTGTGCTTAAAAGTGAGCTTATCATTTATAGCCCAATCGAATGGGCTAGCCCAATGAAGTTGGACTTAGTCATATATACTAGACTCATATATTAATCCAATTATATAAGCTCATACTATTTATTTGAACTAATATATTTAACATATAATCTAAATTATTTTATTAAATTTAAATTCAATAAAATTTAAATACTTACAGTTATTGTGGGCTAAAAATGATCTCTGCCCCATTATTTATGTAGATAGAAGGGATATGTAACGGGCCGTTGGGTGAAGCAATAACATAGGCAGGAATTTCTTCAAAGGTTTAAAAAATGCTCTCTTGTATTTAGGAGACTAGTATCTATAAACGTGCGTTGCACGTTAGTAATAGCGCATGATAGTTTAAATATTTATTTATATGAAGGAACAGTAAAATTTAATTAATGAGAGAAATTTTATATATAATAATACAACAATCATCTAAATGCCAAAAAATATTGTTACGTTAGCATAATACGTGAATTCAAAATTAAAGGACATCATCAGAACTTACACAAATGATCAATTTTAGTCATGTTAAGTAAAAATTATGTATTGTAGTTTAAAGGTATCTAATGTGATGGTATCTTACCGAATATTTCTTTATAGACGATGTTTCTTTGTATATGTTTCCTTCTAATGCTTTGGTTGCTCTGCCATAACCAGAACCGTTGTTGTCGATATTGATATCTCTCGTGAAAGTGCAACATACAGTTATTCGTGTAAGAAAACATATTGTTATAAATATAGTCCAATATTTAGAATGTTCGTCCTTGTGCTTTATTTCTTATAACTACAAAATACAAACATACTAAAAATAATTTTCACACAAATTTAAAAGGATATTCTTTAGTTTCGGAAGATGAAAGTTGAATTCGTGGATAAACACATACTTAAAGCACATTGACAGTATCAAAAGTTCTGCATGTATTAAAATACTAAAGTATTCTTACAACAACAACAACAACAACAACAACATACCCAGTATTATCCCACACCGTGGGTTCTAGGAAGGGTAGTGTATACGCAGACCTTACCCCTACCTTGTGAGAATAGAGAGGTTGTTTTCAATAGACCCCCGGCTTAGGAAAGCATAAGCACCACATTAATGAAAATATAGACAATAAGGGACAGCACCAAAAATCCATATAAAAGCAGAATAAAAACAACAAGATAGTAAGGTGATCAACAATGAAAGAAAACAACGGTTAGTCATAAAAATCTTCTACCAACAGAAAGCGAGACTGCATACCAATACTACTATTATGAATACTCTAGACTACCTACTCTACTATCCTAATCCTCGACCTTCATACTTTCCTATCAAGGGTCATGTCCTCGGTCAGCTGAAGTTGTGTCATTTCTTGCCTAATCACATTCTCCCCACCTTTTCGTTAGCCTACCTCTACCTCTCCGTAGGCCCTCCAATGTCAATCTCTCACACCTCCTCACCGGGGCATCTGTGCTCCTCCTCCTCCTCACATGACCAAACAACCTAAGTCGTGCTTCCCACATCTTGTCCTCTTTATCTCAACATCCTCATCTCTAATACCTTCATCTTCTGGACATGAGCGATCTTGACTGGCCAACACTCAGCCCCATACAACATTGTTAGTCTGACCACCATTCTGTAGGACTTATCTTTAAGTTTTGGTGGCACCTTCTTGTCACATAAAATACCGGAAGTGAGTCTCTATTTCATCCATCTCGCCCCAATACGATGTGTGATATCTTCATCAATTTCCCCATCCCCCTGAATAATAGACCCAAGATACTTAAAACTGCCTCTACTAGGGATGACTTACGAGTCCAGACTCACCTCCCTTTCCCCTCCTTGAGTCTCGCCACTAAACTTACACTCTAAGTATTCTGTCTTGGTCCTGTTCACCTTGAAACCTTTAGACTCCAGGGTCTGGCTCCATCCTCTAATTGCGCGTTCAAACCGTCTCGCGTCTCGTCAATCTATACAATATCATCTGCAAATAGATAAGTATAATTTTGGCAAGCCAACTTTCACACTTTCTGCTTTCGTCAATTTTGGAACTACTAATAGTACTTGACAGAAACCACCTCCCAAACTATTACATTTATACCAAACGGTTCATCGATATCCAATATATCTCTAAAACTTTAGGCAATTGTTTCGATCGTTTGACGCTTAGTCAAAAAACGCTTCATCCCATATTATCACTTTTGCTTTCCTTATAAATTTAGCACTATTTCTCTGCTTTGTTATATTTGTGATTGTTATTTCCGTTATTCGAAGAGGTATATCAAATCTAAAGTGAGTTGTATGACCTAATAATAAAATTGTTGATGATACACCACTTGTTCTTATTGCTAACAATATCATGCCTCTTGATCTGACATTTGCAAGTAATGCAGCATATTATTTCGATTCCGCCGGAGGCATTACAAAGGATAATCCCACTGTACTAGAGTCGACTTTTTATAATATAGTCTTGAAAACCTATTCTTGTTCAGAATTTAGCTTTAATTGTGCTTCCTCAAGCACTTGTATGGCTTTCTTAATATTATAGTAATCTTTTTTACTTTGTGATCTGGTTTTTTTAATCTCTAACACTCTTTTTATGGAATAAATTTATGTACCTTAAGATTTTTTTTAACTTGAAAAATAACTTTACGCATATGATAAACTTAGAAAATAATTTAATTGAATTCTCTTTCTAAATAATTAATTGAAAGATTTAATTATTTAGTTTTAACATAAAAAATAATTTATTTTCTGTTGATTCAGATTCTTAATATTAGTTCATCTCATGTTTGAATATTTAACCGTAATTATAATTTTATTCACCATAAATTTTATTTTAGAAAGAGTAAAAAGATCGATCTGACATTCCATTTTTAGAAATTTTTTATGCAAAATCATTAGTGGTATAGACTCTTACCAACCTTTTTCTTTCTCTTTCTCACACATTTACATTCTTAAAAATTTTCTTAGTTGTTCTTTAATAATTGAGTATATTTTTTAATATTACACGAAAAAGTAATTAAAAAATATTATTTGAGTAGGAAAGCAGTTCAAATATAATATAATAATATATTATCGTGGGAATTTTTTTCTCAATTTCAACGCTTTATGCAGTACGTTTAACATTACTTTTTTGTTTTGTTTTTGGTATTGTATATTATAGAGTGGTAATGTATTGCCAATATGGAGGATTCTTATGAAATTGATTTTATTAAACCTTCCTATATATTTTTAATAATAATTCAATAGACAAAATTATATTAATTTTAAAATATTAAATATTAAAAAAAATTAACATAGAAGTTATTGTAGTAAAAAAAATTATTACAGTTATGTCCTTTCTCTATGAGTTCTTCTGTTTAATATTTTAGGGCTACTTTGGTCTATCAATATTGTATTCGTACTTTTATAATAATATATGCTCTCCTGTTTCTAAATAAATTTGGATAATATAATACGTTTTCAAATTAAATTAGTAATAGAAATTTTTTAAGAAGTATATCCTAAAAGTAATAGGATTACATGGCTAAAAATTTGTCCATATCCCGAAAGTAATTATACTAATAGGAAATCTAACGTGTTCCTAAAGGTATTATATTTACATGCTAACATGTAGTATTATATATCTATGTCCAAAAATAATTATACTAATAGAATTCCTAAAAGCAATCATGTAGGATTCATAACGTGTAGTATTATGTCCTAAAACTAATAGGATTACAAGGCTAATGTCTAGAATTTCGGTTATGTCATTTTATTGTATTATGCTTAATATTAAATAGTTATTTTTATAAATCAATATTCTATTCATACTTTTATAATAATATAAATAGATATATATTGATTATACGTACCGAAAAAGATTTTTCACCTATATGCACAAATATAACCTGAGGAATAAGTTTTTATCCCCTGTGATTTATTCCTTGTTAGTGTGGCTGGTCCAATACATATGTTCAAGTAAATCAACCTTAACAGGAAGATCCCTTACCTTCCATTTAATTTTTACACTTCAGGGCATTATTCATAAGTAAAAAGATGGGACCATATTCTAAAAGATTGATCTCTTGAGACACAAGACGAACAAACATTCCTAAATATTGGTAATCACAACACTAAGGCATCCAAAAATTCCTTGGCAATCAAGTGAAGAACAAACATTTTCTCAAGACACCAAAGATGCTAAAGTAAAAGAATAATCCTAATTAATATGAACTCTATATATAAAACCGTATCTCACAAATCAAAAGAAGTACTAGATTTCTTGGCTATCTATTAAACTATTTGCAAATGAGTTTGGAATTCCAAATATCACATTTCATAGAAGTAGTGAAAGCAAAGGCAATCGAAGTCGGAGTTCAACACGATGGACTGCTAACAGTTTTAACGTTATGTTTTGTTTTTTATCTAATAGTGGTTTCTACAGGTCATCTATGGAAGAACAAAAAAAAGAAGAAAAAAAGGAAAATTCAACGAGTATTAACAAGATCAATGTCCATTGGAGTTTTGCATGGAGGTGAATTGGCTCTTGAAAGACTAGTTGACTACCATCAAGCCAAGGCAAACGTTCAGTTGTTGGATGTTACAGAGACGGAGCTGGATTCTCTACTCAATCAGGAGCTACCTCATTTCAAGAAACTACAAGTAAGTCTAATTTGTTTATCTACTGTTCCAAATTCTACAGGGGTAAGGTCTGCGTACACTCTATCCTCCTCAGACTCCACTAGATATATTGTTGTTATTTTTGTTGTACTATTCGAAGTTAAACAGCAAGAGAAATTTTTATATGGAGGCCCAATATTGAAAAACGAGAATTGGATGAGTCATATATGCTCAGATAACATGCGAAAGAAATGAACTCAACCCCAAAAGGCTAGTTCTACGGGAGGAATGCCTGAATTGGTGATGCAGATAATACGGTATCTCTTGAAATTGGAGCGAATCCAAGATGAAATTGACCAAGTCAAAGCAAGGGGTTGAATTAGTACCACCGAAAACATATCCTGACTAAACAAGAGTTTCTTTAATAATGGCTTGGTCAAAAGTCGAAGTCAGACCACCAATCCCTTATAGAGCCGATGTGGCGACACTTCAACATTTATTGGTGGCCTTAAATGATCACAGCATGCTAGTTTTGGAGGTTCTTTTTTTTTTCTTTTAATTTTAATTTGTCAAAAGAAGGGTTAAGTGAATTTTTAGAAAAAAATAAGAGTTTTTATGGACTTGAGTACACTCACTTCTTAAATTACTTAAAGGGATTACGATAAAATTTTGTCATTTTTTGGAATTACAAAAAGAACTGAAATTGAAACGAGTCTGCAATTGTTTTTACTGTTAACTAGAGGTGTATTGCAAAGCTGGAAATGAGTGGAAAAGAAAGCAAGGCAGTGAAGAAATTGGAGTCTGCAATAAGGGAAGCCCAGTTAAAGGGAAAGCCACATGAAGCTTATGAGTTTGAGATGTTACTTGTGGAATCGCTCATTTACCAGGTTTTTTTCTTCCCTTAATCATGAACTAGTGATATGTTTTTCTTTAATATATATTTTTTTTGAACGAATTAATAGGAAAATATATTCGAAAAAGACGATTGATTACATTAGATCTTAATGTTATAAGGTTTAAATTAAATCATTAAACTCTTCAATTTTTTTCTCTTTCCTCTAGCCTGGAGGCCCTGGCCTTTTCCGTCCAAAAATTATTTTTAAAACAAAGTGGCTCTGGTCAGTGTGTTACAAGATTACAACTTCTTTACATAAAGGTAAGGTGTCACGTGGGCCGGATCCGATCCTAAGTAGGCTTTGTGTGCCCGATCTTAAATGGGCTTTGTGTGCCCGGTCCTAAGTGGGCTTGGGCTTTGCGGGTTTCTTGTTGGAATCGGTCCGGGACAGAGACCACGAACTAACGGTCCCGGGTTAAGTGGGTCGGTCCCGGGACCAAGTGGGCCCAAGTGGGCATAAGTGGGTCCAACGGATACTTTCTATTTTTTTAAAAATTTTATACAAGTTAGAGAAAAAAAATGGTAATAAAAATATCTAAGGCAATTCCTTATAAATTATATTATAGAATTGTGACCTAAATTTTTTAATTCAAATTTAAAGACAAAAATATTTTAAAGAGATATTCAAAGCAATGCGTTATAATTTTATTATAGCATTAAAAAAATATGGCAATATCTTTCTTAGTCTTCCTCCCCCTATGGAATGAGCACAATAAGGTGCTAATACCACCGGTAACAGTAAGGTAATCACGGTCATTACCATTTCTACCAATATTAGTTGTAATAGCAACACGATAATTTATATGAGTAAATAAATAGCGCAAATATTGTTCATATTCATGTTTATATTTATAAATATCGCTCTTTACGGTTGTGCGAGGAAAACCTTTATAAGTAGGATTATAAACTTTTCTAATATAATGCACAAAGTGAAGGTTAGAAGAAAAACTATAGGGTAAGCACGTAACAGTAACCATTTTTGCCAATTCTTCCCAATATTTTTTTGGATCATAATATAAAATACCACCGGTAACAGTGTTAATTTTCGGTTGAAATTCATTTGACCCGGTACTAAGGTCAGCCTAACTAGGTGCACTTATCCCCTCGGCAAAGTTTTCATACGAAAATATCTAGCTTTATCTTGAGGGTGTAGCAATATGTGTCTAGTCAAACTTCTCGTCCCTCCCCCGACTTCCAACATATTTAAAAACTAACTCTTTGCCACAAGTTTTACACTTAGCCCTATTTTTTTCTCTTGGTTGAGTAAAAAATGACCAAACAACAGATATTTCTGCCCGTTTAAAAGGTTGTCTAGAAAAAATAGGGGCAGTAACAGGAGGGTCAGACGGGGCATCATTTGGATTATTATTAGTTGGGTTAACTTCAGGAGCAGGACTAGTAGGTGTATTGTCATCCGGTTGCGTTTCATCAAAATCTATTTCTTCATCATCATTTTCATCAATAGTTGGATTACCATAAAGAGCATTCATATATTCATGGTTTAATTGTTCACCAGGTACAATATTATGGCAAAATTGACTCTTGGTAAATTGTAATAAACTATTATCGCTATCAAGAATAGGAGGTGTAGGACAGGTAACAAGTTTGGGTCGGGGATCCGGGGGAAGTGGAGGAGGAATAGATTGGCCACTAGATTCACCACTCTTGAATTTTTTCTTATTTTTACTAAATATTTTTTTTTAGGAATAAGCCATCTTAATTAATCAAGCAAAGTAAATAAAACAAACAAAACTATAATATTAAAACTTAAGAGTTGGAACGAGTTTACCGAATTGACGAACAACTTGTTGAAAATTAATTATCGTTGAAGACTTGAAGACTTCAATTCACCAACTTCACAATTTTGCATAAATTATAACAATAAAGTAATCAATTATAGAAGAAAATTAGAGAGAGATTAATGATTTTGTGAGAAAAATAAAAGAATGAGGGGGTATTTATAGTTAAAAATAGGAAAAATGTGTAATTATAAAAAGTTTGGGGTTAAAACAAAGTTTGGGGGGTTAAATGGCTATTTTGCAAATAGCCAACGGCTATTTTGACAGACCAAACGGCTAGTTTTTAAATAGTCAAACGGGCAAAAAAGAAAAATTCAAATCTGGTCGTTGGGACCGTTTAGGCCCGCTAGGACCGGTCCGGTCCCAAACGGTCTGGTCTCGCGGGCCTCGCGTCCTGGATCGGCCCACTTGCAGGCCCACCTCCCCCCGATCCCGATCTTAAACGGTTAGGACCGTATAAGCCCACTACCCATATGGACCGTGATCCTATCGGAACCGGCCCACTTGCCAGCCTTGCATAAAGCTAATGCAAATTGATCGAAGGAAAAGAAACGAGGCACGACAGAAACAAAACTACCACTTGCATTTTTTCCATTTACAAAATTTAAGTCTATGGTATAGTAACTTGGTTGTCCTATTATTTTTGTAGGAAGATTTCATTAAGGCGCTAAGTTATAAGTGCTTAAATGATGAATTTATTACCGATGCAAGGCGTCCACTTTATAAGGTACGTTAATGTTTACTTGATTGAACATCACAAGTCATTGCTCTCAATCCCATGACTAATTAACGTTTACAGTCGAGATTACTATTATTATGTGGCTACTTATTAACGTTTATAATTGAAGTTTACCTATAATTACCTTATCATTAGCTTATCTTATACTCCCTTTGTTCACTTTTACTTGTTCACTATTTAAAAATAGATTTTTAATTTTACTTGTCCACTTTCGCATATCAAGAGAAAAATAATTTATTTTTCTTATTTTATCCTTAGCATTAATTACTCATTCCAAATCATTTTCAAAGAGTTAATACTCTAAAATCTCCCTAAACTATCATGTTTTTATCAGTTTCCTACTCAAACTATTCGGTGTCCCCAAAATCCCCCTAAACTATATTTTCCTTCATATTAAAATCCCTCATTGCATTCTTAGAGGTACGTCTAGTGCACGCTCCTAATTATCTAAAAACGTGTCATGTAGCACTAGACGTTGCTATTTAACTCGGCCTAAAACCCGCCTAAACTATTAGTTGTTTGTCAGTTACCTACTTAAACTATCTGATGTCCCCAAAATGCTCCTGAACTATGTTCCCTTATATATTAAAACCTCATGTTGAACTTTTAAAGGTGCGTCTGTATAACTATATTAACTTATGGTTTGTACAAAGTTTTTTTATATAGTTTACTCATGATCTATTACTCTCAGATGATTGATTAATTTTAGAAGCTTTGGCCAAAATAATATCTAATGTACTGCGTTAATTTTAGGTTTAATTGTGATTGTGCTTTATGCTAAATTCCAATTGAATAAGTCCTCATTTATATTCACTTTGTAGCACGGTAAAAATATTAATAAAGGTATATAGTGTTGCGTATCTTAAAAATCATCTTATATTACATATAAAAGATTACACAAGGTAAAATTTCACAAATAAAAAATCAATTGGCCAACAATTACATTCTCTAATTTCATATTACATAAAGAAGGTTCAAGAGATTCAACTTTATTCTCTACAAGGTGTTGAGTTTAATAAAAAGATTTAAATTAGTATTCTTTCAACAATATGTGTAAGACATGAAAGAACACTAAAACAAGAAAGATAATAAATCATTTAAGAGGAAACAAGAGAGGGAGAATTTTTTTCAGAGGAAACCCATATGGAGAACTGAAGAACAAAGGTTAAAAATAAAGAAGAATGTGAAAAATAAAGAAGAAAGGTACAAAAATAAGGAAGAATGGTGAAAAAATGGGGAAGAAAGGTGGATATAACTGAAATAAGGAGAATATTTATTAAAAAAATAAATGTGAAAGAGGGTTTGGCTAATTAGCCATTATTTTCTATCATGTGAGCCATTTTGATGACTTTTTTCATCTATCACGCGCTCTCAAGCGAGTGTTTACACACCTTATGACAGGTCAGCAACGAAGGGGTTTTAATATGAAGGACAATATAGTTCTGGGAAATTTTGGGGACACCAAATAGTTTAAACAGGAAACTGACAAAAATATGATAATTTAAAGAGATTTTAGGGTATTAACTCTTTTCAAATCCATTAAGATTATACACCAATTAATATGGACATCATGGTAAATTATGTATTTTATTTATTATTTTTTAAGGAGTGTGCAAAATCAATAATGGACAATTAAAAGAAACAACTGGAGTATAAAAGTCGGTACCCAAAACTTTAACTCTTTTTTTTTTAACTTTTCTGTAAGGTTTGTTCTCTCTCTTAGATTGCTTCTTATTCAGACCATTGTTTTGTTTCTCTGTTTTGATGATTATTTTAAACATCTTGAGATAACTTTTTGCAGGCTATAATATACCTCTCAATTGGGTACACCGAAGAAGAAGCTAAAAAATTCTGGTGGGAGTTCAAAGGAATTAGAGAACATATGAAAAGATCACGCAATAAACAAGATGTACAACTTTTTGAGATCACGACAGATTTCGACAAATTTATGTGCATTGTTAAATCTCTCGGGGAAGATATCAAGCGGGCTAAAGCGAAAGCCAACAAAAATAAATAAATGATATTCCGATTCAGTTACACCTTGATAAAGTATTTGTGTTCTCTTTTACCTTTCAGTTTGATTGTATAATGTTTATGTTCAACAACTCTTGCACTGCAGGTCATATCTGAGATTTCAGGCATATTGTGAATATATCTAACAAAAATCATCATTAATGTTTAAAGCTTCTTATCCAATCCAATTTCGAGTACCATCTTACCATTCCCTCCCTTTGTTATATGTAGTGGTAGCATGCTTCTTCTACTTAGTAGCACATGGTTAATCTTTGACTAATAGTCTGTTTGGCCAAGTTTCTTCAAACCTAAAAGCACTCTTTTTTTTTCCTTCAAAAAAGTACTTTTTTTTTAGGTTGAAGAGTTTGGCTAAGCTTTTGGAAGAAAAAAAGTGTTTTTGAGAAGAATGAGAAGCAGTTTTGGAGAAACAGAAAAAAGTAACATTCTTCCCAAAAGTACTTTTGAGAAAAGTACACTTATAAGCATTTTTTAAAAGTTTGGTCAAACATTATTATTACTCAAAAGTGTTTTTCAAATTAATTAGTCAAACACAAATTGTTTCTCACCAAAAGTACTTTGAGAAAAACACTTTTGAGAAAAAACACTTCTCAAAATAAGCTGATTTTAGAAGCTTGGCCAAACATGCTATATAAGTTGTATATATAGACTTGTGAAAGTAAAAGCACAAATCATTAGCATTTAAAATAATATCAAGCAAAAAGTAATCGAAGAATTCAAACCCATATGACACCATTCAATCAGTAAGCAAAATAGCAAGTGAAAGAATAACACATAAAAAGATGAAAATAGAGAAGAAATTCACATCACCCTAATTTAAGTAGATAATGACTTTGAAGTCTGAATTTTTCATGTCATCCCTCTGCATGTTCCTAATTTTCACGGCAGATTTTCTGGCGGAGGGGCAACAAGAGCGCGCCTCAATCCTCTGCAGTGAAGGCATGCTCCCAAAACTCGAAGGTATCTCCTCAAGTTTACCGCACCAACGCAACACCAATTGCTCGAGACAGGGAAATGAATCCACTGACATGTTCCAATGTTTGATCGAATTATGTTCGATCTTCAAGAACCTTAGATTAAGGAAACCCCCAACACCAACTGTCCATTTTCTCCCAATGAAGGCAGAAAGTAAGTTTAGCACCTCAAGGTTTGGTAATGCACCAATTCTTGAAATTTCATCCCACAAGAAGCCACAACAAGATAAAGTTAACTCTTTTAGGCTTTGAGGGAAGATCATGCTAATTCCACTCATTGGAAACTCGCTACGGTGATAGATAGCCAGTGTTTCAAGATATATTAGACACATGAGAGAGCTGAACAAAGAGCCCCAATGCTCCAAAGTCATAAGTTCAAGTTGGACTAAATTTGGTGCTCTGTTGCACATTTCACTTATATCATCCTCATTTACTAAAACTACTTTTGAAAAGCTCTCTAATTTCTCTAACTCGAAGACATCTTCTTTTTCTGCCCCAACACCGTTGAAATGAACTTCCCCTTCACTTATATCGACATGCTTTAAGTTTATCATGTCCCACATAGACCCCGGAAGAGTTAAGGTGCCATTTTTTGGTCTCGCGGCTAAAGTTTCCAGGTTTGTAAGGTTCGATATGGCTGGTGGAATTTCGCAAAAATTTCCAAAAATTGACAAGTACCTTAAAGGAATCAAGGATGTTATGTCCTCGAGAGCTGAAGCCTCGATCTCAACTTCTTCAAGTCCAGTACTGTAAGTGATGATTTGAACAAGTCTGAACTAAATGCTCCACTTGGTATGACTTTGTTCATTTCATTAGTGTGGGGATATAACTCTCAAACTATGGATGCGCTGAGTCGGACGAAGCCACTTGATGAAGTGATGCAGTTTAGAGCAAACTAGGACCCGTTGTATACCACTAGATGAATTAGTAGTAGAAGATCTAACAATGAGAAAACATACCCAATTAATATAAAGGCAAGTCAAAATAAAACAAAATTAAAGGGTACTGCTGTATACCTATCAACTTTCAACAAAAAGTTCTCTTCTTTAGCTTTACTCAAACAAAAATCTAGTACCAAACCATGAAGACGAACAGATTTTATGCCACCAAGGGGAAATCTTTGCGCAACAATAACTAGATTACTTGCAATTAGATCAATCAAATAGTCCATCGCAATATGTTGTGCGATCTTCACCTCATTACTTTGTACAAAACCTTCAGCAACCCACATCCGTATCAACTTCTTAACTGATACTTCCTCATCTTCAAGAAACAAACCAAAGTAAAGAAAGCACGGCTTTAAATGATGTGGTAAATGCTTGTAATTTGACTCTATTATGTCTATGTACCACTCTGCCTCACCAGCCACTTTTGCACTTGCACTTAACCTTTTAGCAACTTTAGTCCAATAGCCTCTTTTCTTGTCCAATCTTGCAAGAAGACTACCTATTAAAATAATTGCAATTGGCAGTCCTGCACAATTTTTTGCTATCTCCTTCCCTATTTCCTCAAGTTCTTGAGGGCAGCTAATTTCTTCCTTAAATACTGTCTTCTGTAATAACAACCAACTTTTGTCTTCCGTGAGAAACGAAAGATGATGAGTATAGCAAAACATTTTTACAGAAGAAGAAAGCAGTTCGTGATCAAGCCTAGTAGTAACAATAATTCTACTCTTTTTGTTGTTATCTGGGAAAAAACTGACTAAGTCATCCCATATAGCAGTGCTCCATACATCATCTATAACTATTAAATATCTCCTTTTCTCAAGACATTTTTGTACTTGTAGGACTAATTCATCTTCACTCCTCTCAATCTCAACATGGCGTTCAAATTCATAGCCCAATAATTCAAGCAATAATCTTTTCTTGTCATAGATTTGAGAGACACAACACCATGAACGAACATCAAAGCGATTGACTATATTTTCATGGGTATATAACTTTTTGGCTAGAGTTGTCTTACCAAGTCCGGGTATGCCAATAATCGAGATAACGCCTAGTTGATCTGTTCCGCCAAGAATATTGTCCATCGCCACTTGTTCCTCTTTTTCAATGCCCACCATTGACAGTGATGACAACTCAATTGTGGTAGGTAACATCTTGGACTCAAATTAATGGACAAGTTGAATGCTACTGGAGATGAAGCTCAATATCTAGGAATGAGGGAAATCATACAAACAAAAAAGAAATTTTCAGGTAGAAAATACAAGAAGGTAATTAAAGGGGGAATTAAGATCAAAACACGGGGGTAGTTGGGGACAGAGAGGTAGCAAGTCAACTGTAGCTTAATTTCAAGATTTTAAATTAGAGCAAAAGTCTGAACACCAATACTGAATCGCCAGCTCATATTGTTTGGATTGTTCACATGGTTATTGCACTACACGATCGTCCAATTATATAAGTTCAGACGAAATAGATTGAGTTTGTTTCACGCTTCAAGACTTGCTAAATTGTCAGATATTATGTGTTAGCAATTGAGTATGATGTTTGCATTTTGTTGCGGATGTTGATTTGGGTGCTGGAAGTGAATTGGAGATAGTTTGGGATTGATTTTGGAGCTTAGAAGTTGAACCACATGTGATGCCAATAAATAATATTATATTAACTTTATGAAATATATACATAAAATAACTAGTTTAACGTGAAATAATGGGTTCACGCACTTTTATTTTGGGCTAAATCCGCCCCGACCACAAATGGGTCATGTCATAGCATGCCCATCGCGTAAAGCATGATTTTAGGTGAGAAATTTGGAAGCTAGCCAAGTCACAACGAGGCCTGACTAGCCGTCTGAGCAGGGCG
Organism: Nicotiana tomentosiformis; assembly: GCF_000390325.3. Taxonomy (NCBI): domain Eukaryota; kingdom Viridiplantae; phylum Streptophyta; class Magnoliopsida; order Solanales; family Solanaceae; genus Nicotiana; species Nicotiana tomentosiformis. The sequence goes on along the minus strand of NC_090813.1, from coordinate 59,607,702 downwards.
CATGATAGGCGCGCCATGATCCCATCCTTCAACTCTCAAACAAGGGTACGAGAAGACTTATTCCAACTTTATCCGGATTAAAGAGTATTTTCAAGTGAAGTTGAAAAGGATTATTGGAAGTTGTAAGTAAACTTTGGAGGGTATTTAATTAAAGTTTAACAAAAAACTATTTAAGAGCGAGAGACAAAAAAAGTATTTAATTTAAAATTGTATATTTTAAAACTGTTATAAAATTTTGAATTATGGTGGATGTCCATAACCACCAAATGAGTAATGCTCACTACTCTTCTCCATTATCTCCATAACTTTTACTAATATAATACTTATGGAGTTATGATTGTAACTCCATAACCTCCCCATGATCTTCCTCTATGATCTCAAATGCTTAATGACATATTTCTTCATTTTTCATGTCTATATAAAGGCCTTGTAATAGATGGAAAGATCACGCTAATGAAGAAGAAATAAGAATTTCTCCTCTCTTTCTCTCTATAATGCTTAGCTTATTTTTTCTTGTTCTATATTGTTACTTTGAGCTATATTTCATAACACGTTATCAGTACGAGTCAGTCTCTATTGTTGCCTTCAAATTGAATTTGATTTTCTCCTTGAGATTGAACTGTTTGACGATGCTGCTCATTGAAGTAAATCAGGTGATATGTTCCTATATAACTTTATCCCCTTTTTGGTTTGCTAACTCTTTTTAAGTTGTATTTTTTCTTTTCGGAATAAGGTACTTATTTTTGAAATTGTGCATTTTTATGTGAAATCTGCTTTAAGTTTTATTTGTGATTATAATCGCTTCTATATAACCATACAAAGCAGAATGATTATTTGTTTCGTATATAATGCAGAATCCAATCATAATATTTGGTTGATGCCTTAATGGTTTTAATTTATCAAACAGAATGTAACACCACCCACCAGATTAATATGTTTATATATATATATATATATATTTACATGACTCTCTGACCAATAAAATTTTATGTATTGCCTACATGTTTTGTTTCTAACATTCACTAAGCATACGTTAGAGAATGTTTAATTATTTGCAAAGGAATTGATTGATACATTAGTTAGTTCTATTAGTTCATAAAGGATATTGCTAATATTGAGCTTAATAGCTATTGAGACACGTTAACCGGTAAGAATTAAGTCCAATTACCAAGTATTTTGTCACTTTGAGTTTGACGTAACATTTAGTGTGATGATTAGTGCTTATTGAAACTTACTTTCTGAATTGTTTAAAACGGTTAGAAAATTTTCTTACCGTTCTAATATTTAAGATTACTTGTCTTCCCGGCTTCAATGCAATATTTGTTACATATTTTCTTGTTTTGACATATATATCTCTTTTAATTATGTTATTCATCTAGATTAATGTTTTCACTGCTTGTGAAGAAGAATAAAAAAAATAAAAAATTAAAAAAATTAAAATCTCCCGGTCACGGGCCACGAATGAAGATAACATTTGATTTTGATAAGTTTACATATAGTATATTAGTACACAAATATGTATTGGATCAAAAGTTTCATTGATAATATTTTTTATTATTTTTAATTCACTTATTTATTACAATATTGTTTACTATGTTGAACTTACTAAAGTTTGAATTTATGGCTATGTAAAATTATGTTCCATTTCCTGAAGTGAACGAGATAATTTGTGATAAACGTTATATTAGGATAAGACGGTGGGTTCATTTCCCAGTGCACCATGAGGGTAAGACATCGGGAGCAAGTCCTGATGCTCCATGATGATAAGAGTTGGGTTTGAGTCTCAATTCATTATGGCCTAACATGCCTTTATATGGGTAAGGCATTGAGTTTGAGTCACAATGCACCATATTGATGATATAACGATGACTAAAAAAATAATATACTTTTCATGAAAAGGCATGAAGTGCGTCCCACTTGATTTTCTCCATTCTTGAAGTGAATGTGGTAGCGGCGCATAATAAGTCTAAATGAAGACAAGTGGTTAACCAATGAACGTGGGCGTTCCAAAGAACAAAATAATAATAGTCATCACTATGATTATAAAAGGAGAACAATAAGGGTTCTGATCACGCCCAACTATGCCTTGTAAAAAGGACTAAGCGGTCGCTGCAAATATAATCTGGTTCAAGTCCGGAATCAAATCCCACAGGAAACTAACCTATTTACTACAACTTTTAACAATGCTAATGATAAGCTCAGACAATTTTCGGATGCAAGATTTTTAATAGAGCATAAGTGGAATTTATTTATCTAATGAAAAATGATAACAAAATTAGCAATAATCAAGAATAAGATTGAATTCAAAGGTAAAAGGATCTAGGGCTATTGATCTCCCCAATTGTCGGACTAATTTCTGATACATTAGCTATAATCTCGCCGTAATACTCTATGAGGATTATGAGTTCCGGGCTACCATAATTATCTCTCGATCAATTACGATAATTTACTAGAAGCATTCTCTCGAACTACTCAAGTTAACAATTTATGCAACTCAGAATTATCCCATCAAAGCTTTGTTATCTCTAACCCCGCTTTTAAATTCAAGTAATTAATCTCTTAACTTACCCGAAAGTGGTATTGTTCAACAACAATCTAACCAAGTGTTCTTTCTCAAGCAACATAAGGTAACTAGACACGATTAATCAAAGGCCCTTTCAATTAATCACAACACAACACATAGTTGAACAATCATAGAATAAGAACGACTTAATTATATCTAAACATAGTCAAAACTTCATCCAATAATTGATTCCATCAACACTAGATGATGGGTTTAGATATTCATACTAATGGATAAAAATTCACTATAACAATTCATAATCAACAATGGAAGTAAGAAGAAGAAGATGAAAACTCTTAGAAAATTCTCCGTCTTCTCTCTCTTGTTCTTGCCTCCAAAATCTCCTAGATACCGCTCTCCTTCTCTTCTGTATGAATTAGGCTTCATATAGGTTTAGGTTAGTTGCCTTAGAAATTACATAATTGCCCCTGAGTTGTTGGCCTCCGTCCGCCCGTCCGCGGCCGTGGATTTCAGCCAGTGTTCTGCCTCCAATGCGCGGTCCAATTCGCGGTCAACTTCGCAGCCGCGCACCTGGAAGGGACCTCCCCGCTTGCTTTTCTCGCTCCTATTTGACCGGGCTAACCTTCGATTGTCCTTCCACACTCCATATTGACTCCAAAACACTCTATAGCTTCCTCCTAGCTCGGAGTGGCTCCTGCAAAGCATAAAATTCTTAATTAGAATATTTTTATTTTCTTTTAGCATTCAAATATCAATAAAGTGCGGCTAAATTAGAGTATAAATAGTGTCTAAATTGTATAAATATAGCCTACTATCAACACCCCACACTTAAACCATTGCTCGTCCCCAAGCAATCAAACCACACTCTACATAGGCCTAACTTCACTTAGCGACTTACCTAACTCGTCACACCAAGAATATTTTACATAGTTTGAGTATACATTAGTGTAACATCTACATCTCAAGAGTAGACTCCCGCGAGCCACGCAATATTCCTAACCGGCTTACATACTCTATTCAGAGGTCCAGATTTACCTCTCCTTCGTGAATCAAGTGTCTGCTCACTATAAAAGAGACTCATTCCACAATCAATAAAATTCACGCACACTGAGGAACTTCAAAATAAACAAAATTCAACCACCCTCAGAAATGATATTCTTGTGCCACAGAAAACGCTCCATAGGCTTGCCCGTAGTGTACTACTCTACTAATTGAGCTTGTTCAGTCTAGGATCAAGTAGGACTTTATTTGGCTGTAATGTAGGTTACAGGTCGGATAGGATATATTTGGATATAATAGTGACTACACCTCCCCCAAGCACTTTAATACTTATATTTTATAATCAAGCCCATGCTTAAGTTAAACCAACATTTCCACCTTCAACACCACGTAAATTACCCCACACTTCTTTGAGCACAATCACCTTAAAAGCCACCACAGAATATTACTAATCAACATGATACACTATTAACACATGATACATTTTTTTTATCTTTTTTTTTTAGAATAAGGTGCACCTTTCTCCTGATTTCCCTAGTTCCACTCAAAAGCCCCACCAACTACCCCACACTTTATCTTTTATAGATTCATAGTAATTCAAGTGCTTACGAGAGGTAAAGGGTTCAAAAAGATGGTCAATTCAGATAAGGGATAAAGCTTGTAATGTGGTTGCCAAGGAAACAGGATTACAGGCTCAACGGGGTTAACTACGGTACATAACAAATAGGTGGGTGGAATATGTATATATATGGTTCAACAAAGAAATACCTATATCACTTCCCAGACTAAACAAGACTATTATTTCGTTTTGCAGACATACAGGGCAAGTTCTAGGCATCAAATGTAGTGCACAGAACACAACAAGCCTCACACACACACATGGCACATGACTCACTCCAAATCGGATCATCAAACACTTAGATAAGAGTACTTAAGCCAAATTAAGAACATACAGTTTAAGGCATTCTTACAAGAGTCAACAAATGAGCCTAAGCGTCACACTAAATACCCGCTATATTCAAGGCATTATGAAGTTAAGAGATCATATTCTAATCCTACCCATAGCCCATAAGTTCCTAACTAAAAAATAAAAACTAACTACACCTGGTTCAAATGAAACCCTTGAAAAAGAACCGTGGTTTAAAGAAAAACCAAGGGGGAATTGATACACTACTACAAAAGAAAATGCATGCTCACCGCACCATTTTTTACTTTTAACAAAAAAAAAAATCTTTCAACTTTAGTCCCTCAAGAAACCCGTTGAATGGTATCTATCGTCGGGATAAGTCAAAACTATTCTACATACTACATACAACATACAACAAAGTATCCCCCACCCCACACTTAAAAAGATGGCATGTCCCCATGTCATACAAAATAAAGTAATGCGAGGTAAAGGAGCTTCCCTGGTGGATCAGTCTTATCGAAGACAGTGTCAGGGTCGAGATGACACGCCCTTCCTAGCACACGCAGCCAGCCCATGATTTTCTTCTCTGACTTCGCATTTTGGGTGGCCAAGGCATCAACTCTAACCCCCAATTCCGTGATGGAAGTGTGCAGCCCTGCCATATCCTGTTCTAAGGCTGTCATCCGTGTACTCTGTCTGACCTAAGATGGTCTTTCAGCCATTGTAGCTTGTTCCTGTGGGGGTGATGCAGGTCCAACCTCTTTTTGCCCTTCATCGCCTTCCTCCGGTGCATTAGAATCGTCATAATGAGTTGCCCCAGGTGCCACCGGGTCTTTCCCGATGGTCACTTTATCTGCCCGAAACTTTGCTTCTTTCTTCACCATGCCATCCGCATTTGGGTTCTCAGGCACCTTTGCTGCCCGGCACAATCTAGTGACCAGAGAGGGGAAAAAGAACCCATATCTCTTCAGTGGTGAACGGACAAATACCTCAGACTGAATAACCTTGGCCACATCAAAATCGTGGCCATTCACGAAGCACCAGATCAAGGCAGCTCTCGGACCATTTACCTCTGTGGTGTTGTGGGATGGTAGCAAGCGATTGTTGATGATGTGTAACCAGCACTTTCCTTCAAAAGTGAGTGAGGCAGAGTGTAGCTTCGATCCCGGCATAACCCATACTACCTCTTTGTCTGGTAAACAGATAGTTCTGAAAAACATGTTCCATGCGATGGGTTCTCGCTTGTAAGTATCATAGAAATCCTCCTCCCCATTGAATACAGGCAATCGATACACTCTCCTGATGGCTTCTATCTAGGCATCCACCCTCGTGTGTCGTACAATGCATATTCTATCTTCATGTTCGGGGCAGTTGGCAGAGAACTCCCGGACAAGCATCAAGTTACCCTCCTCCGGCTCTTCGAAAAAGTTGTCCAATCTGTGCCTGATCAACTCCCGATACATATTAGGGCACTTATCCTAGAGGGATGCCCTATCAATACCCCTTTCCGGTACAGGTTTTTTAGTGGCCTTCAAACTGAAATGGTCTTGGGCAGCTCTGGAGACAAACCCGGTACGATCAAACTGAGCTGCACTGGCTGGTGCCCGTGCCCGGGATGAACCTCCATGACCACTTGACGAGGCTCCGGTGGTGCGTCTCTTCTTTGAAGGTGTCATGGTACCTACACAACAAACACTACTGTCAGTAATCGGCAGAATATGGGAACCAATGGCGGTTACTGAGACTTCACTCGCACAATTGGTCACAATTTACATTCAAACTCATTGTGGCAATTCAACAAACACTTAAGGTGCATATACACCCCAAGTTACCCAAAGCCCCAATTAAACTTCCATTCCTCACAAGCTCAACAATGTCTTCCCCCAATTCAACCAAATCTATTAGCCTCACATGCCACATATATACTATAATCCTAAACCAAGTCAAGAGTATCCATGATTCTACTATCCTACACATACAATAGCAAAGGAAAAGAATGGGGAAAATAAAAATTTGAAAACAAAAAAAAATACTAAGAAAGAGGAATAGAATCATGTTATTTACTTAGAGATCTTGGGAGAAACAGAGATTGGGGATTGGTTGAGTGGAGAAGAGGATGAAGGAGAAGAAGCTTTGTTGATGAGAGAAATTTTGAGGGAGAGGGAGAGGGGGCGTGTGTTTTGTTTTAGGGGAAGGGGGAAGGGTTTTAGATTTTGTTAAGGGGGAGGGAAAAAAGAAGTGGGGGAGTGGGCGGTTAGGGGGGGGGGGGGTTAAGTAAAAAAAACTACTTAATACGAAAGAAAAGAAGAGAAGAGAAAATAAAAAATAAAAAATAATAATAACAAATTCTGAACCTAGTACCGCCTCATCCGCGGTCGATCGCGTCCAATCCGCGGTCGTGGATGAGAAACAGTGAGGGGGACAAAATCTGCGCTCGACTCTGCAGTCCAATCCGCGGGTGCAGACGGGGAGGCAGTGGTTTGTGTAAAATCCGCGGCGTACTCCGCGGTCCAATCCGTGACCGCGGATATCGATCTGCAGCAAATTTTTGTCTTTTTCGCACTTTTACCTATCTCCGGGTTAATTTCGTCCCCCGAATCCTGTCGATGCGCATAATTTTATCCCTGCACATTAGTAGATCGGTCAATGTCATTTCAAATCAATTACAAAAACAAGAGTAAAGAAAAATAATAGCTTGCCTCCTAAAAAGTGCCTGAGTTAACGTCGCGGCACGACGATTTACAACAAACCATGGGTTGCCTCCCAGGAAGCGCCTGATTTAACGTCGCGGCATGACGCAGGCTTTCATTATTACTCTTCGCTCACGTATTGGGGCTCTTCCAAATAAATCACCACTCTATCCCCCTTTTCTTCGACCATTCCAAGGTAATGTTTCAATATTTGCCCATTCACTGTGAACTTATTTGTCCCATCTTCGAATTCAATTTCTACATCTCCACTTGAGAACACTTGCACCACTCTGAAGGGTCCTGACCATCGGGACTTCAACTTACCCGGAAACAATCTCAATCTTGAGTTGTATAACAATACTAGATCTCCGGGTTTGATGTTCCGATCTAGAATGTGCTTATCATGCATCATTTTCATCCTTTCTTTGTACAATCTTGCATTGTCAAATGCATGGAACCTGAATTCCTCGAGTTCATGTAACTCAGTGACTCTGCTGGTGCTTGCGGTCTCTATATCCAAATTAAACTTCCGCAGTGCCCAAAGGGCTTTATGTTCGAGCTCTACCGGAAGATGGCATATTTTTCCAAATACCAACTTGTATGGTGACATACCAATTGGAGTTTTAAATGTTGTGCGGTACGCCCATAATGCATCATCGAGCTTCTTTGCCCAATCAGTCCTTGACGCATTCACTGTCTTGGTCAGGACACTTTTGATTTCTCTGTTGGACACTTCAACTTGCCCGCTCGTCTGTGGGTGGTAAGGTGTGGCTACCTTATAGCGAACTCCATACTTTTCCAACAGCCGTGTGAACGCTCTATTGCAAAAATGGGTTCCACCATCACTGATTATAGCTCTCGGGGTGCCAAAACGTGTGAAAATATTTTTCTTTAGGAAGATTGTCACCCTTTTTGCATCATTGGTTGGGAGATCCACCGCTTCGACCCATTTGGAGACATAGTCAACTGCTACCAATATGTATTTGTTACCATACGAGTTGACGAAAGGCCCCATAAAGTCAATCCCCCGCATGTCAAAAACCTCCACCTCTTGAATTGTGGTGAACATAATTGTGGGCATCCTTGAACAGAGTTGGCCAATACAACCCCGATTCCAATACTTTTGCTGTTGTCCGGATTCCTCCAAAGTGTCCACCATATGGTGAAGCATGGCAAGCCTGCAAAACAGAAGGTTGATCTTTCTCGGGGATACACCTCCGGATCATGTTATCTATACATATTCTAAAAAGTAGAGGTTCATCCCAATAATAAGATTGACAATCGCGAAAGAACTTTTTCTTTTGAATTAAAGAGAGTTCATAAGGTACAATACCGCTTGCTAAATAGTTAGCAATATCAGCATACCATGGCGTCTCCTCCATTGTCACAGTGAGTAACTGTTCATTCGGGAATGTCTCTATTATATCTTCAACCTCCATCTTCTTTTCAGCTCCTTCCAACCTTGAGAGGTGGTCTGGCACTTGATTGTTCATCCCTTTTCTATCATGGATTTCCAGATCAAATTCTTGTAGCAAAAGAACCCAATGGATTAACCTTGGCTTTGACTCCTTCTTTGCTATCAAGTACCTAATTATTGCATGGTCAGTATAAACAATAACTTTTGAACCAATTAAGTACGACCTGAATTTGTCGAAGGCAAACACTACAGCCAATATTTCCTTTTCCGTTACGGTGTAAATGAGTTGTGCACTGCTGGGCGTCCTGCTTGCATAGTAAATTGGGTGCATCATCTTGTCTTTTCGCTGCCCCAAGACTGCTCCTATAGCATAATCACTGGCCTCGCACATGAGCTCGAAGGTTGCTCCCACTTGGGTGCAACAATAATGGGTGCAGTTACCAGTCTCTTCTTCAGCTCCTCAAATGCCAACCTGCAATCATTAGAAAACACAAAGGGCTGATCCTTTTCAAGAAGTTTACATAAAGGGTTAGCAATCTTGGAAAAATCTTTTATGAATCGCATGTAGAACCCGGCGTGCCCAAGGAAACTTCTCACTGCCTTGACCGAAGTGGGTGGTGGCAATTTCTTAATAACATCAACCTTAGCATGGTCGACCTCAATTCCCTTACTGGACACTCGATGCCCCAAAACTATTCCTTCATGTACCATAAAATGGAACTTTTCCCAATTCAACACCAAATTTGTCTCCACACATCTTTTGAGCACTCTTCTTAAATTGTGAAGACAATCTTCGAATGAATCCCCCACCACGGAGAAATCATCCATAAACACCTCCATAATGTCTTCAACCATATCAGTGAAAATGGCTAACATGCACCGCTGAAATGTAGCCGGCGCATTGCAAAGTCCAAAAGGCTTTCTCTGAAAGGCAAAGATACCATACGGACAAGTGAAGGATATTTTCTCTCTGTCTTCAGGGGCTATTGAGATCTGGTTGTACCCCGAATATCCATCCAAGAAACAGAAGTGAGACCGCCCAGCTAACCTGTCCAACATTTGATCAATAAAAGGCAAGGGGAAATGGTCCTTCCGGGTGGCTGTGTTCAATTTCCGATAGTCCATGCAAATTCGCCACCCCGTGACTGTACGAGTCGAGATCAACTCATTATTCTTATTTTGTACGACCGTCATTCCTCCCTTTTTCGGCACACACTGAACAGGGCTGATCCAGTTGCTGTCAGAGATGGGGAAGATGATACCCGCATCCAGCCACTTGATCACTTCCTTCTTCCACCTCTTTCATATTCGGGTTCAGCCGTCGTTGATGCTCTCTGGAAGGTTTGTGCCCCTCTTCTAAGAGAATCTTGTGCATACAAAAGGCTAGGCTGATACCCTTTATGTCTGCCATGGTCCAACCAATTGTAGTCTTATATTCTTGTAACACCTGCAAGAGTTGCTTTACCTACACAGCTAGCAAACCAGATGATATAATAATAGGCAAAGTAGAATTAGGCCCTCAAAAAACATAACTGAGGTGAGCTGGAAGCGGTTTCAGGTCCAACTGTGGTGGCTCCTCTATTGATGGTTTTGCAGGTGGTATTACTCTTTCTTCTAAGTGTAGGGGCTCTAAATGAGGTTCCCTTTTCCAGAATCCTTGACCCTCAAGAGCCACGACCCACTCTGCCAAACCTTCACCATCCATCTCTTCCAAATTCATCAAACACGCCTATAGCGGATCCCTGACATTAAGGGTCATATCCTCCTCTTGCAGTATCACATCCACGGCCTCCACTAGTGAGAAATTTGCAAATTCGCTGGGTCTCCTCATGGATTGTTGAACGTTAAATATTATTTCTTCATTGTTCAACCTCATTTTCAACTCTACAGTCTCACAATCAATCAATGCTCTCCCAGTGGCTAAGAACGGCCTTCCCAGAATGATGGGTATCTCTTCATCCACTTGACAGTCAAGAATAATGAAGTCTGCAGGGAATACAAACTTCCCCACTTGAACAAGCACATCATCAAGAATTCCTGTCAGTCTTTTGACTGTGCGATCAGCCAGTTGCAACAACATTGAGGTCGGTCTAGCTCTGCCAATGCCCAGTTTTGTATAAATTGCCAAGGGCATCATGTTTATACTGGCCCCCAAGTCACACAATGCTTTAGCAAAAACATAACTCCCAATGGTGCATGGGATAGTGAAACTACCTGGATCAAACACTTTTTGAGCCATAGGTCTTGTCACTACCGCGCTGCAGGTCTGCATCAGAGTTACAGTGGACAGGTCCTGGAAGTCAAATTTTCGCGACATCAGATCCTTCATCATTTTTGCATACCCATGGCATTTCCCTCAAAGCATCCATCAGTGGAATATTCAATTGAATTTGTCGAAGCATTTCCATGAATTTCATGTATTGATCATCTTTCTTTTGCTTTGCCAATCTTTGAAGGAATGGTGCAGGAGTCAACCTCTGCCCACTGCTTGGTGTCTTTTCTTTGTTTGAAGCTTTTTCTACCACCCATTCTGAGAGTTGTTCACCTTCCTTCTCCTTACCCTTGTCAACCTGTGCTTGTTTAATTACAACCTCGGTGAACTCTGCTGACTCATCTACCTCTAATGTAACTGGAGTAGTTGGCGTAGTCTCTCTCCTAGATTGAGCTACTCCTTGCTCTCTGTCTAAATCTCTTCCATTCTTGAGACTCACTGTCATTAGCTGATTTGGGTTATGTTCCTTTGGGTTAATATTTGTATCTGCAGGCAATGTTCCTTGTGGGCGATTGTTCAAGGCCATAGACAGTTGTCCCAATTGAGTTTCAATGCCTTTGATTGTCGAATCATGTGCTGCTAACTTTTCTTGCATCTTACCATTTGTCCCAATGAGTTGTTGCAGCATGTCCCTGATTTCTATCATGTTGATGTCCTGCTACTGATGAGGTGGTTGGTAGGCTAACCGTTGCTGGTGCTGCTGATTATAGCCATGTTGCCTTTGATAACGCACGACTTGGCCTTGTGGTCGTGCGCTTCCTGGATTAGGGTTGTGTTGTGGTTGGTTTGGTCTATACTGCTGGTTTGGTACTAGTCCCCATTGCTGCCCACCTTGCCTTTAACCTCCGAAATTGTTGACATAATTCATGTCTTCTCTGAAGCCCTGGTTGTCATTCTCTCCACTCCACGAGCATACATATGACTGGTTTATGCAAGGAGTGCACAAGCCTCCATTTGTTGTATCAATAATGTGCACTTGCTTTGTACCCATCTCATCAATTTTCTTTGTCAGTAAGCTCATCTGGGTCATGAGAGTGGCTATGTTCTCTGCATTGGAATTGTTTGGGTCAATAGCAACAGAATGCACTATTGGTGTAAGTGTCGTACCTCTAGTCATCCAGCTTGAATTTTGAGCCATCTTGTCGAGAAGAATCTTGCACTCTGTGAACGTTTTGCTCAAAAATGCACCCCCAGCTGAAGTATCTACATTGGCCTTCAAACTATCCGCCAAACCCATGTAGAATCTCTGTCCCAGCATCTGATCTGGAATGCCATGGTGTTGACACTTCACTAGCATACCCTTAAACCTCTCCCAAGTTTCTTGTAAGGTCTCAGTCGGTTTCTGCCTGAACTGCAATATCTCATCAATTTGCCTTGCAATCTTGTTGGGAGAATAGAACTTGTTTAAGAACTGCTTGACTAATTCTTCCCAAGTAGAAATGGAGTTTATTGGGAGCGAATTCAGCCAAGTTTGAGCCTCTCCAGTCACTGAGAATGGGAACAGTAATAGCTTAATTGCTTCAGGAGTCACATTCAGTTGTCTTTGAGTCACACAAATTGATATGAAGTTCTTCAGATGTTGTTGTGGGTCTTCGATGTATAACCCGGAGAACAGTCCCTTATTCTGCAACAGGTGTAGCATGTTGTTGGTAATCTGGAATGTCTCCACTTGTATCTGAGGAACAGCAATGGCAGTGGCCAGGTTATCAGCAGTTGGTTGTGCCTAATCATAAAGAGTAGCTTCCGGCACAAGAGGTGCCACCACTCCATTGCTTGGGTCAACATGATCATTCCGATTATTTCCGTTGATGTCGTCCACGTTGTCCATTTTACTTTTGAGTTGGTCTTTTTGTTTTAACTGTTTGTTATTCTTATTGGCCCGATTCAATGCCCTGAATGCTTTCTCGGGGCGTGAGAGTCCTTCAAAAAGTTCACCAGTCCTCAAAGAGCTTCTAGGCATACACCTGAGTCACAGAAGAGTTCAAACGTGAGAATTTCAATGGAAAATTTTTAACACCGTAGGAAATTGATCTAAACTAAGAATTCGAGCAATTCTTCTAAGTTGTAATAAATAACACTGTTAGATCCCCGTAAACGGCGCCAAAATTTGATTACGCCCAACTATGCCTTGTAAAAAGGACTAAGCGGTCGCTGCAAATATAATCTGGTTCAAGTCCGGAGTCGAATCCCACAGAAAACTAATCTATTTACTACAACTTTTAACAATGCTAATGATAAGTTCAGACAATTTTCGGATGCAAGATTTTTAATAGAGCATAAGTGAAATTTATTTATCTAATGAAAAATGACAACAAAATTAGCAATAATCAAGAATAAGGTTGAATTCAAAGGTAAAAGGATCTAGGGCTATTGATTTTCCCAATTGCCGGACTAATTCCTGATACGTTAGCTATAATCTAGCCGTAATACTCTATGAGGATTATGAGTTCCGGGCTACCATAATTATCTCTCGATCAATTACGATAATTTACTAGAAGCATTCTCTCGAACTACTCAAGTTAACAATTTATGCAACTCAGAATTATCCCATCAAAGCTTTGTTATCTCTAATCCCGCTTTTAAATTCAAGTAATTAATCTCTTAACTTACCCGAAAGTGGTGTTGTTCAACAACAATCTAACCAAGTGTTCTTTCTCAAGCAACACAAGTTAACTAGACACGATTAATCAAGGGCCCTTTTAATTAATCACAACACAACGCATAGTTGAACAATCATAGAATAAGAACGGCTCAATTATATCTAAACATAGTCAAAAATTCATCCAACAATTGGTTCCATAAACCCTAAATGATGGGTTTAGCTATTCATACTAATGGATAAAAATTCACTATAACAATTCATAATCAACAATGAAAGTAAGAAGAAGAAGATGAAAACTCTTAAGAAATTCTCCCTCTTCTCTCTCTTGTTCTTGCCTCCAAAATCTCCTAGATACCGCTCTCCTTCTCTTCTGTGCAAATTAGGATTCATATAGGTTTAGGTTAGTCATCTTGGAAATTACATAATTGCCCCTGAGTTGTTGGCCTCCGTCAGCCCGTCCGCGACCGCGGATTCGGCTGCGAATTTTAGCTAGTGTTCTGCCTCTAGTGCGCGATCCAATTCGCGGTCCACTCTGCAGCCGCGCACCTGGAGGGGACCTCCCCTCTTGTTTTTCTCGCTCCTATTCGACCGGGCTAACCTTCGATTGTCCTTCCACACTCCATATTAACTCCAAAACACTCTTTGGCTTCCTCCTAGCTCAGAGTAGTTCCTGCAAAGCATAAAATTCTTAATTAGAATATTTTATTATCTTTTAGCATTCAAATATCGATAAAGTGCGACTAAATTAGAGTATAAATAGTGTCTAAATTGCATAAATATAGCCTACTATTAAGTTCTCAAAATAGTCCTTCAAAATGTGAAGGCAATGTTTATCATCAAATTGGTATGAAAAAATAATAAAGTACGTTGCTGACTATGATCCATTCCTTAAAGAGAATGTGACTTGTGATAAGCATTGAGAATGCGGACCAATTCCTAAAGGTGAATGTGGCAATATGTGATAAAAGTAATGAATAAAGACATGCAATGCATGATTGGATGAATACCACACAATTCACCTCTAATGGAGGTTTGAGTGAAATAAAGACAATAAATATTATTGTGGTTATATGAATATGTCATTGGTCGCGTACATGTGATACGCCAAAATATTTTGGCATACCTTATAAAAGTTATTAAAAGCAAAATTAAAGCAAGAAATGATTTTGCTTATGATGATTTTGACCATAATATTATGATATAATTTTCTTTGTAAATGAGACATTCACCATATGGATGGTGTCATAAAAGATCTTATAGTATAAAATTGTACTACCCGGATGAGTAAAATTGTTCATGACATTAATATTATAGTAAGTCTCAAAAGAAACTTTTTGAGTTTCAAATGTACAAGCCAAAGTGGTTGGCATATTTAGACTATAAATGAAAGGAAGATTGAATATCTTCAAATTACTATAATCATACCGGATAAATATAAAAAATTACCCGACTTTTCTTCTATTTGTACTACACAAGTATAAACATGATGATGGAATCACATGGCACAAGTAAACTAGAGGTTTACTGAAATAAATATTAGTTGGCATGACCGGTTGGCCATCCCGGTTCAATTATGATGCGAAAATTAATTGAGAATTCACATTGGCATATATTGAAGAAATAGAAGATTCTTCTAGAATTCTCTTATGTTGTATATTCTCATAATATACCAGTTAAGGTTGAGATTGAATCCCTTGATTTATGAAACGAATAAAAGGTGATAAATATATGGGCCCAGTCACCTGCCATGTGGACCGTTTATTATTATATGATTTTAATAGATGCATCTTTTGTATGATCACATGTGCACTTATTATCAACTTGCAGTTTGACTTTTGTAAGGTTGCTTGCTCAAATTATTATAGCACAGTTCCAGAATATAAATATAGTGATTTATCTTGACAATGCTGATTTAAATCTAAGTTGGTTTAGCAGAAATTGTATGCCTCCAATTATAGCTAAACCATTGGTTATGAGAACAAAACTCTCAAAACGAAATTTGGTATGAGATGTATTATTTAATATACAGTAGCACTTGTACACATCTAGCCAAGTTACGAAAATTTCTCCCTATCACAATCGGTTCAGGGTCAGGAACTAAATAATATTCATCTAGAAATATGGATGTCTTATATGATTTAATTATGCCACCACAATGCACAAAGATGGGTTCCCAAAGAAGGTTGGAAAATGTGTTGGTGATCCCAATATTAGGGGGAGAAAATGGGCAACTGAGAAAGTGATACGTGGAATGAATTATTATGAATACATATAAATCCTCGTACAAAAAAATATGAACTTGAAGTTCAAGTGATAATTCATTTGCAAATTAGTGTCAGCCGCATTTGCTGACCCAAAGCTAAATGTCATATTTCAGCTGCTAATGCTCCAAATAGAATAAAGTCCATGAGGGACAGAGTCTATGGCACGCAAGAAGCGTAACATGCCAATCGGTTCCAAAGATAAAACTCCTTGAAGAATCAGAGGAGCAAATGATAAAGATGGTCATACTAAGAAGTCAAGTGCTCTATAAGAGCACCACGACATAACACTTTATAAGACCTCATAGGAGAGGCTCAAGTACCTGAAATTATTAAGATCTCAATAAGTTATGTCTTTATTGGGTAATAATGGAACCGACATAAAATGATCGTCGACTATATTGTTAATATAATGTGGTGCTCAATATTATTAATATTGACGAGGATCTTGAGCTCAAATCTGTCATGAAATTTGGACAGATAAATGATTGGCCAAATAAAAAATACGCAATAAAAATTGACTTCACTTGAAAAATGTGAAGTTGGACGTATAGTCCCAACAACTGAAAGTATAAAGCCAATGTTGGTATAAATATGTTCTTGTGCGAAAAAATGTCAAGTCGATAGACATAAAGACGACTTGTGACACAAGAAGATTTGTAAATATCCTGACATTGCTTATATGGAGACATGTTCTCCTGTGGTGGATGTAGTCATTTCAAGTTTTAATCTGGCAATACGTGAATAACTTGATATGCGTATAATGGAAATCATTGAAGGATTTAAATTGTTCTGAAGCATATTAAGGTTCCCAAGAAATTTATTAAATAAAACTTCAGCAATTGGTGCACTAATGTATCTTGCTAAAACTATGAGAATAACAATATACTAGCAAGATATAGTTTTATTCCTATATGAAGATATTGGAATACTATTAGGATTATATTGCAAAAGGAATCCTTGATATAGATTTGTTTATTCTAACAAATATTGCCAAAGTTTTGTTGGTTATGCAAATGTAGGCATTTTTTGAAGTTCATTCTTCAAACAATCTATTTGTATGCGAGGGTACTGCCATATTATTATTTCACAAGGAAATCAATTGTTGATACTTATTCAACAATGTCAATATACTAGGAACTGATAAATCAAGTCACTCAACACACAACTGGTGTGTGACTTTACTTTGAAGAGAAGACTCAAATAATAGTGACGATGATATTTTCTTATCTCAATTGAAAGAAGGATATATTGAAGGAGACAGAATAAATCATATATTTCATCAAAGTTCTTTATCAGACACAATCTTCACCGAACGGTAAAATAGATGTTCAATGAATTTGTTCTCTTGATAATTTGGTGATTCTATTCAACGAAGCATGATCAACCTCAACATTTGAGAAGTTGGTATACATGATCGGAACACATCATCTAGGTAAAATAAATTGATGTTTTCATCAGGGGAGGCAAATACGTGATATACTCTTTTTCCCTTAGCTACGGTTTTATCTCACTGGGTTTTCCTGGCAAGGTTTTTAATGAGGCAGTAAGCAATGCGTATTACATGATATGTGTACTTTTTTTCCTTCATTGTGATTTTTTTCCATAGAGTTTTTTCCTAGCAAGGTTTTAATCTACGGAAAAGGGCCAAAAATACCCTTGAACTATTTAAAATAGCTCAAAAATACCCTCCATTTATTTTTGGTACCAAAAATACCCATGCCGTCTATATTTTGGACCACAAATGCCTTAAACCATTAGTCTTGCCATTGAAGGTGATATGGCAGTCCAACTGGATTAGATTTGCTTACATGGCTATCCACCTAAGCAATCGAGCATGGCAAAATTATTTTTTCGGAAAAAATATTTTTTCGAATTTAAAAAAAAAAATACAAAATCAACACTTATTCTGAAAAAAGTAAAATAATTTTCCGGAATTTTTTTACTTTTTTCACAATAAGTATTGATTTTGTATTTTAATAAAAAAATTCCGAAATAAATATTTTTTCCGGAATTTTTTTAATTTTTTCGGAATAAGTGTTGATTTTGTATTTTAATAAAAAATTCCGACATAAATAATTTTTTTGATTTTTTTTACTTTTTTCAGAATAAGTGTTGATTTTGTATTTTAATAAAAATTTCCGAAAAAAATAATTTTTCCGTAATTTTTTTACTTTTTTCGGAATAAGTGTTAATTTTGTATTTTAATAAAAAATTCCGAAATAAATAATTTTTTCGGAATTTTTTACCTTTTTCGGAATAAGTGTTGATTTTGTATTTTAAAAAAAATTCCAGAAAAATAATTTTTCTAAAAAAATAAATTTTGCCATATTGGATTGCTTAGGTGGATGGTCATGTAAGCAAATCTAACCCAGTTGGACTGCCATGTCACCTTCAATAGCAAGACTAACGGTTTAAGGGCATTTGTGATCCAAAATATAGACGATAGAGATATTTTTGGTACCAAAAACAAACTGAGGGCATTTTTGAGCTATTTCAAATAGTTCAAGGGCATTTTGGCTCTTTCCCGTTTAATCTATGGACATCCAAGGGGGAGTGTTATAAAATCTTGAATTATGGTGGATATCCATAACCACCAAAGAAGTAATGCTCACTACTCTTCTTATCATCTCCATAACTTTCACTACTATAATACTTATGGAGTTATGATTGTAACTCCATAACCTTCCCATGATCTTACTACATGATCTCAAATACTTAATAACATATTCAATGACATATTTGTTCACTTTTTATGCCTATATAAATGTCTTATAATAGATGAAAAGATCACACAATTGAAGAAGAAATAAAAATCTCTCATCTCTCTGTATCTCTTAGCTTATTTTTTATTATTCTATATTATTACTTTGAGCTATATTTCATAACAAAAATTATGTTTTTAGTTGTTCGAACATGGACAAAAACATGAAAATTCTTATAAAATGAAAAGAAAATTACGTTTAGCATAATTTAATTGGACCTATGCTCAGCACGAACTACCCGTAACTAGGACTATTAGATTAAAGATCCAACTATCAATAATATAAGGTCCGTCGTGGATCGTCAGTCACTATGGAATTATTTGGGTAACTAGCCAAGGTTTTATGGGACAAAGGTACCATCTCATTATTTGGGGAAGTTTCCTTTTCTGATTCTTTTGTTTTAAATTTCCTATCCTGATTTATTCCTCACAATGACTTTCCGTTCTTCCTTCTGTCAACAACCAAATCAACTGCTGTTTCTCCTTGACCCAAAAGCTACGGTTTCTATTTTTGTTTCTTTACTAAACTAGGGTTTCTCTCCCTATCCCTATCCCTCTCCAAGATTGATCTCTTCCAGTTTCTTCACATTTTTGCCCTCACATTTATAGGGCATTCTGCACCTTTGGCTTTGTGAACATTATTGTTGAGCCAATTTTTTTCCAAAATTGCCCTGAATATGGTGCAATGCTGGGTAATTGAGGTCAAATAACTTGTTTTATTCTGTATTGCTGTAGTGAATCATTTGCAGATTGTATTTGCTTTCGGCTCAGTCTCGCATTTATGATTTGTTGTGTTTACCAATTGAGAACTTGGTGTTTCTGGCAGATATTAATGATGAAGTGGTGGAGTTTTTAGGGGATATTGTGTATGCTTATTAGGTTTGTAATTAGAATGATGAAGAGGTTGAAAAATGAGGCTTCAAGTGTGAGGAGGTTCAAATTGTCATATATTTTGCTAGGTTTAGCTGCATTTTACTTGATCCTCATCTGCGTGAAGTTCCCAGAGTTTCTCGAGAGCGCTACAGCTTTGAGTGGTGATGCTGCTGCTGCGGATGTGGCTCTAGATGTCGAGGATGATGGTGGAGAATCATCGACTTCTGGATTTCATAATAATTTAAACCAATATGCACTAGTGACACCGCGAGAAGAGGAAAATGAAAATGGAGTGTTGCCCCATAAAAAGCCTCGTAAGCTTCACTATGGTCGAATTACTGCAGCTATTATGAAACGACAGAATATGGAGCGAAATCTTTCTGTTTTGGATAGAATGGCTGATGAAGCTTGGACTTTAGGCTCGAAAGCCTGGGAAGAATTAGATAAATATGAGGAAAAGGGGATTGAGATGAATTCAATACTCGAGGGGAAGCCCGAGTCATGTCCTTCATGGGTTTCTACTAGTGGAGCACAACTTGCTAAAACAGATCAACTTATGTTCCTACCATGCGGGCTTGCAGCAGGTTCTTCTATAACGCTTATTGGTACTCCTCATTATGCTCATCATGAGTATGTACCACAGCTTTCCAAAACAAGGGCTGGCGATGCATTAGTCTTGGTTTCCCAATTTATGATTGAATTACAGGGTTTAAAGTCCGTTGTTGGCGAGGATCCACCAAAGATTTTGCATCTGAATCCTAGAATTAGAGGAGATTGGAGCCATAGACCAGTGATCGAGCACAATACTTGCTATAGAATGCAATGGGGAACGGCTCAAAGGTGTGATGGTTTACCTTCCAAGTATGATGATGACATGCTCGGTATGACACTTTCTAACATTATGCTTGTTGGATTTTTGTCTCTCTATATCTTCAGCTATTCCGTGGGGGGTGGGGGGAGTGAAACTACTAAGGGAAATGGTATTTTTGAAAATAAAGAGATTTCTATTGGTTGTAGACTCAAACCTGAAAGTTCTTTGACAACAAAGTTCTTGTTTGAAATATGATGTAGACTGGAATTCAGGCTCAAATAATCCCAAACCAACCAATTAGTACAAGATATAGCAGTTGTAGACTCAAACCAACCTCAAAACTTCACATTTGGAACTTAGTAACCCAAGCAAGGGTGTGTGCATTCGTCACGCGCAAGAGTAAATGTGGCAGGGAATTTCCAAAGGTGTTGGCAGTTGCGGTTGCACACTAGGCTACATTTTGACCCATTGAGCTCCCGAATTTGGACTCAGGTGCATGCAGCTGGTGACACATTGTCCGGTCCCACAACCTTGATAAATCTGCAGTCCAGAATTTTGGCCTGCGGTCACAACCATGTCGTACAATTGCATTTCCTCTTGAAATTGTGTCACCCTTCAATTCTTACTGCAGGCCAGTCGTGCGATCACATTTCCTCTTGAAATTGTGTCACCCTTCAATTCTTCCCAAAAAGGGCCTTGATCTTCACTGGGATCTCCCATAGCTTCCAATGCTCCTTAGGCACGATGTCTGGTGTGAAACCCCTAGACATGCTGCTATCACCCCTCCTCTTCTTTTGAAGACTAGGTCATGAGCTCTTCTTTATCAAGTGCTGCTGCTCACATATTGAAAATGTACTCCCCATGGACTTTACAATTGTGACAGTTAAGGCAAAATTAGGCTAATTGTCAAGCAAATTATATTGCAGCATCCAATATTAAATCACAAGATTGTGCGGATAATTGAAAACCTACCTGAAATTACAGAAATGTCGAGCTAGTTTGATTAACAAGCTGATCATAGGGGTTAGGTTGCCGAGAAGGCGAGAACCACTTTCACATGTTGACCCACTAACAATTGCACGTAACATTTTCGTCCTGAAAACTACAATTGTATATCATTTTACCCCAACTTCCTCAGTATAGTTTTGTTGAATTAATTTAGGCTGCTAAATGCTTAATTTTTGGTTTTAAATTAGTTTCCTGGACATCACTTCTGTTTCTTTTATTCATTTATATCTTGGCCGGATTGTTTTCACCTTATGATATATATATTTCACTTGAGAATGCTGATAAACCTCTTTTGCTTCCTTTTCCTACTTATGTCGAACAAGTTTTAGTTGTGGGATTCTTGATTTTATAGCTTTACATCAATCAAATACCATAAATTTAGAAATTCATTTTCATGACAGTTGATGGGTATTTAAGATGTGACAAGTGGATGCGGAATGACATTGTTGATACTCGAGAGTCGAAAATATTCTCATGGTTTGATCGATTCATTGGACGTGCAAAGAAACCAGAGGTGACATGGCCTTTCCCGTTTGTGGAGGGTAGGATGTTTATTCTGACTATTCGTGCTGGTATTGATGGCTACCATATCAATGTAGGTGGCCGGCACGTGACGTCATTTCCTTATCGAACTGTAAGCTACTTGCGCTCTTCCAAACAATTTTGCAGGTTTTCTTGGTAGACATGTGAGTGTTCTGCTTACTGAGCATGTCTGTAGTGAAGGAGTGCATTTTTAAGACGTTGCACTTGAAATTGACTTGAGACTTAACACATTTTAGAGTCTTGGACTGCGTTCCAATCATGATCACCATTGAATATCCACTGCATACATTTTCCTTATACACAAGGGCACATTGGATATCAAACTACTATTCAAATCTTTTACCCATACAAATATTACCATACAAAATGAACGGTAGACACAAACGTGTCCTAGTATTTGATCCCTTTTCTGAAACCCTTAACCAGTTTACCGAATTTGTAATCCTTGCAATTAATATGATCACCAGATTTTCTGGAATTAATGTTTTAGTTTCCTCACTCATGTTATTACCCTACTATACTTGTGAGCCTTCAATAAATGTTCCCTATTCTTTCAGGGCTTTACACTGGAAGATGCTACAGGGTTGGCAATCAGAGGTGATGTAGATATACATTCGGTTTATGCTACATCTCTACCAACCTCTCATCCAAGTTTTTCGCCCCAAAGAGTGTTGGACTTCTCAGAGAAGTGGAAATCTCTTCCTTTGCCCCAGAATCGCATTCAAATTTTTATTGGGGTGCTTTCTGCCACCAATCACTTTGCTGAGCGTATGGCAATCAGGAAAACGTGGATGCAGGCTTCAGCAATTAAAACCTCAGATATAGCAGTCCGCTTCTTTGTTGCATTGGTAAGTCGCCCACCTCACCAAATAAAAGATAGATTTGGCTCAACTGCATGTTAAGCATAACTGTCGATCCACCCAAATAAGTTTGGACCTCAAAGGCTCAAATGCAGCCAATTATTCCTCGTAATTACAACATTTTAAACTCCAATAAACTTTAATTTCGATGAGGTGATTAATGGAGATTGTCAAATAATAGGTTTAAGGAATACGCTGTTTATTGAACTGCTTTCTTGATAAGTTGATTATTGGAATTAGCAAAACCAGACAAGTGTCTATGAGTTGAAAATCATTAATTTGTTGGATCATCTTTTTTCAGGCCAAA
Source organism: Nicotiana tomentosiformis (assembly GCF_000390325.3). Classification (NCBI taxonomy): domain Eukaryota; kingdom Viridiplantae; phylum Streptophyta; class Magnoliopsida; order Solanales; family Solanaceae; genus Nicotiana; species Nicotiana tomentosiformis. Next base: position 59,584,864 of record NC_090813.1, on the reverse strand, counting down.
TTTGTAAAAAACATGTCTGGAAGTCCATTATTTTTGTCAAGTCTTTTTACATATTTGGCCCAAAAAAGAAGAAATACACAGTTGGAACAAATAGCCATTGTACCTAATGAAGAAATTGAAAAACAAAGTTGAAGTAAAGCATGCATGGGATATTAATATAAGAAGTAAGTAGAAATACACAATTGGAACAAATAAATCACTCTATATGACTATGTGCGAATTAACAGTTGAAAAATACCCTACTTGGAAGCTGATTTTTCAATTTTTATTCACTCCCACGTGCCTAAAAGAGAGTGTACTTTGCCACATCAGCATCCAGGGGATGAAGGCTATCAAACTGCCAAGTTAAGGGAGGTAATTAGGACAAAAAATATTGCCTGAATAAACGGTGCCAAGTTTAGGGAGTCCTGGGGTGATGATCTATGCTGACCTTTCTAGGTGCTGAATCTTAGGTGAAAATGCTAAATGTGGCTAAATATGCACAAACATATATTAGTGGTTAACAAGGTCTGGCAGACTACCAGTGACAAATGCCGAAGTTATAGAGAGGGAAAATGTATAGAAAAGAAGAGAACAATGGAGAATCATGGTAACCCAATTGGTTAACTACCTGAACTTCCACCTTGCTGGTCGGGTTCGATTCTCCACCTTGTAATCCTCTCCCCTCAATGTAAAAAAGAAAAAAAGAAAAAAGAAAAGAACATTTATCAAAATGCACTCTTTGGTTAAACTTTACATGTATTCCATATTTTACTAACATGTGTGACTGTAGTGGATTGATTACCCATTCTAGAACATCCAACTTTTTGAATAAAGAAAATAGAATTTGATGAGGGCAATTTTTCTCACCTGATCAGGAGGCACACTTAGTGAATGCTTTTAGAACATTTGATTATATGAATGATTGGTCTGAGTGGCATGATTGTGTTTGTTTACATGCAAAGCATGTTGAGTATTTTACCTCCGTAATTAATGACTTTGTGTGTGACTAACATTGTTTAATGAGAAGAGCCTATAGAAAACTCAAGTGGAAGCAACGTATGGTGATGCTTAAGCATAAGGGAAGAGAGATAATTTGACATTAATTTCCAACAAACTTTGGGATATTCGCCTTGTATAAGGACAAAGCACCAAACTTATTCCAATTAAAAGGACTGCAAAATTTAATAAGTTCCTAGTTGCATTTAGGTGGATACCGTGGATTATTAGTATATTGCTATCAACTTCACCTTTTTTCAGGTGGATCACAGGACTGTTAAGTGTTATCTCAAGTTGACTACTGTATTCACAACTCATAAGTAGCCGAATAATAGATATCAGCTAAGACAGCCCCCGTGTATTTAACCTACTAGGAAGATCCTCATGGCTTCCCTGGAGCATACTGCATGCTAGTTACATAGTTTTTCTCATCTTTTGGGAGGAATTGACTTGCCCTACACATGGTGTTCACTAGGAAGTAGTAATGCCATTTTTGTTCTCGGACTTCTGAGATGCTTTCATTGGAATATTTTTTATAGATAAATTGTCAGTTGAAAGTAGTATTGCTTTTGAGTAAAGGAGAAAACACGAACAGGAAAAAGGTTGTGCTATTGTCTTCAGTACGACTTTATGTTTAGGTTCCCTTTTACCAACTTATTATTTATAGAACTTCTGCTATCATCTTTGCAAATAGCCAGTTTGGAGTTGAATCCCAATGCATTTGCTTATTTATGTATTAAAATTAACTTTGTAGAATCCACGAAAGGAGTTGAATGCTATATTGAAGAAGGAAGCAGATTACTTTGGGGACATTGTGATTGTCCCCTTTATCGACAGATACGAGCTAGTGGTCCTAAAAACTATTGCCATCTGCGAGTATGGGGTGAGTTCTGCACTTCCGCTCCATCTTCCTCTTCTTTCCTGAACTGCTTAGTCACATCCTAATATCCATCGACATGGCCCACAATATCTCTTGAAGGTTCAGAATGTGACAGCTACATATATCATGAAATGTGACGACGATAATTTCGTGAGGATAGATGCAGTCCTTAGAGAAATTCAACGTGTTCCTCCTAGACGATCTCTTTACATGGGTAATCTTAATCTCTTGCATCGACCACTTCGAACTGGAAAATGGGCGGTATCATTTGAGGTACAGAGATTTAAATGATAATTGGAGTATAAATTCAAAATTCATGGCTATTGTTTGTTGATTTCTTATAGACACTGATTTAATTTCAAAATATGGACTTGTGCAATAGGAGTGGCCAGAAGATGTATATCCCCCTTATGCTAATGGGCCAGGATATATAATATCAAGTGATATTGCCAAACATATCATTTCTCAATATCGGAACCGAAGCTTAAGGGTTTGTCACAGCTGAATTCTTTATTTTTTTTCCTAAATCATAAACATGATAAAAGTGTCAGTACTGAAATACGCATTTCCCCATCAAATTGACAGCTTTTCAAAATGGAGGATGTGAGCATGGGTATGTGGGTTGAGAAGTACAATAGTTCCGCTCCTGTACAGTACTCTCACAACTGGAAGTTTTGTCAATATGGATGTATGGAAGATTATTTCACGGCTCATTATCAGTCTCCACGACAGATGTTCTGTCTGTGGAACAATTTGCTCAAGGGTAAGGCTCATTGCTGCAATTTTTAGATTGATGAGAGCAATTGATGGGCGTCCTCCCCCAATTTGAATTGAAGCTTCTGACTCCCTAACTGGAGATCTTCCGCCAAGAAGTGAAGTTGTGCAGTTTTATCTGTTCAGATTACTGTTTTAGTTCAACAAATGATTTAACACCGAGCTTTGGTCATTCCCATGGATTTGTACATCTGGTTATTTACTGTGTACTACTAGTCTTTGTATAGGATTCGTGCCTCCTTGTACCATGAACGAACATACAGAGATCTAATGTTTTCCCCTTAACGCTTTGTATGAAGCTTTTACTCTGGGAATTCCAAGAAGTACTTTTTACTCCTTGAAATTTGCTTACTCTTCATAGTTCATACCTTTGCAGCCTTTGGTCTTCATCTCTTTAACTATTTGCATTTTGCACCCATACGCTTATTAAAAGTTATAAATGTTCACCAAAAAACTTAATAGTATTTCTTTTGTGTAGACTGGTTTACAGAATGAGAGTTGAAAAGAAGAGATGGCCGTGACTCGTGAGCGATCAATGCACGCGTAATAGTGCTCGTGTCAATTATATCACAATTTGTAATAAAAATAATTAAGTTTTTTAACTTTATAGTTCTAAAACATTTGTTTAATTACTGCTAGCCAATTAAAGTTAAAATATCTTTATGAACGCTTATACTATTTCATTAACTTAATACTTGAAGTTGTCCTCGGCGTAATTTATCCACACTAAAGTTGTCCACACTTGATGTTGTACGTATTATTTTTACCTGGGTAGTGATAAACTTGAGGTAAGAATGTAATATAAATTAATTATGATTAAGTTCACCATGTTTTTATTATTAGAATAATATAAGCGTGGGATGTGATTAGTTTGAACTTTGTTGAAATACATAAATACCCTTGAAGATATTCAAAGATACACACATTAGGGCAGTAAGTGAACTAAATAAGTATGCTTAAATTGAATTAAAAAAGTATGCTTAGAGTGTAAGGACTAGTTTGAACCGGTTTGAAATCAAGTGGAATTGTGGAAATGGGTGACTAAGCCGGTCTGACACCCGGTCCGAATTTGTATTTTACGGTTCAAGGACAACCCGACAGAATAGAGTCGCATTATCCTAAGCCCTTCCTAAACCCAAGCAAAGGACAAAGGATAAGGAGTTATTTATAGCATTTGCGAATCCCCTAGTTCATCAGCAATGGCTTCTGTATTGTCTACTTCCTTGTATCAAGGTACAGTTTTACTCGTGGAACTTTTGCAGCTTTAATTGTTCTGTTTTCCTGCTGGTATAAAATTTTAATTTTTGCATTTGCAGATAGAGGACTGAGGACTATGGTCTCTACTGATGGATTTGTTCCTAGCTTTTGCTGCCCATATCGAAAGGTATTTTTAGATTTCCTTTTCTTTTTGGCTTTTCTCTTTAGGTGTTACACATCTTTATCAAGTTTGTTAATCATCAGTGAAAATTTTCATAAATTTCTGTTTTTTCTCTTGAAGGTTTATACTATTTACCTATTACTACCTCTTATTGTTAGGTGATAGGGTAGAAGCAGAACTTTTGAAAAATTGTTTGTCTCTAGGAGTTCAATTTATTAATAGGAGTATGTATGTATGTATGTATTGTGCTGGGACCCACCCAGACATTGTTTACAGGTACTATCCCTGTTTCGATATGGCAGTTCAAACTTGTCTCCAGCAGTCCATTCCAAAAGGCTCCTTTAGCTCCTTGTATTAAGTGTGAGAATAAAGAAAAGGATCAGGCTTCTCAGGGCTCCTTTGAGCAGGTTTCTGTTGAGCGTTACCCTTATCACAGTTATATGGACTCCACGTCTGGGCAGCTTGAACCAGCGTCTGGAGCTCGTGCTAGTATTCCTGGGCAGGAGTACTGGCCAGAAGGCACAGCTAGTCGAGTTCGGGCCGCCAGGGCTCCTGAACCCACTGGTACTTCAACTGGAACCCCATCTTATGGAAAAAACCCTGGAAGTAGAAGAAAGAAGTACAAGGCATCTGCTGCCGCTTCCAAGCCTTCAGAAATCAATATAATTTCTGATGATTCGGCAGAGAGTCCAGATAATTTACCAGAAGAGCCAAAGGATCTTTCCTCAGAGTATGTCATTTATCAGCCTGAACAAGAAGAAGAGGAGCTGACAGGCTATGAGCTGGATAAAAGACTTGGACGGCCCCACCCTTTTATTGATCCAAAGACAAAGAAGAAAATAGAGAAGCCACTTACTAGTGAGGAACTATGGTGGAATTGGAGAAAGCCTGAAAAAGAGCAATGGTCTAGGTGGCAGAGGCGGCGTCCTGATGTCGAAACGGTCAGTACCTTAAATAAGTATTATTAAGAAGTTTAAATTGTTTTTAAAGTATGTAATCAGTGTAGTTTAATTGTGCCAAATCAAGGTTGACTGTCAATGCTGCTCATGCTAGTTACTGGATGAGGATACATTGTAAAATAGTTAAATACAAATCTAAACTGGATAAAATGATATCTTTGGAGAGAGACTTATTAAGGTGAATATAAAGAATACAGTGACCACTTTAACCTCATGGTTCTCAAGCAATTTCACTTTGATATCATCAGTTTTAGAGATTCTTATTCTTTTTTCTGAAACAGGTGTTTCTTAAAGCTATGGCGGAGACAGGACAGGTAAAGCTCTATGGTGACCATCCTACGTTGACAGAGACTGCACTCTACAGAGCAAGGAGACATCTATATAAGAAGGAAAGGTAGAATCAGCAACTTTCTTAAAATAATATTGCATCACATGCTCGGTTCTATAAATTATAGTCTTGTACTGAAACGTTAAAGCATTGACCTTGTTCATTTGGTATTAAATTTATTCATTAGCTTGTATACTGTTGTACTAGGAAGTGTTCGAATTTATTCTTTGGAGAGCTTATTATTGTTATTACAATGAGTCTAGCAACGATTCATTGTGCCGTCTCTTTTGTCATATTGGTTTTGTAAATTACAAATAGCTTTAACATAAATAAATTGTAAAGAGTTGGTCATATTTGGGATCAACTACATGTCATTTCTCTTACTTCTTGCCTTCATCTAATGTTTTCAAAAGCTATTGGTTCTGCAAGCACTCCAAAGCTGGTCTTAGGGTTCTCTTTGGAAGTCAAGTCTTGACTTCAGTTGGTTTTTATTTTATTTTTTGTTACTATTTTATATACATGATATCTGGACCACCTTGCGCGCACCTTGACTGGTGCACTGGCCTATATATCCAGCATATGAGCACATGTTGCCTAGGTAATCGTGTCTACTAAGGTTAGAACGGATGGGCTTACACCAAGTGTGTAGTTACGATTTGAACTTGGGATCTCCGGGTCATTGCTCCCATGCCTTAACCACTAGGCCATGCCCTCGGAGACCCGTTTTGATTTTATATTTTCGGAAACTTGCTTCTTATACTGTTCTGTCCTTCTATTCCACAGATTTTGATTTGCTAAATGACTTGGTAATCTAGTTTTCCAGTTCAAGATGAAACCAGAATACACTTTCTGTTTGGAAGTAAGATCTAATAAGTGGGTTTTGCAGGCTACAGGCTGAAAAAGAGAAACTGGAAAAGATTGGCCCTATTGCATACTACTCAGAGTGGGTCCAAGCTTGGAAGAAAGACACTTCACGAGAAGCCATTCAAAAGCATTTTGAAGAGACTGGTGAAGATGAGAACACTCAACTCATTGAAATGTTCTGCCATCAAACAGATCGTGAATACCGCATAATGATGGGAACTGATATCCGTATTCCTCGTGATCCATTGGCCATGAGAATGCGGGAGGATCAAATAAAACAAAGTATCTCCTTTCCTCTGGCTGAACTATGCTACCTTTCTGCTTTTTCTTGTGGGTATTCATGTATGCAGCTGGGTTTAGAAGTGAAGGTGGCTTAGAAGTTGGCAAGTCATTTTTTTTCCAGTGTAGTTATAGGGCTATTTATCTTTATTATTTCAGGATATTACCATTAAGAGTGCTGTCAAATTATTATTTCTTAACAAAAATATCTGAACATAGCCTGAAATGGTTGAGGTACAAAAAGAATACGTCTCTTCTGTATTGGAATTATAAGTTAGTTTAACAATTAAGCAACTTTTCTTCTGGTTTGTTTGAGTTTTCTGTTCCACTTTTGACTGGAAATCAACAATTTGCTTTTTTCTTCTTCTCTTTTTGTGCAGTTTGGGGTGGAGATCCAGTTTACCCAACCATTAATTACATTCAGGATCCAGATGAAGTGATTGATTACAGGGGTCCAGACTTCCATGAACCAACACCAAATATGTTGGCCTATCTGAAAGAGGTTTGGTCAAGCAACTTGCTGTTCAGTACCCTACATGGTCTTCCTGCCTAGTTAACTTTGTTGACCTTATTTCTGGTCTTTTTCACATATGCAGTGAATGCAGTTACATGCTGCATTTATCATCAAAAGCTATAAAATTAAAACATAATGATGGGTTTCATGTTTAAGCAAATGGAAATAAAGATACTCTGTGCTAAATGTTGTTCATGTTCTTGCCTTCACGCGAGATGTTGCATTTTTTACTTTGTAAAGGTACTGATGCTCAATCTCTCAAATAGATAAAAAGATAAAAGCTGTTATTTTCAGTTGGTGCTGATGGTTATCCAAAATAGTTACTGCTAACTTCCTAGTAATTAGTAAATACAGATACAACAAGGCAGGTCATCACTAGATGAATGTATTAAAATGGGGATAGTAAGATGGATGTGCAGCTTTATGATTACATCTGACTGAGGTTGCAAGTAGCACTCATATAAGAGATAAAATGAGATGTTGTTGTATGAGATGGTTTGACTTTTACATAGACCTCCAGATGCACTGGTAGGTGGTGAATGTGTTAAACTGGATGAAATAGACCTAAATTTACAGGGAGAAATTCTTTCAAGAGTCCTAAAAACCAATCAGAATCAATGCGGATTTAGCATGAATACAATGGAAGTAAAGGATCCATGTAGGCCATACTAACTTGTTGCTATTAAGGATTAGTTGTTGTTGCGCCACTTACATAAGATCTGGTGCTTATTCTAATTAGAGATTTGTAATTCCTGTAGAACTAAGTATGAGATATATGCTAGTGTTAGAGAACCCTTATGTTGCCTTAAAGATAAGGCAATGGATCTTTATTGTGTGGGATAGAAAGCAGATAAATTTTCAAATGACGATGGTTTTGGGGCCAGATGGCGAGCACATTGACTAATTTGCCAGCAGCTTGCTACAGCCGCCAATTTTAGGGCAGATGAGCTCACACTGAGTGTTGTAATTAGGATTCAAACCCTGGATCTCTAAGTTGTTTTTTCTATACCTCAACCACTTACCCATCCCTTGGGAACATACAAAGGACTCATATAGCCGATCCCAACTAATTAACTATTAAGGCTTAGTTGATCAATTGAGACTTGAGGGATATGCAATTTGTGAAATTCTTTTATGAGCAAACATTAGGTGTGTATAGCTAATGTGGAATGTGAATAATATCTCTTCTAAATGTGTTATTTCTACTTTTGGAGATAAGGAAAATTTTCAATTTAGGGAAATGGTCTAGTAAATTATGATGGATGAAAAATGAAGGTAAGTTGAAGAAATTGAGATGGATGAAGTGCAACTAGTCAACCCAAATCTTGCCGATAGTTCCACTTTATGAAGATTTGACTTTACTGGGCTTTATGAATGGGATGCATCTAATCAAAAGAAGTCTAGTTTGGGTTGCTGATGGGAGATGGTTACTACCTATATGGTGTAGATACATTGTAGCATACTTTTTTAACTGTCATGTTAACTCAAATAACAAAAGAAGTCTAGTTTGGGTTGCTGATGGGAGATGGTTACTACCTATATGGTGTAGATAAATTGTAGCATACTTTTTTAACTGTCATGATAACTTATATAACAAAAAGCTACAGGTATAGTTGTTGTTAGCTGTGTGTAGAGTTGATATACCTATTTTATTAGCCTATCATTTGCTGATTATATTCTGGCTTTATGGGAACATTTTGTTATCAGCATGGCAAAATAATATCAAGAGAGGAGCTAGAGAAAATTCTGGCCAAAGAGAAGACAGAAGAAATTGAGGTAATTACTTACTATAGTGCTTTACTGACTCGTTTCATCTCTGAGGTTGGCGTATAAGGCATTATTCCTTGCAGTTGCGTTTGTTGTTTTATTGCAATGCTGCAAATGAATTGGCATACATGTAAAAGCTTCAAATGAGTAGTTTATCTTTTGGTCGTTTCTAGAATTTACTTTTTAGGATGTACGAGCAAAACTACTCTGGATCCCACGCATAAATATGTCGCAGATAGTTTGGGCATAAAATCGTCAAATTTGACGATTTTATGGCATGTTGTTTGTCTACTTCATTCGTCATTCTTTACATATGCATCAAATAATCTTACAATCATCAACAATCAGATATTGCTTTCTATTAGTAGTCTCAGTCTCCTTTAGTTTGAGCCTATACAGTAAAAAGTACTTTCTTCTCTGCAACAGGTGGCGGAAATTGATGAAGCCATGGCACGAGCTGTTGACATTGGTGAAAATGATGTGAGATCATTCTTATCCTTACTTTGCTTCAATTTGGTCTTTCATGAACTTTGTTCTGCTTTATGCAGAACTTTTGAATTTACTATTTTGCTACGTTGGCATTATATACCAATTATTAGTTTATGTTAAGTAACTTCTCTTGGTGGTTCAGGACGAAGAAGAAGGAAGTGATGCTGAAGTTGAGGAGGGGGATGAGAAAATTACCCGAAATTGGAGTGTTTTGAAAAGTAATCCTGAGCTTCGCAAATCAAAGGTAATTTGCTTTGTAGTGACTATCTTCTTTTTTTGTGTTTCCTTTCTGATCATATGGCTCAATTTGTTGACACCATTGAAAGGGTGATTGGTTTTGTTATATACTGTTATACAGTTGGTTACCAATTTGGTTTTACTTGATGTCTAACTTACCAAAAACTGCTTTATTCTTTTGTGCTATACATCTTCTCCTACATTGTTTATAGCAAATCATTCCCTCAAAGAATTCCGTGTGCTCAGAGATGCTGGAAAGAAAAAAAATTATACTACAGGATGAACCAGTCCTGCAGACCCACCTCCCTCTAGAACAAAAGAAAATGATGCTTGATGTATTGAATGGATAAAAAATTGAAGGGAATCGTGGAGCAATTACATGGGGTTGGTAATGCCAAAATAGAACCTGCCCACAAAACGGAAGAAGAATAACTCTGTAGAAAATGATTAGAAAAAAACTGTGTAGAAGTATCCAAATGACGAATAATTCGAACCATTAGAAACTAGGCTTCAAGGTCCACAATTTTTCTCCAGGAGTCATGATCAAAATCTTTCAATATTAAAAGTTGTGCAATTTTTTAGTTGGATCATGTTTCACTTGTTAGTATAGACACAAATTTCCAACTTTTAAAGTTTCGAGTCACTCCATTTCATCTCCTTTTCACTCTAATGTATTCCTAATATGTCTTCCCCTAAGTAGAAGAGTAAACCCCTAAAGGGTAAGGTGTTCTAAAATTGCTTGGCCATTGATGGTGCCTGTTATTGCCTTTGAGTGATTATTTTGAGTCTAAAAAAAAGTTTAAAATCCCAACAAGCAGGTTTTATTTAAGCTCACGTCTTAGTTTGAGCTCGTGCTCAGCACGGACGTTTTCGCACTAATATGCTAAGAAAGAAGTGTCTAACTATGGATTAAAGTACATGGTCAACTTGTCTTGTCTACATCATGAGTCAATAGTCATTTCTATCTTCAGTATTAATCCATGGAAGAATATGACCAGAGGAAATGAGTATTATGTTCTACAATGTGCTTCAGAATATGTTGCAATCCTAATTCCATTTAAACTAACGAACTGCCATAGAGCAGTGCATTCTTGTTTTTATATTTCTCTCGTCTTTATCTATCCACCCTTTGTCTCTTTGAAATTTACGAAGAAACGAATAACAAACATTGGTAGAAGTTCATCCCTATTATCATCTTCTTAATGTATTTTGTATTTGGAGCTTCACAACAGCATGCACTTCATGACGTTGCAGGAAAAACCCAAAAAGAAAGACATGTCTCTGGAAGAAGCTGTAGATGATTCTGAGAATTTAACGGACTTCCTCATGGACTTTGATGAGGATGAGTGACTGATGGATGCCAGGCTATTAAGGTGAGTTCATTCGTCTTGAAAGTGGAAGCAGAGGTACATTTAACAAAAACTTCCTTAGGTGAATGCATCAATGTTATGTGCATTTACTGCATATACATTCAAATAACCTTTTGTTTCAACTTGATGAGGCATTACGCAAATCTTTTTGTTTAATTGTAGAATTCTGTTACAATTGTTTGGATTTGTCTGGTTAAAGGAATAACCGGGGTTCCCTTTCAAGCATCTTTTGATGCTTTATTGTTCCTGGACCTATCTCTCCACTAAGAGACATTATACTCATCATTTTACTGTCCCTCTGTTCTTGTTATGCTTCTGGAGTTTGGCGCTTTCCTGTCTGCTGTGCTATTCTAGAAGAGCTATAACGTTGGAGCTAGTTGGAGATTATTGGATTGGGGTGCAAACATCCTGTTTCAAAGTGATTGGAAAAGTGAAAATTCAGAATGTAATTTTAAGCAACCTTTTTCTTTTAGCACCTTCTCGTTGAGCTGGTTTAGAAAGCCACTCTTCTGATTTAGCCCTTATGTGGCAATCAGGAGCATGAGGAGTTTGATTTAGAGTTCGGTTGCATATTGTGGAGGTTACATTTTTTGCAAAACTGTGCGGATTGTTTTATCAATGATAGAGAATTCATTTCTACCTTGCAGGATGAGCAAATGATTTTTATCCCCGTCAATCTGATGATGCCAGCAGCATCTTGCCCTGTGATGAAGTCGGCGAACATATATTGAATTATTGATAAGATCTGGCAGTAAGGCCAACGTACGGCAAAACATTTATTCGTTGATGTTGCTGTGATAGCTAAAACAGCATTCAGTGAAGGACTTCGTCCCAGAAGAGTAGATTTTTTATAGAAAGCTTTGGGTAGGTTTTTGTGAATGCAACTCTGATTATCCAGTGTAAAGCAAATGACGAGTGGAGAATGATAGTACAGTAGCTTGTATCCAGAGCACAAGATGTGAAAAACTTCCGCAGCTATGATTGGTATATTAACCTGAAATTAGCAGCAGATATTATCTTCTTTAATATAAAAACTCAGATGTCTTGTATTCGTTTCAAGTTGAACAAAGGAGCGTACATTCGTATTTATGATTCAGGATTACAGCTGCTTTTATAGTAATTTCCGGATAGTCCATTCCAAGAAATTAGTTCTGTGTTCACGTTTCATAAAGTGTTTTAACAGTTTATTTCCAAAATTACTCGGCCAAAAAAAAAAAAAAAAAAAAAAAAAATCTGCGCCACATGGCTTGTTTCGAAAAGGCGGGGAAGTAGAAGGAGCATTATGATTTATATCCTATGTTATTATTTTTGTATTCATTTCCCATGTGCAACAAGTTTAAAAACAAATGTGAAGTAAAATTGGACGGGTTAATGTAGACAATTGATTTTATTGGGCTGAGTAACCGCGCGAACTTGCCAAGGGTCTTTCGGAAACAACCTCTCTATCCCTCCGGGGTAGGGGTAAGGTCTGCGTACACTCTACCCTTCTCATACCCCACTTATGGGATTTTATTGGGTTGTTGTTGTTGTTGAGTAACTGAGCGAACTCAAACCTATATATTGGAGAAATCTTCAAACATTGGATGTGAGAAAATTTGCCTGCTGGATTCAATGAGCTGCAACACCTAAGACATCTTCTGCAGAAGCCAACAGCAAAGATTTTTGCCAATCTTTAGAGACAATGAGGAACTTGAGAGGTCTTTGACAGTATTAAGTAAAGAGTCAATTTGAGCAAAACATACAAATGAAATCGCTCCGCGGACCTGCGTGTACAATAGACCCTTGTGGTTTGGCCCTTCTCCCGACCTCGCGCATAGTGGGAGCTTAGTGCACCGGGCTGCTCTTCTATACAAATGAAATCGCTCACAAAGTACTTACAGAAACTCAAAGTCCAACTTCATATGATAAACTTGCCGGAATGGTCTGCTTCGAACTTGATTGCCTTCACACGTACAGAAGATCTATTTCCTATTCTTATAAAGCTTTCAAGCTAGCTATTCTAATATTAGCATCTTCAACCAACATAAACAACACTGTTAACGTCACTCCTGGAGTGTTTCTGTTACACTTACACACTTTGCTCACACTAGTAGAAGAAAGATATCGGAGAAGGGAAGAAGAGGAAAGAAGAAGAGAAGAATTTAGAGAGGAAATTTAGATAGATTCTCATTCATAACAATCATTGTACTACAAGGGAATATAAATAATGACTAGCTCTGCCAAATCCATTACCTAGGGATCCGGGAAAATGACATTTGGCAGCTTGTGACATCACCTCTCCTCTAACAAACTTAAGGACTCAAAAGGCTGGAATTTAAATTACATTGGACTAATTTGTTACTAATAAACTATGGGACTAAAGCGTAAACTCTTATCAACTGACTTAATTATCACTACCCATTCTTGTGACAAATCCCGCCCCTTATAGAATCTTGTCCTCAATGTTCAAAACGTGGAAACTGAGATTTGATGAAGCTATAATCTTCCCAAGTTGAGTCTTCCGGAAGCAAGTTGGACCATTTAATCAAAACTTGTGTCACTGCCTGGTTACCTCTCTTGATCATTCTTCTTCCTAAAACAGCAACTGGTTCAGTCATAGGAGCACCATCAGGAGTACATACAGGAGGATCAACACAGCAACTATATTAGTGCCTATTTTCCTTTTGAGTTGTGAAACATGAAAAACTTGATGGATTTTTGCCGTGGAAGGAAGTTGTAACTCATAAGCAACATTGCCAATCTTCTTAATCACCTGATATAGACCATAAAACTTGGATGAGAGTTTGAGGCTTTTACGAATTGCCACAGAAGACTGCCTATAGGGCTGAAGCTTAAGATAAACTCAATCTCCCACTAAAATTTCTCTGTCAGTTCTATGTTTATCTACTTGTTGCTTCATTCTGTTTTGAGCTTTTCTGAGACTTTCCTGTAGCACTTTAGTCATTATTTGCCTCTCCTTTAGCCATTGGTCTACAAAATCAACTTTGCTTTGAGCTACTAATTCAAATGTCAATTGTGGAGGTTCATAACCATAAACAACCTGAAATGGGGTCATTTGCAATGCAGAGTGGAAGGATGTGTTGTACCAGAACTCAGCTAAAGAGAGCCATTGGTTCCATGCCTTTGGTTTGTGACTTGTCATGCATCTGAGATATGTTTAAAGGCATCTATTTAGTCTTTCTGATTGACCATCTATTCGGGGGTGATAAGCTGAACTCATATGTAATTCAGTCTTAAGCAATTTAAAAAGCTCCCTCCAGAAGATGCTTGTGAACACTTTATCTTTGTCAGACACTATGCTTTGGGGAAGACCATGCAGCTTATATACTTGATCTAGGAAGGCCTTTGCAACTTGGACTGCATTGAATGGATGAAGGAGTGGAATAAAGTGTGCATATTTGTTGAACCTGTCAATCACCACCAGAATAGTGTCATTGCCTTCTGATTTTGGAAGCCCTTCAATAAAATCCATAGAAATATGTTTCCAATGGTGGTCTGGGACTGACAAGAGTTGTAGTAATCCTGGAGGTACTATGTTCTCAGTCTTGTTTCTTTGACAAGTATCACACTCTTGAACTAGTCTTTGGATATCTGATTGCATAGATGGCCAATAGAATAATGACCTCAACCTTTTATAAGTTGCTAGTACTCCAGAATGACCACCTAGGGCTGATGAGTGCATTGCCTTGATTAGCTGCTGCCGCATGTTACCCTTGCTTCTTATCCATAGCTTGCTCAGATGCCTCAACAGTCCATTCACCAATTGATTGATTGATTGCACTTTCACTGGGGGTTTGTCATAAATGAGCTGGTTCACTTCCTCATCTCCTTGATAACTTTCTAACACTTCTTGATCCCAAGTTGGCTTAATGCTAGTGATAGCATTACAGTGCCCTGAGATTTTTCTAGACAAGGCATCAGCAGCTGAATTCTCACTTCCCTTCCTATATTGGATGTCGAAGTTTAGCCCAAGTAACTTGGTTAATCCCTTGTGTTGCATAATAGTATAGATCATCTGGTCCTTTAGGAATTTGAGACTGAAATGGTTAGTCTTGACTGTGAAGAAGTTTTGCTGCAAGTAGTGTCTCCACTTGTCTATTGCTAGAAGTAAAGCCAGCAATTTCTTCTTATAAGTTGATAGTCCCTGGTGTTTAGGACTGAGGGCTTGACTCAAATAGGCTATTGGTGGTGATCTTGCATGAGAATGGCTCCAATAACTGAACCACTAGCATCAACTTCTAATGTAAAGGGCATAGAAAAGTCAGGTAAGGCCAATACTGGAGCCTTAACCATTGTATCTTTGAGCTTTTCAAATGCAATCGTAGCTTCTTCAGTCCATGCAAAATTGCCCTTTTTGAGTAGTGAAGTCAATGGCTTGCTAATGACTCCATATCCCAATATGAATCTCCTGTAATAGCCAGTGAGCCCTAGGAACCCCCTTAGATTCTTGATGCATGTTGGTCTAGGCCATTGAAGCATTGTTTGGATCTTAGCATGTTCTGTTTGCACTCCATTTCCTGAAATGATGTGGCTAAGGTAGTCCACTTGTGGTTGACAAAAAGAGCATTTGGATCTCTTGGCATATAGTTGGTGTTGTCTCAGTAGTTAAAGCACCTTTTCTAAATGCCTCAAGTGGCTGCCCAGGTCTTGACTGTAGACTAAGATATCATCAAAAAAATACCAAGATGAACTTCCTAAGGTACTCCCCAAACACCTGGTGCATTAGTGCCTGGAATGTAGCATGTGCATTAGTCAGCCCAAAGGGCATGAGCTTGAATTGCCATAGCTCATGATGTGTTCTGAATGCAGTCTCGAACTCATCAGATTCATTCATCCTCACTTGATGATAACCAGGCCTAAGATCAATCTTAGAAAACAGAACTGCCCCTTTGAGTTCATCTAGTAAGTCTTCTATTACTTGGATGGGATATTTATTCTTGACAGTCATTGCATTCAACTTTCTGTAGTCAATGCATAACCTCCATGTGGATTCCTTCTTCTTGACCAAGAGAGCTGTTGAGGCAAAACAAGATTGGCTAGGCACCACAGTCCTAACCTTGAGCATTTATGTAATCATTTGTTTAATTGTGTCCTTTTAGTCATGGAAGTATTTGTAAGGCCTTAGACGGAAAGGGTGAGCTTTTGGCATTAAGGTGATGGTGTGGTCATAGCTTCTTTTAGGAGGCAGGGCCTTTGGTTCCTCAAAGACATCAGCATACTTCTACAACAGCTCTAAAACTGGTGTAGGCACCTCTACTTTTGGA
Organism: Nicotiana tomentosiformis; assembly: GCF_000390325.3. Lineage (NCBI taxonomy): Eukaryota > Viridiplantae > Streptophyta > Magnoliopsida > Solanales > Solanaceae > Nicotiana > Nicotiana tomentosiformis. The sequence goes on along the minus strand of NC_090813.1, from coordinate 59,568,783 downwards.
GTTTGCTTGGATAGGTCATACAATTGCACCAGACAACAACTGCTCCCTTGCTGCAACAATTTTGCTGAATCTTCCTCAACATCAGACCACACTTCAGCACTATCAGCATTTCCCTTGAGTGTGATGAGTTTGCCCCCTTTTTGGAATGTCACACTAAGAGGCCTTGTGTTGAGGATAACAGGAGTGAACTGATCCAGCCAATTCATCCCTAGCACCATGTCATAGCCACCAAGGTGTAATATCCTCATGGGAAATTGAAATTCTTCTCCCTACATAGTCCATTTGAACTTAGGGCACCATTCTTTACTGAACATTTGTTGCCCATTTTCCACAACTACTCTCATGGGTTGTGTTGTAGGGTATATCATTCCTACCATACTTTTAGCTACTCTTGGGCTAATGAAACTATGAGTGGAACCACTGTCCACTAGGATCAATAGAGATAAATTCTTCACCCTTCCTTGTATCTTGATGGTAGAAGGTGAAGTAGTCATACCCAAAGTTACATTCATAGATAGCTCAGCATGCTCTTCTTCTACCACAGCCACAGCCTCTCCCAAAGGCTCAGCTACTTCACTTGCATCATGATACTCTTCCTCCTGCTCCACTCAACTAACTCCAGTAATTACATTCAAGGTTTTTGGTTTACATTGATGGCCAGATTAGTACCTCTCATGACACCCGAAGCATATATTCCTTTCTCTCATATGGTCGTAAGTTAAGTTTTTTGGTTGGTTGGTGCCTGTAGCACCAGAAGGGCCTACCTGATTGTTTTAGTTGTTAGGTGTTGGAAGAGTATTTTTGGTAGGGTAGGTGAGTCTGAGGGGGTTCATTATAAGTGGGGGGAAGAGGGTTCTGAGGGTATGTGATTCTTGGAGTGGTGGGTGAATAGTTTTTGGTGGTAGTTTGAGAGGGTCGATATAAGTATTTTTGTAGGGCTTTTAAAGCATCCTCTTGTAGTTTGGCTACTTCATAAGTATCCAAAAGGGTTATAGGGTTATAGATCCTAACCAAATGCTTGATTTCAGGTCTCAATCCATTCATAAAACTAGCTACAAAATGCAGCTCATTCAGGTGAGGGTTGATCATCATCATGTAGATTCTTAACTCCTCAAATTTCTCTTGATATTCCTCTATGCTTCATTCTTGCCTCAACTTTCTAAACTTATCAATGATATCTAGAGGTATGAAATAACCAAACCTCCTACAGATATCCATACAGAATAAAGGCCAATCTACTACCCCCCCCCCCCCCCAATCAATAACATAAACATCAAACCAGTTGCCAACCTTATCTTTTAAGTGCATGGCAATGTAAGTTATTTTCTGATGGTCAGGTACCTTGTAGATTTCGAAATACCTGTCACATCTCATTATCCAAGCTCTGGGGTTGGTTCCATCAAATTCTGAAAATATGAGCTTGCCTTTTGGGGTCTCTGTTGTTGGTAGTTGCAGGGGTTGATTCCCAGCTTCCATGACTCCCACTGGAGTAGGTAAAATTAGGGGTTGAGGATTTCTCTGTACAGGAGCAGGTGGAAAGGCTATACCTCGAGCATCAGTAGCAGAAGGAGGTGTGAGTGGAGTTGTAGAGTGTAATGGTTGTCGAACACTCCCTTCACTGGTTGTTCCTCCTATGGACAAGGAAACTCTTTGAGCATATGAAGATCCAGTCATAGGTGACGGTGTTTCTGGTCCACGCTCCCTCAATAGCGATTGAAGAATCAGCTCGAGCTTTCTCTGAGTTTATGCATTCTGAGCTTGAGTATAATCCATTTTGTCAACTCTAGTCGATGCAACCTTGATACTTGTGGTTAATTGATGTACCTGAGTATCCAATTTTTAGATGATATCCTCAATACCTTTGAATTTCTGTTCAGCCATGGTAGTCAGAGGACCGCTTCTCTGATACCAAATGTTACACTCACACATTTTGCTCACACCAGTAGAAGAAAGATATCAGAGAGGGAAAGAAGAGAAGAATTTAAAGAGGAAAATTAGATAGATTCTCATTCATACCAATCATTGTAGTACAAGGGAATATAAATAACGACTAGCTCTGCCAAATCTGTTACCTAGGGATCCGGGAAAATGACATTTGGCAGCTTGTGACATCACCTCTGGTCTAACAAACTTAAGGACTCAAAAGGCTGAAATTTAAATTACATTTGACTAATTTATTACTAATAAAATTATGGGACTAAAGCGTAAATTCTTATCAACTAACTTAACTACCACTATTCATTCTTGTGACAGTTTCCTAAGCTCAAAATATTGAGGATTCTTGGCATGGAAAATTGGAGTAGTCGGATGCCTATTGAGAAGGGTTATATGCCAGAAATTCAGTTTCTTCTTATAGGATGATTGTCCAAAGCTAACAAGCCTACCAGATGGCTTCGATCGTCTAACTAGCTTTCATGATCTCACCCTTATGGGCATGTCAATTGTTTTATCCTATAAATTGCATAACAGGGATCAGTGGAAAATCAGCCATGTCAAGAAAGTTCAATCATATCAGAAATCAATGGCCAAATCGTCAAGAAACAATTCAAGATTTCTCCCATCAACTAGTATTCAAATGGATACTGATATATCTGTTTCTTTTTTCACATTCTATTATATAATGCAGACAACGATTTACCAGAGTCTTGGGATTGACGTGAGAGTTTACATTGCATTATTGCCCTCCAATATTGTATATTTGAAAGAGGTTGTTTCTTTCATGGTTCATTGCATTTCCCACCAAGCCATTTTTCTCTGTTCAAACGGTCAAAATGTAAGAGTAGAAAGTGTTCATTCATATCATGGAAGAAAGAAACAGAATTCCTAAACAAATGTATATTTCAACGTTCTGTTTTCGCTTATGTTCGTCACTTTCATTTAAGTTATGCACGTTCCCCTCGTATCTTCTATAATTGCTGGGATTTTACCTAGATATATTTTACTACTATGCTTTAAATACTACCAAATGCTCGTGTTAAAATATTATTGGCATTTTTGTACTTTTGCCCTTCAATGCAAAACTAATGCATTGCCTACGGGATAAATTCCTAAACTTTTCTTCTAAACATGTTGTTTTTAGTAGGGCTTTGTATTCATTTCCAAAATAGTACTATGTGATTGGCAAATTGGCTACTTGGAGAAGCATTGAAATAGTTAAATTAAAATGGCCATGCCATCAATTCAAAATAAAACTTTTCAAGATTTTCTCCTTTTAGGTGATTTTTGCTTTCAGAGAAGAATTGCAAGCAAAAGGCGAAGATCGAGTTACATTATTGATGTCGCATTCTAAAACTATTCCCCTTCATCACAAAATGATAACTTTGATATGGATTTTGTCTTTATTACGAGCCACGATTGAGTTTCTTTAATACATGCCGAATCATTTATTTATCTTACAATAAAAGAAAAAGACCAACAACCAGGGGTGTGTTGGTAGGAACGAAAATATTTTCCTAGAAAATGTTTTCTGGAAAATGAGTGGTTTTATCACTTATTTTTCTATGTTTGGTTGGTGAGTGAAAAATATTTTCCGAAAAATATTTTCTAGTATTTTTTTAGAGAGTAGAAAATATTTTTTACAAAATAAAAAATTATGCTACTTTCCTTACCCTCTCCCTTCCCCCAAATCCCCATGTTCCCTGTGCTAACCCCCCCCCCCCCCCAAACCCTAAATACTCAATCTTTTCAAGACTCTATTTTCTTCAAAAATTTAATTATTCTTTTAAAAATTCACACAAACCCAAAAGGGACTACGTGTTGCTTTACTTTTTCACTCAAAAATAACGTTGAAATATGTGCTACATAACTAAAAAAAATATTTTTTTTTTGTTGAAAAAGAAAGTATTCTTTCTACAATGTGAAAAAAATATTTATTTTGTTAAAATGAAAGAAAATACTTTTTCTATATCATGAAAAAAAAAAATCATTTTGTTGAAATGGAAGAAAATACTTTTTATTGCATTATTTTGTTGAAGCGAAAGAAAATATTTTTTCTACATCATAAAAAGAAAGTATTTTTTTTTGTTGAAATGAAAAAAAATACTTTTTTATATCATTAAAAGAAAATACTCATTTTGTTGAAATGAAAGAAAATACTTTTTACTAAATCATTTTGTTTAAATAAAAAAAATATATTTTCTACATCATAAAAAGAAAGTGTTTTTTGTTGAAATGAAAGACGATATTTTTTACTACATCATTTTGTTGAAATGAAAGAATATACTTTTTCTACATCATGAACAGAAAGCACTTTTTTGTTGAAATGAAAAAGATACTTTTTACTACATCATTTTGTTGAAATGAAAGAAAATATTTTTTCACCATCATGAAAATTAAGTACTTTTTGTTGTTGAAATGAAAGAAGATACTTTTTACTACGCCCTCATTTGGCCATAGATTTTGACAAATTTTTTCCATTTTATTTTTGGTAAATACCTGCTTGTTTATAGATTTTATCCATATTTTGGTAAATTTTCAAATCCCAAAACCAGCTCAATAACTATTTTTGGCCCAAAATATTATTGTTTGGTTTTTTTAAAAAAATCAAAAATCACCCCAAACTTTTGTATTTTATAAAAAAAAAAATCACTTTATGTTATTATGACCCAACTAATCCATATCTATCCATATTTTCCTCATTAAACTCAAGCGGCTTTGCCCTTCTCTATAAACAGAAGAAAACTTTCGCCAAAGTTGATGTGTCAATCTGTGGCAATGCAGCCGCAAAGAGAAAATCTGAAAGTGATTTGCTAAAATCTGCTAATGTTTGTATAAATTTTCTTCAAATTTGTTTCGCTTGATTTGTATGAATTTTCTTCAGATTTGTTTCGTTTGTTTTGTATGAATGTTCTTCAGTGTTGTTGGATATTTTTGATAGTTTTTAAAACTTATAGGTATAAGTCACATTTCATGTTTTTCAAAAAAAAAAGTGTAAATATGTTTTGAAAAACTATGTCCAAACAAATTTTCATCTTCAAACCAAACTTCACCCAAATCAGATTTTTTAAAACAAATTTGGGAATCTATGGCCAAACACTAGCTACATCATTTTGTTGAAATGAAAGAAAATATATTTTCAATATCATGAAAAAAATACTTTTTTGGTTGAAAAGGAGGATATTTTTTACTACATTTTGTTAAAATAAAAATATATATTTTTTCAACATCATGAAAAGAAAGTATTTTTTTGTTGAAATGAAAGAAAATATTTTTTACTACATCATTTTGTTGAAATAAAAGAAAATATTTTTTTTATATCATAAAATAAATACTCATTTTGTTGAAATGAAAAAAAAAATAAACTATCTACAACATGGAAAGAAATTATTCTTAATAATAATTCTATTTAGGGTGAGGGTAAGACAGGGTTGGGGGAGGTGGGTTAGGAGTGGGACATGTGTCCGGGAGGGTTAGTGCGGTTGGGGAATAGGGTGGGGGAAGGTTGAAGAGTTTTGGAACATGTTTTCTCTTCTCTTGACAGGGAAAACATTTTCCTCCAATTTATTGTTGGAAAATGAGTTCACGAGGAAAAACATTTTCTCCTTACCACCAAACACATTCCAGATGACAAATTCTTTAACTAAGCAACCAGATGACAATTTATTGTTGATCAAGATAATTTCGACAACGGTTTGGCATTGGGCAGCAGAGCAGCCAAAACCCGAAAGGGCTGTACAAAAAGTTGATTTAAGTAGACTCAAGCACATGTATCTTGTGGAAAACAATTCAAATGACACCAAACTTGATGCCAATTGAACTATAAAAGGATGTAGTGACCCTATCCATTTCAAATTCATAAAAGCAAATCGTTGATCATAAATCAGTTTTCCTAACAAAAAAGCTAGGTGCAACAGTACCGGGTACACAGATGTTAAATTTAACACAGCACATAAGATTGGTATCTCTAAACAAAGAGAAACATGGTCCAACCTGCTAAATTTATCTGAGCTCAACGAAAGACTTTAAGCAGCTGTAGCTGATTGAGCAGCCAGCCTCTTGCGAGCCTCTTCAATGATAGATAACTTGATACCTTTTCCTTTAGGAAGAGATACCCACGGCTTAGTACCTTTACCAAGGGTGAACACATTTCCCAAGCGGGTAGCAAACTCATGCCCCAGGGCATCCTGAATGTGAACGGTCTCAAAGCTACCCTTATGCTTCTCCCTGTTCTTAATAACTCCAACACGTCCCCTGTTTCTACCACCAGTCACCATGACCACATTTCCAACATCAAATTTGATGAAGTCAACAATTTTATTGGATTCTAAGTCCAGCTTAATGGTGTCATTGGCCTTGATGAGGGGATCTGGGTAGCGAATTGTTCTTCCATCATAAGTGTTGAGATATGGAATCCCCTTCTGTCCAAACTGCACCGATCTAACCTTACAAAGTTTGAACTGCAAAGAGCAGAAAACAATGTGACTAATCTAACAACACAGCATCCCAAAGAAACAATAAAAACAGGAAACAGGTACAGATATGCTAAACGTTTATGATTATTTACACAGATGGCCAGTAAAAAAATCAAGAGCATGAAAATCTGACCTTGGCTTCCTCATCCCTGAGTGAGTGGAGACGGAAGCGACCCTTAGTATCATAAAGCAGTCGGAAGTTCTCATTTGTCTTTGGAATGGAAACAACATCTATATAAAAGAAATTATCAGCATTATTAATATGCCAAGGGATTCAACAAACATCGCTGCAATGAAACGATACAAGGAAACGAATGAGGCATGAAGCAAAAGGATTTTAAGTGAAAAACTTGATGACGAAGTGATCAACATTTGTCTTTGAAACTGTGAAAGCAAGTGCATATAGATGAATCAACATTATTATTTCAACAAGGAACTGAATAAAACTTAGCACTACAGAAAACAACAAAACCATAAACCAAAATGTTTTTAAATGAAAAAATATCTAATGGATGTGTTCTTACCCATGAAACCAGCAGGGTAAGTCTTATCAGTCCTAACTTTCCCATCAACCATAACTTGTCGTTGCATCAAAATTGAGATGACCTCACCGTATGTCAAAGCATATTTCAGTCTGTTCCTGAGGATAATAATTAATGGCAAACACTCCCTTGATTTATGTGGACCAGAAGAAGGCTTGGGAGCCTGTAGAGGAGAACAAAGAGAATTGTAAGGTCAAGAAGCAGGAAACTATCCAGTGTTATTCAAAAAAAAGACTATTAAGCAACTATATTTGACTTACAAAGGCCCCACCAAGCTTATCAAGCATCCAATGCTTCGGCGCATTGAGCCTCTTCAAATGTTTCTTCAAACCTCTTGCCTATACATAAATAAGAAACGATCAAGTTTATATCAGTATCATGTTTCCAAAAACTAAATCCAAAAAGTTTACGACTTATATGGATTAAATTTAGAAGAACGAAGTAAATTTCGCACGATAGGGGGAGCTGTTCCTCAGCTTTATATTAAAACAATCCATGTTATACAAAGCACGTGCAATCTTTTACACATAGGTAAGAACACATTCTACAATACATAAAACAAATAAATTGAACTATAAGCTACTAATTACTACACAAATTGCACTGTCCGTAATTAAGATAAAGGGCATTTGACTTTGCAACAGAAAAATACAATTAAGAAAATCTGACCCATTAATTCTGTTACCATTCTAAAAAAATAATTAATCTCTATTGGAGGCACGAAATAATGCAATCGGCATTATTAGCATACACGAGTTATAAAATTAACCAGTGTAACTTGGGATCAACACCATGCACTACTGAGTGAATACAACATATAGAATAAAAAAGAATATCGTCTTTGATGCATAATCACACAGCAAACAAGTAGCAAATGTAAAACTGATACAATTAACAAAAGCAATGAGGACTGAGATACAAATGATCTATCAGAAAACAAGTAATAAGCTAAAATAACATAGGCGAGATGATCTAAAGAAGAGAAAAACGTACCATTTTGGCGTTTCTCCGATTTGAACAGCTGCCAGGAGAGGTTGGCTGCCGCCGATAACTGAGTCTTAAACCCTAAGTAGAAGATAAAATGCCTTTTAAATACTTCAGCACATGCCCTCGTTAGTGCCCCTATTTTTGGGCCAAGTAAGTTGGGCTGTCTTCTGATTGGGCTTATTTCGTTTCCACTTTTTTATTTTGGGATCTTTACACAGATAGCCAATCATATTCATTGCTTACTTTTTCTAGCCATATGTATATGTTATACATGATTATACACAATATATATATATATATATATAGTAATTCTCCTCAAACGTATTTTTTTTAAAAAGTACCTTTTAGAAAATACATCTACAGCTTGTTTGGCCAAGCTTATAGGAGGTTACTTTTTAAAAACTTTAAGGTTTTCGGCAAAGATAAAAAAAAAAAGTATTTTTTAAAAGCAACATAAACATTTTTTTTACTTTTGGAATAAGCTACAAATTCTAATTTCTTCCCGTTGATACTCAATTTTGCCCTCATATTTATAAAATATTATATATACTCTCAAAAGATCAGTTTGCATCATTACCCAATTTACAAGAGTCATATAAGTATTTTCTATAATTTTTCATAATTTTTAAAGCTTTAAAATTGATTTTCTTACATTTAAATTGTTCAAATATTTATTAATTGCCCGTTAAAATTACTTTTTGATGACTTAATCATCCAAAATTATTAATTTCACCCACATGTATGTTTGATAATATTTTACTTCATTTCATATAATTATATTTGTATTTTTTGAGCCATTTACATAATTTTTCGAAAATAGCCTATATTTTATACATAATTATTGTCACGGCCCAAACCGATGGGTCGTGATGAGTGCCCAAGTTCTACCTATCGAACACCCCTAAGCATATATCTAAGATATAAACATGAAATATGGGTAGGTCATGCATAACTTCTCGAAATAAACTACTAATTCATATGAACAACATACGTGAAAAAACATGTTGTATCGTACAACTATATAGAGGACGGCCCATATGTATACAAAAGTATCGTACCAAAACTCAATAGCAGCTCCGAATCAAATAGAGCACACCAACTCTCGCTGAGCAAAGATCCTAATATGGGGGGCCATGGAATACGGTAGGGCGAACCGACAAGGCCACATATTATTCAACTATACATGACTGTCCACAAACCTCTAATAGAGTGTACAACTATATAGAGGACGGGACTGGGCCCCATCATACCCATATGTATACAAAAGTATCGTACCAAAACTCAATAGCAGCTCCGGATCAAATAGAGCACACCAACTCTCGCTGAGCAAAGATCCTAATATGGGGGGCCGTCAGCCTATCTACCTGCACCTACGGGTATGAAACGCAGCCCCCCATGCAATAGGGGCGTCACGAATAATGTACCGAGTATGTAAGGCATAAAAATTAGTATATAACATACATGAAAGAAACATGGAGTAAAGGACTCAACTTGTAAGTCTAAATAGATATGTGAATCATGAAACATTTATAATGTCATGCATATGCGTATAAATGTCATATCATGCATAGGTATATACATACATAACATTATCAAGCCTCTCAGGGCATCTCATCATATCATCTCATCCTCTATAGGCGAAATCATAAATGTATACCAGTTGAGCAGGTGGTGGTGCGTATATAACGACATAACCTTTCCCCATACCCCATATACATATACTATACGCGCATATAATGCCATCTGGTCATGTGTCAGTATACATGTATAAATGGATGCAATGCATAATGAAGTAATTCGATAATATCTATCGGAATGTCATGAGACCCATGAACAGACTATATGAAAGCAGGACATATGGGGAATCGAGAACATAGGAACCCCTTGTACTTCTATGAATAGAGTAATTTATGAAAGTTCAGCGTTTGCACGTTTCGTTTGTATCATATGGATCATGCCCAAAGGAAAGAATGGATAGCCTTAACATACCTCAAATCGTCAATGCAACTCAACAACAAGCTTTTGACAACTAGCGCGCCAACCCTATAACAAAGAAATACATATACAACTTAGATGGCGGTGGTATATCACGTATCTCAAATGATAACTCGATTCTAAAATAAAACGGGCAGCATTTCCCCTGATTTCACGGTCCCTCAAGCCTACTATAGGCAAGATACAAACACAATACAATCAGCAACTCAAAAATAACCCAACTACAATTTGGGACCTTCAATACAACAAAAACCCCAAATATACCAAAACATACCCAATCAATAAGTTATCAATTAGCCTGAAATTGCAACGACGAGCGACCAGCCTACTACCCTAACACATGTGGCGTTTCTCCACGCCCTTCAGCCTTCCAAACTCTATAAATCAACGGCACAATAGGCCAACATGATTGGACTACAAAACAGTCCACTAAAAGTGAAATAAATCGAACTCACAGTTTCCGATCACCGTCACGTGAGTTCTAAATATTAGGAAACCAAGTTATCAACATTCATTGCTATTTAAACACTTAAATACAGAAATTAGATGTTTCTTAACTATGAAGTACCTTACAAAACTCGAACTATAAAGAAAAAAAAGAGGCGGTCTAATGATACTTACGTCGTAGGGATCGGTCTAATGAAGAGAGATAGACGAGTTAAGACCTATATATTAACTTTTGAAAAGTCATAAAGGTGCTAGCTTGGCATCTTCTCATTGGCCCATTTTCCGATGGTTATATCTTTTTATCAGGATGTCGTATGAACGAATGGTTAAGAGAGTTGGAAACTACATTCCAAAACCTTCAATTTGGTATATAATATGTCCCCAAAAGACCTCATATAGCACATGAAATTTATTTCTCATAACGCTTTGTTACAATGCAAATCATTCGTCGGTTTTTTTCTCAACTTAAAACCGATTTTTTCCAAACTTTATATTTTCTATTAAAACATCATATATAGTCATATTATGACTTTAAACTCATTTAAATCATGATTAACAAGTCTCATATTCATTATACGTCACCTTGGGACGCATAGGGTGTAACAATCTTCCCCCTTAGAAACATTCGTCCTCGAATGTTAAACTCCCAGAGATCTATAGAATTTTTTGGCAGAGTCTCCTCTATAACGGTACTACTACCAACCTGTCAGACATAAAACCCAACACTACAAATCCACACAGGGTCACAATCATCAATAACACTAATGGCCTCACATGATCAATGACAACAACTAACATAAGAATCAAGTACCATATACGTACCTAAAGGTTATGATGTCTCAGTCCGATCCTCCTCCGGAAGCGGAAACAAGTAAGGATACATAGACTTTATGTCTTCTCCAGCTTCCCAAGTCATCTCCTCCACATTCTTGTTCCTCCAAAGTATTTTAACTGAAGCTGCATCCTTAGTTCTCAATCTCCGGACTTGTCTATCTAGTATAGCAATGGGAGATTCCTCATATGATAGCTGCTCTGTGACCTTAACATCGTCAACTGGAACGACTATAAAAGGATCTCCAATACACTTGCGGAGCATAGACACGTAAAAAACTGGATGTACTGACTCCAAGTTGGAAGGCAAGTCTAACTCATATACTACTTGGCATACTATGCTATGATCTTATAAGGTCCAATGTACTGAAGGTTAAGCTTTCCTTTCTTAACGAATCTTATAATGCCTTTCATCGGTGATACCTTTAGGAATACCCAGTTATCTACCTGGAACTCCAAGTCTCGTCGTCGATTATCTGCATAGGACTTCTGACGACTCTGAGCTGCTAATAGCCTTTCCCGTGTAAGCTTAACCTTCTCAACTGCCTTGTTGTACCAACTATGGTCCTACTAACTTAGTTTCCCCAACCTCGAACCATCCGATAGGTGACCTACACTTGCGTCCATAATGTGCATCATATGGAGCCATTGGGTTGCTTGAATGATAGCTATTATTATATATGAACTCAATAAGTGGAAGATGATCATCCTAAATTCCCCTGAAGTTCATCACACAAGCTCGTAGCATATCCTCCAGTATCTGAATAGTACGCTTCGCCTGACCATCTGTCTGGGATGAAATGTTGTACTAAGACTTACTTGAGTCCCCAATCTTTTTTGGAAGGACCTTCAGAAATTAGCTGTAAACTGAGCACCTCTATCCGAGATAATAGATATAGGGACACCATGAAGTCGTATTATCTCCTTAATGTAAATCCTTGCATAATCCTCTGCTGAATACGTAGTCTTGAAATGTAGAAAATGGGATGATTTTGTAAGTCTATCAATAATAACCCATATAGAATCGAACTTACGGTGGGTAAGAGGTAAGCCTATGATGATATCCATATTAATCACTTCCCATTTCCAAGTCGAAATCTCTATAGCCTGCAATAATCCACCAGATTTTTGATGCTCAATCTTAACCTGCTGACAATCAGGGCATTGAGCAACAAACTCTTATATATCCTTCTTCATTCATTCCCACCAGTATATTCCCTTGATATCATGATACATCTTTGTCACTCATGGATGAATAGAATAACGAGAATAGTGAGTTTCTCCCATAACATGCTGGCGCAACCCTGCCACATTAGGAACACATAATCGAACTCGATACCTGAGGACTTTATCTCCTATAATCTCAAATTATGTATTCTCATTTTGAGAGGATGTATCTCTGTAATGAGCTAGCACATGATCCTCATACTGCGTTCCTTCACTTCAGTTACTAAAGAGGATGTTGTCGTGTCCTAAATAGTAACACCGGTATCACCTGAGTCCAGTAATCGAACTCCAAGACTAGCTAGCTGATGAATCTCATGGGCTATCCCACGCTTCTCTGGCTGTAAATATGACAAGATACCCATAAATCTACGGCTGAGGGCGTCGACTACTACATTCGTCTTTCTCGGATGGTATAAAATACCAGTCATAGTCTTTCAGTAGCTCCAACCATCTCCTTTGGCGTAAATTTAATTCATTTTGCTTGAAGATATATTGAAGGCTCTTATGATCCGTATAGATATCAACATGAATGCCATACAAATAGTGCCTCCACATCTTTAGTTCATGAATCACCGCGGTTAACTCTAAATCGTGGGTTGGGTAATTCTTCTCGTGCTTTCTTAGTTGTCTAGAAGCATAAGCTACAACCTTACCATGCTGCATTAGTACACAACCCAGTCCAGTGGCCGAAGCGTCACAATAGATAGCATAACCATCTATACCCTCTGGGAGTGTCAGAACCGGTGCTGAAGTCAATATGTCCTTCAATACCTGGAAAATTCGCTCACAAGCATCAGTCCACTGAAACTTAGTTGCCTTCTGAGTCAACTTTGTCAATGGTGCTGAAAGAGAATAACCTGCCAAACTCAGGAAGCTACGAACCTCCGTCGGTGTCGTGGGTCTAGGCCAAGTCTTCACTGCCTCAATCTTCTCTGGATCAACTCGGATACCCTCACCTGAAATAATATGTCCAAGGAAAGCTACAGAATTTAACTAGAATTCACATTTGGAGAATTTTGCGTACAACTTCCTTTCTTGTAGAACTGCGAGTACAGTACGCAAATGATTTGCATGCTCAACCTATGAATGAGAATAAACTAAAATATCATCTATAAATAAAATCATGAACATATATAGAAAGTATCTGAACACACGGTTCATCAAGTCCATGAATACTGTTGGGGTATTGGTCAAACCGAACAGCATAACACGAAACTCAAAGTCCCTGTATCTGGTCCTGAATGTTGTCTTCGGAATATCTTTCTCTCTCCTTACCTGATGGTACCGTGACCTCAAGTTTATCTTCGAGAAATACATGGCACCCTGCAACTGATCAAAAAAATCATCAATCCTCGGGAGTGGGTACTTATTCTTGATCGTCGCCTTATTCAACTGTCGATAATCAATACACATCCGCAAGGAACCATCTTTATTTCTCACTAATAACACAAGTGCTCCCCATTGTGATGTACTGGGTCTGATAAAGCCTTTTTCAAGCAAATCCCTAAGTTGTTCTTCCAACTCTCTCAGCTCTGCAGGTGCCATTTTATATGGAGGAATATATATCGACTGAGTATTTGGTAATGTGTCAATAGCAAACTCAATCTCCCTCTCTGGCGGAAGGCGTGGAAGCTCATCGGGAAAACATCGGGAATCATTAACCACCGAGATAGATTGAAGGGTCGGTGACTCTGCTTTCACATCCAGTACCCGAACTAAGTGATAAATATAGCCCTTTTGTGATCATCTTTCTTGCCTTGAGATAGGAAATAAACCTACCTCTCGGCGATGCAGTATTACCTTTCTACTCTAGAATTGGCTCCCCTGGAAACTGAAACTTAACCATCTTTGATCTACAATCAATGTTAGCATAACAAGAAGCCAACCAATCCATACCCATTATAACATCAAATTCTACCATATCTAGCTCAACCATGTCTGTTATTGTATAACGACTATATACATGTCTAGCTATCACTGGATCCCCAACAGGTGTAGACACCTCAAAAGGTTTAATCAACTTAAGTTCTATCCCATACTTGCTAACAACCAACGGAGTGACATACGATAAGGTGGAACATGGATCAATCAATGTATATACATCACATGATGAGACTGATAATATACATGTAACAACATCAGGTGACGACTCTTGATCCTGTCAACCCGCTAAGGCATAAACGTGATTCTGAGGACCGCTCGAGCTAGATGCTCCACTTTTGCCTCTACCACGACTGACTGGTGCCTGTGAACCTTGCCCTGGGGGGGGGGGTTACTGATGATGACGAACCAGCTATAGATCCCGCTGACTGAACTATATCTGCACCACCTCTCGTCAGACAATCTCTCATAACGTGGCCTAGATAACCATAAGTATAACAAACACCCAACCCTACGTGGCACTGTCCGACATAATGCTTACCACACTGAGCACACCGTGGCAAAGGTGGCCTCATCTGACTTGACTCCCCCCTATACTAAGAACTAAATGCCTTGGAACTCTAACTGGGCCATGGATAGGTGAAACGATCAAATCTCCTACCGATAAACTGAGGGGGTGCATTAGCCGATGGATGGGCTGGATACCTCGGGTATTGCTATCTCTGACCACCTTGAAACTCACCAAAAGGACCTGAAAATCTCGCTCTCTTACTCTGGCCCCTAACATGCTCACGATCAGCCCTCTGCTTCTACTTTCACTCCTCTACACCCTGAGCGTATGCCTGAATACGAGAAATATCAATACCTGGATGAAGTGAGACATACATACAGTCATTAAGCACATGCGGCTCCAACCCCATCACGAACCGGTGAACCGTATCCTCCATCTTAGCTACAATAGTGGGAGCATACCTATCTAAAGAATCAAACTGAAGGTTGTACTCCCGAACACTCATATTACCCTGCCGAAGGGTCAAGAACCTATCAACTCTGGCTCGTCTAAGCTCTGGTGGCAAATAATGACGAAGAAATGCCTCTGTAAACTCCTGCCATACTGCTAGAAGGGCATCCTCACCTCTGGACAACTCCCAAGACTCGTACCAATTAACTGCAACATCCCGAAGTCTATAGGAAGCTAGCTCAACTGACTTGGTCGCAATGGCCTTCATTACCCTCAAAGTCCTCTGCATCGTATCGAAAAATACCCGAGGGGCCTCGTTTGGATCTGCTTCAGTGAATATCGGAGGGTCCAAATTAATGAAATCACTAACCCTCACATTGATGGCCCTATATGCATGACCAATACCTACCTCCTAGCAGCGAGCCTGTGCGGCCACTAATTGAGTCAATAGCTGAATAACATCTCTCATCTCCTGACCTGGTGCATCTGGCTGGGGGTACTGGAGCGGGCGCTGGAGCTGGTGCCCACTCGGATATCCTCCGGAGAGGGTAGGGTATGTGAAGTCTTAGATGGAGTCTCCCTATATGACTCTCCCTAAGCCCTGGTAACTCGTGATGCTCAACTTGTAGTCTCATCATCCACGGACTTGCCCTTCTGGGTGGCTATAGCCTTCTTGGGCATCGCTGAAAATATAATATATCGTTAGAAAAATGAATTCTTATATCGCACTATCTAAGATAAGAAGGAAGGGTAACATCCTATATATCCTACAGCCTCTTGTTTATAAGTCTGGTGCACAACACACTCATAAACAAGACACTACTAGACACCATTTGTAGACAACCCTAGGATGGAAATGCTCTGATACCACTTTTGTCAAGACCCAAACCGATGGGCTATGTGAGTGCCCGAGTTCTACCTAACTAACACCCCTAAGAATATGTCTAAGATATAAACATGAAATATGTGCAGGTTATGTATAACTTCTAGAAATAAACTACCGATTCGTATGAACAACATACATGGAAAAATATGCCCAAAAGATATATATATATATATATATATATATATATATATAGAGAGAGAGAGAGAGAGAGAGAGAGAGAGAGAGAGAGAGAGATCGATAGATAGAGAGAGAGAGAATATGGTAGGGCGAACCGATAAGGCCACATACTATTCAACTATACGTGATTGTCTACAGACCTCTAATAGAGTGTACAACTATATAGAGGATGGGACTGGGCCCCGTCATACCCATATGTATACAAAAGTATCGTACCAAAACTCAATAGCAGCTCCGGATCAAATAGAGCACACCAACTCTCGCTGAGCAAAGATCCTAATATGGGGGCCGTCAGCCTGTCTACCTACACCTACAGGCATGAAACGCAGCCCCATGCAATAGGGGCGTCAATACGAATAATGGACCGAGTATGTAAGGCATAAAAATTAGTATATAACATACATGAAAGAAACATGGAGTAAAAGACTCAACCTGGAAGTCTAAATAGATATGTGAATCATGAAACATTTATAATGTCATGCATATGCGTATAAATGTCATATCATGCATAGGTATATGCATACATAACATCACCAAGCCTCTTAGGGCATCTCATCATATCATCTTAGCCTCTATGGGCGAAATCATAAATGTATACCAGCTGATCAGGTTGTGGTGCATATATAACGCCATAACATTTCTCCATACCCCATATATATATATACTATACGTGCATATAGCGCCATCTCGTCATGGGTCAGTATACATGTATAAATGTATGCAATGCATAATGAAGTAAGTCAATAATATCTCTCGGAATGTCATGAGACCCATGAACAGACAATATGAAAGTAGGACATATCGGGAATCGAAAACATAGGAACCCCTAGTACTTTTACGAATAGAGTCATTTATGAAAGTTTAGCAAGAAAAGAATGGATAGCCTTAACATACCTCAAGTCGTCAATGCAACTCAACAACAAGCTTATGACAACTAGCGCGCCAACCTTATAACAAAGAAATACGTGTACAACTTAGTTGGCGGTGGTATATCACGTATCTCAAATGATAACTCGATTCTAAAATAAAACGGGCAGCATTTTCCCTGATTTCACTGCTCCCTCAAGCCTACTATAGGCGAGATACAAACACAATACAATCAGCAACTCAAAAAAAAAATCCAACTACAATTCGGGACCTTCAATACAACAAAAACCCTAAATATACCATAACATACCCAATTAATAAGTTATCAATTCGCCTGAAATTGCAACGACGAACGACCAACCTACTACCCTACCACATGTGACATTTCTCCACGCCCTTCATCCTTCCAAACTCCATAAATCAGCAGCGCAATAGGCCAACACGATTGGACTACAAAACAGTCCACTAAAAGTGAAATAAATCGAACTCACGGCTTCCGATCACCGTCCCGTGAGTTCTAAATATTAGGAAACCAATTTATCAATATTCCTTGATATTTAAATACTTAAATACAGAAATTAGACATTTCTTAACTATGAAGTACCTTACAAAACTCGAACTACAAAGAAAAACGAGAGGCGGTCTAATGATACTTACGTCGTAGGGATCGTTCTGATGTTATCGCTTATCGATTCGTACCTGAGATGTTAGTATTCTTTGAAACCCTACTAAAGAGCTCAAGGATAGGTTTTATGATGTTCACTGGTTGGGTTCTGTGTAAAAATAAAGAGAAAGACGAGTTAAGACCTATATATCAACTTTTGAAAAGTCAAAGAGGTGCTAACTTGGCACCCTCTCATTGGCCCATCTTCCGATGCTTATATCTTTTTATCCAGATGTCATATGAATGAACGGTTAAGAGGGTTGGAAACTACATCCCAAGACCTTAAATTTTGTATATAACATGTCCCAAAAAGACCTCATATAGTATACGAAATTTATTTCTCAAAAAGCTCTGCTACAAGGCAAATACTTAGTCGGTTTTTTCGCAACTTAAATATGATTTTTTCCAAACTTTATATTTTCTATCCAAACATCATATATAGTCATATTATGACTTTAAACATATTTAAATCTTGATTAACAAGTCTCATATTCATTATACATCACCTTGAAACGCACAAGGTGTAACAATTATATTTATTACATTATTTATGTTAGAATAATATTTTATATTTTTATAATATTAAGCTATTATTTTTCAGTTTTTTACTGCATAAATAATGTCTTTATTATTTATTAATCACTTTTTATAAATTATGTTTTAATAAATTTTGTATATTTAATTTTATATCCCAATGAAGGACTAATTTTCGGACCAAACAAAATCAAATCACTGGCCCAGAGGACCCAAATCCTTAGTCTAACTGACTTTGGCCAAACTAAACGACCCTTCTCCTAAATCTGGCCGGGACCCGTTAAAATGACCCGCTCCGCTTTCTTTTAAATCCTGGACGTTGATCTCTCAAGGTCAACGACCCATAATCACCCCTTCGCTTATAATTAACCAAACCCACCTGAAACCCTACTCTAAGACCGCCACCCCCAAATCCTCTTTTCTCCTCTTCTGTCAAAATTTAGCCGCAACCCCAAAATTTCCTCCGAATCCGATCAACTCATGGATTCTTGCCATGATTTACTCACTTTTTATGGATTATCTCGTTGTTTCTTACAAGTCTATGGTATTGCATAGTACTTGCCCCATTTTTGGCAAGTACCAATCTTCCGAATCAAGGGAAATCGGACTCACTGATGATTTTTCGTCTATATACATTCATGGCAAGATTATATGAGTCTGTTTTACCTAGATTCTTCGGCCAAGCTGAGATTCTGGGCAAAACTAGAGTTTGCCTGTTTTTCTCCTAATTTGGTTCTAAATCAATTTTTCACGCTCTTCTTCCCTTGTTTACGTTTGTTTGATTATATTTTCTTGTTTGTTCATTCAATTTTTACTGCTATATAAACCCCCTTCCCCATTCCCCTTTCAAGTCTTAACGACTATTACTTGACTACTGTTACTATTACTATTACTCTCTCACTCTCACTCATTCTACTATTCTAAAACTTGAGACCTTGGCAGGCTAAAAGCCAAGGCCGCCGAAATTTGATTATTGCTCATTTCTCAGTGTGAGCACTGCCCGATGTTTACTTGAAACCCTTGAAAATTCTGACGTACTGAGATTCTAGGAGTCCTGATGTTCTCTCCTCACTACTGCTAATTGAGTTGCTGCTGGAACATTATTTTATCATTCTCTTGTTCGTTAATTTGCAACTGGTGAGTACCTTGACTCTTGCAATTCTATTCTCTTTACTTGTGGTCATGCACTGAAAATCCATGTTGTTCGAACTTTGTGAACCAATATGATTTCAATATGGTGTTATTTTTATTTTTATTTTTGCAATCCAATCCACCTTGAAGTTAGTCTATGGTCCTCTATTTTTTAGCACTTAAACTTGCCTAAATCTTAAACTTGGACATCTACTCATTATGTGTAACTTCTGACCATCTTGAACTTGCTTGGCCTACTATGTTTATTTATGCATGAGTCTCCTATGTTTGTTACTTGACCATATTCATGCCTTGCTTTGGATTTATGTGTTAAAACTCCTAGGACACTAATCCAAGCCCAGAAATTGTCCGAGTGTACTTCTCCACACTAAGTCATTCATGCACAAATTACTACTTGCTCACTTTCTTAAAATGATCACGTCTATATGAATTCTTAGCTCTTCAGACAAGCATGTTTATCTACCATATTGTTATATAGACCCAATGCTTATTAGTGCTAGGTTTGCTCTAGTTTAATACTTAAGAAAATCTTTGATATGTATAATCGAACATGTTATATGCGATCAACTTGCATTCTCATAATCAAGTACTTGTTTGATGATTAGTTGTCGTACTGAGTTTGTGATACTGTAGACCTTGAATTTTTCTAATAAACTTTCTTATTAGCACTTCTGCTTGCCATGAATTGACCTGCCATTCTTAGCTAAGTTTTGCCTTGCACCCTTATGCTGAGGTCTTCTTGTGAAGACTAATGTTGGTATCTGCCTCTCAAGCATGTCATTGCTACTTGTTAATCTCCTTCGAATCAAATCATGACCCTGCCTGATTTGAACTCTCATGCTTGGTCTCTTTGCTTTATAAATTATTGTTTTGCTAGACTCATGTAGTTAACCATGTGTATCCTAAGAAGCTTGTCACTTTGAACTTGTTTGCTAATCTGAAAGCCCCTTGATGGTAGGCTATAATTATATATTTTAGTCGCTTGTTGCACTCTAATTTAGTGTACTTTAATTGAGTTTGAGCTTTATTCACTAGTGTTTTACACTAATTATGTATTTTATGCCTTGTACGAGTGATTATGAGTTTTGTAGATGTTATGGAATGAATTTAAGTTATTCTGGAGCTTTGAAGTATGAATAAAAGCCCAAGGATATAGTTGGGATCGTGTTCGGAGATCAACGGATAATAATGCACTTAACGATAGAAACGAAGAATTGAGCAGGAGGCCACCCACGTGTGCGATCGCGCACTGGGCGCGCAAGTAGAGCAGTACACTGATCAAGGTGCGCGACCAGTGTGCGAACGCGCACGTCCAACTCCGGAAACTCCTCCCAGGCCTATTTTTGTAATTTAGGAGATGACTCTTTTGGATCTATATGAAGCCTAAGTTGCCTAAAAATAGTGTATCTGAACCTTTAGGGGAGAAATTTGGATCTAGAGTGGCAAAATAGGAATTGGAAGAACACAAGCACAAGGAGTCCATTATTCCTTCCTCGCTCAAGATACGGGTTTGGATTGAATTTATATTTTTCTATACTTTAGTTCCAATTGTGAAGAACTTCTCCATGTCTATGAAGTAGATCCTTTTGGTTTTTGACTAGATTTTGTATATTGATGATTGTTTGTGGATCATAACTCTATTTTTATGTATTTGAATCATTTTTGGAAGATTTAATTGATGCATCTATATTCACCTGTTCTTGTAATCGAAAGAGGCATAACTTGTGTTATCTTTACATTATATTATTGGTTAAGTTCATAGATTATTCTAAGTAATCGAAAGAGGCTGGTTGAATTATTAATTAAACCTAGTTAGGAAAATAATCGAAAGAGGTTTTCCCAAAGAACGATCCACTACGCATTCTTGCATATCTTCACAGTGCTTGAACAGGTTCATCTCGTGAGGTTAAGACTTAATCGAGGGAGGAGTTCTTGCTGAACGTTTGAACTAATAATAAAGTGAATTAGAGAGATTCACTTGGTCGTTGAAAGTGAATTATCTAGAGTTAGATCCCGAATAATTATCTTACATCTATCTTGTTAATACCCTATTTTATCCCACTGATAACCTTAGTTGTTTATTCTTTGTTTCGATAGTCACTAGTCAATAACTCTAGATTCTTAATTAATTTCAATCCTTAGGCATATAAATCTCAATTGTTGATCCTCCTAGATAACAATCAAGCTGGAAGCTACGGGAATATTTTTTAAATCCAATCCCTGCGGATACGATAATACACTATACTATATTTGACTAGCAGTACAATTTAAGTGTGTGTATTGCACTCGTCAAATTTTGGCGTCGTTGTCGGGGATTGATAATCAATAGTGTTTGAAATAGTTTGTAGTGTTAATTCAAAAATTTAATTTAATTTTTTTACTTTTACTTTTAATTCTTTCTTCACGGGTTTCTCACTTATGTGCAGGATACAAGTTGATTTCTCTTGTGTATGACACGATCCTCTTCAAGGGAATTGATATCCTACAAACCAGAGTTGGAAAGACGCATGCGACAACTGAGAAAAGAAAGAGACTTAACAGGAGAATTCTTGGTTCAACCTTTGAATCAAGATAACATGGCTTATATCTCGTGTAGACAAGATTAATTCATGACAGGGAAAAAAATTAACTTTAAATTTGTTTGACCGTGAGGTCCGAGAGTCCATACCAATAGAAAAGTGTAAATTGTGTTCGAACACTTTTTAACTTAGGAAAAATTCATTTATTATGAGATAAATTTTATTTTTGAATGAGTAGTTTGAATATAAGTTCTTTATAAATAGTTCAGAAAGAAAATAATTGTGAGTTGGATTGACATCATTAATTTTGAATTTTCTCTAGTGAACATGAGCTTAAATTTAAAATCGAATTTTTTAGCTTGGATTTTCTTATAGCTTGTTTGGATAGTTGTTATGGATCGTTTCATAATGTATCGTATAGTATAATATTGTATTGTATTGTATTGTACTGTATCGTTTTGATGTATACAATGTTTGGATAGATTTTATTGTTTGTCGTCGTTTCATGATGTCATGCACCAATAATCTGAAGAAAAAACATGCAATTTTATAAAGAAAATGCAAGGTATAAGGTAGAATTATTATATAAAAAAGTAGGGTAAAGGATAAAATATGATTATTTAATAATAGGAAAGGGCAAGATGAGAAGAAAAAATAAAAGGTAACGATTCGACCACACCAAATCAGTCGTTCCATAAAGTGACACATTTTATCGTTACGTAACGACGAATTTAACGATACGACACAATAAATTTAAGTAATAAAAATAAATATTATATTTAAAGTAACAATCATTTTATTAGATAAACTTTAAGTGGGGAAAAGAAGACAGTTATGAAGATACTTATTTTGGATGGATCGGAATAATAGGTAGCACGAACCAAATGAGTTCTGCCTATTGGAATGGATGAAAAAATTGGAATAAACAAACATAATATAAGGAACAAAATAAACAAAGAAATGAGATAATATCAAATTATGTTTCTTCGAGTGAGATCAAAGAGTCTATCCCAAATGTGATTTACGTAATTTATTTCAAACCTTTTTATTTATTACAAATGCTCTTTTTGAATCTCTCTTAATAACCTAAATGGTGAATTAAATTAGTGTATGATTTAATTCAAATATAGATTGAGTCGTCCACTAATTATTTCGCAAAATGCAAACATATTCACCAATTTTGATACAAATAACTTTGAAATTACTTAAAATAAAAAAAATCAATAAATATAAAATAAATAATAAGTATAGCAAATTTTATCCGAAATTATTATCCTTTCCCTTCACCGAACCACGTGAGTGTCAACGGGCTTTTTCAATGCGCATTGACCCGTCTATTTGAGTAATAAAATTCATACTGTTCATCCTTCAGACGCTAATCAAAAATTACCAAGAGAAAACACAGACGACAAAACCCTAAACACAGAGAGATGCCGAAGCCAAAACGGTTGGTATGGAGAATCAAGCAGAAAAATCAGAAAGCGTCAACCTCTTCCTCCAAACCACCACCACCGCCATCGCCGCCGTGGGTGGAACTCCCTCGAGAAATCACGGCCGACATCCTTCACCGGTTGGGAGCGATAGAGATATTGCAAAATGCACAGAGAGTTTTTAGTACGTGGTGGAAGGTGTGCCATGACCCTATCATGTGGCGGGACATTGACATGGGAAGCGACATTGATGTGGACATAGGTGATGATGTCTTGGACGAGTTGTGTCGCGTCGCTGTGAATCGCAGCCAGGGTCAGTTGCACAAAATTAACATCGAGCATTTTGGCAATGACTATTTGCTCAAATATATAGCGGAGAGGTATGAATTGGAACTGAAAATTTACTCTTTCCAGTATTTAAAATTTATTTAATACCTTTTGCAAGCATTTTGGCATATAGTAGGAGTATTGAAATGTGTAGGAGTTGGTAGAGACACGGTTGTAATTTGTTTTTAAAAAAAAATCAAAATTTTATTTTGAAACAGGACAAAATTCTCTCATAAACCTATTAATCAACTTGAATCTCAACACACCCAATTATCTATTGTTTTCATATAAACCACATTAAGTGAAATTTACAACTTCACGATAATGTTGCTGCACTAACATGCTTATTGATGGAAGATGTCGAGTCTTCAAAAGGATCTGGCTTTTAATTTTTTTTGAGATTTATGTGGGAAAATATCTTTTTCATGCCAAATTTAGTTATGTGCTTCTGTTTGGAGTTGGTGAATAATAAGACTTAAGATGTGATAGAAGTTGGTTCACATTTTTTTTTTTTTTTTTGTTGATGAAGTAGATAATTTCATTAAATGACATCAAGAAGATGCATAGCAAAAATATACAGCAAAAGTGTGTCTGCTCATATACAAAAACTTACTGAATAACTAAGGAGCATACACAATCCAAAAAAGATTCAAAGCAAGTTACAGGGGCCTGGTCGAACCAAGTAAATAGATTGATTAGACAAGTTGCTTTAAGAGAGCGATTAGGAGTTGAAATCCCATCAAAACATCTGCGATTTCTCTCTTTCCAGATGCACCAAAAAATAGTAGAAGGCACCATTTGCCAATTTTTTTTGTTGGAATTCCCAACTCTCAATGAGAACCAACTCTCATAAGCATCCTTGATACTGTAAGGCATGACCCAGGTACAAAAACTTCACATGTTGTTTCTGTCTCAGCTTTTGAGTATAAAGTGCTCAATCTTAGAAACATCTCTCTCTTTTTTTTAATTGTTGCACAATTGACTTTTGACTTGCTGAAATACGTAGATTTCTTTGAAATATAATCGTCTTTTATTGTGGATGTGCTAAATTTTGTGCATATAAAGAGCACCCTTTGTCGCTGCAGCACTATGGGGAACGAGCCACATTAATTCTTCAAACATGTTTATAATCTTCTGTAACTCTGTTGTGACATAATATGACTTCTGTACTGCTAAATGGTCAGGCTTTGGCTAAAATGTATCTTTCGCCTGCCTTTTGGGCATTACCATGCTGAATCATCTATTTTTATATGACATCGCTTCTGGCACCATGAGACACCAGATATATCTTTTTTATAAAAAATAAATAAAGCAAGGGTGGGAAAAACTGCATGTTAGGGGATATATTATGTGTAATTTCCATGGAAAATTCAATGAGTAAGCAAATATTGTCTAGATCAGTTGACCTAGCAAAAATTTAACATAAGATGTACTATGTGTGTGCTAAGTTCATGGATGATGGATGTCACTTGCGGGAAACTCCTTGCCGAGGGCCTGTGCACCCCCGGGATTAGTCGGGTCTCAAACTCTCAAAGAGACTTGGACACCCGGTGCAAATCAAAAAGTTCATGGATGACATGATTCATGGAAAATTTCAGATACCATTGAATATGCATTAGGGATATATTATGTTTAATTTACATGGAAAATTCAATGTAAGCAAATGTTGTCTAGATTAGTTGACCTGGTAAAAATCTAACATAAGTTGTACTATGTGTATACTAAGTTCATGTTTTTTGATCTAATCTTGTGCGCTTCTGAACAGATCAAGTCAGCTAAGGCATCTAAGACTTGTCACCCGTGATGAAATTTCAGATGGAGGTTTGGCTGCAGTTGCCAAGAACTTCCCGTTGTTGGAGGAGTTGCACATTTACTTAGCTGTTATTAGTAAAGCTGATATAGAGGCTATCGGTTGTTCTTGCTTGCAGCTTAAGTCATTTACATTGAACAACATTGGATTCAGAGGATTTAGAAGTTCATATTATTATGTCAATGATGAAGCTCTGGCTATTGCTGGAAATATGCCTGAATTGCGACACCTTGCACTTTTTGGGAATGACTTGACAAATGAAGGCCTGTGTGCCATTCTTGATGGCTGCCCGCAGCTCGAATCACTTGACTTACGCCACTGTTATAGTATTGATCTTGAAGGGGATTTAGGAAAGAGATGTCGCCAACAGATTAAGAATCTTAAGCGCCCTCGTGATTCCACGTCTGGTTATGAATTTAGAGCTCAGATTTGTGATTATAGTTCTTCCAATGATGAATACAAATCTGGGTTGTCTGAAGCTGACCTCTCGGACTATATCTATGATTATGAGTATGATGACTTTGATTACGACGACTTCACTAACCCATTTAGCAGCGAATATCTTGATGAGGATGGTTTCTTTTACTTTGCTACTTGAAATTTGTTAATGGTAAGAACATAGTTCTATTTAATGCTTTTTTTTTTTATTACTAGCGATGTTTCACCCTTCTTTCCTTCTCGTCCCCAGGAAAGGTGGGGGAGAGGGGTAAGCCTCAGCTAAAAACAATGTGTCAGGCCCCTGATGGTGCAGTTCAGCAAGAGGGCGTGCTCAGATCCACCTGGTCTTGTGGAAATCTTTGGGAGGAACGACAAAATTAGCTATTTGCTTGAAAATCAACAGTTCCATTGTTGTATTGCAAGTTATTGTTTGCTGGGTAAACCTCGATTCAATTGTTCAGCAGGTTCTAGGTCGCTCTTTGAATTGCCATTCGTGTCATATTTTGCTGTTCTAATAGCAGTTGAAGTGTTCAGGTTTGCACATTGTTGGCAGCAGATTCTAATCGTAGTTATTAAGGAAGGCCTTAATCCTCTAACCTTAGCACTTGGCTGCCCTTAGAACTACCAGATAACTACTGTGTTCTCTCCTTTTTTTTTATTTGGTTCATAACCCCTTCACATTGGTAGATTTCTTAGTCTTTTGTTTGAATATATATAAAAGCCACTTCAAATTATATTCCGTGTAATTTCTTTTTGTTTTTGTTTTTTATCAACTCGCAGATACTTGTTAGAGCCACAATATGGGCTTGGCCCAGCCCAACCCATGATTTAATAGGGTTGGGCTAAGTTTTTTGGAGCCCATTTAAAATGAAACTTTTAAGCCCGCCCCAAGTAAGCTTGTGGCACATGAAGCTGTGCTGGCCTGACTCAGCTTGTGGGTTCAATAACGTATTTAATTATAAATATAAAAAAATATAAGGACCTAAAAACAACAAGAAGAGTAGTCAAATCTCAAACTAGTAATACTTTTTATGTAAATATAAGTATTTTTGTTCTTTAAATTTTAGCCCCTTTTTAATATTTAACTAATTAACATTGCATAAAATTACAGAATTTAGATAAAAATGAAAAAGTTAAGATATCTTGGTGAAGATGATTTATTAGTGTTGGATATGCCATGAGTACGTTGAAAATATTTTTGAGTAGTTTATTTTAAGTATTGATTTTTAATGAATGAAATATTGTCCTCCTTTGTTTTTCATAGTAATCTTTTGGAACATTGTCAAAAGTTATTAAGTTTTGCAGAACTTTATAAAAATGGTGGGCAGACCCTTGGGGGCCTTGACCTACATAAGGCTGACCATTTTAAAGCCACTGGCCTAACCCAACCCGTCAAAAGCCACTGGCCTAACCCAACCCGTCAAATGCTAAAGCCCACATGGGCTAGACTGGGATGGACTAGGCCAACCCATATTGACATTTCTAATACTTGTCCACCTTAACAACAACAACTAACGTGCTTACAAGGATTTTGAATTATATATATTCAAACTAAGAGTTCAACAAATGAGTGGAAGGCATATTGGTCGAGCAAAAATATCAAAAGTGCCTCTACTAAGCCAAAGTTGGGGGCTCATTCTCAAGTAAAGGAGTGGTTTGTTGCATATGAAGATTATTGGAGAAACACTATCTCCTTCGTAAGGGAATTGTCATGGTGCCTCTAACCTCATAATCCCAGCCATTTGTTTTCACTTTGTTCGTCTAACGAACACGATCTACTTATAGTTCGTCTATCTTCACCTTACTCTTAGATCTCTTCAAGCTCCACATAATCGATTGGTGATTATCAACAAATTATGCTTTCCTTTATCATCCACAATCTCAATATCTGCAACACATTGATCATATCATATCACCGTCAATATTCTTTCTTTTGGACCATATTTGTTTTCTTCCAATTCAGATTCATTTGAGTTACCAAGAATCAAGTGTGATTGACCATAGTCGACGCATCAAAAGTTGTGCGGCTTATGGGCTTGCTTTTACTCACTAGTGATAGAGACATTTAAAGCACTTAATCATATTGCTTTCACTCACTAGTTAAATAAACTTTTAAAGCACTTAATCATGATCCTAAGATCTTTAAATATAGCGAGAAGGGTATATGTCTTCGTTCAAAGGTTTTCTGATAGACTTAGACTAAGAATGATCTTAATAGAGATGATATCCCCTCGTTTTCTTTAGTCAATGCATGTCATAAAAGTGAACAATATAGGGGAATTTTTACTTTGTGTTTACCCTAAAAATCAGATAATAATTGAATTTATACGCGGTTTTAAAGATACATGATATAACTTGATACAAATTAAGGAAACAGATTGTAATTGAAATTGACGATAAAAGAATAAATGCAAATCGAATAGCCTTGACCTTCGAGTTCGATCACCCTTGAACCAAACGATGTCTCAACTGATGTATGAACAGAATAACAAGATGATAAAAATTAGAAAATGACAGTATATTGCTTTATGTTGCGTAATGTGATTTGTGTTACAAATGATCAGACCTTCTTTATATACTAGGGGAATCCTACTCTTTATACAATTCTATACAAGGTAAAAATTCTCATGATTTACTAATCAACCGGCCTATCCTTGATACGTGTCGAGATTTTTGTCGTGATCTACAACTGATCGCGGATATTTCGTCCTTTTGTTATTCGGCTCGGCAAATTTTTCCCGATCTCGTCTGATCTCGATTTTGTTCGATGACATGGTCTCGGGCTTAACGATATAACTTCGCACCTCGGTTCGATATAAATCGAGGTCGAACTTTAACCTACCATATTTCAGTCTCGATTAGTCACACAAGAGGCGAACCCGGTTTTGACCGTATACAGATAGCCCCTCGTTTCTCAGAGAGAAAATGACAAGAAATGATATGAACTTCTGAATCCCCTCTCGATGGGCCATGCCGTAAGCGGCAAACAGATACCGAAACATCCCGTTGGTCCAGTTACCAAGGCATTAAATGACTGCCAGATGCTGGTAAGCCACTACGGGTTTTGAACCGTCATTAGCAAGCTATAAATACCCTAACTTTCATTTATTCAAACTTTACGTTCAAAGCTCCTCATATTCTTGTTCTTCAAAAATCCCTTTGCTCTTCAACTCTTGCACCCAAATTTCTTGAACTTTTAGCAAACCGCTAAACATACCTTCCTAATTTCCTTTTATTCTGTTCTACAATGGCAAAAACTTCTAAGATTGTCCCGCAAAATGAGGCAGCCTCTTCATCACGACCCACCGGCGACGGGGTTGCAGCGGAACCACACCATCAGGAGTTTGTTCATGCAGGGTGCCCGACTGTTACCGATTTTAAGATTGAAAAAACTTTCTCGGTACTGGGTCGATGCGAGCCGGTCTCGAGGTACATATGTATGATCACCGATGATCTCCTTACCAAGGTTAAAGAAGATTGTAACTAGGCCAATAAACATGTGGTGGTGCCTTCACCCGAGGAGTCAATCATTACCCATGTGGAGGTTTTTTTAAATTGTTTTGTCACGCCCCAACCTCGGGGAGCGCGACCGGCGCTCAACCGAGTGAACTCGGTCGAGCAAGCCTATTAGACCTTCCCTACCCGACTCATTCATGATCCGAAAAGAGGACGCGTTATCATCTGCTAAATAGGGGAGAGATCAGATATACATGCATAAACGTTGTTAGTCCACTTTTCATTATATATATTATGCCATAGTTAAGTTTTCAAAATACAACTTAGTCTAGTGACCACTCCGATACCCATACACGACCCACATAAACGCCTACGGAACCTCTAATGATACAAAAGACCAACATGACAATGCCGACAACAAGTCCCCGGCTATACCTCAAAATATGAAAACTTATACAAAAGAAGAACTACATGACCCCAGGAGGAAATTGGGCTCACCAAGACTGTTGTGATGAGTGTGAGGGAGAGCACCACTATCTGCGATCAACGCTATCTGCGATGGAACCACCTACATCCATTCAAAGATGTAACGCCGCCGGCAAAAGGGACGTTAGTACTGTCGAATAGTACTAGTATGTAAGGCAAACACCAATCTTAGTAGAATGAACAGTGAAACAGAGAGAAGGCAGTCATAATAATCAATAAGTGCTTCACAGAAATACACAGAAAAACCAAGTAAGGATCACATAGTTTTCGATTCAATCTTTACATCTTTTTAGGTTAATAATCTTTAGTGCCAAATGCCACAACCCACAATGCCACAGTATTTTTATACGGAGTCCGGTCTCGGCCCGACCGACTAAGCCATCTCAAGTGAGACATATCCATATCTACAATGTAAATCAATAATTCCAACACAAATGCCACCATGTGTACAGCATGGCGTCCGATCTCGGCCCGATCGGCTAAGCCATCTTACTTGAGACATAACCTCTTTCAATTGTTCATTCTATTCACATTTATTTCCCATCTTTCATTACATGGCGCAAACAACCTCATTTATTAAGTAGTTCTTGGCACTTGGGCACATTTTACAATTCAAGTCTTTCCCTTTTTATTCGTTCAAGTAACATCATCATTCATGTCGATAAGTACCATCACACAAGGCATTGCACGCATAAGGGAAGGAGCTTGAAAATCATAATTACGTTCTCAAATAGCATGATGACACGGTGAACATCTAGAACAATTGGGGAGCATGAATCTTTCAATCCAACACACTAAGGCAAACAATTCTAATATGATCAAGTCAGAACTTACACCAATTATTCGGACGCCAGGATTTCGATTCTAAGAAGAAGATAGTTAGCCATATATACCTCAATTGCGCTTCTTTAGACTCTACAATTATCCGGAACCCTTATCAACCTCAATCTATTTTAGCCATATACAAATTGAACCCCAAATTAGGAAAACGTTCATGGTTCTAGCTCACTTTTCCCCCACACTTTTTATCACACATGCATGCAAGATAAACCACCATCATTCCCATGAAGTATCATCCTAATACCCCACTATAGCTATGTTTGAAATTAAGAGCTGGGGTGATGAAGTTTTACCTTTTAGGATGAAGAATTTGGTGCTCTACTTGAATATTTTCAAAGCTGTGATGATGGTTGAAGTTCGATTTGATGAAAAATTAGGCCCTCCCTCTAGAACCCTCTCTCTCACTCTAGAAATATCAGAAATGAGCTTCAAAATAGACTAAAGGGGTATTTTAACGGAATGGGGGTCGTATTTTAAATTAAGAAAAAGGGTTCCCCGACACAGGTATGCGGTCGCATATACGACCGCATAATGGTTATGCGGTCCGCAAAGTGACCACAGAAATGTCCCTTAGGGGTCTAAACTTTCGGCCCAGATATGCGACCAGTACGCGGTCCACATACTTGTTCTGCGGTCGCATAATGCACCACAGAACTCCCTCCACAGAAACCCAATAGGAATTATGCGACTAATATGCGGTCCGTATAGTGATTATGATGTCGCATAATCGAACGCAAAACTAACCTCAAATTGGCCAAACTTTCTGCTTCACTCTGCGACCATTTTGCGATCCGCATAGTGATTATGCGGCCGCATAATGGGCCGGATGAACGCTTTCTTCTGCTAAACATTTTCCTCTAAGTTCGTAGGGTACTGTTCAATCCAAAAAGTCCGAACATTTCTACTATAATAACGCAGGAATCTATCTTGGCACCACGAAACCTCGAGTTTTTGGTTAAAATTTGCACGGGGCCTTACATACTCCCTCACTTAAGATAATTCGTTCTCGAATGAGGATCAAGGTTCACTTAACACAGCTTCAGTTATACCACATACCATCAGCCCCAAATTTGCCTAACTTCTTAGCTTCCTGAAAATATTGCCATAGTTTCCTTTGTATTTAGGCCTATCCACCTGCCAGAGAACCCCCGAAACACACCTTAGCAACATAAATACAATTAAATGACACAAAAAATACAAAATAACACCAACCGAAGCCTCATGGGGGACATATAACTAGAAATGAGTGTCTTTATATAAGCCGAACAAGTAATACAAAAATTTATGGGGGACAACTTTATAGAGCTATTACATGGCTATTCAAACAAATAGGGGTACTTCTTTTTCATTTCATTCTCGGCTTCCCAAGTAGGTTCTTCGACTTGCTGGTTTCGCCATAATACCTTTACGGATGCAATTTGTTTGTTCCTCAACTTTCGAACCTGTCTATCAAGGATAGCAACCGGAATCTCTTCATATGACAATTATTCACTAACCTCGATGGTCTCAACCGGCACAATAGTGGACAGATCTCCAACTACCTTCTTCAACATGGACACATGGAATACCGGGTGCACTAATGACATCTCAGGTGGTAGCTCAAGCTTGTACGCCACCTAACCTATCCTTTGAATGATTCTGTATGGCCCAATATACCTCGGACTTAATTTCCCTTTCTTTCCAAACCGCATGATCCCCTTCATGGGAGATACCGTCAAGAACACCCAATCGTCTTCCTTGAACTCTAAGTCTCTGCGACGAACATCCTAATAGGATTTTTGACGACTCTGAGCAGTTTTCAACCTCTCTTTTACGATCTTAACCTTTTCCATAGCTTGATGCACAAGGTCTGGTCCTATTAGTTCAGCTTCTCCAACCTCGAACCACCCAATCGACGATCTACATCTTCTACCATACAAGGCCTCAAATGACGCCATCTGAATACTAGCATGAAAGCTGTTGTTATAAGAAAATTCTATGAGTGGCAAATGATCATCCCAGCTACCCTTCAAGTCAAGCACACAAGCACGCAACATGTCCTAAAGCGTCTGAATATTCCGCTCTGCTTGCCCGTCAGTCTGTCGATGGAAAGCCGTGCTAAGATTTACATGCGTACCCAAACCTTGCTGAAATTCCTTCCATAAATTAGCTGTGAACTGGGCCCCTCGATCGGAAATGATGGAAACTGGAGTGTTGTGAAGCCTGACTATCTCCTTGATATACAATTAAGCACACTGTTCCGCAGTGTTGGTGGATTTAACCGGCAAAAAGTGAGCTGATTTCGTGAGTCAATCCACGATCACCCAAATTGAGTCAAACTTACGCGGAGTGCGCGGTAACCCTACCACAAAATCCATATTGATCATTTACCATTTCCACATTGGAATTTCTATACTCTGTGCTAACCCAGTGGGCCTTTGATGCTCGGCCTTCACCTGTTGGCAGGTTGAACATTTTGCCACAAAGTCTACCACACCCATCTTCATGTCATTCCACCAGTAAACTTCCTTGAGGTCATGATACATTTTCGTCGAACCTGGTTGCACGGAATATCTAGAAGTATGAGCTTCTGCCATGATTCTTTCCCGAAGACCATCTACGTTTGGAACACATAAACGTCCTTGGTACCGTAATGTACCGTCATCCATGCCAAGAGAAAAAATCGTAGTCTTATGTTTATGAATCCCTCCCTTCAGTGACACCAACACTGGATCATTGTATTGTTTCTCCTTGACCTCTGTCACAAGCGATGATTCCGCCCTATTCCGCACAATCACCCCCCTTCATTAGAGTCCGCAAGACGAACTCCCAAACTGGCCAACTGGTGAACCTCCCGGGCTAAGGGCCTTTGACATGCCTCGAAGTGAGCCAAACTACCCATAGATTTCCGACTAAGAGCATCCGCCACCACATTAGCCTTCCTCGGACGATACAAAATGTTGATGTCATAATCTTTGAGCAACTCAAGCCACCTTCTCTGCCTTAAGTTCAATTACTTCTGTTTGAAAATGTATTGAATACTCTTGTGGTCCGTGAATACATCTACATGAACTCCATACAAATAATGACGCCAAATTTTTAATATAAAAACCACCGCCGCAAGCTCTAAATCATGAGTTGGACAGTTATTTTCATGATTCTTAAGTTGCCTTGAATCTTATTCTATGACCTTACCATGTTGCATTAATACACACCCAAGACCGATCCTTGAAGCATCGCAATACACCACAAACCCCTCGGTACCCTCTGGCAGGGTCAATACTGGCGCCGAAGTCAATCTTGATTTCAATTCCTGGAAGCTCCTTTCACAAGCATCGGACCACTGGAACTTAACCGCCTTCTGCATCACTTTAGTCAATGGAGAGGCAAGAGTGGAGAACCCCTCCACGAACCTCCTATAATACCCGACCAAACCCAAGAAACTGCGAATCTCTGTTGGAGTAGTAGGTCTAGGACAATCCTTCACCGCTGCAATCTTTTGAGGATCAACCTTAATTCTTTCTCCGAAGACGACATAACCCAGGAATGTAACAGATTCAAGCCAAAATTCACATTTCAATAACTTTGCATACAATTGGTGTTGATGAAGAGTCTGTATAACTGCCCTGAGGTGGACGGCGTGATCCTCTCGACTTCGTGAATATACAAGGATGTCGTCAATGAATACTATCACAAAGGAGTCAAGAAACGGCTTGAAGACTCGATTCATAAGATCCATGAAAGCTGTCGGGGCATTTGTTAGCCCGAAAGACATTACCTTCAATTGATGGTACCCGGACCGCAAATCAATTTTGGAGAAGCACTTAGCACCTTGTAATTGATCAAACAAATCATCTATTCTAGGCGATGGGTATTTGTTTTTGATTGTGACTTTGTTGAGTTACCGTTAATCAATACACATCCGCAACGATCCATCTTTATTTCTGACAAAGAGAACCGGTGCGCCCCAAGGTGACACACTCGGTCGGATGAAACCTTTCTCTAGCAAATCCCTTAATTGTTCCTTTAGCTCTTTTAATTCTGTCGGCGCCATTCTATAAGGTGGAATGGATATAGGTTACATGCCTGGCATCACATCAATTCCAAAATCAACCTCCCCGTCTGGAGAAATTCCAGGGAGCTCATCCAGAAAGACATCGGGGAAATCATTCACAATTGGTACAGATTCAAGGGTAGGCACCTCAGCAGTGGTGTCCGTAACTCGGACCAAATGATAAATACACACTTCCTGATCATCTTTGTGGCCTTAAGGTAAGAAATAAACCTACCTTTTGGCATAGCCTTATTCCC
This sequence comes from Nicotiana tomentosiformis, assembly GCF_000390325.3. Lineage (NCBI taxonomy): Eukaryota > Viridiplantae > Streptophyta > Magnoliopsida > Solanales > Solanaceae > Nicotiana > Nicotiana tomentosiformis. Next base: position 59,533,626 of record NC_090813.1, on the reverse strand, counting down.
CTCCCACTCAACAATTGGCTCGTTAGGAAACTCAAGCCTCATAATTCTGGTTCGGCAGTCGAGTTTGGAAAAACATGAATAGAGCCAGTCCATTTCTATTATTACATCAGAATCAATCATCCACAGCTCAATGAGATCAGCCATGGTATCCCGACCACGTACCGTGATAACACAATCTCTATAAACCCGTGCAGCCGTAATAAACTCGCCAACTGGAGTAGATATAGAGAACGTCTCATGAAGTTGTTCCGGTTCTATTCCGAAGCGCGTAGCAACATAAGGAGTAACTGTCACGACCCAAAACTAACCCCTGTCATGATGGCGCTTATTGTGGAACTAGGCAAGCCGACTCATTTCCAAAACAAACTGATATTTTCATTTAAAAGATAATTTCAAGGTTATTTAACATAAAAACCTTCGTAAAGGAGTTCCAATCAAAATAGAAGTGCAGAAGGAAAAGCCCGACATCGGGGTGTCACTAATCATGAGCATCTACTACAATCTGTCTAACAATATCAAGACTAACTCAGCCTGGAAAATAGCTAAATACAACTAGAGGAAGATAAGAGGGAGAAGAGCAGGGGTTGCGATCGCCAAACAGCTACCTTGCTATCTCCAAGAAAATATGCAACCAGAACACTCAATAACCGCTCCCGTGTCCAGCTACACCTGAATCTGCACACAAGGTGCAGGGAGTAACGTGAGTACGCCAACTCAGTAAGTAACAACAATAAATAAAGACTGAGCAGTAGTGACGAGCAGTAAAGCATATAACGTTCATATCATGAAATCTCAGTAAAGTACAACATACTTTAAAAATCAGTGTTTGAATCAAATCATCTCGTTTAAATCCGGTTCCAGTAAAAATTATTTCAAGATATTTTTCTAACAGTTTTTCAAATAAAGGCTCAATGCAAAGGTGAGCAAAAATGATGAAATCAAAAACAACCCCTCGGGCAAAACATCACTCATATACAGCCCCTCGGGCAAACCTCACAGTCACTCGTGCCACTCGGGCATACCTCACAATCATTCTTGCCACTCGGGCATACCTCACAATCACTCATGCCTCCCAGTCACTCAGCACTCGGCACTTGGCACTCGCACTCAGTCATAAACCTCTCAAGCCACTCGGGCATTTAAGTAAAACAGGGCATTCGGCCCAAAACATTTATATGCATCAAAATAGAGTCATAAAACTGAGTTATGCGGTAAACAAGTATAAACATGACTGAGTATATTTTTTCAATCGAAAACAATGAGAGGATAGTAAGAGAAAGCCCCTAAGGGTCCAAACAGTACTGGCGCAAGGCCCAAACATGGCATTCAGCCCAATTTACAGAAACTCTTTCTAAAATATATAAGTATCATATAGTTTCAACAAAATATGCAACTTTACAGTTGCTACGGGATGGACCAAGTCACAAATCCCCAACGGTGCACGCCCACACGCCCGTCACCTAGTATGTGCGTCACCTCAAAATAGTAGAATGATACAAAATCCGGGGTTTCGTACCCTCAAGACTAGATTTACAATCGTTACTTACCTCAAACCGGTCAAATGTCTACCCCGCAATGCTCTTGCCTCTCGACTCAGCCTCCAAATGCTCCAAATCTATTCACAATCAGTACAATACCATCAATATACGCTAACGGAATGAATTCCACAAGAAAAGCTTCAAAATTAGACCAAAATCCAAAATTGACTCAAACCCGCCCCCGGCCCCACGTCTTGAAACCCGACAAAATTCACAAAACTAGAAAGCTCATTCACTCACGAGTCGAACCATACCAAATTCATCAAAATCCGACATCGTTTGGTCCTTGAAATCCTTAAATTACTCTCCAAATATTCCTAGCCCTAACCCCTCATTTTCACTAATTACAATGATTAAATAACGGAAAAATCACCATATATACGAGTATTAAGCTCAAGTAACTTACCTGAATGAAAACCCCCTTGATTCCCTCTTCAAAACTCTCCAAAAAGCTCCAAATCCGAATAGAAATTGTGAAGAATGCCCAAATATTTGCGAAGTGCTCCTATATACCTTATGCCCAGGAATCTCGCACCTGCGGCCCCTTTTCTCGCACCCGAGCGACGCACCTGCGCAACTCACTTATACACCCAGACTCCGCATCTGCGACAAATCCGTCTCACCTGCGAAGGTGCATCTGCACGTTTCCTCCGCTTCTGCGAAGCCTGTCCAGCATTCCCCTTTCCGCATCTGCGCCCCAAATTTCGCACCTGCGGGCTCGCAGATTCGACTTCCAACTCGCACCTGCACAACCTGCCTAGCCCAGCATCGCCTGCACTTGCGCACTCCCCACGCACACCAGCGGCCTCGCACCTGCGAGGCTTTCTTCCGCATGTGCGAAAATAGCAGTAGCAGCAGCTTCAACTGCATTTTCCAATTTTGACAAATCCGTTAACCACCCGGAATCACCCCGAGGCCCTCGGGACCTCAACCAAAAATACCAACAAGTCATATATCAACATACAAACTTAGTCGAACCTTCGAATCACTCAAAACAACATCCAAACACCAAATTACCCTCGGATTCAAGCCTAAGAACTTCTAAATTTCCAAATTCGGCAACCGATGCCGAAACCAACCAAACCACGTCCGAATGACCTCAAATTTTGCACACACATCAAAAATGACACTACGAATTTACTCCAACTTTCGTAATTCCACTCCGACCCCGATATCAAATTTTCCACTGCCGACCAAAATTGCCAATTTTCCAATTTTGCCAATTCAAGTCTAATTCTACCACGGACCTCCAAATCACATTCCGAACGCACTCCTAAGTCCAAAATAACCTAACGGAGCTAACGGAACCATCAAAATTCAAATCCAAGATCGTTTATACATAGGTCAATATCCGGTTGACTTTTCCAACTTAAGGTCTACTTAAGAGACTGTGTCTCAATTTACTCTGAAACCACTCTGGTCCCGAACCAACTAACCCAATATAGCATAATATAGCTGAATAAAACAAAAAGGCTGGGGCTATAACATGGGGGAAACGGGGCTATAACTCTCAAAATGACCGGCCGAGTCATTACATCCTCCCCCTCTTAAACATCTATTCATCCTCGAACAGGTCTAGAAACATACTTGGAGTCTCGAATAGGCGTGGATATCTGCTCCGCATCTCCCGCTCGGTCTCCCAGGTGGCCTCCTCCACATGCTGACCTCTCCATTGCACCTTCACTGAAGTTATATCCTTTGACCTCAACCTTCGAACCTGCCGATCCAAAATAACCACCGGCTCCACATCATAAGTCATATCACCCTCCAACTGAACTGTGCTGAAATCTAAAACATGGGACGGATCTCCAATATACTTCCGAAGCATGAAAACATGAAACACTGGATGCACACTCGACAAGCTGGGTGGCAAGGCAAGCTTAAAATCCACCTTCCCTATTCTATGAAGCACCTCAAAAGCCTCAATGAACCAGGGCTCAAATTGCCCCTCTTCCCAAACCTTATAACACCCTTCATGAGTGATGCCTTTAGCAAAACCTTCTCCCCAACCATAAAAGACACATCACTGACCTTCCTATCCGCGTAGCTCTTCTACCTAGACTGCGTCGTGCGAAGTCGCTCCTGAATCAATTTCACCTTATCTAATGCGTCCTGAACCAAGTCTGTACCTAAGAGCCTAGCCTCACCAAGCTCAAACCATCCAACCGGAGATCTACACCTCCTCCCATACAAAGCCTCGTACGGAGCCATCTGAATACTCGACTGATAACTATTGTTATATGCAAACTCTACGAGTGGCAGAAACTGGTCCTATGAACCCCCCAAAGTCAATGACACATGCACACAACATGTCCTCCAATATCTGAATAGTGCGTTCGGACTGCCCGTCCGTCTGAGGGTGAAAAGTTGTGCTCAACTTAACCTAAGTACCCAACTCTTGCTGCACGGCCCTCCAAAACTGTGATGTGAACTGAGTACCCCTATCTAAAATGATGGAAACTGGGACACCATGCAGGCGAACGATCTCTCATATGTAAATCTCAGCCAACCGCTATGAAGAGTAAGTAGTACCAACTGGAATGAAGTGCGCGGACTTGGTCAGCCGATCCACAATAACCCAAACTTCCTCGAAGTCCATGGGAGCCCAACTACAAAGTCCATAATGATCTGCTCCCACTTCCACTCTGGGATCTCTAATCTCTGAAGCAAGCCACCCGATCTCTGATGCTCATACTTAACCTAGTGACAGTTGAGACACCGATCTACAAACCCAACTATATCCTTCTTCATCCACCTCCACCAATAGTGCTGCCTCAAATCCTAGTACATCTTCACAGCACCCGGATGGATGGAATACCGCGAGCTGTGGGCCTCCTCAAGAATCAACTCTCGAAGCCCATCTACATTAGGCACACATGTCCGGCCATGCATTCTCAGCACGCCGTCATCACCAATAGTCACATCCCTAGCATCACCTCTCTGAACCCTATCCCGAAGAATGAGAAAGTGGGGGTCATCATACTGACGCTCCCTGATATGGTCATAAAGAGAAGACCTGGAGACCACACAAGCCAATACCCGACTAGGCTCCGAAATATCCAATCTGACAAGATGGCTCGCTAAGGCCTGAACATCAGATGCCAAAGGTCTCTCTGCTACTAGAAGATATGCTAAACTCCCCAAACTCTCTGCCCGTCGACTCAAAGCATCAACCACTACATTGGCCTTCCCCGGATGGTACAAAATAGTGATATCATAGTCCTTAAGAAGCTCCAACCATCTCCGCTGATGCAAATTAAGATCCTTCTACTTTAACAGATACTGCAGACTCCGGTGATCAGTATAGATCTCACAATGAACCCCATACAAATAATGACGTAAAATATTTAAAGCGTGAACAATGGCTGCTAACTCAAGATCATGGACAGGATAGTTCTTCTCATGGGTATTTAACTGGCGCGAGGCATAGGCAATCACCCTACCCTCCTGCATCAAAACACAACTAATGCATATCCTCAAGGAATCACAATACACGGTGTAAAAACCTAAAGCTGATGGCAGAACTAACACTAGTGTTGTGGTCAAAGCAGTCTTGAGCTTCTGAAAGCTCTCCTAACACTCATCTGACCACCTAGATGGAGCACCCTTTTGGGTCAATTTGGTCAAGGGCGATGCAATAGATGAAAATCCTTCCACAAAGCGACGGTAGTAACTCGCCAAACTAGGAAAACTCCTAATCTCTGTGGCTGAGGACGTTCTGGGCCAACTCTGCACCGCCTCTATCTTCATCAGTTCTACCCGAATACCCTCACTGGACACCACATGCCCCAAGAATGCTACTGAACTGAGCCAAAACTCACATTTGGAGAACTTTGCATAAAGCTTCTCCTCCCTCAATCTCTGTAATATAATCTTCAAATGCTGAGCGTACTCCTCCTGGTTACGAGAGTACACTAGGATGTCATCAATGAATACAACAATGAATGAGTCCAAATAGGGCTAGAATACACTGTTCATCAAATGCATGAATGTCGTTGGGGCATTGGTTAGCCCTAAAGACATCACCAAGAACTCGTAATGGCCATATCGGGTCCTGAAAGTTGTCTTAAGAATATCTGAATCCCGAATCTTCAGCTGGTGATAACCGGACCTCAAATCGATCTTGGAGAACACCCTCGCTCCCTGAAGCTGGTAGAATAAATCATCAATACGAGGCAAATGATACTTGTTCTTGACTGCGACCTTGTTCAACTACCGGTAATCAATACACATTCTCATGGAACCATACTTCTTCTTCACAAATAGAATCGGTACACCCCAAGGTGACACACTAAGCCGAATAAACCTCTTTTCAAGGAGTTCCTGAAGTTGTCATTTTAATTCCTTCAAATCTGTCGGTTCCATACAATACAGTGGAATAGAAATGGGCTGAGTGCCCGGCACCAAATCAATACCAAAGTCAATATCCTTGTCAGGCAGCATTGCCGGCAGGTCCACAGGAAACACATCCGGAAAATCACGTACCATCGGAACAGAATCAATGACAAGAGTCTCTGCACTAACATCCCTCAAAAAATCCAATTAAGATAGGCAACCCTTCTCAACCATACACTGAGCCTTCAAATATGAAATCACCATACTTGGTAAATAATCTACAAAACTGCTCCACTCAACCCTCTGAATTCCCGGCATAGTCAACGTCACCGTCTTAGCGTGACAATCTAGAACAACATGACATGGAGATAACCAATCCATACCCAATATCATATCAAAGTCAACCATACTGAGCAGCAATAGATCCACTCGGGTCTAAAGACCCCCAATAGTCACCACACATGACCGGTATGCACGGTCCACAATAATAGTATCGTCCACAGGAGTAGATACATGTACATATGAAACTAAAGACTCATGGGGCATATCTAGAAAATGGGCGAAATACGAGAAAACATATGAATACTTGGAACCAGGGTCAAATAATACTAAGGCATCTCTGTGGCAAACTGAGACAATACCTGTAATCACAGCATCTGAAGCAATAACATCTGGTCTGGCAAGGAGAGCATAGAAACGGGCCTGACCACCCCCTGATCTACCTCCCCCTCTAGGGCGACCCCTAACTGACTGACCTCTACCCCAAGCTGACTGGGCGGGTGGTGAGGTAACTGGCGCTGTAGTCGGAGGCTGACTCCTCTGCTGAGATAGACCTCCATGACGACGAGGACACTGCCTCCATATGTGCCCAATCTCCCCACACTCAAAATAACTCCCCGGTGCTGGCAGCGAAAACTGAAGGGAACCCCTAGCACCAGGATGACTGGTAGAAGAACCTGGCATGGAAGAGCCCTGAACAGGTAAAGCACGGGACGAACTCTGAACTGGAAGGGCACTACGTGATGAGTGTCCCTGATGAGAACTGTGAGAACCATGGCGAGATGATGCACCCCGATGAAATGGCCGAGCTGATTGAGGCTGTCTGAAATGACGACCTCTACCGTGTTGGAACTGACCCTCAAAAGGAGCACCGCTAAATCCACCATGACCACGAGGCCTCTTGGCCTCGCTCTTAACCCTTTCCTGACCGCAAATCATCTCAATCTACCGAGCAATGTCGACAACCTCATCAAAGGTAGTATCTGAAACCCGCTCCCTGGTCATGAGCAACTGTAGTTGATAAGTGATGCCATCAATAAACCTCATGATCCTCTCTCTGTCCGTGGGAACCAACCAGATATCATGACGGGCCAACTCAGAGAATCGCATCTCATACTGTGTCACAAACATGTCACCCTGGCGAAGCCGCTCAAACTATCTGTGCAGCTCCTCTCTGCGGGATCGAGGCACGAACTTTTCCAGAAAGACCACAGAGAACTGCTGCTAAGTAAGGGGTGCTGTGCCAACAAGCCTACGCCTCTCGTAAGTCTCCTACCATCTGAGTGCAGCCCCATAAAACTGAAAGGTAGTGAATGAGACCCCACAAGTCTCCAGAATACCAGCAGTACGGAGTATCCTCTGACACTTGTCCAAAAAGTCCTGAACATCCTTTCTCTATGTGCCAGTGAAAGATGGTGGTTAGAGTCTCCCAAATCTCTCCAATCTACGCTGATCATCCTCAGGCATAGCAGGAACCACATAATCCTGATCAACTACAACCGACTGGGCTGGTGGTGCCTCCGATGTCTGAAGTCCCTGAATAACCTGCTCGGGTGTGCGAGCGACGGGAGTCTGAGTGTCTCCCCTGGCCTGAGAAGTGGTTGCGGCCGTCGAAATAGAGACCACCTGAGCAAGGCCAGTACACGCTGTCAAAATCTAAGTTAGGGCCTCCTGAAGGCCTGGAATCACAATAGGCACAGATTGTGCCTGAGCTGGTGCAACAACAACTGGAACCTGGTCCTGATCTGGGACAACCGATAGATCTACAGGTATTGCCCCAGCTGTTGTACGGGCTGCACCTCTGCCCCTACCACAGCCTCTACCGTGGCCTCGGCCTCTCACGGACCTAGCTGGTGGTACTGGTGGCTAGCCCTCCTGACCTGTAGCACGAGTCCTCACCATATGTGAGAGAATGAAACAACATATGTTTAGTTACTAGAATCAACAGATTCGCACGACAAAAATTCAAGAATGTGGAGTTTCTTAAAGGTTCTATAGCCTCTCGAAGATAAGTACAGACGTTTCCGTACCGATCCGCAAGACTCTACTAAACCCGCTCATGACTCGTGAGACCTATGTAACCTAGGTTTTGATACCAATCTGTCACGATCCAAAACTAACCCCTGTCGTGATGGCGCCTATCGTGGAACTAGGCAAGCCGACTCATTTCTAAAACAAACCGATATTTTCATTTTAAAGATAATTTCAAGGTTATTTAACATAAAAACCTTCGTAAAGGAGTTCCAATCAAAATAAAAGTTCGGAAGGAAAAGTCCGACATCGGGGTATCACTAGTCATGAGCATTTACTACAATCTTTCTAATAATATAAAGGCTAACTCGGCCTGAAAAATAGCTAAATATAACTAGAGGAAGATAAGAGAGAGAAGAGCAGGGACTGAGATCGCCAAATAACTACTTTGCTATCTCCAAGAAAATCTGCAACCAGAACACTCAATAACCGCTACCGTGTCTAGCTACACCTGAATCTGCACACAAGGTGCATGGAGTAACGTGAGTACACCAACTCAGTAAGTAACAACAATAAATAAAGACTAAGCAGTAGTGACGAGCAGTAAAGCGTATAACGTTCATATCATGAAATCTCAATAAAGTACAACATGCTTTAAAAATCAGTGTTTGAATCAAATCATCTCGTTTAAACCCGGTTCCAGTAAAAATTACTTAAAGATATTTTTCCAACAGTTTTTCAAACAAAGGCTCAATGCAAAGGTGAGCAAAAATGATGAAATCATAAATAGCCCATCGGGCAAAACATCACTCATATACATCCCCTCGGGCTAACCTCACAGTCACTCATGCCACTCGGGCATACCTCACAATCACTCTTACCACTCGGTCATACCTCACAATCATTCATGCCTCCCAGTCACTTAGCACTCGGCACTCGCACTCAGTAGGTAGCTGCACTCATTAGAGGGGGAGGGTGTACAGACTTCGGGGGGGCTCCTTCAGCCCAAGCGCTATAATCTTCACGGACAACTCACGTATTGCACGGACAACACGTGCTATAATAATAAAGTATGTTACAGGCGGGCAGCCCCGATCCACACTCATCCTCACAAATTAGGCCCACGGCCTCACTCAATCATAAACCTCTCAAGCCACTCGGGTATTTCGGTAAAACAGGGCATCCGACCCAAAATATTTATATGCATCAAAATAGAGTCATAAAACTGAGCTATACGGTAAACAAGTATAAACATGACTGAGTATAATTTTTCAATCAAAAACAATGAGAGGATAGTAAGAGAAAGCCCCTAAGGGTCCATCCAGTACTGGCGCAAGGCCCAAACATGGCATTCAGCCCAATTTACAGAAACTCTTTCTAAACTATATAAGTATCATATAGTTTCAACAAAATATGCAACTTTACAGTTGCTACAGGAGGTACCAAGTCACAAATCCCCAACGGTGCACGCCCACACGCCTGTCACCTAGTATGTGCATCACCTCAAAATAGTAGAATGATATAAAATCTGGGGTTTCGTACCCTCATGACTAGATTTACAATGGTTACTTACCTCAAACCGGTCAAATGTCTACCCCGCAATGCTCTTGCCTCTCGACTCAGCCTCCAAATGCTCCAAATCTATTCATAATCAGTACAATACCATCAATGTATGCTAATGGAATGAATTCCACAAGAAAAGCTTTAAAATTAGACCAAAACCCAAAATTGGCTGACCGGGCCCCCGGGACCACGTCTCGAAATCCAACAAAATTCAAAAAACTAGAAAGCTCATTCACTCACGATTCAAACCATATCAAATTCATCAAAACCCGACATCGTTTGATCTTTCAAATCCTTAAATTACTCTCCAAATATTCCTAGCCCTAACCCTTCATTTTCACTAATTACAATGATTAAACAACGGGAAAATCACCATATATACTAGTATTAGGCTCAAGTAACTTACCTTAAAGAAAACCCCCTTGATTCCCTCTTCAAAACTCTCCAAAAAGCTCCAAATCTAAATAGAAATTGTGAAGAATGCCCAAACATTCGCGAAGTGCTCCTATATACCTTATGCCCAAGAATCTCGCACCTGCGGCCCCTTTACTCGCACCCGCACGACTGCACCTGTTGTACAAGGAGCCGCACCTGTGCAACTCACTTATCTGCCCATACTCCGCATCTGTGGCAAACCCGTCGCACCTGCGAAGGCGCATCTGTGTGTTTCCTCCGCTTCTGCGAAGCCTGTCCAGTATTCCCCTTTCCGCATCTGTGCCCCAAATTTCGCACCTGCGGGCTGGCAGATGCAACCTCCAACTCGCACTTGCTCAACCTGCCTAGCCCAGCATCGCCCGCACCTACGCACTCCCCACGCGCACCAGCGGCCTCGCACCTACGAGGCTTTCTTCCATATGTCCGAAAATAGCAGTAGCAGCAGCTTCAGCTGCATTTTCCAACTTCGACAAATCCGTTAACCACCCTGAATCATACTAACAAGTCATATATCAACATAGAAACTTAGTCGAACCTAAGGATCTCGTGGTTCATCCGGGTTCATTTATATTTGGTTGTACCCGGAATAGGCATCGAGAAAACTGAGGATCTCGTGGCCGGTCGTGGCATCGATCATGCGATCGATGTTAGGCAAAGGAAAAGAGTCCTTGGGGCATGCCTTATTTAAATCTTTGTAATCCACACACATTCTTAGTTTGTTCCCTTTCTTAGGACTACTACTACATTTTCTAGCCATTCAGGGTATTTGACTTCCCAGATGGACCCTATTTTAAGAAGCTTAGTTACCTCATCTTTGATGAAGGCATGCTTGATCTTGGACTCGGGTCCGGATGGAATTTCGGGTCCATGCTCAGTTTATGAGTGGTGATCTCTAGTGTAATTCTTGTGTATGTCGATATGGGACCAAGCAAAATAATCCATGTTAGCTATAAGAAAAACCCCGTGCCCATGTATACCTTTCGACCGGGCAGATGTTCGATCAGTATGCCCTGCTCAAGCTCTTCGACCGTTGATTTGGTAGCATGGAATCACCAGGGACTATGAAGGATTGAGGAACCCCTTAGTCATCGTCTTCGTCAGTCCCCTACTTATTTAGTTAGGTTGAGGCCGACGTCTGTGATTGCTATTTGGCTTCCAGTTTTGCTTTCGAATCTGACTCATTTGTTGATGAGAGTGTCGATATTGGATTCACTTCATCGACGACAAACATTTCCTTCGTGACGGGCTTCTCCCCGTATATTGCTTTAATCCCTTCCGGTGTTGGAAAATTTAGCACCTGGTGAAGGGTCGAGGGCACAACCCTCATGTTGTGGATCCACGGTCTCCCGAGCAGGGCATTATATCCCCTTCTATCACATAAAACTTGGTCTCATGGATGGTCCCGACTGCGTTCACTGGTAATGTTATTTCTCTCTTAGTAGTTTCACAAGCCATGTTGAATTCGTTTAGTACTCGAGCCGCGAGCAGGATTTTTTCATGTATGATGAGTTGTTCTACTACCCTTGGTCGAATGATGATGACCAAACTACCTGGATCAATTAACACATGTTTAACTCGAGTTTTATTCATCAGTAAAGATATTACCAGTGCATCGTTATGGGGCTGTATGATTCATTCTGCATCCTCGTCGTTGAAAGATAAGGTTCCCTCTGGTATATAGTCCCTAGTTCATTTCTCCCTCGTGATTGACACCTTGGTGCATTTTAACTCGTTTTGTTTATTGGAATCCCTGTTTCTAAAATGATTCTTGGCTCGATCACTCATAAACTCCCGAAGGTGCCCGTCGTTGAATAACCTGGCTACTTCTTCTTTCAACTGTCTACAATCTTCTGTTTTGTGGCCATTGGTGCCATGATATTTGCACATTTGGTTGGGATTTCTCTAGGATGGATCAGTTTGTAAAGGTTGAGGCCATTTGGTATCTTTGATGCATCTGATAGCCGATACGATGGCGGTTGCGTCAATATTAAAGTTATATTCTGATAATCGTAGTGCCTCTTTAGGTACGGTAGGCATGTCGAAGCCGTTATTACTCATAAGGCCCCGAGAGCTCTGGCCTCGATCACTCCACCTTTCATTTGGTACAGTATTTTGCCCATATCCGCTGCTCCTATGATCTACATTATACGGCTGGTATCCATCGTTGTTCAACCTCGGTTCTCGGTCAATGTCCCTCTTGATTTTATTAACAGACCTGATAGGATAAACGGACCCGGAAGGAGACCCAAGCTGGTAATCTTCGACCTTGATCTTTAATTGATACCGATTGTGCATATCGGCCGAAGTAACAGCATGGTATTCTATCAAATTCTGCTTCAACTGTTGCGAAGCCACCGAATTTCGAACATTGAGTCCTTGGGTGAAAGTTTGAACAGACCAATCATCGGCGACCAGTGGCAAATCTATTCGTTCAATTTGGAATCGAGACACGAATTCTCTGAGCATTTCGTTGTCCTTCTGTCTTACCTTGAAAAGGTTTGACTTCCTGGTTTCGACCTCGATGGCCCCATCGTGTGCCTTTACAAAAGAATATGCAAGCATAGCAAACGAATCAATAGAGTTAGGTGGTAAATTGTGATACCATATCATAGCTCCCTTTGACAGGGTTTCCCTAAATTTCTTTAGCAAGACAGATTTGATCTCGTCATCCTCTAGATCATTCCCTTTGATAACACATGTGTAAGAGGTGACATGTTCGTTTGGGTCGGTCGTTCCATTGTATTTAGGAATCTCGGGCATGCAAAAATTCTTGGGAATCGGTTTGGGAGTCGCGCTCGGGGGGGGGGGGAAGGGGGAGTGTTTTTACACGAACCTTTTGGAATCCAGACCCTTCAATATTGGTGATGCCCCCGGGATTTGATCGACCCTAGAGTTGTAAGTTTCCATCCTCTTGTCCTTTGTTTCAATCTTCTTTCCCACGACTCAACTCGTTTTGTCAGTTCTTCGAGCATCTTCATGATTGCAGGATCGACCCCCGACTCCTTCTCATTCGATTTCCTTGAAACTGATTCGACTCTGTGGACAACTTCCTGGGACGGCTCAGGCTCGATCCTGCTCGGTGGGTGATTCTGGTTTTGGAGCTGGGCTATCGCTGCTTGTTGAGCCTGCAACATTTTGAAGATCACCTGCAGGATGATCCCGCCCTCTTCGCCGCCAAATGTGCTTTGAGCGGCTGATCGAACGTCTCTACGGATGTTGTTCTCGGGATCGACGGCCAAATTTGCATTGATGGCTACATGCGAGCTGACGTCGATTGGATCTACAGTCGGACTCCATCGAGGCCAACTAGAGGTATGTCGTTCCCTTGTGTTATGTTATCATTTTTGTCGTGGTGACCAAAATCATTGTCCACGTGTAGGTCTTAGAGTTCGATATTTTGATCCTGGAATCAAAGATACTCCAAAGAACAAGTGTAAAATAGTGTGTGTTATGAAAGTTTGTACCAGGTAATCACTATTATCCTTAGCTCCATGGTGGGCGCCAAACTGTTTACCCAAAAATCGGATAACAATTGAATTTATACGTAATTTTAAGGATACGTGATATAACTTGATACAAATTAAGAAAACAGATTAGAAGTGAAATTGACGATAAAAGAATATATGTAAACCACATAAATCGAATAGCCTTGGCCTTCGAGTTCGATCACCCTTCAACCAAGAGATGTCTCAACTGATGTATGAACATAATAACAAGATGATAAAAGCTAGAAAATGACAGTATATTACTTTATGTTGCGTAATGTGATTTGTGTTACAAATGATCTGACCCTCTTTATATAGTAGGGGAATCCTACTCTTAATACAATTCTATACAATGTAAAAAATCTCATGATTTGCTAATCAATCGGCCTATCCTTGATACGTGTCGAGATTTCTGTCGTGATCTACAACTGATCGCGGATATTTCGTCCTTTTGTTATTCGGCTCGGCAAATTTCCTTCGATCTCGTCTGATCTCGATTTTGTTCAATGACATGGTCTCGAGCTTAACGATATAACTTCGTACCTCGGTTCGATATAATTCGAGGTCGAACTTTAACCTTCCATATATCAGTCTCGATTAGTCACACAAGAGCCAAGAGGCGAACCCGGTTTTGACCGTATACACTTTGATCTCGAGTTACTAATAGTATTAATTTTCAGTGGAATAGTTCATCTTTGAGAAAGAGAAGTATCTTTCACGAAATTTACCACAAGCAAGTTATATAATTTTTCTCATGATACGGGAATTCGGACGGCTTAATGTTGTTTCATATTTGATTGCTTATCTTTTATGTTTTGACATTGGTTTCTTCTTCATTCATTTTTGGCAAAACGGCCTAATATGCACCCAAATTGTACCTGTTTGTCATCCTAGTAACTGAACTTATGGCTTTTTTATTTAAATACCTCAAGTCAACTATTTGCATAGGAGTAATAAATATCTCTGATGTATAACATGTTTGGCGAAAAGTATCTTATTTTGAGAACAACTTTTCAAAAAAGTACTATCGTAGAAAAGCAATTTGTGTTTTGTTATTTAATTTGAAAAGCATTTTTGAATAATAATTTGTGTTTGGTCAAATTTTTTAAAAAGTACTTTTATGTGTCAAATTACAAATAAGGACATGGAGAGATTTGATTAATAGTTAATATTATATAAGTAGATAAATAATTACAACAAAATAACAACAACAACATACCCGGTATAATTTCACAAGTGGGGTCTGAGGAGGGTAGTGTGTGCATAGACCTTACCTCTACCCGGAAAGATAAATAAGTTATTTCCGATAGACCCTTGGCTCAAGATAAGGTGGAAAAGAAAAAAAAAGGGAAAGAATAAGAAGAAGAAGAAGAAAAAGAAGAAGAAGAAAAAGGGGGGAGAGAAAGGCGGGGGAGACAAAAGACTAGATAAATAATTAAAAATATTTATTACTAAAGATAATAATTAAGTTTTTATTTTATTTAGGTAAAATATAAAAATAAAATTGAAAAGTACTCTATTCTTTCAAGATAATTTAAATATATAAAAAAATCATCCAATAAATATGAAAATTCATCCCAAAAGTCATTTTATATTACTTAATAGTTTAAACTAAATAATGTTATTTTGGTATATATAATATTTTGCAAAGGGTATTTTTGGTAGGGAAAAAAGTCAAAACTGCTTCTGCTTCTACTTCTGGAGAGAAACTACTTTTTTCTGCTTCTAGCCAAAAACACTTTTAAATTAAAAAAAAACTTGGCCAAACACCTCAAATTGAGGAAAAAAGTACTTTGTTTTGAAGAAAAAAAATACTTTACATGGTGAGAAGCTTGGCCAGCTATTAGCGTGTTTCTCAATCGCACATTTGTTCATTTATGTATTGAAATGTTGTAAATTGTGAATTTTGTTATAAAATAAAAACTGTAAAGTAAAGATAAGTATAGAGAGAAACTTATATATTATTCAAACTTCAAACTTCTGTACATAATGAACTGAACACTTCTCTATTTATAGAAGAAAGGAAGCAGTTACGAGGCTTTTCAGGAAGCAGCTGCAAGGCTTTTCTTTAGCTACTTATAAGCTGTCTGCATGAGCTGCTTGCAACCTGCCTGTTTAATAAGAAGCTGCTGCAAATCATTTCATTGAGCTGCTTGCAACCTGCCTGCATCAGCTGCTTGTAGATAAATTTCAACAGAGTACTAAATGGATAATCTTCTTCAGGAAGATTATCTAGAGCGGAGTAATAAATGAACATCCACAATATAATTATTTTCATAACATTCCCCCTTGGATGTTCATTAAAAGGTATTGTGCCTCGTTAAAACCTTACTAGGAAAAACCCAGTGAAAAAAATCCTAGTGAAGGAAAAAGAGTACACATATTTAGTAATATGCATTTCTAGCTACCTTATTAAAAACCTTATAAGAAAAATCCTGGGGAAAAAATCTTAGTAAGGAAAAAAGAGTACATCGCATATTTTACTCCCCCTAATAAAAACCTTGTTTCAAATATTTGAGTCTCCGCATTCCAATCTTGTATACCATCTTCTCAAAAGTTGAAGTTGGCAAAGATTTAGTGAATAAATCTGTCAGATTGTCACTTGAACGGATTTGCTGCACATCAATGTCACCATTTGTCTGAAGATCGTGTGTGTAGAATAATTTTGGTGAAATGTGTTTCGTTCTATCTCCTTTTATAAATCCTCCCTTCAATTAGGCTATGCATGCAGCATTGTCTTCGTATAAAATTATGGATCTTTTATCATACTCCAAACCATATTTTTCTTGAATAAAATGAATCACTGATCTCAACCATACACATTCCCTACTTGCTTCATGAATAGCTATTATCTCAGCATGATTTGAAGAAGTAGCAACAATTGACTGCTTTGTAGAGTGCCATGATATGACAGTACCTCCACATGTAAACACGTACCCGATTTGAGATCGAGCTTTATGGGGATCAGATAAATAACCTGCATCTGCATAACCAACAAGATATGCACTACCTTTGTTAGCATAAAAAAACACATATCAAGAGTTCCCTTTAAATATCGCAAAATATGCTTAATCCCATTCCAATGTCTCTGAGTAGGAGAAGAGCTATATCTTGCTAGTAAATTAACAGAAAATGCTATGTCAGGCCTTGTAGCATTAGCAAGATACATAAGTGCACCAATTGCACTGAGATAGGGTGTTTTAGGACCAAGGAGTTCCTCTTCCTCTTTTGGAGGTCGGAACGGGTCCTTATTCACTTCAAGTGATCGAACAACCATTGGTGTACTCAATGGGTGCGCTTTGTCCATGTAAAAGCGTTTTAAGACCCTTTCTGTATAGGCAGATTGATGCATAAAGATCCCGTTTGCAAAATGTTCAATTTGCAATCCAAGACAAAGTTTTGTTTTTCCAAGATCTTTCATCTCAAATTCTTTCTTAAGATATTTAATTGCCTTTTGGAGCTCTTCTGGAGTTCCAACAAGATTTATGTCATCAACATAAACAGCAAGTATAACAAATTCTGATGTCATTTTCTTTATAAAAATACATGAAAAAATAACATCATTTATGTAACCCTATTTCAGTAAATATTCACTAAGGCGATTATACCACATGCGCCCAGATTGCTTTAAACCGTACAAAGATCTTTGTAATCTGATTGAATACATTTCCCTAGATTTCGAATATGCTTCAGGCATTTTAAATCCTTCAGGGATTTTCATTTAAATCTCATTATCAAGTGACCCGTACAAATAAGCTGTAACTACATCCATCATATGTATTTCAAGTCTTTCACGTAAGGCTAAACCGATGAGATATCGAAATGTTATGGCATCCATAACTGGTGAATATATTTCTTCATAATCGACTCCAGGTCGTTGTGAGAATCCTTGTGCCACAAGGCGAGCCTTGTATCTTTCAACTTCATTTTGGTCATTTCTTTTTCGCACAAAAATCCGTTTATGACCAACTGGTTTTACACCAGCAGGTGTTTGGACCACTGGTCCAAAGACCTCTCTTTTAGCAAGTGCGTTCAATTCTGATTGAATTGCCCCTTGCCATTTTGGCCAATCGGATCTTTGTTGACATTCTTCGACAGATCAGGGTTCACAATCCTCACTATCTTGCATAATGTTAAGTGCAACATTATATGCAAAAATATTATCCACCACTATTTCAGATCGATTTAAATTAATCTCATCACTAGTAGAACTTATTAAAAGTTCCTCACTCACTTGAGTCTCGGGTTCATTGATTTCTTCAGGAATCTCAGAACTAATCAGATCTTGGGTCTCTTCAGGAGATCCCTTCATAATATCATTTTGATCATTTGTCGATTTTCTTTTTCTAGGATTTCGATCCTTAGAACCTAAAGGCCTACCACACTTCAGGCGTGCTTTAGGTTCACTAGTTCTTATGCTAGTAGATGGTCCTGCTGGGACATTAATTCGTATAGGCACATTCTCTGCAGGGATATGTGACTTAGTTATCCTTTTCAAATCAGTAAATGCGTCTGGCATTTGATTTGCTATATTTTATAAATGGATGATCTTTTGGACCTCCTGATTACATATAGGGGTAGTGGATCAAAATGAGATAATGATGAAACTTTCCACACAATTTCTCTTTTGATTTCCTTTTTCTCTCCCCCTAATTGTGGGAAATTTATTTCATTAAATCGACAATCTGCAAATCGAGCAGTAAATAAATCTTCCGTCAATGGTTCAAGATAGCGAATAATAGAGGGTGATTCAAACCCAACATATATTCCTAACCTTCTCTGCGGGCCCATCTTACTGCGATGTGGTGGTGCTACTGGCACATATACAGCACATCCAAAAATTCGTAGATGGAAAATATTTGGTTCATGACCAAAAACTAATTGTGACGAAGAATATTTATTATAATGTGTTGGTCTGAGACGGATAAGTGATGTTGCGTGCAAGATATCATGGCCCCAAACAGTAGTGGGCAATTTTGTTTTCGTAAGTAGTGATTTTGCTATCAATTGCAGTCATTTAATAAATGACTCTGCAAGGCCATTTTGAGTATGAACATAAGCTACAAGATGTTCAAATTTTATTCCAACTGATAGACAATAATTATCAAAAGCTTGAGATGAGAATTCTCCAGCATTATCAAGGCGAATAGCCTTTATAGGATAATCTAGGAATTGTACCCTTAATCGAATTATTTGGGCTAATAACTTTGCAAACGCCAGGTTGCGAGATGATAGTAGGCAAACATGAGACCATCTTGAAGATGCATCTATTAGGACCATAAAATATCTAAACAGCCCACTTGGTGGGTGAATAGGTCCACATATATCCCCATGTATATATTTTAAAAAGTTAGGGAACTCAATGTCAACCTTCATTGGTGATGGTCTAGTGATCATTTTGCCTTGATAACAAGCATCACAAGAAAATTCATCATTTGTAAGAATCTTCAGGTTCTTTAATGGATGCCCACTCGAATTTTCAGTAATTCGTCTCATCATTATTGATCCGGGATGACCCAAACGGCCATGTCAAAGCACAAAAGTATTTGAATCAGTAAACTTCTGGTTTACGATAGAGTGTGCTTCAACTGTACTAATCTTTGAATAGTATAAGCCAGAATATAAAGTTGGTAACTTTTCTACAATGCATTTCTAGCCAGAAATATTCTTTGTAATACAAAGATATTCCACGTTCATTTCATCTATTGTCTCAACATGATACCCATTTCGGCGGATATCTATAAAACTCAACAAGTTTCTTTGGGACTTGGAGGAGAATAATGCATTGTCTATAATAAGTTTTGTTCCCTTAGACAGAAATACAATAGCTCTTCCGGAGCCTTCAATCAAACTTATATTACCAGAAATTGTAGAAACATTTGCTTTTTGCTTATGCAAATAAGAAAAGTATTTCTGATCTTTGAATATGGTATGAGTTGTTCCACTATCAATTACACAAATATCTTTATGATTGGTCTTTGATCCAAACATAATTTGAGGATTATCCATATTCTTCAAAATGACATAAACAAAATAAATATGATAGTAAACATTATTATCAAAGCATAACTTTTATTTATGTACAACAATTACATAACCATACTATCTACTACAAACAACAAAAATTAAAATATTTACATTTCTACATATTCACTACCGATCGCATGACTTGTTTCTCCTTCTGGGAGTGCAAAATAATCAGCTACATCCAAATGCATGAAGTCTAAATTATCTTCAGAAATAAAATTTGCTTCAGCATTTTTCACTGTCTTCTTGAGGGAAGCTTGATACAGCTCAACCAGGTGCTTTGGCGTATGACATGTACATGACCAGTGCCCTTTTCCTCCACATCTATAGCATGCATTTTCTGGCTTTGTTGCTTGCACCGCTTCATGCTTTTGTTCCTTCCTTTTCCACTGTTGGTGATGAGGAGAGTTCTTTGGTGCATTGTTATTACCACGATTAGAGTTTCCTCCCCGACCATGGCCATGACCACGATTGGGGCCACGTCCTCTTCCACGCTTAGCTTGGTGGAAGTTCGTCTCATTCACTTCAGGGAATGGATAAG
Source organism: Nicotiana tomentosiformis (assembly GCF_000390325.3). Taxonomy (NCBI): domain Eukaryota; kingdom Viridiplantae; phylum Streptophyta; class Magnoliopsida; order Solanales; family Solanaceae; genus Nicotiana; species Nicotiana tomentosiformis. The sequence continues at coordinate 59,513,452 of NC_090813.1, read as the reverse complement.
AACCAGTAGGTCGGCTTTCATGATTTTTCATTAATAGCATATTATGTTGCTCGGCTACAAGAAGATGTGAGATAAGTTCAGAATACTTTTTAAATCCCATCTCTCGATATTGCTGCTGCAGGAGCATATTCGAGGCATGACATGTGGTGAAAGTTTTTTCTAATATATCATGATCAATAATATTATCACCACATAGTTTCAATTGGGAAATAATTCTGAACATAGCAGAATTATACTCACTGATAGATTTAAAATCTTGTAGCCTTAGATGAGTCCAATCATAATGTGCCTGTGGAAGAACGACCATCTTCAGGTGGTCATATCTATCTTTCAAATTATTCCACAGTATGACTGGATCTTTAACAGTAAGATATTCCATTTTCAAGCCCTCATCAAGGTGATGGCGTAGGAATATCATTGCTTTGGCACGGTCTTGGTTTGATGCCTGATTTTTATCTTTGATGGTGTCTGCCAGATCCATCGCATCAAGATGAATTTCGGCATCAAGCAACCAAGACATGTAGCTTTTGCCCGATATATCCAGGGCTACAAACTCAAGTTTAGAAAGATTTGACATTATTTAGAAAAAGAAAGTTCGTACGTCTGATACTTTCAAAGTATTTTCTCGAGATGGCAGAGTCTCGTACTGATAACATGTTATAAAATAAAAACTGTAAAGTAAAGACAAGTATAGAGAGAAACTGATATATTATTCAAACTTCAAACTTCTGTACATAATGAACTGAAAACTCCTCTATTTATAGAAGAAAGGAAGCAACTGCGAGGTTTTTCAGGAAGCAGCTGCAAGGTTTTTCTTTAGCTGCTTGTAAGCTGTCTGCATGAGCTGCTTGCAACCTGCCTGTTTAATAAGAAGTTGTTGCAAATCATTTCATTGAGCTGCTTGCAACCTGCCTGCATCAGCTGCTTGTAGATAAACTTCAACAGAGTACTAAATGGATAATCTTTTTCAGGAAGATTATCTATAGCGGAGTAATAAATGAACATCCACAATATAATTATTTTCATAATAGATTTGTAGTTATTGAATTTTAATTTCTTTTTTTTCTATTCTTCTTCACAGTCAAATCTCTGCCAGACCTACTATCAGCTCGCCACCATTCATTTTTTATTCTTCCCTTCATTTCAAAACCCTTAATCAAATACCACCCAAATCGGTAAAATTAGACCAAATTCTACCTTTAACATGCCATAATCTATCGTTAGTGCACCAAGAAAACACCCACTTAAGGTAGGTATTTGGTCTGAGGAAGTGATAACTTGTCAAAGAATAGGAATGTTAGAAAGGATGTTTTCTTATAGTATTGTAACTAGTGGATTATTGCTTTCATTTTCGCTATTTATCAAGCATTTGCATACGAGAAGGTGTTATCTTAATTTGAAAATAACTCGTGTAGACAAGATTAATTCATAAAGGAAAAAAAATTAACCTTAAATTTGTTTGACAGTGATGTCCCGAGATTCAATACCAATAGAAACGTGTAAATTGTGTTCGAACACTTTTTAACTTGGATAAATTCATTTATTATGAGATAAATTTAATTTTTGAATGAGTAGTTTGAATATAAGTTCTTTATAAACAGTTCAGAAAGAAAATAATTGTGAGTTGGATTGACATCATTAATTTTGAATGTTCTCTAGTGAACATGAGCTTAAAATTTAAAATCGCATTTTTAGCTTGGATTTTCTTATAGCTTGTTTGGATAGTTGTTATGTATCGTTTCATAATGTATTGTATTGTATTGTATCGTTTTGATGTATACAATGTTTGATAGATTTGATTGTTTGTCGTCACTTCATGATGTCATGTACTAATAATATGAAGAAAAAACATGCAGTATTATAAAACAAATGTAAGGTACAAGGTAGAATTATTATATAAAAAGTTGGGCAAAAGATAAAATATAATTATTTAATAATATGGAAGAGCAAGATGAGAGAAAAAATTAAGGTAACGATGCGACCGCACCAAATAGGTCGGTCCATAAAGTGATATTTTTCGTCGATACGTAACGACGAATTTAATGACACGACACAATAAAATTTAAGTAATAAAAACAAATATTACATTTAAAGTAACAATTATTCTAACTTGAAGGGGGAAATAGAACGACAATTACGAATATACTTATTTTGGATGGGTCGGAACAAAACAATAGGTCGGATTAACCAAATGAGTTCTGCCTATAGGAATGGATGAAAAAATGTAATAAAGAAACATAATATAGGGAACAAAATAAACAAAGAAATGAGATAATATCAAATTTGTTATAAACAATAAAAAAAGAAGAGTATTGCAGAAAAAAGTAGAGAGCAAATTCTTATTGATTTGGGATGAATTATAATGGAATAGAACACCTCTATTTATAGGGAAAAAGTAGCTTAACCGACAAGTAACAAACCATAAGATCTCTCTAAAATATAGACATTTACCTTAAATATAATTTTATTTATAACACTCCCCCTTGAATGTCTATTCAACAAATAATGTGCCTCGTTTAAACCTTAACTAAAATAAAACCCAGTGAAAAAAATTATAGTGAAGGAAAAAAGTACACATATCTAACAATACGCCTTTTGGTTGCCTCGTTAAAAACATTGCAAGGAAAACCCAATAGAAGAAAACTTTGTAAAGAAAAAAAAAATACATCATGTATTAACTCCCCCCAATGAGAGCATCAATTCACATCTTTGAGCCTTCGCATTTCAATCTTATGCACCATCTTCAAAAGATCGTTGGTAAAGATTCGATAAACAAATCAGCCATATTAACTTGAATGAATATGTTGCACCTTGAAATCATCATTATTGATAGATATATAATGTCTTTATATAATATCGTGGAATGGCTTTTCAATCTCCATAGAGGTAAAAATTTTCGTTATCACATTATCATGCTTATAGTTATAGCACGATACATATGTGCACAAATTGTACTTAGAATGTGCTGCTTCAAAATCAAGAATTGAATATGCTTTAAGTGATTTAAATCATTTAGAGATTGTCATATAAGTTAAGTCATATAAGCCATACAAATCGACTTTAGATGTATATCAAGTTTTCATACCATGCTAGACATATAAGATAGATAAAAGTGATTATATACACCATTGACTTTATACTTTCAAGTGTTTGAACTACATGTCTTTCATATGAAACCAATTCTATTTGAATAGTGTCTCTTACATTTGGCCAATATTTTTGTGTCTGTATTCGACAGACTTAATATTTTTGTATCGTCGACGAACATTTTATATCAGTTCCAATATTTTTTTCATAAAGACATAACATAGAGATCTCTTCATTCATATTTTCAGGTGCATGAACCTCTCCTGAGATTTTATGAAGTGTTATGTCATGTGATCTTCTAGATCACTTGCCTCCTTATTATGATCATTTTGATCATTTGCTCATCTTCTTTATCAAGAATTTTATTTGAACCGATTTGTCTATACGCTTTAAGCATACTATATCTTATTCGAGGATCTATATGTAGAAATGATAATTTATTCCACGTAGCTTTTTCTCAACTGTTTATCATGTCCCCCCTTTGTAACGATCTGACTTGTCGTTTTGAGTAATTACTCTCCTTTCTACTATTTGAAGTCTTAAATAGCTTCATATGATGTATTATGACGTGTGTGAATTGTCGGTTTTGATTTTTCAGGTATTTCAGGATTAGTTCGGAAGAATGAATTTCATGTTGGAAGTTTAAATGAAAAAGGGTTAATCGAAGTTTGACTTTTATGCAAACAACCCCGGAATAGAGTTTTGATGATTCCAACAGCTCCGTATGGTGATTTTGGACTTAGGAGCGTGTCCGAAAAATTATTTGAAAGCCCGTAGTTAAATTAGGCTTGAAATGGCAAAAATAGAAAAACTAAAAATTGAAAGTTTGACCGGGGAGTTGACCTTTTGATATCGGGGTCAGAATACGATTCTGTAAATTTGGAATAGGTCTGTTATGTCATTTATGACTTGTGTGAAAAATTTGAGGTCAATCGGACTTGATTTGATAGGGTTCGTCATCATATGTAGAATGTTCCGACGTCATTTCTTCAAGCATAAGTGGTATCACAATAAGCAAATGAGCTCCAAATTTGGTTTTGATTAAAGCATCAGATCCGTATCTAAATTACGGAGCCATAGCAAAAATAATCGTCGAATTCGGACATCATATGAGAGAGTTATGCCCATTTCCGTATCGAAAAAGATTTTTCGTCACCGCCAGCGCCCAGAGTAGCGTGGGGTGCTGACCTGGCGCTGGGAATTGGTTGGGATTCTGAAAACTGCGCCACAGGTAGCGCCCCACGCTACCTGTGGCGCTCGAAACAGCTGAGGCCCTATATAATGGGGGGGTTTAGCCATTTTTGACAAAAATAGAGTTGGGGACCTCGGTTTAGAGATTCTTGGGCGATTTTCACGGGTAAACATTGGGGGGTAAGTGTTCCTTATCCTATATTGATTATATTTCATGATTCCATATTCATTTTTATCATGAATCCTGAATTTATGGAAGAAAAATCAGATTTTTATAAAATCTTCCAAAAATATAAAATGAAGATTTGAAGGTACTATGGATAAGAATTTGGAACTTAGCAGATTGCCAACAATTGAAGAAGTAAGGACAACAGTTTTTGAGCTTAGTGAGGAGAGTGCTAGTGGCCCTGATGGACTCACTGACTTATTTTATCAAACATGCTGGGATGCTATTGGTGCTGATATATACAACATGGTGCTACACTTCTATGGAGGAGCTGCATTGCCTAAATCCATCACTCACACCAATCTAGTATTGCTGCCCAAGAAACCTAGAGTTGAGACCTTTTCTGACTTAAGACTTATTAGTTTGAGCAACTTCATTAACAAGGTTTTGTCTAGGGTGTTACATGACAGATTGGAGAGTTTTTTGCCATCACTAATAGCTCATAATCAATCCGAATTTGTAAAGGGTAGGAATATATTTGAGAACATCTTATTGACTCAATCAATTGTCACTGACATAAGGTTAAGGGGAAAGACAGCTAATGTGGTGATCAAACTTGATATGGCTAAGGCCTATGATAGGGTTTCATGAAAGTACTTATTGCATGTGCTCAAGAAGATGGGATTTTCTGAACACTTCATCAACACGGTGTGGAACTTGATGTCAAATAACTGGTATTCAGTATTGGTGAATGGGCAGTCCTCAGGGTTCTTTAAATCGACAAGGGGTGTGAAACAAGGGGATCCCCTAACTCCAGCATAGTTCATTCTGTCAGCTGAGGTACTTTCCAGGTCTTTGAATAAGCTCTTTGAAGACAAGTCATTTGTGGGATTTGGAATGCCTAAGTGGTCGGATCCTTTAAACAACTTGGCGTATGCTGATGATACGGTAATCTTTGCATCTGCTCATCCTCCCTATTTGAGCAAGATTATGGCAGTGTTGGGGAACTATGAGAATATATCAGGTCAGATGATCAACAAAGATTTCATACTACATGCATTCAAAGGTTGCTAATGGATTATTTCAGGCAGTTGGAGCTATTACAGGATTTGCAAAAGGTAAATTCCCCTTCACATATCTAGGGTGTCCTATTTTTTACACTAGAAGAAGGAAGGACTATTATGAGGATCTTATAAAGAAGGTGAAAGCTAAATTGCATTCATGGAAAGGAAAGCTGATGTCATTTGGAGGAAAGGCAACACTCATCTCTAGTGTGTTGCAAAGTATGCCAGTTCATATGTTATCAGTCCTTGATCCACCAAACAGCATCCTGGGGCATCTACATAAGACTTTTGCTAGATTCTTTTGGAGCACAAAGGAAGAAGGGAGAAGCAGACAATGGGCTTCATGGCAAAATCTTTGCCTTCCTAAAGAGGAAGGGGGCTAGGTTTTAGGTCCTTAAATGATGTCTCAAGGGCACTGTTTGCTAAACTATGGTGGAGGTTTAGGACCACAAAATCTTTGTGGTCTAATTTCATGTGAAATAAGTATTGCAAGAAGGAGCTACTAATAGTGGTGCATTTTAGAGGAGGGTCTCATGTTTGGAGACAAATGCTGAATGCTAGGGAAGAAGTAGAACATGAGATCGTATGGGAATTGAAGAGTGGAACAACTAATATTTGGCATAAAAATTGGACTGGATTGGGTGCACTTTATTACGTATTACCTGAAGACTTTCCAATCAATGAAGGTCTTCAGGAGGTGGCAGAACTGCGGCAAGAGGAAGCATGGGATGATCAGCTGCTAGATCAAACTTTCAATGAGGAAATTGCAGAACATATAAGGCTAAATGTGCACTATGAAGGCAGTGAGGGATATTGGGATAGGCCATACGGGATGCCAACTCCTTCAAGCAAGTTTAGTGTTAGCAGTGCTTGGCAAATATTAAGGCATAGGGCTGACCCTAATCAGGAATTCAAGTTAATATGGATTAAAGGTTTGCCATTCAAGATATCCTTCTTCTTGTGGAGATTGTGGAGACAGAAAATAGCCACTGATGACATGTGGAGGAGGCAAAGGCAAATGGTGATGTCTAGGTGTTGGTGTTTTCAGCAGCCCCAAGACGAATCCATTGAGCATATATTTGTCACAAGTCCTACTGCCTCTAAGGTATGGAACTTGTTCGTGGGGGCTGCTGGAATTTCTGTGCAATTGATTCTATTGAAGTAGATTATAAGGCATTGATGGTATGCTCAGTGTTGTCCAAAATTAAAGCCACTATTTCAAGCAGTACCAGCTATCATCACTTGGGATCTTTGAAAGAGAAGAAATGCAGGTAAACATGGTGGTTCAGTATCCACAAATAGGGTGATTCATGAGATAAATAAGACATTGCATCAACTGGCAAGGGTGAGGTATGCTTGGATCCCTAATATTCCATTGTTATGGCCAGACATGATTCAATACTTTGAAGAATATAAACCTATATTAATCACTACAAGAGTAACATAGCATCTTCCTTTTCATGGTTGGTACAAATGTAATACAGATGGAGCTTCAAAGGACAATCCTGGACCTAGCTCCCTAGGATTTTGTGTGAGGGATGATGAAGGTGATGTGGTGTATGCTAGGGTAGTAGACCTGGGAGTGACAACTAATGTGGTGGATGAAGCTAACGCTATTCTTCAAGGGTTGGAATATTGTGTGGAGCATGATCTTCACCCTCTCATACTGGAGACTGATTCATTGGTGATGAAGAACGTGATAGAAGGGGAATGAGATCCTCATTGGGTAATTGCACAGGATGTGAAGAAAATTATAGATATGAAAGACAACTTCAATGCGATCTTTCAACATGTGTTCAGAGAAGGCAACTCAATGACGGATTTTATAGCTAACATTGTGTTCTCTTTTGTAGGTACATCTGAGTTTCATTCATTCTCTGAACTGCCTAGTGCAGGGATGAGGTTGATCAATCTAGACAAATCTCAATCACCTAACCTTAGGGTTAGGATAGCAAAGAGAAGAACCCAAGACCGATGGCTTCACTGGATTGGACTCTGCACAAACTGATATGTCCAAATACTAAGGAAAATGCTGAACCCATCATATGGTATTTTTGGAGATTGTTGAATCATTTTTCGGTGGTATTAGCATGCTTTCATGCTCAATCTGAGGATGGTTTAGCAATGTTTAGAATTATGTCTACGTTAAAGGTTCTAGCAGGGAAGGATCTGAGCTTACAAGATCACAAAAAGGCACAATTTCAAAGGCTGGCCTTTGCCTTGCAAAGCCTGCTTAAAGCCAGCTCATGCCTGGCTTTTGCCGTGTAAAGCCTGGATAAAGTCAGCTCATGCGTGGCTTTTGCCTTGTAAAGACTAGCTAAAGCTAGCTCATGCCTGGCTTTTGCCTTGTAAAGCCTGCCTAAATCCAGCTCATGCCTGGCCTTTGCCCTGTAAAGCCTGCCTAAAGCCATCTCAAGCCTGGCTTTTGCCTTTCAAAGCCTACCTAAAGCCATCTCATGCCTGGCCTTTGCCTTGCAAAGCCTCCCTAAAGCCAGGCTCCTCTTCTACACATTAATCTTGATGAGTGAGCACATGATTAATACTTGAACAAAATCAGTCCACTGCATATGGAGATCATATAGTAGCTACACTTGGAAGACTATGTTGGCTTCAACTCTGTGGTGAAGATGTTTGGAATTTATTTTAGCCTATGGACAATATACCCTGGCACCTAGTGAGAGCTTGATAGGAGCTGCTTGGTATTTTCCAATGACAATTGGATTCACATACACTAATAAGAGAAGGAAGCATTCAACTCATCATGTTGTAATAGCTAGTTCATTAGATTTTAGCTTTTCTATCTTTTTAATAGCTAGTAGCTTCATGCAACTTCAACTTCTATTTTGGTTTGGACATCTTGTAAGTTTTGGACCCATTTTGGGATTTTATTTATATATTAGCCACTAGGCAAAAAAAAGATTTGAAGGTCAATCCGATGTCGGAATTCGATAATTTTTGTATGGTTGAACTCGTATTGGAACGGATGTTCGGATTTCGTGAGTTTTTTGGGATTTGAGATGTGGGTTCCACTGTTGATTTTTAAATTAATTTTGAATTTTATTGTGAAATTTAGCATTTCATATGGAATTGATTCCTATACCTTGTGTTGATTGTCTTGAATTATTTTAACTAAGATTCGAGGCGTTCAGAGGCCGAATCACGAGGAAAAGGTTTATTGGAATAAAGAGTTTGCTCAGACTGAGGTAAGTAACTCTTATAATCTTGGAGCTGAGGGTATGAACCCTAATTATACGTGGTACGTGTTTGGTGTTGAGGTGACACACATGCTAGGTGACGAGCGTGTGGGCGTGCACCCTGTAAATTGTGACTCTATTATTTCTGTGATACTGTGTAGTTACCTAAACTTATCTGAAATCATGAATCTCTACATACTAGATTTATCGAGCTGTGATTCATGTTAGAAACCATGTCTAAACTATATGCTTATTCTGATGGGACCCACCGAGGTCATTATCGGTGTTGAGTTATTTGCTTACATTAAAATTTCATACTCAGTCATGTTCATTCATTGCATATCATATCTTAGTCTCTGTTGTTATTTAATGATACATCACATCATCATTTTGGGCTAGTTTCATGACATTGTGACCCCGAGAGACTGGAGAGATTGACGACTGAGGGCCTGGTTGTGAGGATTATTATGGGATCGGGCTGCACGCCCCAGTGAGTGCATGTACCTACTGAGTGCGAGTGCCGAGCGATTGGGAGGATTGAGTGACTGTAAGGACTGGGTGACTGGGAGAACTGAGTGACTGTGAGGACTAAGTGACCTGGATGACTGAGTGAAATGATACTCTGAGAGTATGCATATGGTTTTATCATTGAGTTGCATCGCATTAACATACACACTTGACATGCATGCATAGAGATGCATTTTCTTCATGTTGTACGGTATCACGTCATTCATGACTTCTCACACTTATTGGCATATGGGCATATTGATGCATTTTCCATTGGCTATGTGGAAAGAAAATGAAACATCTTATTTATTGTTGAAAGAAAATTTGGAAAAATTAATGTTTTCAAACTTACTCATATTTTTGGCAACTTCGGTAAAAGACTTGAGTTTTCACCAATACACTTGAAAGGCAGAGCTAATTTCAGAAATCATTACTAAGTTGAGCATATTATTATTGAATTATTACTTGTGCTACTTTAAATTATATTGTTATGAAATATTATTGGCTATTGGTGTTGGTCCCCAACTTGTGTTCCAGCTCGTCACTACTTTCAACCTAATGTTAAGTTTGTTACTTATTAAGTACATGGGGTCGGTTATACTCATACTATACTTCTGCACCTTGCGTGCAGATATTGGATGTTGATGTTGTTGTGATCGACGGGTGCTGCATTTGAAGATGTACATGTGTTCCGGTCATAGCTGCCCGTTGTTCATGGTAACCTTAGATTTACAAGAATATGTTTATGTGCATTTCGAACATATGATGTATTTATTTCATACTAGTTTTGTAAATTCTAATCTTAGAAGCTCATGATTTGTACTACCAGTCCTTGGGGAGTTTAATAGAGTCAGTTAAATATTATTTAAATCAGATATTTATAAATTGGCTTACCTAACGGGTTGGGTTAGGTGCCATCACGGCTAGTTGAATTTTGGGTCGTGACACCCTCATGTTAGAAAAACTAACTGCTTTCTCAACTTTGAAAATTCATTTTTGTACGTTATGGTATTAATCAAAATATATACTTCACATCAATAATAATAAGATGAAATTATTTGGTTCCTAACCCTGAACCACTTATGAGGGGAGAATGTAATGTACTTTCGCATATAACGAATATCAAACTGATATAGATAACTTTGTTCTCATAAACAATAGTTTAGCTATTGAGTGGAGGCACTCAATAAATTATTTTGCTAAACCAACGGTAATGTAAACTTATCAAGATGAACTGTCTTGAATATAAAATATGAAATTATGCTCTAAATTAAATTATTGAGTAACTTACCTCACAAATACCAGGTTGCGGGTTAATAATAAACGCACATGTAACCATCTCATAACTGCATCTTTATAAGGTTTACATGGCAGATGAATTAGCCCATATTCATCTTTGATAAATTCCATAATTCAAGAGATTCAATCCCAATTTTAGTTGGTATAATAATCACGAGAACAAGCAACACAAGAGAATTCATAAAGAATCTTCTTCAACACTTTTCCATGTGAATTCTCGTTTAGTTTGCACATAATACTTAAATCAAGATTGCTCAATAGGCCATGCCTGATAAAATTGTCTGTATTAGTAAATTTCAGAATTACATCATGACATGTGCAATTGTTAATTAAACTCCAGTTTACTATGACATGAGTTTTTATATCAATAAGCATCCATTTTACTGTGTCATATAATTTCACCATATTTTTTATTTATGTAGTACAAATCATGCAACAAAGAGGGTAAATTTTTATATACATATTACCCTATTACAGTTGTAGTAATATAAAGATATTAAATCTTCTCGTTATTTATAGTCTCAATATAACCAATCGCTTTCGCGAATACTTTAAAAACTTAGTAAGTTTCTTTGAGACTTACTACAACACAATGTCTTATTGATAATCGATTTTAGTCCTGAAAAATAGTAATAATTGGCTCTTCTAGAGATCTCAATTAATTTTGTACTATTATATATTCATCAACATCTATATGATGAATATCTCTTTTAAAGAGAAAGTTATACCATTCTGGTCATGGTCAAAATTAAATACAATATATGTTTGTTGCATTACTGCTGTCCTTTAATAATCACATTGCCAAAATATTTTGGCGTACAATAGGTACGTGTCCAATGACCATTCATACCATATTAATGACATTATTTTCTTATTTCATCTCAAACCCCCTTCTAGAGGTGAGTGTAGCATATTCTCTACCACTGACACGTTTATATTCTTCCAAGAATGAATATATATTCATAAATCACATGTTGTCACATTCATATCATGAATGGACCATAATCATCTATATGTGCTTTACAAAATCTCATGTTAAATCGATGACAAATATTAATTTCACAAAGTGAAGGATTATTTTGAGAATTCTTATTATTCTCATTACTTCAGTGATGACGATTATAATTTAGTCTATTGCCACGTCCGTATCCATTGATATCTTTACGATAATAATTTTATCTTCTTTGAGACTTATTACATATTACTACCACATTCTCTTAAAGGAACGAGAATGCAACAAATTCAATGGGACGGGTTTTCACTTCTTATGCTCATAATCATACATGAATTTGATATGGCAATACATAAAGATTTTACCACTTTGGGTGGTTATATATAATTTCTCACAAACACTATTAGAGTTACAATCAAGATTTATTGTCTTTGCTTGTATTTAAAATCAAATTATAGAATTTCAAGAATTTAAAAGAAAAATATAAGGTAAAATATTTACCTTAAATCAAGAATTTGTTCCTAAATGAAGTTCATGGAACAATTGAAAATCAATACGCTCAATAATATGTACAAAGTTGAGCACCATGCATGTATCCCAAAGCTTGGTGACCAAAGTAGATGCCTCTACTCAATTGGTTAGAGTCTCGTGCTGATAACGTATTATAAATAATAAAAGAAGAAGAAGAGTATATTAGAAAAAAGTAGAGAGAGAGAATTCTTATTGATTTGAGATGAATTATAATGGAATACAATATCTCTATTTATAGGGAAAAAGTGACTTAACCACTGAGTAACAAACCCTGAGATCTCTCAAATATTGACATTCTATAATCCTATTTATAACAAAATTATGTTTCTTCGAGTGAGATCAAAGTGTCTATCCCCCGGGATTTGGATTCGAATACGTATTCAAATTCGAACGACAAGATAGAATCCTAATTAATAGTTATAAAATGAGATTTACGTAATTTATTTCAAACATTTTTATTTATTTCAAATGCTCTTTTTGAATCTCTCTTAATAACCTAAATGGTGAATTAAATTAGTGTATGAATTAATTCAAATATAGATTGAGTCGTTCACTAATTATTTCACAAAATGCAAACATATTCACCAATTGTGATACCAATAACTTTGAAATTACTTAAAAGAAAAAAATTCAATAAATATAAAATAAATAATAAATATAGCAAATTTTATCCGAAATTATTATCCTTTCCCTTCATCAAACCACGTGAGTGTCAACGGGCTTTTTCAATGCTCATTGACCCGTCTATGAGTATTAAAATTCCCACTGTTCAAATTACCAAGAGAAAACACAGACGACAAAACCCTAAACACAGAGAGATGCCGAAGCCAAAACGGTTGGTATGGAGAATCAAGCAGAAAAATCAGAAAGGGTCAACCTCTTCCTCCAAACCACCACCACCGCCATCGCCGCCGTGGGTGGAACTCCCTCGAGAAATCACGGCCGACATCCTTCACCGGTTGGGAGCAATAGAGATATTGCAAAATGCACAGAGAGTTTGTAGTACGTGGTGGAAGGTGTGCCATGACCCTATCATGTGGCGGGACATTGACATGGGAAGCGACATTGATGTGGACATAGGTGATGATGTCTTGGACGAGTTGTGTCGCGTCGCTGTGAATCGCAGCCAGGGTCAGTTGCACAAAATTAACATCGAGCATTTTGGCAATGACTATTTGCTCAAATATATAGCGGAGAGGTATGAATTGGAACTGAAAATTTACTCTTTCCAGTATTTAAAATTTATTTAATACCTTTTGCAAGCATTTTGGCATATTGTAGGAGTATTGAAATGTGTAGGAGTTGGTAGAGACATGGTTGTAATGTGTTTTAAATGAATTATAAATTTTGTTTTGAAACAGGACAATATTCTCTCATAAACCTATTAATCAACTTGACCTCAACTCACCCTATTATCTATTGTTGTCATATAAACCATATTAAGTAAGTTTTTCAACTTCACGAGAATGTTGCTGCAATAACATGCTTATTGGTGGAAGATGTTGAGACTTCAAAAGGATCTGCCTTTCAATTTTTTGTTTTGAGGTACAAATCACTCATCGAAATTTGATTTATGTGGGGTATATCTTTTTCATGCCTTGGAGCTACGGTAAAGTTGTCTATGTGTGAACTATAGGTAACAGGTTAGAGCAGCCACTGATGCTGCATCAGGGTAGGCTGCCTACATCATTACCCCTTGGGGTGTGGCCCTTCCCCGGACCTGCATTAATGCGGGATGCTTCGTGCACCAGGCTACCCTTTTATATCTTTTTCATGCCAAATTTTGTTACGTGCTTCTGTTTGGAGTTGGTGAATAATTTGACTTTAAGATGTGATAGAAGTTGGTTCAAATGTTGCTTATGTCTCTGCTTTTGAGTATAAAGTGCTCAATGTTAGAAACAACTCTTTTTTTTAATTTGTTGCACAATTGGCTTTTTGACTTGCTGAAATACGTATATTTAGTTGAGATAAGATTGTCTTTTCAGCTTTTGTGGATATTGTGCTAAATTTTGTGCATATGAAGAGCACCCTCGGTCGCTGCAGCACCATGAGGAACCAGACACATTAGTTCTTCTAACATGTTTATAATCTTCTGTAACTCTGTTGTGACATAATATGACTTATGTACTGCTAAATGGTCAAGCTTTGGCTAAAATGTATCTTTCGCCTTCCTTTTGGGCATTACCATGCTGAGTCATCTATTTTATTTGACATCGCTTCTGGCACCATGAGACACCAGATATATCTTTTTATCAAAAATAAATAAAGCAAGGGTGGGAAAAACTGCATGTTAGGGGATATGTTATGTGTAATTTCCATGGAAAATTCAATGAGTAAGCAAATATTGTCTAGATCAGTTGACCTAGCAAATATTGTCTAGATCAGTTGACCTAGCAAAAATTTAACATAAGATGTACTATGTGTGTGCTAAGTTCATGGATGAAATTTCAGATACCATTGAATATTCATTAGGGATATATTATGTTTAATTTACATGGAAAATTCAATGTAAGCAAATGTTGTCTAGATTAGTTGACCTGGTAAAAATCTAACATAATTACATAAGTTGTACTATGTGTATACGAAGTTCATGTCTTTTGATCTAATCTTGTGCGCTTCTGAACAGATCAAGTCAGCTAAGGCATCTAAGACTTGTCAGCTGTGATGAAATTTCAGATGGAGGTTTGGCTGCAGTTGCCAAGAACTTCCCGTTGTTGGAGGAGTTGCACATTTACTTAGCTGTTATTAGTAAAGCTGATATAGACGCTATTGGTCGTTCTTGCTCGCAGCTCAAGTCATTTACATTGAACAACATTGGATTTAGTGGATTCAGAGGATTTAGAAGTTTACATTTTAATGTCAATGATGAAGCTCTGGCTATTGCAGGAAATATGCCTGAGTTGCGACGCCTTGCACTTTTTGGGAATAACTTGACAAATGAAGGCCTGTGTGCCATTCTTGATGGCTGCCTGCGGCTTGAATCACTTGACTTGCGCCACTGTTATAGTATTGATCTTGAAGGGGATTTAGGAAAGAGATGTCGCCAACAGATTAAGGATCTGAAGTGCCCTCGTGATTCCACTTCTGGTTATGAGTTTAGAGCTCAGATTTGTGATTATAGTTCTTCCAATGATGAATACCCATCTGGGTTGTCTGAAGCTGCTGGCCTCTCAGACTATTTGTTTGATTATGAGTATGATGACTTTGATTACGACGACTTCACTAACCCATTTAGCGGCGAGTATCTTGATGAGGATGGTTTCTTTTACTGAGATCGTTTGCTACCTGAAATTTGTTAATGGTAAGAACATAGTTCTATCGAATGCTTTTTTTTTTATTACTAGCATTGTTTTGCCCTTCTTTCCTTCTCGGCCCCCGGGAAAGGTGGGCGAGAGGGGTAAGCCTCAGCTAAAAACAATGTCTCAGGCTCCTGGTGGTGCAGCTCAGCAAGAGGGCATGCTCAGATCCACCTGGTCTAGTGGAAATCTTTGGGAGGAACGACAGAATTAGCTATTTGCTAGAAAATCAATGGTTCCACTGTTGTTTTGCAGGTTCTTGTTTGCTGGGTAAACTGCGATTCAATTGTTCAGCAAATTCTAGGTTGCTGCTCGAATTGCCATTCGTGTCATATTTTGCTGCTCTCATAGCAGTTGAAGTGTCCGGGTTTGCACATTGTTGGCAGCAGATTGTAATTGTAGTTATTAAGGCAGGCCTTAATCCACTAACCTTAGCACTTGGCTGCTTAGAACTACCAGATAACTACTGTGTTCTCTCCTTTTTTGTTTGGTTCATAACCCCTTCACATAAGTCGAATTTGGTAAATTTCTTAGTCTTTTGTTTGAATGTATATAAAAGCCACTTCAAATTATAAAAGCCACGCACATACATACATAATCTACAAACTATAAGTTCAACAAAAGAGTGGGAGGCATACCAGTCGAGCAAAAATATCAAAAGTGCCTCCACCAAGCCAAAGTGAGGACTCAACTGAAGGGAATTGTCATGGTGCCTCTAACCTCATAATTTCAGTCATTTGTTTTCACTTTGTTCGTCTAATTAACACGATCTACTTGTAGTTCGTCTCTCTTCACCTTACTCTTAGATCTCTTCAAGCTCCACATAATCGATTGGTGATTATCAACAAATTATGCTTTCCTTTATCATCCGCACTCTCAATATCTGTAATACATTGACCATTTTATATCAATCGTCAAAGATTCTTTCTTTTGGACCATATTG
Organism: Nicotiana tomentosiformis; assembly: GCF_000390325.3. Taxonomy (NCBI): domain Eukaryota; kingdom Viridiplantae; phylum Streptophyta; class Magnoliopsida; order Solanales; family Solanaceae; genus Nicotiana; species Nicotiana tomentosiformis. The sequence goes on along the minus strand of NC_090813.1, from coordinate 59,497,222 downwards.
TTTTTTTCCAAATAGATTCATTTGAGTTACCAAGAATCCTTTGTGATTGGCCATAGTCGAGGCATCAGAAGTTGCGAGGGCTCGTGGCCTTGCTTGTACTCACTAGTGATAGAGACATTTAAAGCCCTTACTTTTAAAGCACTTAATCCTGGTCGTAAGATTTTTAAATATAGTGAAAAGGGTATATGTCCTCATTCAAAAGCTTTCTGATAGACTTAGAATGAGAAATAAACTTTTAAAGCACTTAATCCTGGTCGTAAGATTTTTAAATATAGTGAAAATGGTACATGTCCTCATTCAAAAGCTTTCTGATAGATAGAATGAGAATGATCTTAATAGGGAGGATATCCCCTTGTTTTCTTTAGTCAATGCGTGTCATAAAAGTGACAATATATGAGAATTTTTACTTTGATATGAAGTCACTGATAATATTAATTTGAGTTCTCATAATATTCAATTAATTACTTTTAGCCTTTTATAAGTACAAACTTGCTCATTTTTAATCTGCTTACTAATGGACTCTTAGTAGTTTCAACAAATTACTAACTTTGGACCATGTGGCTGTCGCCTGCTAAGTGAGACTTATTTTGATACTTTCACTTCATAATTTTACGGAAAATAATGTCATAGCATAATAACTTCGCATTTATGGACCCTTAATTATAGTGTAAAAGATTGAAAAATAATGTCGATTTAGCATAACACATAGTAATTCACATGGACAAACGACTAGCACTTCACTAAAATAAGCGGGAGCATTACATGCGGTTATTTGCGTATTACTATTATTAAAATTAAAAATTAATTTCTATCTTCAAGCCAACATCACCTTGAGAATTTATAGTATTTTAATGTCCCCTAAATTATTTTTTCACTTCTCTATTTTAAGAGTAACTTGTATATATGATTACTTTATTAAGTTCGAGATTATTTTATTTTATTTTTAATCTTCTCAATAGTAGTATAGTATTTTATTTTAATTATGTGCAGCACTACAGTATAAAAGGCTATTTTTGACTTTCACCTCCGAAACCCTAGCTATTGCCCCAACCCCTAGATATATAAAGTGTACTACTCCATAATAAACTCTTTGGTGCGGGCCGCTTTTGCAGAAACCCTAGTTCCAGTGAGTCTCTTCTCTCTACCATTTTTATTTCCTTCCTTTCAGTTTTGCATCTAACGTACGCTATGTACCTCTGTTGCAGAAGGTAAGGGAGAAGAAGTGAACAACAATGGCGGTGCCTCTACTTACCAAGAAGGTCGTGAAGAAGAGGGTTAAGAGGTTTATTAGACCCCAGAGTGACCGTAGAATCACTGTCAAGGTATAACACAACCTTCTGTTATTATTATTAGCCCTTTCAGCTTCCCAAATTAACTTTGTTTTGTTGTTGCATTTTTTTTCTTTTGTAAAATAAAGGAGATCTAATTGACCCTTGAAAGGCAAATAGGGGGAGAAAATTTGAGTCAGAATTAAGTTTTATTGGTTTAGCTTTTGTCCATTTGGTTCGATTTTTGCTGAGTTTTTCGGATTTTACAGATATAGTTGATAACTCAAAGTAATTCATACTACCTAAGTTGTCAAACAATGTATGAGTATGGCATTTCCTTTGAGATGATATTGTATCTAATATCTAGAGTTACAATGTATTTTGACATTTTATTTAGAAAGGTCTTGTGATAATGTTGGGATTTCAACCCTGTTGACATTAATTTTAGTGCGATATTTGATGACCTTCTCCCTGCATTTGGTTGTTTGGCTGTTTTTCTGAGTAATAGTGTTGCTGCTAATAAGATTGAAAGATTTAAGTAATTTATATGCATGCCATTTGGTTGTTATGTATGGAATCATGTTGGTCAGTTGGTTTGAAATTTAGTTACCAGCTTGGTAAAGACACTTAGAAGCATGTAATTAGCGTTTTCAAATGTAGCTTCCCTTTAGCAGTTATCTGTACAGGGCTTAATAAATTGAACTGATAAGCCAGGATGGATTTGAACTGTTGCTTCAGACCACATTCTGGGGTGTAATTGATTTCTCTATGGTTAGCTATTATGGCTTGCTAGGAAATCTTGTGAATTGAAACTGAGTGTTCAATCCTTTATAACAGGAAAGCTGGCGCAGACCCAAAGGTATCGATTCTAGAGTGAGGAGAAAGTTCAAGGGATGTGTCTTGATGCCCAACATTGGGTACGGGTCTGACAAGAAGACCCGCCACTATCTTCCCAATGGTTTCAAGAAGTTTGTTGTGCATAATGCAAGTGAGCTTGAGGTCTTAATGATGCATAACAGGTAGCATGATAAACTCACTCACTCATCTCCTGTTTCTTACTATACCTACAGGTTTGATTTATCGTGTCTTGTCAACCAACTTATTGCTCTTTTCCTTCCCAGAACTTACTGTGCAGAGATTGCACACAATGTTTCCACGAGGAAGAGGAAAGAGATTGTTGAGCGAGCTGCCCAGCTTGATGTTGTCATAACAAACAAGCTTGCTAGGTTGCGCAGCCAGGAGGATGAATGAGCATTTTGGCTTTTAAATGATATCTCTATATTGTTAGTGTCTGCACTTGTTCCTTGTGTTTGTTTGATTAACATTCTATTTTTCCCGATGCGGATTTTGATTTATCCTATTGCTATCAGATGCTTAAATTTTCAGATTTTAGTACACCTTTTTTACCGGTGTTTTGGGTAAGTGGCTTTATGTTCGTTAATATATGCTGATCTGCATGTTTTACATTAAATGGCTAGATTGTATGCTGATCTTGATTTCTTTATTACGATCTATAGATCAAAAGATTGCTCAAGATGCATCATGTGACATTAAACATCAGTGACTTGAGCTACAACTTTGTCGAAGCTTTGTTTTGATGTGATGCTACTTCACTTTTCAGTAATAATTTAGTTATTTACTGATTATGACATCTTTCTGATATTAAGAGCTTATATGATTAAGTTCATACCTGCGTTGCTCTATACAGAACCTGTTGATCTGTCTTTTATAACTGCAAATCGGTAACATATCTTCAAAAGGACTTATTATTCGCTGCCAAGCTTTTTCACATCTGCATCAAATATTACCAATCCAGTTAATTCGGATGGAATTTTGGACGATGTAAAGATCTATGTTTCATGATAGAATTTCATTTATATCTCACGCAAGCAGCTAGGAGGCGGCTTATTGTAGTCCTTTTTACTATGTATTTGTATTCTTTGAGTAGATATATGGCTCCATCTGTACTCTGGACTTAGGCGTGTGGGTTTGTTTCCTTTGCTTCCTTTGCGGTTAATAAGACCATATCAAATGATTTGGTAGAAATGACATTAGGTAGCCATTCTAGAGGACTGATATTTAGGAATTAGCCAATGTATCATGAATTTCAGTTTTGTCCTGAAATTAAGATTTTTAGTTCAAAATTTTAAGACAAAATAAGTACCGGCGAATCCCTAAATGGTCTTAAGAATGGCTATTTGTGTACTTCTCCCATTCTAAAACTCTTCGGACAGTATAACTAGCATAACTATGTTAGCTATTCAGCACGGCGGTTCCAATGCATGCCTTTTGCGTTGCCTCCGGAGCTCTTTCCTTCAGGCTGAAATTTAAAGCTGCCAAGAAGCTAAAATGTAGTCCAAGATGGTAGATGTTGCATGTGTCGTATAAGTAAGACACTGGAATTCATTATTTTGGTTGTCAATCTTATATATATTTATTTAGTATACATTTCGGTCAAAGGAAAATCTGTCTTTACATTCTTTCGTACAAATTTCTAATGTCTTCGGTACTTGCTTGTCTGGTTTGTATCATATAACTGATTTTGATTACTCAAATGAGTTGACTAATAATTGATTTAAGTTCGACGATTTAGAGATATATGAGGGCCATTTTCTTACAAGTGACTTTCTATTGTGATAACCTAACATGTTATTTAATATAAAGATAATTTAATTCAGCAAAATACGAGGCTCAAGGGTATAGGTGATATATCCTTCAATTCACGCATGGATGGCTCCAGTAGGCCTATTATAAGATAGTTGTGCTACACCAAAAGGAAATAATAATAATAATTAAAAAAAAAGTCAAGATATGACAAGGATCTCTAAGCTTAAGCAAAACTATAATAGTTTATGCTGGCAACTAGCACGAGTACATTCGCAAAAACAAAATCCAAATAAGGTTAAGTCATTCAAACCTACTTGCTAGCAACTGCCATCAGTATTTGCCGAAGTGCCAAAATACATATGTTCATTTTACGCAATCACTGGAGGTATATACGACGGACAATCTCTTTATACTTTTAGTGTGGTAGCAAAAATTCGAAAGTTCCTACTACCCCAGACATCATTGTCATCGATATGATAAGATTTTAGGCAACATCTGATCCAGGGTGGATTTCTGGAATAATCATTCATTTCACTACCATCATCGCCTTCAGAAGTTCCAAGCAACAAATTCCTCTTCTTTGTTAATGCATAAACAGAGGGGTAGCCATCAAAAAACTGTTCCTGGAAAGTGAAGTAGCATCACGTCAATTGACAAGTTAGTAGCTCAAACAATGAAAACATGCAAATCAGTCAGATTAGCACATTTCTGCAGTCATCTTGATATAGCATATTGAGGCTTCACATTTATAATCTTCAAGGGCCTCCATCTCATTATTTCCCCAATCAACCCGGGGGTGGGGGGGAAGGCATATTTTGGGACGCAAAAAGTTTTCAGTTTGTACAAAATCAACAACTATGACACACGGAATGTTCATTTTGCTTCAAGATAACAAAGTCAAACAGTTTAGTTATGAGTTTAGGTACGTTATATATACTTTCCAAATACATAAATCATAATAAAATACTGATATCCAAGTCCATCAAACATAGTCCCCAATGTGCTGCTATTTAAAGAGATCGTAAGTGCAAAAACAATTATTACCGCATCCTCTGCATACAGATATGCATGGATTCTGGCAGTTGGATCCTCTACGGTCAACCTGATCCTATAAACCCCAGAAGGGGAACGGAAATCTTCAACTATCCAAGGAAATGCCGCTACCACTCGAACTACACAGTGAAATTTACCTACGACCTTCAAGCAGTAAGCTCAATGATGTAAGAGTGATAAAAAGTGCCAAGCCATATATGTAATACAGAAAAGAATCTTACTAGATTTATCCTAACTGTATAGCTTCTAAGAACTTTCTATGCTCATGGAGACGAGCAATGAAACTGAAAAAAGGAACTTGCACTACATTAAGCACCAATTGTCCTCACCAATTTTATCCCCCATACGCTCCTTTATCACTATCCCTACTGCGAGTAGTATAACCAGCAGGAGAAATGAAATTTATATTATCCTCATTTAAAGACCTAAGAAAAGATAATCCATAATAACCAATTTCACAGGGAGAAGTCATCTGAATCAATGGAATCAGGGAGGAAGAACATAAAGCTAACTGCTCAAACTTTCTCAAGTCCTTAAATGCTGCTTAGTAACTAGAAGATTCACCCAGTTGATAACACAGAATTTTTCTGGTGTTTTAAAAGAGCTCAAAAACTATTACACATTGCCGTTTTCTTGATCAATAGGATTTTCAGCCCTTTCAGCATTAATTATAGAACAAACAAAATGTGAAATGTTTGAGGGTGAAGAGGTAAGGTCGCTTGCAAATCGAAGAAACAAATGGTTCATGGATGTCACTACTCTAAATACACTATTCCAGTATAGCCAAAATCTGTTGAAAGCAAATAATGTGTTTCAATGCCTCTGTGCATAAAAAATCAAGAAGATGTAAGGTTTCTTGCAACATCCACGAAGTAAATAGTAAAGATAGTGTTAATACATCTTCGATAATTGGAATACTAACACGGCACAAGGAAAGGATGACCTTGTAAAGTGGTCAAGATACCTTTGGATTCACCAGAACTCTCATCAAGGAGACAAAAGGTACATCGGGGTAGTCGGTCTCTGCGAATTTAGGAAATAAAAGAAACGTTAGTATGTGTAATTAAAACATCAGAAACATTGCTTGAGCATACAAGCCAAACCTGTTATGTCAGATGGCCAAGGAAAGCATGACAAAGGCATCCATCCCCATTTAGATTTACGGCGCTCATCATGATCCCTATCATGTAATTGCAAACAATTGAGGTAAATTCAGAGGTGCATGGTATTATACCGGCGGGACAAGATTGTTACGAAACACCTTGCTGCCAGAGTAGATATGGAAATGATAAATGTTGCGGCATGAGCCCCCATGTTATGAATTCATGGGCTATGACATGCTTGTCAAATATCGATGTTGAACATGTTTATCATGCAATTGAGTTTCACGCCTAACATTATTTATTTATTTTCTTTTTTTCAAATAAGGAGTTCCACACCTAACATTCTACCATATATATTAAAACTGGAAGAAGAAAGACCTCATCCGCTGTAAAACGATGTCATCTTCATCGGATAAGTAGCAAAGCTTAGTAAAGGGCATTAGAACAGCATGCCACAATGCTGTATGAAGTTCACATCTAATGTTAATGAGTTTCACCCATCGATTGCTCTTGAGAAAGTTAACGCCTAGTTTCTCGTTGCAACGATCAATGGTTACCCTCAAGACAGTTCCAAGAGGCGGCAAGGTACACAGAATATCTCTCGGCAAAGGTGAGTTCACTGACTGCAATGGAAGTGGGTTTTCCAATTCTTCTTCTAGCCTGTAATTCATGAAACAATAGGCCACAGCATATCAGGAACAGGTACCAAATCATCCATAATGTATGCAAAAGCTTTCTTGGAAAGAAGCAGTCCGCAGATATTCAGTGAACCTCTCTGAATGTACTTAGTTCAACAAAGGTTATATTTAAGGCCAGTAAAGTACTGGAAGAAGGCCAGATATTTAAGGGTGATTTGAGGCTTTAGTTCCCATTGTATTTTCTTTGACCTTTTAAGTTATCTAAATTTCAGTTATCCAGGTACTTTGGTGATACTCATTAAGATCAGGAAGTAACCAGGTGTGGCTATTAGTTAGTTTGCATCAACTCAGTCTTTTGGGTGGCATTGAATTAAATTGGTAAAAATTAAAAGTTAAGCTTGAAATATTATTAAGCGTTTCAGAGTTGGGCCTATCGATTATGTTCTTAAGCCCAATTCCTAACTTGTTTCAATAACTCTACTATTGCTTTGAGAGTGAACAGCATTAAATTAGTACAGATATCTCCTAGTGTTTTATTACTAAATATGTAATAGCGTATTAAAAAGAAATAGTTTCCACCTAAAACAAATTTCTGTTCAATGGTGACAGTAGATAAAGGAAATCTCTTTCCAACAAAGACCCTAATATAACCTATTGCAAGCACAAAGTGGTCATATAACTAATTCAGATATCCAGGGAATCCATCAATCACTCTTGCACAAGTATCTCATATCAAGTGTGAACTAATTAAAAAATTTCTACTAACATCACAAGCTTACTCCTAGCACAAAGCCTGATTGAAAAGTAGAAAAGCTCACTTTGTTTTGATAGTGACTGGTGGAGTATCCGTTCCATCCCACACGAGAAGCATCCACTTATCTTTTTCAACTTCACATACATGAAGAATCTTGCATATGCCAACGTAATTTGCAATGGAAGTGTTAGTGAATTTGAATGTAGTGTCAATACCCAAGAACATGTGACCCGCACTGTGCTTGCCAACATATTCTAGATACATTTAAGGACAAAACTTACGTTAAGGACACATAACTACCTTGCAGATCAAATTGAAACGTTCTCCTTCTCTGATCTCTTTCAAGGAATGTAAATCAGTCAAACCTATCAAGAAACGAAAAGTGTAAGCATATTCTGAGGGAGACACGAAAATTCAAACAACAAAATAAAAAAAGAAAAAGAAAAAACACTACCAGAATATAAATGGCATCTGTTTGTTCTCTTTTTCTTTTTCCCATTAGTTTTAATGGAGGCTAGGGAGAGAAGGAAGGGATTCTGCAATTGGATCAATCATTTAAAGCAAAACTGATGTTTCAAAGAGTAATCAATATATTGAAGGATAGGGTTAATGTTAACTGAGATTATGTGAGAGGTTGTAGCAACTAGATAACTACAGGTAAATGTGCCACACATATACCGAACACCTTTCATGGATCCATTATTTGTCTTGATATGTCTGTGTCGAACAAGTGACAAGGGTACTTCATGAAATTCATTGAACTATATGTACCTGTACGTCCATAATGGATATGTACTCCTAGACAAACTTATCAACATAGGAAACATTATTTTATGCAACCTTCATCAGCTAAATAAATAATCATTATGTACTTAGCCCGGAATTCTGTTATAAGCATCACCCTGAAGTTGGCAATGCTCATGAGAATACCTGTATCAATCTGGTGATCATCCAACCACTTCATCAGACCCAGTATAAATTTCTTGTCTTGCTCTCTAGCGTGATACTTTAAAGAACATTGGTAAGGAAGGAAATTTGAGTTATCTTTTCGGTCAAATATTGCAAATGAAGAGAACTTCTTGTTGAACAAAGCATAAATTTCAGGTCCATGAGTTTTCATCTGCACACCCACAAATACCACTTGTAAGGATTGACACCATATTTTTATTTCCAGAAAATAATACTTAAGAACAATAAAGTTCATCATTCAGGACAAAATCATGCATTCAATTTGTTGGCCAATCCAGTAACTTTATCTATTTCCTTGAGAAATTGACTTTTATTTGTTCCCACTTGGCCTTTGCCAGATATTTATAATAGTAGATTCATAAGCAGTTCAGAATCCAGATATAACAAAGTTTAGCAGATAGAAGGGCTTTGAAAACAAAGTTATCAATGTACTTCAATCAACTTTGAGAAGCAACAAACTCTTCTCCTCTTAAGAGGATAAAGGAAAAACTTCCAAGTGGCTTAAATATCCATCAAGTGATGGACTAACTGCAAAGGCAGCTCCTCCTAACCCAGGAATGAATAAAAGTCAAATACCACAAAAAGGAACGATGCAATCTCTGCTCAGCCGCTTCTGTTTAAAGGAGAATAGCTGAATCCTGACGGATGCCAAAATATCAATCAACCACGGTTGGAAATTGGGTTGATCATTTAATTGAATAAAAATATCATGAGCTGGTCGATAGAAAGGGCTCAAGTTACATTTTGAAGTCGTTCCAAACTTTTGGGTTGGGAAAGGAGTGCATATACCCTTTTGAAGTTCTAGACAATGCCAATTGTATATAATATGGGGTCTCCCCCTCCAGCGGGATCAGAAAAGGTTGTATTAAAGTTTCGATCTAAGCCTTGTATAATGTGGTGCATAGTTTTTAAAAGAAAATTCGTTCATTTTAACATTTATTTCAGGGTTTAATTACTCTGTATCTAAGTTCAAGATTTCCATTACATGTAAAACTAATAAAAGAAATGAACCAATACCCACAGGGCTACAAGCAAATATTAGAGCAAAATTAGTTACCACAACTTGAGAAAGCTGAACTATGTCACCAACAGTCAGCACTTGAGGAAGCTTGTCCATAGTCTCAGCGAAAAAATTAACTGAAATACCAGGGCTTGGATAGGACTCATCAATTATCTTAATGGTGCAAAAACAATCTACAAAATACAAACAAAAGAAACCAAAAATCAAGCCTAAAAGTTCGTTTCACACAATGCTGTGGCAAAAAGAAACAGCTTCAGGATATTAACTACAGCTACATATCCCAAATAGGTGATGTGTAGAGCATACACAGCGTGATGTGCAACAACTCAATGCACTTTGTGCAAGTGCTGGTGCTACACATAAGCAGCGAGGAAACAGATATCTTTAGCTGATGGTTCATTGTAGTTATTGTATATATTGGTGCATTTAAATTCTTATAACAGTATTCATACACGTGTATCAGTTTGGACAGCACTTGAAAAATGAGAATTTGATTCTCCTTCACCTCCATTTTCTCTCTTCGTTTTATAAGCTCAGTGACAAGTGAAGCTTTTTCAAGCAAATATTTTTTTAAAAATTAGAGCTTTCATTTCTTTTTAACTAAACGTGGCATCAGAAAGTACAGTAAAAAAATTTAATAAACCCTAAAGTGAAATATTTAAATACGTGTAGAGAATGTTGTAGTCAAATAAATAATTATTCAATTATAAAACGGAAGGAAAACGAGTACTATTTGAGAAGAAACAAAGACCAGTGCCCTTGGACTGCTTGGGGAGACCGGTTTCGATAACAACGCCGATGAGATTGACTTTCTGATTGAGTGCAGCTCTGGCATCTACTATTTGTAGGAACTTGTAGTCATCTCCGCTACTTCTGCGACCCATTTTCGAAGAAACTTTGTGTAATCTCTCCTCTTTGCTTTCGTTTTCTGAGGAAACACACCCACCGAGGTAATAGTGCTCTTCGCCAGGAATTTTAGGGCGCCAAAATGTTCATTCTGATCACTGCGTTCTACACACATATTTAAACACACATTCTAAAATGTGCACTATAGTTATTATTTTATTTTATATTGGACTTAGCTGTTATGTTGCTTTAGTTTTGAATATTAAAGGACAATAAGCATGTATATTAGTAGCATTTACAACATTTTCACAAGTAATATAATTTCAGAGGACTTCTAATTCTTATAATGCTTTATTATGAGTAGTAATAAAGGAAGTCTCTAAAATCAATTTATTTTGAGAATTTTTTTTTAAAAGTACTTTTTAGAAAAAGTACGTCCGGTAAAAAATAATTTGTATTTGACTATTTTATTTAAAAAGTATTTTTTAATAGCAATTAACGTTTGATCAAACTTTTAAAAAGTATCTATTTTGTGTGTTCTCAAAAGTTCTTTTCAAAAAAGTATTTTTTTGGAGAGAAACTACTTTTTTTCTCTTCAAAAGTATTTTTTTTTCTTTCAAAAGCTGGGCCAAACACCTTAATTTTAGAAAAAATACACTTTTGTCTCAAAAAAAGCTTGGTCAAACATGCTATAAGTAGGAAAAAGATGATCAACCGTCTGCTCATCATATTTTATGTTGCGAGTTGAGAAGAGAGAACAAGGACCAAATATTGGGTTTTCTGTTTTCATTTGGAGGAAAGATAAAAATTAAAATGTGGCTCTTCTACCGCCCATTGCTTATAATTGCCGGCAGAAAGGGATCTTCTCCTGGCTGATGTCGCAATTGTGCATTTGCTGGTAATATTTGAGGTTTGGAAATAAATTGCTGGCGATTAGTTAGTTGATGCTAAATAATTGCCAGTAAAACTACTTTTTGTAGTGTGTAAAGACTATATTTAACCTGAATCTACAAAATTGTTCAGGGATCTGTAAGATGCTTCTACAACATAACTTTCTCCATCTTCAGGTAGTCACTAGAGGAACAGATCCTTTAAATGGAAGCATACAAGAGTAGGTGACATACTTCACACTATCTATCAATACAACAACAAAAATCCGAGAGATGGACTTTGGTCCCATCATGCCATCAGCATCACCTGCCTCTCTTGGATCAACTAACACAGAGACAACCATTGAAGACAGTGAATTATTTCCAGTGAAGTCATCTTTCTTTCCACTTCCTCCAACGTGTTCTTCAGAAATGTTGTGAGTTACTCCAGAAACAGAAAGACTATTAAGGATCCTTCTATTTCTCCCCTTGTTGGTGCGTGTAGTAGCATTCTGCCTCTGCTCCATAGAAACATTCCTCACAGTGGTAACAGGAACTATGCCTCCTGGAGATGAGGACACATCAAACTGGAACACTTCAGTACACATGCCTGAACTCAACATAGGCCCTGCACAAATGAGAAAGAAAATCTTTAAGTAAGCGGGCAGGGGGAGGCTGCTGCGAAACAGAGACAAAATGCCCTATTTAGATTTGATTGAGACATGGATATAGTAAGATTAGAAACATTAGGCACCAACATATAAACAGCAACCAAGAATGGATTGTAGGAGTAGAACGTAATCCATGTTGTACAAACCATGTGTATTCTGAAAGCACTATTCATTTAGAAGACAGCGACTTAAAGTCGGATTTGGCGCTGTAGATATTGGTTTAGTTAAGAAAAAAGGTACAGAGAGAAAGATCTCCAATAAAAAAAGAACCAAGGACAAATATATCAACAATATATGACAAACAAATGATGTACAATAAACATACAATTATTTAATAAAGATAGAAAAGTAGCAAATTGGAATGAGGTTTAACAGCACTTACCAGCAACGCCTTCAAGGAACCATTGCTGCACAGTTGACTTTGCTTTCTCTTTATCCCCAGAGCCAAGAGCACGTTTTCCATCAACAGGACTGCGGTAATGGTGGGGATGCCTCCCTGGGATGGCAGGGGCCAAATCTCCAGGAACCGCAAGACCCGTCTCTCCACTGCTCTTCTTATCTCCACTTCTATGAGATGCCATGGCTTTCTCACTTGCCAAAACAGAATGAATTATCAAGTTTCCATCAATCTTCACAAGTTTATCATTCCTGGGAACATACAATGAGGCCATTAGAGGCTCACTATCATTGCCCGAGCGAATAAACTCATCTGTGCCGCTATTGAAATTTGGTTGACCATCTCCTCCCTGACCTCTCCGACCGCAATTAGTGCTGTAATCCCTCCCATTATGTTTTCCTGAATAAATACTCCTGTTCTCTTGCCCATCAACAGCCAAAACTCTTCCACGATGCCTTTCATTGTGCCCACTTCCAGAAAGATCTCCACTTGCAAAAGGTTCTCTCACTCCTCCGTATCTCATATTTATCACAGGAACCAATCCACCAAACAGGAGCATGAAGAACAACAAGCCAAGGAAACTAACACTCGCAACCTTCTTGGTTTTCATCTCAGTCTTCTTAGTCTCTACTTTCTTACTACCCTTGGGTGCAGGAGCTGCTGCTTGTGGTTTCAACCTAGGAATAGGAACCAAAGGCACTTGTGATCCTTGTGGCTTCACCATATAAGGCGGAGCACAAGGCATCCAAGGATACATCACCGGGTACATCCCAGGGGGTGGTGGTGGCATCGGGGAAGGCACTGGTCCCATCTGTGACCTTAAAGTTGCATTCTCGGACATTATGTATGATATTTTAGCATTCAAATCTTGAATAGTTGAATGCATAGTCCTCACCTTATCCTCTAACTCCCCAACATAATGCTTTTTCCTTTGCCTAGAAAGCTGAGCACTTTCCCTATTCCTCATCAATCTTGCTTTCCTCTTTTCATCCCCTCCTTCACTATTCAACACATTGCTACATTCAGCCACATAATTAGATTTTTGGTATTTGCTTACATTGTTTGAATCTTCTTCACTCACTTTTTTCCTCTTCAATATGGAGCTACACTTATTATTATCTTTTGTATTCATCATTTCCTCTAATTTAATGATGTTCTGTTCTACTACTACACATTTTATGGGAGAAGAAGTTACCGATTTGCTGGGACAATTGAAAGCTTCTTCAGAGACATGGGAGCCACAATTGCCAGAACCCTGCGACTCCGGTGAAGGGAAGTTCGAATCATAGGAACCCTCATTGTTGTCATTTCCAGAATCCTCATGATTAGACCCATTAGATTCGGGGGGCGACGGCACATTCAGATATCCAGAGACATCTGAAATTTGGTTCGATGCTGCAGTCAAAACAAGGGACCCACTCGAAGTTTGACCTCCGGAGCTATGACACGCCTCGGACGTACCTCCAGCGACGGAAACATGACGTAATTCCGGAGACGACTTGAAAATCCGAGAAGAATCGTTAAAACTTGGGATCAGCTGTTGACCAAACCCATTTGGGTCAATCTGACCCGTTTCAAGAGAACTGGAGTTGTTGAGAATGGCAGCATCATCAGGAGGGAAGATGATATCTAAGTCGAATTCGAGGTCATCAAACATGAATTCGTTGTTGAATGCTTCATCACAAATGACGTTACTACTGTTATTGCTGTTTCCTTGGTCCAGAGGTGGATCCGAGGCACCGGCAAAGTTGTTCGCCGGCGGCACATATGGATCGGCCACCAATGGATTTGCCATTTCCGGGGCACAGATCCAAATAAGTATTTGGAAAGTGAGATTGCAGAGAGGAGAGGGTTTATGTTTTAGGACCTAAAGTATGGGGTTTTAAGTTTGTTACACTTACTTGACGTAAGGTGAACGGTACGTTACCCTCGCTTCTCACGCATTGATGAAGGATGTGAATTTCACGCTCTTGGTTATTTTTTGAGATAATATAATATGTCAAACTTTCTCCTCCAAATTTGTTAGATACAATATAACAAAACATCAAACGTAAGACAATTATGAACTATACCGGTACGAACCAAAAATTTAAAAAGAACTTTTGTTCTCATCTCCAATGTTTGATTAGTTTGCACGGAGATTTCAAACAAACTATGAAATTACAAGAGGGAGTAAATTGTTATCTTTTTTTTTTATGACTAGGTAGTTGACTGGTTTGACAATTAGTCATACTAAGATTAGATACGAGGTAAATAGTAAATACAGAAAGTAAAAAAGATAAAGTAAATGACATCGGACATTTTTATATTGGTTCAGATTCAATGTGAATCCTAGTTCAGTCCTCTTGGGTTGCAAGAGTGTTCTCTCTTCAAGTTCCTTGAATTTTTTCGATACAAGCGAGTTGATGTTGTCAAACATATACCAACTGCTTCTCAAAACACAATTGACTTTCTACGATTTTGATACAATGTATCACCGGTGATCTTTCTCTTTTTCTTCTCTTCACTAATTACATAGTAAATCTAGAGTAGACTACATTGTTTGTTTGGAGTAGAACAAAAAGCTTGATGTTGGTTCGATCAAAGTATACTAGAGCAAATCTTCGAGAGATGGGTAACCTAAAGGAATTGATCCTTTGAGTGAATCTTAATTAATTCGTTTCAAGAATAAGGTTGGAACTTTTCTATTGTTGATCCTTGAAGTTCGATGTGATAGGCATGATTACCTTGAATGGTGTAACTAATTAGCTTTGCATATCTTCCATACAACGTGTTTGATGTGATTGTCATTGACGTCCGTGATTGGAGATCAAGATTAGATTGTGATATTCCTTGATGCTCGTGATTAAAAATCAGGAGTAGATTTTTCGCTGAATTGATTCTGCTATCTTAGCCTTCCTTTCTTATATAGCTTCTCATATCCTTAATTGGCTCATATTTCCTTTCTTGATTATCCGGCTTTGAAACGTCTACTTTTCAAAGATCCTTGATTGCATGCAATAAGAATAAGTTATTTTTCATCATTAAAACCGAGATCTAACAATACTCACTTTTTTATGATGACAGAAAAAATAACTTAATTAATTCTAATTTCATCTTTATTCGATCATTCTTGTAGTCTGACTCCCTCTCAACTTGTTATCTCTTCCTGCATAGAGACTTTGCATGTGATGTAGTGTGATGTAGGGGTGGGCATAATACCGGCCGAATCGAAAAAATCGGCTGAACCGTGAATTTTAGTTTTTAGGTTTCGGTTTAATCGGTTTTTCGGTCGGTGCACGGTTTTTAAATTATTAATTTTCGGTTTTTCGGTGCGGTTTACGGTTTTGGTATTTCGGTTTTCGGTTAAACCAAAAAATCGTATTTTTGGGTATTAGTTAAGAAAAATAAGTTTGAACATGTGAGTTCTTTTGAGAGTCCAAAACTTATTACCCATTTTAGGCTGAAGCCCAATAGTCCAATACTCATTTGAACTTTGAAGCCCAATTTACCCAAACTTACTGTACTGATAGTCTGATTATACGTTACACACTTACACTTAGACCTTAGTCACTTACTTCCCATTTCCCAAAACCTAAATCAAAAATTAGATTTAGGGTTCTTCCTTAGCTCTGTCTCTGTTGCGACTGCTGCGAGCCTGCGATTGCTGCCTTCTTACTCAGCTCTGTGCGATTGCTGCCTTCTTCCTCAGCTCGGTTGTGACGCCTTCTTCCTCAAGTTAGTGCGACTTCTTCTGAGTTCTAAGTTGAGTTAGGTCCAGTGTCGTTTTGCAGTTTTGCTCACTGTTATTGTCATTTTGGCCGAACTTTCTGATAGAATTTTTGCTGAAAAAGGTGTTCAAGATTTCTTTGGTTGATTTTTTATTAAGATAAGGCTTCTTTATTTGTGTTTTAGTTCTTTTTTTCCTTGGAATAATTTTGAACAATTCTTTTCCCTTTTATTGTTGCAAAAAAATGTGATTGAGAAAACTCTAGTATATGAAAGCTCAAAGTCAAGTTTAAGTTTATGAAGAAAGAAAATGTCTTAGTCTATGGCGTCGTGGTAATTTTGTTAATCATATCACGTTAACTCCATTTTCCCGATTTAGATGAGAATGTTCCTGTTATATCTGGATTTGAGGTTTTTTCTTAGGGTGGTGTTTGTCTCCACTAATAAAAAATCAATCTTTTTTTAGAAAACTATATTCAATCAACAAGCAACAACATCTCTAAAGTTAAGGACATTTCAATTAGTACTTCCTCTTTTGCTGTTGTGTTCTGTTTGCACTGAAGGCCTCCCTGTTCTCTATGTGCTTGTTCTCTATTCTTGGTTTCATTTATAGTGTAGTTTCAAATATCCTCTTTAGTGATCACCAAAATGTTACACTAGTTTCTTTTGATGACTTTGCAGTTTGCAGCATTTCCATGCTTGTTTATTGCATGATAACAGAGAATATATCCTCAAATACTCGGGCACCTTCTTGTAACGGTGGCATGAATCCTTGAACGTAAAAGATAAGAATGGGATGATGTCTTCTCAAGTGTATCCCAACTACGACGAAGAAATGTGTAAATTTTTTGTTAGGGATATAGGAGGCTCTAACTTGCACTAACTAGTTCACACGCATTCTCCATATGTCTATCGTGTGTCAAATCTCATCTGAATTGGCCTTACTTCTTGGGTTTTAGTGCAGAGACTGCATAGTTCATAGCTTTTTATTTGCCAAAGGAGTAGGCAAAAGTTGCTCACCTAAATTATGTTCAAGATGTAGTATGGTATGTTCTTGGTCTCTCGGTTGCTTAGTTAAACTCTTATTTATTTTGAAATTAGTTTCAAGACCTGCTTTATGAACTATTAGCCTGTAGATTTTGAGCATTTAGCTAGGACTAGGATATATATTTGAGAAAATTGTAAGGAGAGTACGAAAATACTGGCTATCAAGTACGAGAGAGGGCTAAATGCTTGTGAAGTTGCACCATATTACAAAGTGTGGTGAGTTAAAAGAATTACAAATGACATTATATGCATAGATGATCGGATTACTCACCGAGGTTGGGTTATTTTTATCTTTTAAATGAAATTTTCATTGTGTACCTTTGATTGAGTGCGCTTCATTTAATTCAATTTCTGTTACCGCAATTAATCCTCAGCTAGGAGTAATTGATGTGTACTTTTGGTCCTGTGTTGGAGAAAAATGATGATTTTTTATCATTCATTAAACAACGTCATTATCATTAGAGTGATATTGTCAGCAAATAAACAATGGCATGAGAACTGACAATATCACTATGCCGTTGTCTTTCTCTGTTGCCTCCTTTAAGAGAACTCTATCTCAAAATGACAATTTGCTGGGCTGGACGAACAACAAATAAATTTCAGCCTTGTTTATTGCATAAGAACTGAGAATATCGTCTCTGTTATGTGCAATGGCTGTTGGACCAATATCTTCTTTTCTATTCATTCATTATGACAATCTATTTCCTTTTTCCAGAGAAGCATAAATTTTTTTGAACCGTTTAAAACCGAAAAAATAAACCGAAAATAATTAAACCGAACTTTGAAAAAATCGCACCAAATCGTAAATACTTTGGTTTGATTTGGTTATTAATATTACAAAATCAAAAACCGATAAACCAAACTGTACTTTCATAATAACCGACCAAACCGACCGACGCCCACCCCTAGTGTGATGTAGTCGACTTGAGCTTTATATAGTCGATCATCATCCTTGCATATGTTAGTAGTAATCCTTGATATAGTTCCTGCATATGTTAGTAGTAATCCTTTCTCCTCATTTGGCATCAACCAAAAGAGGAAAAATACGTAATAACATTAGCAGTTTAGATTATCCTGATAATTATAGTCATCCAAAACACAAAAAATAAGCATCCAACCATAAAACATCCAAAAAAAAAACTAAGATTGTCCAAAACACCCAACAACCAGATCAGTGATGGAGAAAGTAGGTAAAAGTGTTGCAAATGGTTTCCTTGAAACGGTCAAAGCTTGTGTTCGTAGTGACTGAGATCTTATCAACGCGATCATGGACTTCCTTGAATGTTTTTACTGCCTTTTCTGCAGTCTTTTGTAACGTGACTCGCATTTTTGACATATCTGAGCCTGTCTCTTTTTAGATATCATGGATATCTCCAACTGTGGATTGAGTGGCCAGGAAGAGGTCCTTGATGACATTCACCATCTCGTCAATTGCAACAATCTTCTTGTCACGACCCAAAACCCATTATAGATCATGATGGCGCCCAACGTCGTTATTAGGCAAGCAAACAGTGAACTACCAACTTAATTATTCATTTTATTATTTTTGAAATCATGAATCCATTAAATAATAGAGTAAAATCTGGAACTCATAGAAACATGTGCTATTCTTTACAAATTTTTGAATATAAATAAATCATAAAGTGGAATGATAATAATAACGTGGACTACGATAGTGAACATCCATCGGGAACCCCCAAAATCAGTTGTCACAAGTGCATGAGCATATACTAGGAAGTACAATAATAATATAACCCCTGTCTGGAATACAAGATAGATAAGATAATGTAAATAATCATGATGGAGACTCCATATGTTGTGGATCGTAATATGTGATGCATCTCACCGTGAAGTCCCTGCAATAACTGCGCCCTTGCGCCCAAAAGACCACCAGAAATATATATACTTGCACAATAAGTGCAGAAGTATACCATGAGTGTGTAAATCAACGCTACCCAGTAAGTATCTAGCATAACCCTGGAAAAGTAGTGACGAGGGGTCAACATCGACACTTACTAGTGGTCTAATAAATCAAGTACAATAGAAAGTAAACAAGTATGAGGCATGGTAAATAAACAATGTAAACAAATATAGGTACGTGGTACGATCCTTCTCTGAACAGTAAACACAAGTTCTTAATTATCGGTTACCTCCTCAATCGGAGTATATATATAAAATAGTCCCCACCAGATAAGTCATCAGTCATCACAATTCAAATCAGGAAACTCACAGATACACTGGCTTCTTGTTAAATATTACACATGATTCTGCCGAGGAGAATGGCCCGATCCCATAAGAGTGTTTCATAAAGTTACTGAAGCGAATGACCTGATCCCATAGGAGTGTTTTATAGATATACCGGGGCAAACGA
Source organism: Nicotiana tomentosiformis (assembly GCF_000390325.3). Taxonomy (NCBI): domain Eukaryota; kingdom Viridiplantae; phylum Streptophyta; class Magnoliopsida; order Solanales; family Solanaceae; genus Nicotiana; species Nicotiana tomentosiformis. Next base: position 59,477,900 of record NC_090813.1, on the reverse strand, counting down.
CCCGATCCCATAAGAATATGATACTGCCGAGGCGAACGATCCGATTCCATAAGAATATGATATTGCCAAGGCGAATGGTCCGATCCCATAAGAATATGATACTATCGAGGCAAACGGCCCGATCCCATAAGAGTGTTCGAGGCGAACGACCCAATCCCATAAGAGTGTGGTACATAATCTTGCCGAGGTGAACGGCCCGATCCTATTAGATTAAGAAGTTTTAACGGGTCCTTGACCCTACTCACGAATATACCTGCGAGTTATGAAATTTAAAGAAACTTTTCGATGAATACGCACTACGCGGGAGAAATTCGTTAGGGAAGCATAATTTTCCGCGGATAATCAAGTAGCTCGTCGAATATCTAAAAAAAAGTGAGTACGATACTCTACGCGAGTCTAGTCTAATGATGAATGTAAATTAAGGTATTTAAACAGGCAAGAAGGACTCAAATAATACAATTTAAATATGGTGTGGGTCTAAGTCTACCCGGACATAATCAGAAATCCTAACATGCGCACGGATACTCGTCACCTCATATGTGCGTAGCTCCCATAACATGTAGCACATAAGAATATAACACCTAAGGGGTAAATCTCCCCTCCCCCCCAAGGCTAGACAAGAGACTTACCTCGCTCTGAAGTTCCATAATCGGATCCAACGGCTCTCTAACACCTCAAAACGATGCCCATCAATCCAAAACTAGTCAAACAATCAGGAAAACCAATAAAAATATACTCCAACATCATAATTAATTAATTTATAACAATTTCCAACTTCTCTCGAAAAGTCAACAAAGTCAACCCTTGGGCCCACGTGCCCGGATTTAGAAACTTTTCAAAGATAAACGTCATCCATAATATTACGAACTCAAATAAGTAATTCACTCCTAATTCCATTTCCAAAATCGCGGTCAAAGTCCAAATATACCAATTTATAGGTTTCCTCTTAAAATCCCAAAATTTCCATAATTTTTCATGTTGAATCCTTATGAAATTCATGAAATTAACTTGCAATAAGTAGGAATCACTTACCTCGTGATGCTTGATGAATAACTCCTCAAAATATCTCCCTAAATGCAACTATCCAAGTGAAAAATGAGAGAAATGAGAGCTAAGTCTGGATTTAAAAGCACCCCACTGCCCAACGACTATTGTACTTGCGGCATCTTAGTTGCACCTGCGGAAAAATCTATTGCAAGTGCGGTTCCCTCTAAGCCCAGGCAAATCCGCTTATGCGGACCAAAATAGCACATCTGTGCTTCCGTTTCTACGGACAACAAGTGTTTCTGCGTTCACGCACTTGCGTGACCAAGTCTGCTTCTGCGGCCCCAGACCTTCTTGGCTAATTCCGCTTCTGCGATCTCTTCTCCGCATATGTGACCTCGCAAGTGCGGAACATTCCTCGCACTTGTGCTCCCATGTCTCATCCATGAATTTCGCACCTGCGATGACCCCCTCTGCACCTGCGGCCACTCCTTCCGCATGTGTGATGACACCAGTCTTTAGCAACAACAACATTTCCTCAAATTCAAATCTCAATATGTTTTTAATCAGTTTCAAACCCGAGGCACCTGGGACCCCATCCAAACGTATCAACACATCCCAAAATATGATACAGACTTAGTCGATGCCTTAAATCACGCCAAATAACATCAAAACTATGAATCAACAGTCAAAACCTTTCTTTAAACTCTCAAACATTCCAACTTCGACGAACGCGTCCGATTCATACTTAAACATTTTGGAATGATACCAAACTTTACGCACAAGTTGCAAATCACAATACAAACCTATTCCAAGACTCGGAACCCCAAACGGACATCGATAACACCAAAATTCACTTCAAATCAAACTTAAGAAATTCTTAAACTTTCAAAATGCCACCTTTCCATAATAAGCACTGAAATGCTCCCGAACCACCCGATACTAAATCCGAACATACACCCAAGTCCGAAATCATCATACGAACCTATTGGAATGCTCAAATCCCAATTCCGAGGTCGTTTACTGAAAATCCAAACCTTGGTCATCTCTTCCAACTTAAAGCTTCCGAATTGAGAATTTTCCTTCTGAAACAACTCCGAACATGTATAAGTCATAATACATGAAGTGAAGCTACTCAAGGCCTCAAACCGCCGAACGATACGCTAGATCTCAAAACGACTGGTCGGGTCGTTACATTCTCCCCCACTTAAACATACGATTTTCCCCGAACGTGCTAAGAACTGATCCAGAGTTGCCCCAAAATCACTGTTTAAAGCCTTGTGCACTTACTCGTGCGACCACAACCCAGGTGAATACATTAGCTCAAGCCAGACTGAAGATCCTCCCTGCTACCTTAGCCCACAAGCCATAAAACTAAATTCCAACATCCAGAGTTATCTGCCTGGCCTGATTCCAACATACGAACCCTGACACAATCTCCACCCACTATACCAAATATAATTATGCACCCATACTGAGATCACACAATGTACCACATAATTCGTATGTTCATAATAACATCCTGGCTATAATAGCAGGAAATTTACGAATCAGATGCATGTAGTATACCTCGTAACACATATAAGATCGGTTCCAACTCTCGCAATACTGCCACGACTAAAGAGATGCACATGAACTCATAACCACCCGTCAACTCAATAACTCACGGAGTTTCTCCGTTCGGCAAGAACCTTTTCCTCATTTTGGACTGATCGTTGACATTTTCTCTATAATATACCTTACATAAATCCGATCGCACCGATTTCAGGTCCAATAATCTCGTCTCACCAGTACAAGCTGCTCAGGCGATAAGCCACCTCAAACACTGACTAATATTTCATATGACACCATCAATGCACCAACAAGCTACAACTCGAATATGACACCTAAGGAAGAACGAACTCTGAAAAAGAACTATCCAGCCCGCGTAATGAATTAAACGGCTAACAAATGCTATGAACCTTTATCGAAGAAGAGAAAAAAGACACACAAAACAAGTATAGGGAACCATACTCAACATCTCACTGTTGCGGCGTGCAACCCGATCCATACATGATACCGTTACGTCGTGCAACCCGATCCAAACATCATATCCGTGGCGGCGTGCCACCTGATCCACATATAACAATCAACAAGGAAGTATCTACCAAGCCAAACTGCTCAAACCTATGAAATGTCCAAATATCGACCACGAGCACGCAAAGTGAAAAAATACAACCCTGGGGAGACGGATAGCGCCATGCACTACAAAACTCGAGCTCGACTGAGGTGCAATAATAACAAGATACATGGGACCATAATGCACGTGCAAATAATCAAGCCGTCTCACAACCCACATGGCATAATAGAGTATTACAGAGAATATCTGACGATAAGAATAACACCAAATACCAAAGACTCGTCCATAAGCAGTGCTATGTTGAATGAACACATCTGACTTGATCTGATGTAGAGCACACATTCACATTAAGTCTACTAGCGGACCTCACGCCAATTCCGATCATCCCATACTGGGTCACTAATCTTCCAAGGATCCACAATGACCCTATTCATGACACATAAGAGTAGCCGTCAAATCCAAAACAACTCACACAGACCACAACTAAAGAAATAGAGCGCATCTCCGTCATAACCTCTCCCATTGGCGACAGTACCAAAATCTCCATATCTGATTTAAATCTCTAACAATCGAATGACTAGCACGTCACACTTATACGATCTTCTGGTAGGATATACCCCCCACAACATTTCGCACCAGGTAGTAAAATCTAAACATTAATGGTCATCGACCATGCTATTTCCATAGTGCTAGTCAAGCATCCGCATTTCAATACCCAACACTTCTTCCACAAAACAGACCATCCTCCAGCCACCCGAAAATGGTGCCATCACATTCCGAACATCTAAAATCTTCTCGTGCTCCTCCGAGCTCCTGACATTCTTATCGAAAGTGAACCACAACCTTGATCCTCAACTTCCAATCACTATACTGCTCACCGCACCTATCCTGCAGCTACGCAGGAGTACAAGAATTTCATCACAACCCTGAACCACTAGTAGAATAACTACTTCATCGGCTAGAACCCCTTTTACCCAACTCATTTCAGAAGAACAATTGCAACATGCATCCGAATTCATTAACCGCAGAACCATGCTAATTCTATCCATAACTAATTGACTCAACTTTTCCAATTTACTCTTGACTTGCCCTTGGAATAATAGTCCTACTCAAGTACAAAACGAATCTCAAACAATACTCATCCGGAGTGACCCAAATCATGAGACTACGTCGTCCCGATACCCATAAGCCATCTCACACCCTCCTTGTGCACTCTATAGTACCCCCAACTGATACACCCATTCTGAAAGACCTCCCGCGAATCCGGAGTTGTTTCTACCATTCCTCTAATACCGCACTGCAGACTCGATGATAACGTAGAAATTCCCCAAGTATTTTTCACACTTTGCTGCAAAAATCCCGGTCCTCAGCCATATGATGAATTCAAAATTCTTAGACATCACGCTTAAATCCCTGACCCCGCTAGGATCACTGTTGAGAGTCACCCATTCTGACCTGGTCCTGAATATGTAACCACACACTGGTGCTCCGTTAGCACATGGACTCCTCCAAAGAAACAACCGGATGAATTTCTTTCTTTGTACATCACATCCATTAGAAGCATAAACTCTGAGTCATCCCAACACCTGTACACGAATCAATAAGGCGAAATGTGACACATGTACGTCAAATTTCCTTATTCAAAATACCCTTGATGTTTTTCTCCTCTTGATTACAAGTAATCCACCAATGCACCGATAACTCAAAACTATATAGGCACACGACCATGCGACTCACTTATAGACGGCGGGCTCCCCCACTTAGCTTTACACTATAATAACATTGATCCAAACCCCACAACGACCTCTTCTTCCCAGTTACCATGATTCCACACCATTACCCGGCCAACTTCTCACAAGCTCTTGTTGCACCGATCATAACACATTCCGAATTATCCGCCACCATCGTACGCTCAACCTCCTAGGGGTCATACCATCTTCTTTAAGCGACCCAAGCTCATATCGCAGTACCTGTATCCCATGCTGGGAAGGAAGTAGGACTCTTCGTAGGAACCTCATCAAAATCATGCAACTGCTAACCTGCTCATAGGAGATAGCCCACTTGTGTAACCTCATATTGACCTCCACCAACGTCGTTGCTACACCTATGTCCATCATGAAATCAACTAACCTCCCTGGGTCCACATTGATCCGCCAGCCGTAAGATTCCCATCATTCATTAACATTACCCAAAGGTCCAATAACGTGTTTGAAACTCGAAGCAGTATTGCATCCAAGACAATGATCGAATACTTCACACTTTTCCTACATTCCAATCAAGCCCTTCTCGTCACATTCAAAATTCCTAAGCATAGAAACCACCTCAGAGATCATCTCCTCGAACCATCAATACTGGAAACACTAATCCGATTCTGAAGCCGCAACGCACAACCATCTTTGATAACTTCCTCTTAGGTTCCATCTCACAACACTGTGCCCAGAGGCAAACAAATGAAGACTAGCATGCCGATGAGCCTCAATGCAATTAATCGAGGAGGACGACACCACAATATTAACAAGAATTCCACCAAATTCAAAAATATCAAATCTCGACTGTAAGCAACACCAACACTGGGCTGAAATGACAGAATACCCTTCCACAAGGCGATGATAATAGCCCACTTGAATACATAGGGAGAAACATCATGCACCACATTTGCAGTACCTTTACAACTCCTCGATGCCCAAGTGATAACCAGCGCTCAACACCATATAAGAATGAGTAGGAAGGAAATGAAGGCATAAGCCTCAATGGAATCAAATCGCACGACGAGGAATCTAGAAGGGAAGTGCTCCTAACAGCCCTACAGCCTATCGAAGATAAGTACAAACGTCTCTGTACCGATCTGCAAGATTCTACTAGATTTGCTCATGACTCGATAAACCTAAGTGAACCTCTGATTCCAAGATGTCACGACCCAAAACCCACTATAGGTCATGATAAGACCCAACGTCACTGTTAGGCAAGCCAACGATGAACAACCAACTTAATTGTTTATTTTATTATGTTTAAAATTATGAATCCCATTAAATAATAGAGTAAAACCTGGCACTCATAGAAACCTATGCTATTCTTTACAAATTTCTGAAAATAAATAAATCATAAAGTGAAATGGTAATAATAACGTGGACTACGATAGTGAACATCCATCAGGAAACCCCCAAACCCAGTGTCATAAGTGTACGAGCATATATTAGAAAGTACAATAATAATACAACCCCTGTCTGGAATACAAGAGACAAGATAATGTAAATAATCATGATGGAGTCTCCATATGCTGCGGATCGTAACATAGGATGCATCTCACTGTGAAGTCCCCACAATACCCGTTCCCTTATGCCCAAAAGACTACCAGAAATATATATACCCGCACAATAAGTACAGAATTGTAGCATGTGTACGTAAATCAACACGTACCCAGTAAGTATCTAGCCTAACCCCGGAGAAGTAGTGACGAGGGGTCGACATCGACACTACTAGTGGTCCAATAAATCAAGTACAGTAGAAAGTAAACAAACATGAGGCATGTTAAATAAACAGTGTAAACAAATATAAGTACGTGGTATGATCCTCCTCTATACGTGTGAGTTATAAAATTTAAGAAAATATTTTGATGAATATGCACAACGCGGGAGAAATTAGTAAAGGAAGCATAATTTTCCGTGGTTAATCAAGTAGCTCATCGAATATCTAAAGAAAAGCGAGTACGATACTCTACGCGAGTCTAGCCTCATGATAAATGTAAATTAAGGCATTTAAACAGGCAAGAAGGACTCAAATAATACAATTTAAACATGGTGTGAGTCTAAGTCTACCCGGAGATAATCAGAAATCCTAGCATGCACACGGACACTCGTCACCTCATACGTGCGTAGATCCCACAACATGTAGCACATAAGAATGTAACACCTACGAGGTAATTCCCCCTCCTCACAAGGTTAAACATGACACTTACCTCGCTCTGAAGTTTCATAACTAGCTCCAGCGCCTCTCTAACACCTCAAACTGATGCCCATCAATCCGAAACTAGTTAGACAATCAGGAAAATCAATAAAAATATATCTCCAACATCATAATTAATTAATTTATAATAATTTCCAACTCCGCTCGTAAAGTCAACAAAGTAAACCCTCGGGCTCGGATTTAGAAACTTTTCTAAGATAAACGTCATCCATAATATTACGAACTCAAATATGTAATTTATTCCTAATTCCATATCTAAATTCGCGGTCAAAATCCAAATATACCAATTTCTAGGTTTCCTCTTAAAATCCCAAAATTTCCATAATTTTTCATGTTAAATCCTTATGGAATTCATGAAATTAACTCTCAATAAGTGGGAATCACTTACCTCATGATGCTTGATGAATAACTCCTCAAAATAGCTCCCCAAATTCGGCCATTCAAGTGAACAATGAGAGCTAAGTCTCGATTTAAAAGCACCACATTGCCCAGCGACTATCGCACTTGCGGCCTCTCAGTTGCACCTGCGAAAAAATCTATCGCAGGCGCGGTTCCTACTAAGCCCAGGCAAATCCGCTTATGCGGACCAAAGTAGCACATCTGCAGACAACAAGCGCTTTTGCGCTCACGCACCTGCGTGACCAAGTCCGCTTTTCTTGGCCAATTCCGCTTCAGCAATCTCTTCTCCGCATCTGTGACCTCGCAGGTGTAAAACATTCCTCACCCTGCGCTTCCAAGTCTACTTGATGAATTTCTCATCAGCGATGACCCCCTCCGCACCTGCGTGACCGCACATGCGGCCACTCTTCCCACAGGTGCGATGACATCAGTCTTCAGCAATAACATCATTTCCTCAAATCCAAATTTCAATCCGTTTCAAACTCGGGGCCCTCGGGGCCCATCCAAACGTATAAACACATCCCAAAACACGATATAGACTTAGTCGAGGCTTTAAATCATGCCAAACAATGTCAAAACTATGAATCGACAGTCAAAACCTTTCTTTAAAATTTCAAACATTCCAACTTCGACGAACGCGTCCGATTCATACTTAAACATTCCGGAATGATTCCAAACTTTAAGCACAAGTCAAAAATCTTGATAAGAACCTATTCCAAGACTCGAAACCCAAATCGTACATTAATAACACCAAAATTTACTTCAAATCAAACTTAAAAAATTCTTTAACTTTCAAAATGCCAACTTTCCATAATAAGCGCCGAAATACTCCCAGACCACCCGATACTCAACTAGAATATACTCCCAAGTCCGAAATCATCATACAAACCTATTGGAACCCTCAAATTCCAATTCTGAGGTCGTTTACCCAAAAGTCAAATATTGGTCAGCTCTTCCAACTTAAAGCTTCCGAATTGAGAATTTTCCTTCCGAAACAACTTTGAACTTCCCGAAATTCAATTCCAACCACACGTACAAGTCATAATATATGAAGTGAAGCTACTCAAGGTCTCAAACCGCTAGATCTCAAAATGACATATCAGATCGTTACATTTCTCAATCAAATCTGGGTCGTTCATTGCAGTCTGGGTTGCGCCAGCTTTTACTTTAGAGCTTGAGAGAATCACCTTGGCTTTATTCTCCTATTTCTTTACCCAGAACCCATTCACAACAACATAACTCATGTTAACAAAGGCTCGAGTATTATAACATCTGCAGACTAAGACATATGGATAGTTTGAGAGGGAGATGTTATGGGCTTCGAGAAGACGGGTAACTACCATGCCATAAGGAAGACTTGAGGGTTCATTAGAGAATTCAGTTATGAAATTTATTACCCATGAGGACAACTTCACTTTGTGTTTTGTAAGAAGGCAGTAGACCAGAAAAGTGTCTCTTTGAGACTGTGGTGTAGGATCCTATTCTGGGAAGTATGGTGGTGGCAACCATGTGATCAAGAACATGAGTTTTAAAATTAATATTATTGGGCCCTAGTTAGTTTGGTAAGGAGTCGGACAGAGATTTATCTATGCATCTTTTGGCTTGGTCAAATGACACTTCAGGTCATAAGTTTTTGAACAAAGGCAGAATAACCAGAACTTTTACATTGAAAAATAGAATCAAAGGTAGAACAATCTAGAACACGCTGACCTAGAACTAACGATTCAATCTTATCAGATTTGAGGGAACAAGGGTTTGCATAAAACATGCGAATAAGATCTTCCTCGACTTTTGGAGGGGTTAAAACAAAGAAATTTATCCAACCCTGAAAATCGAAAAACTCTTTTACCTTGCAATTTAGGATTTCCATATCATCTAGGTTGACGATTTTTCCATGAGCAATTGATTTTTTCTTGAAGGCAACAAAGTTGTCTTTGTTGGGGGTATCCCAAAAATTGACTTCAGACTCCAACAGACCCTCTAAGTCCATCTTCACTTTCTTTGGCGTGAGGGCTTCAACATCTTCCTCCATAGGACGCATTCCTGGGGCTTTATCGGTGGGGCTATGAGCATCGTTAGATAAATCTATCTTTAAAGAGGAGAAGTCCTCAGAATGGTCAGACCCAATCATATGTGGGTCTGATAACTGAGAGGAGAACTTCCCTTTAGAACGGGTACTTTTGCGAGTAGAGGCAGAGGGATTTTTTGAAGATTTAGCTTTTGTTAACGGGGTGAAGATTACAATGTGGAAGAATAAAGAGGATGGAACCTTATAGAGAAGGAGGGAAGTGAAGAGGTGTGACCAAAAAGACATTACTAATGGATGCTGAGAAAGGGAAAAGGCATCAGTGATTGATTTGGTTTTCTTCTCGAGATACGAAAAATGTGTGAAGAGAGACTAAAAATGGAAGCGCCTAATTAATGAGTCTAGCGGGAGAAACTGAGTGAAAAGATATGTTAGTAAGAAAGATTTTTACCATAATTACTTGAGCTCAAAACTTTAAGAAAATTACAAAATTGTAGAAAAATATTATGGAGATAATCCGATAATACCAAGTAAGTCACTACGATTTTGGAACCTATCCTCTAGAAAGGCTTAGAAAAAATATCAGCTAATTGATTATTAATGCTAACAAAAGATATTTCAATATTACCCTTAAAAAAATTATCTCTAATAAAGTGATGCTTGATATCTATATGATTTTCCCTATAATGATGCTCATGATTTTTCGATAGACAAATTGCTCTAGAATTATCATAGAAAATTTGAACAAGTTTAAAGGAGAGATCATAATCACTTAATTAATGAGTCATCTAAAGTAGTTAAGTGCAATATTATCTGATAGCAATATATTCTACCTCTATTGTGGATAGTGCAACTGATCCTTGTTTCTTGCTATTCCGGGAGAGAAGTGATTTTCTCATCAATTGGCATGTCCCACTCGTGCTCTTTCTATCATCTTTTTCTCCTGCAAGATTTGCATCTAAAACTAATTTAAGCTTAAAATTGTTAGAACGAGGATACCATGGGCCATGTGACGTGGTTCCAATAAGATATCTAATAATTCGTTTAACCGCAATCAAATGAGATTCTTTAGGAGCTGACTGAAAACTGGCATATTTACACACACTAAACATGATGTCAGGTCGACTGGCAGTTAAGTAAAGTAGTGACCCAATCATTCCACGATATTTTGATTCATCCATCAGCTTTCCTTTCTCATCTTTGTCAAAGGTGGTAGATGGGCTCACGGGAGTTCCAAGAGCCTTTGCATTGTTCATTCCAAACTTTTATATCAGTTCTTTTGTGTATTTGGTATGACATATGAAGGTACCATTTTCTGACTGGTGAATTTATAGTCTGAGAAAGAATTTTAATTCTCCCATCATGCTCATTTCATACTCGCTTTGCATGAGATGTGAAAATTTCTCGCACAAATCAGAGTTAGTGCTTTCAAATATAATATCATCAACGTAAATTTGAATAATAAGATTATCTGATGATGATCTTTTGATGAAGAGAGTGGTATCGATCTAACCTCTTGAAAAACCATGATCAATAATAAATGAACTTAATCTTTCATACCAAGCTCTAGCTGCTTGTTTGAGTCCATAAAGAGCCTTAGTCTAAACACATGGTAAGAAAATTGTGACTTTTCAAATCCGAGTGGTTGTTTTACATAGACCTCCTCATCAATAAAACCATATAAAAAGAACTTTTTACATCCATTTGAAATATTTTAAAACCTTTAAAGAAGCATCTACAAGAAATATATGAATTGATTAAAACCGAGCTACCAGAGCGAAGGTTTTATCATAGTCGACTCCTTCGTATTTCGAGTATCCTTGTGCGACTAGTCTTGCTTTGATTCTAACAACTTTGCTTTCTTCATTCAACTTGTTTCTGAATATCCATTTAGTTCCAATGATTGTTGCATTTGCTGGCTTGGGTACCAGTGTCAATACTTGATTTTTGTCGAACTGATCAAGTTCCTCTTGTATAGCTTGTACCCAACTAGAGTCTTTCAAGGCTTCATCAACTTTCTTATGCTCTATTTGAGATATGAACGTAATGTTAGCCTTTTTCTTGAGAGCTCCCCTGGTTTTTATTCTGTCGTTTGGATTTCCTATGATAGACTTCTGTGGATACTCAGGTTCACTTCTCCATTCATTTGGTATTGTCTCAGCTTGTTGAATAGTCGACTCCTTTTGAGTTTCAGCATGCTTGCCAACAGATTTATTAGTCGACTTTAAAGTTTCATTACTGTTGTGAGTTGATTCTTTTGACTCATAGATTCACTGATCTTGCAGAGCTCTTGGTTAATTCCTTCGTTACATGCAATGACTCATTTCTCAGTCATAGAGTTATTATCATCGAAAATAACATGAACTGATCCCTCTACATACAAGATATGTTTATTGTAAACTCTAAAATATCTATTGTTATTAGAGTAACCAATAAATATACTTTCATCGCTCCTTGGATCGAATTTACTAAGATTATCCTTACCATTGTTATGAACGAAACATTTGCTTCTAAAAGGATGAAAGTAGCCAATGTTTGGTCTTTTGTCTTTCCATAGTTCATATGGAGTTTTCTTCAGAATGGGCCGAATAAGACATCAATTCAGGATGTGACATGATGTGATGACTGCTTCTGCCCAAAAGTGATTTGGCAAAGAATGTTCCAATATCATTGTTCTGGTCATGTCTTGCAAAGTTCGATTTTTGAGTTCCATTACTCCATACTGTTGGGATGATCTAGGTGCTGAGAAATTGTGAGTGTATCCTTGTTCATTGCAGAAATCTTTAAATGATATGCTCTCAAATTCTCATCCATGATCGCTTTGTATAGTTGAGATAAGGTACCCTTTTCTCTTTCAATCCTCTTGCAGAAAATCTCAAAGTTCTTTAAGCTTCATCTTTGTAAGTCAAAAATATTACCCATGTAAAACATGAGTAATCATCAACAATAATAAATACATATCATTTTCCTCCAATGCTAGCAGTTCTAGTAGGACCAAATAAATTCATATGTAATAAATGTGGGGGCTTGGTGGTGGAGACAACATCTTTGGGTTTGAAAGAGGTTCTAGCCTGCTTACCTAGATGGCATGCATCACACACATAATTTCTAGAAAAATTGAGTTTGGGAAGGCCAATGACTAGGTCATGTCTAGATAATTTTTTAATCAGGTGCATGCCTGCATGACCAACTTTCTTATTCCAAAGCCAGAGATCATCAGATATAGATGTTAAACAAATATGATTTTCTAAGTTATCAATGCAGTCTATAATATAGATGTTTCCATACATTTTTCCTAGAAGAATGATTTTACCCGACTCATCTTCGATAACACAACCAATTTTCTTCAATTTCACTTCATATCCAGAGTCGCATATTTGACTTATGCTCAGCAGGTTGCAGTTAATTCCATTTACAAGATAAACTTCTATGATATCACAGTTATTATTGAATGGAATTTTTTGGTGCCAACAATTTTTCTTTTGAATCATCATCGAACTTGACATTTTCTCCATTTATCTTTGTGACTTCTTTAAATAGATTTTTGTCGCTCGTCATGTGACTGGAACATGCACTGTCAAGATACCATTTTTCTTTTCGACTTTTCCTGTGGTGTTTCTGCAAAAAATAATTATTTCCTACTTTTAGGTACCTAAGCTTGCTTGGGTCCTTTTTGGTTAGTTCTATCAATATCATGACCATTATTAGGCTTCCAAATCCATCCCTTAATATTTGAATGACAAAATCTACAAAAGGAATAATTATGACCAGTTTTATTACAGTAGTGACATACAGTAACGAATTTTTCACCAGATCTACTAGTGGCGTCATTAGTATTATATTCATTTCTAACAGGTCTTTTTCCAGTTAACTTATGAGTCGCTTGGTTAGACTTGACGGAGTTGTGACTGGTGGATTTGCACATGTCATTGAGTTGCAATTGCAATTCCTGAACTTCTTCATGAAGAACATCTCTTTCGATTTGATGAGCTTAAAATTACTCGACATTTAGACCCTCTTTGTGTCCTTGATTTGGTTGATTTGATAGGTACTTAGCCTGAATTATGGTCTAATATGTTGCCTTTCCGTGCAGGTGATGCAGAGGGATCAATGGATAGATAGTGCACGAAGTGGGAGGAAAAACTGAGAGAGAGAGAGAGAGAGAAAAAAGGGCATGTGCAGCCGCGCACGAGTAGCCCCAAACGTGCACCTGAGCGCATACATACCACAGACGACCAGGACAAGACGCACCCATATACCGCATGTACGCCTCCGGGAAATATCAGTCAGGCCTATTTTTGTTAATTAGGAGCAATCCCCTTGACCTATATGAAGCCTAAGTTCATCCCAAACTAGGCATCTTGGATTTTGGATCAAATTTTGGAGAGAAGAAGGCAAGGAAATAATATAAACTTTTAATACTTCATTTGAATCATTTAATACGAAAGTTTATTTGAATTCGTGGGTTGTAATATGTTTGTGTCCTCTTAATACTCTTGTGACGAACAATTTCTCCACTATGGAGTAGTCTTTCTTAGAGTTATTGGCAGATATTATGACTTGATAATTATTTGAGGATTTGATTTCTGTTAGTTGCTTGATTCTTTGAAAGAGTTTTGAATTGAATTACAAAGTTATTTGTGGTTTCACTTTAATCGGAAGATAAGTGTTGTTATGAATTTCATTGTATTATCTTGTGGGTAAATTTCACGACTCTTATAGTGTAATCGAAAGAGACTCTCATAGGTAATCGAAAGAGCTTATAGAGTTATCAATTGACCTAATATCGAGGAATAGTCGAGAGACGTTCTTCGTAATACCATTCATTCAATGTGTTTTTGCATATGTTCATAGCACTTGCCATTAGGTTGTTCGACGAAATTCTCATTCATTCGAAAGAAGAATCTGAATCCTAAAGATAAACTAATCAGCTATTGAAATCGAAAGAGTCATTAGAACTTAAGACTGAACCATAGAATAAAGTTATATCCCGAATAATAATTGAGCACATACCTTGTCAAAGCCCTTATTTCTCTCATTGATGTTCGATTGTTGCTACTTAGCCCCAATTTCCATTAGTCGTTCGTAATTGATAATTTTAGTTTTACTATTAGTTTGTTGATAACTCAAAATTAAAGGTTTATTTTCCTGAATAGTGTTAAGCTGAAGATTTATTTAAATATTATTTAAAGTAATCCCTATGGAGACCATTTAATATTATACTACCTTTGACTAGCAAGCCTAAGTATTATACACCGATTTTGTGCTCGCCACGATTTCACAAAATTCAAGTTTAAGTTCTAGTCTTTCTTCTCCCTATTCAGTCTCTTTAATTCGTTTAGAATCTTTCGAGACTCTTTCAGGTGAGATCAAGGGTATCCTGTAATTCATTACATCTTTCACTATCGTAAGTCCTTACCTCGCTGGATTCGCCGCGTGTCATTAAGAAATTTTCCGTGGTTTCCTTACTTTCATCATCTAATATGTCTTCATCTGTCCAGCAAACTGAAAATTTATTCATATCATTTTCTAATATAGTCATGAAACAAATATTAGCTATTTTTTCATGTTCTGAACTATCTTCATCACTCCAACTTCCAAAGGATTTATTTTTGTGAAATCCTCTAGAGGCTTTTCTCTTGAGTTATGGGTATTCAGCTTGCACACCATATGTGCCATAATCAAAGCATTTTTCATCGTTGTTGTCTTGTTCATTGTGTTGTATAGTTTCTTCTGAACAACATTCTTCCCTTCTTGGTGTTCCTGTATTTTCTCATTATTCCATTTATTGTTTAGGAGACCATAGCAATTTCTTCTTCTAAAGTCTCAGCTTCATTGTCATTATCATCCTCAGATCCTTCAATCGATGTTTTAAAAGCAACTATTTTCTTCTTTTCTTCTTGTTCTCGCTTTTTGAGATATGTTTTCTCAAATTCGATGAGATCTCCATGTAGCTCATCATAGGACAACTTGTTTAGGTCTTGAGACTCGAGTGCAATTACTTTTGTTTGCCAGACAGTAGGCAGACTTCGTAGAATTTTTCGAACTTATTCACCACTCGAGTATGGTCTACCAATGGCTTTCATATCTCCAATGATCTTACTGAAATTGATAAACATTTCTTCAATGGATTCACCTTCTTTTATTTGAAAAAGTTCTTAGTCATGGATCAACATATTTATCCTTATTTTTTTTACTTTGCTCGTCCCTTCATAGGTAGCCTCTAGCTTGTCCCACATTTTCTTGGCCGTATCACAACTTGAAATCTTCTCATATTCTTCTCCGCTTATAGCATTGTATAGAAGATTTTGTGCCTTTGTATTATCTTGAATTACTGCCATTTGCTCATTAGAGTAATCATCTATGTCCATTGGATTAGTAGATGTTTGTCTATTTGTTTTCTTATCAGACTTTGCTGTTGGAATTGGATAATCTCCTTTTTGATTACACGCCATGCTTTGATATTATAGGACTTTGCATAGATTTCCAGTGTGAGAAGTGTTGTCCATTGAAATAAGGTGGCCTTGCCTGTGATGTCCCTTCTTGAAACAATGCTCCCACAATTAATTGATTTGATATGATCTTTTCTCACTAGCTGTAACGCAAAAGAGTGAAGATGTGAGACCTACTATGATGCTAATTGAAAGTACGGGGGGGGGGGGGGGGGGTTTGTGACTAGGTAGTTGACTGGCTTGTTAATTAGTCGACTAAGATGAGATGCGAGATAAATAGTAAATACAAAAAGAAAAGAGCATAAATTAAATGTCACTAGAGATTTTTATACTAGTTCATATTCAATGCGAATCCTAGTCATGTCCCCTTGGGTTTCAAGAGGGTTCTCTCTTCAAGTTCCTTAAAATTTTTTGGTACAAGTGAGTTGTCATTTGGAATAAGTCCGTCTTGTCATTTAGAACTTGTCCGCAAAGTTTGGCGTCATTCCGAGTTGATTTGATAGGAATCAGACGCAATATTGTGTTTTTAGAAGTTTTTGAGTTTCATGTTGAATTCATGTGTTTTGACGTCTAATTCGTGATTTCGGATTTCATTTTGATGATTTGATCATGCGAGCGAGTTCGTGTTATGTTTTTAGACTTGTGTTGATGTTTGGTTTGGAGCCCCGAGGGCTCGGATGAGTTTCAGACGCGTTTTGGAATGTTTGGAAGAGTTTGGAAATTGCTCGTGTGATCAGATGCCTCAGGTCTCGCATTTGCGAGTTTTGGATCGCATTTGAGATATTAGGCAAGGTCTACTAAGTTCGCATTTGAGACCCTAGTGATCGCATTTGCGATGGGGTGGCCTGGGTAGCTGGTTCACATTTGCGATCTTTTTGGTCGCATTTGCGATATGTCCATATTCGCAATTGCGAACTTTTTATCGTAATTGCGATGGCAACATGAATGGGAAGGCTTCGCTTTTGTGATTGTTTGTTCTCATTTGTAGGGTTCGCATTTGCATTTGCGACACCTACGACTGGACAAAAACTTTAGGGACTAGATTTTTAGCCTCATTTTAATATTTTGGAACTCTAGACTCGGTTGGAGGCCATTTTAAAGAGGGAGTTTACTGTACAAACTTTGAGTAAGTGATCCTAATCTATTTCTATTCATATTCCACCAATATATCTTAGATTTTAACATCAAAATCATGTGAATCAAAGTGAAAATTTGTGAAACTTTGTTAAGTTTTTGAAAAATAAGAATTTGAGTTTTGAGAGTCGATTTGGACTCGAATTTTGAAAATAATAACATATATGAACTCGTGGAGTCATGGGTAGTCGGAATCTACCATTGGACACGGATTTTGACGGGGCGGGTCCCGGGCTGAATGTTTTTTACTTTTGAGAAATTGTGTAAAGATCATAACTTTATTTATTGGAATTGATTTCTCTTGCATTATTTGATGTTATTAAGTCGATTTTGGTTAGATTTGTGCCGAGCCGAGGTGAATTGTAAAGGCAAAGCTATTTTTGAGTATTGATTAGGGGGTTTTGAGGTAAGTATTTTTCCTAACATTGCGTGGGAGAACTACCCTGTAGGGATTGGTTGTTTGTACTATTTAGCCTACGTGAAAGATGTGTACGCGAGGTGACCAGTGTGTACACGGTTTATATGTAGAAATTTGACCGGCTTAGACTCTTAGGTTCTTATGTACATTAAAAATGAAGTTGTCTTATCATGTTAAATCCTCGATTGCTAAATTTACCCTTACGTGTCTTATTTGAAGTTGATTGATTCATGCTCTATCCTTGTTGCCAAATATACTTTTATATGCCTTAATTGAAGTTGTTGCCTCTTTTATTGACATATTATCTATTTCATAATTGCTTAACCTTAATTGAAGTTATTGTTATCCCTTCCATTGTTGACTTATCCTTATTTGGAATCATTGTTACATGTTATCTCTCTTATCGTTGAGTTGTACCTATTCGGAATCATTGTTACATGTTATCTTTCTTATCGTCGGGTTGTACTTATTTGGAATCATTGTTGCATGTTATCCCTTCCATTGTTGAGTTACTCTTATTTGATATTGTTATTACACATTATCTCTCTCATTATTGAGTTAGTCCTGTTTGAAACCATTATTACTTCTTATGTCTTTCATTGTGAGCTTGTTCTTCTATTCTTTGTGTTTAGAGATTCTTGTGTTGATTTACTTGTCGTACTCCGTATTATTGTTATTGTTGTTGTACAACTTAGGGTCATTGAGACGAGGGCTGTGTGTGGTTGTGGTATTGGAATCGTTTTGAGGAAATATTGTGGCATATGGCACATGTGGTGTGAGTTGTTATATTGTGTTGTTATATTTTTGGCGCACATGATATTGTCGAGAGGATTGTTGGGGCTGTCGCGCTCCGTTTTTCTCGCAAAAAATGGGCTTTGACACGTGACAACTCCTTTTAGAATGGGGGATAGAGTGCTAAAGGAGAAGAGTCGCCGCCTAACGATTTTATAAGGTGCGTTAGGGCACCTATTATGCAGATAATTTTGTTTGACTAGTCAACGCCACCAAATATCGGGTAAGGGCTCAAGTTACCTAAAAAAAAAGGTGTTAGGCACCCCTCTAGGTCCACAATTGTGGGTCCAGGCCGAACTTAAGATTATGTGGATTACGATTAAGCTAGGTGATCAAGTAAACAAAGGGAATTCAGAAGTCAAAGAACTTTATTACAACATGATTAATACAAATCTTAGTGCGAATATAGGGATACAACTATTTAGATCTAATAAAAACATATAAAGAGGAGGGGATCCTAAGTTCTTTTAGCCTAAAGGATCACCCCGTGCAATATAAATAATACTTCGTAACTCCCTCAAGATGGGGTGTTACTCATATTATTCAGCGGGCACAGACTATGATCTCATGCTACCCGATTACTGTGTTAAAGTTATTACCTAAAAGTATTCTAATTCAATTATAGGTCGTACCCTATGCATGCACTACCCGTCACATACCTATGGTCCAGGAGGTATTGGACCGTTACTTTGGATGGTTCTAGACCTCGCTTAGGCTGCTTAGAAATGTCAAAATTAGGTGACATACAAAACATATTGGACTTCACATATAGGCAGTCAAGGCTCAAGTTTGCCTCCACGCTTAAGCAACAAATGCACGCAAGACAAATTGTATGTTGAGCAGTTTAGAATCAAGAACTTAGATCCTTATAGACATGATTTCTATGTGACAAGGCGTTAAGGCATGCAAGCAGTTTCAGAAACCAAGCGTCGCCCATAGACAGGATGGTACATCTATCGCATATTGATTGTTGAAATTGCAGATTTCCAGTTATTAATCCTATAGATGTTGCGTCTAAGTGATTTATGTAGTAAAGACAATGGAATCTATCAGGAAAAAACTAGAATTACTCATGCTTTTGATAGTGGTCTAAGTGCACAATAAACAATGTTGAGAGGGGCATCATTAACATTTATTAAGGCGAATTGTGGTATCATATGGGTAGGATCTTTAAAGATTAGCACTTGGAACTGATTTTATTGTTATACTTAGTCCTATAGGCATGGTTTCTAGTGAATAGTGTGATACAATAGCAAATGAAATGATCCAAATTCTATAGGCATGATTTATAGCAATGCAAATTGAAGGAATGTTCAACAATATTTATTTCCTATGGGCATGTTTTCTAATAACATGTAGCAACAAGGATAATTGAAGCATTTGAGCTCATGCTTTGCTAGTAGACAAGTAGTGTGAGTGTGTGCTTCTCCTAATAGCATGATCTCTATAGTGTACATAGAGAGTGAATGACACATATAGCAAACACATTATTAAGTCCTATAGGCATGTTATCTACCCATCGCATGTAAATATTAAAATTTACCCCATTCCCTTTTACTAACACAATTGTTTATACAATTACAAGCCCAATAATGAATAAAGTAACAATATTACATAACAGTAGACAGGCCTATAGTAGGCCCAAATAAAATAACTAGATACCCAGCCTTACTGAGACTTCATTACTTTTGGCATAGCATACTTTAGGCCTTCAATAAAGAACCATACGATCACAGATCCATAGGGGAGTTTAGACCCCTTTCAATGAGCCACGACACCAAGTGTTGCACTACTTGGAACAACCAATATAGAACACAATACATGATAGGGAAGTAGAGTATTAGGGATGTTTTGGAGGTTAAAGGAATGACTAGGACCAAGCCCTAGTGTGTCAGAGTTCACAAGGGCCTCAATTGGACCCCGAGCAGTGCTCACACTAGGGAGGACAATAATAGAACCTATGTAGCCTTGGCTTTCAGCCGGCTAAGAATAGGAATTTAGAATATCAGAGTAACAAGTAAGAAGAGTGGACATAAATCACTAGACTGAGCATACAACATAACTGGTCAAGTAGCCCTGTAAATTCAGCAAGGTTCACATAGCCAAAGTACCACATAGACAAACATTATAGGAATTATGAGAAGAAATAGGTTTGCAGACATACATAGGTTGCATGAAGTTGAACTGGTTGAAACCTAAGGGTCTACATTAAGTTAAGTCTAACCTAATGCCATATTAATCAATATTTAGCCATGATGGAGGGATACACACATTGATAATCACAGAAAGGATAGAATAGCAAATGAACCAAGGCATACTGGAAAAGTATTAGCGTAGGAGTAAAGTCCTAGTCAATAGAAAATAGAGTGTTTGTCTTTTAGAAAATCAGGATAGCATGAAACAAGTTTAGAGCAGCATTCCATAGAGGTACCAAAAAGGTTCATTCAAGTAAAGGAGGGGGTTTCCATAGAGTTAGGGTAATATCTAAACACAATATGCAGAAATTGGTAACTTAACAGCATACAATCACAATAGTCAAGCTCATGTTGAAGTGGACTCCTATTGAAGTCCAAAACTAAACATGTTAAGATGCTACAGGGTACAGAACCCATCTCAGAAGATAAGAGATCACAGAGTGCAAATCATAGAGAAGCATAACACAAACAGTAGGTTATCTCATGCGTTTAATTAACAAAGTCTGACATCAAAATGTTGAACATTATCATAGTTGAATCATGCTCATGCAAGTTCAAATACATATTGCAAAAGAAGGAGGGAAATTGAATATTGCAAGAGTTTATACACTAACCAGTAGCAGAATCAAAGAATGAAGAGTGTAATTGTAAAATCCCCAAATCCCTGATGCTTCAGAGTTCACAAGAGCCTCGAGAATGGGCTCTGAGCAGTGTTTGCACCGGAGGAGGTTGTTCAATAATTTAGAGAGTGTTCGAGTGTAACAGTAAGTGAGTGAGTGAGAGAAGAGAGTAGTGAAAACAGTAGCAGGGATCAGGATTCAAATCTGTCTAAGGGGTTTTAGGGGAGGGGTTTATATAGTAGCATATTTCACACATAAAATAGGAAACATGGTAAAATTAAACACAAAATAAGGAAATATGCCAGAATCAATTAGAATCAATTTAGGGCAAATAATACATAGAATAGGAAGTTCAGTAAATTAAACAGAGAATAAGGAAAAATAACATGTAAATAACACTTAAAATAAGGGAATACAATAGATTGAACAGAGAATAAGGAAAATATCATATAAAAATCAATTAAAGTCAGTCTTAGGGCAAATACAAGTAAAAATAGGGAAATACGGTAGGTTAAACAGAAATAAGGAAAATATCGATCAAACACGAGAAAAGGAAGAGTATCAATCGAAAATTAGTAAGGAATAAATAAAAATCTCGAACCCTAGTTCAAAAGGAAAGAACATATGGTCGAAAATCTCACTGAATCGGACCATATAGCCTGATAGTGAATGCATATAGATGAAATATCGTCTAAGTCTCAAAGGTTGAAGGCGGTGGAATCCGATTTGAGGACTGGTACTTACCAAAATTGGGGCAAGTACTATGTAACACCATAGTCTTGCAAATAATACTGAGGTAACACATAAAAGGCAAGAGAATCATAGAAGGAATTCATGATTGAGATGGATTCAGAGAAGATTGAAAAGGCGGCTAGGGTTTCGATGGGAGAGAGGGGAGAGGATTTTAGGGCGGCGGTTCAAGAGGGAATGGGGATTAGGGTTAGGGGTTAGGATAATAAAAGGGGGGATTGATTGTGGGTCGTTGATCTTAGAGATCAACGGCCAGGATTTTAAAAGAGCTAGGTTGGGTTAATGGACGAGTATATGGTATTGGGTCGCTGGTGTTAGGCTTGGGGTAATTGGGGTGTTGGGCTAATGGTTTGGGCCAAAATTTGGTCCGAAAAGTAGCATGTTTTGGGCCAGCTCTTGAAGCCCTTGAAAATTAATTAGAAATAAATTATTAAAACTTCTAATAAATGGTAAAAATAATATTTATGCTATAAAACTATTTTAAAAATAATAAATCAACCTTATAAAAATATAAAATGATACTTTGACATAAATAATATAATAAACGCAATTATTTGTAGAATATAGGCCATTATTACAAAATTAGATAAATAGCTTAAAAAATGCTAATGTAATTATATGGAATGAAATAAAATATTTGAAACATATATTATAGGTGAAAAATAATTATTTTAGGCAACTAAGTCATCACAAAAATAATTTAAAGGATTTTATCAAAAATTAGAATATAAGAAAAATTAATTTAAAGCTCTAAAAATTATGGAAAAATTATAGAAAATTCTTGTATAGGTTTATAAACTAAATAATGATGAAAATATGCTATTTTGAAAGTATATATATATTTAAAAAATATGAGGGCAAAATTAGGTATCAACAAGGGTGTTCGCATGTGAGTTGTCCATGCTATTGTTATTATTGATATTACACATACGGCGTGACAAAGCGGGCTATATATGTGAGTTTTCACATGTGGCGAGATAAGACAGGAATATTATTATGCGCGTGCGGCGAGACAAGGTGGGAATTTACTTTATTGTTTCACGCGTTGCGAGACAAGGGGTCTATGTCGGGGATGATTTATGATGACTTGTGATGGCATGGGGCATTGTTATTGATGATATTTGTGTAATGGTGTGCCTACCTTGTGTGAGTTATGCATTTTACGTTTTTTTATGTTGTTCCCTATGTGCCATTCGTTGTCTCTGCTCTTACTTGTTGACTCGAGTTATGATAGAACACTTGCACAAGCATAAATATAATTAATCACTCATATCAGTTTAAGAAGACGAATCCTGAAGTTTATTGATTATTTACATGTATTCTCGTTTACTTGCCTTCTGTGTAAGTGTTTTACAATTGGCACGTAAGTTATCCGTGCGGTAATGAGTTATTTTTATTGCTGGTACGTGAGTTCTCCGTGCGGATATGAGATATTGTCACTCCTTTAGCACGTGAGTTATCCGTGCAGATATGAGATATTAATGGTATTGGCACGTGAGTTGTCCGTGCATCATGCGAGTTGTCTGTGCGGTTGTGATTTGTAATATGGGCACAAAATGCCAAGTGATCAGGGTTCGTAAATTGGGACCCGTGATTTATGATTATGAGGTGTGGTACCTCTGGAAAATTCTTGAATAAATCTTGTGTGAAAGCAGATCTTCTTCTTGAGTTGTTACTTATTTTCCTTACTTGGTTTCATCGGACTTAAATTGTATTCAGCTTTCTCTACGGCGTCATTACCTGTTGTGCCTTGTTGCTAATTGTTGCTTCTAGTTTTCTATTGCAAGTATTGTTTTATTATTTTTACCATTCTTAGATTTATATTGATATTGTTCCCTGTTAGTTTCACATTCATACTTGTACAAGCTATTAAGACTAGTAGGTGTCTTGACTGCCCCTCGTCACTACTCCATCGAGATTAGTCTTGATACTTACTAGGTACCACTATGGTGTATTCATGCTACGCTTTCTACCCATCTTTGTGCAGATCCAGGTATATCGGCGTTTGTTGATCATTAGCTAGCTAATCGGGCATTCCTGTGGAGACTCAAGTTGTCACGCCCCGACCTTGGTGAGAGCGACCGGTGCTCAACCAAGATACCCCGGTCAAGCAAGCCTTTACAATGCCTTCTACACAACTCACCCATGAATAAAGAAAAGATACATTTATATCATTAATTAAACATTAACTGGATTTCGTGAACAATGCCAATTCCATTACTATTAGTCACTTCATTTTATAGTCTCAAAATACATACATAATCATAGCTAAAGTGCACAAGTGATTCAAATACAACAAGGCTAGTTTGACTTTCCCAACATCCTTATATAACCCACACTGTGTCTATGGAGCTTCTACAGATGCAAAATACTATGATAATGCCGTAACAAGTCTCCGACTATACCTCAAAACATAATACACGTGGGACAAAAGATACACGACCCCGAATGAAGTTGGGCTCACCAAATCTACTGAGAAGAGGGTGTATGTGTATTGCTATCAATGATCAATGCCACCTGCTGCGGAACCACATGCATCCATTAAAGATACAGCGCCCCCGGCAAAAAAGACGTTAGTACATATGGAATAGTACTAGTATGAATGACTAAACACCCTCTCAATAGAACGAATGATAACACAAGTAAGGACAATCATAAAATCAATGGGAGCCTCAAAAAATACCAAAACATCAAATTAAGAGCAAGACAAGTTTTCAGGTAAATTTTCATATTTTATGTTTGGGAGATCTTAGCACCGATATACCACTGTGATCTTGAGCACGGAGTCTAATCACAGCCCGATCGGCTAGGTCGTCTCACACCAATACATCAACCACAATCACAATCATTGTTTTACCCGTAATCTCAAGTACAATCACCACCATGTGTGCGACATGGCGTCTGATCACGACCCGAGTTGCTAGGCCGTCTCACCACAATATTGTGTGGATCGACATCACCCTTTTCTAGCAATCATCACATCCCAGGGAATATTTTCATTACATCAATCTCATCCTCATAAAGGGGTGCAATCACACTTCGCTCCTACACCTACACATGTAGTTTCGGGGTTAGGTTATTTCAACTACCCTTCCTCGGTGACTAACGACACTCCAGTGTGTTTAATTATTTAAAGTTCTGACAACTCATTTTATTATCTTTTATATACCATTCGTTTCATTGGAACCAATGGCCATAACACAATGTCACTCTTGGCACGTTGGTTGTATTTCATACTTTATATTCATCTCTTTCACTTTCAAACATTATCACGGATCATCAACAACAGAGCATTTCTATTCAAAACTTTAATTCCACATATTGAGCAAATAAGAATGTTAAACACATTGAGATTTCTTATACAATTTGGCATAATAGCCTTCATTTGAATCATGACTTAAAGATATAATATTTGGATATGCAACCCATGCTTCGAGCACATTTTCAAATAGAATATAACATAACAAGAACATTAGAATACATATTGAACATATATCTTTCAACACAAGGTTTATTCAGAATAAACAATTCATAATGAACAACTCGGGACTTACAAGGATATCATGGGGTTCAATTCTAAGAGATGAGTTTAGCTAACATACCTCGCTTTGAGCTTTTTAAATTACTACAATGTTCCGAAATTCTTAGCATCTTCGATCTATTTAGAAATATAGCAAAATTGAACACAAATTAGGAGAGAGATTATGGTTCCAGCTCATTTGAGCATTTTATCAAATACTAGGTGGGTATTATGATTTAAATATCCTCCTATGGTGGATTTCTCCATCCCACTACCCTAAGTCTACCCAATTTATCTCAACATTCTTCCCCCAACCCTTGATAGTACATGCATGCATAATGGGCAACTCCCACACCTAATAATTGCTTTTCCCATTACTTATTTTCAGTAAAATCACGAAATTGAGGGCTAGGGAGGAGTAGAATCTTACCTCTAGGACGGTCTCCTTTGGCTTAATATATCGAAATAGGGCCGGGTCAAAAATTAGAAAAAATGAATCCCCAATGCAAATCTGCGGTCGTATATGCAACCGCACAACGCTTTTACGGTCCACAAAATAGACCGTAAAATGGCCCTCCGAAATTGGGCACTCCTGCCTCACTCTACGACCGGTCTGTAGTCCGCAGACCTATTCTGCGGTAGCATAATGCACAGCAGAACTGCCCTCCGAAATTTTTTTGTGTTGGATCTGCGAGGGGTTATGTTGCCCGTAAAATGATTATGCGGCCACATAATGGACCGCATAATGGTCGAAATATTTTTCCCAAATTTTTGCTTCAGTCTGCGGCTAATATGCGGTCCGCATATTAGTTATGCAATCGCAGAATGGACCGCTGATATGCCCTGTACTTCCAAATTTTTTCTTCGACTCCCCAACGCACTATTCAACCCACAAAGTCCGAACCGCATCTCTATAATCATAAACTCATAGGTCCACTTTGTCACCATAAAACCCTGGGTTTTAGGTAAAATTTTACAAGGCCTTACACAAGGTATACTTGTCATCGCATTTGCAAGCCTCAGAGTCACCTTCTAAAGTTTATTTTGTATAGTTTGTTTCTATTCTAGAACAATTATACTTAGAAATTTCCTAGAGAATTCAGTAGAGCTTATGACTTGTACTATCAGTTTTGGGATGTTATATATCTACCTTGAATTATTGTCTTATTATAGAAATTTTTGTTTCATGCTTAATAGTTATTTGGTTAAAAATTTGTTATTGAATCAGTAAGTGTTAGGCTTACCTAGTCTTAGAGACTAGGTGCCGCAAGACATCCCACAGATGGAAATTGGGGTCGTGACAAGTTAGTATCAGAGATCTAGGTTCATAGGTGGTACGAGACATAAGCGAGTTTAGTAGAGTCTTGCGAATTGGTACGGAGACGTCTATACTTATCTTTGAGAGGCTACAAAACTATTAGAAAACTTCACTTCTTTCATTCCTATCATGCGAGTTTATTGATTTCGGAGTTTGAGCCTTTGTCATTTTATTCTCTCACAGATGGTGAGAACACGAGTTGCAATTACTGATGACACTGCCCCCAAGGCCGGTGTTGCTAGGGGTCAGGGTAGAGGTAGAGACCGGGAAAGAGCACGTGCTACAGCTAGAGCACCTGCTAGAGTAGCAGCTGAGGAGCCACCAGTAGCTCCGATTGGGCAACATGCACCATAGGCGTCTGTTGCTACCCCACGACTTCCTGAGCATGTTTGGTACATTATCTCAGTTGGGATTGATTTCGATTGCACCAGCTTCTTCACATACCGGGGGAGGAGCTCAGACTCCTGCCGCCCGTACTCCAGAGCAGCTAGTCCATATTGGTTAGGTTTTAGGTGTCATGCTAGCACAACCTGTTATTCCGGTTCAGCTTAAGGTCAGGCCAGGGGAATCCGAGGAGGAGAAGCTGAGACTTGAGAGATTCAAGAAGTATTGTCCTCCTACTTTTAGTGGCTTAGCTTCAGAGGATGCACACGGTTTTATAGAGAAGTGCCATCGTATTTTCCGCACTATGAGTATTATGGAGATGAGCGGGGTTGCTTTCACTACTTTCTAGTTGTCTGGAGCGGCATATCAGTGGTGGCGGGTGTACGAGGAGGGTAGCCCAGCCGATGCGACTTCACTTTAATGGACTCAGTTTTCAAAGATGTTCTTGATGGAGTTTGTTCCCCAGACCCTTCGGGAAGCATGGCGCGCGGAGTTCGAGTAGTTGCGCCAGGGTACTATGTCAGTGTCAAAGTATGTTGTTAGATTTAGTGATTTGTCCAGGCATGCACTTGCTTTGGTTTCTACATGTAGAGAGTGAGTATGCAGGTTCATTGAGGGGCTTAGTTATGGTATCCGATTCAGCAAGGCTCGGGAGTTGGAGACGGATGGTCTATTTTAGCAGGTGGTAGAGATCGCTCGTATATTAGAGGGTATGTGGGGTCAGGAGAGAGAGCACAAGGAGGCTAAGAAGCCTCGTGGACTGGGAGGATCTACTGATCCTTATTTTGGAGGCAGGGTATGTCATGATAAAGGTTTTGTGGGTCGGTCAGTTCAGTTTCCACTTCAGGATTCATGCGGCATTTCAGATATCCATAGGTCTTAGAGTACCCGTACCAGACAGCTTCCATAGCCACGTCAGCGGAGAGGTTGCTTTGAGTGTGGAGATACCAACCACATGGTGTGAGATTGTCCCATACTCCGGGAAGATGTGCCACAGCGGGGTATTCAGGCTATGAGTTATGCTCCAGTTGCTACTATATCTGTACCGCCGGCTAGGGGTGGAGGTCAGGCGGGTAAAAGTCGCCCTAGAGGGAGAGGTCGGGCCCAATGTTACGCTTTTTCTGGTTGTGTAGAAGCCGATGCACTAGAAGATGTCCTTATAGGTATGGTTTCAGTTGAGTATAGAGATGCATTTGTTTTACTTTGATCTGTTCCCATTTATTGGTAAGATTCATCCTACCTTGCTTCGGATATGGTTGTATTTTGTGATTCTTGTACCCTGTTCATGTGTTCACGCCAGTTGAGAATTTTATTGTGATAGCCCGTATCTATCATTCTGGTTTGGTTGTTATTGTAGGTCATGACAATTGGGTGGACTTTATGTTAGTTAAATACGGTAGGATTTGATGTGATCTCTGGATGGTTTGGGTGCTCTACAAGTATGGGAAGTTGTTACGTGTTGTGGTTCTGGTTCTACGAGGTTGAGTTAGTAGGATGGTCTAGTTGCTGAGATGTTCACCTTACTCGTGATTCCGAGTGGAGGATGGGGACCTGGTTTTCTTTATGAATAGGTGTGTTGGTGCCAGGCTATGCGCCAAAGTGAGGTCATATTAAGGTAAGATTTGTTATGATTGTTACGTGTGTCTTGCTTCTTCCCTGTGGATTGTATCCGCATTATGGTATCAGTGGGGAGTTCTGCATGTTTGGCTTGTTTGGCGATTCTCTCATGTGTTCTTATTTTTGTATTTAGTCATATTCAAGTTGTGCTTGTTAGGTTTGGATTACGATATATGTGCCTAGGTGGCATTTGAGATGGCTTGTTGATCGGGTGAGCAGCTATGCGTTTTGCATGTTTCTTGCATTATTTTTAGAGTTGTGAGGGTTTGGAACAATGTTCTAGTCGATATGAGTATGTATGCTGGTACCGGGCTTGGTAATGGGCAGTTATTATGTTTAGAGTTGTTGCAATGGGCATAAGGATGTTGTGTTATGTCATGTGGTTATACCTTGTGGGTGTATGCATGAGCTGGTGTAGCTAGTTGAGGATTTTACGCTGTGTTTGTGTGATAATAGGACACTTGGTAGTTGTGGAAATTTCATTATAAGGCTTTTCGGCATGAGTGGAAGGAATAATCTACGGTTGAGATGGAATTGTCGGGCTTGTGTTGGTCGGGGTGACGTAGGATCACCTGTGTGTATGTACATGGTGAGTTCATACAGTGATGTGATGGCTTGGGAAAGATTCTTGGCACGTTCGAGGACAAACGTTTGTTTAAGAGGGGTAGAATGTTACGACCTGACCTGTCGTTTTGAGCTTTAAGGTTCTGTTCAGTGGTTCGAGGTCTTGAGTAGCTTTCTATTATATATTATGACTTGTGTGCATGCTCGGATTTGATTTTCGGATGATTCGGGATGAATTTGAATGAGTGATTCTCACTTTAGAAGCTTAAATTGAAAATGTTGGCCGAGGTTTGACTTTTGTGGAAACAACCTCGAAATGGTATTTTGATGGCTCCTACAGGTTCACGTCGTGATTTTGGACTTAGGCATATTGTTTTGCCGAAAGTTGGGGCTTAGAATTTTGATAAGTTGGACTGTATGTTGACTTCATATCTGTCGTATTTGGATTTCTGTTTTGGGACTTGCAATAAGTCCGTCTTGTCATTTGGAACTTGTCCGCAAAGTTTGGCGTCATTCCGAGTTGATTTGATAGGAATCAGACGCGCTATTGTGTTTTTAGAAGTTATTGAGTTTCATGTTGAATAAATATGTTTTGAGGTCCGATTCGTGATTTCGGATGTTATTTTGATGATTTGATCGCGCGAGCGAGTTCGTGTTATATTTTTAGACTCGTGTTGGTGTTTGGTTTGGAGCCACGAGGGCTCGGGTGAGTTCTAGACGCATTTTGGAATGTTTGGAAGAGTTTGGAAATTGCTTGTGTGATCAGATGCCTCAGGTCTCGCATTTGCGAGTTTTGGATCGCATTTGCGATATTAGGCAAGGTCTGCTAGGTTCGTATTTGTGATCCCAGTGATCGCATTTGTAATGGGGTGGCCTGGGTAGCTGGGTCGCATTTGTGATCTTCTTGGTCGCATTAGCGATATGTCCATGTTCGCAATTGCGGACTTTTCATCGCAATTGCGATGGCAACAGGAATAGAAGGGCTTCACTTTTGCGATTGTTTCTTCGCATTTGCGGGCCTGTGACTGGACAAAAAGCTGAGGGGCGGGATTTTTAGCCTCATTTTCATATTTTGGAACTGTAGACTCGGTAAGAGGCGATTTTAAAGAGGGAGTTTTATCTACAAACTTTGAGTCAGTGATCCTAATCTATTTCTAATCATATTCCATCAATATATCTTAGATTTTAACATTAAAATCATGTGAATCAACGTAAAAATTTGTGAAACTTGGTCAAGTTTTTAAAAAATAAGAATGAGTTTTGAGAGTCAATTTGGACACGGAATTTGAAACTAACCACATATATGAACTTGTGGGGTCATGAGTAGTCGGAATCATCCATTGGACCCGGGTTTTGACCGGGCGGGTTGACGAGCTCGAAACACACACTTAAATTATGCTCGCTAGTCAAAGATGGTATAGTATAATATCGTATCCACAGGGATTAGAGTTAAACAATATTTTCTTAGTTTCTAGCTTGATTTCTATTCAGGAGAATCAACAATTGAGATTTATATGATTAATAACTAAAATTAACTAAGAATCTAAAGTTATTGATTAATGACTATCGCAACAAAGGTAAGCAAAGAAGTTATCAGTGGGAGAAAATAGGGGTTGATATGATAGGGCAAGGCAATTGTTTGAGATCTAACTCTAGATAATTCACTTCTAATGTTTAAGTGAATCTCTGGAATTCACTCAATTATTAATTCAAACGTTTAGTAGAAACTCCTCTCTCAGTTAAGTCTCAACCTCATGAGATGAACCAATTTAAGCACGCGAAGATATGCAAGAATGCATAGTGGATTGGTCTTTAGTAGAACCTCTCTCGATTATTCTCCTAACTAGGTTTAATCAATAATTCAACTAGCCTCTTTCGATTACTAAGAAGAATCAATGAACTCACCCAACAATATAATGAAGATATCACAAGTTATGCCTCTCTTGATTATATGAACAAGTGAATATAGATGCAACAATGAAATCATCAAAAAATGCTTCAATACATAAAACTAGAGTTATAATCCACAAACAATCATCAATACACCCAATCCATCAAACCCTAAAGAGAACTACTCCAGATATATGGAGTAATTCATCAAAAATATAATTAAAAGATAGGAAAACATAAATTCGATCCAAACTCGAGTCTTGAGTGAGGAAGGAATGATGAAATCCTTGTGCTTTTGCTGATCCCACTCCTCCTTATAAGTAACCGTATATCCACATAAATACATACGTACATAAGTAAAAAGGAGCGAGAAATAGAGAGTACCTAGGTGAATTGATCCACATATTTCAAAGGCACGACGGAGATTAGCGAAATTCTTGCCAGCTTTATCGAAGAGCTGCAGAGAACAGGAGAAGGAAGTGAGAGATTAAGAGAGGAGAGGGAGTTGCCGGCTATGGCAATTTGGCGATCTGTGGGACAAAGGCAAATTGGATAAAAAAAAATAGGGTTTACTGGAAGCAAGATAGTGGGGAAAGGTGGGCCGAAGTTTTCTAATTTGTGAGAGTATAAACAGGGGACGATATTAATCGCCGTCTTATTTTGTAAATTCATATTATGGCAATTTGAAAACAACCGTAATGTTGTGTATTGTGGCGATTTCATGTAACCGCCATTATAAAACCGCCACAATTGCACCATTGTTTTGTAGTGTAATTAGGTCTAATATGTGTCAAAAATCCAGGAAATAATATTTTTCCATGTATTTATACCAAGTAGGGTCAGGCCCAGAAAAAATCACCTTCTCCTAGTCGAAATAGGAAAGTTACTCTATAAAATTGCGCAGCCGCGCCGCATGGGGCGACGCGCCATGCAGGGCATATATGGGGAAATTCAGAGAGTTAGTTATGACATGCAGCATGAATTTGCACAGTCGTGGTGCCCCACGCACCGCGACAGTGAGGTTTTCTCAGAGTACGGATTTTTCTTGCGTTTTGACATCCAGACTTCGTCCTCGACCCACGAACACGATCCCGGCTTAATCCCTTGGGGTTTTACTCAAACTTCAAAGCTCCAAATCACCCAAATTCATTCCATAACATCTACATAGCTCGGAATCACTCCTACAAGGCATAAAACACACAATAAGTACAAAACACTATAAATTAAAGCTCAAAACAAGTAAAGTGCAGTGAATTAGAGTGCAATAAGTGACTAACATATGAGATTATAGCCTACCATCAACACCCCACACTTAAACCATTGCTCGACCTCGAGCAATCCAACTACACTTTATATAGATACGACATTTTTTCAATAATTCTCATAACTCATCACACCAAGAATATTTAAAATGGATTAAGTACAATACCGTAACATCTTCGCCTCAAGATTTGACTCAAAAGCACCGCGCAGTTTTCACAACCTGCTCACTTACTCTAAACATAGAGGTCAACAACATTACCTTTCCTTCGTGAATCAAGTGACCTCACACAATAATAGAGAGTAGTTCCACACACAATAGACATTAAGAACAATTAGGAACTCAAGATAGAAAGAATTCGCTCACTCTCAGAAACAACATTCATATGCCACAAAAGACGTACCATAGGCTTGCCCGTAGTGTACTACTCTAATAATTGAGCTCATTCAGTCAAGGATCAAGTAGGACTTTAATTAGTTGTAATGTAGGTTGCAGGATGGGTAGGATACATTTAGATATAAGAGTGACTACACCTCCCTAAGCACTTTTAATACATATACATTAACAATTCAAAATCCCACACTTATGTCAAACCATAACTCCACCTTCACAGTAATATACATTAACTCCCTACTTATTTAAGCACAATTACATCAAGAGTCACCACTATCAAAGAATATTTTGCAAAACAATACAATAATTTTTTTTCTTTTTCTTTTCCAATTCAAGTGGCTCTTACTTTTTCAAAACATTGCACCTTTCTCCTTATTTCAATAGTTCCACTCAAAAGCCAAACCAACCACCCCACACTTCAAATTTTACAAAGTTCATAACAAATTCAAGTGCTCACGCGAGGTAAAAGGTTCAAATAGATGGTCAATTCAAACAAATGAGTAGGGCTTGTAATGTAGTTGCCAAAGAAACAGGATTACATGCTCAATGTGGTTAACTACGATACATAATAATTAGGTAGGTAAAAGCATATAACTGGCTCAACAAAGAAATGCTTAGATCACTTCCAAGACTGAATAAAACTACTATTTCACTTTGCAAACACACATGGCAAGTTCTAGACATCAAATGCAATGCACAAAATAACACAAAACCTCACACACACATGGCACATAACTCACTCAGGATCGGATTCATCAAGACGCTCTAGTCAAAGCAGTTAAGCAAAGTTAAGATCATACAATTTAAGATACTTATACAAGAGTTAAAAACTGTGACTAAGCATCACAACTAAAGCACTCACTATTCTCAAGGCATAATAAAGTCAAGAGACATCGTTTTCAATTCAAATCATAGCACAGGGTTTCCTAATCCTAAAAAATATTGAAACTAACTACACCCGGTTCAAACAAAACCCTGTGAAAAGAACCGCGACACAAAGAAAAACCAAGGAAAAATTATTACACTACCTAACAAAAGAAAATCTTTTTGTCTTTTTTTTTCTTTCGACTTTAATCCCTCAAGAAACCCGTCGAATGATATCCATCATCGAGAAAAATCGAAATATTTTCAAATTTTTATGTTTTTTTTGATTTTCCAACTACTACAACTAACAAAACTAATACATATACATACAACATACAATTATCCCCCACCCCACACTTTAAGTTGTGGCATATCCCCATGACACACAATTAAAAAGTATAAGGTAAAGGAAACTTCCCTGAACACCTAGTCTCATCCTGAGTCGAAGTCGGAATCCATTCCTTGCCTTCGAACTAACGCACACATCCATGCAGACAACTTCTTCTCAGCCTTTTTGGGGTACACCCCACACTTATCTTTCTCACTCGGTGCAGCCTTCTCTTTCGAGCCTTTCACTTTTCACTCAACACTCGCAGCTGGTTTTTCCTTTTGTTCCCCATTTTCTACATTCATATCAAAAGTCACCATCTCCTCACCCACTCTAAGCATGAGTTTCCTCTCATGTATATCTAGTATAGCTCTACCCGTCGCTAAGAATGGTCTTCCTAAGATAAGGGAGACCTCCTTGTTCTCCTCCATATTCACCACTATAAAGTCTACAGGAAATACAAACTTATCCACCCGAACTAACACATCTTCCACTATCCCCTCGGGTATTAAAGTTGTTTGGTCTGCCAGCTGCAACGATATTAGAACCGACCTTATCTCTCCAATCTCCTTCTCAAGTTTCCTGTAAATAGATAGGGGCATTAGATTAATTGAGGCACCAGAATCACATAAAGACTTATCAAACTTTATAGTTCCTAATGGGCAAGGTATAGTAAAACTCTCTGGATCTCCATACTTTTGTAGGAGTTTGTTTTGCAATATAGCACTGTAATGCTCTGTAAGCTTGACCACTGGGGTCTTCTCTATTTTTCTCTTCTTTGTCAAGATCTCCTTCAAGAATTTAGCATAAACATGCATTTGTGAGAGCACTTATGTGAATGGTAAGTTTACATTAACCTGTTTTAGCACATCCAAAAATCTCTCAAATTGCTTGTCCAGCTTTTCTCTATATAGTTTTTGAGAGAAAGGTAAAGCAGACATATGCTCGCTCTTCTCAGGTTCCTCCCTTCTCGATTTTTCTTCTTTCTTCTTCTTCTTCTTCTTCTTCTTCTTCTTCTTCTTCTTCTCAGTTTTCATCGGGCCCTTCTTTTTCTTGTCATCATCACTTTTCAACTGCTTCTCACTTTCTTTTTCAGGTATCACATCATCTTGGATCGGGGTGGGATCTTTTAACACTTGCCAACTTCTCAAGGTCACAGCATGCACTGTTTCTTTAGGATTCTTTTCTGTATCAGTAGAAAGAGTACCTGGAATCCTCTCAGACAATAAAGTGCCCAACCTGTCTTTCCAAGTTTCAAAAACCAGTACCTATTTCTTTGATAGCAACTCCATGTTCTCGTATAGCTGCGCTATGAGTTTCAAGCCTCTCATCAGTTTTGATAATAAAAGCCTTCATTAGATCCTTTAGACTATGCTGAATGGGTTGTTGAGGCTGAAATTGCTGCCTCTGCTGATTTTGGTATGCTGGAGCTCCTTGTCCTTGTGGTCTAGAGTTATTTTGCTGCCAAGCATTCGCAGTACCTCCAGGTGAACTCCGTGAAAAACCAGGGTGCCTCTGACCCATTGCATTGAAATTGTAGTTTCCCACAGCATTTACTTCCTCAGCTGAGGCTCGACACTCATGAGTAGGGTATCCTCTTCCACATATATCACAAGCTGTGTGAGAATCACTTTGTATTGAAGCTAAGGCCAGCTTTCTTATTTCTTTAGCCATAACATCAAGTTGTACCTGCACAGATGTGTTAGCATCAATCTGGTGAACACCAGTTGATCTTCTTCTTTCAGCACTCTCAGAGGGCCACTGATTTGCATCTTCAGATAACTCATCAAGAATTGTGACTATCTCCTCGGGAGTCTTCTTCATCAACGGACCTCCATCTTCATTGCTCAATATTCTATGTGAGGCCGGTGTCAATCCATCCCAAAAGTTATGGAGTTGCATCCAGAGTTCAATTCTTCTATGTTGACACTTTCTAAGAATCTCCTTAAACCTCTCCCATGCTTCAAAAACAGTTTAATTCTCTTTCTGGCAGAAGTTATAAATTTCTCTTCTAAACTTGTTCGTTTTAGCTGAGGAGAAATATTTATCAAGAAATTTTCTGGTCATCTCTTCCTAAGTTCTAATTGATCCCGTGGGCAAGCTCCAAAGCCACTGCTTAGCATCATCTTCAGGAGAAAAGGGGAATGTCCTTAGATACACTGTATTTTGTGACACACCATTATATTGAAAGGTGTTCATAATCTCCTTGAAGTCCATTAGATGTGTGTTTGGATCTTCGTTTGGCTTCCCTCTGAAGACACAACAATTCTAAAGGATTTGAAGCAACCCTTGGTTTAATTCAAAATTGTTTGCTGCAATTGGAGGTGGTTCAACACTTGATAAACCTTGATTGTAGACCAGTCTAGCATAATCGCCAAGTGGTCTCCCAAGCAATGGTTGATGTTGATTAAGTCTGATACCCCTCTCTTCTTCATAGATGTTCCGTGCATCTCTAATAACTGCTTCCTCAACATCCCATGCATCTTGTTCTCTTCGTTGGGCTACTTCTCTCGCATCCAAATCCACATTATCTTCACCGTTTCCAGCCATAAGTTCTTTGGTTGAGGATTGCCCAACCTTTTCTATTGTCTCGGTAAGATTTCTTTCCTTCTTCAGCTGTCGCAGTTGTTTCTCAATTTCTGGCTCGTATGATAGCACTTCCTTCACAGAAGTTCTAGTCATGCACCACTCTGAACTTGTAACTTACGCACAGTCAAAGAAAACCAATCGTAAAAAGGAAAAAATAAAATAAAATAACAAGAAAAATTCCTGAATTAATACTACAAACTATTTCAAACACTATTGATTGCCAATCCCCGACAATGACGTCAAATTTGACGAGCTCGAAACACACACTTAAATTATGCTCGCTAGTCAAAGATAGTATAGCATAATATTGTATCCACATGGATTGGAGTTAAACAGTATTTTCTTAGTTTCTAGCTTGATTTCTATCCAGGAGAATCAACAATTGAGATTTATATGATTAATAACTAAAATTAACTAAGAATCTAAAGCTATTGACTAATGACTATCGCAACAAAGGTAAGCAAGGAAGTTATCAGTGGAAGAAAATAGGGGTTGATAGGATATGTGCAAGATAATTATTTGGGATCTAACTCGAGATAATTCACTTATAATGTTTAAGTGAGTTTCTCGAATTCACTCAATTATTAGTTCAAACGTTTAGTAGAAACTCCTCTCTCAATTAAGTCTCAACCTCACGAGATGAACCAATTTAAGCACGTGAAGATATGCGAACATGCGTAGTGGATTGATCTTTAGGATAACCTCTCTGTATTAATCTCCTAACTAGGTTTAATCAATATAATGCAAAGATATTGTGCTCTTTAGGGTCCCGAATTGACTTTTGAGGAATTGTGTAAAGATCGTAACTTTATTTATTGGAATTTATTTCTCTTTCATTATTTGATGTTATTAAGTCGATTTTGGTTAGATTTGTGCCGAGCGGTGATGAATTGTAAAGGAAAAGCTATTTTTGAGTATTAATTGAGAGCTTTTGAGGTAAGTATCTCGCCTAACGTTGTGTGGAGGAACTACCCGTATGTATTGGTTGTTTGTACTATTTAAATTACGTGAAAGACGTGTACACGAGGTGACGAGTGTGTACACGGCTTATATGTGTAAATTTGACCAGCTTAGACTCTTAGGTTCTTATGTACATTAAAAATGAAGTTGTCTTATCATGTTAAATCCTTTATTGCTAAATTTATCTTATGTGTCTTATTTGAAGTTGATTGATTCATGCTCTACCCTTATTACCGAATATACTCTTATATGCCTTAATTGAAGTTGTTGTCTGTTTTATTGCCATGTATTCCGTAATTGCTTAACCTTAATTGAAGTTATTGTTATCCCTTACATTGGTGACTTATCCTTATTTGGAATCATTGTTGCATGTTATCTCTCTTATCGCTTAGTTGTACTTATTCAGATTCATTGTTACATGTTATCTCTCTTATCGTCGAGTTATACTTATATGGAATCATTGTTACATGTTATCCCTTCCATTGTTGAGTTACTCTTATTTGATATCGTTGTTACACATTATCTCTCCCATTGTTGAGTTATTCCTTTTGAAACCATTATTACTTGTTATATCTTCTATTGTGAGCTCGTTCTTCCATTTCTTTGTATTTGTAATTCTTATGTTGATTTACTTGCCGCACTCCCGTGTTATCGTTGTTGTTGTTGTACTCATTATTGTTGAGCTGGGGGTTATGTGTGAATGTGATATTGGAATTATTTTGAGAAAATGTTGTGGCATATGGGCACATATGGTGCGAGTTGTTATATTGTGTTGTTATATTTTTGGCACACATGATATTGTCGAGAGGATTGTCGGGGTGTTCGCACATGTGTTGTCCGTGCTATTATTATTATTGATATTGCACATGCGGCGTGACAAGGCGGGCTATATATGTGGGTTTTGCACATGTGGTGAGACAAGACGAGAATATTATTATGCGCGTGCTACGAGACAAGACGGGCATTTACTTCATTGTTGCGCATGTGGCGATACAAGGGGGCTATGTCGGGGATGATTTGTGATGACTTGTGATGGCCTACGGGCATTGTTATTGATGATATTTGTGTAGTGGTGTGCCTACCTTGTGTGAGTTATGCATTTTACGCTTTGTTGTGTTGTCTCTCATGTGTCATTCGTTGTCTCTGCTACTACTTGTTGACTCGAGTTGTGATACAACACTTGCACAAAAATACACGTAATTAATCACTCATATCGGTTTAAGAAGATGAATCCTGAAATTTATTGATCATTTACATGTATTCTCATTTACTTCCCTTCTGTGTGAGAGTTGTACTATTGGCACGTGAGTTGTTCATGCGGTTATGAGTTATTATTATTGCTGGCACGTGATTTCTCCGTGCGAATATGAAATATTGTCACTCCCTTAGCACATGAATTATCCGTGCAGATATGAGATATTAATGGTATTGACACATGAGTTGTCCGTGCGGTTGTGATTTGTAATCTGGGCACAAGATGCCAAGTGATTAGGGTTCGTGAATTGGGACTCGTGATTTGTGTTTATGAGGTGTGGTACCTCTAGGAAATTCTTGAATAAATCTTGTGTGAAAGCGGTTG
The DNA here is from genome assembly GCF_000390325.3 of Nicotiana tomentosiformis. Taxonomy (NCBI): domain Eukaryota; kingdom Viridiplantae; phylum Streptophyta; class Magnoliopsida; order Solanales; family Solanaceae; genus Nicotiana; species Nicotiana tomentosiformis. The sequence goes on along the minus strand of NC_090813.1, from coordinate 59,438,781 downwards.
TTCTTCTTGAGTTGTTACTTGTTTTCCTTACTTGGTTTCACCAGACTTAAACTGTATTCAGTTCGCTCTACGGCGTTATTACGTGTTGTGCCTTGTTGCTAATTGTTGCTTCTAGTTTTCTATTGCAAGTATTATTTTTTTATTTTTATCATGCTTAGCTTTATATTGATATTGTTCTCTGTTAGTTTCACATTCATACTTGTACAGGTTATTAAGACTAGTAGGTGTCTTGACTGCCCCTCGTCACTACTCTACTAATGTTAGTCTTGACACTTACTGGGTAACACTGTGGTGTACTCATACTACGCTTTTTGCATATTTTTATGCAGATCCAGGTACTTCGGAGTTTGTTGATCATTAGCTAGCTGATCGGGCATTGATGTGGAGACTCAAGGTATACCTGTCATCGCGTTCACAAGCCTCAGAGTCACCTTCTGAAGTTCATTTTGTACATTTTATTTCTATTCCAGAATAGTTGTAATTAAAAATTTCCTAGTGAACTCAATAGAGCTTATGACTTGTACTACCGATTTTGGGATGTTATGTATCTACCTTGGATTGTTGGCTTATTATAAAAATTTCCGTTTCATGCTTAATAGTTATTTGGTCAAAAATCTGTTATTGAATCAGTAAGTGTTAGGTTTACCTAATTTTAGAGACTGGATGCTATAACGACATCATACGGAGGAAAATTCGGGTCGTGACATTGTCCTTGACGTCTGTGATTGGATATAAAGATTAGATTGTGATATTCCTTGATACTCGTGATTGAAAATCAAGAGTAGATTTTTCGCTGAATTGATTCTGCTATCTTAGCCTTCCTTCCATATATAGCTTCCCAGATCCATAGTTGGCTCATATCTTCTTTCTTGATCATTTCGCTTTGCAACGTCTGCTTTTTAGAGATCCTTGATTGCCTACAATAAGAATAAGTTATTTTTCATTATTAAAACCAAGATCTAACAAATAAAACCTATTTTCATTTATGTTAAGAATAATATTATCGATATTTATCGCCCAAGTTTAAAATTATTATATATTGCAATGACACATTTAACTTAACAGTATCATACTAAGTATGTTTGAATATACACTAAATACTTAAGGTTTTGAATTCCGTTGATCAACATATTAGTGTTTAGTAATACTATAGTTCGTTGCTATTATTCGATTACAAATACGAGGATGCTTGAAACAATATTGTAACAACCCGACCAATCGTTTCGAGAGTTATAGTCTTGTTTCCCCTATTTCTACTTCTTTTTTGCTTTATAGCTGTATTATGTCTTACCAGGTTGGTTGGTTCGGATTCGGAGTGGTTTTGGAGTGAATTGAGACACTTAGTCTCTTAATTGGAAGCTTAAGTTGGAAAAGTCGATCGGACATCGACTTGTGGGAAAACGACCTCGGATTTGAATTTTTATGATTCTGTTAACTCCGTTAGGTAATTTTGGACTTAGTAGCGCGTCCGTAATGTGATTTGGAGGTTCGTAGTAGAATTGGGCTCGAATTGGCGAAAGTTAAAATTTTTGGCGATTTTGGCCGGCATTGGAAATTTTGATATTAGGGCCGGATTGGATTTCTGGAAATTGGAATAGGTTCGTGGTGTCATTTTTGACTTGTGTGTAAATTTTGAGGTCAATCGGACGTGGTTTGGTAGGTTTCGGCGTCGTTTGTGGAATCTGAAAGTTTAGAAGTTCTTTAGGCTTGAATCCGGGTGTTATTGATGTTTTGATGTTGTCCAGAGTGATTCGAAGGTTCGACTAAGTTCGCATGGGGGTTATATAACTTGTTGGTATGATAGGTTGAGGTCCTGGAGGCCTCGGGGTGATTTCGGGTGGTTAACGGCTTGATGAGAGTTGAGGAATTGCAGCTGAAGCTGCTGCTACTGGTGTAACCGCACCTGCGGAGTGGGAACCGCAGGTGCGAGGCCGCAGAAGCGAAGGAGGAGCCGCAGACGCGGCTAAGGAGGGCCTAGGCAGAGGACGCAGGTGCGATGGCATTCCCGCACCTGCGATGGTCGCAAAAGCGGATTTAGGGGCGCAGGTGCGAGTTTGGACCGCAGGTGCGATGTACCTCCCGCACCCGCGAAGACCGCATATGCGGTCACTGGATTGCAGGAGCGGAGGCTGAGTTTAGGGATTTTCCGCAGAAGCGGGGCTTTGCCCACAGATGCGGATATGGAGCCATAGGTGCGAGAAGTCTGGGCAAAACCTATAAATAGAACACTTCGAGATTTTTTTACCATTTCATCATTTTTGAGCTCGTATTTTGGGGATTTTGAGAGAGATTTCGGAGTAATCACTGAGGTAAGTTCTTTGTGCCTACTTATCTTCAATAATGGTGTTTCCCTACTAATTTTATACCTAGTTGGTGAGTGTTTGATGTGAGATTGGGAGATTAGGGCTTGAGAATTAGAGAGTGAATTTTGGGGTTTTGGAGGGGCAATTAAGGTCGAATTTGATAAATGTGGTATGGTTAGACTCGTGAGTGAATGGGCTTTCGGGTTTTGTGTCTTTCGTCGGGTTTCGAGACGTGGGCCCGGGAGGTCGGGTTGAGCCGATTTCAGATTTTGGACTATATTTTAGTAGTTTTCTTGTGGAATTGATCCTTTTAGCCAATATTGATTATCTCGTACTGTTTGTGGCTAGATTCGAGGCATTTGGAGGCCGATTCGAGAGGCAAGGGCATTTCAGAGTAGGATTTCTGCGCGGTTGAGGTAAGTAACAGTCTTAAATCTGATTTTGAGGGTATGAAACCTCGAGAATTTGTATGATGTGAATATTTGGAGGTGATGCACATGCTAGGTGACGGGCGTGTGAGCGTGCACCATCAGAGATTGTGACTTGGTCCGTCCCGTGAGACTGTAAAGTTGAATAGCCATTGTTATTACTTGTTTTTCCTTGTCTTTGAGCAATTGACTGCCTTTTATGTTAGAAACCATGCTTAGGCCATATGATATCACTGTTGGGACCCACAACGGTCGAATACTTATTGAATTGACTGCTAATTGTTGTCTTGTACTCAGTCACAGTCTTACTTGTGTGTTATATCTCCATTTCCTCTCATTTCTTGTTGATACTTGTTGTATTCTCTGTTTGGGCTAATTATTATGATATTTTGTGAGCCCGAGGGGCTTGAGAGGTTAGTGACTGAGATAGGGACTGAGCCCCGAGCTGTGAGATATTTTGGATCGGGTTGCACGCCGCAATAATATTGGATCGGGTTGCATGCCGTAACAAGCCTTCGAGCTATATATATATATATATATATTATTGGATCGGGTTGAACGCCGCAAGAAATATTAGATCGGGTTGCACACCACAATAAATATCGGATCGGGCTGCGCGCCGTAGCAATATAGCGCTTGGGCTGAAGGAGCCCCTCCGGAGTCTGTACATCCCCAGTGAGCCGAGGTACCTATTGAGAGTGTGTATTGAGGGCTGAGAGCCGAGAGTATGAGTTGTTGAGATGAGTTGAGCGATTGTTGCCTTGAGAGGTTGTACTTGCTTTTATTTATTGTTGCACGTAGTTGTTATTTGTTGTTGATGTGAAATTTCTGGAAGATTCATATCCGTTTTACTTGAGCTCGAGCTGATTTGACTTATACCACCGGATTTGAAAGCATGTTCGCTCTTTACTGAATTTTTTTGAAATGATATGTATTATTATAGTTCGTCACTGCTTCTCAGTTACTTATTTAATTCTGTTACTTGCTGAGTTGGTTGTACTCATGCTACACCCTGCACTTCATATGCAGATCCAGGTGTGTACGGTTCTGGCGGTCGCTGAGTTCGTGCGCGGGCTGATTATCGGAGATTTACGAGGTAGCTGCCGGCGTCCGCAGTCCTTGTTTCTCATTTCTTATTATCTTTTCTCTTTTGTATTGGCATTTGGCACAGACTATAGTAGACTCCGTTTTCTAGATTGGTTCTTAGATGCTCATGACTTAGTGACACCCCGATGTCGGGCTATGTTTCCGCACTTATGTATTATTTGGGTTTTACCCCCGTATTTATGAAAAAAAACTCCGGTTATTTTAAATGTCTTAATTCATTTCTATTAAATTTTGAAAGTATTTTGGAAGGGTCGGCTTGCCTAGTATCACGATAGACGCCATCACGATGGATTAGGTTTTGGGTCGTGACAAATATTTATTAGTCTAAGTTGATCACTTATCAAACACACGCAATACTTAAGAAAAAATGTAAGATTTATATTTCGAACTACTTTTTAGTGTGCAATATTTGATAATCATAAAAGGGTTATATCAGTACTTGTAAAAGAAAACCTAATTTGGGGGGAAAATATATCTTATAATTATAAATCTAATGTAACTCATATATATATAACTGATAATGAGGAAATGTCTATATGCTTCTATTAAAAACTAGTAGTAGAGACTGATGGAAAATCCACATTAGCTGAAAATTTTAATGATTAGTTTTTAATTTTTTCATATTATTATTTCTTAAACACAAACCTAATACACTTCAACAATTTCAAGCAAACCATACACCAACTACTTCTGAGAACACAAGTGACTTCCTACGATTTTGATACAATATATCACGAGTGATTTTGTCTCTTTCTTTTCTCCCCTAATCACACAGTAAATCTAAAATATACTACAATACTTGCTTGTAGTAGAACAAAAAGCTTAAAATTGATTCGATCAAAGTATATTTTTCGTAGAGCCAGGATCAATTCCTTTGAATTTCCCATCTCTCGAAGATCTGCTCCAGTCAAAAGATATATATATATATATATATATATATATATATATATATATATATATATATATATATATATATATATATCCTTGGAGTGAATTTTAATTGATTCCTTCCAAGAATAAGGATGGAACTTTCCTATTGTTGATCCTTGAAGTTCAGTGTGATAGGCATGATTGGCGTAACTAATTGGCTTTGCAGATCTTCCAAACAACGTGTTTGATGTGATTGTCCTTGACGTCCATGATTGGAGATCAAGATTAGATTGTGATATTGCTTGATGCTCTTGATTGAAAATTAGGAGTAGATTTTTTGCCGAATTGATTCTGCTATCTTAGCCTTCCTTCGTTAGATAGCTTCCAAGATTCATAGTTGACTCATATCTTCTTTCTTGATCATTCCGCTTCGCAACGTCTACTTTTTAGAGATCCTTGATTACCTACAATAAGAACAAGTTATTTTTCATCATTAAAACCATGATCTAACAAATTAAACTTATTTTCATTTATCTTAAGATTAATATTATAGGTATTTAAGTTCAAAACTGTTATATATTGCAATGACACATTTAACTTAGCAATACCTTACAAGTATGTTTGAAGATACACTAAATACTTAAAGTTTTGAATTCCGTTGATCAACATATTA